>NC_137157.1:12945553-14238053 GCF_951394435.1 Stenella coeruleoalba
GCCAGATTCATGGCCATGGGAGCATCCTTCTAGGATTTGGGGCTTAATGTGTTAGTTAGGCCACATACCCTGAGCAGCCATCATTTCCTAGGCTGGATAATTCACACTTGGGTTTAAATAGTGTAAGTTAATAAGGTTTAAATACTGGAACTCTTCTGGTGTATTTCAGAGGAGGAGGTTTGAAGGATCAGGGAGATGTGAATGTTAGAATGGATCTATCACGTGTAATCTGTTTAGACTGCCCCTAACCACACCCTCACAGGAGGGGGTGGCAGACATGTCCTCCAAGACATTAAGAACTTCACTGGTGAGAGAAGAGAAGCGTCAGTGAAGTATATTGCGTTGGCTGTTTTCTGTGGGCTGGAGCTTTTGGTATTGGATGTCTCTAACATGATGGAGTTAATGGAATCCCAGACTGGCATAAACTAGGTGGCAGCTCTTAACCACTGGAGACAAAGTGGGTGCAGGTTAACAGGATAGCCACAGGTATAGAGTGTTCATCAGAATGTTTTAACTCTCAGAGCTCTGTGAAGATGGTATTGATCAGAGTGTCCCTCAATACAAAATAATCTACACAGGTGCTGCTTTACACATACAGTAAAAATTCTAAGACGGGCTGGGCAGAACTATGACTTGAGTCCCTGCACTGGGAAATGTTCAGCCTTTCACTTAGTCCCTAAGCCTAAACCAGTTCGCATATCCGCAACCTATCAACTCTGGGTGAGACTGGCCCTCCTTGGAGAAAGATCCTGCAGTGTTCTTCTACGTGTGTAATGTCAATCGTCCCTAAAGCCTTCTCCAAAGGTATCTGTAGCCACTTATTGGGATGGTTATACACTGACAAAATGATAATACCTACATCTTCTGTGGTCATCAGATATTAGCTCCTAACTGACGCTAATATGCAGAAACCTGAAATATCCCCATGGTCCACCCATCTGGGTGGGGCCTCACAGAGATAAGACGATAGATGGGATCTTGGTTTGAGGATGTCTCATGTGGATCCAGTGGCCCAAAATCCCACCCATTTCCCTCCAATCTTGGAATATATATATATCCTGGTTAGCAGGAAATTTCAAGCACCCTGCAAACCTTAATAACATATGTCCTTGTCAGAAGGTAGAAGATAAAACCTGTTAAATTTCCAGTGCGTATCACATTGGTGTAGTTTCTAGAGTCCAATGGCCCTGTGCTTATCATTCACCATCAAGAAAGAAGCAGAGCTCTTTTTTTTTTTTAACATCTTTATTGGAGTATAATTGCTTTACAATAGCGTGTTAGTTTCTGCTTTATAACAAAGTGAATCAGCTATACATATACATATATCCCCATCTCTCCTCCCTCTTGGCATCTCCCTCCCGCCCTCCCTATCCCACCCCAGTAGGTGGTCACAAAGCACCGAGCTGATCTCCCTGAGAAGCACAGCTCTTGGTGGGTCTTTTTGTGTTTCGTAGGCAACATACATCACACTTGGTCATGGTCCTTTAATCCATTTATTGAGTAACTCATAATGATGACAATTTTGAATGGGGCTTAGAGCAAAATAAGGCTCTGGAACAAGTCCAGTCTGTGGTGCAAAGTGATACAGAGCTTTTTGATGCTGCTGCAGGCCCAATGGTATTGGAAACATCAACAGCAAAGAGTGTTACTGTATAAAGCCTCTGGCAAACCCGAAAGGTGCTTGACTCTTAGGGTTTGCTATGAGGCCTTCTTCTATGACTATTATTCTCTATTTGAAAAGCAGCTTCCGGACCCAGGTAGAAACTGAATGTCTAGCCATGAGACGTCAAGTGACGATGGGACCTGAGGGGCTCATCATGACCTCAATGTTATTTAGTACACTGAAGCATAACGTTGGCATGTAGAGTAGCATTTCATTGTTAGGTATACATGGAATATATGGGGCCAGGCCTGCACTGTTCTGGAGATACAAGTAAGGTACAATTACAGAGGGTAAGACTCCTCTAAACTCCTACTGCTTTGCTGCCTGTCCCCCAACTCACTCCTCTAGCTTCATGAGGAGTTCCCTATGACTAGTTAAAGGAAGAAGGAAAACTATAGGCCTGATTCAATGATGGGTCTGCAAAGTATGAGAGAATAAGCTGGAAAAGGATGGCTGCTTCAGCCCCACTCTGGGACATCTCCGAAAGCAGTGGAGGAACGAACCTCAGGCGCTGCATCTGGTTGTCCATTTCATGGGGGAGGAAAGGTCTGAGCATCAGATCTACACTGACTCATGAGCAGTGGCCAGTGGGTTGACTAGCTCCTTGGGGGAAAGAAGAAGACTGGACAATTGGGGATAAAGAGATTTACAAGGAAGCGATAGACCTGGACTTCCCAGAATAGGTAGAGGTATTTTAATCCTACATGAATTCCTGTCTTTGGGCATCCATTGCAGAGGAAGCTTTTTTAAATCAGGTGGACGAAAAAGAATGTTTTGTGCTTGTCAGTCCCTAGACACCCTAGGGATTTCTCAGTGGATACAAAGTGGTATCCATGACAGCAGAGATGGAGGCTATCATGATCTCAGCATCATTGACCTCACCTTATCAGTGCTAGCTTGTCTTTGCCATGTTGGGTGCTAACTTGGCAAGATCACAGGCCAACTCTAAGCTCTGGATCTGGAACCATTCCAGGAGGAACAAGTCAGCTATCTACTAAAATGCTGATATCACTGCAACCCTCCTGTCACAGATAGGGTAACACTTTGTTCTAACAAAGATAGGCACGAATTCCAAGTGCGGATTTACCTTATCTGCTCAAACTGCTGTTAGCACCAATGTTCTTAGTTCATAATTACATCATGCTTTATCCTCACCACTACGTCTGAAATACCATCTACTTTGACTAACTCATTGTATAGCAAATAAAGTGTAGTCATGGACTCATATCCATGCCCTGCACTGTTCTTATCAGTCTCTCCACTACTCAGAAGCAACTGGCTTGATAGAATGATGGAACGGCCATTAGAGCCTCACTATGGTACCATCTGGGGGCCACACTGTGGGTGGGTGAGGTACTAGGCTACCGGATGTGACAAATGCTGTCAGTCAGTAGCTAAACCACAGAGCCAGAATGCATCCTTCCACGTGGAGGTGGGAATGGACTCTCACTACAATACCTAACGACCCGTTTGAAGAACTTACGCTTCTTGTTCTGGTAAACTTAGGCTTAGTGGGTTTATAGGTACTACTACCCAAGAAGCAGTGCTTCCACAATTAGAGTTATGGTTCTGATGATTTGCTGAGATTATTCTCTGGCCTTTTTGGATTCCTTATGTTGGCAAGTGAACAGGAAGAGAGGGGATCTCTATACTGGCCAGCATAACCCTAACCCTAACCCTAACCCCAACCTCAAACACCCCACAAATCTTAAAAAGATATTTCTGCATCAGAAATACCCAGATCGTCCCGTGGCTTAAGGCATCTGAGCTCCTGTCAAGGTGAACCTCTCCACACGAACGTATCCCTTGCAAGTTTGGCAGTTCCCACACTTCCTAAGGCTTAGAGTGGCAACAGCATTTCTTTTACTAGCTCCATGACATAGGCTTTCCTATCCTCTGTCCATGACCCTGTAAATAGTTTCTTTCCTGAACCTGCCTCAGATTATTCTAATTTGAACTCATCATCTGTTTGTTTCTGGAACCCTGACTGATATACCTGCTAACCATAGGTGAATATATCATAATTGACTCAATTGCCTTACTGCTATTAATGTGACTTAATATAATAATTGATTATTTTAAATTATGCTGTAGAGAACCCCTTGCTGATGCCTCCCTCCCCTTCTGTTTCTCTTCTCACTCTAACATTTAAAAATACTTTTAGCTTAGATTCTGAAAATTGGAAATACAGCTTAAAATTTTCTGAAGTCTTTTCAAGTGTCTGCAAATTATGAAAGTGTTTTGTAAAAGTATTACACAAATTCATACTATTTCATGCAGTAGATAAGTGTGATAATTTCTTTACACATTTACCAGAATTGAATATTCTTATTTTAAAATAATTTTACCCATTCCATGGTTTTAAAAGTTTGTCCCTTTTTTTTTGAAATTGACCATGCTCTTAATTAGCAGTGAGTTCATATCTTTTCCCATGTTTGTCTATTGAATATATTTTCCTCATATGTGAATTTTCTGTCTTCACCCACTTATTGATCTAGTTCTTAGCAATTCTTTCATATTAATTGTTATGAGCTATTTATAGAAAAATTAACACATTGTTAATATTTGCTGCAACTATTATTTTAGGTCTAATTTTAACCTTTGAATGTCCTGTGTCGAGATTTTTAAAAATTGTGAGGAGTAGAATCTCTTGATTTTACTCTTTGTGTTTTATTTCTTGCTCTAAGCTTGGAAAGTTCTTTCTCTTCTGGTGATTGAATTCTTATTCACTTCTCTTTTTTTTCTAAGATTTGATATTTTTTGTATTTAATTCTTCAAGCCATCTGGAACTGATTTCTCTGCATGATGTGAAGTAAGGGCCTAAAATTGATTTTTTCCCCCTAAATTGCTACCCAAAGGTCCCAGCACCGTTTGTTAAATAATCCTTCCTTTTCTCATTGATGTATGCTGTCTCTTTTATCACATATTAAATTCTCATACATAGTGGAATCTATTTCTGGGTTATCTATTTTGTTCCATTGATCTTTCTGTCTAGTCCTATGCAAGCATCACACTAGTCAAAAAGAACTTTAGACACGTTTAGAATAAAAAGATATGCAGGGAAGAGATAGGCTGACCATTTGAGGCCAGTCGTAAAATTCTGAGGTAACAATGAGAAAATCATATTCTTTGCTTTTTCCCTTTATGTATGTTTCTTTCAGGGAAATATCTCATTAAAAAAGAAAAGGTAGGGACTTCCCTGGTGGTGCAGTGGTTAAGAATCCACCTGCCCATGCAGGGGACACGGGGTCGATCCCTGGTCCAGGAAGATCCTGCATGCCGCAGAGAAACTAAGCCCGTGTGCCACAACTACTGAGCCCGCATGCTGCAGCTACTGAAGCCCACGCGCCTAGAGCCTGTGCTTGGCAACAGGAGAAGCCACTGCAATGAGAAGGCTGTGCACTGCAACAAAGAGTAGCCCCCACTCGCCGCAACTAAAGAAAGCCTGTGTGCAGCAACGAAGAACGAATGCAGCCCCCAAAAAGGAAGAAAGGGCAAATATTAGTTAGCAGGGTATTAGAAGCTAAAAATGGGTGGAAAGTTATGGAAAAAAGAATTAAAATTTTCATTTACCTTTTTCAAATGAGCATAAGTCTCCTGACCTACGTTAGTTATTGGTGTCTTCTACAGTCCAAGAATTGTGTCTGAACTTTAAATATGGATCTTATTTAATCCTGAGATAATTCCTTTGCAGGACACATGTAGTTACCCCTATTTGCCATGTGTCTAGGATTTCTCAGGCCTCTGCAGCTCAACCAGGATTCAGAATAGACTCCCAAGGAGATGGGATCAAGACAGCAGAGTAGGAAGATCTTGAGCTCACCTTCCCCCATGAACATATCAAGACCACATACAGAACAACTCTTGCTGAGAATGACCTGGAGACCAGCAGGGTGGCTCTTCTACAACCAAGGCTGTAAAGAAAGAGCCACACAGAGTCTGGTAGCTGGGAGATGTGATCTAGTCAGGACCCACACCCCTCGCAAGTGAGCCAGAGGAGGAGAGGGATATCACAGACTCAGGGATTCTCCCTCAGAAGCGAGGGGTTCAAACCCCATATTAGGCCCCCCAGCCCAGACATATGACACTGGGAAGATGAGCCCCCTTAGCTGGTTTGAAAACCAGCGGGGCTTATTGGAGGGCTGTAAGGAACTGAGCCGCCACTCTTGAAGAGCACACACACAGACTTCCTTGCTTCTTGGTGGGCGTGGAGCCGCGGGCTGGGTGGGCCAGGCACTGGTCAGGACTCTCACGACCCGAGGACGCGGGCGCAGGCGCAGGGAGCTCCCAGCCCCAGGGCAGAGGCAACAGCTGGAAAACGGCCTGGTGCTCGGGCTGGCCTGCTGGGACTACCCCAGCGTGCCCCCCAGCTGACACTGGGCTCCTGTTCCAGCCCCTGCTGCTCCAGTACTGCTCCTCAGCAAGGCGGGGACTGCCATTGCCATTGTGTGCGACACATACACTGGGTGGGGGGAAGTGGAGGCAGCGCAGTAGTGTGGCTCTGACCCCTCAGGCCTCAGCCCTGCCTCTAGCCCGGGTGGAGACTGCCATTGGCATCCTGCGCACACATGCACACAGAAGAAGCAGAGCCAGCTCAGAAGGGCAGCTCCAACCCACTGGGTCCCAACCCAGCCTCTGACTAAGGTGGAGACTGCCATCCTTCAGGGGAGAATCCCAACACCCTCAGGGCTCCTTCTCCAGCCCTTCCAGCCCCAACCTTGTGCCCCCAAGAGGGGGGTGACTGCTGAGCTTGAGAGAATCCCCTGTTCTCACCTGGCTCTGCCTCTGGCTCCTCTGAATCCAGCCCCACCTACCACCAAGGCAGTGGCTGCCGGCACACCCCAAAAGAAGATGTGTTCTGTGCTCACTTCAGATCCAGCTCTCCCACCAAAGCCGCTGGCCACATGCAGGCTGCATGCTCTCACACAAGGACGCAACTTCAACACCGGGATAGGTAACAGTTTTGCCTAATTTCATAGAGACAAACAGAGCCAAAATGAGAAGACAGAGGAATATGTTCAAATGAAAGAACAATATAAAACCCCAGAGAAAAATCCTAATGAAACAGATAAATAATTTACCTGATAAAGAGTTGAAAGCAACAGTAAAAACAAATGCTCAATGAACTTGGGAAAAGAATAGAAACACAGTAAGAATTTCAACAAAGAGCTAGAAAATATAAAAAAGAATCAACCAGAGCTGAAGAATACAATAATTGAAATGAAAAGTATGCTGGAAGGAATTAACAGCAGATCAGGTGATACAGGAGAATGCGTAAGCAACCTGGGAGATGGAAGAGTGGAATAGCTGGATGAAGATGGAATAGTCTGATTCATCCAATCAGAACAGCCAAAGGAAACAAAAACAAATTTTAAATGAGGATTGTTTAAGGGACCTCTGGGAAAACATCAGGCATTTTACCGTCTGCACTATAGGGGTCCTGGCAGAAGAAGAGGGAGAGAATAAGGGGCAGAAAATAGATTTGATGAAATAATGGCTAATAACTTCCCATTTACAATTGCATCAAAAAGAATAAAATACCTAGAAGTGAATTTAACCAAGGAGGTGAAACACCTACACCCTGAAAAGTATAAGGCATGGACGAAGGAAATTGAAGATGATACAAAGAAACGGGGAGATATCCTGTGTTCATGAGTGGAAAAATTAATACTGTTAAAATGTCCATACTAGCCAAAGAAATCTAAGATTTAATCATCCCTAGCAAAATATCAAGGGCATTTTTCACAGAACTAGAACAAATAATCCTAAATATTGATGGAACCATCAAAGATCCTGGATAGTCAGTGAGATTCGAAGTGTGAAAGGAACTTGATGCAATGTGGCTGGTTTGAAGACGGAGTGACTATGAAAGAAGGAATATGGAGAAATGTCTATTTAGGTCTTCTGCCCATTTTTGGATTGGGTTGTTTGTTTTTTTGTTATTGAGCTGCATGAGCTGCTTGTAAATTTTGGAGATTAATCCTTTGTCAGTTGCTTCATTTGCAAATATTTTCTCCCATTCTGAGGGTTGTCTTTTGGTCTTGTTTATGGTTTCCTTTGCTGTGCAAAAGCTTTGAAGTTTCATTAGGTCCCATTTGTTTATTTTTGTTTTTATTTCCATTACTCTAGGGGGTGGGTCAGAAAGAATCTTGCTGTGATTTATGTCATAGAGTGTTCTGCCTATGTTTTCCTCTAATAGTTTGATAGTTTCTGGCCTTATATTTAGGTCTTTAATCCATTTTGAGCTTATTTTTGTGTATGGTGTTAGGGAGTGTTCTAATTTCATTCTTTTACATGTACCTGTCCAGTTTTCCCAGCACCATTTATTGAAGAGGCTGTCCTTTTTCCACTGTACATTCCTGCCACCTTTATCAAAGATAAGGTGTCCATATGTGCATGGGTTTATCTCTGGGCTTTCTATCCTGTTCCATTGATCTATCTTTCTGTTTTTGTGCCAGTACCATACTGTCTTGATAACTGTAGCTTTGTAGTATAGTCTGAAGTCAGGGAGCCTGATTCCTCCAGTTCCTTTTTTTGTTCTCAAGATTGCTTTGGCTATTCGGGGTCTTTTGTGTTTCCATACAAATTGCGAAATTTTTTGTTCTAGTTCTGTGAAAAATGCCAGTGGTAGTTTGATAGGGATTGCATTGAATCTATAGATTGCTTTGGGTAGTAGAGTCATTTTCACAATGTTGATTCTTCCAATCCAAGAACATGGTATATGTCTCCATCTATTTGTATCATCTTTAATTTCTTTCATCAGTGTCTTATAGTTTTCTGCATACAGGTCTTTTGTCTCCTTAGGTAGGTTTATTCCTAGATATTTTATTCTTTTTGTTGCAATGGTAAATGGGAGTGTTTTCTTGATTTCACTTTCAGATTTTTCATCATTAGTATATAGGAATGCCAGAGATTTCTGTGCATTAATTTTGTATCCTGCTACTTTACCAAATTCATTGATTAGCTCTAGTAGTTTTCTGGTAGCATCTTTCTCCAAAGAAGATATACAGACTGCCAACAAACACATGAAAGAATGCTCAACATCATTAATCATTAGAGAAATGCAAATCAAAACTACAATGAGATATCATCTCACACCAGTCAGAATGGCCATCATCAATAAATCTAGAAACAATAAATGCTGGAGAGGGTGTGGAGAAAAGGGAACCCTCTTGCACTGCTGGTGGGAATGTGAATTGGTTCAGCCACTATGGAGAACAGTATGGAGGTTCCTTAAAAAACTACAAATAGAACTACCATATGACCCAGCAATCCCACTACTGGGCATATACCCTGAGAAAACCGAAATTCAAAAAGAGTCATGTACCAAAATGTTCATCGCAGCTCTATTTACAATAGCCCGGAGATGGAAACAACCTAAGTGCCCATCATCGGATGAATGGATAAAGAAGATGTGGCACATATATACAATGGAATATTACTCAGCCATAAAAAGAAACGAAATTGAGCTATTTGTAATGAGGTGGATAGACCTAGAGTCTGTCATACACAGTGAAGTAAGTCAGAAAGAAAAAGACAAATACAGTATGCTAACACATATATATGGAATTTAAGAAAAAAAAAAATGTCATGAAGAACCTAGGGGTAAGGCAGGAATAAAGATGCAGACCTCCTAGAGAACGGACTTGAGGTTATGGGGAGGGGGAAGGGTGAGCTGTGACGGGGCGAGAGAGAGTCATGGACATATACACACTAACAAACGTAGTAAGGTAGATAGCTAGTGGGAAGCAGCCGCATGGTACAGGGATATTGGCTCGGTGCTCTGTGACAGCCTGGAGGGGTGGGATAGGGAGGGTGGGAGGGAGGGAGACGCAAGAGGGAAGAGATATGGGAACATATGTATATGTATAACTGATTCACTTTGTTATAAAGCAGAAACTAACACACCATTGTAAAGTAATTATACCCCAATAAAGATGTTAAAAAAAAAAAAAAAAAAAGAAGGAATATGGGCAGCCTCTAGGAGAAGACAGTGGCCCCTGGCAGCAAGGAAATGAGGACCTCAGTCCCATAACCACAAGGAACTGAAGTTTTCCAATAAACTACATAAACTTGGAAGTGGATTCTTCCCCAGAGCCTCCAGGTAACACCAGGATTTCAGCCTTGTAATAGCATGAGAGAGAGCCCAGCTAAGTTCACCCAGATTTCTGACTCACAAAGTATGAGTTAATAAATGGATGTCAACCTAAGCTGCTAAGTTTTGGGCAATTTGTTATAGAAGCAATGGTAGATAAACATCCAGACAGCCCTCGGATATACTGCAGGTTTGCTTCCTGCAAACATCGTAATAAAGAGAATTACACGAAAGTTATGTTTACAGTCTACTGACTACTGTAGTCTATTAAGTGTGCAATAGTTTTGTGTCTAAAAATAATGTATATACTTTAATTAAAAATGCTTTATTGCTAAAAAGCTCTAACCATGATCTGAGCCTCCAGTGAGTTGTAGTAGTAACAGCAAAGATCATTGATCCCAGATCACCACAACAGATATAATAATAACGGAAAAGTTTGAAAAACGGCTAGAATTGCCAAAATGTGACACGGAGACATGAAGTGAGCAATTGCTGTTGGAAAAATGGCACTGATAGACTTGTTGGATGCAGGGTTGCCACATAGCGTCATTTGTAAAAAACACAGTGTCTGCGAAGCACAATGAAGTGCAATGAAACGAGGTCTGCCTGTACTTGGCTGATGTCCCTTGATAACATAGTGACAACAATAACAAACAGTCTATTGATATGTGCTGAGCACTTTAAAGGGATTCT
Organism: Stenella coeruleoalba; assembly: GCF_951394435.1. NCBI lineage: Eukaryota > Metazoa > Chordata > Mammalia > Artiodactyla > Delphinidae > Stenella > Stenella coeruleoalba. Next base: position 12,956,005 of record NC_137157.1, read on the forward strand.
CTCAATTAATCTTCATCCCAGCTCTATGACCTTGCTTACAGATTGCTCAAAGTAACCTACTAAGTCGTAAAGCTAAGCTTGGAACAAAGCTGAATCCTTCTATTCAGTTATAAAATGACCCTGCTCCCCACGCTTTCATGCGTTGGTTCATCAACAACCTCTGGCCTGCAGTCACTGCCAGTTTTTCAAATACAGATGCCACATCCCATGTTTCATCATTGCTGTCTCCTCTTTGCTAAGGGACATCACAGGGCTATATGCATGTCCTCCTTTAGCTCCAGCTTCCCTGTACTCCCCTTCAAGGCTTCTCTGGCTACCCAAACACTCGGGTGCCTCTGCTTCCTCCGCATTTCCTGAGCACCAGGTATTAGCATCACTTATTTAGCATTTAGTGTCTTGCGGCATTATGACAATTCCTCTGTATTTTATTTCTTGTATTTCTACCCCACCCCCCAGCAAAATATAAGCCTTTTGAGAGAAGGAACTTTTCTGTTTTGGTCACTTCTAGGTTCCAAGCACCAAGAATAATTGTTAATTCACTAGAGATACTCAATACCTTTTTGTTGAATGAATGAATAAACAAGTGAACTTAGACTATTTTCACCTCTTTTATTCAAATTATGTTGATTGGATCCATTTTATTTTATGTTTTTTAACATCTTTATTGGAGTATAATTGCTTTACAGTGGTGTGTTAGTTTCTGCTTTATAACAAAGTGAGTCAGCTGTACATATACATATATCCCCATATCCCCTCCCTCTTGCGTCTCCCTCCCACCCTCCCTATCCCACCCCTGTAGGTGGTCACAAAGCACCGAGCTGATCTCCCTGTGCTATGCAGCTGCTTCCCACTAGCTATCTATTTTACATTTGATAGTGTATATATGTCCATGCCACTCTCTCACTTCGTCCCAGCTCACCCTTCCCCCTCCCCGTGTCCTCAAGTCCATTCTCTACGTCTGTGTCTTTATACCTGTCCTGTCCCTAGGTTCTTCAGAACCTTTTTTTTTTTTTTTTTTTTTAGATTCCATATATATATGTGTTAGCATACGGTATTTGTTTTCTCTTTCTGACTTACTTCTCTGTATGACAGTCTCTAGGTCCATCCACCTCACTACAAATAACTCCGTTTCATTTCTTTTTATGGCTAATATTCCATTGTATATATGTGCCACAGATCTGATCCATTTTAAATCAATTTCTTTCAGAGTTCTTCATGACTTTCCACTTTCTACCATATCTGAACTTCATGGAAATTATGCAGAAGATGGAATATTGGAATTTTCCCTTTTACCCATAGCCATTAGTGCTCTAGCTAGACATGGGAAATACTATTTATTAATTGCTTTGTTCCTGGCCTTTATTAGGTATTTTACATATATGCACTATTTCATGTAACCTTCATACTACTGTCTGAGGTCGGTGCTATAGCTCCCATGTGACCAAAGAAGTTGAAGATCAGAGAAGCCAGGCCGGATTACTTGTCTAGTAGAAGCTATGACTGCCATTCAGATAGTTCTGAATACAAAGCCTATGTCTTTTCACTATCGTGTGACCAGTAGGATGTAAGACCTATGAAAATAGGCTCTTGGTTATTGTTTATTCCTATATCTTTAGTGCCTGGCACATATTTGGAGATCAAATGCACATCTATTGAAGAAATGAATGAATCAAAGAGCGAATGAACGAATCGTGCCTCTTCTCTGGTTCTGCTTCAGAGGGAAAGGCTCTCATCTTTCATCCAAGTAACTTTGATTTAGATTCTACTGGACATGTTTTAGCAAACCTTCCGCTTTCTTCTTGACTTAATAGAGGTATTAGCATATCGGAATTGGAAGCGTTCTTAGAAGGTGGTTTTCAGTTTCCCACCAACGTAGAAATCCTTTTTATAGCCTCCTGGACAGATGGTTGCCAGACTCTGCATGAACATCTCCAGTGATGGATAACGGAAGAGAACAGGAGGCGGCCTGTTTCATTCTGGAGACAGTTCTGATGATTAGAAACATGTTCAATTGATTGAACTGGATTCTGCTGTGTCAGTAAGGATTCTTCATGTTTCAAGAAAAGGAAAGCGCAACCGAAGTCGGATTTTTAAATAATGATGACTTATCAACTCGGTGATTGAGAAATTCAGTGTTAGGGTGAGTTTTAGGTGGAGTTTGAGTCAGAAATCCAGTGTCCCCGGGGTTCTCTTCTATTTCTCAGGAATTATCTCTGCCCTGACACCCTCCAGATGTTAGCACCCTGCTTAGGATGATTTCCCTGTGTAATAAGAAAAGAATGAGCAGTTCAAGGGCTTTCTAGCCACACAGCACTGTTACATAGAGGAAGAGAGAAAGAGCTTTTACTCCATCCAATCAAGCAAAACTTGTGAGGCTTATTCTGACTGGATAGGATTAAGACCTAATAAGTTATGGGGCCAGGATGGTGAAACATGGTGATGGACTGAACCCAAGTCAGGGGTCCCAAGGGTTCCAAGGCCATGGGAAAGGGAGTATAATGAACACTGTCAGCTACCCTACAGCCCTTCCACTCTTCCAACAGAAACCAGGTTTTATGCATGTGTCTATTCATTATCCATGCAGTTCATGTGACCCAGAAGAAGCCACTGTACCCCTGGGTGAATTTCATGGTTAACTCCTGATTAGCTTAATACAGTCAGTACGTGGAACTCCTCTGGTGACTGTTACTGGCTTGGGGTTAGGCCATAACCTAAGGTGAACCAACCAGATAAAGAGGGAAGATGTATATCGCGTGCTTACAGAAGAGGTTATCCTCTCTCCTTGAGGGAGATAAATAGGAAAGTATAAGGTCCTGATTGCCACCAGCAGCTGTTTTGTGACAATAATAGCGGTCAGGCTTAGAAAGATGCTACTGCTATTGGTAGCAGAAGGGAGGTGGAAAGGACCTGGTTATCAGCAACGTTGTTGAGCTCCTAGGAGTTCCATGCCTGGACACTTCCCCAGCCATAGCTCCCTATATCTCGATTATTTAACTGTTTGAGATGGGATTTCTACTCTTTGAAATCAAAATTATCTTTACTGACAGCGGTAGAATGGATATTGGAGAGGCTATCAATTGGCAGGTGTAACCTCATGGGATTCCTCTGTCATCTATCCATTGGCTCAAAATCTACCACTGAAGAATTTAAGAATGAGTGCCTTCCAAGATGGTGCACTACTTTGTCAGCTAACATGCCTTAGAATTCTATCCTTCAAGCTGTTACTCCTGGGCTATTTGATAAATCTCCGTATGACATGGCATCCGGACTCATCATGTTGGTAATTCTCTCAAAGTTTACAGAATTGGACACCATATTCCAAATGCAGTCTGTTCTCCTCAGGTATGAGGAGAATATTATGCTCCATATATATGATTCAGCTTGGTGTAATGGAAAGAAAACTGGAGTGTCAGAGTAATGGATTCAAGTCCAGGATCCACCCACTATAAGCAAATCTTTTAACCCCACTAAGCCTCAGCTTTCTTTTTGATAAAGTGGGGAAAGCAATCCCTGTTTACCTCAAAACGTTGAATGCAAATCAGATGAAATAACATATATAAAAGTTCTTTGTAAATTGTAAAACTATTCAAATGTAAGAATGATGATTAATGCATCTTAACGTGGTGTCAGGTTCCTTCGGCAGTTGTGTCACGTGGCTTAATTACACCCTGCCTTGTTTCAGAAAGAATTTCGGGCATCTTAGAACATGAAAAAGACAAGATAGCATAAATTAGAAACAAAATTAAAAAAAAAAAAAAAAGGAAAAGAACAGTGTAGCCCAAAAGCAGACATTGAAAACCTGACTCAGAGTAGGCACTGAGTAAACATTTTTCGATGAATATTGGGGTTGGTCACAAATTTTCCTCCAAGCTTTCTAGAAGCCAGTGTGATTACAGACATTGTGTCTGTTAATGCAGTTCTCAATTCCCATGAAATAAAAATGAATGTAACCTCTCTGTTGGTAGCTTTTCTGGATTTCCTAGCTGAGAAGACACATGATCATCACATTTGCATTAATATCTCAAAACTCATATTTACATTTACTACATTAGCATATTATGGAACTTGTACCTCTGAGATGTGGCTCTACAGGCCAGGACCCACCCTATGAAACTTTTCACCTGGAGTCTCCTTAACTAGTTTCCAGGCTATCTTCACAGGTCAGAAGACCATGGATGCACTTTCCACCATGAGGGTCCTTGTGCACATCCCCATCACCAGTTCTGAAGTCCTCAGTGTTCAGCTCAGAAGGAAGAAGAGGTTCTGTTCTCACCCAGATCAAGGACAACCTTCTGCATCCTCATTTCTACCCCACATTCTGCATCTTCTCATTAGATTGGCAGATTGTGCCCTGCTTTCAGGTAAACCCAGCCCCATCCCGAGAGATGTGACTTTACTCTCTGGCCCCAACAGGACAACTACATAAACATGCAAAATTTTCACCTGAGTGCAGTCCCCCAGGGCAGAGTTATTCAATCTTAAATGTCCACTAAGTTCAGGTTGAACTTTGCTCTTCAAAGCTGGTTTTCACGGTCCCTTTAGTCTGAGGAGAAGATCAGACTTGCTCCTCCAAAAAACAGGTTTGTTGAATGAAAGCATGAATAAATGATTTGAATGAAAGCATGAATAAATGGTACGTACAGTTTAAAGCAACTTTTCTGAGTTGCATTTGTGTAGTCGAAGTACTCAAGTCTATCAAAATGGTCGTGGTGATTAACTGTATTATTTTATATAGGTTTCACTTAATTTTCAAAGAAGTGATGCAATTAAGTGTACACATAAGGAAATTGAGGATTAGAATCAATAGTAACCTTTCTAGGTTGGTAAACTAGTGGGCAGCAACCAGAAGGTTTGGCTTCAGACTTGTCTAATTGTAAACTCTACCACTTAATCTGGCCTTAATGCAGCTACGTAGGACCTACATGATTAAAAGAAGCGATGAATGAATTCAACAAATAGCCCTTGAACCTATATTGTGTGCTAAGCCTTGCATTTGGCCCTTTAGCTCTATTACTTATCTTTCGTTAATTGAATTTATTAATTTTTCCAATAAAATCTTTATTCTCTATTTAAAGCAGGGTAGAGCTTCCTCCTTGGATTTCACCTTTAAGGATATTGCCTAAGACTTGGTACCCAAATGACAGATGCCCCATGAATGCAGAACCATTAAACAGAGGGAACACAGCGCTTCCTCCCTCCCCACATGCTGTACCACTTACTTTATGTATCATTATCTCACACTTAATTAGCCGAGGGAATTCCTTCCAAAGCCTCATGCAACTGCTTCCAGTCCTGATATTTATCACAGTTTGTTTCATCTTGGGTGGTCTGCCATTTGCAGTTAGGGACTTCCGTCTTTGGTTTTCCTACCTGGAAAAGCAGTAGCATCTGTCACTGTTGCACCAGTGCTGACTGAGGTCCTTGTTGGAGTTTGGTTCTGATACGCTCACAAAGGGGGCTATTACGTTAGCTTCCAGGGCCAGAGTGAGTCAGAGAGGACGGGTCCCTGAAACCTGGACGGTATATGCATGAGAATGTATTTGTTGGAGGCATGCAACCGAGAGAGTGTAAATCTGTCGGTTAGCTGGAAATGAATACAAATCAGCCCTCATTTGTATTCACTGATTCCACGAGCTATCGGGTTTGAGAGGCTGCAGGGCTTAGAACGCTCCAGACAGGGAAGAAAAGCCTGGCTTCTTGTCTCGGCTGTGCTGCTGACTTGCAAGCAAACTTGGGCACATTATTTGCTGCTTGAGTCTCAGAGTCTCCCTCCGTAAGGCAGGTTCATTAATAACTGCCTGTCTGCACAACAGTGGGTTTCTCATGGGTCACACAGGCCCATTCTTTTTTTTTTTTTAACATCTTTATTGGAGTATAATTGCTTTACAGTGGTGTGTTAGTTTCTGGTTTATAACAAAGTGAATCAGCTGTACGTATACATATATCCCCATATCCCCTCCCTCTTGCGTCTCCCTCCCACCCTCCCTATCCCACCCCTGTAGGTGGTCACAAAGCACCGAGCTGATCTCCCTGTGCTATGCAGCTGCTTCCCACTAGCTAGCTATTTTACGTTTGGTAGTGTATATATGTCCATGCCACTCTCTCACTTTGTCCCAGCTTATCCTTCCCCCTCCCCGTGTCCTCAAGTCCATTCTCTACGTCTGTGTCTTTATTCCTGTCCTGCCCCTAGGTTCTTAAGAACCTTTTTTTTAGATTCCATATATATGTGTTAGCATACGGTATTAGGCCCATTCTTGAACCCAATCTCCACCACTTGCTGGTTGTATAGCACTGAGCACGTTACTTAAACCTCTGAGCCTCGATTTCTCATGGAGGAATGAGAGTAATAGCTAACTCGCAAGGCCATTGTGGAGCTTAAAGGAAGCAGAGCGTGTAAAGTAAAACAGAACTTGGCACATGGTAAGCGCTGAAATAATGTCAGTGGTTCTTGTCAATATTATCTTCCCATACGGTGCTTGTAAATAGCAAATGAGGCTTTATGTATACTCCCATTTGATACAGCCCCATGAAGTAATTGTAATTATATATGGACAATAAAAACTACATTATGGGTTTTAAGGATCATTGATATTGAGCTCTACTCAGCAATATACTAAGATAATAGAAACACCGATCTTCAGACTCACAGGATTTTAGAGATGATCGGACCCTGCTCTCTTGTTTTATAGGTGAGAATATGGAGGCATGATGAAATAGAATTACTAGTCAATATCCCGAGCTAATTAGGGCCAGATTGGGACCGGAAACCGGATCTTATGACTCAGCATATGGTTATATTTCCATCTGTTCCATGTAACGTACCAGGAAGCTAAAGTTGGAGAGACAATGTATTGCCCGTAGTCACACAGGTGAGTAGTAATAGATCTAGGAATTATATTTATAGCAGTTCACCTTTATGGCATGCTTTGTCGATGCCAAGCCTTGTCTCAGTGCTTTGTGTATATCAAAAAAATTTAATCCCTACCGCCTTATGAGTTACTATTAGGATCCTCATTTTTCAGATGTGGGGTTGGAGACCCAGAGAGGTCAAGTAAATTGCCCAAGGACACACAGGAGGCAACCGCATTTGAACACAGATCATCTGGATTCTGAGTCTGCGTAAGTCATCTCCACGGTATTCTGAGTCTCTCTACCTGACCCTGTTATGTTGTTCCCCCTTGAGGTACAAATCAATCTGAGCTCTAGTTGGGGAACTAAGGTATAAAGATAAGGAACAGTGTCAGTAGACATAAAGCCAGTCGCTGGTAATGAGGGAGAACACGTTTGCAAGGAGGCTAAGGAGCCTGTGGGTAGCAAAGGAGTCAGCATTTATTTTGAGCCTGTTGCTTTTAAGTTTCAGTGTTATCAGAACCTCTCTGATGATTGCATGGGACACTGTTATCTAAACTAACAGCTATGGCCCAGGATCCGTAGTAGTACCTGCAGTTCAAGTGTCACTGTATCTAAAGGATAGACCCTGGACCAAAGATCTGCTTCCACTGGACAACGTGGCCCAGATTTTAAAGTCAACCCTGTATGAAGCAAGGGGAGGAAATAGAGGCTCATCTGCTGGCTGGTGATCCAGCCAGCAGCCTCTATAGATAGATCATCTATCTCTCTGTAAAGATCTGCAAACACAGCCGCCTTTTTTGTGCTGATTAAACATTCTTGGAGCATTCAGGAGAAATGGGGAAGGCCCCCATAGGAAACTCTGGGCTTCTTGATAATCTGGGCATATGGGAAGCTTGAGAAATTAATTGTACTATTAAAAGAGCTGTGACTTTATTTGTTCTACAGCTAGTTACATGAAATAATAGTGGGGATGTTAATGAGAACTTACGATGCTCCAGGCACAGTATCAAGTGATTTGCATAACTTAACTCCTGTAATCTTTGCAATACGAAGGGGTAGGCTGTACTATCCACATTTTACACGCAAGGTGACTGAGCCCCGAGAAGGGAAATCGCTCGTCCAAGGTCACAAAACTGTGGTGGGGCAGAGCCAGAATTCAGACTCAACACTTCCGATAGCAAAGGCTATCCCTTCCCACTGGGAAACACAGCCATGCTTGGAATAAAGAGGCAGAAGTATTATAGTAGACGTGGTAAACACACTGGATTAAAGGGTGTGTGTGGTGGGTTTTGGTGAGTTCTCTGGCTTGGAACAAGCTAAATCCTCAGTGTGTCTTACCTTTAAGAGAGAAGGTCCAGTGGAAGAAGCTGGTGTCCACATGGAAGGAGTAGCCCTACTGAGCTCACGGGCTGCCAGGTGAACTTGGCCAAGTGGATTTTCTCTCTAGTCTAAGAGCTGTCCTGCTGGCAAAACCAGGCACAGCACAAGAGCCTTTGTCTGAAAAACAAATCTTGTGACTGAGCCAGGCTTTGTCGCTGGGGGGAATATTGCCACAAAGTGAGAGGCAGGAAACATTCGTTTCTAACCGCCAGAGCTAGTCCACGGCTGTGTGAAAACATGCCAGCAGGCAATGTAATTAGCAAATCCTGACACCAGTGGCTGCTTCTCTCCTGGGCAACATCTGTGTTAGAGCCAACATCTGCCCGCTTACCTTGCCCAGCCAGGACGGAGGCTACACCAGCCCTGCTGCCTGCACACTCCACGCCAGGCACACCTGGCAGAGCCCTGCCCCCCAAGGGCCGTGTGGCATGGCCGTGTTGAGGAAGGGCCCAGCCTAAAGGCCCAAAGGTCCCAGGTGGTCCCACAATCAATGCTGCAGCTGCCAACGGAACCCCTTGCCTGTGAATACTGACCACGGCTCAGAAGGCAAGGTAAGCACAATAAATAAGATTGAAGTAGACACTGAGCATATTAGAATGTCTTTGCTGCAAGGCACTTGCAAAATTTGTTTGTTCAGCAGAACTAATAACATTAGCTAGCACTGACTGGGCAGGGGGGTTAGTGCCAGTTCCTCTTCCAAGTGCTTTGGGCACATGACCTCCGTCGATACTTACAACACAGGGAGGAAGGTGTAACTACACACTCCATTCTCCAGATTGGGAAACGGAAGCTCAGAGAGGCCAAGTAACTTGACCATAATACCGGTAAGAGGCAGAGCCCAGGTAGAATTAGAGTTAGTCCCAGCTCAGAAAATTCTCATTCCACTCTGTCTCCCCACCCCGCCCCCACAGTGCCATCCTTGGTAAAGTGAAACCTGAAGCACATACCCCAGGGAGTCAATCCCTTTTAAAGGGAAGACACAGGGCTTCCCTGGTGGCACAGTGGTTGAGAGTCCGCCTGCCGATGCAGGGGACACGGGTTCGTGCCCCGGTCTGGGAAGATCCCACATGCCGCGGAGCGGCTGGGCCCGTGAGCCATGGCCGCTGAGCCTGCGCGTCCGGAGCTTGTGCTCCGCAACGGGAGAGGCCACAACAGTGAGAAGCCCACGTACCGCAAAAAAAAAAAAAAAAAAAAAAGGAAGACACAAATGCACATCTGCCTATTTCATACATTTTTGTGACTATATATTCACAATCATGACTAGTAACAGCACAGTTTCCTGGGGATGATGAATCTAGATTGGAACTCTGGTCAAAGAGTTGATTGGTCAAAGAAGTGATTCTCAGGAAAAGTAAAGTTTGGAATTTTAAGCAAGAGTCCGTATGTCCTTTTTTTCCCCTCTGGGTCTTAATTTTATCTCTAAGGCTAGAGAGCAGGACAATAGAATAGCTGAGTTTCCTTCCACCTCCATAATGCTGTGTTCCCTCAGAAAACCTGCAGCACAGGCATGATGAGAGCAAAGGGGACACAACCAGCCCCAATGCATGGAAACGATGTATCAATGTTGGGTCCATTACCCTCTGTCCTTCTTCCCCCCCGTAACCTCTTTCTCCTTTTCCACCTGTCCAAAATCTCTCAAACAGCATAATTCCAACTCTTGTGCCATTTGTTGCCCTAGGCCTTCGATGAGCCACTGAGATAGAGGTGGCTTCTTTTTCTTCAAAGCCACCAGAGCTCCACCAGCATATCAGTGCGTCTTCTGTGCTGTCTTGTAGCATAACAAGGTTGAGAGTTGCATGTTAGTGCCACTTGGACTGGCCAGCAGGTGTGAGCCAACAGGTGCCTAGGGGTGGTGGTGGCTGGAGTGTTGGACGGAGGAACGTTGCATGAAGAAGTTGCATGCAGGGACTCGGGGAGTGGACAGGGGAAAGATATTCTGCTGAGTGTGAGAGTTTAGGGAGAGGGACACAAAACTTATAAAAAGAATTACTAGGAATTATTAGAGTCAATTGTATCCCCACCCCTTAACATGTAAAGGAAGACAGCTGGGAAAAATTTGATTGCCATTAATTACCTCTTGGCACCTGGACTCTTTGAATGTGACTCTGAAGAGGCTGGGCCACGTGGAGCGCTGAGATTAATATGGTTTAGAGCTATGTGAACTGACATCGTATGTAACTGTTTATGGTGGTTTCCCACCATGCTCTAAATTCACCTGCCTCCCACCCCGTGCTTGAGATCTGCTCCATTGCCCATGTTTCCCTTCAAGTCAGCTTGCTTTTGTCCCTACTTTTCTTTCTGTCTGGAATTTCCTTTCTTTTCACCCTCTGGAATCCATCTCTCTAGATTCATTGCAAGCATCACCTTTTTGAAGCCTCCCCAGGTATTACAGCCAAGTAGAACTATGCACTCACTCCAGTGCCTGCACTGTAGCCAGGTTAGATATGCACCACGGACGGATGCTATAGACTTCTGCCTCCATTGAATTATTTACAGATCTGTGTCCTCCACACATAGTGAACAACTAGAGGGCTGAGGCCATACCAGACTCCTTTTTAATCTCCAGTGCTTGGCAAGTGTTTGTTGAATTAGCGAAGATGAGAACTTTCAAGGCACCAAGTGCAAAGTTTTTATATGATTAATAATTAATAATATCTCACAGTTATTCAGTGTTTACTATTTATCAGAGAGAATGCCAATGCTTTCAATGATTATCAGATTTAATCTGTTCAACCACTCTATAAATAACCATATAAAGTAGGTTCTACTGCTACCACCATTTTATTTATGAGAAAAATGAGGCTTAAGAGAGCATAAGTAGCTCAAGTCTCCACTACTAGCAACTGGATGATCCAGGAATCAAAACTAAATTGAACGCATGTATTAAACTTCAATATTGTATTGTATCAGGATGGAAAAAGGTGAAGGAGGGAACAAATTACATATAACATGAAAACAGGAGCCAAATATTACCAAGGTGTTATAATGAAGCAACATGTCTAAATTTTAAATAAGCACAAATCACCTTATAAAACTTGATAGAAATTGATTACGCATCCTCTGATTATTATATGTGGTTGACTATTATCCCTTTCTTGGGTAGCCACCCAAGGAAGCTGCAGATTCTAGGCCATATTGACTCGAATTTCTTCAGTAAGAATAACCAGCTCAAAGACATCTTTGTGCACGGAGAGGATGCCCTATTTGGAAAGAGTTGATGGTCACTGGGAACCAAGCCTGAGCAATGTGGTGGGCTACCAGGCAATATGGAGAAACTCCATTCTCTTAGTTTAGGAAAGGAACATAATGTTATAGGAAGAGAAAGGTCTTTGAAGCCACAAAGCCCTCAGTTCCCATCTCCTACCTGACACTTAGAAAATGTTTGACTTTGGAAAATCACGTAACATTTCCAAGCTTCCACTTCTTGTAGTGAAATGGAAATGGTAATAGCGTGTATTTCACAGTGCAATTTGTTGTGCCATTGAAAAAAGATAAGGTGTGTAAAAAACATAGTACAGTGCCTGGCGCAGAGCAAACGTGAGATAGTACTCTGACAGGCAAGATTTTCAAACGATGAGCCTGATTTTCAAGTGTACATTTGAGCGTACGCTTATGAAGTACAGGCCATTCCTAATAGAAGATCTAAGAAAAGGTCTAAGGCAAGACTGTATCATGTAAGATCCGCAAAATGTTCCCCTTTGAAGATGAGCTTTCATTCCAAATGCATTAATTCAGGTGAAGTCAGCGAACATCTTACTTTAGACACACCTCATACATCTCTGTATCCCCTAAGGTACTTTGTGCACAAAAAGACCTCAGCAAATAGTTGGCTACCTGACTCACAATTTGAGAACTTGGATGGAGCTCACAGTGGTAGAGAAGTAGTTACCATAGGTTGCTCCCTGCACTTCTTCTGGCCACCTCCTTCAAGTATCCTCTCTTCAGTGCTACAGAGACTGGAAAACTAAAAGTGGATTTCTTAGACTCCCTTGGAGCTAAGGTTTTGGATATGATGTTTGGTTTTGCTTTCAGACACACTTGACAGCACTTGAATCAGACCCAGGTTAGGCAGGGAAGGTTGTAACATAGGAGGCGTTGTGTTGCTGGTATTGACCTTGCAATCTTTTTTTTAGATGTTGGGGGTAGGAGTTTAGTAATTTATTTATTTATTTTTGCTGTGTTGGGTCTTCGTTTCTGTGCGAGGGCTTTCTCCAGTTGTGGAGAGTGGGGGCCACTCCTCGTTGCGGTGCGCGGGCCTCTCACTATTGCGGCCTCTCTTGTTGTGGAGCACAGACTCCAGACGCGCAGGCTCAGTAGTTGTGGCTCATGGGCTTAGTTGCTCCACGGCATGTGGGATCCTTCCAGACCAGGGATCGAACCTGTGTCCCCTGCATTAGCAGGCAGATTCTCAACCACTGCACCACCAGGGAAGCCCGGCCTTGCAGTCTTGATATGACCTTGAAACCAAGAGTCCCTGCAGTGCCTTCCTAGCCTTTAGCATCCTTCCTGTGATACAGGCAGTAATTCCTCTGGTAGCCAATTCTACAGTGCTATTCTAGAAATCAATCTTGAAGGACATATCTACAGCCTGCGTCTCTAGCTCCTCTAATAATTCCCTGTATTAAATCTCTCAAAAATTGTTGAAGAAGTCTTGCCATCTGTAGCTAAGCCCTGATGGATACAGTACGTAGTGCCAGAAATGGTTATAGCCATTGGATTCCCAAGGATGAAAATCTGAAATAGGTTATGTGACCTGGCTACGCTGAAGGTAGTGAAGCCCTGGTTACCATTAAAGACTAGAACATTAGTAACTTATAGTACCCAATGGTAAAACAGTACTTAAATGATCACATGTGGTCATCTGGAATGAAGCATCTACTGAAGGCATAGTTTTTTTTTTTTAATGTAAAAAAAGTTTATTAGTTTATAGTAAAGTTAGGTAATATTTGCAATAGAAATGATCAGCTACGTCCATGGGAATCCAGCATGTCACACAAAGGAATAAATATTTTGACAAAGTAACACTTCAGTTGTAGCGAGCAGTTGATCAGAAATTTTGTTTTTCAAAAAGAGCCTCAAACTAAACCGTAAAAGTCTTGAATTGTCAGAGAGCAGCAAGCTGACCAGGCTCTTCTCTTCAGGAGGCCCCTGCAGTCCCACGGGAGATGGGCCCCTCCCGGGGAAGACATAGTTTTGACAAGCAGAGTGATAGCTGTCTTTATCCTGCGGACACCCAGTACCTGGCATCTGACAAAGGTATAGTGAACTAAGATAGTAAACAGAGGAATGGGTCTGGCTTACCTTCTTTTTCCAACATGCAACATAGTTGAACATCCACATTACTTTCCCCTGAGCGGTATTTGACACCAGCCTGAAATTGGCGGGGGCTCCGTGACTACGCCGTATCATTCTTCCAAATGAAATTATTACAGTTCTGGATAAGCGAGTGTGTGTGTGTTTATACATACACGTGAGAATGAATTATTCCCTAAAGATAACTTAACTTCATTTTAGGGAAAACAAAACTGGCCTTGTGGTCTTTATGGATATGCTAGTGAATGGCAGTGTTTTTCCACAAACTGTCCAGACCAAAATTTGAGAAATGTCAATCTATCAAAAACCCTGGGGGATGCCTGCTCTCTTCACTTCACCCCTTCCCAGGTGGCTTGACAAGTCCCACCATTTGGGAACTTGGACTGGTCCTGTTGGCAACAACCATGGAGAGCCGCTAGAAGTCATCTCTCAAAATTTGGAATTGTGTTTACGAAAATAGGAACTGAAGTTTCCTGTCTCTGGTGCCAGGTAATACTGTCTACACAAGAACAAATTTCATCTATGCCACACAGTAATTGCCTGGTACCCCCAAGGTGCTGTGTTTGACTATGCAGCAAAGATAAAAGTTTCTCCAAGGACCAACTCTCAGCATATTTGGCAAATTTAATTTTATATTCTTACTTACAAGGTTTGTTTTTCTTGCATTATTTATTAAGAAAAACAGAAGTGCTGTAACCATTTTTCTTTTGATAAAACTCAGGCAGCCACAGCCCAGCCTTCCCTTGGGTCCTCAACAAAGCAGTCTTATCTCTCCACCTCCTGGCCACAGACCACTCGGAGATCGATGCTTCTGCAGCTCCTTCTGTCTTTAATGCAGAAGAGGAAAGAGAAGCTGGGCTGCTGAATGTGTAAGTCCTCCCTGGTAGACAGCCTTTGTTGTCTGTTCTTGGTGTGGGAAGGCTGAACTCTAACCCCCAAACCCAGAAAAGCTTAGAAGGAGGCTCTACAAGGTATTCATGGAGAGAATATTGAAGGTTAAAGAAGAAAGCTAAAAGGAATCTCAGTGACGAGGACTTGACTATGGTGGGGTTTGTTTTCTTTTTCTTCAATTCACAGGATAAAATGGTAGCACCATGTCAAAAGAAAGGAAAGGCATGTCTCTGGCAATATCGACTCTGATGAAGGCTCGTCTCTATACCATTTGGGGGGGTTGGGGTTCCTCAACTGGGCTATGAAATCTAAGCTTCAGGGCCATCTGACCATAGACCCAGACAATGTCAGCTGTGATGCTCAACAATACTGACTCTAAGATCCAGGGGTATCCAAGCCAGCAGAAGAGAATAGTGATGAGTTCCAATGTACCAGTGAGTGGCATCTGGCATTAGAGTTTTGCTACCTTGATTCCCACAGCCTGGCCGGGGGCGGGGGGGTGTCTTTCTTTTTCTCTTCTCTATCTCCTCCTTCTGTCTTGCCTTCTGATTGACTCTCCAGTGTCCCTCCTAGTACTAGAACTTGATCCCGATCTGTCCCCACTCCCTGCAGCCTACTTGATGGGCTTCTGAAAAGCTGTCCATGTCTGTCTGTCTCACCATTGTATCTGTCTCCACAGAACAGGGAAGCCTGCTCTAATACAGGCTGGTTGGAATTCTCTGGCTTCTACCTAAATGACTCCAAGTATTGCTTCTTCCTGAGATTTCTGCTGTGGTCCCCACTCACCAGATTTGACTCCCAGGATAACGACATTGGCCCCTATCAAACTTGCCATGAACTTTGAATGTGCTATAGCTTTCCCTGAGATGAAATTGTTTCATTTATCAAACGTTCCTTAGTCTTGGGAGCTGGGATCCAGAGAAGAATAAGGATGTGGTCTCTGCTGCAATAGATAGGCATAGAAACAATCAGTATTTCAAAATAATCAGGTGTTGCCAAAAAAAGTGAGTGGAGGGGTGTCTTATACTGTTTCGGCTGCTATAACTAAATACCATAGACTGGGGGGCTTATAAACAACAGAAATTTATTTCTTCTGGTTCTAGAGGCTGGAAGCATAAGACCAAGGTGCCAGCATGGTTGGGTGAGTGTAATCTTCTGGGCTGCAGGCTTCTCATTGCACCATCATGTGGTAGAGGGAGAAAGGGAACTCTCCTGGGCCTCTTCAATAAAGACATGCATCTCATTCACGAGAGCTCTGCCCTCATGACCCAATCACCTCCCAAAGGCCTCATCTCCCAGTACCCCCATCACACTGGGCAATAGGATTTCAACATACCACTTCTGGAGGGGGCACAAACACTCAGACCACAGCGAGAAAACAGTTGTGCTAGAATATGAAGAAGAAATAAGAATTTCCTCGATGATGAAAGGGAAGACAATTCAGCTAGAGTAGACAGTGCGTAAGAAGACATAGCATTGTGAAAGGCCATGGTGTTTCCAAGTTACGTGGAAAAGTTCCATTTGGCAGGAGCAGAGGCTGTGGTTGAGGGCAGGCAGAGTGGTCAACTGGGGGCTGGAGTTCAGATCATGAAAAGGTCTGGGGTCTCATGCCAAGGAGATAGGAGCCTATGAGTGACTCTAAGGCAGGAGTGGACAAACGACAACCCATGGGCCAGTCTGGCAGACTGCCTGTTTTTGTAAATGCAGTTCTATTGAACACAGCTATCGCCATTCATATACTTGCTGTGTCTGGCTCTTCATTAGTTTTGCAAAGACAGAGTTGAGTAGTTTCAACAGAGGCTGTCTGGCCTAAAACATCTAAAACATACACTATCTGAGCTTCTACAGAAAGAGTTTGCAGACCCTTGTGCTACGCCAAGGAATGATACGGTCAGATGGACATTTTAGAAAGACCGTTCTAAAAACTGTGTGAGGCTCTGCATAAGACCCATTTGAAAAAATAAAAGATGCTGTTTCTGGAAGACTTGAAAACCTCTAGACTGCTTGATAAAACCCAAATCTCTTGGCCATGTACAGCATTATTAGAATTTCTTCGTTCCTCTCAAATCTGAAATCATGTTTATATATCGGTCTCTAAGTCAGAACAAATTCCTTTAGGGCAACGAATTTTAACATTTTAATTTTTTTGTCTTTGTATCCCTGATGTCTAGCTTCCTGTCTGCCCCCTTTGGCCTAATAACTGAATTGAAAGGAATTGCTGAATCACTGCCCAATGGACATGGAGAGCCACCATCATCTCATTCACCGGCTCTGAGTGTCCCCCTGGCTGGGTGCCCGTTTGCAAGTGGGAGCACCGAGAGGTGGTGATCTGGTCTTTTGTCTTGCCTGGAGCCCTCAGAAAGACTCTGATTTGAGAAGGCTTTTATACGGGTATGTCTGCAACTCTTTTGCCTTTAGGTACCTGGAGAAGATCTATTTTGAGGTCTTTTCTAGGCTGTGTCCCCAGGTAGGCATCTCCTTGGCTTAGGTCCTAGAGAGGGTTGGCTTTACTTCCTGCCACCGGGAGTCCTTTATGAGGCTAATGGGCACTTGCAAATGAAAATCAAGAACAAGGCAAACAACCCAGCAAGTGATAACTGCAAAGCTGGCCTAATCTTAATGAAATCTGCAACATATACTTATATAAATCAGAATGACTCTCTCTTGCTTGTTTTCCATGTAATTTGCTCAGATGGGTTTGGAATGATATGGCCAATTGTTTTGCTACTGACTTTGCCCTATTTTGAAGAGCCCCTCAGCAGCCCACGCCGTGCTCACAAGGACATCCAGCTGGTCCAGTGGGACCTCAAGCCCATTGAAAATGCATTACGTTTAACTCCTTCTCCTCCCGAAAGCCAGGAATTTTCTTTTAACCTGAATCTCAAAGAGGATGTGGTGGAGGGAAATGTGGGTGTGATGACTACTAGTGGGGTCTGATTGGCAATAATTTGCCTCCATCTCAAAACAATTCTCCATCCTGCTGTCCTCAGGGATTCCAGGGTTCCCAGAATGGAGCTCTTTAGCATCCGCTGCTGTCATCATGACTCAGCTTGCCAATCTGGGTACGAAGAAGCCAGAACAAACAGGTCACAACAAGGTACGGAAGCAGGATGCTGATGGTATAGCCTCACATCCTCACTCTGATTCATTCCCTCCCCTGGCACCCCACACCTGTCACGCTCCTTCTGTGTCCTCCCTTCTTGTCTCTTTAATTCAGTGGTTCTCCAAATGTGTTCTGAGGATGACCTGCATCAAAAGCAACTCAGGTGTTTGTTTAAAAATTTTCTAAATATCTTGGGATGTAGCCCCAGAATGTGCTTTTTTTTTTTTTTTTTTTTTTTTGCTGTACGCGGGCCTCTCACTGCTGTGGCCTTTCCCGTTGCAGAGCACAGGCTCCGGATGTGCAGGCTCAGCGGCCATGGCTCACGGGCCCAGCCGCTCCGCGGCACATGGGATCTTCCTGGACCGGGGCACGAACCCGCGTCCCCTGCCTTGGCAGGCGGACTCTCAACCACTGCGCCACCAGGGAAGCCCCAGAATGTGCTTTTTAAACAGACTCTCTGGATGATTCTTATACTCATTCAAGTTTGAGAACCACTGAGCTTAACCTAGATGTTGAGGGGACTTTGTTCTGTTATTATAGTTTGGATCTGTCCTGTTTTTAATTTGTCCAGAGTGTCCAAGACTCCTTCCTATGACCCCCCAATTCTTTTTACCCATGACTGAGATTACCCAGGCCATTTCTGATCCTTTTATCTTATTCTTTTATCTGTAGAGTCTTATACTTGCGGTTTTGTCTAGCTGAACCAGCCTTATCCCATCGCTCTGCATGGCTGGCTCCATCTCGTTTTTTTAGGTCTCAGTTCAAATGTCACCTCCTCAGAGAGGCCTTCCCTGATCATCATATTTAACGTTCTGCCTTCAACTTGGTACCTATCACATCGTGCTGCTGCTTTTCTTCAGAGCATGTAGCACAGTCTGTAATTATGCAGCTGTTCACTCATTTGTGGTTGCTGTGTTATATCCCATGGGAATATAAACTTTATGAGGTCAGGAGCCTGCTTCATCTCATTCTCTACTGCATCCCCAGAACCTAGCCCAGTACCTCACATGTTGTAGGCATTCAGTAAACATCTGCTAAGTGAAGGGATGGATGATGGAATCAAGGAAGATGACAGATTTCAATAGAAGTCAAGCCATACATGCCATCCTCAGCAAATGGTCCGGGGGTCCTAGATGATGGAGCAGAGGCAGCGGTGCAGTGTCTCACTCTGGCATTCAGGGTTCCCCACCATGTGGCCCTAATCCATCTGTTTGGACCCCATCTCTCATTAGACCCTAGGTGTGCCCTATACTCTGCTTATCACTCCCTATTCCTGAACCACACCTTTTGTATTCTTACCTCTGATACCTTTCCGCAACTGTTCCCTCTACTAAGAATTCCTACTCTCCCTTTGTGGCCTCATAATTCTACTCCTTTGAAAGTGCTGTGTATAAGACTCAATCAATACATGCAGAAATATTTAGTGAGTGACTTGTAAGTGCCTGGCATTGGGGCTACAGGGCTGAAAAAGCTGCCATTACCTCTCTGTGTGACCTCAGGAAGCCATTTGCTCACAGTGGGTCTCAGTGGACTCATCTGCCGCTGTCCAAGGTGTTTGTGTCTCTACAGGTTCCTCTGGCTCTGAACTTGCTCTGACGCTCATAGTGGAACCGTAGGCATTGTGTTAGGTCAGAGGAGAGAGGGAATATCTGGGGCAGATTCTGCATCCCCTCTAATGCTGCCACATAGAAATACTCCACTCTGTCTTCGATCAGCTCTTGCCTTCTCTCGCCTCAGTGCCTCTCAGACAGTCAGGCAACATGTAACATCGGGCAGAAATCAATGCAGCCAATTTCTAAAAAACAAGCAGCCCCAGGGTCACATTGAGGGTCATAATAGCAGCTACTTTGGTTCAGAGGAGTCCTTAAATACCGGGTTCCCCTGAGCACTTCCGGGAGAAGAGCTTCCCAAACCAGATTGAACCTGCCCCACAGTGAGACTCGGGTCACCTCCCTGCAGGAAGAAGAGTTTGAATGTGAAGCTGCAAAGAGAGTTACAAGTGTACTGCCCGGCCAGCATCCCACCTGCCCCAGCTGGGGCCCTCTTGCTGGAACAAAAGACAACAGAATGAACTTTAATTCTCCTTGTAGCCACAGCCTTTCAGTATGCATCTGAGCTGAAGGAGAAAAGGCCTCTATAGGTCTCCCCCCAACAAAATGCCATGTAAGGGCTTTGGGGGTAGACAGACCTAGGTTTGAACCCTGAGCCCTCTTTTTTTTCGCTACAGAACCTTAATCCTGTTGCTTAATGTTCTAGTTTTGTCTTTTGTCAAAGGAGCCATTGGGAGAATCATTAACTATCATATGGAGCATCTGGCAACATGCCGGGGACATTATAGGTGAGCAGTAAATTATGTTTCTTTTCTCTTTGTCTATTATTCTTGTCCTTGCCCTGAGCCTATGTGGTCATCTTTGAATATACACTTCTTTGAACACGCCCTGCCTCCCAACCCATTTTTCAGTCCAGGTGTTTGCTGGTAGGTATAAATCTCCGCTGCCTGCCACAGGCCGAATTCATCCACCCAACCTGCTGACTTGCACTCCTAACCTTGTGTATCTTTCCAGCGTCATGCTTACCAAAGCCCATCAAGGTTGTCTGAGCTGCATCTCAGCTTCCCTCCCGAGATAGAGAGTTGTTTAAGGATCTGCGCGTTGTATTTGTTTTTATATCCCTATCACCAGGCAAAGCACCTGGTACATAATAAATGTTCTGATTTCTCGCAGTTGAGAGATGTGAAACAACACCCTGGACGAGGGGGAGACACAGTGAAAGCAGGAGATTCAGCAGCTGATGGCTGGCAAAGAGGTCGAGAGGGACACGCAGCTCTATTTGTTACAGAAATCCAACGTATACCAACAGCACTTCACAGGCAAGAAATGACTTTTTATTCTCTACACACTCATTCACTCAACAAATATTTATTGAACATCAATTCTGCATGAGATGCTGTGAAGCAAAACTAGAAATGAACTTTGAATCCAGCCTTCTTCAAATCAACCCAGTTCAGTTTGGAAAGGATGGATGAGGTAGCCCTGAAATGAGAGTCACTATAAAACCAAAGACTTGCTCTTTGCCTTCAAGGAGTCCAAAGTCTGGCTGGACAGACAAGACTAAGATGCAAGGAGTAATTATATATTTAAGATATTAATCATATTATCTGTCACGTTAGTGCAAATATTTTGTCAGTTTGCTTTTTGTTTTTTACTTTGTTTATGTGGATGTTGACATGGAGAAACTTTTAATTTGTGTGTAGTCAAATCTATCAGTCATTTTTTTTCAGCCTCTTTGGGTATATGAGTGTGCCTATGAAGGCTCTGATTGTTTCTGTGTTGGTGGGATTTTCATTTTTGCTAACTAACTGGCTTTTTTTTTTTTTTTTTTTTTTTTTGCGGTACGCGGGCGTCTCACTGCTGTGGCCTCTCCCGTTGCGGAGCACAGGCTCCGGACACGCAGGCTCAGCAGCCATGGCTCACGGGCCCAGCCGCTCCGCGGCATGTGGGATCTTCCCGGACCGGGGCACGAACCCGTGTCCCCTGCATCGGCAGGCGGACTCTCAACCACTGCGCCACCAGGGAAGCCCTGGCCATTTTTATTTCTATGCAGTGAGACTATATTGAATTGTAGTAAGAAAAAACTTTTTTTTTCCATTTTGCAAAGGATCATTATAAAATCAAACAGAATACATCAGAATTGAACAAAGAACCTAAGTATATCCAGGAAGAGTGAAAATGTGTTCCAAACCTTCTGATTAAGAAAACAAGGGACTTCCGGGAAGATGGCGGAAGAGTAAGACGCGGAGATCACCTTCCTCCCCACAGATACACCAGAAATACATCTACGCGTGGAACAACTCCTACGGAGCACCTACTGAACGCTGGCAGAAGACCTCAGACCTCCCAAAAGGCAAGGAACCCTCCACGTACCTGGTTAGGGCAAAAGAAAAAAATAAACAGAGACAAAAGGATAGGGACGGGTCCTGCACCAGCGGGAGAGAGCTGTGAAGGAGTTAAAGTGTCCACACACTAGGAAGCCCCTTCGCGGGCGGAGACTTCGCGTGGCGGAGTGGGGGAGCTTCGGAGCCGCGGAGGAGAGCACAGCAACAGGGGTGCGGAGGGAAAAGCGGAGTGATTCCAGCGCAGAGGATCGGGCCGACGGGCACTCACCAGCCGAGAGGCTTGTCTGCTCGCCCGCCGGGGCGGGCGGGGCTGGGAGCTGAGGCTCCGGCTTCTGTCGGAGCGCCGGGAGAGGACTGAGTTGGCGGCGTGAACACAGCCTGCAGGGCGTTAGTGCACCGCGGCTAGCCGGGAGGGAGTCCAGAGAAAAGTCTGGACCTGCCGAAGAGGCAAGAGACTTTTCCTTCCTCTTTGTTTCCTGGTGCACGAGGAGAGGGGATTAAGAACGCTGCTTAAGAGAGCTCCAGAGATGGGCGCGAGCCGCGGCTAAAAGTGCGGAGCCCAGAGACACACATGAGACGCTAAGGCCTTTGCTGCCACCACCAAGAAGGCTGTGTGTGAACACAGGTCACTATCCACACCCTCTTCCGGGGAGCCTGTGCAGCCCGCCACTGCCAGGGTCCCAGGATCCAGGGACAACTCCCCCGGGAGAACGCACGGCGCGCCTCAGGCTGGTGCAACGTCACGCCGGCCTCTGCCGCCGCAGGCCCGCCCCCCACTCCGTGACCCTCCCTCCCCCCCGCCCGGCCTGAGTGAGCCAGAGCCTCCGAATCAGCGGCTCCTTTAACCCCGTCCTGTCTGAGCAAAGAACAGACGCCCTCCAGCGACCTACACGCACAGGCGGGGCCAAATCCAAAGCTGAGCCCCTGGGAGCTGTGAGAACAAAGAAGAGAAAGGGAAATCTCTCCCAGCAGCCTCAGAAGCAGCGGATTAAAGCTCCACGATCAACTTGATATACCCTGCATCTGTGGAATACATGAATAGACAACAAATCATCCCAAATTAAGGAACACTGTGGATGAAAGGCTTTTGGTGCTGCAGCCAGGAGTCAGTGCTGGGCCTCTGAGGTGGGAGAGCCAACTTTAGGACACTGGTCCACAAGAGGCCTCCCAGCTGCACATAATATCAAACAGCAAAAATCTCCCAGAGATCTCCATCTCAACGCCAGCACCCAGCTTCACTCAACGACCAGCAAGCTACAGTGCTGGACATCCTATGCCAAACAACTAGCAAGACAGGAACACAACCACACCCATTAGCAGAGAGGCTGCCCAAAATCATAATAAGTCTACAGACACCCCAAAACACACCACCAGACGTGGACCTGCCCAAGACAAGATCCAGCCTCATCCACCAGAACACAGGCACTAGTACCCTCCACCAGGGAGCCTACACAACCCACTGAACCAACCTTAGCCACTGGGGACAGACACAAAAAACAACAGGAACTACGAACCTTCAGCCTGCAAAAAGGAGACCCCAAACACAGTAAGATAAGCAAAATGAAAAGACAGAAAAACACACAGCAGATGAAGGAGCAAGATAAAAACCCAGCACACCTAACAAATGAAGAGGAAATAGGCAGTCTACCTGAAAAAGAATTCAGAATAATGATAGTAAAGATGATCCAAAACCTTGGAAACAGAATAGACAAAATGCAAGAATCAGTTAACAAGGACCTAGAAGAACTAAAGATTAAACAAACAATGATGAACAACACAATAAATGAAATGAAAAATACTCTAGATGGGATCAATAGCAGAATAACCGAGGCAGAAGAACAGATAAGTGACCTGGAAGATAAAATAGTGGAAATAACTACTGCAGAGCAGAATAAAGAAAAAAGAATGAAAAGAACTGAGGACAGTCTCAGAGACCTCTGGGACAACATTAAACGCACCAACATTCGAATTATAGGGGTTCCAGAAGAAGAAGAGAAAAAGAAAGGGACTGAGAAAATATTTGAAGAGATTATAGTTGAAAACTTCCCTAATATGGAAAAGGAAATAGTTAATCAAGTCCAGGAAGCACAGAGAGTCCCATACACGATAAATCCAAGGAGAAATACGCCAAGACACATATTAATCAAACTGTCAAAAATTAAATACAAAGAAAGCATATTAAAAGCAGCAAGGGAAAAACAACAAATAACACACAAGGGAATGCCCAGAAGGTTAACAGCTGATCTTTCAGCAGAAACTCTGCAAGCCAGAAGGGACTGGCAGGACATATTGAAAGTGTTGAAGGAGAAGAACCTGCAACCAAGGTTACTCTACCCAGCAAGGATCTCATTCAGATTTGATGGAGAAATTAAAACCTTTACAGACAAGCAAAAGCTGAGAGAGTTCAGCACCACCAAACCAGCTCTACAACAACTGCTACAGGAACTTCTCTAGGCAAGAAACACAAAAGAAGGAAAAGACCTACAATAACGAACCCAAAACAATTAAGAAAATGGGAATGGGAACACACATATCGATAATTACCTTAAATGTAAATGGACTAAATGCTCCCACCAAAAGACACAGATTGGCTGAATGGATACAAAAACAAGACGCATATATTTGCTGTCTACAAGAGACCCACTTCAGACCTAGAGACACATACAGACTGAAAGTAAGGGGATGGAAAAAGGTATTTCATGCAAATGGAAAGCAAAAGAAATCTGGAGTAGCAATTCTCATATCAGACAAAATAGACTTTAAAACAAAGACTATTAGGAGAGACAAAGAAGGACACTACATAATGATCAAGGGATCGATCCAAGAAGAAGATATAACAATTGTAAACATTTATGCACCCAACATAGGAGCACCTCAATACATAAGGCAAATACTGACAGCCATAAAACGGGAAATCGACAGTAACACATTCATAGTAGGGGCCTTTAACACCCCACTTTCACCAATGGACAGACCATCCAAAATGAAAATAAATAAGGAAACACAAGCTTTAAATGATACATTAAACGAGATGGAGTAATTGATATTTATAGGACATTCCATCCAAAAACAACAGAATACACATTTTTCTCAAGTGCTCATGGAACATTCTCCAGGATAGATCATATCTTGGGTCACAAATCAAGCCTTGGTAAATTTAAGAAAATTGAAATTGTATCAAGTATCTTTTCCGACCACAATGCTATGAGACTAGATATCAATTACAGAAAAAGATCTGTAAAAAATACAAACACATGGAGGCTAAACAATACACTACTTAATAACGAAGTGATCACTGAAGAAATCAAAGAGGAAATCAAAAAATACCTAGAAACAAATGACAATGGAGACACGACGACTCAAAATCTATGGGATGCAGCAAAAGCAGTTCTAAGAGAGAAGTTTATAGCAATACAATCCTACCTTAAGAAACAGGAAACATCTCGAATAAACAACCTAACCTTGCACCTAAAGCAATTAGAGAAAGAAGAACAAAAAAACCCCAAAGTTAGCAGCAGGAAAGAAATCATAAAAATCAGATCAGAAATAAATGAAAAAGAAATGAAGGAAACGATAGCAAAGATCAATAAAACTAAAAGCTGGTTCTTTGAAAGGATAAACAAAATTGATAAACCATTAGCCAGACTCATCAAGAAAAAAAGGGAGAAGACTCAAATCAATAGAATTAGAAATGAAAAAGGAGAAGTAACAACTGACACTGCAGAAATACAAAAGATCATGAGAGATTACTACAAGCAACTCTATGCCAATAAAATGGACAACCTGGAAGAAATGGACAAATTCTTAGAAAGGCACAACCTGCCAAGACTGAATCAGGAAGAAATAGAAAATATGAACAGACCAATCACAAGCACTGAAATTGAAAATGTGATTAAAAATCTTCCAACAAGCAAAAGCCCAGGACCAGATGGCTTCACAGATGAATTCTATCAAACATTTACAGAAGAGCTAACACCTATCCTTCTCAAACTCGTCCAAAATATAGCAGAGGGAGGAACACTCCCCAACTCATTCTACAAGGCCACCATCACCCTGATACCAAAACCAGACAAGGATGTCACAAAGAAAGAAAACTACAGGCCAATATCACTGATGAACATAGATGCAAAAATCCTCAACAAAATACTAGCAAACAGAATCCAACAGCACATTAAACAGATCATACACCATGATCAAGTGGGGTTTATTCCAGGAATGCAAGGATTCTTCAATATACGCAAATCAATCAACGTGATACACCATATTAACAAACTGAAGGAGAAAAACCATATGATCATCTCAATAGATGCAGAGAAAGCTTTTGACAAAATTCAACACCCATTTATCATAAAAACCCTGCAGAAAGTAGGCATAGAGGGAACTTTCCTCAACATAATAAAGGCCATATATGACAAACCCACAGCCAACATCGTCCTCAATGGTGAAAAACTGAAAGCATTTCCACTAAGATCAGGAACAAGACAAGGTTGCCCACTCTCAACACTATTATTCAACATAGCTTTGGAAGTTTTAGCCACAGCAATCAGAGAAAAATAGGAAATAGAAGGAATCCAAATCAGAAAAGAAGAAGTAAAGCTGTCACTGTTTGCAGATGACATGATACTCTACATAGAGAATCCTAAAGATGCTACCAGAAAACTACTAGAGCTAATCAGTGAATTTGGTAAAGTAGCAGGATACAAAATTAATGCACAGAAATCTGTTGCATTCCTATACACTAAGGATGAAAAATCTGAAAGTGAAATCAAGAAAACACTCCCATTTACCATTGCAACAAAAAGAATAAAATATCTAGGAATAAACCTACCTAAGGAGACAAAAGACCTGTATGCAGAAAATTATAAGACACTGATGAAAGAAATTAAAGATGATACAAATAGATGGAGAGATATACCATGTTCTTGGATTGGAAGAATCAACATTGTGAAAATGACCCTACTACCCAAAGCAATCTACAGATTCAATGCAATCCCTATCAAACTACCACTGGCATTTTTCACAGAACTAGAACAAAAAATTTCACAATTTGTATGGAAACACAAAAGACCCCGAATAGCCAAAGCAATCTTGAGAACGAAAAACGGAGCTGGAGGAATCAGGCTTCCTGACTTCAGACTATACTACAAAGCTACAGTAATCAAGACAGTATGGTACTGGCACAAAAACAGAAATATAGATCAATGGAACAGGATAGAAAGCCCAGAGATAAACCCACGCACATATGGTCACCTTATCTTTGACAAAGGAGGCAGGAATATACAGTGGAGAAAGGACAGCCTATTCAATAAGTGGTGCTGGGAAAACTGGACAGCTTCATGTAAAAGTATGAGATTAGATCACTTCCTAACACCGTACACAAAAATAAGCTCAAAATGGATTAAAGACCTAAATGTAAGGCCAGAAACTATCAAACTCTTAGAGGAAAACATAGGCAGGACACTCTATGACATAAATCACAGCAAGGTCCTTTTTGACCCATCTCCTAGAGAAATGGAAATAAAAACAAAAGTAAACAAATGGGACCTAATGAAACTTCAAAGCTTTTGCACAGCAAAGGAAACCATAAAGAAGACCAGAAGACAACCATCAGAATGGCAGAAAATATTTGCAAATGAAGCAACTGACAAAGGATTAATCTCCAAAATTTATAAGCAGCTCATGCATCTTAATAACAAAAAAACAAACAACCCAATCCAAAAATGGGCAGAAGACCTAAATAGACATTTCTCCAAAGAAGACATACAGATGGCCAACAAACACATGAAAGAATGCTCAACATCACTAATCATTAGAGAAATGCAAATCAAAACTACAATGAGGTATCATCTCACACCAGTCAGAATGGCCATCATCAAAAAATCTAGAAACAATAAATGCTGGAGAGGGTGTGGAGAAAAGGGAACCCTCTTACACTGTTGGTGGGAATGTAAATTGATACAGCCACTGTGGAGAACAGTATGGAGGTTCCTTAAAAAACTACAAATAGAACTACCATATGACCCATCAATCCCATTACTGGGCATATACCCTGAGAAAACCATAATTCAAAAAGAGTCATGTACCAGAATGTTCATTGCAGCTCTATTTACAATAGCCCAGAGATGGAAACAACCTAAGTGTCCATCATCGGATGAATGGATAAAGAAGATGTGGCACATATATACAATGGAATATTACTCAGCCATAAAAAGAAACGAAATTGAGCTATTTGTAGTGAGGTGGATAGACCTAGAGTCTGTCATACAGAGTGAAGTAAGTCAGAAAGAGAGAGACAAATACCGTATGCTAACACATATATATGGAATTTAAGAAAAAAAAATGTCATGAAAAACCTAGGGGTGAAACAGGAATAAAGACACAGACTTACTAGAGAATGGACTTGAGGCTATGGGGAGGGGGAAGGGTAAACGGTGACAAAGCGAGAGAGAGGCATGGACATATATACACTACCAAACGTAAGGTAGATAGCTAGTGGGAAGCAGCCGCATAGCACAGGGAGATCAGCTCGGTGCTTTGTGACCGCCTGGAGCGGTGGGATAGGGAGGGTGGGAGGGAGGGAGACGCAAGCGGGAAGAGATATGGGAACATATGTATATATATAACTGATTCATTTTGTTGTGAAGCTGAAACTAACATACCATTTAAAGCAATTATACTCCAATAAAGATGTTAAAATGAAAAAAAAAACAAGGAAATGTGTATTATCTTTAAGAATTATTCCCATGAAAAATGTCAAATTAAAAGAAAATAAATCTTAAGCTGTATTGAAAATTGAAACTGGAGACCCTCCAGGAAGTTCCCTACATGGAGTCTCAGAACCCCTTTCCCCCTTTCCCCAAGCTGCCTTGTGTTGTTTTTCCCTTTAGGGGAAGCAGATGAGACTGTTAAAATGGACACCAGGTTTGAATATCCCCAAGAAGACAAAACCATTTAAGTCATGCAAGCAGAACTAAATTTAGTTTATTTCATGAACATAAGCTAAACTTAACTTAGTTTATTTCTTACAAATGTCACTGATAATCATAAACAAAACTTGTCATCTTCTTAAAATAGTACAGGATAATAACTTTTAACCAATCCCCCATTGTAATAACCAATCCCTGTAAACATTATTTATTAAAACAACTCCCTCATTTTTACTTTATAAGCTTCCTGTAATGTCGTGCCTCTCAGCTTCATGCGAATTTTGGGTGTGAATTTTCCCAGTTTGTGAACTGTTCTTTTATGAATAATAAACTCTTACTAGATACTCTTTTACTGATCTAGTTTTAATTTTTACTGTTTCTGGATTTTAGACAAGACACACAGGCTGTGGCTATTATCAATTATTTTTAAGCAGGGTGCCCAGGTCTGGTTGCCCATCTCAGAGATGCACCACCCGTTTGCCACATGGGAGAAAAGTGTTTGCAACCTCCTGTTTCATGTTCCTTTGTTGGCAAGCATACTCACTTGCCTGTTCTGTTGGTATCAACATCAGGAAGAAGTGTGCGTCCCTTTGGAGCTTAAATAAGACAAAAGATGATTATGAATTGATTTTCCCATAAGGAGTGACCTGTCTCTCCAGGAGGGGGTTATCTGCGGGCTGTTCTCTGCTTCCTCCAATAGCTGAGTGAGCAATAGCCGCCCTGGGTCTTTGCCACTCACACAGCTTAAGACTCCCACCTTCACAAGGCATCTGGGTAAAGGTGGTTCACTGAACACATATGTTTACTACTGCTCCTTCCATCACCAGTTTTTGTTCTTTGTTTTAAAGCTTGAAGTTATAAAGACAAAGAGAATAGACAACACTTTTGGGGAACAGGGAGTCAGATGAACCTAAGAAAGCTAAACTGAAGCCGTGGTGAAAGCAATTGCAGTGCTTCAGAGAGGCTCAGAACCAGGCTCGGGTCCAAGTAAATACGGAGGTGAATGTGGGGCTGCAAATACAGGAGTGATTGAAAGTCTATGAAAGGAGTTAAACCCCATCCATTCCCCTACGCTTCCAGAAGAGTGGTGTTTCCACCTTGGAGATAATGAAAGAAAATGGCTGATAAAATGGAAACGAGGAAGTTGTTTAACCTTTACAACGATGGGTTGTTACCATGGGTGCTTCCAGACGGCAGGTGATTGGCTAAAAGTGATGATCTTGTACCATTTTAGGAAGATGACTTCAGTTTTGTTTATGATTATCAGAGGCATTTACAGGAAATAACCTAAGTTAGGTTTAGCTTATGTTCTTGAAATAAGCTAGATTTTGTTCTGCTTATGCGGCTTAAGTGATTTTGTCTGTTTGGGGGATTTTCAAGCCTTGTCTCTATTTTATTTTATTGTAACAATTCTGACTAGAAATTCTCATAACAGATGGTCAAATGGATTACCTCATAGTAAAGCCCCCCAGCTTATACTAAGGTATAAGCCTTACTAAACCTTACCCCACCCACACAGGGCTTCCAATCATCTTAATGCTCCTCTCTCGTGATGTGAATAGACAGCCAAATATATCCAGATATTTGAGGAAAGATTCAAGAGACAGAGACATAAAAGAAAAGAAAGGAAAGGAAAAAATGAAATGAAAACAGTAACTTGAAGAAAATAGAGACGCTTGCAGAACAAGAAAATTAAATGCTCAGGCAGATAAGGAAAGATACTATATTCATGTAACAAAAGCAAGATGCTATAAAAAGCAACCTTCAGAGAGCCAAGCAGAACTCTTCAAAATTAAAAATGTGATAGTAGAAATGAAAAACTCAATAGCAAGTATGAAAGATCAATGTGAGTAAATATCTCAGAATAAAGATCGAAAAGAGAGAAATGGAGACTAATAGAAATTCTAGGGAGAGAGAATGCAGAAGACAGAGTGGAAAGTTATCTTTAAAAAAAAAAAAAGGAACATTTCCAGAACCTCAGGACATGAGTTTCTAGACCAAAAAGTCCCCGAATACCCAGCCTAATGGATGAAAAAGACTAACGCGGAATTTCACAGCTCTAGAGAAGATCCTTAAAGTTTCTAGAGAAAAAAAAAAAGTCACAATCAAAAGAAAAAGTAGCAGGATGACATCAGATTGCACAACAATAGCAAAAAAAAAAAAAAAAAAGATAAAAGACAAACATTTTATAATTCTGAAGAGATTATAACAATGTTGAATGACCTTCAGTTCTATACTCAGCCCAAAGAATCAATGAAGTATGCACATATAATACATTATTAGATACGCAAACTTCTAAAGATATACCTACTCTGCTTGCTTTCTCAGGAAGCTACTGGAGAAGGGTTCTACCAACATGAGGAAGTGAGCGAAGATAGAGAAGATAGGGGAGCTAAGAAACAGATGAACCAGGAGAGAGGAAAAGTGGATTCCCAAGGTGATTGTGGTGGTCCCTGAGACTGAAGCAAGAGGAGAGCAGGTGTCCTGAGATGATGATGTCTCTTAGATGATGAAGCTGATAAAAATGCAGGGTGTCTGAGCATATTGAAGGGAGATTTACAAATGTGATAGGGCTTTGGAGATTTGTGATAGGGACACAGGAAATTATGTAACTGAATGAAAAATTGTTAACTCCAAGGTTGCGGGGTGGGGCATGAAACAAGACAGGAAATGGAGTAGGTGTACACTGCCTGGCTCAGCTGTGAATGTGGTTACACAGAAATGGTAATATAACCATAGGATAAATTCTCATCTTCTAATAGTGGGGAGTCAACATATGATGGCCAGAACTGGGAGGTGACGATTCTGCAATATAGGTATATTATTTTGAGATAGAAGTTTTATTCTAAAAGACACAACTCAAGCAGTTGAAAACGCTTGCCTCTGGGGAGTGGGGAAGATGAGGATAGGAGCAGAGGCAGGCCAGGAGCAAGAACTGCTATTTGTCATTATAAGCCTTTTAGAGCTATTTGACTTCTCATACAATATTCGGTATATCCTTAACAGAAATTAAAATTACATTTACAAAGCAGATAGAAGGCCGGTGATGTGCAGGTCATACCTGGATAATGTTTTGCACTGCATTTGATAGGAAATAAAAGGAGAGTGCAATGGGGCAGGGAATAATCATGCAATTTAGGAAAATTATGGAAATAAAATTATGGATCAAAGTTTGGCTTGGATATGAGGGGAGGTGGCCTAAGCCTGGCAGACCCTAGAACCTGAAATTCAAAGCTGCGAAGTGACAGCACACACACTGTTTAACCCAGTTTCCATGTGAATCCATTATCATTATAGGAAAGGTGATAATTTATCTCCATTCTACAAATGAGGAATCTGAAACTCGCAGAGATTAAATGACTTGGCCAAAGCAACTGACTCATGAGAAGTAGAGCTGGGATGTCAAATGCCAAGTTTCCAGTTTTGCAGTGCCTGTTACTCTAAAAAAATTGAGCCTGTCTCAAGGATGGATTATTGATACAGATAGCAAACAGCTCGAGAGGTACATTTATTTAAACAGTTATTGACTAACCATCTACATTCGCTGAGATGGTTACACGGTGCTCAGCCAGTGGTCAGTCTTCATTGCCCACATGTTTTGGAGCTGGATCCCACAGAGAAATTGGTAAAATAAGGTGACTCAAATACTAGCAGCTTTAGCTCAAGAGTGGAGGCGGCTTTCTCAGACGTCTTGCCTTCCCTGCCTGGTTCTACTACCTCTTTTCCGTTTGTCAGTGTTCCCTATTTATCTCTGCCTTTGGAAACACTCCAGCCTCACTACTTGAGGAAATAAAAATCTGGTCTTGGTCTCAGCTACAGTGACCAACTTGTCTCAGTTTACCTGGGACTGTCCTCATTTTAGCACTGAAAGTCCCCCACCCTAGGAAACCCCTTAGTCGCAGGCAAAATGGGACAGCTGGTCAACCTGGAGGAGGCATTAGCCACCTTTAGGAATAAGAGCTAGTTCAACCCACATGCTCAAAGATGATCCAACACTTTGAGAATGCTTCTCCGGGAACTCACTTTGTTTGTCTCTAGGTCGTGGCTTCAGCTGACTTGAAAAGCAGGGGGACATTTGTGTGCACATGCGTCCTTCTTGCTTTCCATCCCCTAATCTGATCCTCACTGAGCAAAGATCTGGCTACATAATCTTAAGCAAGTTATTTAAACAGTTTCCACCTCCCCTCTGGGACTAACAAGGCTTCATAGGGGTGATATAAAGATTGAATTATGCCATTTATCAAATGTTTACTACATGCCAGAAATTATGTACATTATAACTATTTATATTCTGTCTCCCATCAATAGAAGGTTCATGAAGATGGGAATCTTATCTGTTTTCTTTACTGTTGTATCCCAGTGGTGGGGGGTAGGGGTGGTGTTGGAATATATATATATAAATAATATATATATATATATATATATATATATATATATTTTTTTTTTTTTTTTTTTTTTTTTGCAGTACGCGAGCCTCTCACTGCTGTGGCCTCTCCCGGAGCACAGGCTCCGGACGCGCAGGCTCAGAGGCCATGGCTCACGGGCCCAGCCACTCCGCGGTATGTGGGATCTTCCCGGACCGGGGCACGAACCCGTGTCCCCTGCATCGGCAGGCGGACTCTCAACCACTGCGCCACCAGGGAAGCCCTTTTTTTTTAAATATATATATATTCTGAATATTTGTTAGGTGACTAAATGAATGATTATATTTAGTCCTACACAAAACTGTAAGGCAGCAATTCCCATCCCAGTTTTACAAGTTAGGAAACTGATGCTCACAGAGTTTAAGTAACTTGCTATGCCCACGAATGAGTGGCAGACTCAGAATTCAAAATCAGGTCTGCCCAGCCCAAACGCCAGACTCTTGGCCACTGTGCTAAACTAAGACAAGGCATGTGCCCCACACGGTACCCAGCCCATAGCAGAATGGTACCCAGCCCACAGTAGAATGTAAACCCCCTTCTTCTCGCTCTTCTGTACCTCACTCTTTGATCATTGCTGCCGCCAGCACAGAGACTCGTGGCCGATAAATTTAAAGCCTGGAAACTGCTTCCTCCTGCCTGCCTAGCGCACTGAGGTCTGTTCCAGCAGGAAGGCAGCGCCAACGGAGTGGCATTAATTGCTGGTGACTAGTGTGCACATCCGAGCGAGGAAGTGGCACCTTCCATCAGCGCTTGTCTCTTCACATCATCCTGGGAGTAATCTGACCCAACACACCATCACCATTTGACAGGAATGTCACTGCCTGGAGACCCAAAAATACTAAACAGGAAAGCTCCTGCAGAGTGACAGCCGGAACATCCGTGTCTGACAGTGGCGAGTGCTTGCTCACCCCATCTCTCAGCCCAAAGTGCCCCTCATCTGTGTCTGGGTCTGTCGAAAGTATAGGTGGAGGAACGCGTGCCCTCCTGGGTTCGCATCCTGCTGGAGCTCTTCTATGGCTGGATACTTACGCCAGCTCTTTGCCCTCTGCTTCCTCCCCTGGCACCTACCTTTTCATCCTTTTCCCAAAGGTCCTCTGAGTTCTTGGAGTTTTGCAGCTGTTCTTTTATTCGCTTTTATTCTCTCTTCCACTCCCAGAATTCACCTGCATATAGGACATACCCTTTGTCATTAAATTTATCTTTTTTTCCGAAACAAGATGAAAATAGAAAGAATACGTGTATGCATAATGTGGATTTCACTGGAGACTTTGGAACAACAGGCAGCTGTCAAGAGCCATCAACTCAAAATCTCATAGTGGAGTTTGTCCTAATACCAACAGGGGCCTCTTCTTGCCCCATACTGCCCCCTCACACTGCTTAACCTACCACTGCCTTGCAAAATTCTCTCACCCTTCTTTCTTTGCCCTGCAACTCCTCCTTCCAAAAAGAACCCTGGACCTCTGAATTCTTCATTTATGACTCAGAACACAGCAGGTTTCCCTACCTCAAGATAATCAGAAACAAAGGGCCTTAGAAGATAGTTGAGGTTAAACTAAAAAGCAAAAGGAAGAAACAGAATCCTGTTGTATTATTGTTAATATCAATGACTGTGTCGTCCTTGGAGATCACCGCCTACCTCTCTGCACCCACAGCAGGTTGCCTGAGCTTTCAGGCGGTCCTCCCTGACCCCCGCTCTGTACTGCTATGTGTTGAATTAGTGCTTATGGCACTGCCCCCTCCAGTGGACCACTGACATCGCCCCTGGTGGTCTCTAACCTAACTTATTCCCCCTTCCAGGCTTAGCACAGAGCAGGTGTGCTGGAAGCCGTGTCCATTTAGGCTAATTAGGACAGATGTAAGACCCCAAGTTTTCCAAAGGGACAATGCCATAGCGGGATGAACTGATCACTTTACCCAAAGCACACGCAGCCCCAGAATCAGCTCTCACTGACCTTGGTGCTTCCTTTGGAAGAAGCCTTGGGATTCAGGTCCCATCTTTACTTCCAGTGAAAAGTGGCTGCTCGCCTGCTGATGGCCCAGTGTCAGCTTTCCCCGCCCCGCTTACCCTTCTCTTCCCCACTGGGATTTTTGAAACCACCTCCTCCAGCGTGCACATAAAAGGCGAGTATGTGGCAAAGTTGAATCACCTGACGCTGTACAGTGTGTTGTCATTATTGTCACCGCAGTGTAATAAGACATGGTTTATTCATTTCTGAGAACTCCCAGCATTTGGTGCTTCCTTCCCACCCCTGCCCGTCACTTAGGAGAATCTATCTTTTCTCACTCAA
Source organism: Stenella coeruleoalba (assembly GCF_951394435.1). Lineage (NCBI taxonomy): Eukaryota > Metazoa > Chordata > Mammalia > Artiodactyla > Delphinidae > Stenella > Stenella coeruleoalba. The sequence continues at coordinate 12,991,077 of NC_137157.1, forward strand.
CTTTTTCTTCCTTCCCCACCCTTTAGGAGAACTCTGTGTTTGCTTGGAGCTACCCAGACATACTGGGCAGAATCAGGAATCTGAGTAAAGAGCAAGAGAAGACTGGAGGGACTGGAGGGAAAGAAGATGCTTGCTGTCGAGTTCAGGTGCTCCTTTATTTTGAGCAATGGATGAAACTTCAGAGAGGTCATGTCATCTACATAATAGAGGTTGGTAGAGGAGGGGAGATAGCAAAAATATGGCAGCTGGATGCCGGTGAGGACTTGGAGGATGAAGGGTAAGGCCCTCTGTAGCTGTGACGTCCATCTAGTAGCCACTAGACACATTCAACTCTAGAATTTCGACTTCAATTAAGTAAAGTTAAATAAAAGTAAAATTTCATATCTTCAGTCATAGTCACGGTACAAGTCACAGTTCAAGTGCCCACCAGTCTCGAGTGGCGAGTGGCCACGGTATAGAACAGCATAGACGTAGAACACGTCCATCATCACAGTTCTTCTGAACAGTGTTGCTCTAGAGCTATTGTAGGGTGTGAAAAAAAAGAATAGAAGAAATTGTAAAGAATTATTATTGTGAATTATAACTTAGATATTTTTTATCCTAGATTTTCTTTATCCTATCCTATGCAAGTGAATGTTGGATTTTTCTTCCTTCTTTTCTTTTTTTTGGTCATGGAGATACTTTAGACAGCTAATCTTTGTTTTCTTTTGACTATAACTAGGTATAGAATTGGTTTCCATGAGTGCATGCTTCTATGAGTCCCATGGTTCTTCTTAGAAAAGCTTGCAAGTATAGTTGTCAACTCGGGGTGTCATTACATAGGGGAGAGACTATGGGAGTTGGCTTCAGAAAATCTAGGTTCAAATCCTAACTTCTCCACCTACTACTTAAAGTCAAAGGACACTAGGTGATAAGAAAGGCTCACTTTCCCACTGGTTTCATCTTGTTATGTGGGAAGAGAACTGTCAGGCAGTGAACATTTACTGAGCTCCCACTAAGTACATACTGTTCCACAGCTTGGTTCTGAGAGCAAATCAAATGTGAACACATGGGTCTTCTAGAGGAACTCTTAGCATAGCAAAGAGATAGAATACAAGGCAAACAACAGATACCTCAGCGTATCTTCACCTAGATGTACAGACACAGGGCAATCTCAAGGAATCTGGAATCCGGTGGAACTTCGTGTGATTTGAGTAGGTCAGGCATCCTTTAGTCCTCGTCTGTCTCCTTGGGGCTATCTACCCACCTCTTAATTAGTCTTTTATGCCTGGAGGTGATTTTTATCTAGATCCATTAAGTCAAAACACTCACTGGTACTCCATCTCCCAGACTTTTCAGGCATTCATCGGCATAAGTGAAATGAAATCACTTTTGCAAAGAGCCCATCACCAGATGAGGGTTTGCACCTGAAGGTCTTCAGGTCTAAAAAGATGTTTAGATTGGTTTTTGTCAGATCAGGAATTTATTTGGCCTTCCTTTTGTTAGTCTTCTAAGAATCCTTCCCAGGGATCCATGCATTTGTAAAGTAGGATGGTTGTTTGATGGTTTTCTTTGGAGTTTAAGATCTGGAAGCCTGGTGAGAACTACCCCTAAATAAAACCATTGTTTAAGAGACCCTATGTCCTTCTCTTGCTTTGTCCAGATCATTGAACTGTGCTTCAGAAAGACTACAGAAAGACAGTGTTTTACCTAAATAGTGTAAAGACAATCAGGGACTCAAGTGCATTAGAATCACATATGCCCTAACCTCCTCCCTCAAGCCTATGTTTCACCAATTCACTGACACATTTTTTTTCCTCCTGTTTTACGACTTGTGCAACTGAGCAAATGAAACCGCATGCACTGAAGATGTTCTAACAAATCAAGCCCTAACAAAATATAACTTAAAAATCTTTTAGTCTTTGATAGAAGACCTGCTCATTCCCTCTCAAACATCCATTGACTTTCCTTGCAAACAGACCTGTCTGTTAAGATAGGCAGTGTGCTCAGCAAATAATTCCTAATTGCAGCCTCCCATGCAGCCAAAGTTGGTCTGTGACATCGTTCTTAACAATAACGACAGCAACCCTATTATGACATGTAGCATTTGCCCATTTCTGCGATGGAAACGCTTCCAACATGGTTGATTTCAAGCCACCAATGGTTAAGAACTGGCAAGCAAAGTCCCTAAAGATTTAACAGTCATCCCTTGCAGGCTAATAAAAGCCAGTTTTGGCAGACAACTAGTTCTAGCCAATTAGACATTGGCTGAGTTCTGCTGGAATCTCTGGGAACTTTTTGCTTTTTTCCAAAAGAAGATAATGCTGGAGTTACCATGGCTCTTTTTCCTGTCTTGAACATCAGTGTGATTCTGGAATTTCATCAGTAGTCTTGCAATCATAAGACAACAAAACGAAATGCCAACGTAGTAAAGTAGAAAGACGGAAAGAACCATAGAGCCATGACTGCGGCTGTGGAATCCCTACCTACAGTCTTCTTGTTATGTGATATAAACAGATATCAGGTTTGTTAGCTGCAGGTGGAAGTACCTCATATGTGAAAGGAGGCTGTAAGCTGCGTGTGGAGGTGAGAAGCAGGAAAGAGATGGGTGGTGTTGAGGAAGTCACCATCATAGCAGGAGACTGAAGCTCATGTTACGTTAATGACCGAGGCACCATCCCCCCCTCCCCCATAGGATATTTTCCCCCTTTGGTGTTTGGAGGTTATGTATTCTCTTTTTTTTTTTTTTTTTTTTCTTGCGGTATGCAGGCCTCTCACTGTTGTGGCCTCTCCCGTTGCGGAGCACAGGCTCTGGACGCGCATGTATTCTATTTTTATTATTTAAGAACTACCCTGGCAATTTTAACATACGCACTTAATAAAGTCTAAAGTTAAAGTTAGTCTCCTCCTGAAAACTATAAGGAACTCAGAACATTTTAAATCTGACCAACTCTTTCCTTGTTTGTATAACATTGTTGTCAAACATTTTAGTTCTATCTAGTTTTTTAACCTTCAAATTATCCTCTTCTGCATTCTCTCTATTTTCTCCTCTGACCCTTGGAGGAACATATATTAAAATGTCTTTTATAGCTGGAAGTTTGCATCTTTTGATCACCTGCAGTCACTCCCCTAACCTCCTCCCATCCCCACCTCTGGTTCTCTGTTTCTATGAGTTTTTAATTTTAGATTCCACATATAAGTGATGTAATACACTATTTGTCCTTCTCTGACTTATTTTTCTTAGCATAATGCCCTCGAGTTTCATCCATGTTGTTGCATATTGTAGGAGTTCCTTCTTTTTTATGGTTGAATATATATATATATATATATATTTTTTTTTTCCATTCATCTCTTGATGGACACTTAGGTTGTTTCCAAGTCTTGGCTATTGTAGATAATGCTGCACTGAACGTGGAGGTGCAGATATCTTTTCAAGATCCTATTTTCATTTTCTTTGGATGTATGCCCAGAAGTGGGATTGCTGGATCACATGGTAGTTCTATTTTTAATTTTTTGAGGGGCTTCCATACTATTTTCTACAGCAGCTGTACCAATTCAAATTGCTACCAAAAATAAGTTCTGGGTATGTAACGTACAGTATGGTGAGTATAGTTAACAATTCTGTATTGTACGCTTGAAAGTTGCTAAGAGTTAGACCTTAAAAGTTTTTATCACAGGAAAAAAATTTTGTAACTACATGAAGTGATGGATGTTAAGCTTAAGGTGGTAATCATTTTGCAATACATACATATGTGAAATTGTTACGTTGTACACTTTAAGCTTGCGCATCGTTATATGTCACTTATATCTCAGTAAAATTGGAAAAAATAATAAAATCGCAATCATTTAAAAAATGAAATAAAATGTATCTCTCACCTATATCTCTTCACATTTCCTTTGTACTTTGCAGTTACTTATCTCTTGCTTACATTCTGCATTATTTCTTGAGATATATCCTACAGTTCAAAAAGACTCTGATTTTTTCCTAAATTTTTTTTACCACATCAATTCTTTTTAATCTTTCTATTGAGGTATTTAAAAAAATACTACATATTCTGGGTTTCTTCAAGGTCTGGTTGTTCTCTTGCAAGTACACCTGATCATTTTTGTTCATTTCTTGTTCCTATTCCTTTAATCATACCACATTTATATTATTTTATAGCCTGCATCTGGCAAGTCTATCTGTGGGATTGGGGTAAAAGTCAATTTTTCAAACTAGGGAGCAAAGTGCCCCTTGTTTGTGTGTTGGTCATGCTTAGAATCATGAAAACAGCATTGGAGATGAAGATGGCTATAAACGGATTGGAGCCAATGTCCCTAGGAGAGGCATGAATTCTGTGACATTCTTGCCAGCAGTACTGACCATGGCCTTAGTCCCCAGTGAGAGAAGGCTATCACCTACCAGAGCAGTACTTCCAGGTATCTACACTTCTGACCATTAGGCATTCTTGAAGTTATCCTTTTTTTCTAAGTAGAAACCAACGTTTCGAGTTTCTTCTTGTAGCCCATGGGTCTGATTTCTGGAGTTAACAGAACCAACTTAAGCTTTATTTCTCCTACAAACTTTCAGATATATGATTACAATGATATTCATCTTAAGTCAATTTCTTCAGATACATAGAAATAGTTGGTAGAAGGAAGGCACAGGGCATGCAGTATTTCCAAATCTCTAGCTCTCTTAGGATAATAAACTCCTTTATTTACCCTGAACCTAAGAGTTTACAAGGCATTTTCATAAGCAGCAGCTCCTTTATCTCACAACAACTCTGGGAGAAGAGCATCACATCCCCATTATGCAGACGGCACCTATGAGGCTCTGAGAGTTTAGGTGACTTGCTCAGACTACAAGCTCTGAACAGTAGAGTGGAGTGAGAGTTCAGTGCAGAGCTTCTGAGGCCAAATGCATGTTTTTCTCACTTGTTTTCTCTTAAGATCCTGCTCTCCTTCTGCCCATCCCTGTTCCTGAACAAACATTTTGATTTTATGATCTGTTGCCAGCTGCTGATTTATTTTGGAAGCAAGGATTGGCTGGAACTGAATGATACTGTATGACCATCCTAGGATTACAAACTGGAAAACTCATCAGGGGAGGGAACAGGGTCTTTATGAAAAAAGACGCAGACAATGCCACTCCTTCGGAAGAGGAAATGCAAATGGGTTTAGGGTAGACAGCCAGCCAGCTTCATTCCTGGGTTCACAGTGGCTTTGCTGATTATGGGAGATAAGTCAGGGCACCCCATTCTGGGGAATGTGAGGGACATGATTTCTCAAAGGCTCTTTGTCTCAGTCAGACCCCAGGTGAAAGGCAGTGAATGTGCCTCATAGTACTCACGTTTGCTCCAGCTTCTGGGCGCTGCTGGCTGGTACATGGTTTTGAGGCATCATTCCTTGATCCAGATTTGATGTGGGTTTTGTGCCTTATCTTCAGAGACGCGTCACAGGGACTGGCATTCTAAAAGCATATAAACGCATGGGCATGGAGCTTAAGCCATCCAGGTTCCAACTGAACCATTAACTTAATTTATTCTTCCAACAAATATTTACTCAGGGCTTACTCTACATCGGGGACCGTGCTAGGTGTGAGGGCACAGTGCGGAGCTGAATCAGACAGGTGAGGCTGCTGCTTTCAGGTAAGGCCTTGAGTTTGCCCCATAATAATAGCAGTGATGACTCTGTACCAGGGACCAGTGTCAAGTTCTTTCATGTAATTAGCCCTCACAATGACACTATGAGGAAGGAAGATGTCATCTGATAAGACAAACTTAGAAATGTTAAACAGTTTGTCCCCAATCCAGGAATTAGTAAACAGCAGAGCCAGGATTCAAACCTACATCTGTTGATATCAAAGACAGTATTCTTAACAAATCTCAGTGTCTTAGTTTTATGACCTATGAAAAAGAACGAAATAACCCTGACTTTTTAATTGATTCATTGTTAGTATCAAATAAAAACAGGTTTAATTTTTAGCTAGGCGCCGGGCCACCTGGAGTTGACAATATTTTTCCAGTCCCCCTGGGACCTAAGTGCAGTCACATGACTGAGTTCTACATAAAGAGAAGCGGTATATGTAATTTACGATCACACTCTTAAAGGGAAGAGGTATATTTTGCCTTTCCTCATATCCCTTTTACCTGATGACTGGAATGCAGAGGAGAGGTGAGCTATTTTGTACCATGAGGCTGAGGGCAACACCTGAGGGGTGGTGAAGCCACAAGACGCAAAGAGTCTAAGCCTCTGTCACCATGGGGAGCTACAGCCGCCTTGGACTTGCTACTTGGCAGACTATTGTGGGAGGGAAATTAACTTTATCTTGTTTAATCTTTATTATTTTAGATTTCTGATATATACAACTGAACCTATATCTTTACCAAAATATCATCTATTAAAATAGAATTACAGCAGAAAGGACTTGTGATTAGGGATCAGGAATCCCGAGGTTCTTAGCTTTCTCAGTAACTTACTGTGTGACTTTAGGCAAGTCACTCTCCCTCTCTGAACTTTAGGTCTTTCCTTGTGAAGGTAAAAGGAGTATAATGAGACATAAGGATGTCCATTCCAGCTTGTGTCTGTGAATCAGATAGTTTTACTTATAATACAGGGTTATTTATTCTATAACTATATATAAAGTGTCAACAATTTCAGGCACTGGGCTATGTACCAGAGCTATAAAGATGACCCAAAACAGCCTTGTTTTGGTTCACAAGATGTTTATAGTCTAGAGAAGACAGTCATGCAAGTCAGCAGTTATCAACCAATGATATTTGCAATTTGACAAACATGACCGAAGGTGTAATAGGGGCATAAAGAAAAGAGCTCCCAGATCTGTTTGGGAAATTTGGGAGGAATCTACAAAAAATGGTGACAGCCAAACTAAAACTTGAAGAATGAGCAGAAATCTGCCCCATAAATTGAGTGGGGGAGCAGGTTAGAAAAAAGGGCACAGCAGGTGAAAAGAATAATGTCATCAAAGGCATGGAGGAATGAATTAACATGGTGGATCTGAGGAGGAGAAGATGATTCCAGATGGCCACAGTGCTGTCTTCCTGGAGGAGCTGGTAGGATGGGAGGCCACACGGGGGAGCAGGGAACAGGGGAGGAAGAAACACTGCTTGATGATCAAATTACCCTGGATGTGACGAGGAGCTGATGAAGAGGTTTACTAAGGAAGTGGCATGATCATATTTGCACAAAGGAGAAGTGATTGTGGCCAAAGTGCTTGTGGTAGAAGAAGTTAATGGGAATAAAAACAGAGTAGGGGCACAAGCTAGAAACTATCCCAATAGCTTAAGGCACGATGCTTTGTGCCTGACTAGTTCTATGACAAGAAGATGGATTCAAGAATATTCATCTATTTGCAAGACTGTTTTCAATATAGATGAGGGGATAAGGAGAAGATGGTGTTAAATGTAGGTTTTTGGCCGGGAGGGACCAGAGAGATGATTACCTGAGATAGACAATGTAGGAAGATGAGCAGGCTTCTATGTTTACGAGGAAAGAGATGAATTGGGAATGGATGTATTGAGGGGAAGTGTCTGTGGGGCATCTAGGTGGGCTTGTCTAGTGACAACAGGCACAATAACCAACAGTTACTAGGAGCCAGGCACTGTTCCAAGTGTTTTTTTGTGTACAGTGAGGCTTTTAACCATCACAACAACCATACATAGGTAGGACTACACTCCCCATTTACAGAGAAGAAAAGAGAGGCACAGAGAGTTTAAGTAACCAACCCAAAGTCACATATTTAGTAACTGGAAGAGCTGGGACTTGAACCCTGGCAGAGGGGCTCCAGAACAGTGCTCCTCACACTGGATCATACAAGCACGAGCTATAACGGGATGGTGCTCCAAAGTAGAGCCAAAATTCTGAAGTAGGAACCTGGGCTGGGAGGAATCAGCACCTTCATTGCATGATGAACTATTAGGCAGAATGAGATAATTCCAGGAAGGAAATTAGAAGAGAGCCGAGTATGTGCCTCTGGAAAATATCAATATTTAAAAGTTGGGCCAAATATCTCCAAAAAGATAACAAAAATTCAGGGATTAATATGGGTGATACCACACAAAAGAAGCAATTAGTTGTATGAAATACTACTGAGCACCTACCAAGCAGCAGGTATGGTGCTGTAAGTTTCACCGTTGTTCTTGCAGGTGTTTACTGGGGAAGAAGAGACATAAAAATGCTCAATATAATGTTGTGATACAGGAAATGTCTCCAGGGTAGTGCAGAAGCCCAGAGGAGAGAGCCCCTAATGACTCTGGTAAGTTCTAGGAGGATTTCACAGATGTAGGAGAACTTGAGCAGAGATTTAAAGGAAGAGCAGGAGTTACTTGATTGACAAGAAAATAAAAGGGTGTTCTAGTCAGAAGGAAAATGCTGTGTTCTGGGTAAATTAGGAGTCATGTTTGTTAGCAGCAGCTAACCTGGCAAAAATGGCTTACTGCAACAAGAAGCAGGCAGGAGCAGGCAATGTCGTGTTGGCGTAGTGGCTCCACAATGCCCTGAGGCTGCTAGGCTCTTTTCATCATTTCCCTCTGCCATCCTTCCTTAGCATTCTGTCCCAATGTTTATCACCTCATGGTCCCAAGGTAGCTGCTGGACTTCCAGACTCCTGTGTTTACATTACCGTCAAAATGATAAGAAAGGGTCACAAGGCTGAAGGCGAGGGCTGAGGCTGTATTCTTTAAACTGTTTTCTCAAACACTTCACGTGGCCACTACAGGTCCACGTGGCCACACCTGGCTGCAGGAAAGTATGAAGAGGTGAGTACTAGTAGCTGGGCACTTTGCTGTTCTCTCTTAGTGAGAAGAAAGGGAGAATGGATGATGGGTAGGTAATAGGTGTCTACCATGTTGCTGTAGAAAAATTGTGGGTCTGGAAGACAGGGGAACATGTCTCTAGCAGTAGCTATGACTTCAGCCCAATCAGGGAAAGGCTCTGTGTCTCAATTTTGCCTTGTGTAAAAAATAGGCAGTGAGCGATATGAACCCCAGTGAACCCCACCATGTCATGCCATTATTAGCATTAGGCCCAAAGGCACATCACAAAGTGCTTGGGACTAAAAGTAAAAAGCTCCCCCCTATGTAAAAAGCAGCACAGCAGTATCCTTTTAATCATTTTGATAAGGAGACTCAGGAAATGGACCATCATTCATTCAGGAAAATGTCCTCCCAGGTACTAGGGGACATACGTGATGTGTCTTTAACTCTGCAGTGACATTTTTAGCATGTGCATCTAATGTCTTAGACTTTATTCCAGTTATAGCAGATAGGTTTTTTTTTTAATTTAATTTTTTTTTTTATTTTTAGCATTCAGATAAAGTGTGTATTGTTGGAACATATTGAAACCAGATTAATCTAAGGAATAACAATGCTGGAAGCACGAGGCTGCTGTGCTGGGAACTTGTCGCGCTGGGTGGTTAAGTAAAGCAGCCATAGCGAGAAAGCTGATAATGCTGGTATCTGATGCGGAGGAGGTAGTCCATGGGGCCGCCCCCTCCAACAATGCCATTTTCCTTCTTTATTTCCTGAACAACCCCGCCGGTGGCAGGGAAGGGGGCAAGCTGGCATTCTGGCTGCCTGCCTGCTGAGTAAAGCCAGGATGATTAATTTCCATTTGCAGAAGGCTGAATTATCTCTGCTCCCCACATGTTCACATGCGTTGTCCAATAATTTCTTTTGTCCTCCAACTTTATTTCAACATGAGTCTAAATGGGACTCTGGGCCAGCAAGTCAGGATCTCTAAAGGGCTGTGTCTTTTGGGAATTAGTATGTTTGCCTGAAGATGATATTCAATGAATATTTATTATTAATAGTAGTAACAGCTAATGGTTATTGAATACTTACTATGTATTGGACTTCAAGTGCATGATTTTACAGATGATGAAACTGAAGCATGGGGAGGGTAAGGAACCTACCTAATGCCTTACAGCTAATAAACAGTACAGTTGGAATTCAAACCCAGCTTTCTGGTTCCTGTATCCTTAACCACTATGATGTACACTGACCAGATACGGCGCCCGCTATGCGCCAGACACTGTGTCAGGTATGGGAATACTGTTACTGACCTTGAGGAAACAGGCTTGTAAACACGTGTTATAAATGTTCACTGAAATCTGGATGGGAAGGTGACACAAAGGGAAGAGGAAGGATCACGAGGAAGTGATGCTTGAGCTGTGTATTACTGGCCATCGAGTCAAGAGTCCTGACTGTCATTCCTTCCATATTCTTAGTGGCTCTGTGACATAGGGCAAAGTGACTTACCTCTCTGAGCTTCAGTTTTCCCATCTGTAAAATACCAGCTAGGTGGCAGTGAGCCTGTGTAACCTTGCAATTGCCACAGTTGGGTAAAGTTGGAAGGGTTTACTGCTGTGGACTTCTCTTATGCTATAGGGCGGGATACTGGGACAAGGAATATTTACTTTCTAATTCCTCTTCCTTAGCTTTCACGCTCTCCCCTTGCTCCTTTATCTATTAGTGCATCTCATTCTGATGAGCAGCCTAGGACCAGAAGCCTTTCCTTGTACCTCAGATGGAAGTCTGGTGTGCCGCCCTCAGAACAGAGGATGTTGTAACTGTCCATGCACGGATGTGAGTCCCCCACATTGACAGGTTGGCTCACAAGGACTAGTGGACAGCCTGGCCAACCTCCCAGGACGTCCATCCCAACTCAGCTTTGTTATTCTTTAATCTTTACAGAAATATGTTTAATAGGGAAACATTTGGGGATTCACGAATTGATTCATTCAATCAGTAAATATTTACTGAGTTCTTGCAGGCTCGCCCAGCATTCCATACCCCTTCCTTCCCCTGGCCTGAGTGAGCCAGAACCCCCGAACCAGCCACTCCTTTAACCCCGTCCTGTCTGGGCAAAGAACAGATGCCCTCAGGCAACCTACATGCAGAGGCGGGTCCAAATCCAAACCTCAACCCCAGGAGCTGTGCAAACAAAGAAGAGAAAGGGAAATCTCTCCCAGCAGCCTCAGGAGCAGCAGATTAAATCTCCACAATCAACTTGATGTACCTGCATCTGTGCAATACATGAATAGACAACGAATCATCCCAAACTGAGGAGGTGGAATTTGGGAGCAACTATAGACTTGGGTTGCTTTCTGCATCTAATTTGTTTCTGCTTTTATGTTTATCTTAGTTTAGTATCTAGAGTTTATTATCATTGGTAGATTTGTTTATTGGTTTGGCTGCTCTCTTCCTCCTTTATATAGATATATATTTTTTCCTTTTTTTTTTTTTGTGAGTGTGTATGTGGATGCTTCTTTGTGTGATTTTGTCTGTATAGCTTTGCTTTTACCATTTGTCCTAGCATTCTCTCTGTCCATTTTTTTTTTTACATAAAGTTTTTAGCACTTGTTATCATTGGTGGATTTGTTTATTGGCTTGGTTGCTGTCTTCTTTCTTTTTCTCTATTTATTACTTTTAAATTATTTTATTTTTAATAATTTTTTAAAAAATTTTTATTTTAATAACTTTATTTTATTTTATTTTTTCTTCCTTCCTATCTTTTTTCTCCCTTTTCTTCTGAGCTGTGTGGCTGACAGGGTCGTGGTGCTCTGGCCAGGTGTCAGGCCTGTGTCTCTGAAGTGGGAGAGCCGAGTTCAGGACATTGGTCCACCAGAGACCTCCTGGCTCCACGTAATATCAAACAGCAAAAGCTCTCTCAGAGATCTCCATCTGAATGCTAAGACCCAGCTCCACTCAACAACCAGCAAGCTACAGTGCTGGACACCCCATGCCAAACAACTAGCAAGACTGGAACACAACCCCACCCATTAGCAGAGAGGCTGCCTAAAATCATAATAAGCTCACAGACACCCCAAAACACACCACCAGACGCAGTCCTGTGCACCAGAAAGACAATATCCAGCCTCATCCACCAGAACACAGGCACTAGAACCCTCTACCAGGAAGCCTACACAACCCACTGAACCAACCTTAGCCACTGGGGGCAGACACCAAAAACAACGGGAATTACGAACCTGCAGTCTGTGAAAAGGAGACCCCAAACACAGTAAGTTAAGCAAAATGAGAAGACAGAGAAACACACAGTAGATGAAGGAGCAAGGTAAAAAGCTACCAGACCAAACAAATGAAGAGGAAAGAGGCAGTCTACCTGAAAAAGAATTCAGAGTAATGATAGTAAAGATGATCCAAAATCTTGGAAATAGAATGGAGAAAATACAAGAAACGTTTAAGAAGGACCGAGAAGAACTAAAGAGCAAACAAACAACGATGAACAACACAATAAATGAAATTTAAAATTCTCTAGAAGGAATAAATACCAGAATAACAGCGGCAGAAGAACGGATAAGTGACTTGGAAGATAAAATACTGGAAATAACTACTGCAGAACAGAATAAAGAAAAAAGAATGAAAAGAATTTAGGACAGTCTGAGAGACCTCTGGGACAACATTAAATGCACCAACACTTGAATTAGAGGGGTCCCAGAAGAATAAGAGAAAAAGTAAGGGGCTGAGAAAATATTTGAAGAGATTATAGTTGAAAACTTCCCTAATATAGGAAAGGAAAGAGTCAATCAAGCCCAGGAAGTGCATAGAGTCCCATACAGGAAAAACCCAAGGAGAAACACGTCAAGACACATATTAATCAAACTATCAAAAATTAAATACAAAGAAAAAATATTAAAAGCAACAAGGGAAAAACAACAAATAACATACAAGGGAATCCCCATAAGGTTAACAGCTGATCTTTCAGCAGAAACTCTGCAAGACACAAGGGAGTGGCAGGACATATTTAAAGTGATGAAAGAGAAAAACCTACAACCAAGATTACTCTACCCAGCAAGGATCTCATTCAGATTTGACAGAGAAATTAAAAATTTACAGACAAGAAAATCTAAGAGAATTCAGCACCACCAAACCAGCTTTACAACAAATGCTAAAGGAACTTCTCTAGGAGGAAACACAAGAGAAGGAAAAGATCTACTATGACAAACCCCCCCAAAAAAGAAAATGATAACAGGAACATACATATCGATAATTACCTTAAATGTAAATGGATTAAAGGCTCAAACCAAAAGACATAGACTGGCTGAATGGATACGAAAACAAGACCCATACATATGCTGTCTACAAGAGACCCACTTCAGACCTAGGGACACATACAGACTGAAAGTGAGGGGATGGAAAAAGGTATTCCATGCAAATGGAAATCAAAAGAAACCTGGAGTAGCAATTCTCATATCAGACAAAATAGACTTTAAAATAAAGACTATTACAAGGACAAAGAAGGACACTACATAATGATCAAGGGATCAATCCAAGAAGAAGGTATAATAATTGTAACATAGGAGCACCTCAATACATAAGGCATATGCTAACAGCCATAAAAGGGGAAATCCACAGTAACACAATCAGAGTAGGATACTTTAACATCCCACTTTCACCAATGGACAGATCATCCAAAAATGAAAATAAATAAGGAAACACAAGCTTTAAAAGATACATTAAACAAGATGGACTTAATTGATATTTATAGGACATTCCATCCAAAAACAACAGAATGCACTTTCTTCTCAAGTGCTCATGGAACATGCCCCAGGATAGATCATATCTTGGGTCACAAATCAAGCCTTGGTAAATTTAAGAAAATTGAAATCGTATCAAGTATCTTTCTGACCACAACACTATGAGACTAGATACCAATTACAGGAAAAAAAATCTGTAAAAAATACAAACACATGGAGGCTAGACAATACAGTACTTAATAACCAAGAGATCACTGAAGAAATCAAAGAGGAAATCAAAAAATACCTAGAAACAAATGACAATGAAAACATGACGACCCAAAACCTATGGGATGCAGCAAAAGCAGTTCTAAGAGGGAAGTATATAGCAATACAATCGTACCTCAGGAAACAAGAAACAGCTCAAATAAACAACCTAACCTTACAACTAAAGCAATTAGAGAAAGAAGAACAAAACAAACCCAGTTAACAGATGGAAAGAAATCATAAAAATCAGATAAGAAATAAATGAAAAAGAAATGAAGGAAACAATAGCAAAGATCATTAAAATTAAAATCTGGTTCTTTGAGAAGATAAACAAAATTGATAAACAATTAGCCAGAGTCATCAAGAAAAACAGGGAGAAGACTCAAATCAATAGAATTAGAAATGAAAAAGGAGGAATAACAACTGACACTGCAGAAATACAAAGGATCATGAGAGATTACTACAAGCAACTATATGCCAATAAAATGGACAACATGGAAAAAATGGGCAAATTCGTAGAAAGCACAACCTTCTGAGACTGACCCAGGAAGAAATAGAAAATATAAACAGACCAATCACAAGCACTGAAATTGAGACTGTGATTAAAAATCTTCCAACAAACAAAAGCCCAGGACCAGATGGCTTCACAGGCAAATTATATCAAACATTTAGAGAAGAGCTAACACCTATCCTCAAACTCTTCCAAAGAAGCAGAGGGAAGAACACTCCCAAACTCATTCTACGAGGCCACCATCACCTTGATACCAAAACCAGACAAGGATGTCACAAAGAAAGAAAACTATAGGCCAATATCGTTGATGAACATAGTTGCAAAAATCTTCAACAAAATACTAGCAAACAGAATCCAACAGCATATTAAAAGGATCATACACCATGATCAAATGGGGTTTATCCCAGGAATGCAAGGATTCTCAAATATACACAAATCAATCAACGTGATACACCATATTAACAAATTGAAGGAGAAAAACCATATGATCATCTCAATAGATGTAGAAAAAGCTTTTGACAAAATTCAACACCCATTTATGATAAAAAATCCTCCAGAAAGTAGGCATAGAGGGAACTTACCTCAACATAATGAAGGCCATAAATGACAAACCCTCAGCCAACGTCATTCTTAATGGTGAAAAACTGAAACCATTTCCTCTAATATCAGGAACAAGGCAAGGTTGTCCACTCTCACCACTATTATTCAAAATGGTTTTGGAAGTTTTAGCCACAGCCATCAGAGAAGAAAAGGAAATAAAAGGAATCCAAATCGGAAAAGAAGAAGTAAAGCTGTCACTGTTTGCAGAAGACATGATACTATACATAGAGAATGCTACCATCTTTATGCTATACATAAAGACGCTACCAGAAAACTACTAGAGCTAAGCAATGAATTTGGTAAAGTAGCAGGATACAAAATTAATGCACAGAAATCTGTTGCATTGCTATACACTAATGAAAAATCTGAAAGAGAAATTATGGAAACACTCCCATTTAGCATTGTAACAAAAAGAATAAAATACCAAGGAATAAACCTACCTAAGGAGACAAAAAACCTGTATGCAGAAAACTATAAGACATTGATTAAAGAAATTAAAGATGATACAAACAGATGGAGAGATATACCACATTCCTGGATGGGAAGAATCAACATTGTGAAAATGACTATACTACCCAAAGCAATCTACAGATTCAATGCAATCCCTATCAAACTACCAACGGCATTTTTCACAGAACTAGAACAAAAAATTTCACAATTTGTATGGAAACACAAAAGACCCCGAATAGCCAAAGCAATCTTGAGAACGAAAAACGGAGCTGGAGGAATCAGGCTCCCTGACTTCAGACTATTCTACAAAGCTACAGTAATCAAGAAAGTATGGTACTGGCACAAAAACAGAAAGATAGATCAATGGAACAGGATTGAAAGCCCAGAGATAAACCCATACACCTATGGTCAACTAATCTATGACAAAGGAGGCAAGGATATACAATGGAGAAAAGGCCGTCTCTTCAATAAGTGGTGCTGGGAAAACTAGACAGCTACCTGTTAAAGAATGAAATTAGAACACTCCTTAACACCATGCACAAAAATAAACACCAAATGGATTAAAGACCTAAATGTAAGACCAGACACTATAAAACTCTTAGAGGAAAACATAGGCAGAACATTCTATGACATAAATCACAGCAAGATCCTTTTTGACCCACCTCCTAGAGAAATGGAAGTAAAAACAAAAGTAAACAAATGGGACCTAATGAAACTTACACGTTTTTGCACAGCAAAGGAAACCATAAACAAGATAAAAAGACAACCCTCAGAGTGGGAGAAAATATTTGCAAAGGAAACAACTGACAAAGGATTAATCTCCAAAATATACAAGCAGCTCATGCAGCTCAATATCAGAAAAACAAAAAACCCAATCCAAAAATGGGCAGAAGACCTAAATAGACATTTCTCCAAACAAGATATACAGATTGCCAACAAACACATGAAAGGATGCTCAATATCACTAATCATTAGAGAAATGCAAATCAAAACTACAATGAGGTATCACCTCACACCAGTCAGAATGGCCATCATGAAAAAATCTACAAACAATAAATGCTGGAGAGGGTGTGGAGAAAAGGGAACCCTCTTGCACTGTTGGTTGCAATATAAATTGATACAGCCACTATGCAGAACAGTATACAGATTCCTCAAAAAGTAAAAATAGGACTACCATATGACCCGGCAATCCCACTACTGGGCATATACCCTGAGAAAACCATAATTCAAAAAGAGTCATGTACCACAATGTTCATTGCAGCTCTGTTTACAATAGACAGGACATGGAAGCAACCTAAGTGTCCATCAACAGATGAATGGATAACGAAGATGTGGCACATATATACAATGGAATGTTACTCAGCCATAAAAAGAAATGAAATTGAGTTATTTGTAGTGAGGTGGATGGACCTAGAGTCTGTCATACAGAGTGAAGTAAGTCAGAAAGAGAAAAACAAATACCGTATGCTAACACATATTTATGGA
This sequence comes from Stenella coeruleoalba, assembly GCF_951394435.1. NCBI lineage: Eukaryota > Metazoa > Chordata > Mammalia > Artiodactyla > Delphinidae > Stenella > Stenella coeruleoalba. Next base: position 13,007,846 of record NC_137157.1, read on the forward strand.
ACCTAAAAAAAAAAAAAATTGTTCTGAAGAACCTAGGTCCAGGACAGGAATAAAAATGCAGACGTGGAGAATGGACTTGAGGACATGGGGAGGGGGAAGGGTAAGCTGGGACGAAGTGAGAGAGTGGCATGGACATATATATATATACACTACCAAAGGTAAAATAGATAGGTAGTGGGAAGCAGCCGCATAGCACAGGGAGATCAGCTTGGTGCTTTGTGACCACCTAGAGGGGTGGGAGGGAGGGAGACGCAAGAGGGAAGAGATACGGGAACATATGTATATGTATAACTGATTCACTTTGTTATAAAGCAGAAACTAACACACCACTGTAAAGCAATTATACCCCAATAGAGATTTAAAAAAAAAAAAAAGACTTGTATCCAAGTTATATACAGAACTTCTGTAACTCAGTAATAACAACAACAACAAAACAACTAAAAACGTGGGTAAAAGTCTCTAACAGAAACTTCATAAAAAAGTATGTGAATATCTAATAAGCACACGTAAAGGGAAATGCAGGTTAAAAGCACAATAAGAAGCCACTACCGAATAATGAGAATGGCTAAAAATTTTAGAGTAATAATAGAAAGAGAGAAAGGAAGGGGGAAAAAAAATATCTGACAGAACCAAGTGTTGACCTGAATGTGGAGCAAGCACAACTTTTATTAATTTTGATATAAATTGATAGAAACACTTTGAAGAAAGGTCTGGCAGTTTCTCATAAAACTGACCATACACTTACCCCATGATCAACAATTCCAGTCCTAGATTTATCTAATAGAAAGGAAAATGTATGTTCATAAAACACGTCTAAAAATGTTCATTACAAATTTATTCTTAATAGTTCAAAACTAGAGCCTGCCTACACATGTATCAATAAGGGAATGGATAAACACATTTTAGTATATTGAAACAACAGAATAGTATTCAGCAATTAAAAGGAGTAAACATAAATATAACAACGTGGTATAGCTCAAAGGCATTATACTAAGTAAGAGCAACCTCCCAAATGGTGTGATTCCATTTATATAAAGTACATATGGTGTGATTCCATTTATATAAAGTTCTGCAACAGACAAAACTAACCTGTGGTGGAAAAAAATCAGAACAGAAGTTGCATTGGCAGAGGGAATGTGGAGTGTTGCCTGAGAAAAGGCATTCAGGAACTCCGGAGTGATAATTCTATTCTATGTTTTATAGGGATTTGCATAACACAGGTACATGTATTTGTCAAAAGTCTAAGAGAATGTACACTTAATATTTGTGTTTATTACATGTCAGTTTTACCTTAAAAGAAAATACGTAAACAAATATTGCATTCAAGTTAGTAATATATTCTGGAATATTTAGGGGAATTGACTGATGTCTACAATTTACTTTTAAATGCATCAAAAATAAGATAGATTGAGGGATGAATAGAGGAAAAGACAGACAGACATGTAATAAAGCAAATAAAGTAAAATATTAATGGTGGCATCTAGGTGGCAGGTATATAGGAACTCACCATAAATTCTTTTAACTTTTCTATATGTTTGAAATTCTTAATATTGGAAACAATTATGCTGAACCAAAGAAGCCAGACACAAAGGAGTACATATTGTATGATTCCATTTATGTGAAGTTCTAGAATAGGCAAAACTAATCTCTAGGGATAAGAATCAGCTCAGTGCTTAGCTGCAAAGCAAGGGGAGTCAACCAGGAGAGAACATTTTGGGATGATGGGAAGTCTGTAAATCTTGATTGGGGTACTGTTATGTGGGTGCATACATTTGTCAAAATATTTCATACTGCTCCCTTAAAATGGGTGCATTCTTTAATTGTATCTAAATTGTAGCTCAATAAATTTGATTTAAAATTTTTCTCTACTATTCTATAATCAAGTGTCCATCCCAAGCTTCATGTTGGTGGGGGAGGGGTTGGATGGGCATATCTAATGCCTCCTAGACTGTCTTTAGCCTACAGAGGCTCAAGCCTTCCCCTGCTCTTATTGGTAACATCCTCAGCTGGCTTATCCCTGGTGCTGACAAAGGGTCCATACTTAGTAACAGAGCATCTCAGAGCAAGTCCAGGCTGGCCCCTCTCCTTTGCTCCATGGGGAAGGGCGCTGGCAGTGATGGAAGCCAGCTTAGGTGAGTTGTGTCTGAGGTGCAGGGGTCACTGCATGTGTCATCACCTGGTGTGGGGAAATGGGAGCTGACAAGAAGATGCTTTGAGGCAGGGTGGGGACACAGAGGCAGAAGCTGGGCCATCCTTTCTGGATACTGCCATGGGCTTGGAAATAAAAGCCTTCAATCCACCTGTGTGAGCACATGCTATGAAAGAAGTCATGGGGTGGCTCCACGTCAGGGTAGCATGTTGAGTCCACGGAAGTCCCTAGAGTTCTTCTTTCTTCTTGGTCCTCTTCCCAGGCTCAGGTGGGTTTTATTTTACGACCAAAACACACAAAGTGGGGGCTTCCCTGGTGGCGCTGTGGTTGAGAGTCTGCCTGCTAATGCAGGGGACACGGTTCGAGCCCTGGTCTGGGAGGATCCCACATGCCGCGGAGCAACTAGGCCCGTGAGCCACAACTACTGAGCCTGCGCGTCTGGAGCCTGTGCGCCGCAACAAGAGAGGCCGCGATAGTGAGAGGCCCGCGCAACGCGATGAAGAGTGGCCCCGCTTGCCACAACTAGAGAAAGCCCTCGCACAGAAACGAAGACCCAATACAGCAAAAATAAAATAAATTAATTAATAAACTCCTACCCCCAACATCTTAAAAAAAAACACAAAGTGTCAGATACCTTTCTGAGGACAGCTTCTGGATACTCGGTCTGAGATGAGGGAGATAAGGGAGACTGCCTGTAGTGATCTGACGATGCCAGTCTGTTTTCTTCCCATCTGATTTTTAACTCAGAGCATCTCTACTCTTTAGCTCATAGACTTCAGAGAGTTTATGTTCCTTTTTGGCACCTTATGAAGCGAGGGTGGGGTGAAACAAATTCATTCTCTAGCAGAACTCTGACACATCTCTTTAAATGCTTATGTTTCCTAGGAGACTGGCAGCTTTTTGAGGGTGGGGGTAGCATTCTGTTAATCTCTCTGCCTGAATAGCCTAGCATAAGCCATGGCACTGTTTCCAAACGGACATTTATTTTCTGAGCATCGCCTACATATATTAGATATCATTAGGGGACAAAATAAAGAGAAGACATACTGTTTTTCCTTAAGGAATGTGTTCTCCTGTCATGAAGATAAAATATTTCCACATAAAACTATTAGGAAAAAAACACAAGCGAGTAAAAACTTGGCTCTTGGCTTCTGTTTAGTCAGTCTCCCGTTCCTCCTATGGGAAGGCAGAAATCAGGAATGGTGTGTGCAGAATGCAGTTCTTATGAACATTGTCATGGAAGGACTATATTGATCGGTGGATTGGTGTAGTTTAGATAGACAGGGAGAAAAAGGGGAATGACTTCTCAGCAGAGGACTGGTGAAATCTGGAGATGTGCATTATTATTATTACCATTGTTTATCCATTTGAGACTTTCCGTCTTTTTTTCTTTTCTTTTAAAGATTTTTTAAAATGAATTTATTTGATTTATTTATTTTTGGCTGTGTTGTATCTTCATTGCTGCACGCAGGGGCTACTCTTTATTGTGGTGCGCGGGCTTCTCACTGCAGTGGCTTCTCTGGTTGCGGAGCACGGGCTCTAGGTGCGTGAGCTTCAGTAGTTGCAGCACGCGGGCTTGGTAGTTGTGGCTCATGGGCTCTAGAGCGCAGGCTCTGTAGTTGTGGCACACGGGCTTAGTTGCTCCGCAGCATGTGGGATCTTCCCGCACCAGGGATCGAACCAGTGTCCCCTGCATTGGCAGGCGGACTCCCAACCACTGCACCATCAGGGAAGCCCTGAGACTTTCCATCTTAAATGCCTTTAGATTTCTTATCGCCCAAAGATGTGGCTCCTTTTTCCTCTACTCTAAGTTGTAGGATTGCAAAATCTCATTGGCAATCCAAAGAGAGCGGTCTGAATGCCTGCTCCATGAGGACGCTGCTTGGCACTAGAGTCAAAATTTTTTGCACGGGGGTGAAAACAATGATTTATATGCATGTATTATTTCTCCCACTGGAGTGCAGGCTCCTTGAGAATTGGTGTTATGATTCATCTCTAAGACCAACACCTTAGCACCAGGTACAGAGCCATATATAGGTTAAATACTCAGTATCTATTTGCTTTAGCAAACACAAGTTATCAGAACTTAGTGATCAGCTTTTTTTTCCTTACAGCTAAGCCCCCTGAGAGCTGGTTTTAAAGAAGAAGGAAGAAGGAAAGAAAAGCTCAGGACCCAAGGTTTGAAAGTACAGGGAGACTATCTATGGTCATGGTATAGAAGGTATAGTCTGAGGTATAGAGAATGGAAAACATAAGGTTATGCGTGGGATTTAAGGGGAAAGAACACTGGAAGGGTTGGCTGTGATCACTGCTTCACCTAACTTCTGGCTTTGCTGAGGCTCAGTCCTGCAGATGGCAAAGAGCAAAGGTGGCTGTGTGTGTATTTCTTATTAAAAATAAAAATAATTAGCGATCACAAAAATAACCTTAAATAGGGCCTAAGGAGGCCTGGATTTGAATCCTAGACGTGTTAGGTTGCCTTAATAATTGTTGTTTTGCGCCCCTCCTTGTAGCCACATCCTTTGTCATGGAACTTTGCAACATTCTCCTATTAGGATTCTGGGCTTAGGTATTTGATCTCCTTAAGCTGACAGAATGAAGTAGAAGCAAACCTTTTCCATTTCCAAGACTTGCTTTGGCCAACAGAATGAGACAGAAGTGACCACGTGCCAGTTCCAAGACCATGTGCACGTTTCCACTTGTTGTCTTTTCCCTGTGCTATAACCATGAGAGGGACCTTCCCATGCTAGCTGCTGATCCCAGGAGGAGGAGGAGAGACACGTGGAAGAAACTTGTCCAAAGCATAGACCAACCTTGATTGGCCAACTCCTGGAAAACTGGCAGATACATTATAAATCATAAATGATTGGTGTTTAAGTTGCTGAGTTTCACGTGGATGTGTTCTATAGTAGTAGCAAACTAATACACTGGCCCTTCCATATATTCACTGGGGGCGGGGGGAGGGCTTTAAGCGTAACATTGACCAGCCTGTCTTAGTCAGCTAGAGCTGCCATAACAAAACACCATCGACTGGATGGCTTAAACCACAGAACTTTATTTTCTCACAGTTCCGGAGGCTGGAAGTCCAAGATCAAGGTGCTGGCAAGTTGTTTCTGGTGAGAGCCCTCTTCCCTCTTCCGGGCTTGCAGATAGCTGCCTTCTTTTTTTTTGTTTTTTGCGGTACGCGGGCCTCTCACTGTTGTGGCCTCTCCTGTTGCGGATCACAGGCTCCGGACGCGCAGGCTCAGCGGCCATGGCTCACGGGCTCAGCCGCTCCGCGGCGTGTGGGATCCTCCTGGACCGGGGCACGAACCCGCGTCCCCTGCATCGGCAGGCAGACTCCCAACCACTGCGCCACACAGGGAAGCCCAGCTGCCTTCTTTATTTGTGCTCAGGTGGCTTTTTCTCAGTGCATGTGCAAGAGCAGGAGGTGGGGTGGAGTGAGTGATTTCTCAGGTGTATCTTCCTATAAGGACATGAATCCTATCAGATCAGGGACTCACACGTATGTCCTTCTAAAATTTTAATGACCTCCTTAGAAGCTCCTTCTCCAAATACAGTTACACTGAGGGTTAGGGCTTCAACATAGAGATTTGAGGGGGGGACACAAGCATTTAGTTCGTAACAGCTTTCTTAGGCTTCTTTTACTCATAGGTGTGCCTAGGACATAATGCACATTCGATAAAGAATTGTTGAACTGAGAAGACTGGACTACATAATTTCTAAGAGTCCTTCCAAGGTGGTTTTCCTTTAACTTTTTTCTTTTGTTTTTGCCACAAAATCATCCAGAGTTCATATGAAAGGGAGAAACGTCCTCTTCTACCGAAATGAAACTGTCAGTGAGTGGTGAGGGGCAAGGAGATGCCCGACACTTAAATGCACATAAGTATATTTAATCTTATTGAGAAAGGAACTCAATTATTTCATTCAGTGTGGTTTCTCTAGGTTCTGCGTCCGCTTTTGACATATAGTAGGTACCTCAATATACTTACAGAATAAAATAAATTAATGATTGAATTAATGAATCATATAAGGGCTCATGCCTGCCTGTAGCTGTTCTCAAAGAGTTCAGGGAAATGAGGCAAAAAAAAGTCTGAGGGCTTCCCTGGTGGTGCAGTGGTTGAGAGTCCGCCTGCCGATGCAGGGGGCGCAGGTTCGTGCCCCGGTCCGGGAAGATCCCACATTGCCACGGAGCGGCTGGGCCCGTGAGCCATGGCCGCCGATCCTGCGCATCCGGAGCCTGTGCTCCACAATGGGAGAGGCCACAGCAGTGAGAGGCCCTCGTACAGCAAAACAAAACAAAAAAAAACAGTCTGAGTCATTGAAGAGATGAGGTCCTCTGCTTGACTAATAGGAATTGCAAAGACAGAGGTGGAGGAACTTCTGAGCTCTCCTGGTGGGTTGAACTACCCTGGAGCAGTCAGCAACTCCTGCCTCTGTTCTGCCTCCGTTCCTGATTATCCTTCCTCCCCAGTGTCCCACAGGCCTGTCAGCTGCAACCTATTCCAAACCACACTCCTTTTCCAGCTTCTTTCTCCCACACTAATTGTGCTTGTCTTCAGTGGCTGCCTAGTTGTCCCAGAGAGAGATGAGTCATTGGCTTCCCTACAACTGCTTCACTGAAATGGAGAAATCCAACTTGACCTTAATTACAAGCACTGAGTTACCATTTGCTGAGGATTTACCATGGGCCAGACACTGCTCTGGATGACAAGCGTGAAAGATCCCATCTAATCCTCACAAAAACCCCATGAGGTGGGTATAATCTTTATACCATAGTGAATAAATATGGGCTCAGAAAGGTTAAGTGACTTTCCCAAGGTCACAGAGCTGGATAAGGGGATTTGCACCCATCAGATGGACTTTAAAACCCCTGCCCTAGGGACTTCCCTGGTGGCGCAGTGGTTAAGACTCCGTGCTCCCAATGCAGGGGGTCTGGGTTCGATCCCTGGTCCGGGAACTAGATCCCACATGCCTGCCACAACTAAGGAGCCCACCTGCCACAACTAAGACCTGACGAGACCAAGTAAATAAATAAAATATTAAACAAACAAACAAACAAACCCCTGTCCTTTCCACCATGTCAGATTATCTCCAGGTCAGATGTTCCCTTCTCTCCCTTCTCCATTGTCTCCATTCTAAAACCGGGCGCTCATCTCTGCTCCCAAGCAACTGGCACACCTCTCTAGGATAGCTCTTATCACATGAGATTATTCATAATTATTCATCTGCTCGCCTATGACCTGCTGAGAAGTGCCTTATTCTTCCCTCTAGTCCCCATTCTCAGCTCAGTGTCAGGTCTACATAGCACACACTCCATAAATACTTTTAGAAATTAATTAAATCCTCCATTTGTAATTATCAAATATGTTATCTTTCGTGGAGTGGAATAGAGGGTTACACCTTACAAGAACTGTGACAGAGAAGAAAATCCTCCCATTAGTCCATTCTTTTCCGTAAGGACAAATCTTTTTGGTCCGCCACAGGTACGTGGTTCTCTTCAGGCACACCTGCCGTAAGACAAGGGCAGGAGAATTATCCCCACGCCCCCCCTGGTTGGAGGGCCTGGAAATCTCAGGGTCTTGACGCTCTTGAAAGGATTGACCTGCCATGGGATGCTTAGTGAGTCCAGCTAAGCAGGGCTAAATCAGAGACTCTCTTCTTCCTAGAAGTCTGAAGCTGCTTCACCCTCTCTTCTTACTGCATTTTCTAGACCTTGTGGCCACAGCATGTACTCTCCAAAAGCAAACAAACAACAACAAAAAGAAATAGTACCCTCCGTCTTTCTGTACGGCTCTTGCTATATACCTGTACTTTCCCTTCCTTCAACATCAAAGCTCAACTTTTCTTTAGCTATTTCATTCTCTCTGTCTTTCAGAATTCATGCTTGGGCACCAAGCAGACTCAAGAAAAGACTTCTAAAAATTGCCTGCCATTCCAAAGAGGGAAAATACAGCAGGACAAGCCCAATTTCCTCAAGAGGGAAGGGGAGGCAGCCATCTTGGCTGCCAACTCATTCCAACATCCAAGCAATCCCTGAATTTACTTGGCAAAACACAAACCAGCAATTGCCCAAGACAAGAAGTGAAGTGGTTTTTATTCTTGCCTGCCTTTTTTTTACCTCCATGAGAGAAATGACTGAAAGATTTTTATCTTGCTCTCCAAAGAACCAATCTGGGCCCAACAGAAAAAAAGCACTGCTCTGTTGTGTCCAATGATGAGAATATTTCTAGGATGTTTCAAAGAATCAATCATGGGCCTAGAGCCTTAGGAAACATAGTGGGTGCCACAGTTTGGAGAATGGGTGTTTCTGTGAAGAAAGTAAAGCAGGGCTTACTTCTGATTGTCTTAACCTTAGCTTGTTCAGACTCATCTCTGTCCTCACCCCCTAAACTTCAGCATCTTAGGAACATGAGTGCAATGACTTCTGAAACCAACTACCTGGAGTTAAGCCAAACCTCACAGGTTAAGTTCCCAGACCTCCACGAACCTGCTTTTAATTCAGACATCAGTCACAGGACTGGGGGTTCCCAGGCCCCCTTGTTTCTGACCAGCTGTTGCAACTCAGGGGTTCTCACTACCTCTTCAGGTTTGATGACTCACTAGAGTGATTTGTAGAACTCGGGAAAACGCTAGACTTATAATTACATTGTTGTCATAGCAAAAAGATACAAAGGGAGAAGCATAAGGTGAGGTGTGGGAGGACCCCAGACAAGAAACTTCTACTGGGCGAGGACGTGTACCCTTTGGTGCACTGTGGAGCTCACTGGAGCTTATTACTGGGATTTAATTACATTAGTATGATTGCTTGGCTCATTGGCCACTGAACTCAATTTCCAGCTGCTCTGTCCTTCTAGAGGTGAGGCTGATGCCCCATGACACAAGACCCCAACCCTCTAATCACACGGTTGGTCTTTCGGGCATGACCAGCCACCATTCTTAGCATCTCATTAGCATAAACTATTTAGCAGTCCACCAGGAGTCACCTAATTAGCATACATTATCAGGTGATCAGGTGTGGTCAGAGGTACTCACCAGGAATAACAAAGAAGCTCTTAGTACTCAAGAAATTCCAAGGATTTAGAAGTTATCACCAGAAATGAGAACAAAGACCAGCTAAATTCTTTATGACACAGTGAGGAAGCCCAGATTCAGTCTGAAACATGATCTAATGGATTTCACCATTTAACTCTTCTCAGCCTTTGTCTCTTTAGACTGAATGATCTTAACTGATTTAGGGTGCCGCCAACTCAGCATAGGATTCTGAGGGTTCAAACGCCTGAATGTCTTCTTGGATCGCCCGTCTCACCGTGGAATCTTGGAAAAGTCTCTTAACTGGCTGAACCTCAGTGTCTCCAATCACAAATGAAAATGTCAGACTGTAATATCTCTATGAACTACATCGAACTGATGATTCTATGGGTAAGCCACTAAAGCTCTCTGACACTCAATTTCCTCATCTTTAAAATGACGGTTGGATTAAATGATTTCTAAGGTCTCTTGCTGAGCTAATAATCATGATTTAAGTACCTTAAGACCTTCTCAACGTGTAAGGAAAAGATGACTCATCCTTATTCCACATGGCCATAGCATTTTCTAGTTTATTGTTCTCTCCTCTCCAGGAATAAGATGTTGGCTGGCTACTACCTTATCAGCAGCCTCTCACACAGATTCATGAGAGGATGCCAAAGATTTTTCTATCTTAGTTCTGGGAAAATGAAAGAAACAGAAGGTAGGAAACAGGAATAAATTTAAAGTCTGTGCCATAGAAGTCTGGGTAATGGACCAGCCAAGAAGGCATGGCTAAAAGAGTTTTTGTCCCCCAGATGCATCTTAATTTTTCATTAAATACTGTGTTGCAACATAAAGGAAACCATTTACAGGAAAAGGACCTCAACTGCAAAATGTGGCCACTTTCTAACTGTCAAGCATACGTGTTTTTCTGGAGGCCCATGAAACTTTCGTACTTAAAAATATGGGGCTTCCCTGGTGGCGCAGCAGTTGAGAGTCCGCCTGCCGATGCAGGGGACACGGGTTCGTGCCCCGGTCCGGGAAGATCCCACATGCCGCGGAGCGGCTGGGCCCGTGAGCCGTGGCCGCTGAGCCTGCGCGTCCGGAGCCTGTGCTCCGCAACGGGAGAGGCCACAACAGTGAGAGGCCCGCGTACCGCAAAAAAAAAAAAAAAATTAAGTAAAAAACTACATGATAATGCTGCTGATAGTCCCCAAAGCAAAAAAAGAAAATCTATTTATTCCTGTGTCTGACCCCCGAACCACTAGCTTCTAAACTTTTTGATCATACGCCTCCAAAATGGGTACACAATTTGAGCACATCCCCCAAACATATATCATTTATTTTTAAATCACACATATGTCTTATTTTATTAAACTGTATCTATTTTACACAAAATAATAGAAAAGAGAGCTAAGTTAAAAATAAATTTATTTGCAATCATTTTATTTTACGTGATAATGAAGCAGGAGGGAAGGAAGCAGGGCACAACCTTTGAAAGAATGGCATAGCCCGAGGACATTACATAAACTGATTAGAACTAAACGGGTCCAAGATGGTGGACAAGTCGACTTTCTCCACTAGACCTTGAGCCTCAGCATATGCTCACATCAGCAAGCTAAAGGACACACCCACAGGCGCCATGACAGTTCCAAGACCGACCATAAGGATCAAAAGGTGGGTGGTGGCCCAATTCCTGGAAATCCCCGCCCCTTCCTAAAATAGTTGGAATACTCCTCCCACTCATTAGCCTATGAAATTACCCACCCCTATAAAAACTGACAACCCCATACCCTGGGGCCTTTCTCACCTTCTGAGATGGGGATGTGTCTGGGGAGTGTCCTTCTCTCTAAATAAATCCACTTCTTACATATCACTTTGTGTCTCACTGAATTCTTTCTGAGATGAGACCTCAAGAACCTGAACTTCATTAAATCCTGAAACCAGGTGTGTGATCTCAGTTGGAAGACTGTGGGTTTTGGCCGGGTTCGAGTCCCAGCTGCGTGGGTTCAAGTCCAGGCACAGAGGTCCAAGTCCTAATCTGAGGTGCATGCTTTCAGTAACACCACAAAAATCATGTTTCTTTCACTAAAACATCTCAATATTAAAAATATTTTAGTGAAGACAATGTGATGAAATATGCTTTATTACTTATGGAAATTATAGTTTGTTATAATGTGATACAACACTTTGAAGATTTGGCTCAAAATCCGGTTTATTTTATTTTATTTATTTATTTTTGCTGTGTTGGGTCTTCGTTTCTGTGTGAGGGCTTTCTCTAGTTGTGGCAAGTGGGGGCCACTCTTCATCGCGGTGCGCGGGCCTCTCACTATCGTGGCCTCTCCTTGCGGAGCACAGGCTCCAGACACGCAGGCTCAGTAGTTGTGGCTCATGGGCCTAGTTGCTCCGCGGCATGTGGGATCTTCCCAGACCAGGGCTCGAACCCGTGTCCCCTGCATTAGCAGGCAGGTTCTCAACCACAGCGCCACCAGGGAAGCCCCAAATCCAGTTTATTTTGATGTTTGATTTTAATGGTCATCATAGCTGAAAATTATAAAACCAAATAGTACAGGATTCAAATAGAAGAATGGTGTCATTGGCTGGGCTGATTAAATCATAATAATTATTTTTCAATTATGCAAAGGTTTTAGTTCATATCTGACATGTATATTTTTATAATCCCTCAGATTCACTGCTTTTCCTACAAACAAAATGGGAGGTACTGCGTTGCTATATATGTGTGTGTGTCTCTCTGTCTATGTATTATATAATACGTAAAATAATACATGATATGTATATAATATTATATTTAATATTTACATATTTATAATACACTTCATATTTTTAGAACAGTTTTAGGTACATAGCAATTTAGTAGACATTAGAGAGTCCCCATAGAACCCTGTTCCTTACCTGCACTGCCTCCCCCATAATCAACATCCCATACCAGGGTGATAGATTTATGACAGTCAACCTACATTAACCCATTACTGTCACCCAAAGTCCATAGTTTACATTAAGGTTCACTCTTGGTGTACATTCCATGTGTTTTGACAAATGTGTAACATGTATCCACCAACAATGTATCACATAGAATGGTTTCAGTACTCTAAAAATCCTGTGTGATCCCCTATTCATCCCTTTCTCCCCCAACTCCTGGCAACCATTGGTCTTCTATGGTTTCCATTCTTTTGACTTTTACATAATGTCGTATACTTGGAATCATACAGTACGTAGACTTTTCAGATTGGTTACTTTCACTTAGTAATATGCATTTAAGGTTCACATCTTTTCATGGCATGATATCTCATTTCTTTTTAGGGCTGAATAACATCTCATTGTATGAATGTACCATATTTTGTTTATCCATTTGCTTACTGAAGGACATTTTGGTTGCTTCCAAATTTTGGCAATTATGAATAAAGCTGCTGTAAATATCTGTGTTCAGGTTTTTGTTCAGATATGAGTTTTCAACTCTTTTGGGTAAATACCAAGGAACACATTGTCAGATTGACTAGAATTGGACACACCAGTGTCAATTAATATTTTTCTTAAAAAAGATACAGTTGTCTACATATGGAAATATTTATAGATACTATATATAAGGCAATTAGTAGACACACACATATTTTCTCATTCTGTTGGCTGAGTGGACCTGGAGACAAAGTCACCTCAGTAGCAATGAGACTACCTTGCACCCAGATCTTGGTTTTTAATAACATTTTCTAATAAAAGGAACCAGTGCTCTTGGAGAAGTGGCTGATTCTAAGACTGGGGCAGTGAATTTACAAGATGTCTCTGGGGCATCTTGTAGTTCCAGAAAAATAAGAAAGTGCTTTTTTTTTCCCATAAAAGTACAGTGATGGAGGATGTAAAAGGGACATGGGAGCATATTAAAGGGCTCCCAAAGGAAAACCTGGAACAATTTGAAAAACAGAATAAGATAATATTCTACTCGAAGTATAAAATAAAAATGTATGAATGCACACTGATGTAATAAATTAATGAATAGGTAAGTGAGGGAGAAGAGATACATCACCCCCACAGAAGAACTCCAAATAACTTACACAGATAATCCACCCTCAAGGAGTTGGAGCATCTCTCTCCACTCCTTAAGTGTGGACCATACATGGTGATTTCCTTCCAAAGAGCACAGTATGCAAAGAGGGAAAAAAGAATACAGGGGAGAAACCTGACAAACGCTGTCTTTACCAGATGATCAAGGTTAACATCTTGAAGTGAGAATTCATGATGCTAGTATGTACCCTTGATATGATGTAATGAGAATGGCGTTTTACCTCTGGTTTTCCTCCCAGGAACTCATCATCCCAGTCAAAACATGAGAAAAACATCAGAAAATCAATTGAGAGGCAGTCTACAAAATACTGCCAAGGTCATCAAAAACAAGGAAATTCGGAGAAACTTCATAGCCAACAGGAGCCTAGGAAGACATTATATAAATATTATGTAAATATAAATATAATGTGATGTCCTGGATGTATCCTGGACCAGAAGAGGCATATTAGGTAAAAACTAAGGAAATCTCAGTGAAGTAATGACTTTAGTTAATGATAATGGATCAATATTTGTTCATGAATTGTGATAAATATACCTTAGTAACGTAAGATGTCAATAATAAGGGAAAGTGGGTGCAGGGCATAGGAGAACTCTGTACCATTTTCTTAATTTTTCTGTAACTTCAAAACAATTCTAAAACTAAAAAGTTATTTAAAAATTTTGATTGATATTAACAAATTGCTCCATTAAAATGCAACAATATATACTTCCATCACCATTGTGTGAAAGTTTGTTTCTCTGTACCCTTGACAAAAGTGAATATTATCAATCCTTCTAATATTTGTACACTTGAAAGGTGGCAAATGATATCTCACTGTTTAAATTTGCATTTTTAAATTACAAAAGCGATTTAGCATCCCTCTTCTCATTGATTGGTCATTTATAGTTCTTTTTCTACAACTGTATGTTTCTATCTTTGCTCATTTTTCAAACTGGGTCATTAGTGTTTTTCCTGTGTAGAGCTTTTGGTATGGTTAAAAAAATAATCCTTTTCTTTAATAAGTTTGCAATTTTTTGCAGATTGTTTTCTTTTGACATTCTTTCATTTTTTAAAAATATGCAGAAAATTTAAACATTTTTGGTAATCAAATCTCTCTTAATTTACAATTTCAGAGTTTCATCACACTTCTGTTTTATTCTCAAACTAAGTCCTCAGAAGCCTGATTACCCTACATGGGTCCCTTCAAGCTAGTCCCTAATTATTTTAGGTGTTCTTGAAAAGATGTCTCACATGGGTTCACAATCCACTGTCAGTTGAAATCCCTCCTGGGCTTTGCTCTTGTTCTTCTGCTGCCATGCCACTTGTTTTCTGAAAGCCACGTGGAAACAGGTGGTACATCAACCCTGGAGACACTAATCCCCAAACCAAGAGTGCTGTCCTTCCATCATGTCAGGTTCCAGTCCTCAGGATGTCAGAATAGGTCAGTTCAGTGCAAATACATTTTAAAATTTGTTTCCTGTATATCTCTGATAACTCACCAGTTACTCTTAATATCCTTTGCTGATTTCTCCTAACTTCCTGGTGATTAAACGCCAGCTTTATGCTGCAGGACCCAGACCTTGACCTCCTCTCTAGCAACAATCATTTCTTGGATGATCTCAGTTCATTTCATTTCAGGCTTTAGCTAGTGTTTCCCAGTGGTATACATTTCCAGCTGTAAATCTACTCTGGACCTCCTCTCTCCTCTCCAGACTCATATATCCAAGCCTAGTCAAACTTTCCACTCATTTAGTTAATAATCATTTGAAGGGTCACGTGTCCAAAATTGAATTCCTGACCTTTGCCCCCAGTCTTCAACACCCCAGTAACTGGGAACTCCATTATTCTGGCTACTCAGGCCAAATGGTCGGAGTCATTCCTTACACTTCATCCCATACCTCATATCCAATATGTCTGGAAATTCAGTTAGCTCTGACTTCACAATACATCCACAACCCAAACATTTTCCAATACTCCTACTCATAAGACCTAGGTCACAGTCACCATCGCCTCTCTCCTGGAATACGCTGACGCCTCCGAATTGGTCCTCCCACTTCAGGCTTTGTACGCATCATCTATTCTCTATACAGCTACCAGAGAGATGCTTTTAAAACATGTCAGAATATCTCACGTCTCAGCCTAAAACCCTCAAAATGGCTTCCCCCATCACTCATGAAAACCCCAAACCTTACAATTGGCCTCAGGTCCTAAATGTTTCTGGCCCCCTGCTTTCCCCCTGAGCCCTCCCCTCACGGGGCTCTTTGCAGTTCCTTGAATACACTAAGTGTGCATCCACATCACGGCCCGGGCCCCGGCTGTTTCCTCCACCAGCACACTCTTCCCCCACCAGATAACCACACGACTCACTCTCGCCTCATTGGGTTCTCTGCTCGTATGACGCTTCTCCATAGAGGTCTCCTGCAAACACCCTAAAATGACAGCTCCCCTCACTCTTTGTCATCCTGTTACTTGCTTTATTTTCCACCTTTGCACTTGTTGCCAGCTGACATACTATTGTTGTTTATTTGTTTATTGTATAACTCCCCCCACTAGAGTATAAACTCTGTGTGGAAGAGATACTTTATTATTTCACTAGTTATATCCCTAGCAAAAAGGCTAATGCCTGGGGCTTAGTATATAGTCACAGATATTGGTTGAATAAGTGAACACATCCCATTATGTGCCTGGCAGCCAATGTGACGTAGCCCCCGACCTCTAGATCTGATCCTGATCTCACCTCTTTCCCTTTTTCCTCCTAAGCTGTGGCCATATTTATTTTCCCTGGTGTTTCAGAGACCAGCACATTGGGCCACTTCCTGTTTTCCTGATGAATAGAATTGAATTCTAAGGGTCTTGCCAACTGGAGAGGGGACCAGAAGGAGAGCAGAATAGGATCTCTGGGAGCAATTACACGGTATGACATCAGGGCGCGTGAGCAAAAGCACGAAGTAGAGACGGCTAATGAGTACCTTGTGCCAGATCTATAGTCAACGTGGATGCAGAGATAAGTGAACAAAACTCATTTTTCTGTGCCCTTTTTCCTTCCACAGCATCCATTTTCTCTATTGGATTCCAATTCCTAGCCACTCTTGGAAAAGGAAGTAGGGTAACGTGGTGGAAAGAGTCCTAGATGCTTAGAAAGGCTTGGGTTAGAATCCTGCCTCTGATACTGAGAGCTGAATGAACTTGGACACATCATTTAATCTTTGGAAATGTCACTTTCCTCATTCGTAAAAGGCAGCTAACAATGACTACCTCAAAAGGTAGGAAAAAACCTTAATATCCCAAACCCAACATAAAACAAGAACTTAGTAATGTAAATTGAACCTATCAAGTTGGCAGGAAGTGATCAACCTTATATATGACCTGACATCTGTCTGGCTCTATTTATAGCATCCACTGATGGAATTCGGTGTGTTTGTCTTTCTTTTAGACTCTTTCCCACTCCTTTCTTCCTTGAATATCCTCTTGTCTCATTCTCTGGACCCATGAAATTTTTACATCAATCTGATTCCTCTATGCACAAGACGGTGAACTCTACGTTTTAGAACAAAGAGAAACAGAAGAGAAGGTAGTTGGGTATTTTTATCTGGAGAAGTGGAGGAACCAGTTCTCTCTCTCTCTCTCTCTCTCTCTCTCACACACACACACACACACACACACACACACACACACACTGCCCACGGTGATGGAAAGGAAGATATTTCCATATCCCTGCCCCCACACCGCCGGCTACAAAAGCAGAGCTGCGTAATAGAGCCCTGGGACGCCCCCTAAATGCATCTCCCCTGGTGTGATATCAGCAGGTTCCATCATTAGGAAGCAGCAAGGGCAGGTGAGGGTTTAGAATAACATAGGCCCCTGGGGCATGCAGAGCTGCCTTGATGAGAACAGGTTGGGGCGCCCTCAGGAGCTCTGGTTTCTGACCCACGGGAGGAAAAAGAGGCTTCAAGAATTAGAACTAAACTTGAATTCTGGAAGGAGGAACTGTCGCCAGCACCAGTGAGAGTTATCCCAGGAGTGACATACTTGAAAACATTAGAGAAATTAAAAGCCACCTCCAGGATGTGTTTGTCTGAGCTGCTACTGCTATTTCCTTGGGCTCCCCTCTGAGTTCCAATGCACTGCAGAATAATTCTCACCTTGATTAAGACAAATTTTTCTTCCCAGCATGGTGTCCTCAAAAGGACACCTTTTAGGGCCATAAAACTGTTTGAATTCCATCTCTGCCAGTCAGTAGTGGTTGGCTTCAGGAAAGTTACATAACATCTCTGAGCTTCAGTTTCCTATCTATAAATTGAGAGTAACAACATTTGTCTCTCAGCGTTGTTTGAAGTATCAAATGAGAGAGCATATGTGTAATATGAATATGGTGTTGTCAATCATTTCTCATTTGCATAGAATGTTTCCATGTGGCAAAGCCCCTGTCTCTTTCCCAGTTCTCTGGAGATTTTCTTAAGTAGGGGTATAAATGTTAACCAAAGGGAATGTGACTTACATTCCTATCATTGGTGCTCCCTACCCGTATTATTCCTCCCATTTTCCCACCTCACCAAGATCTGTCCTCACCTCCTTTTCTCTTCAGAAAGAGAATATGGTCACCCATGGACTATTCTGCATAGCTTGTCTTCCAAGAACTGGTGTCTTTGAACTGTCTTGTATTTCTCCCCTCTGCTGTCAACCAGGGAGGCCCAAGTATCCTATCCTTATAAATAAAGGTAACAGAGTACGCAGGAACGCATACTTCTCTGCTTTAACCCTTTCTTAATTCTTTCTTCATATAGTCATGACAGTGTTTCGTTAAAAATTCCTAAGGATTTCACTCCTCCGCTAGAACGCTCAGGTGGCTTCCTGTCTCAAGAAGAGGTACAGGCCTTTACAATGACCTGCAAGCCCTTCCTTTGTCCTTCCCTCTGGTTTTCAGGTTTCTTCTCTAAGCTGAGAAGCAGCTAAGAGTGCTAAGGTGTGTCATTCCTTCATTCTTCACTCTAGGTGCGCACCAGAATAATCTTCCTAAGTAACCAGTCTTAGTACTTCACTTTTATCTTATAATGGTTTACCAACTTATGTTTGTTTATTGGGGAACACTGAAGAAATTAATTGAATTCATGAGCTCTGTAGTCAGGCTCCACCCCCTTGGGATCTGTGTAACCCTAGGAAACTAAATCCCATTTTGCCCATTTTATTTATAAAATGAGGATGATAAGGATACCATCTGTAAAATCTCCAGTACACTGCCTACCAACTAGTAACTAATAAATAACTGACAACTAGTTTTGCCGAATTATGTGGCAGAACCCAGACTCCTATTGTATCAGGTAAGACCCTTTTTAATAACATCTAAACCTACCTAACTTTTAGATGTATCTTGTCTCTCTGTCCTAATGGATAGTGCTTTCAAGCTGTATTTAATTTTTCATTGTTACCTAAAGAAATTATGTGTTTCCATAACTGCCTTGCCTTGGTCTCCATTTCTACCTGGCAAGGACTCACTCAATCTTCAAGACCCAGTTCAAAAACTGGGTCAAGAGAGTAGACTGAATTCACCTGCTTTTTATACCTTTTGCATAAAAATCCCTTTGGATGATAGAAAAGGTATTATAAAAGAGAGTAAATACTGAACAGCACTGGAAAATGTAAAAGGATACCATCAGTGGGCCACTTTTGATGTATACTTAAAATATAGAAAGAAGTCAGAATATCTCTACTTCTGACTATCTGAGAAACTTTTAGAAAAACTCCTGAATAAAAAAAAAATACTTGGAAATGATGGATAAAATATTATAAGCGTTCTTTTAAATGCATAGCTGAGCTTCTGAGAAAGAAGGATAAATCTCCAGGGATCTGAAACAGAGGGAGATGTGAACATTCAAGTTGTAAGCTGCCACCCATGTAGAGTCGATCCTGGGAGCATTTGCTATGCTTATGAACCAAGAGGTTTGAGTTTTAGTGGCTGTCACAGAAGAAAACAAGGTCTTTGTTTTCTTCTTGCAACTGAAACTCTGCACAAACCTGGAACCCTCAAGAGGCTACACTGTGGGTAAATAGCGTGTTAGGAAAAAAATATCTCCTGTAACAAAGGAGACTGCAAGGGGAAGCACCTGTTGCAGCATGGGCTTTGGGAGGGAAAACATCTCCCCTGTATATTTATACTCCTGGGCTGCCCATTAGGAGGAATTGAGGTTCTGAGACACCCCAAGCACATCAGGGTCCCTCTCAATAACAAATGAAAATCTCTCAGGAAAGAAATGCCTTCAGTTTAAGCTTCACAGGGTTTTGAAAGCTGGAGATGTACTGAAGAAGATAGCCAAGTTCAAGAAGGAAAGCATGAGAAAATCAAATCAGAGAGAAAGATGCAGCAGAAAGAATAAACACCAGAATTAGAGCCACAATAACCTCAGCAAATAGAATTATTTGATTCAGAATATATATATACACATAGAAAATTAAAAGCTGAATTGAAAATAGACAAAATGAACAATATACAATAAAAAATACAAAGTAGGGTTGACAAAGAACCAAACAGATCTTCTTATAAATAAGATATACTTTTCCCATATAGGCCATTACAGAGTCCTGAGTAAAGTTCCCTGTGCTATACAGTAAGTCCTTATTAGTTATCTATTTTATATATAGTAGTGTGTATATGTCAAAAAATCTAAATTGAGTGGATACATGTATATCTGATTCAGTTTGCTGTACACCTGAAACTAACACAACAATTTAAATCAACCATACTCTAATAAAAAATAAAAAAAAGATACACTTATTGTTATTAGCAGTTTAGTAAATGGTTTTAAAAAGAGAATAGACAAATTTTTGAAATGGAATAAATATTAGGAGACTTTCAGAATGCAACCCAGAGAGTAAAAGAGAGAGAACAGGTAAGGCACAGAGAGTAAACAGAAATTTACAAGACATATTGAATCAGATTTCCAGGGAAGAAATTGAGAGAATGGAGCATGTGGCAACTGTTGAAGATACAAAGGGTAAAATTTTCCATAATTGATAAAAGAATCATGTTTTCAGATTTAGGAAACAATGAATACCAATTAGGATAAATTTTTTAAAAATCCACATCTGAACACATTGTTATAATACTGAAGAACACAAAAACAGAGGAAATTTGCTAAAGCAGGAAAGAAGGAAAGACAGAGAGAAAAATAGCTTCAATTTAAAATTAATAACTTATTATTTACCAGGAAAAAAAAGAGTCAGTTTATTACTAAAAGTTCCTTACTAACAAATGTCAGAAAGACATGTCAGGAAGAAGAAACTTGTGTCCAGAGGAAGGACTTAGATATGAGAAGGAGTAGTGAGCAATTTAACAGATAAATGTGGTAGAGAATTTTAGAAGTATTATCTATATGAAACAATGATAATAATAACAACAACTAACTTGGAAGTGTATTAAAGGCAACTTGGAAATAACAATATACTGGGTAATAATAAAAATAATATACTCATATGATAGCGAAATTCTTCTAAGTTCCTTGTATAATTCTGTAGGAGATTGTACACTTAATTAAATTTTAATGATTAATACAAAGAGAATAGCAACAGTGTGTAACTAAGAAAAAACGAACAAAAAACTATTTGATAAATTAAAAACAAGTCAGGACATATATATACTACCAAATGTAAAACAGCTAGTGGGAAGCAGCTGCATAGCACAGAGAGATCAGCTTGGTGCTTTGTGACCACCTAGAGGGGTGGGATAGGGAGGGCGGGAGGGAGACACAAGTGGGAGGGGATATGGGGATATATGTATACATATAGCTGATTCACTTTGTTATACAGCAGAAATTAACACAATATTGTAAAGCAATTATAGTCCAATAAAGATGTTTAAAAAAAAAAAGTCAGGAAAAGAGAAAAATAACTATAAAATAGATAAAATAGAAAGCAAAGTAGATGTACTTTCACATATATATGAATATACAAATATATAATATGTATATACTGTATCTATATAAAAGATATTTACATTATTGTATATAATATAATCATGTGTAGTATTATATACACATGTAAATATATATATATATAGCATTTTTATAACTTGGTGTCATGAGTGGAATTGTGTCTCCCCACTCCCCAAATTCATATGTTAAAGTACTAATCCTTAGTACCTCAAAATGTGATCTTATTTGGAAATAGGGTCATTGCAGGTGTAAATAGTTAAGGTGAGGTCACCCAGAAGTAGAGCAGACCCCACATCCAATATGACTGGTGTTCTTAGGAAAAGGGTAAATATGGACTCAGAGACACGAGCAAATTATAATAAGCACATTTTCCAAGTTGTCTGGACATAAAATAATCATACAAAAGATATTTGTTTTCCTATACACCAGCAACAAATGGTTAATTAGATAATGGTTATTTACAAGGCAGAAAAACGATTAGATACACAGAGAAAAAAAAGTCTAAAGAGAGTGTGCAAGACCTTTATGATGAATATTATGACATAGTATTGTTATAAAACATTGTATACAGACTTCCCTGGTGGTCCAGTGGTTAAGACTCTGTGCTTTCACTGCCGAGGGCCCCTGTTCAATCCCTGGTCAGGGAACAAAGATTCCACAAGCCGTGTGGCGGTTTGTGTAAATTACATACAAAAATGGGAAAATAGCCTGTGTATCCTGATAGCATTAAGATTACAATGCCGTCTCTTATGCCCAAATATGTGTAAATGTTCAAATAATTCTAGTTAAAATCCCAACAGGGTTATTTGTGGACTTTAACAAATTGATTCTAAAATTTATTTGGAAAATTGATGGGCCCAAAATAGCCAATTTCTTTCTGAGAGGGAAAAATCTGGTGAGGGGACATGCCCTATCAAATATCAAAAATAAATTCTCTAAATACATAATATTTTTAAAACATGGCTTTTAAAAGGAATAGACAAATCAAACAATAGACTAGGATAAAGAGCCTGGAAACAAAACTGCATAAATAGAGACTTAACAAATTAAAATACGCATTGCAGGGCTTCCCTGGTGGCGCAGTGGTTGAGAGTCCGCCTGCCGATGCAGGGGACGCGGGTTCGTGCCCCGGTCCGGGAAGATCCTACATGCCGCGGAGCGGCTGGGCCCGTGAGCCGTGGCTGCTGAGCCTGCGCGTCCGGAGCTTGTGCTCCGCAACAGGAGAGGCCGCGACAGTGAGAGGCCCGTGAAGAAAGAAAGAAAGAGAGAAAGAGAGAAAGGGAGAAAGGGAGGAAGGGAGGAAGGGAGGAAGGGAGGAAGGGAGGAAGGGAGGGAGGGAGGGAGGGAGGGAGGGAGGGAGAGAGGGAGAGAGGGAGAGAGGGAGAGAGAGGGAGGGAGGGAGAGAGGGAGGGAGGGAGGGAGGGAGGGAGGGAGGGAGGGAGAGAGAGAGAGAGAGAGAGAAAGAAAGAAAGAAAGAAAGAAAGAAAGAAAGAAAATAGGCATTGCAGACCAGTGGAAAAAGGAAAGTTTATTGAGTGAAAGATGTGGGGCTATTTGATTATGTATAGGGGGAAAATGGATTCCTAACTCATTCATATATAAAAATATATTCTAGGTGAACTCAAGACCTAAATATAACAAGCAATCTTTTTAATCTTTAAAAAAAAAAAATTGAGAAGGCTAGCTATATAAACTTATGGTAGCAAAGTTTTATTTTAATAAAACACAAAAACATAGAGCATAAAGAAAAGTTACCTTATACTACATTAAAATCAATAATTTTATAAATCAAACTTATGTAAATAAGTATAAAGACAGACCACAAATTGGTAGAAGATACCTGCAGTTCAATATGATCAGTAAGAATTACTAACTAGAACATATAAGAAATCCCTTAGCAACAAAAAGATAAATTAACTAATAAAATGTTAATTTACAGAGGAAATAACAAAATACCCCCAAAAATATGAAAAAATACTCTATTTCACCAATATTCAGGGAAATGAAAATTAAACATACGAGATACCCTTTCATACCTACCAGTTAAGCAAAATTTTAAAAATATGACAATACTAAGTATTGTGAGGATGTGGATAAATGGGAACTCATATGCTGTGGTGAGGTTGAAAATTGTTTCAAACACTTTGGTGAACAATGTGACAGTATCTATTATAGACGATGATGAACATACTTGATGACCCAGCAATTCCAGTTGTGATTATAAATCAGAACACCAAAAACAAAACATCAAAGGGAAAGAAAAATAAGGCATATTGGATTGGTCTAAAGAAGAAACAAGTACAGAAAAAGTCAACTCTGAGGAGAAGCAACTACTGATGTTAAAGCTAATTCTCCCACAGAAACTCCCAAGAAATGCCGAGCTAAGAGTGAACATATACAAAGGTCTAGAGGGAACATGAGGAAATCATCAGATAAATTAATTAAAGGACTAAATTGGAAACAGCTGTGCACACTGAACTTCTCTCCCTCCTCCATTTTGAACATCTGGTGGCATTGGCTTTTGCCCATGGGAAAAAGCCTTGAGAACTAATATAAAAACAAAGGGAATAATTTTTCTTGGAAGGGCTCTTAGCATAAGTGTTGGCACTGGAGAAATAAACATATAGTCTGAGGTAAATCTGTAAGAATATACGTACAAACATAGAGAACATTTCATTTTTGAAAAAGTCAGTTCCTGTCAAGGTCTCCAACAAAGTAGTCAGAAGTGTAGGTTTAACTTGGGAGACTTAACATGTTCTGTGTCCAGAGAAACAAGATATGACACTCAGATGTTAAGGCACAAAAACTTTATATATTCACCCTTCCCTTCATTTGTCATCACTCATTAAATGCTTTTGTAATGTTTGTAATGAATTTAGATTCATTGACAGGTAAACGAAGATAGGCAGCCAATCGAATAAAGTGTATAATAGCTTCCACTCTAGTGTTCAGTCTAGCCTTAAGCTATTGACCAAGAACAGCCAAGAATCATCAAATATTGGAATAAACACGCACCTCGAAAGAGGCATCAGACTGAATAGTTTGTCCCCCCGCCCCGCAAAAAAAAACCCCAAGTACAATTGAGGATATAGAGAAAGTGCTTCGGAATAAATAGAGTTAATATCCTTAGGGAGATTAAAAAACCATCTGCTGTGAAATAGAACCATAGTTCCGGAACTTACAAATAGGATAATTAGAAAAAATATATTAATAAATCAATGAGAGAATATGAAGAGCTGAAGATTCAGTTAATGAGCTAAAAGACTGAACCAAGTAATTAGCCTAAGACTAGGGGGCACTAAGACGAAGAGTTGAAAAATATGAGAGAAGAGTTAAGAGGTATGAAGAGTAGATACAGAACTTCCAGTATCTGTCTGTTGGTATGTTCAGAAGGAACAATTGTAGGCAAAGGAGAATGGTAGGCAGAATAATGGCCCCCCAAAGATGTTTATGGCTTAATCTCCAATCTGTGAATATGGTATGTTACATAATGTAGTAGACTGAATAATGGCCCCCCGGATATTTCCATGTTCTAATCCTCAGAACCTGTGAGTGTTAATTTATCTGGCAAAAAGGGACTTTGCAGATATGATTAAGTTAAGGATCTTGAGATGGGGAGTTTATCCTGAATTATTCTGGTGGGCCTGCTGTGCTCTCAGTGATCCTTATAAGAGGGACACAGGAGGGTCAGAGACAAAGGAGAAAGTGATGTGACAACAGAAGCAGAGAGTGGAGTGATGTAGCCAGGAGCCAAGATAAGCCAGCAGCCTCCGGAAGCTGAAGAGGCAAGGACCAGTGTCCTCCTTGGAGCCTCCAGAAAGAACCAGGCCTACTGACACCTTGATTTTAGTCCTTTAAGATTCATTTTGGACTTTTGATATCTGGAACTGTGAGAGGATAAATTTTGTTGTTTTAAGTCACTAAGTTTGGGTAACTTGATAAGCAGTAATAGGAAACTACTACTCATGAGTTGCAGATAAATTCAAACTTGCTAATCAGCTGTCCTTAAACATCTGAAAACCAAAGTAATTCACCATATTAACAGACTAAAAATGAAACATTATATGATCATTTAAAAAAAAAGAAGAAAAAGCATTGTAAAATTCAATATCCATTCTTGATTAAAAAAAAAAAACTCCCAGTGAACTAGGAATAAAAAGGAATTTCCTTAACCCAACAATGAGTACCTACTGGAAACCTGCAAGGAACGTTTAATACTAAAAGACTAAATGATTTCCCACTAAGATCAAAAACAAGATAAGGCTGTCCACCCTCAACACTTATACTCAACATTGAATTGAAAATTCTAGTCAGTGTAAGAAGGCGAGGAAAGGAAATAAAAGGAATCCCAAAGAGAAAGAAGTAAAACGCCTGAATTCAATGATGACATGATCATCTACATTAAAAAAATCACACAGACTCTACAAAACCACCAGAACAAATACGTGAATCTAGCAATGTTGCAGGATACACCACCAATACACAAAATCAATGGTGTTCCTATATAGTAACAATGAACAATCAAAGAGTGAAATTATGGCAACAATACCATTTTAATGACATCAAAAGTACTTAGGGATAAACCTAGCAAAGGGATAAATCCACGTACATGGGAGACTATAAAACCTTGCAAAAGAGGGTCTAAATAGATGAAGAGATGTGTCATAGATTGAAAAACCCAATAACTCAAAAAGATGTTAGTTTTTTTCCCCAAATTGATCTGCAGATGCAACACAATCCCAATAAAAATTGTCCCCAATTTTTTTTGTAGCTGATTCTAACGTTCATATAGAGATACAAAGAACTAAAAATAGCCAAAAGCAGTTGAAAAAGTACAAAGGATTGAAACTATTTGATTCCAAGATTTATTCTAAGGCTACATAAATCAAGATAGATATCTGCTGGTGTAAAGATAGACAAATAGATCAATGGACCAATGGAGATTTTTCCAAATATACCCACACTTACATGGGCAATTAATTTTTGATAAAGGTGCAAAAACAACTCAGTGGATAGAGTTTATGGTTTTTTTCAACTATATACGATATACAACTATATTTTTTCATTGCAAGAGCAATGGTTGATCAATCTATCATCCACCATCTATATCTGAGCTTATATTTATGCTTTGCATCATGTAAAATTAACTCTAAGAGAATCATAGACCTAAATGTGAAACCTAAAATGGTAACATTTCTGGAAGAAAACATAGAAAAGATTATTTGTGATCTTGGGTGAGGAAAAGATTTCTTAGATACAAACTAAAATCATGATCCACAAAATAAAATATTGATAAATTGAATTTCATTAAAATTAAGAAGTTCTGCTCTTCAAAAGATACTTTTTAGAACAATGCAAAGACAAATGACTGACTGGAAGTAAATATTAGCAAATTACATATCTGATAAGAGACTTGTAATACATAAAGAACTCAGTACTCAATAATAATAGAATAGCTCAATAAATGAGCACATGACTTAGCAGACATTCTATGAAAAATATATGGATGGCAAATAAGCACTTAAAATAGTGTGTATCAGTGGTCATAAAGGAAATACAAATTAAGATACACATAATAAGATACACATAATAATGGGGCTTCCCTGGTGGTGCAGTGGTTGAGAGTCCACCTGCCAATGCAGGGGACACGGGTTCGTGCCCCGGTCCGGGAAGATCCCACATGCCGCGGAGCGGCTGGGCCCGTGAGCCATGGCCGCTGAGCCTGCGGGTCCAGAGCCTGTGGTCCGCAACGGGAGAGGCCACAACAGTGAGAGGCCCACGTACCGCAAAAAACAAACCAAAAAAACCAAGACAGACAAAATTAGGTACATACAGTTGATTTAATTTATATAAACCTCTGGAAAATGCATACTAATGTGTAGGGCAGAAAGAAGATCAGTGGCTGACTGGGGGAGGGTGTAAGGTGGAGAGGTGAAGGAGGGAGGGATGACAAACAGCATTAATAAACTTCTGGAGATAATCTATATGTTTATTTTCTTGACTTCTGTGATAGTTTCATTGGTATACACATAGGTCAAAGCTTATGAAAATGCATTCATTTTATCATATGTAAATTCATACGCTTTAAATGCATTCGTTTTATCATATGTAAATTATACTACATCAAAGCTGTGTAAATAAAAACTTGCAAAAAATGATAGTTGAATAAAATTCAATTCAATAAGTTATAATTGAATAAATTACAATTGAATTGAACTGAATAATTTGCAACTGAGTAAATTTATTTTACTGAATAAAATTTTAATCATTTAAAAATCAATAAATGGATAGTAAATCTAAACGTGAAAGAGAAAATAAAGAATCTAGAAGATAACATAAGAGATATATTCGTGACATTAAGATAGGCAGAGTTTTGTCAAAGTAGATACAAAGAAACTAATGTTAAAGGAAAAAATTGGATAATTTGATCAAGTTAAAATTAAAACTTCTGTTAATTAGACAGCATTAAAAAAAAAATAAAAAGGCCCGGCACAGAGTAAGGATAGGTAGATAGGTGATAGATGATAGAGTATATTCTGAACAATTCCATTTAACTAAAATAAAAAAGGGCAAACCTAATCTGTGGATATATAAGTGAGACCACAGTTGCCTTGATAAGGAGTGAGTTGTCAGAGGCTGTGGTACAGGCAGGTTTCTTGGGTACTGGTGATGTTTTATTGTTTAATCTGGGTGGAATTACAAGGTGTATTCACAGTGTGCAAATTCACTCAATTTATGATATGTACACTTTTCTGTGTGTATGCTATCCTTTGAATTTATTTTTTAAAGAATAAAAACTGATTATAATAATAAATACTTCTGAGTTGCTTTACATAAAATAAATGCTGTTGAAGAATTCCATAAAAAAGAAAGAATGTATGTTTTTGTTCACTTATAAATGAATTCAAATTCTAAAAAAGAATAAATGAGGAAAACCTTTACTAATGAGATTGTGTATCGTTTCATTCATAGGTCTAATAATCATTTGTACACCCTCTTTTGTAAAGCACCTTTTAAAATATCTTGCCCATTTAAAAATTATGCTATTTATCTTTTTCTTAGCACTGTGTAAGAGTTCTTTATATACTTAGAATACAAGTTCTTTATTTCTGTCTATCAATCTATCAATCTATCTATCTATCTATCATCTATCTATCATCCATTTATTTATCCTCACTCTGTGCCTTGCCTTTTTACTTTTTAAAATATTGACTTTTAACTAACAGAAGTTCTAATTTTCAAACAATGGTGAGAGGCAATAGCAGGAGAGAGAATTTTTGAGGTTTTGAAACAATTGAAATTAAAACAAAATATGAAGATTGCAAAAGAAAATATAAACGGGAGGAAGGAAGAAAGAAAAGGAAGGTGTGTGGGTGGAAGGAAGAGAGCCTTCCAGAACCAGAGCCAGAAGAAAGATGGTTGTCCATCCTGAAGACGATCAACAGGCCACAGGACCCCTAGTGAGGCACTAAGGAGAGGATTCATGTCTTATGTGGTAGGTGAGAAGAACAGAGAATCATGTTGGGGGCTGAGATTAAGCTGGTGGCTATCAAAGGCATTTGTACCAAACAGGAATTCCTGAGTTAAACATTGCTCACACTCTGAAAAGTTAATTTTTCTCACGACCAGGAAATCTAGAGTAAATGGATGCTGGTGTAGGGTCCACAATTCAAGAATGTCCAGATGATGTCTCTGGGATCTCCTGTCTTTCAGCATCTGCTTGTTGTCTCATGGTCTCGAGAGGGATACTGTAACTTAGGATCTCATGTCCAACATCCATGGTGGAGGAAGAGAAAAAAGACAAAGAATCTAAGCTCTGTCCCTTTTAAGTGCTCTTCTAGAGCTCCTTCCATGATTTGGGTTTGTATCTCTTTGGCTAGGGCTCTGTCACATGGCTACACCCGGCTGCAAGGTAACCAAGGAGATGGGGATCCTGGGTAGCAGTGTGTCTGTTAATCAGCAGGCTGCCACTGCACTCAATTCTAGATCTAACTGGTAGGCTTGATTCCTTGTCCAGTCTTTTAGGACTGGAATGCATCCTTGCTTAAAATTTTCTATGGTCCCCATAGCCTTAAAATGAGCTTAATCTCCTAAATATGACACCTAAGATTTTCATGATCTGGATCCTGTCTACCTCTTCGTCCTCATTTACTAACCCCCTCTGACTGGCACACAAAACTCCTCTCCTGAATAATTTGCTATTTCCTTTGCATGCTAGGCTACTTTACCTCTTCTCAGATGCAGTTCCTTTTGCCTAAAATAGCTCTTACTCCCCTGTCTGTCTAATGAGTGGTTATCCTTCCCGACACCTCTTTCAGGAAGCCCTCCCTGACTCCAGCACAGAATGCTGTCAGCACCCATCCTCTGGGTTCCTGCATCACCTGTGCCCTTCCTTTCAGAGCAGCAACCAATCTTTATCACAATAGTCTGCTTATTTGTTCTATATCCCTTATTGAATTGGGAGTTTTAGTGGTAGAAACTATGTTGTTTGTCATTGCAATCACAGTCCCCGAGATAGTAGTTGCTAAATTAATGTTTATTGAATGAATAAAGGATAACAAGAAAGGAAATAATATGCCAGCTCTATCATTCTACCAAGCATAAACCTCAAAACACTTGGAGAAGGCATTTCTCTCCCACAAGATAAAGCAACATCTGGTAGGCATCTGCAAGTCCTCCTCTGTTGAGAAACTTCTGGGAAATCAGAAATGCATGTAATAAAAGGTCTGGGCTTTCTTCTTCCATAGGGTGTTCACTGAGCCCCATGGAGAGCTATGGGGAGGGGCTTAGGGGAGCAGCCAGGCAGAACCTGATCATAGATCAGCTGTCAAATTGCAAAAGAAATCTTTCTCATGCTGGACAGATTGCTTGCTGAAGATCATTAACCATTTAGGACACATGATTTTTTTTTCCTCTAAAATTGCTTTCAAACCTAGCAATATGAAAATCAAACCCCATTATGACAAATTTGTCTTTCATTCATTATCAGAATCTCATCCTTCAAGTGTGATTAGGGAGAATTTGAGGTTGTCTCCCACTCCCTGAGTTAGACCAGGATCAAGAAAATGGTGACGTTGGTTGAGAGGGGATGAGATTAGGTTTAGAAGAGGTGGCCTCCATCTACTTATATATATTGAGCTCCTACTATGTACAAGAAACTTAACACAAATTATTACATTGATTCTTAACATGATGAGGTAGGAATTATTATAATGACACAAGTGAATCTCGAAGAGCATAAGTAAATGGTACAAACTCACAGGCAGTGCCAGAACCAAGATCTGCCATTATTAGTTAATTAATTTATTCATCCAATAAATAAATAATTATTGACTGCCTAATGAAAATTCCATCCCTGGATACAAGAGTCAGAAAAATGTAGCCACAAGACATAGTATTTTGCTGTCACAACTGAGAGGGGTGGTACTAGCATCTAGTGAGTATTGGCCAGGGATGTTGCTAAATATCCTACAAAGCACAGGACAGTCCTCCCTCCCCAGCAAAGAATTGTTCAGCCCCAAATGTCGATAGTGCTGAGGTTGAAAAACCCTGATACACACACAGACACATAGGCACACACACTTCATCACCACAGCCGCCAACCCTCTCACTCACCATTTCTTTATAAATACTTCAAAACTGATGCATGTCAACTCTAAATTCAGAAAATCCATTTTATTGAAACCATCCAGATTATGGCACTGTATAGACACGTTATGATTGAATAAACAAATTAGGAGTAGATAAAAACTGGAATTTATAAGATTAAATTAGTGTTATTAATTTAACCCATTAGAGGTACTCTAAGTACTTTTCCATATCTTTAATAATTATATTAAAAAATTAAAGACTGCAATTTTCACAAGAAATGAGTAACTAAATGGTAGGGAGCTTAGGATTCTCTGAGGTGTTTTGGTTTGAAATTTGTAATAAAATTTTTCCCTACAGAAATCCAAGAAGATACCAAGACATTCTTGTTTGTAGAAGTACAAAGCAAAATTAATTCTTTTTATAGTAACAACAACAAGAAGAACTGTAACAATTCAGTCGGACTTCCACGTCCTAAAAACTGTGTATATCTCTTCAGAGAAAGAAAATACAAAGATAGCTTAAATCATATTGGAAAAAAACTCATAAAATATTTGCACAATTAAAAACTGAGGATACAAAAATCTAAAGATAGACACTAAATTCATGTAAGTGGCCTCTTCACAAATCATCCCCAAACCCTTAATTGCCTACTCCTATGCCTGATTCACTTTACAGGAGCTGGTGACAGCAAGGAACTTAAAAAAATATTTATAGAATAAAGAATGAATAGCAGGCAAAAGTCCTTGAATTTACATTTTTATGACTTGGGCAATAGCACAGAATAGTGGCAAAGGGTCTGGGTCTTCGAGTTGTACAGCCTAGAATCAAACCTGGCTCTGCCGTTTATTACTTGTGTGACTGTGGGCAATTCACTAGCCTGTAAGTAGGGTAAGAATAGAACCCAACTCATACTTTTAAATGTTTAATAGAAGTAATGCACTTCAAACCATGCTTAGCTCATACTAGATGCTACATAAATATTAGGTGCTCTCAGATCCGTGTTGTTGCTATTGTGACAGATATCATTATTATTTTTTGTAAACTGATAAGTGGTTGGAGAGTTGGGGTCATTCTAGAAGAGAAGCAGGCAAAGCAAAGGATCAGAACTGTGCAGACCGGAGACCCAGCTGAATTTGCTACCTCAGTTGGACCCATTCACTGTCACAAATTAGTGGTCACTGCAACGTTATTTCCTTCCTGAGCTCCCAAGCCCTAAGGAGTGTTCTCCTTCTGTGCCATCTTCATCTCTCACCTGCCTCCTAGTAAGACTCTGCGTTTACTCTTGCCACACACAGTCCCAATTGCTATGCAAAAGTTGAGGGATCCTTTTAAAAAAAGAAGTTAGACTACGCCACTCCTTGGCTCAAGACCCTACAATGACTCCTTATGTCTCCAGAGTGACAGACACGGTCCTTATGATGACACTCCGGGCCTTCCATGGTCCAGTTCCTCCCACCTCTTTGTCCTCCTGCTATTCTCCCCTCCCTCGCTCCACTCCAGCCCCTCAGGCCTCCTTACTGCTTCTCAAACACACACAACATGCTCCTGCCCCAGGACCTTTGCATTAGCATTTCTCTCTGCCTAGGGTGCTCTTCCCACATTTACCCACATAGCTAACTCTTTACCTACTTCACATCTTTGCTCAAATATCCTTTCTCAAAGCAGCCTACACCTGCCACCCTATTTAATAAAGCTGCCTGCCTCCCCAACTCCAACCCCTTGGTCCACCTGATCCTTCTCCCCCTGCGATACAGTTACCAACCATTACCCTCTCCTGGACCAACCCATAGCATCCAAAGAGTATCCCTGCCACTACCTTTGCCACCTAGTCTAATCCCCCCAGCAGCGAAGATGTACGGCATTCACTGTACTCCAATATATTACAGATTTACTTAATTGCTGTGCATGCTATTTATTTCCTGTCTTGCCCTGCTAGGATGTAAGGTCCAGGAGGGCAGAGATCTTTGTTTCGTTCAATGATATCTTATAAGTACCTAGTACAGTGCCTGGCACACAAGAGGAATTCAAAACATGAACCATGAATGAATCCCTTTCATTCTTACCCAGGCCACATGGTGATCAGACTCTCCAGTCAATGAGAGCCTTGGGAACATTTATCTATTCATTCAATCATCCACTCTCCCTACTAAGATGTATTGAGTGCCTATTTTGCTTTCTGCCTTTGGCTTAATATTAGCAAAACAATGAGGTCTTATCTCTAACTCTTTCCACCCATTCATTTTATACTCCATCCTCATTTAGTTTCTTAATTTTCCCCAAGCATGCAATGTGCTTTCAAACTCTGAGGCCTTTGCCCCTGTTATTTCCTCTGCCCAATGAATAGTAACAAATAATAGCTAACATTAATTGAGTGCCCTGTTCTAGTGCTTTAAGTGCATTTACTTATTTAGTCCTCATATCAACACAGTGATTTAGGCACCTTTAATATCCCTGTGTTGACAATGGAAGAAAACCAAGGCCCAGAACGGTGAATTAAATTATCTAATGTAATTGTGAATTAAATTGTCTAATGTAGCTGGTAAGTGAGTGATTCAAACACAGTCCATTTGATTCCAAAATATCTCCTCTTTTAACCACTATGTAATAGAGGAGGGCCCTTTTCTGTTCTTTCTATGCCCCAAATCTTGCCTCTGTCTAAATTAGGGGCCATGAACTTAAAAGCATTCAGGAACCAGGCAGGTAACAAAAATATGTGAAGGCATTAGATGTAATTAAAGGGAGTAGTAGGCCTGCAGTAAATTAGGAACTTATCTAGTTTTCTTACAAACACTGTATGTGTCAACCAAAATGTGTTTCTGCTGGATTCAGTCCATAGTTTGAGAATCAGCAACACTGCTTTGGCTACATCTCAGAGGTCAGTGTTAGTTACTCCCTCTTTGGTGCTCCCATAGCCTTTGTGTACTTAGTACTTCATCTATAACAGCACCAAGTAGGTTGTTAACACACAATTGACTGAGCGCAGATATATGCAATATGGTGCTGTCCAAGGTGTCCAGGTGCCTTCCTTAACCTTCAGTCTGGTAAGGAGACAGACCTACACTAATGGTACTCAATAAGGAGATAGACCTACATTAATGGTATCCAATATGGAGACAGACCTACCCTAATGGTACTCAATATTATAGCTGCAGCAATAGAAGCCTGTCCAGGATCAAGTAGGGGAGCAAAGGAGAAAGGGGTGAAAATGGTCAGTAAAGACAGCAAGGAGGCAGAGACTGTTGAGTCTTTAAAGATGACCAGATGACCAACTACCCGTCGGGTGAAGCCATGGAGGGAACAGAGAGCAAGGGCATTCTAGGCAGCATGACTCAAGTCTTGGAGGCTTGAACAGCCTGGAATTATCAGAGAAGTTCAGAAATACCCATCTGGCCAAAACTAAGGAGGTACAAAGGGGAGGGGACAGCAGAACAAAAAGCGAGGCAAGAGTTTTTGTTTGGATACAAAATTTACACTGTGGGCTAAAGAAAGTACTGAAGAGTTTAAAGATGACAAATACCATGACCAGGAAGGTTAGGTACAAGATAATTTGAATAGGTGGGTGGGAGATAACATGCTTCTGGATTTTTTGGATGGGAAAGGAGGCAAATGAAAAATATTTGAGAACAATAAAAATTTTGAGAGATGGAGAATATATGGAATCTCAAGGACTTGTTAACTAACTGGGTCCAGGAGAGTGAGAAATAGTCTAAGATGATGGCCAGATTCTTGGCTTTGGGAGGAGAAGCACCTAGTAGTGTCATACAAGGACATAGAGAGTATGGATTAGAAGAGCAGGGTTTGGGGGAGATATACTAAGTTCAGTACAATTTCAGGTGCTTGAGACATATCTGGGTGGAGGTTCTTAGCAAAGTTTTAATACATGGGTCTGAAATACAAAGAACAGCTCTGGGCAGTAGTTGAACCTGTGAGAGTAGATGATTTCAAGTGTATGCAGACTGAATAGAGGGGAAAAGATAAGATCCAGGACAGGACTCTGGGGAAATAAGAAGATATAAGGGGTAAGAAGAGAAATATAAGGCTGCAAAAGCCGCTGAAGGAAGTATGATCAGAGATCAAAAGAGAATCGCAACAGAAGGAAAGCAAGTCAATGTCACTGAGGATGCAAAGTGTCCGCTGCATTTATCAACAGAGTGGACGACGGTGACTTTGCTGGGGGCAGTGCCAGTCAATAGATACGGAGGATCTTGATGGTAGCGACTGAATGGTGATAAGTAAAGAAGTGGAGACAGCAAGTGTAGAAAATTATTTTCTTAAAAAAACAATATCTGCTATTTTTATTTTTTAAAAAATTTTATTGGAGTAGAGTTGATTTACAATGTTGAGTTAGTTTCAGGTGTACAGCAAAGTGAATTAGTTATACATATACATATATCCACTCTTTTTTTTAAGAATTCTTTTGAGGACCTTGGCTCTGAAGATGAAAG
Source organism: Stenella coeruleoalba (assembly GCF_951394435.1). Classification (NCBI taxonomy): domain Eukaryota; kingdom Metazoa; phylum Chordata; class Mammalia; order Artiodactyla; family Delphinidae; genus Stenella; species Stenella coeruleoalba. Next base: position 13,043,024 of record NC_137157.1, read on the forward strand.
AGGGAAGCAACTGGAGGGAAATAAATGGTTGAGGGAGGGTTTCTTACTACAGAAGACATTTGAGTACTTTCTTCATCTGAAAGGAAGTAGCCAAGAGGGAGAGAGAGTCTGAAAATACAGTGTCTGGGTTGAGGTGGGAGAGCATGAGATCAACAGCACTGGTGGAGGATGTCCACACGCAGAAAAGAGACCACAGCCTATGAGCCTGGGAGAAAGGAGGTGTAAACGCAAATAAATGTATATTTTAAGCGTCCCACAGGAAGTGTGGGGAGGTCTCATCTGACATCATTGATATTCTCAAAGAAGTAGGAAGGAAGGACCTCCATTCTGAGTACCATTTTCATAATCACATGGCCCACCCTCCACAGAGTTGCTTCTGGGCTTCTGTCTCCATGTGTCCTTGTACTTTCCCAGGCAGTTGGAGGGCTTTTGTTGCCATAACAACACGATGTGGCAGTTTAGATTAGTTCTTAAAGTATGTGTGTGTGTGTTCGTACCCACAAATGGACTTGAGTGTTCTAGTAAACGTGGTGTAAATATAGGCTGGAGTGTCTAAGAGCGCTAGACTAGGTGTTTCTGTGATTATGCATGTGAATAATAAGTTGGCAAGAGTTTGTGAGTCGTTTTTGTGTGTCAGTATGTGGAGATGGAGAGGCAGCAAGAGAGTGTGAGTATCTCTTTAAGGTATAAGTGTGTTTGAGCACGTTAGCATGATGAGGTGTACACAAGGCAAAGTTGGGTGTCTAGGCGTGTGTGTGCAGCATGTAGGTTTCTGTGGGGAAAAGCTCATAGGTGTATGAGTTTTCAGGGGGTACGATCAAGTGAGTAGGTACATGTCTGTGTATGTATATCTGTGTGATAGTAAATGTATGTGAATGTGCATATGGGGGTGTGAGAGTGTATATATGAATCTGAGTGTGCATACACAGGTAGCTACCAGAGCCTACTGTATGGCGTTAAAGTCCTTATGAAGATTTGTTAAAATTTTCTGTATGCTCTATTGCACTCTCCACACAGATTTCAAATTTTATTTTGACCATCTTCTATGTCAGTAGACCCTGTGAGCTGGTCTTATGTTTCACCTGGTGTTAGGGGGAGTCACATGCAGGGGACTTTGTGGAAACCTTGTAGGTGTGTAAATAAGAGAGGGATAAAGAGTAAGTGTATCAGAGGGTATGTAAGAACGGTGGTGGTGTGTATATGTTTGAGTCTGCATATAAGTTGTATGTGAGAGCCGACTTTGAGAGAAAAGGGAAAGAGCTCGGCTCTCTTTCGATAAGTATTTATAGGGCAAATTCAAGTATTTATAGGGCAAATTCTACATGTCAAGCTTTGTTCCAGATGCCGGGCAACAACAGTAAACAGAAAATCCAGTTCCATCTCTCCTAAAGCTTACATCTAGTGAGGTGTGACAGACCATAAATGAATAAGTGGATACATAACATGTAGGGGGTGAGAAGTATTTAGAAGAAAAATAGAGCAGGTAAAGGGGCTGGAGAGTGATGAAAGGCACTCTTTTATATAAGATGGTCCAGGAAGGCCTCTCTGGGGAGGTCCCCTCTGAGCAGAGGCTGGTTTGGGATGATGGAACAAATGGTGAGGTAGCTGGGGGAAGTGTTCCTGAGAAAGGAAGAGCAGGAGGACCCAAGGGGGGAAGGCATGTGAGGTGTTGAGAAGAGCAAGGAGGCCAGTGTGGCTGGAGCAGGGTGATGCAGGGAGAGGGTGGAATAGAAGGACGAGAGATGGGTCAGGAGCTGCAACATCAGAGGCTGGCATGTTACTCTGAGTGCACTGTAGCAAGTCAGAGGAGAGTTTTATCAGAGAAGCGCCATGAACTGACAGAAGCTTTGTAAGGATTTGCTCTGTGTGCTGTGTAGCATTTGGATTCAAACAAGAATAGAAGCAGGGAGACTGAGTAGGAGGCAGCTATGGCCAAAGTCCAGAGGCAATGAAGAAGGTGAGAAGAGGGGAGACCAAGGACACATCTAGAAAGTAACTCAGAAAGGACCGGATGAGGCACTGGAATGCAGTGTAAGAAAAAGCAAGGACTCAGTGGGACTCCAAGATATCTGGCTTAAGCTACTGGAAGGATGAAGGTTCCATTTACAAAGACGGGAAAGAATACAGGAAGTGCAGGATTCGGGATGGAATCAAGAGTAAGCTACTGGACATGCTAAGTCTGAGACGCCTGTTGGATTTCTGAGTGGAGATGTCAAGTAAGCATTGTTCATAGGAATCAGCAGTTTGACAAAGAGCTCTGAGATGGAACTAGAAATTTCACAGTTAATTAACAGCCTATAGCTGGTACTTAAAGCTTTGAGACAGAGTACAACCATGTAGAGAGCACCTAGAACTGAGTCCTCGCGTGGGGAAGTTGCCCCAACATGTTGAGTTCAGGAAATGCAAGAGGTCTCACAGAGAGACCCTGAAAAGATGCCTCTAGGAAGGTAGCAGGAGAGCCATTTGATTCTGTTGTCCTAAGACCCAAGTGAAGAGAAGAGTCCAATGAGAAGTGAGTCATTATACGTGTCAAATGCTCCTGATAAACAAGTTAGATGAAGACTGAGTAGTGGCTCAGGTTTGGCACCATGGAAGTCATTAGTACTTTGACTTGAGCAACTTCCATGAAAAGGTGGAGATGGGAGACTGACTGGAGCAGGTTTAAGGGATGCAGCAAGCTGGGTGGGGACAGACATATTCCAGCCTATTATAAGGCACCAACAACAGCTCTTGTGGCCGTATGGCCCATTGGGTGGGTAGGGTGTGGATTAATAACTTGTTCCTGGTTCAGAATAAGAGAAAGCAGTGGCAGGGGTTCCCTTTGGAGAAGTTAGACACATGGTGACATTCTCCAAGGGCTGATAGTCATACAAAAAGGGACTTTACAGCTCCACGTTCAGAGTTGGCCAGTGTACGGTGAGGAAAGAGAGGCACCCTATAGAGGATCCGAGCTGCCAGGACACCAAGTCCACCCTCTCTATTAGGGGAGTAACCAAGGCCCAGAACGATCTCCATGATTAGACCAGGTCACAGAGCAAGCTGAAGGAGGAGCAGAACCTTGAGGGTCTATGACTCTCAGTGGTTTACTTTTTCTAACCTCAGGTGGTAAGATTTCTTGGGCCAAAAGTCTGCAAACCAGAATCTCCAAAAGATTTTACCCAGGGATATTGAAAATTATGTTTCTGGAACTTAATGATTTCAGGCAAGCATTTGAATTCTACTAAAACATAAAATCCTCCTGAATCCTTAAGTATTTAAGTTATCATAAGTTAATATAAATAAAGAATCTGAGATCAGTCTTTGACCAGTGGTAGACAAAGGAAGTATGAAGGCTCTGATCATCATGAAAGGTAACAGAGCTGGGGAGCCTGATGGAAAACACGGATGTGCCCAAAGTTTAAATCTGCTTGGGTCACAAAGCACCGAGCTGATCTCCCTGTGCTGAGGGAGGAGATATGGGGACATATGTTTATGTATAGCTGATTCACTTTGTTATAAAGCAGAAACTAACACACCATTGTAAAGCAATTAAACTCCAATAAAGACATTAAAAACAATCTGCTTGGGTGAGAACACCAATCAAACACAAGACAGGGCGGGAAGATCTGGTCTCCAAACCAGTCTGTGTCACTTGAGTATCACATGATCTTAAGCACGTCATTTGTCCTCTTCACGTCTTTAAGACATGAACAATAATCCTCTATCAAAGGCTGTTCTGAGAACTGAATATTTTTAATCCTCATTCAACAAATATTTTTTAGAATTCTTTAGAAGCGCTTGAGCATTGGGCATAGACAGATTTGTGCTCCTTGGGCATAAACACTGTCCTCAGCTCAGGGCTGCTCCATTCTCTTTCCAGCTGCTCCCTGGGTGGAATGCAGAGCAGGGGTGAGCGACCTGACCACACGGCCAAGGATAACACCCCAAGGAAGCCAGAGGAACAGGCCAAATGCATCAAGGGTGCTTTTTACCTAATGTGTGCTCTGGAAACTGCCCTATGGAAACCAAGTTTGAAGAAAGTAAATCCTATTTTCCCTCCACCTCCCTGTAATGTCAGAGGAGGGTTATCTCCATTCATTATTAAACTTCTGTTTATTTATTTATTTTTAATTAATTTATTTATTTTTGGCTGTGTTGGGTCTTCGTTTCTGTGCGAGGGCTTTCTCTAGTTGCTGCGAGCAGGGGCCACTCTTCATCGCAGCGCGCAGGCCTCTCACTATCGCGGCCTCTCTTGTTGCAGAGCACAGGCTCCAGACGCACAGGCTCAGTATAAACTTCTGTTTAGGTTTAAGTTTCAAGGAGATCATACCTGATGTCACTGCCATTTACACATGTGTGCTTTGGGAAGAACTTCTTACATTCCCTGTGGCTCAGCTTCTTCATTTGGAAAATGGGACAAATATAGTATCTTTCTCATAAGGAGGAATAAATGAGTTGAAATGCAGAGTGCTTAGAAAAGTGCCTGGCACATGGTAAGCGCCATTATTATTATTATTCTGTGTAAGGACAGCTTTACGTTTAGATGGCTTCCACATAAGCCTATTAGACAAATTCTTCAAATACTAGGCTGCACTTCCAATTTTGCAAGAAAGCTATGGGTCTCTGCTAAGTATTAGGATATAGGATTGGCTGCATGTAACGGAGACCCCGAATAAGGGTAGCTTAAGCAAGATGAAGGTTCATTCTTTCTCACAAAAAGGTTGAGCTGGAATATATTCTCCACAAAGCCAGCATGAGGCCTGTCTCCTTCTCTCCTGTTACTCTGGCTTCCCTGGAGTTTAGCCCATGTCTGCATGGCCCACAGTGGCTCACCACCCTCCCCATTTCAGCCTGGGGGCAGCGGGAAAGAGGAAGGGGAGACCATGAACTGGAGGCGTGGTCATCAATTCGGCTTGCCCTCCATTGGCCAGGACTAGTCCCGAGGCCACATCTGGGGTGCTAATTCTCTATGGCCATGTGCCTGACCTCTAATTCTGTTATTCTGGAAGAAGGGCAGAATGCATACTGGGGGACAAGCCTCTGTCACACTCTTGGAGTTCACAATAGAACATCCGTTTCCAAATTTCAGGCATTAGGGCATAACCAGAGCTTAAGGCGGCAGTTCAGAGCACAAATTCTGGCTGCCTCAGTTGAAATCCCAACTTGTTGCTCACTGGCTGTATGACCTTGGGCAAGGTACTCGAGCTCTCTGTGCCTCAGTTTCCTTATTTGTAAAATGCAAAAATAGTACTATCCAACTCATAAGAATTAATTATACAGACATATCTATATATCTAGCTTAGACTATGGTCACTTTATAGCAAGCACTATTAAAATGTTTGCTATTATTGTATTGATGAACTCTTTGTTTTTACAGACGTCTTTTTTTTTTTTTTTTTTTTTTTTTTGCGGTACGCGGGCCTCTCACTGTTGTGGCCTCTCCCGTTGCGGAGCACAGCCTCCGGACGCACAGGCTCAGCGGTCATGGCTCACGGGCCCAGCTGCTCCGCGGCATGTGGGATCCTCCCAGACCGGGGCACGAACCCGTGTCCCCTGCATCGGCAGGCGGACTCCCAACCACTGTGCCACCAGGGAAGCCCCTAGAAGTTGGTTTTGAACCAGGTCTGTCTGGCTCATAGCTCCTGCTTGTGTGTGTTTACACTCTATCTCTCACTCTTAAGACTTCATACTTGTGATGTACAAACGCTGTCATTGTGTGTATACAATGTGCCCCACGTACACCAAGGACCACTTGACAATCTGGCACCTAAACAAGGGTGCCATTTGCATGCAAACTCCACATGTGTTAGGGTCACTGGGTATCAAAGCCAGGTCTCCTTTAGGGCACTGAGAATGAGCAATTTCATTAACAAATGAAATAGAGATGTATCAGGACCCATGACATCCATCCACAGCCATTACCTGTACCCTAGCTGTCGCATTCCATGTGGCTGCGTACACAGAGGGGATCTCAGATCAGCAGATCAACAGTGGCTTGTCTGAGCTGAGCGCTGAGCAGAAAAGTCAATTACAGAGAAACGGCCAACACTTGGGAATATCTCCTTCTTGTGGGTTATCAGACCTTCACATAGCTAGAGGGAATTGTAGTAAAGTTGAAGAGCTGCTACACTGAAAAGGAATAGGCTTCTTAAATTCATTCCATTTTAGCCCTGAGGGGTAGACATAGGGCCATGGGACGGAAGTTACTGGGGATCAGACTTGGCTTGACACACAAAAGAGCTTTTTATTCATTAGAAATGTGCAAAGATGGAAAGGGTGACTTTCTAAGGTAAGAGATCCTTATCACTGGAGGTGTATAAATACAGCTTTCATGAATGTTTTTAGGAGATATTGACGATAACATTCAAGCAATAAATAAGTGGTTGTAATATTAGGAATTCCTTCTCTTACAAATGGGTCAAGGTTCTGATAGCAATATTGCCAAGGAAGTTGGGAATACCCAAATCCTAACCTCATCCCAGTGACATCTTCCCTGTGAGGTTCTTGGGGAAACTGTACTTACAAGGAGTAATGGAAAATGAGAAACAAAAGGAATACTTTATGATTGATTGGGCCAGTGTGTTTTACCCCAAAGGGAAAAACTTATATCGCTAGGTTGCAGCAAAAGCCCCACCTATACGCCCATTAGGATTTCCATCTTCCTTCAAGCCCCAGTGGATCTTAAAATCACAAGTTTTCTGAATTGTGGCGCTGGTAATGAAAACAAAATGATGACATGCTTGTTAGACATGCATGCAAGGAAGAAAGGAGAGGAAATCATGATAACCAGATGTTATGTGGGCTCTAGCTTGGCTTCCAACCCAGCTGCATGGAAGTAGCGTGGAGGGAATACCCACGTGCATTTATGCAATGTTTTGATGCATGGTGGCACTGTGCACTACCAAATGTGGTATAATGTGCGATCTGGACTGTGACACAGAGATTGATAATTCTCTTGCCCTCCTAGAGGATTGGCAAGGATGGGGGAGAGGAAACTTCTCCTCCCACCTGAACATTATCCCCCTGGCACTTAATAGATGAATCAGACTGTGGAAGGGCCAACGAGTAAAAGCTGCAGTGAGGTGAACCTTTTTTTTTTTTTTTGTGGTATGCGGGCCTCTCACTGTTGTGGCCTCTCCCATGCGGAGCACAGGCTCCGGACGCGCAGGCTCAGCGGCCATGGCTCACGGGCCCAGCCGCTCCGCGGCACATGGGATCTTCCCGGACAGGGGCACGAACCCGCGTCCCCTGCATCGGCAGGCAGACTCTCAACCACTGCGCCACCAGGGAAGCCCCGTGAGGTGAATTTCTGAATCAGTTTTAGGAAGGAGTTTCTAATGGAGTTGTTTCCAAAATGGAACAGGCTGCCTATCATAGTACAAGTTCCCTTAGAGCAAGGACACTTTCTTTCTTATTTCTATATCCTCCAGGATATCTAGCAAAGGGCTTGTTGTGGAGCAAGTGTTGAGGAACTGTTTGCTGAATATGGGCTGAGCACATCCCCACAAAGGCCAAAAGAACATTCCGAAGGCTCCAGAGGAGCTTCTCACATGAAATAGGTCATCACGATACCTGGGCTCTGAAACATCCATATCTAAAAGTCAGTGCTTCCACGTCCTGGCTATTATAAATAGTGCTGCAATGAACACTGGGGTGTTTGTATCTTTTTGAATTAGAGTTTTTGTCTAGATATATGCCCAGGAGTGGGACTGCTGGGTCATATGGTAGTTCTATATTTAGTTTTTTAAGGAACCTCCATACTGTTCTCCATAATGGTTGTACCAATTTACATTCCCGTCAACAGTGTAGGAGGGTTCCCTCTTCTCCACACCCTCTCCAGCATTTATTGTGGATAAAGAAGATGTGGTACATATATACAATGGAATATTACTCAGCGATAAAAAGGAATGAAATAATGCCATTTGCAGCAACATGGATGGACCTAGAGATTATCATACTAAGTGAAGTAAGTCAGACAGAGAAAGACAAATGTCATATGATATCACTTATATGTGGAATCTAATAAAAAATGATACAAATGAACTTATTTACGAAACAGACTCACAGATCTCAAAATCAATCTTATGGTTACCAAAGGGGAAACATGGGGGAAAGTGATAAATTAGGAGATTGGGATTAACATATGCACACTATTATATATAAAATAGATAACTAATAAAGACCTACTGTATAGCACAGGGGACTCTACTCAATGTTCTATAATAACCTACATGGAAAAAGAATCTGAAAAAGAATGGCTATATATATGTATAACTGATTCACTTTACTGTACACCTGAAACTAACACAAGATTGTAAATCAACTATACTCCAATAAAAAAAGTGAAATGGCATAAAGCAAGCTTTCAAAAATAAAATAAAATAGTGCCTTGAAGTTTGAGCCATATTTGTGTATTTCAAAAGGGGGTTCATGCATACTGTGAACCCTGGTAAGAGTTAAACCATAAAACCAGTCTTCTAAAGGCATGGATGTGATTTTTATTGATAGGGGAAATTGAGATTATCTGGAATGACAGAAAGAGTTTGAATTAAGAGTCAGAGACCTGGATTGAGGTAATGATTGGATGAGATAATAGAAGGTGATAGATTGTAAAGGAAACTTGCACAGTCATTGCCTTAGACTGGCTTGGGTCTGAAGACCAGCTCTAGCACCACAGTAAAGAGTCCAGATGAGAGGCCAAAGGTGAAGGGGGCTTAGGTTTGGTAGCATCCAAACCAAAAACAAGTGTACAGATGTTGTTATATTAAGTCTCTGAGACAAACCTATGGTCACAATGGGGAAATTCCCAAGTGACAACTTCCTTCTCTTTCATGGCTGAGGGGCCATAGAGGTAGCTTTTAAAAGTCGTATCTAGCCTGCTTTGGGCAGTACAGACATTTAAAAAATATTGTCTTTCAATCCATGAACACAGAATGCCTTCCCATTTATTTGTGTCTCTTTTAATTTCTTTCATCAATGTTTTGAAGTTTGCAGTGTACAAAGTCTTCACCTCCTTGGTTAAGTTTATTCCTAAGTAGTTTATTATTTTTGATACTATTATAAGTGGGATTGTTTTCTTAATTTCCTTTGCAGATGGCTTGTTGTTAGTGTATATAAATGTAATTGATTTTTGTATGTTGATTTTTTTATCCTGCAACTTTACTGAATTTATTTATTAGTTCTTTCAGGGGTTTTTTTTGTGGTATGTGAAGTCCTTAGGATTTTTTACATATAAGATCATGTCATCTGCAAACAGATACTTTTATTTCTACCTTTTAAATTTGTATTCCTTTTATTTATTTTTATTGTCTAATTTCTCTGGCTAGAATTCCAGTACTATGTTGAATAGAAGTCACAAGAGACAAGTTGCATCCTTGTCTTGTTGCTGATCTTAGAGGAGCTTTTAATTTTTCACTACTGAGCATGCTATTAGCTGTGACCTTGTTACATACAGACTTTAATATGTTGAGCTACATTTCTTCTATACCTAATTTGTTGAGTGTTTTTATCATGAAAAGGTGTTAGATTTTGTCAAATATGTTTTTCTGCATCTATTAAAATGGTCATGTGATTTTTATCCTTCATTCTGTTAATGTAATGTATCACATATAGTGATTTCTGTATGTCAAACCATCCTTTCATTCTGGGGATAAATTTCACTCCATCAGGATGTATGATCTTTTAAATGTGCTGTTGAATTTGGTATGCCAGTATTTTGTTGAGAATTTTTGCATCTATGTTCATCAAGGATATTGGCCTGTAATTTTCTATTCTTGTAGTATCTTTTTCTAGCTTCGGTATCAGTGTAGTGCTGGTCTCATAAAATTAGTCCCAGTGGTATTTTTTTTACAGAAATAGAGAAAAATTCTAAAATTCATAGGAAACCACCAAAGATCTAGAACAGCCAAAATTATTTTGAGAAAGGAAAACAAAGATGGAGGCGTCATACATCCTGATTTCAAAATATATTACCAAGCTACCATAATTAAAACATTATGGTTCTGGCAAAAGGACAGACATACAGACCAGTGGAATAGAACACAGAGCCCAGAAATAAACCCATGCATATAAAGTCAACTGATCTTTGACAAAGTGCCAAGAATACACAATGGGGAAATGATAGTCTCTTCAACCAATGGTGATGTGAAAACTGGATATCCATATGAAGGAAAAGAAAGAAATTGGACCCCTGCTGTACACTATACACAAAAATCAACTTAAAGTGGATTGAAGACTTAAATGCTAAGACAAACTGTAAAACTCCTACAAAAAAACATAAGGGAAAACCTTCTTGACATTGGTCTTGGCAATAATTTCTTGGCTCTGACATCAAAAACACAGGAAAGAAAAGGAAAAAATATACAAGTGGGATTACATCAAATTGAAAAGTTTCTACACAGAAAAGGAAACAATCAACAGAATGGAAAGGCAACATACAGAACAGGAGAAAATATTTGCAAACCATATCTCTGATAAGCAGTTAATAGCCAAAAATATATCAGGAACGCCTACAACTCAGTAGCAATAAAATAAAATAACCCAATTAAAAAATTGGCCAAAGACTTGAACAGACATTTCTCCAAAGAAGACATACAAATGACCAACAGGTATGTAAAAAGATGTTCAACATCACTAATCATCAGGGAAATGCAAATCAAAACTACAATGAGATATCATCTTCATATCTGTTAGGATGGCTATTATCAAAAAAATAAAGGATAATATGTGTTGATAAAGATGTGGAGAAATTGGAACCCTTTTACATTGTTGATGAGAATGTAATATAACACATTGTCTATAGATATCAGTATGGAAGTTTCTTAAAAAATAGAACTACCATATGATCCAGCAATCCACTTCTCAGTATACATCAGAAGAATTGAAATCAGGACCTCAAAGAAATACCTGCACTCTAATGTTCACTGCAGCATTATTCAAAGCAGCCAAGACAACCTGTGTCCATTTACACATGAGTGGGTAAAGAAAATGTGCTACATACATACAATGGAATATTGCTCAGCCTTACAAAAGAAGGAAACCCTGCCATTTGTGACTATATAGATGAATCTGGAGGACATTATGCAGAATGAAATAATCCAGCCATAGGAGGACAAACGCTGCATGATTCCACTTATTTGAATTATCCAAAATAGCCAAACTCACTGACACAGAGAATACAGTACTCGCTACGAGGGGGTAGGAGCTGGGAAAAATGGGGAGTTATCATTTAATGGTTATAAATTTTCAGTTATGCTAGATGAATAATATCTAGATATCTGCTGCACAACATAGAACTTACAGCTAACAATACGGTATTGTGCACTTCAAAGTTTAAGAGGGTAAATCTCATGCTAAGTATTCTTACTACAAAATGAAACAAAACAAAACAAAATAAAAACAAAGGGACTCAAGGAAACTTTGGGTGGTGTTGGATGTGTCTATTTCCTTGATTGTGATGATGGTATCATGGGTGTTTGTATATGTCTAACCTATCAAATTGTATACATTAAATACGTGCAGTTCCTTGTATATCAATTATACCTCAGTACAGCTGTTCGATGTTTCCTTTTAAAAAAATCTTTTCTGTATTTTCCATTCTTTCTGCACTGAATATGACTCCAAAATTTATTTCATCAGTCTAAACTACTTCTTTGAACTTCAGACACAGATATCCAACTGCATCCTTGATATTTGTACTTGGATGTTTAATGAGTAGCTTATTAAACTTAGCATGCCCCACACCTGCTCCTCCCACAATCATATTCATCTTGGAAAATAATAACTCTATCTTTCCATTTGTTCAAGTCAAATCCTTGAGGCCATTTTTCACTTATTTCTTTTTATCTGCAGCTCAGGTCCAAGCCATAGCAAATCTGTTAGCTCTACCTTCAGAGCAGAACCTGTATTTGACCATGTGGTCAATTATGTATTCTCCAACTATCCTGACTTCTTTCCTTGTGATGCTCCTACCTGTGGGAGGATTTTTCATCTTTGCTTTGCTGAACTCAAGAGCAGTTCTGTGACTTGCTTTGGCCAATGTCTCTTTTCACAACTGCCAGTGATCCAGATGGAAGCTATCTGGACAGCCTGGGTCTTGAAGTAAAAATGACATGAATCAGAGCCACAGGCATTCCATGAAGCACATGTACTTCAACAACAAATAAACTTTTGTTGTTCTATGTCACTGAGATATCAGATATCTTTTGTTATCATGGCATTATACTTCCTATTTTGATGGTCACAAATCATTTCTGGTCATCACAACTGTGACTATACTAGTCCAAGCCTCCTTCATCTTCAGAAGAGAGCTTGCAATAGCTTTCCTGTTTCTATTCCTTCTTCTTCAGTTTATTCTCAACACAGTAGCTGAAGTGATCCTTTAAAGACAAATTGAATCATGTCACCCCTCCACTCAAAACCTTCCAACTCCTTTTCTTCTTACTCAAAATAAAGGATGACAGCCTCGCGCACTTGTTTACAAAGGCTTACGTGACTTTGCAGGGCCATTTCTGCCACTGCATGCTCAACACCACTGTCTTTCAGACCTCATAACCTACTCCTCTCTCCCAACCACTGAACTTCAATCACCTAACCTCCCTGCTCTTCCCCAGACATGCTAAGTACGACCACACCTCTTAGCCTTTACACTTGCTGTTCCCACTGCCTAGTTGCTCTTCTCTCAGACACCCCATGGCTTCTCTCTCACTTCCTTCTGGTCTGTGCAGTGTTTTTATGCCCCACAACTTACCTTTAAGCACTCCTTCTTTTTCTACCATTCTTTATTTTTCTCCATAGGTATATTATCACCCGGCATGCTATACATTTACTTTATATTCACTGTCCATCTCCTCCACATAAAATGTAAGCCTCGCAATTATACTCCAATAAAGATGTTTGAAAAAAAATGTAAGCCTCATGAGGGCAGGAACTTTGTTTTGTTACTAGATATATTCCCCAGTATTTTGACTTGTACCCAGCACATGGATCAATAAATATTTGCTGAGTCAATGAATAAGTGAACTTTTGTATAACCATAAAAAGTAAATTAAAAACAAACTGAAAAATGGGTAGAGAAGAAAGTGTTTCTTTAAAAAAGCAGCTTAGCCACGGAGGAGACAGATATTCACATACCAACATGTCTCAAATTTTGGGACTATATTACTGAATGCCGGATTCATTCAGAGTGGCATCTCTGATATACTGAGCTTCTTACTTTGAATTCAGTTGGCACCCTATATAGTTGGCACAAATTTACTCATGTCTCACTTAAAAATAAAATTCCTTAAAAAAACTCTCTGTTTTGCTGATAACAGCAATTAAAAATCAACTAAGAAAAAGTTGAAGTAAAATGTTACTATATTGTATATTTTGGTACAACATTACAGCTTTCAAAGATCTTTTGCATTCTTTGTCTTGAGAAGCCTTGTTCATCCTCATTTTATAGCTGGGGAAACAAAGGCTCATAAAGGTGAAGCGACTTGCCCAGAGTCATAGCAGAAGAGAAGTGGCAACACCAGAATTCTAACTGCGGCCTCCTGCCACCAGAGCCAATGATCTTTCTTTTTTTACTCTCCAAGTTACCTCACTCTGTGTAAGGTCCTGTATGAAATATAATGCCATGAATGAAAATCCCGTGCAAATGGTAAAGCCTATGACAAATGCTTTTTATTGTTATTATTCTTATTACCACTACTATTACCATTCACATTGCTTATTTTGAAAACTGTGACCTCACTGAAAGGGTTTGGACAAAAGCATCTCCCGGGGTCTTTTTCAGCATCAGTAGTCAATAATTTATTTTCCTTTAAGATCCTCTGGCATTACTAAATGGGCCTGAGCAAATCCTTCCAGAGAGATCAAAGAAAAGGCTGTCAGGGAGGAGAGAGAAACATGAAAAAGTTCAGCACCTCAAAAAAAGTAATTATTTCAGAGCAGGAAAAGCCAGCCAACAAAAACACCACACTTGAGGGTTGCAAATGAAAGTCTCTTTTCAACCATAGCTTTAATGGAAACCACTAATGAATCAGGACACCCGGTAAGGAATAAATAACAGCTTCAAAAGCGGTTGGGGCTAGGGTGGATTACAGATGCTGATCTAAGACAGCCGAACAGGACACGGAAGGTTGGTTTTATTTTGCTGGAAGGCACTAGCATCAAGTGTGTTCATGACTTTTTCATTTCTTTCAACAAATGCTTACTGAATGCCTACTGTGTGCCAGGCTTCGCTGTAGAGATAATTCACTTTCTAGCTGTGATAAGAAGTAAGGAAGCTAACAGGAAACAAGTTAAAGAGTTTGTGATCTCTCATTGACTTAAATATTCAGCTTCTCCTTTAAATATTAAAGACTTGGAAGAAGGCTGCCTAGGTAGCTAGGTGCTTGGGTAAACTGAAAAAGATGCATTTATTGGTGGGGATTCACTCTGTAGTAGTTTGCTGGGGCTGCATAATAAAGAACCACAAATGGAGCGCTTAAAGGACAATTTACGGTCTCAAGGTTCCAGAGGCTAGAAATCCAAGATCAAGGTGTCGACAGGGTTGGTTTCTGCTGAGGGCAATGGGCAAAGGATGTGCACCAGGTCTCTCTCCTTGGCCTATAGATGGCTGTCTTCTACTTGTGTTTCTTCACATCATCTTCCCTCTATGTATTTTTCTGTGTCCAAATTTCCTCTTTTTGTAAGGACACCAATCATATTGGATTAGGGCCCACCCTGATGACCCCATTTTAATGCTATTACTTCTTTGAAGACCCGTTTGCCAAATAAAGTCGCATCCTGAGGTACCGGAGGTCAGCTTTTCAACATATGAATTTGTGGGGGGACATAATTCAACCCATAATGCGCCCCTTCTAAGGCAAAACCAGCCACGATAGGGAGTAGACAAGGAGGTAGTTTAGTTCAATTGAACTAAAATTTAGTGAAAGCCTAGCAACCCATGAGGCACTAAGTATTGATATCTTCAGAGATGCCTGGGACATGGCCCCTGTTCTGCATAGTAATTATATTCATGTCTTACTTTTTAGTGAGCTTCACACTAGAGGCCAGGATCTCTGCTAGACACTGGGCATACAAATATGAATAAGCGGTGACTCTAATTCTCTAAGGAAAATATAGAAACAATTATTACCTAATGAGAAAAGGCATCTGACCCAAAGGTGAAACACCAGGGAAAACATCACTTTGGAGGTGACAAGCTGAACTAAATCTTGAAGGAGGAATGGGAGTTATCCAAATATGGTGGAGGTATCCATTCCCTTCTGTATTAGTCAGGGCTCTCTAGAGACACAGCACCAATAGAATGTGCACGTATGTATGTGGATGGATGGATGGTCTGGTAGATAGATAGAGAGATATGTAAAGAGATTAGATAGATATAGATAGATAGATAGATCAAAGCTATCTATCAAGAGATGAATTTATTTTAAGGAACTGGCTCACATGGTTGTGGAAGGTGACAAGTCCCAAATCTGTAGGGCAGGCTGGCAGGAAAAGTAGAAGTTGCAGCTTGAGTTCAAATGCAGAGTATAGGGACAATTCCCTCTTCCTTGGGGAAAGTCAGTCTTTTTTCTCTTAAATTGATTGGATGAGGTTCACTCACATTATGTAAGGTAAACTTATTTATGCAGAGTCTACTAATTTAAATGTTAATCTCATTTGAAAATACTTTCGCAGTAACATCTAGATTAGCGTTTGACCAAATACCTGGGCACTGCAGCCTAGCCATGTTGAAATATACAATTAACCATCACTACCTCTGTCCCCTGTGTACTAGGGGACACAGAGCATAGTAGCATGACCTGGTCTTACTCTCAGAGAAAACCATGGTACATCCTGCCTCATTCCACCTGGCATCTGGTGGTCCTTTAGACTAGCTCACAAATGACCTAGGTGTTGCCAGGAGGCATCCTCATGTGGTAGATGATCATATGGTGTGTGAAGACTTTTAGCACGCTTAGGTAATCGATCACATTTACTCAGTGAGAGATGGCTGGCAGATAAGTTCTCAATACCCAAAATGATGCTTCCCTTCTGAGATACCCAGATACACCATACCCAAAATCTGAGAGCAAAGGGCACTGTCGCTTAGGATGATAAGACTGCCCTAGGGGGCTATCCCTTGGGCTACAGTGCAGAGTTGTTTTCCCAATCTAGAACAGCTCCTACACACCTCCATGTTTCCCCTGGCAATAGACTTGTTTCCCTACTGGCCTAGTGATATCTCTATCCCTACCGATATTAGGACCATTCCCAGGAAACAAATCTCACATCCGATTCATTCAATTTCTTCAGAGCCACAATGCCAGTAACTGGCATTAAATTAGTGTGTTTTTCTATCTCCTTCACTAGAATATAAGGACCCTGTTATTGTTTTGTTCACTGCAATTTCCACTGTATCTAGAAGAGCTTCCGACACATGGTAAACACTCAGTAAATAATTGCAGAAAGAAAGGAGGAAGGGAGGGATGGATGGTCCTCAGACCCAGGCCCCTTCTCCTGACCCTTTCCTTCCCAGTATTTTCCTGGGGGTCACATCTCCCTAAGCCTCTTCCTTTCTGACTCTCTGGCTCATTAACAAATGATCATGGACCTTAGTAACATTAATCACTAATACTTATCAGTTGCTTGCTATATACCCGGCACTATTCTAGGTGCTTCATGGTAAATCCTCATGACAATCCTATGAGGTTGATACTATTATCATCTGTACTTTACAAAGAAATGGAGGCACAGAGAGATGATTAATCTTGCAAAGGCTGAAGAACTGATATATTGGGCAAAGCTTAGATTCAAGCTTAGACAGTCTAGATGCAACTCTGTCCTTTTAACCATCGCATTATTTCACACACACACACACACACACACACTACAAGCCCACTTGTTTTCTCTTCCCTTGGAGGTAAATTTGTAGAAACTTTACCTTATGCCAAGTTACCCCAATTTGACAAAGGTTGACAGAAGGACTTACTACAGCTCTGTAAACCCTCAAAGTGGTATCTCAGTGAGTCACTGGGTCACACCTCCATAACTCCCTCCATATTCATTGGGAAATCTGCACTGCCTAGTCTACGACTATTGGAATCAGCAGTCCACACATATAATTATGCTATAAATTGTACTGACACTTGGAGGGATCTTAAGATTCCCAGTTCTTTTATTCTTTTAGAGTTGAATCACATATTTTGGTTTTATCTCCTAATAGCATTTATTTTTAAAAGTATCATCATCATTTTCCTATGGCCTATATTTGGCAAGCTATAAATGTACTTAGAAAAAAAATGATTTTTAACATTTTTACATATTACGCATAGTGCCTAATACAAGGCTGAGCACATAAGATAGATGCTAAATAAAATACGAAATAATTGTACTCTGACTCATTAGGGCATTTCTATCAATTCAGTTCATCAGGCTGTTAAAATCTAGGTGTATTCATGCTGAATTGCCGAATCATCTAACCCCATTCACGTGCTATATAGACACAGGAATTACCCAACATCTCCCATTTCTTTCACAAACCAAACTAAAAATTCCTTAATGCAACATTCAAATACTCTCGCAGTGTGGGCCATCTTACTTTCCCAGCCATGTATTTTACCAGGTTCGCATATTTCCTAACACAGCGTGTATCTTCACAGCTTTGTACTTCTGCTTATTATTGTCTCGTCTTAGAATGGCCATCTCCCATCTTTCTCAGTCTAGATAATCCTATTTATCCTTCGAAGCCCAGTTAAAAATCATTTTCCCCATGTAGTATTTATTGATAACCCTAGAGTTGGTTATTCCACTCTGTGGTCCCATAATTCTTGGTACATAAGGTAATGACAGCACATAATGTAATGCTTTGTGATTTTTAAAAGGAAACATACTCATCCCTGTATCTTTACTACCTAAGGGAGTTCCTGGCATGAGCCATGCATTCATGAAATTTTTTGCGTGATTGCTTTGATCCCATATCCTTTTAAAAAAACCAAGTTGGAAAATATCCTAATATTCAGCAATATTCATATAGAATATCCTAATATTCATTAATTAGAATCATATGCATGCTTTGGGTGTATAGCCATCCAATACCTTGAACTACTGACTGACAACCAGGCACAAAACATTCCAGACATACTGAGATTTATAAATTCAAAAAACCTGAAAAGAAATGCTCATAACTTCCTGAATTCTACTGAGTTGGATTATAAGACCCAAAATGTGTCTTATTGGCAAGCTAAAGAAAGCAATTTTAAAAATAGATGGTTAAAGTATCTTTTAAATAGTTGTTTTTCTTGATAATATAATTAGTTCACACTATTTGCACAAAACTTGGAAAATACAATCATATATGAAGAAGAAAATAAAGCAAAACCTGTAATCCCACATTTCCACCAAATAACCACTATGATGCTATTTTATTCTAGTTTTCTTTTTTTTTTTTTTTTTTGCAGTACACAGGCCTCTCACTGCTGTGGCCTCCCCCGTTGCGGAGCACAGGTTCCGGACGCGCAGGCTCAGAGGCCATGGCTCACGGGCCTAGCCGCTCCGCGGCATGTGGGATCTTCCCGGACCGGGGCATGAACCTGTGTCCCCTGCATCGGCAGGCGGACTCTCAACCACTGTGCCACCAGGGAAGCCCTTTATTCTAGTTTTTTATTAGCATATTATATAAAGAATTAGTGACAAAAATTCAATAAAATTGTTTAACTATTCTATTCTTTTCACTTAATATATTCTGAGCCATTTTCCATACCATTAAATATTATCTGAAAACATGATTTTTATGACAATACTACATTTCGATTATTCCCTTGTTCTTTTGCTTCTATACGCAACATCGTGATGCACATGCTGTAGCAGAAAGCTTTCTCCAATACTGTCTTGCATGCAGTAGCAGGATAATGTTTTAAGATTCTAACTTGCATGCCCAGAGACTGTGTGGGTATAAATTTATGGACTATGTTTCTTGTCCGGACTACTTTGGAAGAGCCAGGACTTAGGAACAAGGATGAGACCTAGGAACAAGAATGGTCACTGGCCATTCGTTGACCTGTTTGACAAAAATTCTCAGGTGATGGGATTGTATGAGGGGTCTTTGGTCCTTAGAGGAGGGGCTCTGGTCCCAGAAGGATATCACATGATGCCCTTAAAGAGAATATGCCATGTGGTCACACAGGAGCTTTACCTTCTTCAGGATGTGTGGGGCCTCATTGCAGGGCTCACTGACTGTTCTTAATCAGGAGAAAGGAGAATGCTGGGGCCAAACCAGAATGCTCTTGGACATGAAATATGGAAATCACCTCAGAAGCAGCAAAAGCAGCTCAAGACTCCATAGGCAAAGAGACTGCCAGCTCAAACCCAAGCAGAAATGAAGTTCATTTCCCAAAGGGAAGATCCTAGGGCAATCTGGTCAATTCAATGCAATAAACACATGCCTCTAGCTCTGAATTCACTCAGGTTCTCATCCTGGCTTTGCCTCTTGGAGCTTTTCGAGCCGGTAGGGAACCACTCTATGTCTTGGCCTCCTTGTTTTAAGACAATAAATAATATCTATCTTGAGTTATACCTGTAAAGATTAGAAGGGCTTTATAAAATATTAAGAACAGTGTTGTAGCATATAGTGCACAGTCTACAAATAGCAAGAAGAGGAAAAAAAAGGGAAAAGAGAAAGGAAAAGTGTATTATGTCAGCTTCGCTGGGAAACAAACTCTGAGACAGAGATGTGTGTGCAAGAGGTTTCTTGGGGAATGATCTCAGGATCACAACCTCTGAGAGAATGAGGGAGGCAGATGGGACAGAGGGAGAAAATAAACTGCTGTGACATGGCAACAGAGGCTCTGGCCAATCCCAAGGGTGCTCTGAATCTGGGATGACCCTTAAGAGTTGCCCTGAATCATGGCAAAGGAGCCAGGCCCAGCTCCCGAGCAACGACCTGTCTTTGGATACAGGCTGGCCCCAGGGAGATGTGACCTTGGGTGAGGCAGCTCTCGTCAGCCAACAATCCCCGTGTCTGGGGGAAGGAGTGTGTCGGTCCTAAAGAAGGGATCTAGATGGCAAACTGTTGCATCCCCTACAAGGAGAAAAACTATTGTTCAACTAATGCTTCTACCATGTCCCAGACACATCTTCACAATAAAATGGAATATTTTCAGTGTTTGCTTTGTTCCAGGCACAGTTCCAAGTTACAAATATTGACTCATTGACACTTTAAAACAGCCCTAAAGTAAGAAGTTTTAGTGACAAGCACTCTCAGAATGATTAAAAAATTGACCCACTGTTACCCAGCAGTACACATCAGAGGCAGGATTTGAACCCAGTGGCCTAACTCCAGAGTCTGTACTCTTAACCTCAAGGATAACAGAAGATACTCACTGCTCTGAAGGAACTCGCTGTTTCATCAGCTGTGAGACAAATTCTTGTTAAAGGCAGTGATTAGTTATCTCCTGCAGCTCTAACAAATTAACATAGATTTAGCAGCTTATAACATCACCTTCATATCATCTCACAGTTCTGTAGGTCCAAAGCCTGGTGCAACATGGCTACACTGGGTCTTCTGCTGAGTTGTCATGGGGCTGAAAGCCAAGTGACAGGAAGGCAGGTTCCTTTCTGGAGGCTCTGGGCATCCACCTACTTCCAAGCTCATTCAGGTTGCTCACCAAATTCAGTTCCTTATGGTTGTAAGACTGAGGTCACTTTTTCCTAGCTGGTGTCACCTGGGAAACAGTGTTTGCTCTGAGAGGCTGCCAGCACTACTCCTGTTTTCTAACTGTCCTCCCCCAGTAACAGCAGGTTGAGTTCTTCTCCTGCTTCAAATCTCCCTGACTTCTCCATCTGTCTCACGTTTCTTACTCCAGCCCTTTCTGTGCTTTTAAGGACTCATGGGTTAGATTGCACCCACTCGATAACCTGAGATCATCTGCCCATCCTAATTACAACTGTTAAGTCCCTTTTGTCGTGTGACATAACATATTCATTTGCAGTATCCAAGGATTAGGGCAAAGACATCTTTTGGGGGAGGGGGCACATTCTGCCTTCTACCAGCGTTTAGGGCAACAGTCACTCCAGGCTCATCATCACAATGACTGTTTGCTGTGATCTTTACCTTTACACCAGGCAGAGCTCCCTGGCAAGCTATCCATGCAGCCAGGATCCAATCATGATGAGGGTGGGGCACCACAATTCAACTGTCAATATTATTTTGGCTCTTTTCCTGCTTAATATTTTACTCCCCTCCTTTGCTCTTTAATTTGCCTGCACTTTGGCCTTCTTGTTTTTATCTCCCCATCTTTGAACTCTGTCCTTGTTCCTTGGGCTTAATAAAGAAGGGGGCTTCCCTGGTTTCCACCCATGTCACTTAAATAACAAGGCTCCTGTGGTTCGCCAGTCCAGGAAACCTCTCCACCTGACCGATCCCTCCTTGTACTTCTCCAAGACCTTCACTGCTCAGCCTCTGCCTCCCTCTCCAGCTCCACTTCCCTCTGCTCGGAACCTTCCCGCCACAAGAGGGTAAGAACAGTGTCTTATTCCTATCTGTAGCCACAGCTTCTATAATAGTGTCTGGCATAGGGTGAGCAATCAATACAAGTTTGTCAAATTTTGAATGGAAGAAAGGTGGATGGATGGTTAGGTGAATTAAATAAACAAAAGAACTCAATTAGTTATGGGATAAGAAACATTGCCTTTTCTTGAGTGTGATGATTCATGAGTTAAGTCAGCAGGGTGAAACCCAAATTTATTTTGCTTTATAGTTTACTTATTAAACAAATATTTACTGAGTGCCCCTATAAATGAGATTCTATAATGAGTTCTGCTGGTGATGAATAAGACATGTTCCCTGGCCTGAGAGAGGTTTACTTTCCATCAGGGAGCATAGCTATGTACACATTTGTTTCCGTTTCTCTCCTCTGTGTCTTCTGACCCATTCCTTCCTCATTTATGTTTCTGCCGTTCTGCCTCTCCTTCCTAAATCAATCCCAATATGTTGACCCATGCCAGCAATTCTTCAAAGAAAGAAATTGCTCATCAGAGGTCCAACTTTAAAAACTAAGTAGTAGAAAGGGTTTGAGAGCCGGTTAAATGTCTTTATTGGCAAGAAAGAGAATAAAAAAGAATTTAAAAGAATTTTGTTATTTTTGTTGTTTCATGGTTACTTCTGAGGTCATTTGCATTTAACTTCCATTCTTTCTGACATAGATAAACCAGTTTTGCTGCTGGTTTCATGATCAAACCAAATGAGAGAAGCACCACGGCCATGGAGAAGCAAGAAGAATGCAAGCTTTGGGGCCAGAGAGGCTGGGATTTTCTTGTTCTTTTTTGTTGTTGCTGTTGAGGTGAAATTCACATAACTTAAAAGTGAACAAGTCAGTGACATATAGCATATTCACAGTGTTGTGCAACCATTACCTCTATCTAGTTCCAAAACATTTTCACCACTCCAAAAGGAAACCCCATATCCATTAAACCATTACTCCCCATTCCCCTCTCCAAAGCCCCTGGAAGTCACCAATCTTCTCTCTCTCCATCTCTATGGATCCTGTGGTTCTGATATTTCATATAAATGGAATCATATAATATGTCACCTTTTGGTTTCTGGCTCATTTCCCTTAGCATAATGTTTTTGAGGTTCATATATACACATTGTTGTATGTATCAGTACTTCATTCCTTTTTATGGCTGAATAATATTCCATTGTATGTATTATATATACCATAATTTGTTTATCCATCCATCCACTGATGGGTATGTGGGTTGCTTCCACCTTTTGGCTATGGTGAATTACATTGCTATGAACATGCATTTATGTGTGTTTGTATGAGTATCTGTTATCAATTTGGGGGTTATATACCTAAGAGAGGAATTCCTGGGCCATTCATATATATATATATATATACATATATATATGTTTAACTTTTTGAGGAACCATCAAGCTGTTTTCCACAGTGGCTACACCATTCTATGTTCACACCAGCAATGTATGGAAAGGTGTTCCAATTACTGCTATTCCTTGCCAACACTAGTTATTTTCCTCTTTTTCCCCCTAAATTATAGCTATACTAGTGGGTATGAAATAGTATCTCACTCCTTACCCATCATTTTCCATATACTCCATTTCCCACTTTCCTTCCAGTTGGAAAGGGCTTATTCTTCAGAACTTTTGCCTCTTTCATACCTCACTACCTCTAGGAAACCCCATAGTCCTCACCCACTCCAGACTAAGCCCTTTTATTTCGCAGGGATACCTTCTGGGTTCTTACAAGTTATCAGAAGATCTGAGTTCCAGCCTCCACCCACAGTATTCTAAATAGGTGGTTTGGAGGAGGTGACTTGACCTGGAGTAGCCTTATTTGTTAAATACATGGGAATTAACATCCCTCACAGGGTTGATATGGGACTCAAAGAGGGTATGAATAGCAAATGCTTTGTTGTGCTATTGTTATTATTGGGCAGAAGGACTGGATCTAGTTTGATTGTGTTTCTCCAGCATAGGATCTGGCCAACAATAGAAGATCTGTGATGAATGAATGAATGACTATTATTAACATTACTATTTCACTGTGGAAATGGCATAGAGTTGGAAAAGATAGCCCAGTTCTTCTTTAATCAAAGAAGTGTAACAGATTGAAGTAGGTGCAAACTGGAGAGTGCAGAAATCTAGTCCTGCAAAAGGATTCCCTCCCCTCCCATATGGTGTAATCCTAGGTCTACTTGCAAAAGTAGGTAGCAGGCTCAAAACTCAACCCACTTTCCACCAGCCACATCTTGCTGGCATAGTCCTGGCCACAATATGACATGGGAAGGCAGAGGTATTATGGTCTCAGTTCATGGGCCGTCCAGGCCCTGGCTTCACATGGAGAACAGACGTATAGTCCTTTCCATGCATGAGGTGTACTTGGTCCTCATCCCCATTTGGGAAAGGGGTCTCCAACCCCAGCTACCTGTATCTGATTCAAATCCCCACATTTCCTAATAGTTTAGCTTCAGGCTTACAACTCTGGGTTCTCCATTATCTTTTTTAAATGCCTCTGAATACAGCCATGTTCTTCTTATTATTATATAAAATATTTCATGTACAATTTCTATGCACCAGATCAGGGAGAGAAGTTTCAGAACATGCTCACATCTCTAAATAACCCTAGAGGGATCTTTGTTGCTCTTTCTACCATTCCATCAACCAGGGCTGTCTGGTTCACATTACACTCTCTCCACCTATAATCCAATAAATAACTATCAGGGAGTAACTTATATAAGTAACTCTCATGTTTGGTCTTTAAAACAACCCTGCATGGTAGAGGTTTTATTATCCTCCTTTTACATCAGAGGTATTAATTTGATATGTTCAGGATGCCCATGTGAAGTTGGATTCTTGCTTTATTCTGACTCTCACTACCATTAAATTTGATGTCTGTACACACTATATGGGTGTGAGAAAGAGAGCACACATGCACACACACACACTTATGTGCACACACATGCACAGATACCCATATACACACACTGTAGATACATTTTTTGGTCCATGCTGCTAATCAAATGTTGAAAGGATCTTTGCTTAGGGCTTTTCAACGTAATTACTTACTTTCCAGCTGTTTAAATAGAAACAGAATTGTTCAGTTGTCTTTCCCACTTGGATTGATTGGAGAAACCAAGGCCTTTTCAGTGAGCCCAGCCTATTAGCAGGCTACAGAATTGGGTGCCCTTTGCCCCTTCCCAACCCCTTTTTCCAGAAGGCAGGGGATATGGAGAGACAGGGAGCGCACTGAATCCGACAGTAATGGGCTGTAATTGAGTTCTCAGTTTGTTTTAACTGCCTGGGTGTGATTGCCTGTGAAAATGGTTTGATTTTATGCTCTTTGTGAAGCTGCGTCAAGCCTCATTTGAAATAACAAGGGCTTTCCCTTCCTTTGCTTCTGTTCAAAGTGGGGATGAGTGGAGTGGGGGAAAGGAGGGAGGGTATGTTTCCAAGAGAGCTTGCAAGGGAAGAGCTGTAAGTGATCATGTGTAGAAGTGAGCGGGCCGATGAGGGAAGCGGTACTATAAAACTGCTCTCAGGCAACCTGCAGCCTCGGCAGATGACAGGTGGAGTCTGTGTCTGGCACCTTACAAACGTCTCCTCCGATCAGCAGCTGTCCTGTGAGGACCGGTCAGGCAGGCATTTGATGAGACCTGCTCCATGTCTATGTACAATGATAAAGCATAAGGGAAAAGTAGGAGAGGCCCTAACTAGGGCACCGTAGAACCCATTCTGTTCATACTGCCTTGTCCTGGCTATTTCTTACGGAGGCAGAACTCATAGCTGTGATGTCCAGTTCAGTAGACACATGTAGCTACTGAGCACTGAAAATGTAGCTGAATTGAGATGTGACTGTGAGTGTACGATACACACCAGTGTTCAAGGACTCCATGTGATAAAAGAGCTTAAAATATCTCAGTAATAATATTTTATGCTGATTCAATATTGAAATGATAATGTTTTGTATATATTGGGTTAAGTAACACATATTATTAAAATTAATGTCTCCTGTGTGTGCTTTACTAATGTGGTTACTGGAAAATGTGAAATTACATGTATGGCTCAAATCACATTTATATTCGACAGTGTTGGTCCGAAGACCAAATCCAGCACGCTTCCTTAGGCTCCCATAGGTTGCAGTGGTTAGAACTGAGTTTCCCCATATGGCAACCTCACTTTGGCAACTCTGGTGTAGCTCAGTTTATTATACATAAGAATGGCTTTAAGAGCCCTTAATTGCTGCAATAAAAGCTCAAAAATGCTTGATATTCCAACTCCAAACACAGTCAGAGCTGCAGGATATCATGCGGGCAGAACTGGGAAAAACACTTAAGACAGCACAGAAGTCACAATCCCCAGGAGGGCACTTGCCACCTTTGCCATTCACTTTAAATCCTTGTTCTTCTTTTCTCCGTTTATATCATCACCTTTTTTTCTTTGCTTTGCTTTTCTTCTCCTAATGCTGGAGAGTCAAACTAGTATTGATTGAATAGCTACCATGTGCTAGGTTCATGCCTATGATCATCACAAAACATTCCTATGAGGTAGGTACCATTGTCCCCATTTGAAAGATGAGTAAACTAAGGCTCAGGGAGCTGAGGGCATTTGCCTGAGGTCACACAGACAGTATGCAGCAAAATTAGAATTCTAAATCCAGACAGTCTGAATCCAGTGCTAATGCTGATTCTGTTCCTTAACTCCACCACTCTCTTTCCCATTTTGCTAAAGCCATCTCTGGTTGTTAATTTCAATACCCTCACCTTCACTTAGTCCAAGAAGCCCTGGGCTTCATGCTTCACAGAAAGGAAAAGTAAAGGAGCAACAGGGAAGCAGCCTTGTCTTACCCTTTGTAATAGATACATTGTCTTGCCTATTTTTTTCTTTTTGATTGGGTGATTTCCCACCTCCATATTCAGGATTTTGTCTACTGTGCCGACAAATCTGAGAAATGTACAAGCAGAAGTGAGGGGCTACTCCATCCTGGATGTCCACTTCCAACCTAACTGGCGTGCTCACCCTTTGTCCTATACGTTTCATTCTTGCTGGTGTGACACTTCATCTTTTGTCCCAAAGCCTAGGATGCTCAGAGCCACCTACTCTGGTATATCCTAGTCGACTTCATCTCTAAGGCTCAACTTAAGTGCCTCCTCCTGTTGGAAGTACTCCCCAGTCCTGCTCAGCAAGACATGATCTCTCCCTGTACCTGTCTTATGTTGTTCAGTTAGCCCTTTTCATCCTTGTATTACAATGATGACACATTCCTCTCATCTCTCCTGCAAGGTTTTGAAGGAGAAATAGGCACTGTGATTATTACGTGGACTTTGGAGACAGAGGGACTTGGGTTCACAGTCTGGTTCTGCCACTTACTAGCTCTGTGACCTTAGGTAAGTTATGTAAACTCTCCAACTCTCAGCTTCTTCATCTCTAACATGGAAGGACAAATGATCCTCAATTTGTGATGGTTCAATTTAGGATTTTTCAACCTTATGATGGTGTGAAAGAGATAAGCATTCGAACTTTGAATTCTGGTCTTTTCCCTGGCTAGTGATGTGCAGTATGATACTCTCTCCTGATGCTGGGCAGCAGCAGCTCCCAGCCAGCCACGCAACCATGAGGGTAAACAAGTGACACACTTACAATCATTCTGTACCACACAACCATTCTGTGTTTCATTTTCAGTACAGTATTCAATAAATTACATAAGATTTTCAACACTTGATTATAAAATAGGCTTTGGGTTAGATGATTTTGCCCAACTGTAGGCTAATGTAATCGTTCTGAGCATGTTTAAGCCGGCTAGCTGAACTGTGATGTTTGGTAGGTTAGGTGTATAAAATACATTTTCGATTAATAATATTTTAAATTTATGATGGGTTCATTGGGACGTAACCACATTGTAAGTTGAGGAAGATCTGTACTAATATCTACATCACAGGTGTTGAAACCCAGCTCTACCTCTTACTAATCATTTGACTTTAGATAATCTCCTTGAGCCCCGATTTCTTTATCCTCAGAATAGGAATAATAATACTCCTCTAATAGGTTTTGGGATTAAAAGATATCATATGTAAAATGCACAACACAGTAAAATATGACACAAAGTGAGTATTCATTAAATGTTTACTGAATGAATTAATAAATTAATAAATGAGGATAATGGTGGTCAGGTCCAAGGATACACAACAGACAAAATCAGAGTGAATTCTGGCTTATTTAAAGGCTACATGACCACTTATTGAAGATCTTACATAAAAAATTAAAGAATACACTATGGAGAACAGTATGGAGGTTCCTTAAAAAACTACAAATAGAACTACCATATGACCTAGTAACCCCACTACTGGGGATACACCCTGGGCATACACCCTGAGAAAACCATAATTCAAAAAGAGTCATGTACCAAAATGTTCATTGCAGCTCTATTTACAATAGCCTGGAGATGGAAACAACCTAAGTGTCCATCATTGGATGAATGGCTAAAGAAGATGTGGCACATATATACAATGGAATATTACTCAGCCATAAAAAGAAACCAAATTGAGATATTTGTAATGAGGTGGATAGACCTAGAGTCTGTCATACAGAGTGAAGTAAGTCAGAAAGAAAAAGACAAATACCGTACACTAACACATATATATGGAATTTAAGAAAGAAAAATGTCATGAAGAACCTAGGGGTAAGACAGGAATAAAGACACAGACCTACTAGAGAATGGACTTGAGGATATGGGGAGGGGGAAGGGTAAGCTGTGACAAAGCGAGAGAGAGGCATGGACATATATACGCTACCAAACGTAAGGTAGATAGCTAGTGGGAAGCAGCTGCATAGCACAGGGAGATCAGCTCCGTGCTTTGTGACTGCCTGGAGGGGTGGGATAGGGAGGGTGGGAGGGAGGGAGACGCAAGAGGGAAGAGATATGGGAACATACGTATATGTGTAACTGATTCACTTCGTTATGAAGCAGAAACTAACACACCATTGTAAAGCAATTATACTCCAATAAAGATGTTAAAAAAAAGAATAATAATAAGAACAATTTAGTGAGCACCTCCAATAAGCCAATATTTTAAAATGGTACCTGATAACCTTATGAGACAATAGTTATTACCACCAACGAAGTTCTGTCCAATTTAGAATTCAAGCTCCTCACTACTCCATCATGTTGATACTCATCAGATGGGGGAATCCAGGTTTTTTGGGAGTCAAGACACTGTTAGTCTAACTGATAGAAAGGAAGTTTAAGATAGCTTAAGCCTAGGGGGAACTTATGATTCATATATTTGGGAAGAATAGAGGTCTCTGAGAATTGAAAGAACTCCTGGAACCCTGTGTTCTCCAGGAGCCCTAACTATATCCACCCAATTTCCAGCTGTTAAAATTTGCATATTATTTAGGCATCACATCAAGTGCCAATTCTCTTCATTACCTTTCTCCTTCTCTTCCCTTTGAAACACTAATTGCTCCAATCTCAGATTTCCCTGAATATTCTGTTTATAAAAAGTACTTGCCACATTGTGCCTTATATTGTAGTGGTAGTTATTTTTTATTCACATACAGACCAGTTCAGCATTCTGTGCAGACTGGATGCTTAAATATTTTTGAATAGATTGATGGATAGATCAAGAGATGGCTTGATAGGTACATGGATAAATGGGTAGAGGTAAGGTGAACATGTAGATGAATGGTTAGATGGATAAATAAATGAGAGATGGAAAATATATTGATGGATAGAATTGTGGTTGGATGAATGAACTGAAGGATGGATGGGTACAAATAAATGGACGGAAGGAGATATTGTATGGGTGATAGATTGATGTATGAATGATTTACTGAATTAGTGGATGTATAGGTGAAATGACAAATGGGCAATGAGAAGTGTTGCTGAATGACTCAACCTATGCATTTGAAGGACACCTGTTCCTTTCAGGTATGCATAGAAATTTAGTTCTCTCTTGTGTAAATAAAATATGCAGCCAGCACAACTTTCCTTTTTTCCATGGTAAACCTCTTAGAGGACATCAGGAAAAGTTGATGCTTTCTTCAGACGGAGACTGAGGAAATGCAAGTAAAATGTTTACCTGTGTTGTGGGTTTTGTATTACACATCATAATGTGTCTGAGTATCTTACTGAAGAAGAAATGGAAAAACAGATTTTTTATAAATATGTGACAGTCCATTAATCTTGGATTCTGAGAGTAATGCTGCCCACTTTGACTAGGGAGAGAGAAAGAGGGTGGAGGTGAATGGAGCAGGAAGATGGACTAGTTAATCATGTATTATCACTCACGGGGGAAAACAACACTCCAGGAAGCAAGTCCCACTTGCTCCCTTTATCCCACTCTTTGCTGCCTTCCTGCCACCAGGCTCAGCTGCTTTCTCGGCTTTGGAATGAGCAGAAGCAAAGTTGTATTCTGGAGCTAAGTCATAAGGAAAAGTCATATAAGTTCTCAGAAATAAAGGTAGCACCCATATTCTAATCCGACTCAATTGAAATAAGAGTACAACCATCACTACCCTGGTATTAGATGTAACATGTTTCAGAAGCTGTACAAAAAAATTGGCCCTTAGTGACAGGCAAATTTCATTTGTGTCCAAATTCTTTCTCTTATTGAGTGAGGGACTTCTCTTTCCAGCATCATGGTCACCTAGGTGTCTCCTACCAGCTCCCTGCTACCAACCCTCTTGCTGAAAACAACTGTCAATGCTAGATAAAACATTTTTATACCTTTTTGAATGCACTTTGAGCTGGCAAGAAGTTCAGTGATGCTTATAATAAGGACCTAGAGATGTAAGGGTAGCATTGAAGCTGCCCTGTGCCTAGAGGGCATTTTTCTGATCTCTGTGAAACTTAAGTTTTTACAGCCTTACAGGGCTTAGAGACAGAATACAAAACTCAGAGTCCACCCAAGACAAGAGGATGTCTAACACAGGATGTCCCCGATAAAGCTGGGCTCTACAGAGCTTTAGTACACTTTAGTGTACAAGAGAATTAGAAATACACGTTCTGGAGGATTGCAAAGAAATTTGCAATAAAGGAAGTTTGCCCAAGAAATCGTAGCAACGAATGGAGAGGAAAAATATCCCATGAGAAGTTATAAACACAAACCAACCATCATACGAAGCTGCAGTCAGAAGTCACTCTATCTGTTGAAAGTCTAGCTAAGAATTGAGTTTAAAATGGTCCTAATCCTCTTGTCCCAGGCAGTTGGTAGAAACCTGGGTCAATCGTCTCCAGAATAACCATAGGTAAAGTTTCAAGGAAATGTGCATGTCTCAATAAAGTAAAATATTAACTGTATACAACGTTTTATAAGCTAGACCTAGCTTTCTCCCTCAAAATTACAGTTACCAGCTTTTAAAATGGCAAGCTTTCATTTGGGTCCTGGAAAATTTAGCTTTATTTGAAAGAAGAAAATAGAATGGAAGATAAGGATAAAAATTAGAATGAGAAGGAGGAGAAGGAGAACAAAAATGCAAATGTATCGGAAGAAACGTATTTTACATGAGTGTTACTCTATTTCTGGACATAGAGACTATGGCCAGTTTCAAGTAATATAAATAATGCTTAAAAGGGTATATTTGCATTCAAATGTTTGACTAGATTCTTTTTATGTATGTGAAATAATTTCCTAAAAGTATAATAACTGAATTAAAGTGACTGAACATTTTTATATCTTCTAATTCCTGATGGAATAACTTATACAAAAGAGCCTTATGAATGTCAGTGACATAAAATATAAGGGACTTAACATTATTTTTATGAAAAGGTAGGGAAATATGAAGAGTAAGAAAGGCACTGAATTTTAGTTTGACTAATTCACTAGGTATCTCTTCAGCTCATGCTTTTTATTAAGGAAATCCAAGGTGCTGAGGATACCACCATAAGAAGTAGTCACAATCTCTGCCCCCAGGAACTAACCATAAGTAAAAGGAGATGGATAAACAGTGTATATCCATGCTTGGAACAGTGTCAGCACATAGCAGATGTTCCATAAATACTTGTTGAATTAAATAAATAGGTAGTTAGAACACAATGATGCCACGATAAGGATGTAGAAGGGATTTTTCTGCTGAGCCTAAGCAAAGGCAGGATGTAGATCTGGTGGAGAATCTACAGAACCAATTTCATGGTAAAAAGGTGGTGCCCTGGAATAGGATGTGAAAGGCGAAATTCTGTCTTCTTCCAGGAGTCTTACTGGGAGATTTGGGAAGCAAATGCTAGCAGTCTTGTGGCGGTGGTGGAGAGCGGAAACACACGATACCTTGAGTTTGAGCCTTACTGAAAATCCCAAGATGCAAGCCAGAATTCTGAGCTGCTAAACACTTCTTGTCTCAGGAACTTGGAATTTGCTGTTTTCCATGTCTGGACCACTCTTCCCCAAGAGAGCCTATGGGGAAGAGTGGTCCAGACATGGAAAACACTTCCTGTGGATCAATATCACTTCCTCGGAGAGAATTTTCTTGTCCTTCTTGAACTCCATACACCTCTTACCCTGCCTTATTTATCTCCATTTTACTACCAGCAGACTACTCTTCTTATTTGTTAATTGTCAACCCCCTGCAAGAAAACGTAGAAGAGAAGGATATTTGTCTCTTTCATTCACTATTATATAACCCCAGTGCTCAGAACAGGCATGCAGTATGTAGCAGAAGTTCTGCATAGTTTATAGTTAATAATACTCATTAAAGATGTTGTGTTCTTACCACAAAAAAAGGTGGGGGAACTCAAGATACTTTTACAGGTCATGGATGTCTATTCCCTTATGGCGATGGTTTCACAGGTATATACATACATCCATACTCATCAAATTGTGCATATGAAATATGTGCAGTTTTTGTATATCAATCATACCTCAGTAAAGCTGTTCAAAAAGGAAGCTCAATAAATATTTGTTGAATGGATAAATGAATGAATAAGTAAATAAAGGTGCTTTTGCCTGAAAACCCATGTTATTTAGCTACTTAGTTCTTGTAATAACGGCCATTCACTGAGTGATTACTATTTTCAATCACCATGTTGACTCTTATTTGTACATTACTTCATGTAATCACCCAAGAAATGTGCGCAATGAGTCCTATTTATTTCTCATTTTATAGAGAAAAATTTTACAAGACAGAGAGGTTTCAAAATGTTCTTGGTACAGTAGTTTTACTTACCGTTGTTGGTTTTCTTGCTTTATTTAACATAAAGAGGGCTTTGTATGTCATCTTAATTATACCATGTAACAGCTAACGTAACAGAGTGAGGTCAGGGAGGGAACGTGGGGTTTGGAATCGGGTCACCTGAATTCTAGCTCAACCTGCGCGACTATGTGGGCCTTCACTTTTCCCATCCATAAAATGAAATCACCTCCCTGCCTCCCCTACTTCACAGGGATATTGTGAGCATTATGCAAATTAATAAATGTGAAGGTTCTTAGCACGTTATAATTTGCTGTACAAATCTGGCTATACTTTTGTAGCTATCCCCTCAGGGGAACTAAGAGTGAAAGACCTGAAGTTTCTGAGCTTCCAGGTTTATCTTCCTTTGCATATTTCATTTGCCTAACTTTGGTGCACAGGATCATTAATATTAATGTTCAGGCTTCATGAATTATGCACCTGAACCAAGAAACTTTTCTTCTACCTTTCCCATCTTATACTTCATTTTACAAGCCCAATGACCTTCAGCCACTAACAAAGACCCCACAGAAAAGGAAGATAAGATGTGTCCTTGGGATGGCAGAACATGGGGCCATTCCCATACCAGGCATCACCCACTGCCAGCAGAAAGTCTAGACTTATCCTTATACCAGCAAGCACTTACATTTCCAAGTATTGATCTCTGTTTTCACAAAAGTCCAGTTGGGCCATTTGCCACCTACTGACTCAGGTGGAAATGAGGTTGGAAATGCCTCTAGCGGAATTCTGGTTACACACTCAGTCAATGGCTTGTCCACAAAGTAATGGACCCTGAGGAGGCACACTGAAGATGTAACTTTAAAGGAAGAGAGGGAAGAACATACATATTTGGTAAATAATGATGTTCCTACCACAGTTCCACAGCAATCAACAGGTGCCAAGGGAGGTAGGAGGAAAATGCTTACGGTAGGGAGAATAACGCCCCCACCCCAAAGATGTCCACGTCCTAATACCCAGAACCCGTGAAAATGTTACCATACATGACAAGGCATTAAGGTTGCTGATCAGCTGACTTTGAGATGGGTCGATTATCCTGGATTATCCAGGTGGACCCAGTGTAATCACAAGAGTTTTTAAAATGGACAAGACGGAGGCAGAAGAAAATGCATGTCAGAATGAAAAAGACTCAGGTTGCCATTGTTGGCTTTGGAGATGGAAGGCGGCCAAAAGCTAAGGTGTGTGGGCAGCCTTCAGAAGCTGGAAAAGGCAGGTAAATACGTTTTCTCCTAGAGCCTTCAGAAATGAGTTCAGCCCCACCAGCACCTTGAGTTTAGCCCAGTGAGACTCATGTCAGACTTCTGTCTCCAGAATTGCAATATAATAAATCTGTGTTGTTTTCAACCACTGTTTGTGGTTATTTTTTTACCGAAGCAATAGGAAACTAGTACAGTGCTAACACTCTGAATATCATCTACAAGTTTCTGATCTGAGTTTCTGGCTCATTGCCCTGAAAGCTAGAATACAGAGATGCCAAATCAATCCAGAAATGACGAGATCCAGGGCATTATCCCCACGCTAAAAGCAGTGAGTTGAAAGATCTGCCTCTTCTTTGAGTCTCCACTTATTCACCTCTGAGAGGGCTGGACATTGGTCTCTAGGGTTCTCTTAGGTCTGTAACCAAAGTCTCCAGGAATGTTTTGCCATGTGGCTGGTCACTACTGTCCTGATGGGGATGGAACCCGCTCATGTGGCTGTAGAAGACAGGTGTACAAATACCAAGACTGTTTTGAAGACAATTCACAGATACATGAGACATTTCATAATGCTGCTGTGTTAGGTATTCACGGCTGTATAAAAAATTTCCCCCCAAATTTTCATTGTAAGACAAGGAACATTTGTTATCTCACAGTTCCTGTGGGTGAGGACTCTGGGCACACCTTAGCTGGGTGCCAATGGCTCAGCAACTCTCACTAGGTTGTAATCAAGGTGTTATCTGGGGCTACAGTCAAGACTTTACTGGGCAAGGATCTGTTCCCAAGCTCACTTCTGTGGCTGCTGGCCAACTTCAGGTCCTCACTGGCTACTGGGTAGAGAGATTACTTCCCTGCCATGTGGACTGTTCATAGAGCAGCTCACAACAGGGCAGCTGGCTTCCCTCAGAGAGAGCGAGCCACAGTCTTAACGGGGTCTAACATCTGAAGTGACACCCGACCCTTCTCCTGTATTCTATTCATTAGAAGAGAATTAATACGTCCAGTTTGCAGTCGATTGCTTGGGGCAGATGATGACAGAAGGACATGAGTACCAAGAGGTGAAACACCTCAGATGCCCTCTATAATACGCAGAATGATGAATCAGTAAATATCCCCAACTATTACAAAGGATAATGAGTTTGATTCTCAGATAAGGGGGAAAATCATATTTTAGTATGGCTGGTTTGACCGAAAGTCAGGAGACTGATCAAATGAGGCTGAAGCCATGTCTTCAAACCCCTCATGGGCTTACCACCTCAGCCTGGCCTGGGCCTGCTGAGGATGAAGGATGGGAGACTCTCCACTGCACTCCTGGTACGAGATACCATCATTTCACATCTAGATGATTGCAATAGTTCCTTAATGGCCTACTGCCTTTTAATCTTGCTCCTTTTCAACTCATTTTCTACAAAGTGGCAAGAAGATCTTTAAAATAAATTATGCCACTCTTCCGCTTAAGATCTTTCAATGGTTCTTTTATACTTAGGATAAAGCCTGAAATTCTTACCAGCCTGCAAGACCAGCGTGACCTGGCAGCTGCCTATCTCTCCAGTCTTGTTTCAGGCTTTTATTTCCCCTTATTCCCTGCTCTCAAGCCACCACATCCTTTTTTTAGTCCCTTGAACCTACCA
Source organism: Stenella coeruleoalba (assembly GCF_951394435.1). Lineage (NCBI taxonomy): Eukaryota > Metazoa > Chordata > Mammalia > Artiodactyla > Delphinidae > Stenella > Stenella coeruleoalba. The sequence goes on from NC_137157.1 coordinate 13,078,498, forward strand.
AATTATTTCTTGCCCAGGGTCTTTATACAACGCTGTTTCTTCTTGCCTGACACAAGTTTCTTTGAACTCTACCTGGTTGATTTCTACTTAGTTTAAATGCCATGTATTCAAGTGATGTAATTTGTAATTTTACAAGTGGTATCCTTGTTGAAGGTCTACTCCTTCATTTGACTTCAAGTTTTAGAGGAGAAAAACCATATCTCATAAGCTCACCACTATATATCAGCATCTTTGAAAAGTGCCTAGCACATAGGAGCTTGATAAATAGTTAATGGGTGAATGAAGAAAACTCAGGACCCTCCAACCTCCAGCTTGGACAAGCCGCATCTCCTACCTATAGGTCTTAGAAGAACTATATACACAAAGAAATAAGAACAAGGCAGGAAACTTATATGAGAGTCGAACTCTAGTAATCATGTAGGAGCTCTTTTTTCCTATACTTGTTAGCTCTAAATATAGCCTTACATCAATCAAGCTGAAGGTATACTCTGTCTATTTCCTCCCATTGTTCAAATACGTATCCTAGTTTCTTCGATGAACATAGAGGCACCACAGATAAAGATACAGAGGAAAAAAGAATGTTTGCTCCATAGCATAGAGCCAACCTTGCTTAGCCTGCCACAGACCTCTCAGCCTGGGGCAGCATCTATAGGACACACTGTCTCCTGGAAGAAAAGAAAATGGATAAAAGGAAGAGAAAGAGAAAAGTAAGACTGTACCATCATCGACTTGTAGAAGGAAGAAAGAGAAGGGCATGTGTACCATCCTTTTATTCCCTTGAAAGTTCTACCCATCGGGGTCATGGTTCTCATAAAATAGCCTGGCGTACGATCAGCGCTCCCCTTCCAACTCTTCCTCCCTAATGGGGGAGTGTTGTGACCTTGAGCCTGCTACCTCTTCAGGGAGGACCAAAGATAAGAGTAGAAGAAGGATGGATTGGGGCTCTGGGCTCTTTTCCCTAGAGAACAATAACAGCAGTTATTGGAATGAAGTGGTTCCTGTGCATGTGGAAAATTGGGGTGCTATCCTGAGGATTTTATGCTTTCCCCTTAGATAACACTAACGTTTAGAGAGAATTCACATTTATTATCTTATTTGATCCTTATAGCACCTCTGTAACATTGGTTGGGGTAGGACTTTGATCCTATTTGAAAGATGAGGAAATCTGAAAAAAGAGTGGCTATATGTATAACTGATTCACTTTGCTGCACAGCAGAAACTAGCACAACATTGTAAAACAACTATACTCCAATAAAATTAATTAAAAAAAAGAAAGATGAAGCAATAGACTTAGGTCAATTGCAGACATAGAGAATGGGCTTGAGGACACAGAGAGGGGGAAAGGTAAGCTGGGACGAAGTGAGAGAGTGGCATTGACATATAGACACTACCAAATGTAAGGTAGATAGCTAGTGGGAAGCAGCCACATAGCACAGGGAGATCAGCTCGGTGTTTTGTGACCACCCACAGGGGTGGGATAGGGAGGGCGGGAGGGAGATGCAAGAGGGAGGGGATATGGGGATATATGTGGACATATAGCTGATTCACTTTGTTATACAGCAGAAACTAACACAACATTGTAAAGCAAGTATACTCCAATAAAGATGGTAAAAAAAACCTCCTCATTAATTTAAGCAAATTCATTCACTCATTTAACAGCTATTTCATCTCTACCCCCGCATCCCCTCCAAGTGTAGTTCCATGGTGACAGAGACAACCACATCAATTTCTCTGCGTTCAGGGATGTTTGCTCCCAGGAAAGTTTGATGAATGAATAAAGAGCAAAGAGAAGAGAAAACAAAACAAAACAAAAAAAACCCCTGCCTGCACTGAAATATTTTGAAATAACTCGTGTCTGTGTGTGTGTGTGTGTGTGTGTGTGTGTGTGTGTGTGTGTGTGGTACACGGGCCCTTCACTGTTGTGGCCTCTCCCGTTGTGGAGCACAGGCTCCGGACGCACAGGCTCAGTGGCCATGGCTCACGGGCCCAGCCGCTCCGCGGCATGTGGGATCTTCCCAGACCCGGGCACGAACCCGTGTCCCCTGCATCAGCAGGCGGACTCTCAACAACTGCGCCACCAGGGAAGCCCTGAAATAACTCTTTTTTTAAAGTCTATGATTTTCTATTAAATGATACTTCCCAAAAGTATTAGAGGATCTAAACTTTTTGTTCATTTATCCATGTATTGGTGAAAATGCCATTTGGTTGTTAAAGATCTATTTCTTTCCTCACATATTTCTTTCTTCTTCTTCTTCCCCTCTTTTTCCACCTCCTCCCCTTGCTTGCTCATTCTTTGCTGAATAATTCAGTCCTAAGCCTATTAGGTGGGACACAGAGGATAGGCATCTGTATCAAAAGGGGAGAAAGCTGTGGTGCTCGAGTCCCGGGCCAAGACCAGGGAACAGGGAAGGGCCACGTGTGAGCGCTTCCCTGAGCAGAGTAACCTGAGTCCAACCAAGCGAGGAGCATGTCCAGCAAAGGGGCAGCCTGGTGTGAAGTGTCAGGGCCTTGAGCGCGTGTGGAGGTTATCCACATCAGAGGAGTCATCCCAAGTGTGGTAAGAGGGGCATCCACAAAGAGAAGCAGCCCTCAGGGTCCAGGTGGGATGAGAATGTCTCTGCAGGTAGGGAAGGGGAATTGCCCAGCCTAGGAAGTGAGAATCTGAGCAGGAAGGAGGGCATGAGCCCCAGGAAGGGCAGGCTATGGGGAGTGTCACATGGGGTGAGGTGAGGAGATTAGCTTACAGTGGAGACTCAGAGAATGACCAAAGTGAGGAGGGGTGCCTGGCAGGGGCTCTCAAACCCCAAGCACAACCCTCAGGAGAATACTTATGTGTTGCGGAAGCCCAGTTCTGGGGTATCCAAGACACAGCAGAGTGAAGAGGTGTCCAAACAGGGGGTGGTCCTGCACAGGGTGTTGGAATTCAAAAGGAGTGTGGGTACCGTCTGCTCTGGAGGAGGGAGAGGAGGTAGGAGATTAGTTGTGCCGAGGGATTGATCAAATAAGTAAATAGAGTAAGGATAGCGGGAACCATTTGGAGAAGGGACATACAAATACGGAAAGGCAGAAAATTAGAATGAAAACTGTAGTGCTGAATTACAATCAGAACGAATTCATGGTCTTTAATACAGACAGAAATAAATATAAATGTGTGAATATACACACGTACACTCCCTGGCTCTGGGCCAAGGAGATGTGGGTGTAGTGACATCCCAGTAGCAATGAACACACCTAGAGCTCATATCTTGGTTTCCTAATACCATTCTCCAGTAAAAGAAACCTGAACTCCTAGGCAAATAGCTAATTTCAGGAGTGGGGCAGGGAAAATACAAGATGAGACTGAAACAGCTTGTGACAGAGAGGAATAATAGGAACATTTTAAAGGGGTGTAAAACCCAGCTTGAATGGAACTCCACTGGCCAAACTGGGAACAACTTGAGTAACCAAATAAGTAATGATAGTCATAGATTATAATACACCGAATAAAATAGAAAACCATGAATCCATACTGATAAAAATAACTTAAAACTGTGAAGACAACGGCATATTTATGTAATGTCAAAACACTTTCCCATAAAATACTCATTAGTTACAAAAGGAAGAGTAGTGACTTTACAGTGGGGAAGCCTGGCAGACACCACCTTAATCAAGAGGTCAGATAAACAAATGGAAACATCCAACCCCTGATGGGTGGCAGTGAGAAGATGTAGCCAAGAATGCAGAACCTGAATCTAATCATAAGGAAATAGAATATAAAACCAAATTGAGAGACATCCTACAAAATAAATGACCAGTACTCTCAAAAGTGTCAAGGTCACGAGAGTCAAAGAAAGGTTGAGAAATGACAGAAGAAGACCAAAATCACATGAAACTAGATGCAATGCACGATTTACGTCAGTCTTTTAGCTATAAGAGACAACTGGAGAAACTTGAATGGGTCTGTGGAGCAGGTGGTGACTGGTGGTGACGTATTGATATTTCTGCTACCTTCCTGATTTGAGTGATATCTCGTGGTAATGTAGGAGAATGCCATTGTTTGTAGGAGATACACGCCAAAGTATTCTGAGGTAATTGGACCTCAGGTTGCCAACTCACTCTCAAAAGTTTAGAAGAAAAGCGTTTGTACTGTGTTTGTAATCTTTTGGAACATTTCAGTGTTGTTTCAAAAATTTTAAAAGGCAATTGGAGGGATAATGCTTCATTGGTTAATAAAAATGCCAAAAGTGTTTGCTTTGATTAGAATTAGTCTGATAACACTGCTGGGGTTTCCGTCCCCCTCAATCAGAAATCCTGATTTGTAGTCATGAGTATCTTTGATCCACTTTAATGAAGTGGTAGAAGAGGGAAGAAATTAAGCATTTCTTACATGGTTTAATACACCATATTTTCCAATTTTTGCAATTCCTGGGGGAAAACACTACAAAGAGGACCTTAGTAACAACAGTAACGGCTAACAATTTCTGGGAGTCTTCTATGATCTAGGTATTATTCTATGTGTTTTGTATTTATTAACTCAGGTTAATACTTTCCACAACCCTATGAGATAAGGATAGGTTTTATTAATACCACATTTTATGGACAAGGCCACAAATCTGGTTAGTAGCATAGTTGAGATTCAAACCTGGGTAGTATGACTCTTGGGTCCACAACTACTATGTTGGCAATAATAACTATTTTGGTGATAAGTATTTAAAATGTCCAAGGCACAGCACTAGTAACTTGCCTTGCTTAATAGTCAAGTGAACCCTATAAATTAGAGTTTTCAGATAAGGCAAATTTGACCAATGATACACAGTTAGTAAGTAGGGGAGCAGGAATTCAAACCTAGGTCTGTTTGACCCTGAAACCTGGGCCCTAAGCAACTATACTACATCATCTATCTGATGGTGGAAAAGTCAGGAATCCTAGAATTTTACTGTGCTTTTCCCTGTTCCCCGTGAGATTTGGATTCTTTGTGCAACGTCATTTAAAAAAAAGATAGAAATGAGGTTTGATGTTCATCAAACCCTGTTAGCAGCTGTCATGTTTAAATAATCCGGTCCTGTGAATGGTTGGTCAGTTAGTCAATATACATTTTTTAAAAGATTTATTTATTATTTATTAATTTATTTTATTTATTTTTGGCTGCTTTGGGTCTTAGTTGCAGCACACGGGATCTTTGTTGAAGCACATGGGATCTTCCGTTGTGGTGCACAGGCTCCAGGGAGCGTGGGCTCTGTAGTTGTGGTGCGTGGGTTCCAGAGCACATGGGCTCTGTATTTGCGGCACATGGGCTCTCTAGCTGAGGCACGCCAGCTCAGTTGTTGCAGCGCATGGGCTTTGTTGCCCCGAAGCATGTGGGATCTTAGTTCCCTGACCAGGGATTATACCCTTGTCTCCTGAATTGTAAGGCAGATTCGTTACCACTGGACTACCAGGGAAGTCCCAGTCAATATACGTTTGAACAACCTTGTCTAGCAGAAATCTGACTTTGAAAGTCTCCCTCACACACACACTGCTCTTATAAATCATCTTTTTGAAAGGCTAAGCTGATCAAAATCTTCTAACAGGCAGCCAAGTTGTTTCCTGAAACTTCACCTAATGGGCTCAGAAGCAGCAGTACTTTGCAGAATTTCCTGTGCTGTGCTGTCACTTCTGAAATGGAATGACTGGGAAGGCTGGACTGTATATAAGTGAAACCAAATGTCAAAGGTAGCTCTTTCTGTTGTCTCAGAGTTTCAATAGAGATCCCAAAGGCTTAAAATGTATAATAGGTGTATAATAGGTACATACCCCCATATCCTAAAATGAGAGGCCATATCCCCATATGGGACATAGAAAGGACATGATAAAACTGGTTCTGCCAGCAAAGTCCCTTACCTCCAGCCTGTAAAAACGTTGAGTTGCAAATATTTAGAGAGCAGAGCCCTTTGGAGAGGGCTGTTGGAATGCCGTAGGGTCTCTTTTCCTTTTCCCCCTCAAGATGGAGGGAAAGGGCTCTAAGTGTTGACATTAAATTAGATAATAGAAGATTAATGGTATTACAGAGAGAACTTGGCCATGTCCCTGGGGATGAGGAGAGCATTAGAATGGCATGAGCAGCTGAGTCGACTGTGAGTAGAGTTCTACTGGGTGAAAGCCATCCTTTCACTGATGGTGGGACAGAGGCATGTATTTTCTTGGACCAGATATCAGTCACAACTGAGAGAGATTGCCTAGAGTGCCTCTGAAGAATCCTGTCCATGAGGATATCTAGAGGCACCCAACCAGAGGATGAGCTACCAGGGGACCAAGGACTGATGGGAAACACAAGATTGTCCCTCAGAGAACAAGTTAGCTTCAGTAAAGGAATTGCCCTGATGGAAAATCCCAAGGAAAACACACAAAAGTGATCCAAGAAAGAGAAGTCAGTTTTAACTGTTCACCAAGCCTAGAATCCAACATTAGCTTCCAACAATGTCAGCCACATGAAATTACTCCCCTCTTCATTTGGGCTGACCCTAAAGGTGACAGAAGCAGCACATTCCCAGTGGAGTAAAAGGTGATCAAGAGCAAGACAAAAGCCAACCATACTCTGTACCCACTAGGGGTCAGTTTCCACCTGAGGGAGGGGATGGGTTTAAATTTGAATTATGTTTGGCTTTACACTGCATTATTAGTTTGAACCATGTGAAATTGTCCTTTACATAGATCAAAAATTATCAAATACTGGCAATTTCTCATGGTTCAGCCTAAAACACTAGATTGGATTGAATAGTTTAATTGCCACAATGAAATTACTCTTGAGAATGAAAGGAACTCAAACAAGTTGTGGTATCTGCAGATTTCTTCCAGGGTCAGGGTAAGGACTGACCCTGGTGCAGTCCCCCATGTACTCAATCCTTGGCTGGGAACAGCCCAAGGCGACTGTGACCTCAACATAAAAATGCTTCAGTGGGTCTTGAAGGTGTCTCAACTGGGAGCTGTCAGCCAACTCCACCCCTCACAGCAGGTTCTCTCTTGAAGGGAGGTTTTAGTGGGACACTCCCGTGTCTGTACAAATAACCTACTTTACAAACGGGGCAACTGAGGTCTGGGGAATTTGGGTACCCTGTCCAAAGTCACTCAGTAACTGACAGTTGTTATTCTAACTCAAGTCTATCCAAAAGTGACATGTTTTCCACCACAACAAAAGGACAGAAGAAGAGTAACATGGATGAAAACATGTAGCACCTCCAACATTCTCTCACTGTTCCCCCCCCCCGCCTCCCCGTTGTTTTCACTCTCTCCTGATTTTAACCTTCACTGCCCCACCCAAGCCTTATCTTTCAGTCTTTTTTCACTCTTACCCAAAGGCCAGGCTATACAAAATTTTCATAGGCATGTGAACACCCTCATCTGTTTCCTGTCTCCATGGCTTCATACATGCTGTTCCCTCATCTAGAAAATCCTCTCTGCTCCTGTCTTCATTGGCGGCTGTTTATTTTCATCAACCATTTATGTCTGCCTTTTGCCTTTGGCCAAATGCCTTAAGTTCAGTGGTCTGTGTATGATTCATCACTGTTTCTTCATTCTGTGGTCCAGTGCCAAACACATAGTAGGGCTCAGAGAGTATTCTTGGAATGAATGAATGAACAAGTAAATGAATAAGCAGCTATTATCACTATGAAAAATCATTCCTGGATCTTTGACCTTCCTCCTTTTTTCCCATTTGTCCAATCAGGTGAAGACGAGGGCGTTACCCAAGCAGCTCCATGAGGTCACTGTAATAGGTATTTCTACTGTTTACCAATACCCAGTTCATCTCTCCTTTGGGGCACACAGGGATGAGTGCCCTTATTTGCCTACAGTAGAGCATTAGGATTGGCCAGTAGTGCTTACTTTGAACAGTGAAATATAAGCAGAAGTGGTACGTGCACTTTGGAGTGGAAGTGTCCCATTGCCAGGGCTCTCTTCCCATGCCAAGGAGCATCATAGGAGCATGTATTGCCATGGAGGTGCTTTAAGTCAAGACGTAGGATGGGAGCCACCACATGGAGGACAGCTGCTCTAGAGAGGTACCCACATTGACAACAGACATTACAGGGGCAGGAAATATACTTCGGTTGTGTTAAGTCATGCCACAAAATTTGAGATTTGTCTGTTACTCTGTAACCTGGCACACTTGACTAACACAGGCAGGATCTCAGAGAACATGATAACCAGTGAAACTGCAGTACTTTGCACATTGTTCCATGTGTCAGACATGAACTTGTTCAACTCCAGATTCCCAGGTCCCATCCACAGAGATCTGAGATTCTCTAAGCTTGGGTTAAAGTTTAGGAATCTATTTTGATTAAGCTTCTGGTGAGACAGATGTACAGGCATGTTTGGGAATCACTGCGTTATGGACTATTAAATGTAAAGTTTTTTTCATATGAAAGGCTTTCCCACTTGACAGAAGGGACCAGCCCAAGGATACCCCATATGTACTAGCAGTATCTGGACTGATATCACTGTATTTCTAGTTCTTCCCATTCTTCCACACTGCTCTTGTTACCAAGTCCAAGCTTATACTGCTTGCCACATGACAGGCTAATCAATCAAGGGACGAGTTGTTGGGGCAAGGAATAGTGACTTTATTCAGAAAGCCAGCAGACTGAGAAGATGGGGGACTACTGTCCCAAAGAACCATCTTACCCAAGTTAGAATTCAGGCTTATTTTATACTGAAAGGGGAAGGGATGTGGTTGGTTGTTTCAAACTTCTTGGTGTCAGAATCCTTTTTTCTTGCAGCAGTCCACAGAGGTCTGGCCACGATGTTCCTATAAACCTCCAACAAGACAAATGTTATTCTCTGTTCGGCAACTTTTTATCTCTATATGAATGGACAATGTTATGCCCTTGAGAATGGACTATCCTGTATATTTCAGGCTAAAGTCAATATTTTTAACTGGTAGTCAAAGTAATAGAATACAAAGGAAAAAGAAACAGATCTAATATGCAGTCAGATTTGTTCTTCCTTATTACACTCTAAGTCCAGGTTCCACTGCATATCAACTATACAACCTTGGACAAGTCACTTCACCTCTCTAAGCCTGCTTCTTTGAACATAAAATGAATAAAGCCTTCCCTACTGGGTTGTTAGATGGATTAGAATGGGCCTGAATTGAATTCATTAAAGACATTCAGTAAATGGTTCTTACTATCATGAAGAGACTGCAGTCCAGAGAGTAACATGAACTTGCCCAACATCACACAGCAAGTTTGTGTAGAGGAAGGAACAGACCACAGGATTGCTTCTACCTCCCCAGCTACACATCTGTGTAACTGAACCAGGAAATGGACCTTCAGGTAAGAAACGACCTGGGCAAGGTTAAGGAGAGCAGCAAGCCAGCTCTGTTCTGTGGGGCACTGGGGCATGGCTGGATGCCTGCCTGACACATCAGTTCCCAGATACCTGGTCTTAAGTGAAAGCCCACAGGCAGGCAGCAGGAGTGCAATCTCTCTGCAAGCAGCTCATGCAGCTCAATAACAAAAAAACAAACAACCCAATCCAAAAATGGGCAGAAGACCTAAATAGACGTTTCTCCAAAGAAGATATACAGATTGCCAACAAACACATGAAAGAATGCTCAACATCATTAATCATTAGAGAAATGCAAATAAAAACTACAATGAGATATCATCTCACACCGGTCAGAATGGCCATCATCAAAAAATCTAGAAACAATAAATGCTGGAGAGGGTGTGGAGAAAAGGGAACACTCTTACACTGCTGGTGGGAATGTGAATTGGTACAGCCACTATGGAGAACAGTATGGAGGTTCTTTTAAAAACTACAAATAGAACTACCATATGACCCAGCAATCCCACTACTGGGCATACACCCTGAGAAAACCATAATTCAAAAAGAGTCATGTACCAAAATGTTCACTGCAGCTCTACTTACAATAGCCCGGAGATGGAAACAACCTAAGTGTCCATCATTGGATGAATGGATAAAGAAGATGTGGCACATATATACAATGGAATATTACTCAGCCATAAAAAGAAATGAAATTGAGCTATTTGTAATGAGGTGGATGGACCTAGAGTCTGTCATACAGAGTGAAGTAAGTCAGAAAAAGAAAGACAAATACCGTATGCTGACACATATATATGGAATTTAAGGGAAAAAATGTCTTGAAGAACCTAGGGGTAAGACAGGAATAAAGACACAGACCTACTAGAGAATGGACTTGAGGATATGGGGAGGGGGAAGGGCGAGCTGTGACAAAACAAGAGAGTGGCATGGACATATATATACACTACCAAATGTAAAATAGATAGCTAGTGGGAAGCAGCCGCATAGCACAGGGAGATCAGCTTGGTGCTTTGTGACCACCTAGAGGGGTGGGATAGGGAGGGTGGGAGGGAGGGAGATGCAAGAGGGAAGAGATATGGGAACATATGTATATGTATAACTGATTCACTTTGTTATAAAGCAGAAACTAACACACCATTGTAAAGCAATTATACTCCAATAAAGATGTAAAAAAAAAAAAAAGCTAATGGCTTTTAAATGGAGCTGCTCCTTAAGCCAGCAAAAGACAAGTTGCCTCCAGGTCTCCAGGTCATAACAGAAGATGGAGAGAGAGGAGGGTGGAGCTTTCAAGCCCAACCCAAGAGCATTAATTTTAAATGACCCCAGCTCTTCCTTTCTTCCAGCCCACAGGCAATGTGTTCTCTGAAGTGTGGGCTAGGTGTTCTTTGTATGGGTAGAGAACTCAGACCATTGGGATTTGGACCAGTTTAGCTATTCTCTTCACACCCAGCAAGTTCTGGGGCCTTCTGGTTGGGTTCAAGGATCAGTCACTCACTTGACAAACACATATGGAGCTGGAGCTGTTGGTTAAGTGTTGAGCTAGGACCTGTGGGAAGATCAAGAAGTGGTGCAATGCTGCCAAAAGAACCCTGGCTGGGAGTTATGACACTTAAATTCTGCTCCCAGCTCCATTACTCACTAGCTGTGTGAACTTAGAAAGGTCACTACATTTCTCTGTGCCTCTTCATCTATGAAGTAACAGAGAGGCTGGTTGAATCTGATGATGATGATGATGATAGGCAACATTTATTTAATGCTTACCACTTCCCAGGCACTGTTCTAAAGGCTTTACATGGATGAAGTTATTCAATTCTCATTCATCTCATTAGTCATTCCCATTTTACAGATGAGTAAACTGAGGCACAAGACATTTAAATAACTTTCTGAAAGTAACACATTTGGTAAGTACAAGAGCCCTCATAGTCTCAACTCTCATAGTCTGGCTTTTAAGAATGTGTTCATAAACACTGTGTTCTTCTGGCTCTCTAGACTCTGCCTAGCCTTCCAGGACATGGTTCCAAGGAGTACTGGACCTCCTGCCCTCAGAGTTTCCTTCCTTAGTAGGGAAACAAAACCATCACCATATTGGGCATGGTGGTCTGCAACAGACTAGACTACAGGCGTTTAGGGAGGAGAGAGGATGGGTTCTAGTGGTCAGGGAAGGCTTTGTGGCAATGCTGAGATCAGATACGGTTCCTGCAGGGTAGGCAGGACTTAGATAAGTAAGGGAAGAGAAGGAGGACATTTCTAGTAACAGAAACGTATCAGGCAAAAGCCTAGAGGTTAGAATGCACATGACGTCTGAGCCAGAAAGCATGGCTGAGGACACCACCCCTTTTTGTAAACATTTATTCCCTTGGAACACCCCTGCACCATCCTTCAGGGCTCAGCTCCAGCATCACCTCTCTTCCCAACCCCTTCATAACCACACTTCACCCAACATAAAGCTGGCTACTGTCATCTCTGCTACACCTTGCATCTTCTGCTGGACCGTGAGCTCCTTGTGGTCACAGATGGAGTTTTGCACTCTTTCCCCTCTCTGTACCCTCAGTTTACGTAGCCTGGCACTATGTGATATGCATTAGATGATTAATTCATACTGGAGAGATTTACACCAAATGAGGTTGGGGCATGGTGAGCTCCGACTGGCTATCTGAAAAGTTTGGATTTGATCTGAGGAATTGAATGATCCTGGGCAGAGGAGTGACCCCATAAAATTTGTGTTCTACAGAACCCATATTGGAGTGCCAAAACTTGGGGTGGGTGGGACAATCATCTTTGGCTCGGATTTAAGACCAGAAGAAGAGGAGATACCAATGATTCACACTCTATAAACTTTATGAGGCTATTGGTAAGGATGAGGATGACGGTCATGGTGCTGTTGATGGTGGTGATGGTCAAGTTTGTCTTTTGGGTGCTGTTCTTCCAAGAATCCTTTCCCTAAATGAGGAATATTTTTTACTTATTTTTTTCCTTAGGATTTCTCTCTGCCAGCTCCCATTTCACTTTCAGGTTCTAAGACAATGACTTGCACATAGTAGGTTTAAAAAAATGAGGATGGGGCTTCCCTGGTGGCGCAGTGGTTGAGAGTCCGCCTGCCGATGCGGGGGACACGGGTTCGTGCCCCGGTCCGGGAAGATCCCATATGCCGCGGAGCGGCTGGTCCCGTGAGCCATGGCCGCTGAGCCTGCGCGTCCGGAGCCTGTGATCCGCAACGGGAGAGGCCACAACAGTGAGAAGCCCACGTACCGCAAAAAAAAAAAAAAAAAAAAAAAAAATGAGGATGGAGGAGGTGCCTTTTACAGTTTCCAGTACTTCGTAAATTTTAGGTCAAACACTCTAATTGAAGATTTCCGGGAAAAATATATTTTTTCATATTACCCAGGTAGGCTATTTTAGCATTATACTATACTTGAAACTCAGTAGTTCTTTGCAGTTAATCAACCACCCTCCAGCTACATGAGAGACACAGGAGAAGGGGGAAAAAAGCTGGATGCTAAACCTAGAATCTCAGAAGTGCCAAGAGCATTTCTTTAAAAAAGTGAAAGTAGATGGAACTCAAGATAAATTGGGATGAACAGCTTTGAGGTCATTCAGACAAGGAGGAAGGTGCCGAAAACTGCTCTAATCCCAGAGCTGGGCAAAAGAATTAGCAGGCACTTAGAGGTCTTATCAGCAAAACTAGAAAAGACAAGCAAAAGAACAGCTTTTTAGAAATAACTAGAGAAAAAAGTGAGCTTCTCTAGTTGAAGAAACAGGGAGCTGAAATTGCAGGGACACTTAAACCTTCAGAATATAATTGTTCAGAGTTTAGAGAGTGTCTCCAGAACCTGAGAGGTAAAGCCCTGGCTCTTTGAAAGAACACACACACACACACACACACACACACACACACACACACACCCCCGATAGCCACAGTAAATGACTGCTACAAACAAAAGAAGCCACCTGGACTTTAGAACCCCATGTTTTATAGCCACATCTTACAGGTATGCAGGAAGACCTGCTACTCATTTGAGGAACCTCTCAAGAAAAAAGAATTCTATCGTCCCTTAACCCCATCTGTGCCTTATTAGGTAATTACAGCTCCTGAGACCCAGCTGTCTAGACAGGACTCCTCATTAGGAAGACACAATACAGCTTCAGGTCCCTGGAACCTGAGTGGGGGAGTCAACATCTGACAAGATACATCCCAGTGAGATTGCAAATGACATTCGCTCAAACATAACTATTTACACTCCCACCTCCCTCTCCATCAACACCAACCACATATCCTTTAAGTACACACTCAAACTTCCACTACATATTCATGTGCACACAGCACACAATCATACATAAAGCCCATCACCTCTATCCAACCTAACTCCACCTCTTCACTAATTCAGTGAGCTACCGAATCCCATTTGCACTATCATAGCAAATTCCTTACCACTCCCTTACGTATACTCATATGCATAGACACCCTACTATCACATCACCTCTCATATCCTTTTATTTTTTTATAAGCCATGTGCTGTTCTAAAAAAATTGATGTTGTATCAGTAGATAAGATAGAGATGGACTCTGCTCTCACAGAACTTACATTCCAGTGGACAGATAAACAAATAAAGTATATAAATAAGATAGATTTAGACAGTAGTAATTGCAAAGAGGAAACTGAAACAACTTAATGTCATAGAGGCAGAGAATCATTGAGCAGGCTCCACGAACTCACACCCCTACTACTCAAATGCATTACACCTCAGACTCCTTTTCTGCCAATAGTCCTGTTGCAGGAAGGAGAGTGGGGCTGGAGAGGATGGTCATGTCCCAGGTCTCAGGCGAGTCCCTGGGATGGCCGCCGAGTGTGGGTTCTTGGCTTCGCACAGGAAAGAATTCAAGAGAGAGCCATAGTAACGTGAAAGAAGTTTTATTCAGGGAGAAACACACTCCGTAAGTAGAGTGTGGGCCATCTCAGAAGGCGAGAGGCCCCAGGGTATGGGTCGTCAGTTTTTATAGGGGTGGGTAATTTCACAGGCTAATGAGTGAGAGGAGTATTCCAGCTATTTTGGGGAAGGGGTGGGGATTTCCAGGAATTGGGCCACTGCCCACTTTTTGACCTTTATGGTCAACCTCGGAACTGCCATGGCACCTGTGCGTATGTCATTTAGCTTGCTGATATGTTACAATGAGTGTATACTGAGGCTCAAGGTCTAGTGGAAGTTGACTCGTCCGCCATCTTGGGCCTTTTTGGTTCTAATCAGTTTATGTCATGTCCTCGGGTTATGTCATTCTTTTAAAGGTTGTGCCCTGCCCCCTTCCCCTTTTCAGTCCCACATATATACCCTACACACAAGTACATTTTCCTCTGCCACTCCAGCACTCCTACAGACAAATAACTATACACATGACTCTTTCTCTACCATGCTGTATGACACACCTGTTTATATACGAATATATCAGTTTCACACACACATTCTCCCCTTCACAACTACCTTGCTTGCCCACCCATCACACACTCTTATACATGGATATACCCCCACATAATTCCCCGCAACCAGAGTTCACCTTCACCAACATGCAACATGTCTCCACAGGCACCACACATCACCACACTCTGGTACCTACAGAGTGCACATTCTATTTACACAAAGATGCGTTCACACACACTTCATTCACACACAAACACACACAGCAGAGATCAGCTTGGTGTTTTGTGGCGACCTAGAGGGGTGGGATAGGGAGGGTGGGAGGGAGGCTCAAGAGGGAGGGGATATGGGGATATATGTATACATGTAGCTGATTCACTTTGTTGTACAGCAGAAACTAACACAACATTGTAAAGCAATTATACTCCAATAAAGATGTTAAAACACACACACACAGCAGATCTTGCATTTAGCCTCCTTTTGCTTCACAAGGGAGTGCATCTGGTCTTGTTTACCAATTTACTTTAAGAAATACAACTCCTATTATTCCTCCCACCAGCCCCAAGGATCATTCAGTCTGTAGTTCTGTTAAGAAAAGACAGAGCTTACTCTGATCTCAGACTAAATGATATCTGTAAACAGTGATAGGAAGAAAAAAACAAACAACTTTACTTGGTTGAGATCCAAGTCAGGAACTTGTTTGCCATTTCCCTTGAAGTCAAAGCCATAGGGAATTTGCCTCTTCCTTTCCCTCCCCTCAGTTTCTTAGTTCCACCACTGGCCGTTCATTGTTGGAAACAAAGATTGCTCCAAACAGAGGTCTACTGACGTCAATAGCGTGGGGATGTGGCGGACTCTACAATGAGTAAAACAGTCACATGTCTGCCCACCAAGCTGGAGGGGTGGGAGTGCTTTAGAGGAGGGAATGGCCCAGAGATAATTATGGCTTATCAATTTTCTATTGCTTAGTGACTTGAAACAACACCCATTCATCGTCTCAAACTTTATGGATAAGGGCCCCGGACATGGTTCTCTGCTTAGGGTCTCAAAGGCTGAAATCAATGTATCAGCCAAGATCTCATCTGAAGGCTCTGCGGAGGAATCTTCTTCCCAGCTCATTCATGATTGCAATCTTTTTCCTTGCAGTTATAGGACTTAAGCCTCCATTTCTTTGTCGGCTGTCAGCCAGGAGCTGCTCTCTGCTCCTCGAAGCCCTCCATATCCTATGCCATCTAGGTTCCACCATCAAATCCCTCTCACATTTTGTATCTCTGACCTCCATCTCTGACTTCTAGACCCAGATCTAAAGGGCTCATGTGATTAGGTCAGACTCACCAGGATAATCTATCTTAAGGTCAACTGATTTAGGACCTTAATTACATCTGCAAAATATCTTCCCAGTAGAACTTAGATCAGTGTTTGAAAAACTGGGAGAAGGTGTGTGTAATCATGGGCTGGGAATCTTGGGCTCATCATAGAATACTGCCGACCACACCCAGGCAGGTGGTATCTGGCTCACTTCTCCAGGATTTCCCTCAGCCCTTACTTAGCCAAGACGTCTCCACACTTGAATGTAAGCTCCTGGCTTTATTCCATTCTTAACTAATCACTGTGCTGAGGTCTAAGAGTGTACTCTTTCTACATCCAGCCTTCAAATATTTGGCAACGATGAACACACCCCCTCCATCATCATTTTGCTTCATCTCACAAAGCCAGGGCTTTCCATTTTTCCTCATAAGGTACCCTTGACAGCCTTCTTTCTCCCAACTCTGGCCTGCATATTATATTCTAAGAACCATGAAATATCCCTGAAGGGGCATTTAAAATTCACTAAGTCCAAGTCTCTCATTTTGTTGTTAGGGAAGCTCAGAGAGATTGTTCAAGGTCACACATCGAAGTGTTGTTAGAACTACAGCATCCCTGGTTACTTCTGATCCATGAGCCCCAGTGGGGAAGACATGAATCTTCTCACCCAACAAACCAGGGCAGGAGTCCTGGTACAAGTGACAGGAGGGAGAAGGAACCCAGTATTTGCTGAGTCCACTCCATGTGTCAGACACTGGGCTGGGCATTTAACACTCCACATCCTAAACGCTCATAATAACCCTTTGAGTTGGTAGTTCTCAAGGGGGGCAGTTTTGCCCCCAGAGGACATCTGGAAGTCAGTGTCTGGAGAGATTTTGTGTTGTCACTACTAGGCACAGGGGGTATATGCTACTGGAACCTAGTGGGTAGAAGCCAGGGATGCTTCAAACATCAATAGCATCTACAAAAACAGCTGTCTGAGGGCTTTGGAGAGACAGCAAGGCAGCTAGGACATGAGAGGAGGAGCGAGTTGACTTGTTTGCCATGGGGGGTGGGCTACAGCCTGCAGTAGGCAAAGACTTTGGCCATCTGAGGCGCCTGGGGAGACAAACACTGGAGTTCATTGTTGCGAAATCAGCCAGGACATGAGGGGTTGATACTCTGTATTCTTGTTTGAAGATTTCTTATATCAAGGAGTTGGTTGAATTTGGACCCAAAGGCTTCAGCACTGCCCACTGGTGCTTCTGGTTCAGAGCTGATTTACCACTACTAGAAGCAACTTGAGGAAGAGATTTTCCTCCCCTCCCCTCCCACATCCCATCAATGTACTTCTGCCTTCTTAATATCTCTCTAATCTGCCCTTCTTTTCCATCCCCAAAGCCTAAGTTTGCTGCCTTGAATTGCTCAGATCTTCACCACCCCTCTCCTGGATTACTAACCCATCTCCCTGCCCCAGGCTCTCCCTGCTGTAATCTATTCTTTGTGCAGATGCTAAACCTATCTTCCAAAAGCTAGAATCTGATCAAAAGATTCCTTGATTCCATATATATGTTAGCATAGCTGATTCACTTTGTTACACAGCAGAAACTAACACACCACTGTAAAGCAATTATGCTCCAATAAAGATGTTAAAAAATACACCAAAAGATTCCTTGATTAAAAACGTTCTAGACTTCCCACTGCTCTCAGAAAAGACAAAAAAAAAAAAAAGTCCAATCTTGTTAGCATGATTGGACTTGTTAACATGATCCAAGGGTCTATTTATGCCCTGGCCCCTGCAAATCTTTCTAGCTTCTCACCCTCTGATCTGTCACCACAACCCACTTCAGTTCTCCAAACTCCCTCCACACATTTCCATATAATATCCCCGCTTCAGGAGAGAGTCTCACCCTGTACCTCCTGCCTTTACCCAGTTAGTTATTATTAGCTGTCATACCCAGCACACGTAATTCTACCAGGGCCTTCCCTAAGCGGCCTCTCTCTCCCTCCCATGTGGCTGGACCACATGACCTTCCTTGTGTTATCACAGCACTTTGTGTATCACTCCCTCTCAGCATTTACTATGCCAGGGAGAACTGGCCAGCTACTCACTTCTTGCCCCACTCGATCATGACTTTGCCAAGGGTAGAGCCGATGTGGTTTGTCTGTACATCTCTAATGTATAGTGTGGCTCTTGCCCATCACAGCCAATATGTCTTGAATGAATAAAAACAAAAGGCATATGGAAAGAAATGAATATTATGATAAGTGCTCCCAGCTGCCAGCTTCATTCAAACTAATCTAGGCTGAGCTGAGCACAGAAGCAACTCAACAGGCAAGACATTTTTTTCAGGTCTTATAGCTCCAGAAATATTGGAGTGAGGTTTCACTCAGGACTCTTTGGTTGCAAGTCACAGAGGCCCAATTCAAACTAGCTTGGGAAAATAGAGGATATTATTGATTTACATACTGAGTCCACAGCAAGGTCAGGGAAGGCCAACACCAGGGAGTCTAAGCTCACCTGCA
This sequence comes from Stenella coeruleoalba, assembly GCF_951394435.1. Taxonomy (NCBI): domain Eukaryota; kingdom Metazoa; phylum Chordata; class Mammalia; order Artiodactyla; family Delphinidae; genus Stenella; species Stenella coeruleoalba. Next base: position 13,097,019 of record NC_137157.1, read on the forward strand.
GAGTCACCCTCTCATGATTCAACTTCTGTCTTCCAGATTCATGCTCCTAGATCAGCTTCTCCATTTGACAAGGGATTTCAGTAATGGTAACTTCAGGCTGGCATCTTCACAGTCCCTTTTCTACTTTAGAAAAAAGCTTTTCTTACTCTGCTTCAGTTCTCCAGTTGGGAAGTTCCAGGAAGGACTCTGATGGCCCTGGGTTGGCTCGTGTGCTCTCCTCCCAATGGACTAGCCACTGTTGGTAGGAGTAAAGCACTCAGATTTTGTCCAAATTGGGCCATATGCTCATCTGTAGCCTGGGAAGAAGGTGGAGTCGGTAAGAGGACGGCAGCTCTCCCTTTGGACCCTGTGGCTGGGGAAAGAATAAGAGGAGGAGAGGTTCCTCTGGCTGACACAGTCGAGGTGGCTGGGGCATCACTGGAGCTAGAAAGCCATGCCAATTTGCATTAATGAAAAATGGTTCTAGAGGACAATTTGGAAAAGTATGAAAGGGAGGTGTATCAATTTAGCTGCATTAAAAAATATATAGTATGGGGCTTCCCTGGTGGCACAGTGGTTGAGAGTCCGCCTGTCGATGCAGGGAACACGGGTTCGTGCCCCGGTCCGGGAAGATCTCACGTGCCGCAGAGCGGCTGGGCCCATGAGCCATGGCCGCTGAGCCTGCGCATCCGGAGCCTGTGCTCCGCAACGGGAGAGGCCCCAACAGTGAAAGGCCCACGTACCACAAAAAAAAAAAAAAATATATATATATATATATATATATATATATATATATATATATATATAGTAGCTTAAGATAACACCCTTTAGTCAGCTCCCAATTCTGTAGGTTGACAATTGGTCTTGGCTTGGTTAGATGATTTTTCTGGGCTTGACTGGGTACATTCCTGAATCTATAGCCAGCTGCCAGTCGATGAGTGTCTTTGCTTTGGGGTGTTGACTGGCTCAGTTAGGGTGGCAGAGGTGATGGGGCTGTGCATCCCTCATCTTCCAGCTGGATAGACTGGGGCTGTTAACACAGCAGCTCAGCGTGGTTCCAAGAGAATGAACAGAAATGTGAGACGTGCCTTCAGTCTGAGGCTCAGAATTGGCACAGGGTCACTCTTTTTTTTTTTTTTTTGACTCACTGACTTTTAAATATTTATTTTTTCATACATTTACTTAATTCAAAAATCCAAAAGACAAAACTGTAAACAGTGAGAAGTCTCAGACTCACCCAATCACCATCATCCTAATTTACCCCACCTCATTCCACCAGGGGCAACCACTGTTATTACTTTTGGATACATCGCTCTGGGGGCACAAGGTCACTTTTGCCATATTTTATTCATCAAAGAAAGTCACAGGACAGCTCAGATTCAAGGAGAGGGAGAAATGGATCCTACCTTTCAATGGGAAAAGCTGGAAAGTGCAGGGAGGAGTGAGGAATTGTGGCCATTTTTGCAAACAGCCTACCATAGGAGGAGAGAAGTGGGAAAGTAAGAGGAAATAGAAGTGAGGGGCTGGCATTTAGGGAGGATAAAGGAAACAGAGGGACTAAAATCATGAACAGTATCCTGGAATGACCAGGGAGTGTAGCCTAGTGGGATTTGAGGGCCACAAAGTTAAGTTCAAGTGTCATCATGTGTCTGGGGAGCATGATGGTAGAGTCCGGAGGACAAACATGCTGTGGTCTTAGCTTCATGGCACCGAGTTCCAACACTGCCTCTTTGATTTTTCATCACATGTTTCTTTTCTTTGGCTATCTCTAGGAAGACACTGAGACTCTGCTTTGGCCTGGGATTGCCAGGGACAAAAACAAGCCAAAGAAGAGAGGCGTATCTCAAGCACATGGAAGTTTGGTTCTCTCTTTTTGCTTATGCATTTTGCTTTATGGGAATATATGTATATATATAACTGATTCATTTTGTTGTGAAGCTGAAACTAACATACCATTGTAAAGCAATTATACTCCAATAAAGATGTTAAAAATAAAAATTAAAAAGATAAAAGGAAGGCAGCCCCTGCGTTCCACTAAACTGGCTGTTAGGAGACTCTGGGGGTGAATTAGCAATTGTGTGTTATGATGATAGCATCTAGTTAAGCTAGCAAAATGGCTCTTCGACTCCATCAGTAGAAGGGGTGGGTGGGAATTCTCACAGTATCTGAGAAAGCCAAGCATTTGTTCCTGACAGGCAGGGTAGAAGCTGCAGCTGAGAGAAACTCCTTATTCAGGAGTTTCTGCCTGGGGCAAATATACGAGGAACTGCCAAAGGAAGTAGGTGGATGGGGGAAGATTGAGGAGCAAGCCCTGGAAAGAGCTCATGGTGGCAACAGAAAACCTTGCATTTGTGAAAGGTCCTTTCTGCCACTTTCAAACTGGGTAACCTGGGGCAAGTCAGTCTCTGAACCACAGTCCCCACATCTGCAAAATAAAGATTATATTAATATCTGCTTCTATGGAAGATGTTAAGGATTCAATGAGATAAGCTGGTAGTGATGTGAAAAGTTTAAACACATGGCATAGTCCTTGCTATTTTGAGGAAGTTGAGTTCCGCAAGTCAGAAGGGAGATACTGAAGGAATGATGAAAATTTCTTCCCTGAGCTATAAACCTCGCTGCTCCCATTCCATGGTTCCAAATAAATGTAATTTCTCTAATCAGAAATTTAAAGGAAAAGAGCTCACCTATAAATGTTACCCTGAATCAGGAATTCTGGAAACATTTTCCCCACATAATTATTCAACACGTGTGGCAACATGCGTTGAATCGTGACCACTGGGCACACTATTCCAGGCTTGGGTGTCCAGAGTTCCCTTTCTCTCGCTGAAACCCTGGGAAAGCCAGCTTGGTTGGAGGGATCATGTACTAAGGGAGAGCAAACATATCTGCATTTAAGCCAATATGATAAAAATAAAAATCAATATCATCCACATTAAAAAATTATACCTCTTTTTAAAATATAAAATCAGGAAATAGAACACATACAATTGCACTAAAGGATTGTTTACTATTTCTTTGTCAGTGAAGTCAGGGAGTTTGTGTGTGACTAAAACACATCAGTAATTATGCCATTAGCACACATTGCAGCATCTGACAGTAACACACATGCATTCTTGGGCAAATTCTGTGTGCAGTGAAGCTTGTAGCTGCTAGGTACAGAGGCTTCAGGAACTGGAGGTGGGGAAGCAGTAAAACGGTACCAAATAATTTGGGCACCGAGGTGGGTGAGAGGGAGAAAAGGAATAAGGAGAATAAAAGAGCATATTAGGTAGGGGGAAGAGAGTGTAAGTTCCAAGGAGCATTGGGTATTTTCTTTTTTTCCTTTTTTTCTTTCTTCTCATCATCATTTCCTGAGAGCGTTGCAAAACGCTGGCACATAACATGTTTTCAATAAATAATTACTGAAAAAATGAATAAAAAGTAACTGAAAAGCAGACCACAAATCAGGTAGCATCTCAGCCAGGGTGGAGTATACATTAAAACAATCTACTTTGAGAAAGCCATTCACAATAGACGAAATTATATCAGTTCATTAAAGTGAAATGTCCAGATTAAGCAAATCTATGGAGACCAAAACAAAGTAGATTAGTGGTTGCTTAAGGCTGGGGGTTTAGGGGGAAATGGGAAGTGACTGCTAATAGGTCGAGGGTTTCTTCTGGGGATGATGAAAAATTCTAAAATTGATTATGGTGATGGTTGCACAACTCTGCGGATATACTAAAAACTATTGAATTTTATACTTAAAGGGGTGAATTGTATGGTATGTGCATAGTATCTCAATAAAGCTGTCACATTTTTTAAAGAAACAGTACACTTTGAATGCTATTTTCCCCCCGGACCTAATCTGTAAAACCCCTTAGAAGCAAACACTTTGGCAACAATATTTCCTCAAAGAAGAAGAAACAAGGCCTTCTACTCTTCTTCCTGGAGCCGTCTCTGTCTCTGTCTTTCTCATACTCATCTGGGACTGTGTCCTATGCCATGAGTCCACAGCTCGGAATGCCACCTCCCTGCCAATGTCCCTGCCAGTGTGTGTGTGATCGTGGCAGCAGCAGCTTCCCTGGTTTAGTTCAGAAGCAGCGCAAAGTCTGGTCGGGCTGCTCAGCCTGGGGAGGACTACAGCTCAGGGAAGCAGAGAACACAGACGCACTGGATGGGCATCTCCTTTCAGTAAGGGGAGGAAGCAACAGGACTGAGCCACTCCTGAGCAGTTCCTCCTTCCCAATTCACCAAAGGAAAAAAGCGCAACTTCCACAGGGGCAAAAAGTGGAGCTGGAAGGTGAGAGTCCACAGATGTCACACTAATTTCTGTCCCCATACATGGAAGGGAACAGTAGGGGCAGGAAGGAGATGCTCTGTCTTCACAAATAATTGAGAGGATCTCTGTAAAGCACACCGCAGATGCCATAGCAGGCATTCAGTGATAATAATAACAGCAAAAGTAAAAGCAACAATAGTCACAAACATTGCTGAGGGTACAATGGGCGCCAGAGACGATGTTAGGACTTCCTGTGCATACTCTCATTTAATCTTTACAACAATCCTAGGAGGCAGGCATGAGTAATAGGTTGAGCCAAGTGAATTCACCAATATTTTAGTGTTGAATATAACAGGACTACTTTATTTTCCTACTTTACAGATTGGAAGATAATTTTGATTATTATTATTGCTGTTGCTGCTGTCAATGTACTCGGTCAGTTTTTGAATTCACAGAAGCCCCTCAAATGAAATGTAATGTCAGACAGGTACAGTGGCGTCTTCTTCCTTTAATGGGGTTGAATTTGCATTGGGTCATCTCCCCATCCTACAGCAGTCCTCCTTATGCCCCGGAGCATATTCCAAAATTGGGGTGGGGGGGGTCTTTCGTGGCTTGTTGCGTGCTCATCCTGGGACCCACCCTCATCAATAATTTTATCAGTTGGGGGAAGATTTAGCACACTGAGAAAATGTGCAGATGACAGAGTGCCAAGAGAGCAAGATGAGCAAGCATGATTCAAAAACTCTAATTTAGAGCTTACATCAAAGTGATTAAATTCAATTAGATTATACACAACAGGAATAAACTCATTCATGAATGCATGCATTCTTTCGCTCAAAAGATATTTATTGGGTGTCTACATACGCCAGGCACTGTGCTAGATGCTGGAGATTCAGAGACCAACAAGGGAGACAAGGTATCTATGGTTGTTCTGTTGAGCTTACACTCTAGTTCAGGAGACCAACTATAAACAAGTAGACCAGTAAGATAATTACCAACTGTGACAGGTGCTGTGAAGTAGGATGAAATGAAGTGTAGGTAGGTGGAAAGGGGCTCTTTAGAGGTTTGTGGTTTGGAGTTTGGGAAGGCCCTGCATCATAAGAAGGAGGCAGTCATGAGAAATTATGATGTGGGAAGAGCTTTCCTGTCCATGGCAATACCTTGTACCAGGTTCCTGAGCTGGGAAGGGCCTTGGTGAGTTTCAAGAATTGGGCCAGAGGGACTGAAGTGGAAGAGGTAAGAAGGAGGAGAGTGGCAGGAAATGAGACGTGAGCAGGGAGCAGATTGCACAGGGCTTTGGGAAGGAAAATGAGCCTTACTTTTTGTGACTAAATATGTGCTAATCCCCTCAGGCTCAAAAATGACCTGCTCAAATACTTGACGAAGAACTGGTGGAGACCGTGAGCTTCCTTAATGATCAAATTGCGCCATGAGTCAGCATAGCAACAGCAGGATATGCCTATGGAAAGCTATGAATAGAGCTGTGTTGTTCCTTATAAAGGAAGTGAGCATCTAGTCCTTCTGGGACACTCAGCGCACAGCCGTGATCCTCTGTTCAGACCTGAGCACTACACATTCAAAGCAGTGTCAACAAACTGAAGCACATCTAGAACATGGAAAACAAAATCTGGAGAGTCTGTAAATAACTTGAAGTGCAGAACCATTGAGGAAAATGTGGCTTCTTGGACTGAAGGAAAGGAGATTCGGGATGATCTAGGAAACATGTACTTTAAAGTCATTTTCTCGTTGCATCTGTCCAACAACCATTGTGAGGCATGGAGCATTGCTCCCACTTTTTATTTTCCATGTGAGGAAACTGTCACTTAGGAAAATTCCTTGCCTAGGATTTCATAACTGGTCAGTAACAAGGTGGGATTTGAACTCAGGACCAAGTTGGCATTCTTTTCATTATGCCTTACTACCTTCAAGAGAAAGACGGTCATTCAGTCTTCATGAGCCCAAAGGACAGAGAGAGGTAGAAGTTATATCGAGACAGAAGTAGTCTCCAGAGGAGGGGGAACTTCCTAGAAACACATGTGCTGTATAAGAATGGGGTTATACAGCATCATCAGAGGAGGTATTTGGCCCGAGGCTGGGGGAACTTTTGTCTAGGAAGCTGTGGTGGGATTCCACATGTCAGGGGAGGATGGACTGGGGCTCTGAAATCCCTTTCAGCACCCACAAGGTTCTCTGGTCGTGTCTCTGGGACAGTTTCCACCTATGCAGAACTAGTATGCTCAAAATAATATGGGAGGCATACAGAACAATGGAATAGAATTGAGCATCCAGGAATCAACCTATACATTTATGGCCTATTCATCTTTGACAAGGGAGCCAAAGAAAGAGAATGTCTGATAAATCCCCTCCTTCTCCTTGGACAGATCTAGGGGATAAGCCTCCTACTGCCTCATTGCTCTAGCTCTGTCCAAGGTCATCCAACACAAAGTGAAACTAGTCCGTGGGCTCTGATTTGACTTCTGGCTCTGTTCCCCTTTTGGATAAAGAGTCCTACCTCAAGTTGCTGGCTCAGGAATACTGCACAAACCCTTCTTCAGAACAGATTCAAATCCATTACACAGATCTATCTGGCACAGATATGAGGCTAATGTCACTCTAGACCCAAGTTCCATAGAAGAAGAGAGGTCAAGAGCGTGGAATTTTCCTCTTTTCCTCTCTTCTTAAAGAACTAATCATTTAAAATTAGGAGGAAAATCCCTACACATAGATTGATATAAGCATGACCACACCTTCTGCAGGAACACTATATTATTCATGTTCGCTGTACATGTTAAATTAGCAAGTACATCCATGCAGCTTACATTCCACAAAAGAGCAAACACATACACAAAATCACCATACATGACACAGTCATTCCAGATATACACATACACACCTTTCTACACACCCCGAAGCCTCCATCTCCCGCACAATCACAAACATTCAATGCATGTGCACTTTCAAATCCCCCCTCACACGAGTGCATGCACACATGTGGTACGGACATATTCACAAGTGTGTACACACACCTATTACTAACCAGAACCATTAGTAAACTATTTCCAGCCTTCTTGATTTTCCTGCAAAGTCAGAAAAGGACCCTTTCTTTCTCCCCAAACCCCCTACACGTGGAAGCAGATGGAAAAACTTCCTGTGCGTATCAGAGGAAACAAGTGCTCCCTGCCTGCATATAATCTCATGTATAAATAAATGTAACATCACATTCCCTGGTCCCCTGCATCTGGGGATTAGTTAGGAGCATGGGTTGGTAGTCTCTAGATAAACAATTACTCACATCTCCTAAATTGGAAACCAGGTGATCTCGGCCAACTGGAAAAGTATGAAAAGGCCTCCCTCCTTTGCCTTGAACAAATGAACTCTCTCTCTTCAAATACCCTTTAGCAGAAAAGCAGGAGATAAGAAGCAAATGGAAGGCTTTTAATCTCTCTTTTATTTCATAAGAACAATGTCTTTCTTTTTTACTTTTTTTACTCCACAGAAAGTGCTAATGAAATTGTAAACCAGTCTAAAAGCTCATGGAAGGGGAGAGAAATAAAGTTGTAGATACAGACGTTCCAGCCTCAGACATGGTTTTCTTCTTCCCCCCAAGTCTCAGTTTCCCCATCAACGGAATGAAAAGAACTCATACGAGAAATATCTTGGTGCCATTCCACGTCTAATGTCCTATGCAAGCTAATATTTATTGCAAAACAAATGTCAGACTGACCTGGGTTCAAATTCTAGCTATGCTGCTCACCGGGCAACTTCAAGTAAAATAGTTAATTTCACTAAACTTCCCACTTCTCTTCTATAAAATGGGGAGCTAATACCCACCTTGCATGATTATTAGAGGTGGTCAAAAAATGACATAATAATTGGGAAACACTCTGTAAAACATAATGAATCTAAAAGCATTAGTTGTTTGTTGACTTAGGGGAGTAACTCAGTAACTCATTTCCCACATTTGTAAAAGTTGAAAATTGTAGAGAATAAATGTATGTAAAGTGTAGTGTGTGGCACAGAAAATAAAAAGTGCTTAATTGTGTGAATTTCTTCTATTACAGTAAGATTAGGGTATTACTATAGAGCTAATATCACACACATAGTATTTTTATGAACTTTTCCTCTTTTGTAGGGGTCTTGCCCTACATCTGCATATATATTATAATCTCTCTAAGGACACCAGGCAGCAAAGTCTATGCTTTTTCTTGAAAGTCAGTGAAATATACTGAACCAAGGGTCGTAAGGTCAGAGATATGGTCCTGGCTTGGCACCTACGTGCTGGATAATTCCAGGGACTCATCATTAGGACTCTCAGGTTCTCATTTTTCTCATTTAGACAATATGGATGCTACTAATCTATCAGTGTTCCACTTCATATGGCTATTGTGAGAATCAAATGGAATAACCAATGTGAAAGAACTTTAAAATGTATTTGGTTATTAATCAGGTCCCTCTGAAAACATCAGGTAAGACTAACACCACGGTGAAGTACTCCCTTTTCTTTCTGGACCAGAGACTCTTCTGCTGAGAGATAATAAGACCAGCAGGAAGAACTAGCAGGGAAGACTCAGCCACAGCAAGCTCCCCATCCAGACAGCCTTTTTGTACGCATGGGCTGCTTTTCTACTCCCCTTTCCAGAGACACCAAGGCAAATGGGGGGCCCCAGTAGGAGCCCCTCACCAAAGTCCTCCTCAACAAAGAGACTCCAGTAGCTCCCTGCCCCCCAACCCCTACCAAGGAAGTCTATTCCACTCCATCAGGCAGCACCAGCAGGGACAAAATGGGAACCCCAGTAGCACCAGATAAACCAAGCAGACCAAAAATAACACTGAAAATTCACTGAAAATTGAACTACTTTTGGAACCAGAGTCTACAAAAGTAGGCTAAGGCCCATACACAAAACCAAGATGAAACGACTGCCTGCTGAAATAAAAGGTTTAAACAGAAGCAGGTGTCTCTCAACATAATCGATGTAATGGATACAATAATAAAATCATCTGTCGTACCAAGAACGAAGAAAATCACAGCTTGAAAGAGAAAAGGCAATTCATGCTGATACTGATCTGAATACAACATTGGGCTTATCTGACAAGGATAAGTTTTTAAAGCAGCTGTCACAAAAATTCTGCAATAATCAATTACAAGTTAAACTTTCATTAAAGAAATAGGAGTTATTTTAAAAAACCAAATGGAAATTATAGAACTGAAAAATGTAATAACAAACATTAAAAAAAGAAAAACCTCACAGGATGGGCTCAATAAAAGAGTGGAGATGACAGAGGATGGAATCAATTAACTTACGGACAGAACAATAGAATTCACCCAATCTGCACAGTAGAGACGAAATGAACTAGATAAAAAAAAAAAAAAAAAAGGAACAGATCTTATATCAGAGTTGTAGGAGGAAAGAAAAAGAGCATGGGGCTAAAACAATATTTGAAGAAATAATGACTGAAAACTTAATAAATTTGGTTAAAGACAGAAACCTATGAATCCAAAAGGCTGAGCTAACCCCAAGCAGGATAAACCCAAAGTAATCTGCACCAAAATACAGCATAATCATAATTTTGAAAGGAAGTCAAGGAAGAAAGTCTTGAAAGTGACTAGAGAGAAATGACACATCACCTATAACGGAATTCAAATAAAAGAGAATTTCTCATGTGAAACCATGCAAGTCAGGAGGAAGGAGCTAATTATATACCCAATAAAACTGTCCTCAAGAATTAAAGGGAAATAAAAACATTCTAAAATGAAAGGAAACTAAAAGTATTATTCTCTAGCAGACTTACTTTTAAAGGCAGTCTTCAAACAGAAAAAAAAAGAAAGAAAAAATGAAAGAATATTGGAATATCAGGAAGGAAGAAAAGATCAGAAATAGGGATATACATAAAATAGATTTTTTTATTCATGAGTTTTATAAATCATATTTGATAACTGAAACAAAAATTACTACACCATCCAAAGATACTTAAAAATGAGAAAGGAAAAGGGTTCTAAATCTCAGTAAACCGTCCACATTTCTCTTGAATGTGCAAAATGGTGATGCTAGTTAGCTAAGTCACGTATGTATATTGCGATACTCAGAGCAACCACTCTGAAAGCTACACAAAGAGGTACACTCAGAAACACTATAAATAAGTCAAGATGGAATCCCAAAACTTGTCAAGTAACCCTTGAGAAGACAAGAAAAGAGAAACAGGGAACAAATAGAAAACAAATAATAAAAATGTCAGACTTAAGCCCTAAGATATCAATGATCACCTTAAATGTAAATAATCTAAATACACCAATCAAGAAATGCAGATTGGGAGCGTGGATTAAAAAAAATAACACCCAACTACATGCTGTTTACAAGAAACCCACTTTAAATTCAGTAGCACAAGTCGGTTGAAAGTAAAAGAACAGAAAAGATACACCATGCAAACATGTTTTTAAAAGTAGAAACAGGTATATTAACATGCAAGACCAAATAGTTTCATCATAGAATTCAACCAAACATTTAAATATGAATTACTACCAATTTTACCAATTAATACCAATGTCTTCCAAAAAACAGAAGAGAAGGAAATATTTCCCAACTCGTTTTATGAGGCCAGTATTACCCTGATACTAAAATCATACAAAAACGTCACACACAAAAAAGAAAACTACAGACCAGTATCTCTCATGAACACAAACACAAAATCCTCAACATGATATTAGTAAACTGAATTCAACAGTGTATAAGAGGAATTTTACACTCCATGAAGAAAGGACATTCATTTCAGGGATACAGGGCTGGTTTGAAAATTAATGTAACTTGCCATGTCAATAAACTAAAGAAGAAAAATCACATTAACCTGTCAATTAATGCAGAAAACACATTTGACAAAATCCAACAGCTATTCATGATAAAAATCCTTCACAAATTAGGACATGAGAGAAATCATATCCACTCAATAAAGAGTATCTACAAAAGTTCTACAGCTAACATCATATTTAATGGTGAAAGACTGAATGTTTTTCTCCTAAAATCAAGAACACGGCAAGGAATCCTACTCTCACAACATTCCATGTCACTGTGGGGTGAGAGGCAGGTAGATGTGATCATAAAAGAGCAAAACATAAGGGACCTTTGTCCTGTTGAAGATGTTCATTATCTTGGCAACTGTGGTGGTGGCTACATAAACTTACACCAGTGATAAAATTGTATAGCACCTAATAAACATACAAAAATGAGTGCAAGTGGAACTGCGAAATTATAAATAAGATCAGTGGACTGTACTGATGTCAGTTTCCTGATTGTGACATTATACTATAGTTTTGAAAAATGTTACCATTGATGAAAATGGTAAACTGTGTAAGGGATCTCTGTATTATTTTTTACAACTGCATGTGAATCTACAATTATCTCAATAAACATTTCACTTTAAAAAAAAGAAGAAAAATCAATCAGGTGGTGAGCCATATTTGGCTTGTGGCCTTAGTTTACAGACCTCTGATCTAGACCATTGTTTCTCAATTCTGGAACACATTAAACATCACCTGGGGAGTTTTAAAACTAAAGATGCCTGGGTTGGGGCATTGTGGCCAAGACGGTAGAGTAGGAAGACCCTGAGCTCACCTCCTCCCAAAGGCACATGAAAATTACAACTATTTACAGAGCAGCTGTGTACAAAAATGGCCTGAAGACTACCAGGACAATTTTTCACAACTAAAAATATAAAGAAAGAACCACAATGAGTTAAGTAGGAAAGGTGGAGATGTGGTATAATCAAGGTCCATACTCCTGGGTAGGTGACTGACAAACAGAAGGATAATCACAACTGCAGAGGTTCTCCCCATGGAGCAAGGGGTCTGAACCTCACATCAGGCTCCCAAGCTTGGGGGTTCTCCACTGGGAAGGCAAGCCCCCAGAATGTCTGACTTTGAAGGCCAGCAGGACTTGTGTATGAGAGAGCCAGAGGGCTATAGGAAACAGAGACTCCACTCTTAAAGGATGAGCACAAAATACCACGCATTCTGAGTCCCAGGACAGAGGCAATAATTTTAAGGAGCCCAGGTCAGACCCACTTGATGATCTCAGAAAGCCTCCTGGAGAGGCTGAGAACATAGACAATGGCAACAGCCAATTTTTTTTTTTAACTTCTTTATTGGAGTATAATTGCTTTACAATGGTGTGTTAGTTTCTGCTTTATAACAAAGTGAATCAGTTATACATATACATATGTTCCCGCATCTCTTCCCTCTTGCATCTCCCTCCCTCCCACCCTCCCTATCCGACCCCTCTAGATGGTCACAAACCGCCTAGCTGATCTCCCTGTGCTATGCAAGCAGCCAATTTTTGGAGCTCATTCTACCATGAGGATACTGGTGCAATCAGACAACACTCTGGAGTCCTCCCTTTAGCTTATTAGCCCCAGGGAGCTACCCATCAACCAGTGGGCCAGGACTCCCTGGGCTGCACAACCAGCCACCCCAGGACCTGACCCCACCCACAAGCATGACAACAGCCACCTCACAAAGCAGGGCTTGGCAGCCAACTAGGCCAGAGGCCACCCCCTACCTACCAGTGCACCCAGTTATCAACCCCACAACAAGGGAAGGCCCCACATAGGGAGCTCTCTTAGAGGACACAGCTCTGATGACCAGAGGGAAGTGTGCTGCTGCACCCCATAAGATGTATCCTATATAAGGCCCCTTCTCCAAGATTGGGAAACATAACAGATCTACCTAATATGTAGAAATAAACACAGAGAATTAGGCAAAATGAGGAGACAGAGGGATATGGCCCAAAGGAACAAGACAAAACCCTAGAAGAACTACGTGAAGTGGAGATAAGCAATCTACCCAATAAAGAGTTCAAGGTAATGATCATAAAGATGCTCAACAAACTCCGAAGAAGAATGGATGAACACAGTAAGTTCAACAGAGACTTAGGAAACAGAAAGAAGCAGCAAACAGAGCTGAAGAATAGAAAAACTGAAATGAAAATACACTAGAAGAAATCAACAGTAGGTTAGAAGATACAGAAGAATGACTGGAGAGCTGGAAGACAGAGAAGTGAAAATCACCAAGCTGAATACAAAAAAGGAAAAAGAATTTTTAAAATTGAGGATAGTTCAAGAGATCTCTGGAACAACATCAAGCACACAAACATTCACATTATAGGGGTCCCAAGAGAAGGGAGAGGGAAAGGGGTAGAGAACTTATTTGAAGAAACAATAGCTGAAAACTTCCCTAACCTGAGAAAAGAAGTAGACATCTAGGTCCAGGAAGCACAGAGAGTTCCAAACAATATGAACCCAAAGAGGTCCACACCAAGACACACTGAATTAAAATGACAAAAATTAAAGGTAAAGAAAGAATTTTAAAAACAGCAAGAGAAAAGTAACTAGTTACAAAAAGAAACAGAGAACTCCCATAACTTCAGCTGACTTTTCAGCAGAAACTATGTAGGCCAGAAGGTAACAACATGATATATTCAAACTGATAAAAGGAAAAAACCTACAACCACAAATACTCCACCTAGCAAGGCTATCATTCAGACATGAAGGAGAGAGAAAAAATTTTACAGACAAGCAAACGCAAAAAGACACACATCACAACTAAACCAATTTTATAAGAAATGTTAAAGGGACTTCTCTAATGAGAAAAGCAAAGGCCACAACTAGAAATGTGAGAATTATGAAAGGAAAAATCTCACTAGTAAAGGCAAACATGCAGTAAAGGTAGTAGACCAACTATGTATGAAGCCAGTAGGAAGGTTAAAAGACAAATAATCTATATCCACAAGTAGTTAAAAGATAAAACAAAAAGATGTAAAATATGATGTCAGAACATTAAACATGGTGGGGGGAGTAAAAATGCAGGGTTGTTAGAATGTGTTCAAACTTAAAAAACCATCAGCCCCATGGTAACCACAAACCAAAAATCTATAATAGATACATGGGGTAGGGGAGGGAGGGAGAGAGAATAAGCCAAACATAATGCTAAAGACAGTCATCAAATCACAAGGGAAGAAAGGAAAAGAAGTAAGGGAAAAAATAATTACAAAACATCCAGAAAACAAAATGGCAAAAAGTACATACCTATCAATAATTACTTTAAATGTAAAAGGATCATATATCATGGTCAAGTGGGATTTATCCCAGGGATGCAAGGATGGTTCAACAATCACGGATCAATCACTGTGATACACCACATTAACAAAATGAAGAATAAAAATCATACCACTATCTCAAAAGATGAAGAAAAAACTTTTGACAAAACCCAACAACTATTTATAATAAAATTCACAAAAGTGGGTATAGGCCATACAGACCAACATAATAAAAGCCATATATGACAAACCTACAGCCAACATTATACTTAATGGGGAGTAACCAAAAACATTTGCTCTAAAACTAGGAACAAGACAAGGATGGCCACTCTCACCATTATTATTCAACACAGTATTGGAATTCCTAGCCACAGCACTCAGACAAAAAAAGAGAAAGAATCCAAATTGGAAAGGAAGAAGTAAAACTGTCACAGTTTACAGATGACATGATACTATATATATATAAAATCCTAAAGACACTACCAAAAACTACTGGAATAAATGAATTCAGTAAAGTTGCAGGATACAAAATTAATATACAGAAATCTGATGTGCTCTATACACTAACAATAATCTTTTAGAAAGAGAAATTAAGAAAGGAATGCCATTTATACCATTGGTGCAATACCATTGCACCAAAAAGAATAAAATACCTAGGAATAAATCTGACCAAAGAGGTAAAAGACTTGTACTCCAAAAACTGTAAGACATAAATAAATTGAAGATGACACAAACAAATGGAAAGGTATACTGTACTCATGGATTGAAAGAATTGATATTGTTAAAAAGACCATACTACCTGAGGCAATCTACAGATTCAATGCAATCCTTATTAAAATACCAATGGCATTTTTCACAGAACTAGAGCAAATAATTCCAAAATTTGTATGGAATCACAAAAGACCCTGAATAGCTAAAGCAATCTTGAGAAAGAAGAACAAAGCTGGAGTTATAATGTGCCCTGATTTCAAACTATACTACAGAGTTACAATAATCAAAATAGCATGGTACAGGCACAAAAACAGACATGTAGATCAATGGAACACAACAGAGAGCCCCCAAACAAACCCACATTTATATGGGCAGTTAATCTATGATGAAGGAGGCAAAAATATACAATGGGGAAAAGATAGCCTCTTTAGTAAATGGTGTTGGGAAAACTGGAAAGCTACATGCAAAAAAATCAAAATGACTACTTTCTCATGCTATACACAAAAATAAAATCAAAATGGACTATAGAGTTAAATGTAAGATCTGAAACCATAAAACTCCTAGAAGAAAACATAATCAGTACTCCCTTTGACATAGGTCTTAGCAATAAGTTTTAGATCTGTCTCCTCAGGCAAGGGCAACAAACGCAAAAATAAATGAATGAGACCACATCCAACTAAAAATCTTTCACACAGTGAAGGAAACTATCAACCAAATGAAGAGGCAGCCCACTTAATGGAAGAAGACATTTGCAAGTGGTTAATACCCAAAATATGTAAAGAACTCATACAACTCAACATCAAGAAAACAAACAACCAGATTTTAAAATGGGCAGAGGACCTGAATAGGCATTTTTCCAATGAAGACATACAGATGATCAACAGACACATAAAAAGATGTTCAGCATCCCTAACCATCAGGGAAATACAAATCAAAACCACCATGAGGTATCACCTCATACTGTCAGAAGGGCTAACATCAAAAAGATAACAAAGAACAAGTGTTGGTGAGCATGTGGAGAAAAGAGAACCCTCATGCACTGGTGGTGGGAATGTAAATTGGTGCAGCCATTATGGAAAACAGTATGTAGGTTTCTCAAAAAATTAGAAGTAGAAGAACCACAGGATCCAGCTATTCCACTTCTGAGTTTTTTCTCAAAGAAAACAAAAACACTAAATAGGGGAGGGAGATTAAGAGGTAAAAACTTCCAGTGATAAAATAAATAAGTCATAGGGATGCAATATATAACATAGGGAATATAGTCAATATTATTTTAATAACGATGTAGGGTGACAGATGGTAACTAGACTTGTCATGGTGATGGTCTTGTAATGTGTATATATTGGATCACTATGTAGTACACCTGAAAAAATACAATTTTGTAAGTCATTATACTTCAATTAGAAAAAATAAAATAAAATTGCCTGGACTGTACCCCAGAGATTTTCATTGTTTTGGTGTGGGGGCCAGGCTTGCTTACTTTTTCAAAGCTCCCCAGGTGTTCCAGTTAGATTGGAGAACGCTTGCTCCCTTAAGCATAAAATGTCAATCATTCTTGCCCTCTTTTTTCCCCTTATCCCACATTTAATCAGACACCAAAACCTAGAAGTATACCCACAGAAAACTCTTAAACATTTCCTTTCTATCTCTCAAGAATAGCAGTGCCTTAATCCTGGCCTCCATCACCCATCGCCTGAACCAATATAACAGACTGTAGACTGCTTTGCTTGTCTCTTGCTCTTCTAGAAAACTAGCTCTAATGGTATTTCTGAATGGCAAATCTGATGGTGGCACTCTTTCGCATCAAATCCTTTGTAACTTCCACTTTGCCTGAAAGAATACTTCTCTGTATTCTTATATTTCATTTGGCATGTTTCATCTGGGCCCCACCTACCACTCCATACTCATCTCCATCGTATACACCTGTGTCCCTTCCACTCATATAGCACTTCTCACAATCCTCTGGACATTCCTGGATTTCTCACTTTGCAGAGGTGCTTTGTACCTCTGCACACACTAGGCCTAAAATCAATTTTTTAAACCTTCTTCACTGGGAAAATTCCTGCTTTTCTCTCAATACTCAATCTTCTCAATGAAACCTCTTCCAGGAGGAGTAGCTCTTCACTTCTCTGTGGCCCTCTCCACATCACCTTGCTCATTCCATCTCTCTGTGCATCCACCCCCACACGCCATTGTATGTTTCTAAAGTCAGTTGCCAGGTGGGTACTGGATGTTTGGTATAGGACTTGGAACATAGCAGCATTTTAAAATGCTGATATAATTGAAATAAAAAATGGAGTCAAGGTACCTATTACAACCCTAATCCTGCTACTCATCCTAGCGTCTTGGTGTAAATATCTTCAGGAAGCCTTTTCTAAGACCCATGAATGAGGTGTGATGCCTTCAGCTATTTCCCCAACAGCACCGTGTTTTTTCTACCATAGCACTTATCACATTTTCTCCTATACTTGATGATTTAATTGTCTGTGTTTCCTACAGGCTATAAGCTTGATGAGATATGGGTCTGAATCTTTGTTGCTTATTGCTTTAAGCCTGTGCCTGGTATAGAGTAGATGCTCAATAAACAATGGTTTCATGAATGAATGGTTGATCTCTGTCTAGTGATCTGTCTCTTAGTACATAAATAATCTCTCTTCTTTGCTTCTTACCCTAGATCTACAGTTTCACTGTCTCAACATAATCTCTTAGTAACAGGATATACTATATCACTGTCTCAACATAATCTCTTAGTAATAAGATATACTATTTCCAGGCCAAATTGTTGGACCATCTGTACTTCCCTGACTTGGGAATGTCTTTGCCGCCCAAGTGGTAAAGAGGTGACAATACATGACCAATCTGCTTTGTCAGGACTTGGATGTGACGTCACTGTGTCTGCTAAGCCTACAATACTCAACAATTCCAATGGGCTTTAGGACTTGCTTACACTAATTACAGAACGTACTTCTGTATAGGAAACAGGAGAGTTTGAACTGAATGTAAGGGATCCCAAGAGGGGAGGCAGCTTTGAAAGATGCGATGTTATCATCGGTGCTCTGCAAATTGAGTTTGGGCTGAACTATGAGTTCTGTTTGCCTGACTCAAAAGCCCCCGTTAAAAACATCAGTGTTACTATAAAATATGATGACACGCTGGAGCTCACATGTTATGCCGAGAGGCCTCCAATAAGACGATACAGCACAAACTGTTCTCCTTTATTCTTTTATTCAGTGTTTGCGGGAGTTGCCGATCTAATAATAAATTCTTCTTCTAGGGAAGAGAGCACCAGATGAGTACAAAACAGCATTTTTGATGAAAAAAAATTATGCATGTTGGGGGAGGAAATCACTTTGAGGTTTTTCAGCTCCTTCCATAGAAGAAGGAAGTGGTACTGGAAAAACACACTCATTTCTTGTCATAGCAGCAGAACAGCAGGGACTCCACACTGTCTGTTTTTCTAAGAAAGTAAAATGGAGCCACAGGAGAGTTCCTGGAAACTAATAGCAAGATGGAGCAGGGACCAGAATGTTAAAATGTGCCCCCCCTCTTTTGACCAGTAAGGTTCTGGGGGACAGCCCCATCTAAAAGGAAAAAAGCACGTCCAGTCTGACTGCAAAGACATATGCTGGGTTTGTATAGAGTGGGATGAACTTGACTGTGATACATAGAAAGCCTAAATAAATGGTTTCTAAATTTTGTAAATTTGATTACTCCATACGTTTAAAAAAATATTGAGCATGCATCACCAATATAACTCCCTGTCTCTCCCTCACCTTCCATGAGGAAAATATAAGCTCCATAAGGACTTACGGAGACTTTGTCTTACTCCATACTGTATCTGAAGAGCCTAAAACAGTGCCTGGGGCACAGTGAGTACTCAATAAATAATCATTGAATGAAATAATACACATATGAATAAATACATGTATAGTTATTTATAAATTATATTCATGTACTAAACAAACTAATGTATATTCATGTAGTAAAATATTATGCAAAATTTAATGCACATTGGAAAATGGAAAACTTTAAAGAAAGAGATATAAAGATGAATAGTAATTCTAGTGACTTCCCCCACCCTCAAGTATTTCTATCTTCTCACTTTGCATTGGATATAAAATTCTTTTTATACTTCAGGGTGAATATGAATCACCAAGGAAGCATTCTTTAAATGAATATTTTTATCCAGCCCTCGACTCCCTCTTCCCCCCAACCTTTGCCTCAGATTCTGATTTAATAAGCAAGGCTTGGAAACTGCATTTTTACAAGTCCAGGGAAACTATGTTCTAGGTATAGCACTTGGAATTACACGTTGTGAAACGTGTTATAGAGAAAGTGTTGACTACATGAGGTTCAATTCACTCCAGGTCCAAGCTTCTGGAGTGAGCCAGCTCTAGTTTCCACAATGATGATGTTCTTTGGAGCCTGGCTTTACAAATAGGAAAACACACACACACACACACACAATCCCCACAGTGCTGGTACTCTGAAGACCATATTCAGTTACAGTCAACACATGGCACAATCTAAGATCACCTACAGCAATGTACAATGCCTTGGCCAGGTTAGGTCCTGGACATCTATCTTAGGACCACGGACAGCTCCCGGGAGCCTATCAACTGCCCAACTCCAAAGAACCTCCTAAGCATCTTTCTCAGTTGTCTGCTGCCCCCTATCTGGGGCGTGCAGAGCAGTACAGCTGTCTGTAAGATGTGGAGCTGGCCTCTGCTCTCCAAGCCCTCAACAGCACCTGCGCTGTTCACTGTACTGGCCTCTCAATTCCCATATCTACCTTTGTTTCTTTTCTAGTTCTTCCTTCTCCAGAATGTTCATGGCACTGACCAGCAGTTCACATCAACATCAATACTTCATGGCCACATACAAAGCCGTAAAATGAATCAAGAAATGTGGGGATGAGAGAATAGCAACCCAAGCGGGGGAAACTAACAGATCAAGCATATGGTGGCAAAACAATTCTACTAGCGTATATTAAATTTCTACTGTATGCCTGACACTGTGAAGGAAGCAACCAAATTAAGTATCCTTTTTTTCTTTTTAAAAACTTTTAATATTTTAGATCTTTTTAGATTTATGGAAAAGTTACAAAAATAGCCTAGAGTGTTTACATTTCTAATGCAAACAATTTAACCATAGGTCAATTATCAAAATCAAGAAATTAACATTACAGACTATTCAAGTCTGACCAGCTTTTCCTTAATGTCCTTTTCCTGTTCCAGAGTCAAATCTAGAATCCCACATTCCATATATTAGTTATTAGTCATATTTCAGTAGCTTTGTTTGGTGACAGTTCCTCATTCTTTCCTTGTTTTTCATGACTTTGATATTTTTGATGGATGCTGATCAGTTATTTTGTAGATTGTCTCTCAGTTTGGGTTTGTTTGATGTTTTCTCATGATTAGTTTGAGGTTAGTGACATTGCTTGAGTTCTCTCAGTGGCCAGAGCTGGGAAATATAAGCATGCATACATACATATCTAGTTTATTTATGTATAGAGCTATCTGTGTATATTTTAGAATCATAAGTTCATACCGATATCTCCAATTTCAATCCAATGCCACCTACTTCATCTGTAGAAACTGGAACCAAAACATGCTTGTCCAAGGAAGCTGGAGTCATTAAGGCAATATAGTTCCAAGTAGAGACAAGGCAGAGTGTGAAGGAAGAAATACTCTGGCGTGATAGATTATTTAATATTCAAAAATATTTACTCCTTGTCCCACCACCATAGAAAAGTAAACTTTCCTACTCCATTGATGTTGAGCTTGGCCTTGTAACTTGCTTTGGCCAAGAGATATTAGCAGAAACGACATAGGCAGAAGCTTAAAGTATGCTTGCACAGTTAACTTGCTCACATGCACTTTTGCCATTGCCACACCAAGAACATGCCCTGAGTAGCTAACTAGTCCCTGAAGAATAAGGGACACTTGCAGTAGAGTGTGGAGTAGGGATGCCTCAGATAACTTGCAGAATTGAATCATGGAGCATAGTTCCTTCAGCCACTACAGCTCAAAGCAGAGCTTCCCCAAGAGATCCACTGACGAAGGAGCCTGAAAAAAATGCTTGCTATAGCATGCCACTGAGTTTTGCTATGACATAGAAATAGCTGATGGATACTCTTAGCCTCTCCCTTCTTTCTGTTCTCCAATCTTCCACCCATGCCTCCCACTGGCTACACCCAGAAGCCAGTTGATGCAGGATCGTTGGAAATACAGCCTCCTTGTGATGAGGTCACCTTCCAGGACAATGTCCTGGCTTCTAGTTGAAGAATACTCCTGAGAAATAGAGCTACTGAGAAGCAATGAATGATGTGATAATGATGATGATGATGATAATAAGTATGTGATGATATGGGGAGGGGGAAGGGTGAGCTGTGACAGGGCGAGAGAGAGGCATGGACATATATACACTAACAAACGTAAGGTAGATAGCTAGTGGGAAGCAGCCGCATGGCACAGGGATATCGGCTCGGTGCTTTGTGACCACCTGGAGGGGTGGGATAGGGAGGGTGGGAGGGAGGGAGATGCAAGAGGGAAGAGATATGGGAACATATGTATATGTATAACTGATTCACTTTGTTATAAAGCAGAAACTAACACACCATTGTAAAGCAATTATACCCCAATAAAGATGTTAAAAAAATTTATTGAGATTATGTCACAAGCAGTTTTTTAAGTTCTTTAAATGTGGTCATTTAATCCTCAGAACAACCCTATGAGATTGGTACTAATAAATATCTATTTTACTGGTAAGAAAATTGAGGCACAGAGAGTTGACCCAAGATCACATAGCTCATAAATGTCAGGGACAGTATTTGAACCCAGGTAGTCTGAATGTAGAATACAGAACTTTGACCATTACAGTGTGGTGTGAAAACCCTGTGTTTTACATAGCTGTAGTTAATAGATATGAGTATATGAGTAGGGGTGTGTGCGTGTGTGTGCACACGCACACGCATCTGTGTGTGTGTCTGGCAGTGATGTGAGGATCCCTGAAGCTTAATCATAAGCATTGTGAATTGACAAGCTTTGTTCACCCTGAGGAAGATGAATGGGGGAGAGGCTGGGCTAGGGCACTGCATCTTGGAGCCAGGTTGATGAAGCCGAAGGTGTAAATCCTCCGTCTGGTAGCAAACCCTTCTTCCTGGGGAGATTGCAGCTGACAAGCAGAGAAGAGGGAAGCTGTCACCTGGACTATGGACATGACTGATGGGGGCCTTCTCTGAGAGCCCGGGCAGCAGAGGGGCAGAGTAATGTGTGACAAGGGTAGCCCTCTGTTCTCTTCTCAAGCATAGGAGGAAGGGCAACCCAGGGACTAACCCCAGAAGCTCCAAGGGATAATGGGCTTTGGAATGAGGGAAACCTAGGTCTCAATCAGGGCTGTTCCTCTTATCAGCTAAGTGACCCTGGGAAGTCAGTTAATGTCTTTCAACCAACCCACTGATGTAGGCGATTCACCACGTGAAAATTGGATGAGAACATCTCTCAGACATTTGTCAGGGAGATTTAGTAACATAACGTTTAATAAAGTACTAGCTTGGAGGCTGGCATCTGGTAATGTTCAATGCTTGCTGGAGACACGTTGTTTCTCTCTTTAACTGATGGTAATGAGACTACTAATGGTAGTCAGTGGTTTACCTATAATCAGACCCCAAGCATCAATGACAGCACATTCTACAAGAAACACAGTTAAAAGTAAATGCCTCCCCAGGTGTTAGATGTGGTAGAGCCAGGGGGCTATATGCATGGACTTTGGCAAAAGTTACCTGATCTCTAAGTCCAACCTCACGGCTCACCTGCTCTCTGGCTTGCAGCAAGCTTGTTAAGGTCTTAAGGCCTTAGTTTCCTCAATTGTGAAATGGGTGACAATAACAGTGCCTCTACCGTGGGGGAGTTATGAGAGCTCTTTGAGTTAATGTATTTTATGCACTTGACACAGTCCCTGGCACACAGTAAACTCTTGATGCTCGCTACTCGTGATCACCTGGTGCATGATATAGATGCATTGATCAAGGGTATGGGCTCTAGAACCAAACTAAAGAAACTCAGAACCTAGTTCTGTCAGTTCCCATTGTGTAGTAAGCAACCTTGGACAGCAACTCAGTCTTCCTGTGTCTCAGTCTGCCCACCTGTGACATGATGATAACAGTGTAAACTTCATGGAGGTTGCTGTGAAGATGAACTGTGTAGGTACATGCAAAACACTCAGGATAATGCCTGGCTTAAATAAGGATTCAATAACCGTTACATTGTCTTAATTTCTAAAAAGTATCTACTGCTGGGGGGGAGCAATGGGCATTTTATCAGGTCACAAGATCACTGCATATATACACAAAACTCATTGTATCAGGGACTTGAGTAGAAACGACCAAATAAAACACCAAAGGAATACTTAGGAGAAAGGGATTAAAAATAAGCAGAGGTTTTTGATTGGGCAGGAAATGAAATTAGAAGGTAGTTTCTAAACTCTATGAAATAGAAGAAAACACACAAACAACTGGTGTTTATAATACAGAAGAGGTTCTTAAAATTTTATATAGAGATAATTTATATATTTATGTATTTTACATGTGTGTGCTCATATACATTTTGACTACATAAAATACAAAAAAGTGGCAAAAAGATAAAGGATTCTCTATGCATAATATCTAGGAAAGTTAACCTGGTCTATAGTTATAGGAAGCAGTGTGGTATACACAGATGTTGAGTAATGTTTGATTGAATGAATAAGTAATGGGGTATAACTCAAAATTATGAACTAATTTAATACATGGTCAAAAGAGTGTGGAGACCACTGGTCTAGAGAATTATTTTCCAATTCCTAGCTCAGGAATCCAAACTCTTCCCATCTCAACCCCACCTCCCTCTACTTGCTTTTGTTGCTGCGTCCATCCTCCATCTACTTGTGATTGCGCCGCCGCATCCTCCAAACAGAAGTTGCCTTGCTTCCCTCTTTGTTTGAGATATCCTTCCTTTTGTCTCTGCTAACCTCCAGCTCATCCTTTCAAACCCTATTTAAATGTCCCATCCCCTGTGAAGTCTTTCCTAATTCCTGCAGCTGTTTCATCTTCCTTGCTTCTGTATCATCTTGTGTGAACTTTTATTACAGCTCTGATAACAATGTGTTGTAATAATCCATTTTGAATCTGTCTCCCCCTTCCCTAATTAACTGTGATGGGACAGGTCTAGGAACAAAATAGATTCTTAATTTCTATTTGTGAAAAAAATGAACAAAATAATGGATGGATGGATGGATGGATGGATGGATGGATGGATGGATGGATGATGGATGGATGATGGATGGATGGATGGATGAATGGATAGATGAGTGAATATTTTAAACTCCTGGATGGACTCCTGCCCTCCCCCCTTCCCTTCTAGCAGAGACTTCTTCCTCTTCTGACTGTCCCTGGCGGACTTACTGCATTATTCTCTCACCCTTCTTAATCTTCCATCTTTGCATATCTTGCCTCCTCTTTACTTTCTTATACCTTTCTCACCACTGCCAACACTGCCCCCACTATACCCATACCGGATCTTCTGAGCTACCTGTTATCTCTCAAATGACTTTTTTGCGTCCAAGTCTCTGACTGATCTTTATGATCTCAAAAGTCTTCTAAGCTACCCACTTGGCTCTTTCTTTCTCAACATTCAGAATTCTTGTCAGGCATCACCACTTCCAGCAAGTCTTGAACAACCAACCCAGACTCTTCAAAAGAGTCTTTCAGGATTCAAGTCAAGCTACACTAGGACACCATCATCCTCCACACCCTTGTTGTACATTACTTTCTAGCTGACACACTTGCAATGTGCCTGGAAATCTTCCCACTGCTCTGGCTCGGCTTCCAGGCTGCCTGCTGCGACACGTGGAGTTCTGTGTCAAACTCGCAATTGACAAACCACTGTATTTAAGCTAACCTCAGCCTAATTAATGGTCGCTTGAGCCATCGGTGCTGATAAAGCAGGGCTGTTCCTGCTCAGGCAGCTCTGCTGCTTCCAGACTCAACTGTATCAGAGCAAGGATGTGGCGCCCACCCAGCCTCCTTCAGAGCCCAGGAGTTTCTTAGTTCAGTCACAGGGGATTGAACATGAAGATGAACTTGCATTTTCCAGCCTTCCAGAACTCTTGGGAAGTGCTCTCCTGGGGACCCAGCTCCAGTCGCCCCCCTACCTATCTTAGAGGTGACTTCAGGAGCCTCCAACACTCAGTGAACTATTTGCTAGGCAAATTTGCTTACACTTAGTCAAAATGACATTTTGCTGGTGAAAACTTTTCCTTTAAGGATTAAGGTAACATTAGCATACAGTTTTCAAAATTATACAAAATTAAAATTTCTCATTACTAAAATATTACATTCTGATCACAAAAGATTTAAAAAATATGGAAGAATAAAAGGAAACACCCCCCCTTCTAAAGGCAACCTCTTTACTTTTGACATATTTCCCTGCAGTCTTTTTCTATTTTTATTCTCAATGTTTGCTTAGTTTCAATAGTTCTATGAATGCAATTTTGAATCTTGATTTTTTTTGACCATCAAAGTTTTATTATTAGCATGATTATAACCTCATGGATTTTTTAAATAGATCTTTACTGGAGTATAATAGCTTCACAATACTGTGTTAGTTTCTGTTGTACAACAAAGTGAATCAGCCATATGCATACATATATCCCATATCCCCTCCCTCTTGAGCCTCCCTCCCACCCTCCCTATCCCACCCCTCTAGGTCATCACAAAGCACTGAGCTGATCTCCCTGTGCTATGTGGCTGCTTCCCACTAGCTAGCTATTTTACATTTGATAGTGTATATATGTCGGTGCCACTCTCACTTCGCCCCAGCTTCCCTACCCCGACCCTGTGTCCTCAAGTCCATTCTCTATGTCTACATCTTTATTGCTGCCCTACCACTAGATTCATCAGTACTTTTTTTTTTTAGATTCCATATATATGTGTTAGCATAAGGTATTTGTCTTTCTCTTTCTGACTTACTTCACTCTGTATGACAGACTCTAGGCCCATCCACCTCACTACAAATAACTCAATTTCATTTCTTTTTATGGCTGAGTAATATTCCATTGTATATATGTGCCACATCTTTTTTATTCATTCACCTGTCAATGGACATTTAGGTTGGTCCCATGTCCTAGCTATTGTAAATAGTGCTGCAATGAACATGGTGGTACATGTCTTCTTTTGAATTATGGTTTTCTCCGGGTATATGCCCAGTAGTGTGATTGCTGGGTCATATGGTAGTTCTATTTTTAGTTTTTTGGGAACCTCCAAGGGAACCTTCCTGCACTGTTGGTGGGAATGTAAATTGATACAACCACTATGGAGGACAGTATGCAGGTTCCTTAGAATCTTGAGTTTTAATTAATATTTCCTAAGACCTTCTTGTGCCTGCTATGGGTATCAATATGCATCTCGAAAATAGCAAAATAATAATAGTTCATATCGAACATTTACCTTGGTCCATAGTACATATTACTATGTTACAAATATTTTTCAAACTTGAATCTGTACACTAACCTTGGGAGGTAGATACTATCATATCCATTTACCCCCTCAGGACAATGGGGCTCAGAGAAATGAAATAATCCATCCAAGTTCACAGGGCGGGGAAGCAGCAGAGGTACACTTTGAATTCCAATCTTCTAGATCACAAAGCCTGCTCTCTTAACCACGAAGCATATGGCTGCCTAAAAACACATGGGCCAGTTTTCTCTACACTAATGGTTTTTGCACGTATTCATGGGAGAGAAATCTGTTTAGATTTTAATAGATAAAAATCTATTTAGAGTTCAAGCATTTGGGGGATTCATTTTTGTCTTCTTCGTAGGTGATTTCTAGTAAACTACGTGATAGATAAGGCAAGAGCAAAATAGAATGGAAGCTATAGGGATTTCTCTTTGTCATCAACTTAAACCTCACCCTCAAGTTCACATTATCGTTTCCCTGATTTTATTATCATAATAACATGATCCTATGGCTAGCGATATAAGAAGGGCTTGGAGCATGCAGATTTAATTTGAATGCTAACTCTGCCACTTGCTGCTTCTGTGGCCTTGAACGAGTTACATATACCCTTAGTTTTCTCATCCACAAAATAGAAATAATAATGCCTTTCCTACAAAGATAATTGCTTTGAGTCTTAAATAAGCATAAATGAGTCAATAGATGTAAAGCATTTCAGAGTGTCCTTGATAACCAGCAGGGTATGGGAAACACTTCTTTATGTAAGACTCAACACATTTAGGGTGTTAGGTTTCCCAATAGTATATACGATCATTCATTCAGTCATAAATTTTTGTTTTTACTAAGAACCAGTCCTTGAGCTAAAGTAAAGAGATGTAAAGATTAAAATTTTTTACTCATCTCTGCATTTTTCTCTGTCTCTTCTGAGAGGTCCAGACATTCCTGCCTAAAAGTGGGGCCTGGGAGAGAAAATAAACCATAGACCACTGCAGTGGCTCCAGCTTCAAGCAGCTTAACGGCCCAGGAGAAGCAGCAGCTCTGCCAGCCCAGTGTCCCTCCACACAGTGGAGGCATGAGGATTCCCATTTATTTCATTATTTGTACTAATCACAGCTATAGATTAGTTGTTTACCCAAGAAGAGTCTGAAAATGTTGGCCCCTTAGAACTCCCTTTGCACAAGGCTCATCTTCTTCTCCTTCTTAGTTCCTTCTTTGTGGAACAAATTTTTTTCCAAATAATTCTCTGGATCTGCTTACAAAGTGGAGGTGGGTAGAACACTGGTTGCTTGTCTGTAGTTATGATTTATTTTGTTAACACATGGATTGGTTCCTTATTTCAATATCATTACAATGGGGTGGTTCCGTCACCAGGATACAACTTTCAATATCTGTACCTTCTGTTCTATTCAGACAAACTCTGTATACGCACACAGCTGATCTCAGTTTTATGATCACAAGGGTATAAACATATAGCAGCTCCTCTTTCTGATTTTCTGATGCTCCATCTGCCTGTATACTTTTTTCTACATCTCACTCCTGTATCTTATTCTACTTCCATTAACTCATATTGATAATTTTTCCTCATCTGATATAAAACATTTCCTTTGTGATCAATACTGTTTATTTAGCAGAGTTCATCATGTAATCGTGTAGACAGACATAAAATCAAATATGGAAAACATCATTAGGGAAAACAATCTTGCATCTGAACAGTATGCACACGGTAGAGTGGTGACACGGAGAGGAGTAGTTAATTCTGCTTAGAGCAATCAGGAAAGGTTCTCGGGAGGTAAAATTTGAATTGAGTCTTTAGGATTCAGTATGAGACTTCCAGACATCACCCTAAACAAACAAACAAGGCGAACTGAGAAGTTAGTCTGAGGACATAACATGTGCAAAGATGTGGAAGCCTGAACCGTGATGGACCAAGTAGTTACTAGGTTCTTCAATATGGCTAGAGCATAGGGAGTGTGGGGTTGAAGGTGGAAAATGAGAATGGAAAATATGTTTGAAGCCAGACCACAAAATGCTGTGGGACTCTATAGGGCTTCAAACTGTAGGTGATAAGGAGCCATTAAATAAGAAGCAAGCAAAATAAAAATCTGTAATTAATTAGTAATCATTTAGTGAGCCCAAAATAAAGTGGCAGACACTGTACATACACTGCAAGCAGTCTACATACATTTCATGTAATTTCACTGTTAGAGATGAAAGGGAATTAAATGAGATTAAATGACAATGTCATATGGTATTTACAGTTAGTAACCCAAGAATGCCTGGACCCCGCCTAGGAAATCATCCCAACCCTACCAGGAATTTCTAATATGGACAGTAAATATGCAAATTTTAAATCCAGCCCTGTCACACTAAGTCTGCACTTCTAATCTCGTTTTAGAATGATTGTTGGCGACTGGATGCGGAAAACCTTGGAAGAAGTAGATAGAGAAGCAGAATGTTACTGCATTAGTTAAGGTAAGAAGAAACTGAATTAAAGAAGTGACCCTGGGAAGGAAGAGAAGGAAACAGATTAGAGAGATATTTAGGAGACTGAATAAACAAGACATTCATTGAAAGTGAAAAGTGAGCAAGAGAGAAAAAACTGTCTAGGCTGCAGACTCTGAGAGCTCAGGGGATAAAGAACAGTGTGGAGACCACTCCAGCTCTCTTTCAGCTGTCCTCCCATCCAGAACCTCAGAGTGTCCCATCCTGAAACTTTTTGAAACTTCCCCCAAATGCCAGGACACTCACTGCCTCAGCCTTCCTCTGTAACTACCGCAAACCCAGAGGTGATTTAACGGCCTCCTCTCAAACTTCTCGCCACTTTCGATTTGCAACTAACTCTTTCTTGTTCTAATTTTTTGCACTAATCATTCTTCTAGACACAGCTCCTTCTCTGCCATTTCTAGCCCAGCCAGCTCCAGTCCAACACAGAGCCAATTTCTCCTGAACTCCTATAGCACTGTTTGCAGAGTGATGGTAAATTGCTATTTATTTTTGAATCTCCAATGACTGGCGCAGCATCTGGCACATAGAAGACAAATGAATACATAAAACTTGTCCTTGAGGTTACGTTTCCTTGCACATGAAAAGGGGATAGGAAATCCTATCTCAGTGCATGGCTTTGAGGATAAAATGTGATTTTAGAAAAGAAATGGTAAAAGTGTCTTTCCGGTTGCATTGTGCAATGTACATGGAAGGAAATATTATTGTCCTCATTACCATGAACAGTGGTTAATTATATGTGTCAACTTGACGGAATCAGGGAGTATCCAGATATTTGATCAAACATTATTCTGTGTGTTGGGCTTCCCTGGTGGCGCAGTGGTTGAGAGTCCGCCTGCCGATGCAGGGAACACGGGTTCGTGCTCCGGTCCGGGAAGATCCCACATGCCGCGGAGCGGCTGGGCCCGTGAGCCATGGCCGCTGAGCCTGCGCGTCCAGGAGCCTGTGCTCCGCGACGGGAGAGGCCACAGGAGTGAGAGGCCCGCGTACCGCAAAACAAAACATTATTCTGTATGTATCTGTGAAGGTGTTTCTGGATGAGATTAACATTTGAATTGGTAGAATGAATAAAGCAGATTGCCCTCCCCAATGTAGGCGGATCCCATAAAATCCACTGAAGGCCTGAATAGAATGAAAAGGCTGACCCTCCCCTGAGTAAGAGGGAACTTCTCTTTTCTTGCCTTCAGACTTGAACTGAAAACTCAACTCTGCTTAGGTCTTGAGTCTGCAGCTTTCAGGCTGGAACTTCAGCCTCAGACAGGAAATACACCATGGGCTTTCCTGCGTCTCCAGCTTACCAACTGCAGATCTTCGGATTTGTCCGCCTCCATAATCACGTGAGCTAATTCCGTACAATATTGGGTTGGCCAAAAAGTTCACTCGGGTTTTTAGTAACGCCTTAGGGAAAAACCCGAACAAAGTTTTTGGCCAACCAAATACATTTCTTTCTTAGATCGATAGATAGATAGATAGATAGACAGGTAGATAGATAGATATAGATAGATCAATAGATAGATATAGATAGATCGATAGCTAGCTAGACAGATATAGATAGATCGATAGCTAGATAGCTAGATAGATATAGATAGATAGAGATAGATAGATAGATAGATAGATAGATAGATATAGATAGATAGATAGATAGATAGATAGATAGATAGATAGATAGGGAACCTATTGGTTCTATTTCTCTGGATAACACTCACTAATAAGACATTATTATTCCTAAGGTTAACTCCAGAATTTTTCCCTTCTAAGAAGCTCACACTGAGATCCAACCAACGATGAACAAGAGTAAGAAATGCTACTCTGAGGAACTTGGGCAACTACAAGTTTTACAGGGACTGGAGTGGACTGACCATGTGGGGATTGGGCAGGAGTGACCAGCAAGGCCAGCAACACAATCCACATATCTACTAAGCAAGAAACCTCAGAACAGTCCTCAAAACCAGAGCGGGAGTGACGACTGGATGATCAACTACTGGAATGAGACGTGACCGATCATGCAAAGATAAGCCACAGGGTCGCAGTCTGAGGCTTCTAGTTTGCTACTTTTCGTTGCAATGTATCAGGATACACTCTGATTATTTCAGAAAATAGAATGAGAAGTGAACAGACAAAACAGCTGCCCAGCTATGGGCATCTCTACTAGATCATGAAAATTATTAAAAGATCCAGAATTGCAGGGTGAGTTTTGACAAGTGGTTCAACACTTTAAACAAAAAAAAGAAAAAAAAAAAAAAAGGAGGGTGCCAGGGGCTCTTTTTTAAGTGGTAGCTCCAACTTGGTGGGATAACAGGAGTGACATGGTGCCTTAGAGAAGTCGGGTAAATTAAAGACTCTGGAGGAAAGGCTTTTCATTTCTTTCTTCATTTTAAAAACTATTTGAACCTAAGCATTCACTTTCCGAAAGGATTTCTCTCTAGAAACCTGCGCACCCTGAATAGCCCTGGACTTGTGTTGGAAATGAGCACTTCCAACAGAGCTTTATACTCATCTGTCAGGTCACAGTCTGCCCTGAAACAAACTGACTCTAAAACTGTGAAAACACCATCCCCCGACTCCACAAGGTCCTTGGGAAACA
Organism: Stenella coeruleoalba; assembly: GCF_951394435.1. NCBI lineage: Eukaryota > Metazoa > Chordata > Mammalia > Artiodactyla > Delphinidae > Stenella > Stenella coeruleoalba. The sequence continues at coordinate 13,128,629 of NC_137157.1, forward strand.
TGTCCTGGGACAGCAGATATGCAGGGGAAATATGAGTGGACTTCCCTACCTGAAGGGAGACTTTGATCAATGGATTCTTGAATGTCCAGGAAGGACCAGACATAAACAACATCAGCCTTGCTGTAAAAGACTGCAGAGCCCTTGATGTAGGAGCTGCCCAGTTTTCAACAATCATAAAAGGCACAGACATGATAAAGATCAAACTGGAGGATCAATGCTGGGTCTGGGCCAAGTTGCTGGTGGAGCCAGATGAGCGTTACTCAGTTTCAAGGTCACCTGCCTGAATCAAGAAAGGTTACCAATAATATATGAGGCAAAGTGTGTGTGGCTCAGTGGCCTGGGTTGATCTCCATGAATGCATATATTCTTATAGAGGTACCCATGCATTAGTAGAAAGAAGATATTATCTTCTGAAAGAATTATTTTTTAACATCTTTATTGGAGTATAATTGCTTTACAACGGTGTGTTAGTTTCTGCTTTATAACAAAGTGAATCAGCTACACATGTACATATATCCCCATATCTCTTCCCTCTTGCATCTCCCTCCCTCCCACCCTCCCTATCCCACCCCTCTAGGTGGTCTAAAAGCACCGAGCTGATCTCCCTGTGCTACGAGGCTGCTTCCCACTAGCTATCTATTTTACATTTGGTAGTGTATATATGTCCATGCCACTCTCTCACTTTGTCCCAGCTTACTCTTCCCCCTCCTCATATCCTCAAGTCCATTCTCTAGTAGGTCTGTGTCTTTATTCCCGTCCTGCCCCTAGGTTCTTCATGACCATTTTTTTTTTTTTTAGATTCCATATATATGTGTTAGCATACGGTATTTGTTTTTCTCTTTCTGACTTACTTCACTCTGTATGACAGTCTCTAGGTCCATCCACCTCACTACAAATAACTCAATTTCGTTTCTTTTTATGGCTGAGTAACATTCCATTGTATATATGTGCCACATCTTCGTTATCCATTCATCTGTTGATGGACACTTAGGTTGCTTCCATGTCCTGGCTATTGTAAATAATGCTGCAATGAACACTGTGGTACATGACTCTTTTTGAATTATGGTTTTCTCAGGGTATATGCCCAGTAGTGGGATTGCTGGGTTGTATGGTAGTTCTATTTTTAGTTTCTTAAGGAACCTCCACACTGTTCTCCATAGTGGCTGTATCAATTTACATTCCCACCAACAGTGCAAGAGGGTTCCCTTTTCTCCACACCCTCTCCAGCATTTATTGTTTGTAGATGTTTTGATGATGGCCATTCTGACTGGTGTGAGGTGATATCTCATTGTAGTTTTGATTTGCATTTCTCTAATGATTAATGATGTTGAGCATTCTGAAAGAATCATTTTTTAACATCATTTATACCACTATAAGCCCTGAGACCTTTTATAGATTTATATAGCCTCTTTGATTTATCTGTTAAATAGAAATTAAAATGCTTTGAGTACAAATAAGAGGAAACCAACTCAATCAAGCTTATGGAAAAAGGAATTTGTTGATTCATGGACTTGTATCATTAAAAAGTCCAGAAAAATACAATAGTTGGGCAAAGCCAGATCCCAGGGTTCAGTCAAAATAGTCAAGATTCTGTTACTCTCTCCAGTTCTCAGATAGCATCTTTCCATATGAAGGACAATATGGCAGCTGGCCACTCCAGACTGATAGTTTATTTCCAATGGAAATAAGTCCTTCCAAAAATTCCAGCGGAAGGTACCATGGAATATCCTAATTGGTCCAACTTGGACCACATTTCTATATCCCTAGACTAATCACTTTGGCAAGGAGAATAGGATATTGTTATGAAAAGAGGGATACAGGAAAGGGTAGTGCAGTGGTGAACTGCATAGTATATAGATAAAAGGAACAGATGTCTGTACTTGTTTCCTTTTCTATATTTTTAGGACCAGATGAGATAACTACTTGGAAATCGTGTTTTAAAGTGAAAATTCTTATAAAAATTCAGATGTGTCTGTAACTTAACATAGGGATAGTCAATGTTAATGTTTTATTTGTCCACAAATAGCTGAGAGATAAATGTGGGATCTTTTCTTGCATTTTCTTCCCACACTGAGTAATAGAAAGGTACAATTTCTGGAATAATGAGACCTGAGTTCAAATCTAGACTCCCCTCTGTTACCAGATGCATGATCTAGGACATGATCTACTAGCTCACAGGACTGCTAGGAGGATTAAAAGAAACATACTATGTGGAAGCACTTTGTAACCCCGAGAGCTGTATGCAAACATAAGAGGAAATAGAGTTATGAAGCCATGTTACAGTACAAAGAGAGATGGGGAAAGTGTGAACGGCCAGGAGCTTAAATATCCCTCAAAAGCCTGCAGGGCAGCTTCAAGGCCTGAGGTGGAAAGGTCAGCGAGACTCAACTCTTTGGGGTGGTCAGTTACAAAAAAAGGGGCAGCTTGGGGCAGTCACTGATGCCAGGGTCTGTTGTAGATAGTGTTAGTGGAGAGAAGACCAGGTTCAAGACTTCTCGCCATACCAGCTTCTCTCCATCATCCAACATCACTCTCGTCCTAAAACCTATACTTCATTCCCTTTAGGAAGAGTCCAAGAATGAAAGGACTCTAACAAAATAAAGGCTATGCAGAAAGCAGAGATTATTGTTAATATCTCATTACCCAAGATTCAAGGATAATATTCACAACTGCCTTTACGGGAGCTGGGAAGGGCAGGGAGAAGGAGATTGGAGAGGGTGCTTTGAATGATTTGACTAGAGTACATGGATGTCTTCTACACTAGACTCTTTGATTTGATCTTACCTGATGAGCCCTGCCAGATAGAGAAAAAGAATAGCCCTGTTTGGGGTCATGCTCCACCTAATTCATTGATTCAACTGAAATACTTTACTCGTATTCTCTAAACTTCCTACAACACTGCTCAATGCTATTCTATTACTTCACTGAGTCCCTACTCTGTGCCAGGTCCAGTGCTGGAATCTAAGGTGTGAGAATGAGTAACCCATGTTCCCTGTCATCCCAAGGAGCCCAGGAGGTAAGGACAGTGCAGCACGATGGATGCTATGACAGGGGGAAGCACAGGTGAATTGGAAGAATGGAGGAGTGGTATCAAACACAGTCCAAGGAGGCATTCCAAGAATGCTTCCCGAAGGAGGCGATTGCTAAGCAGAGTTGACGTTATCCAGGCAAAGGAATGTGGGGAGACCATTTTGAGGTAAAGAAATACAAGAAGCAGCATAATATGTATAGAGATTACGAAAAGGTTTGTTTTACCAAAGGGCAAAGTGGAAATGAGTTTGTTGAGGGGGTAGTATCGGTGTGTAAGGAGCATGGACCTTATCCTGTAGTTGTTAAGGAGCCACTGAAGAGCCTTACCTGGAGTGCATGGTCTTATTTTTATTTCAGAAATATCTTTATGGTGTCTGCATGAATGATCTATTAGAGGTGAAGCTGGATATAGGAATTAGAGAGCTAGAGCAATAACTCATTTGGAAGATAATGAGGTTTTGAATGAAGACAGAGCTCTGGTAGGGATGAGAGAAGAGAATTAATTTAAAAATATATATGTAAGGTAAACTTGGCCAGATAGGCAACTAACTGATTGAATACAGAGCTGAGGGAGAGGACAGAATCCAGTATAACTCCCAGGCTTCTGACTGCGGGAACTGGTGGTACCATCAAATGAGTTAGTCAAAACGGGAGGGGCAGGCTTAATGGGGACCATGATAAGTTTGTTTTAGAATATATTTGAAACAGTGATGTTCACAGAACCTCAAAATGGAGAGGTCTGTTAGGTAGCTGCATCCACAATTCTCTGTGCTGGGGAAGATACAAAGGTGAGTATTACCAGACTAGAGGAGGTAGTTAAAACCACAGAAGCATGTGCTATTGCTCAAGGACAACTTAAAGACTGATGAAAGGAGTTAGCTGTGTGTGCCAAGAATCCAAGACGTAAGGGAAGAAAGGAGGAGGTAGATACAAGATGCCAAAAAAAGAATGGCCAGAAATGGAAAGACAAAGAAGGGAGAAGTCTCAAGATGGAATGCAAGTGGTCATTATTATCAAAAGCTACTGAGACATCAGGGGAGCTACAGACTAAAAAGAGTCCTTTGGAGGTGACAATTAGGAAGTCACAGGTGAGAAGAGAGATTGCAATTGAGTGTGATCAGTTTGGGGGAACAACTTAATAGCATCCCTACCTTCCTAGTCTGTGGGCAGAATCAACTGAGACATTGAGACAGGAAACTCAGATGGAAAATGTAGCTTAGAAGTGTCATTGAAGAGACTTGCTACTTCTTCCTCTCCCTTGAATTGACCTCCTCCCTCCTCAGTTTAGTTCTCTTGGTTGCAGAGTAGAGTGTACCTGAGTGAGCTTACTGCAGGGGTAAACAGGTAAACCTGAAAGAAGGGGAGGAGAAAGTTGAGGAAGCAGGCTTCAGCTTTTTTCTAATATCATCAATCAGACAAGTCTATCCATCCCCAGAAAAGCAGAGGGAACAGTGAGGCTATCTTTTTGGTAAAGTTTCATTCTGGGAGGGAAGGAAAAGTTGCCTTCCCTCTTTGAAACAAAAATGACAGAGAAAAATATCATATGATATCACTTATATAAAAGAAATATAATATGATGGCGCTTATATGTGGACTCTAAAACAATGATACAAATGAGCTTATTTATAAAACAGAGACAGACTCACAGACTTAGAGAACAAACGTATGGTTACTGGGGGGAAGGGTTTTGGGTGAGAGATAGTTGGGGAGTTTGGGATTGACGTGTATACACTGCTATATTTGGGATGGACGGCCAACAGGGACGTACTGTGTCGTTTAGGGAACTCTGCTCAATATTATGTGGCAACCTAGATGGGAGGGGAGTTTGAGAAAGAATGGATGCATGTATGTGTGTGGCTGAATCATTTTTGCTGTATACCTGACGCCAGCACAGCATTGTTAATCAACTATACTCCAATATAAAATAAAAAGTTAAAATAAATAAATAAAATTAAAAACAAACCAAAAAACCCCCAAAATGATGGGGGAAAATAATGTTCTCTTCTAGCAGTGGTGGGGATAAAATCCAAATTTCAGGACACCGAGGAATGAATGAAAATGAGGAAGTAGAGGCTGCCAATGTAGACAACTCATTCTGGAAGCCCAGCTGGGAAGGGCAGGAAAGAAAGATGGCAGAGAAGAGATTTGAATAATTAGGTTAGAGCACGTGAATGTCTTCGGCACCAGACTCAGATTTTGTCTTACCTGTCCCAAGGCCACGACTCCTTAATTTCAATTAACATTATACCCAGAGGCAAGAGAGAGACTTCCTTGTCCTAACGAAGCTGAACCAGCAAAGTTGGTCCTTTTCCCTCAAATACAGTAGTTTGTTCTTTGATGGTAGAAGGAGCGCTGGGCTTGGAGTCAGAACATCTGGACTCCGAACATCTGGACTCCAATGCCAGCTCTTTTACTTACTCCTTATATCACCTCGAGTAAATCTTTTACTATTCTGAGCCTCGGATTTCCCATCTCTGAAATGGAAATAATTGGCCATATCTCATAGGGTTGCTGTTAAAATCGACTCAGATGGAATCATATCAGATTAGGTTAATATCAATAGGAGAATGCACATGATATGGCCTCTGCACATTGCTCAGGTGCTCAATACATGCTTATTGATTCTAAATCTATTTACTGGCAACAATGCTCTTCTATAAAAGCATCTAAGAACTACAATTTAGGACTATTACACATAACAGTTAGCATACTGTTGTCCCTCTGGGAAGACTCCCTTTTTACTTACATAGAAGAAATATCAGGCTAAGAGTCTGGCTGACTGCTCAGAGCACAGCAGTGTCTTGTCAGAATCACTCTTTTCTAGAGTTAGGTACCAATTTTGCCAATTTGGATTCTCAATTTTGTTTCACTACCTAGAGGTAATCTAACTTAAAGGGATAGATCAACACTGTCCAAAGTTACAAGAGACCTGGTATGTAATACAGGTGCCAATATGTTTTTAACAAATCTCCTATTCATTGGTGATAATATCCAATGTGTTATATTTATTTACTCAATCATTCATTCAATACTTAGTTTTGTTCTGTGCCAGATATTGTGAATACAGAGATGAATAATGATCTCTTATCTTGAGGAACTAATGGTCTGTTAGCAGAGAGGCGTGCAAATAGATGCATGCAGAGCAAGAGGTGAGTGCAAAATTCCAAGTCTAGGGACCTCAGTGCCACTGAAGAGAGGTTAACCCTGCTTGGAGGAAATCAGGAGAGATTTTTTTTTTTTTTTTTTTTTTTTTGCGATACGCGGGCCTCTCACCGTTGTGGCCTCTCCCGTTGCGGAGCACAGGCTCCGGACGCGCAGGCTCAGCGGCCATGGCTCACGGGCGCAGCCGCTCAGCAGCACGTGGGATCTTCCCGGACAGGGGCACGAACCCATGTCCCCTGCATCGGCAGGCGGACTCTCAACCACTGCGCCACCAGGGAAGCCCCAGATGAGATTTGAGAGTAGCAGCTGCCTGAGCTGAGACTTGGAGGGTAAGTAGGAGTTTGTCAGATGAAGATGGTAAGAAAGAGCACTCCAGACAGAGGCAGCTGTGCTCTGGAGACACGAAACAGCCTGCTCATTCTAGGAACTGTTCATTCTGGAAACAAGTTTAGTGGGAATGGAGGGTTGGATGCAAGCCGCAGTGGAAAGTGGAAAAGTAGATGCCGTATCAGGGAAGACAATGAATACGAGGAACTTGTACTCAACATAGGCAGAGGTAGCGATGGGAAGGGGCTGGGATGAGCCAGTCTCTGCCTACAGTCTCTGCCATGCATGAAACCAGCCTCCCAGGAAATTACTTGCAGATCTGATGTCAGAACAAGCATATATGATGTCATTCTTCATTAAGAGCATATGACTCCCCTCATTAGCTCATTACTCAGCTGACCTACCTTCATTGTTTGGCAGAGCACCTGCCCTCCTCTTCCATGAGTGAGGGAAATATTCTATGTCCCATATGGATAACCCATTTCCATATAAAAATATCTTGTTTCTAACCTATTACAGTATAGCTCAAGAGTCAAGAACGTGGAGCCAGATGGCTTGGGTGTGAATCCTGGCTTCTCCACGAACTAGTTGTGGAACCTAAAATGTGGGCTCAAGCTTTTTATGCCTCAGTTTCCTCATCTATAAAATGGGGGATAATGTAACTGCCTACCTTAAAGTGTTGTTAGATTAAATGGGTCAATATACTCTATATAAAGTGCTTAGAACAGAGCCTGGCTCATGGGAAAATGTATGAAATGTTAGTTGTTGCTATTATATCTTAGCAATTAGATTATAGCTTTAAAAGTTCTGTTCTAGACAGTTAAAGACAACAGGCCCAAAACAGAGTCACTTATGTTAAGCCCCATGTCACCAAACCGAGACTTAATTAACAGTTTTCACCAAACCGAGACTTAATTAACAGTTTTGGCTCTCTCAGAAATGGAATCTTAAAACAGTCAGTAAGGAATTGCCTGGTCAACACTACTTAGGAGTGCCTGACAGACACCTACTATCCCCTAAAGGAAAGTAATCTTGCAATAACAACCTTTTTTTTTTTTTTTTTTTGCCTAGTATAACTTCATTATTCTTGCTCCCTTTTGCCTATAAGTCTTTCATTTTGTTCAGTTCCTCAGAGCTCCTTTCTATCTGCTAGACTGGATGCTACCCGATTCAAATTGATATTTTGCTCAAATAAACTCTTAAAATTCTTAATATGCCTCAGTTTGTCTTTCAACAAAACCCACGAGATTTCCCTAGACTCTGGGGTATTTTGTCTAGTGTTAATCAAAGAGATTCAAACTGCCGAGGTTCAAATCCTAGCAGTGGCCCTCAGTGTTCATATAATATTTGGCAACTTACAAAACTCTGTTAGCCTCAATTTCCTCATTTATAATATAAAATCAGTAATGTGCACCTCAAAGGATTAGTGTGAGGGTTTAACACAATAATGTCTGTAAATGTTCATATCACACAGAAGATATGCAATAATTTCCTATTACTTCCATTAGGAATCAGCTAACACTGACTCTTCCCTGTGACCCAAATAAGAAAATAAACGCAATAAGAAAGAGCACATAGGGAATTTTTGTCAACTAGGTTTCAGAGATGAAAAACTGAATAAGAACTGACTTTGGATTTGTCTTTAAAACCCAGCGAATAGATTAGTCATGATTTATCCAGACACTAATTTGCCTAAGCTGATTTGAAAATTGTGAAAAATGTCTTCTTTCTCTTTGACCCTAAACTCGAATATTGGGCACATCCATCCCAGATCCCTTTCATGCAGATAAATGGTGCTGAAATTGTACTATCTGTGATCACTCACCTTGGTTATAGCTTTTGGATTCCTGTACAACTTGCTTTTGAAGTCCCAAAGTGCACATCTGACCTGAAGAGGTGTCAGTTTGAAGATTACTTTGACTTAATCTAGCTCTGCCCTTCAGAGACACTCAAATGTACCCCCGGTATAGACTCACCTAAGCCAACATTCATTTGCAAACATTCGTCTGAAATTTCCCCATCTGGGCAGCCAATTTCTCATTGGTAAAATGCGGAGTTTAGATTATCAGGGATCCTTTTTTTTCCATGTTTAATTTTTTTCTTTTTCATTGAAATATAATTGACATATAAATTATATTAGTTTCAGGTTGTACAACATAATAATTTGATATTTGTATATATTGTGAAATGATTACTACAACAAGTCTAGTTAACATCTGTCAACATACTTAGTTATAAAATATTTTTCTTGTGATGAGAACTTTTAAGATTTACTCTCTTTTAAGATTTACTTATATCTTAAATCTTTTAAGATTTACTCTACTTAAGAAAGTAGCAGCTTTCGAATGTGCAATACATTATTATTAACTACGTCATTATGCTGTAAATTATATCCCATGACTTATTTATTTTATAACTGGAAGCTTGTACCTTTTGACCACCTTCATCCATTTCGCCCACCTCCCACCCCCCACCTCTTGCAATTATCAATCTGTTCTCTGTATCTATGAGCTCATTTGTTGTTGTTGCTGTGTTTTATTTTGGTTTTAGATTTCACATATATATGGAATGGAAGAACAATTTAGGAGCTGTCACTATTTTCAGGGTGGGTATGCTTTCTTCAAATGGTGCAAGCCTCCTGGGGATTCTGATAGTTGCTTTCCTGGAAAAGGGAAAAATGGTGTAACTCTTCTCCCCTGCCCCCATTACGGAGCAGCCCAGAATCATGTAATGAAAGCTCTATGTTTTGGTAGGACTATACGGAGGAAATGCTGAGGGCTATTGGATTATAGTATTTCTGAGAGCTTCGGTAAACTCTCAGAAGTGAGACAATTGAAAGAGCACAAGTTTTGTTGCTGGAGAGGTGATGTTCAAACCCCAAATGTATCTTTTATTAGTGAGAGTGAAAGGTTATTCAAGGCTTAGCCTTGATTTCTCCATCTGTAAAATGGGGATGACTGTAGAAGATAAGAGAAGAGTAAGTGAGAGATTGAATGTAAAATCATAGTAAATGCTCAAAAATGTTATATACTTTATCCCAGCAGGGCACTATGGGGCCTCCCCAGGACAGACACCACAACCACCCCCATGTCCTCAGCCTGCCTCTTGTCTATAGAAAAAATTTAGCCAAAGTATAAATTTAATCACAGAATTGAGAAAATGAAGAAATAAAGGAAAACAACCAAACAAGACAAAATAATAGTTTAGCCATTAAGTAAAGTCAAGAACCTTTAGTTCCTCCTCAAGGGCTATAGATAATATTCTGAGCCATATCCTTTGAGCTGTTTTGCAGGTACTGAAACCCCCACCAGGTGGAAGAAGTTAACTACATGGTGACCACTCTGTAGCCATGACATAAGCTGCACCATCTTGCACAATTCCAAGAACTGGCCTCAAGGAAATGGGAACAAACCAACCTTGGAGTTGAAGATGAACTGTACCTAAAACAATCAAGATGACCAGACCATAACATGACCATTTTCAAGATGGTTGTAGGAGCCAACTGTGCTGTTCTGCACATAGCCCCCCTTACCCTATGTGTGCACCTTTGAGATTCCCCTTTAAAAGTTCTTGCCCCTTGATCAGCAGTGGAGGAGTAGTTCTTTGGGACATGAGTCCACCTTCTCCCCAGGATTTCTGGCTTCCTCAATAAAGCTATCTTAACTTTTACACAACACTTGTCTCTCAGTATTGGATTCTTGAGCAACAGGCAGCCGAGCCTGAATTAGGTAACAATGCCTTTTTTCTAACACCCTGCATCTATGATTCAATGAGTAAAGGTTACAGGCATCCGTATTTCAACTGTGTCTTAGGAAGAAATTTCTAATATTGAGGGTCTCCCAGTAATGGAATAGACTGATTCATAGGATTCTGATCCCCCCAACTCCTGTTGTCTCCTGTTATTGCTGGAAATAGTCAAATACAGTCACAATAATCTGCTTTTATTATAAAAGATGATGAGACAGGAAGTTGGCTTAAATGCCACTTAAACTCAAAGACTTTAGGATTCTTGAGAAGTCACTTCTAATTTTTAAAATTCCCTAATGGATAAACGAGATGCTTTTAAAGACATTCAGATTATTCATAGGAGTTTACAGGGAGAACACCCTTGTTACCCAGAGAAAGAAGATCCTCAAATATGGGCTTGATCATGGAAAGAAAGTTCTACTGACATTATTTAACCTCAAGGGCATCCACCTCCTTGAGATACCCTTGAAGTAATTGCTTTAGTGTGTAAAAATGGAGATTACACAGTGTCACAACTGTTAACTGAAAAAATGGACAGAAAAGTATTCAACAAAAGGGTTTCTCATTTACATGACCCCAAAACAAACAGTTCCACTTCTTGTCCTCTCTGAATTGACTTGAACTAAATTTAGCGTTTATCAGAGGGAGGGAGAATAATTCAGTCTTACAGGTTGCTGTTGCTCTTTTACTTAGAGAGAAAGTGAGGTTTCATGATGAAATCCTAAGCTTCAGCCCCATCCCTGCCCCTGACAGCTATATGTCTTTGGGCTAGTCATACAATACCCTGGAATTTCATTTTCCTCATTTGTAAAATAAGGGTAAACTTTAAACACCTTGTAGAGTTGTTGTAAGAAGAGTTGAGATTTGTTTTCCAAAGTGTGGTGTTTTTTTGTTTGTTTTGTTTTGTTTTCAAAATGGTACAGGCACTTTGGAAGACAGTTTGGAGGTTTCTTACAAAACTAAACTTACTCTTAACATACAATCTATCAGTCGTACTCCTTGGTATTGACCCAGAGGAGTAGAAAACTTATGTCCACACAAAAACCTGTACAAGGATGTTTATAGCAGTTTTATTCATAGTTGCCAAAACTTGGAAGCAGCCGAGATGTCTGTCAGTAGGAGAATGGATAAACTGTGGTACAACCAGGCAATGGAATGTTACTTAGTGCTAAAAATAAATGAGCTATAAAAACATGAAAAGACATAGAGGAAACTTTTATTACTAAGTAAAAGAAGCCAATTTGAAAAGGCTACATACTGTATGATTCCAACTATATGACATTCTGGAAAAGGCAAATCTATGAAGACAATAAAAAGACCAGTGGTTGCCACGGATTTGTTGGGGCAGGTGGAGGAATGAATAGGTGAAGCACAGAGGATTTTTAGAGCAATGAAAAGACTCTGTATGATACTATAATGATGGATCTATGTCATTATAAATTGGTCCAAATGCACAGCAGGAGTGAACGCCAAGGTAGACTATGGACTTTGGTTGATTATGATGTATCAGTGTAGGCTCATCCACTGCAACAAGGGTACCACTCTGGTGAGGGATGTTAATAACGGGGGAGGCTGTGTGTGGGAGCAGGGGGTATATGGGAAACCTCTTCACTTTCCTCTTTATTTGCTGTGAACCTAGAACTGCTCTTTAAAAAGTCTTTAAAAAATGTGTTTCTTGGGTCACTACAGTTCTGCCTTTGAAGGGGGTATAAAGAAACCAAACAGATAAAGTCTGGGACCTCTCACTCCACAATCCAGAGTAGCTCCCTATTGGCTCCAAGATTTTAAGCATTTGAAAACCCTTAAACTCTCATTCATTCATTCAGGTACTCACATATGTATACTTTGTTTTGCTATATGCCAGGCGCTGTCGTAGACCATGGGGATACGACAGTGATCAAGATAGACAAAGTCCTGGCCTTCATGGGATCATATTCTAATGGGATGACGTTCACAGGACTGAGGGGAAAGTGATTATTATTTTACCGGAGGATTGATTCTAAGAAAACCAATGAGTCTGGCTGCCACCTGGAAAACATGTGAAATCTGAGTCTGGAAGCCAAACCTCTATGTCATATTTCTCAAGAAGTTGTGCCCATCTGGCCAAAAATGCTTTTGCTTTGGAGAAAGGGAGTTGCCAAATGGCAGGATGGGTTCCAGTGGGACAGTCCAGGCATCCTTCTCCGAGTTGGGGCAAGAAGCCCACTGTTCAAAGTAACTTGCCAAATATCCTCTTTGTGATATGAAAACTTCACCACTCTCCACTCTTTTTTTTTTTTTTTTTTTTTTTTTTTTGCGGTACGCAGGCCTCTCACTGCTGTGGCCTCTCAGGGAAGCCCACCACTCTCCACTCTTTAATCATATAGCTGCTTAAGCTGCAATCAAAGTCTGTCTGTGGATTGCCTTGGGCCAGCTTTTCCTAGGCATGGGTCATTGCCATGCCACTTCTGAGGTATTTTCTCTCTCTCTCTCTCTCTCTTTTGCCATATCCACGTACCTTCATCATTATTATTTACTCACTATATAGGTTTAAATCTACTCACCTTTTACTCAAATTTACTTAAATAAGAATCTCTAGTAAATAAAAAACTGGAACCATTTTCCAGAAACCATAAGGTATGCATAGGGAATAAATACTACACAGACAAAATAATGTTATTAAAATCTAAAGTGCTGTCTGCTAAAGATTTTGAGCGTAAGACCTGCTCTCTCTTTGTTAAAATGTACTATTGCAAGGGTTAGAATCCTGCTAAAGATATGCTGACAGTAAACTGGGACTTTCTGCTTGCCTTAATCAGAAATATGGAAGTTGAAAAAGAACTGTCTCAGCATGTGACTCAATGTTATTTAATTCCATGGTCACATACCACCTACATGCATCTCACACACCACCCATTGACCTAAAACAAATAGACTGCCGGACAGTTCTCCAGCAAAGATGTGTGTATTCGGGATGAGCAGAGAATTGCAATTGGGGTCTGCAACCATGGTGAGGCACGTGCAAGTCCCCACATGGCAAGGGAAGGAGAACCCTTTTATAGAGGAGAAAAAGAAATTGGGAGGGCTGTAGTAAACAAGGAATCTATGGCTTTTCATTGGCTGAGTCCCTTCCAAGAAAGAAGAAGAGTCTGCCTTCCTCCTGTTGGGCTCAGCTGTCACAGCAGGGCAAGGGAGCTCCCCCTTCAGGTCTCCTGACTCTATTTAATTGTGATTTCTGTTTGTTAATTTTTAATACACCTAAACTCATTTCAAGTCCCACCAGTGCTGAGTGCTTCATTTTGGGGAAGCTGTTTTGTGGCAGCTTGACTTTTGTAGACCTTAACATTACGCTCTGTGATGCCTCAGATCTAGCCGACCAGCCCTGGATATGCTTCCACACATCACCCGGTCTGTGAGCCAGAGATGAAATCCCTGTGTCTCAGCTCCAAACTCATTCTTTTTTACTCTGTTTCTGATGCTGAGGCTGGGACTTTGCAAACCACAGTTCCCCCTTACCAGAGGGGTTCTCATTAAATTCTGCCAGTCGGAGGCATTTGAAGGATTCCGCACGGCAGGAGGAGGGAGAAGGGACTTGCTCCTCTCCTTTTGCCTGTAGAAGTTTCTGTTGGTTTTGCCCGAGCAAGAGCCTTTCACCTGTCGTGGGCATTGGTTCCACTCTCCAGACTTTTTACGCACTTCCAGGATCAGCCTCACTGCACCCCTCAGAGATGCCCTTGGCAGCCGGTCAGTACCCTTCCCTTGGACCATACATCTGTACCTCATCTCCACCAGGACCTGTGAACTTCTCAGGTACCACCATCAACGGGGCAGCACTCTATCTTCAGATATCTGAGTCCCAGCTCCTCATAGCCTCTCTTCCAAGTCATTAGGTTTCGGTGACCCCCAAGCTCTCCCTTTGCTCCTATAACCCTAGCAGTGGTGGCTGCTTCCTAAAGTTACTATCTCTGTGGTGCTTCTTCCTAAAGTTACTATCTCTATGGTGTTTCAGTGCTCCCTTTTGGCTTTTTCTGTTCTCCAGCATCTGTTACCCAATTCCTTTCATCAAATTCTCTGGGCTGAAATACCTGGTCATTTTTGTTTCTTGACTGCACCCTGACGGACAAGTATTTGCTTACATCTCTCTCACTAGAGGGAACTCATTAAGCACAGAGATCATCATTAAATATTCAACCAGTGTTTTCTGAATACTTCCTTTACAGAAGGAAACAATTTCACACTCTTGTTATCACTGCTGATCATCCCTTCCTGCTCCTGATTCAGTGCCCCTGAAGGGAGAGCTGCTAATCTGATAGGCTAGCACCCAAGACGTTGGCTTTACATCATTCCCTAGTGGTCAGTGTTCCCAGGAGCCACGCCCTCTTCTGCACCACCACTTTCACTCGACGTTGGGTCAGACCCCTTTTAGGATCTAGCCATCTTTCTCCTTCCCCCACACAACTCAAAATATGCTGCTCATAAGATTTTGATTCAGAGGAAAATAGGAATCTCACCTGGACCTCCAGGGCTAAGCCCAATAATAGCTCAAAACAACTTTTATCATACACAGTGATCCCTCTATATCCATGGGTTCAGCATCTGCAGATTCAACCAATCACAGATTGAAAATATTTTTTTAAGAAGTCCAGAAATTTCCAAAAAGCAAAACTTGGATTTGCTGCATGCCAGCAACTATGTATGTTGCATTTGCACTGTATTAAGTATCATAAGTAACCTAGAGATGATTTAAAGTATACTGGAGGATGTGTGTAGGCTACGTTCAAATATTACACCATTTTATATAAGGAACTTGGGCATCCATGGATTTTGGTATCCGCGAGGGGTCCTGGAGCCAATCCCCCATGATATGGAGGGATGGCTGTACATTGGGGTTTGTGGGTACTGGATCTGTTAATGATAAAGTGGAACTTTTACATATCCTCCTATTGGTTTTTGTGGGTTTTGCTTCCTTAGGAACTTGGTAGAGATGAGAGTTGTATTATTTTCTATTACTGTATATCAAACCACCCCAAAACCTAGTGGATTAAAATAACGACTGTTGATTTGCACATCATTCTCTGGGCTGGCAATCTGGACAGGGTGCATCTGGGATGGCTTGTTTCCACTCCACCGGGTGTCGGCTGGGCTCATTCATGTGTTTGCCTAGGGTGATGGGGGCAGCTGGACCACATGTCTCTCACCATCCAGTTAGTCTGAATGTCTTCATATGGTGGCTAAGTCCCCAAAGCAGCAAGACAAAGAGAATGAGCACTAATGTGAAAGTGATTTTCATCCCTTTTCTACCATTCTATTGGCCCAAACCAACCAAGTCACATGACCAAGCCCAGAGTCAATGTGGGAAAGGACATGAGGTATAAAGCCTTGCATGGTTTGGGGTCACATTCACCTTTCTGGTTCTGTCTTTAGCTATCCTCCGCCCCCCCACCCCCGCAATCCCCACCTCACCAATCTCCTTCCTCCAGGCTTCTACCTGCCTCACTTCAACCCTATCTTATGATCTAGACTTATGAAACTAATTGCATTCCCTCCCTTCTCCATGTTTACTTGCACCTCTGGCCCTTTGTGCATGCTATTTCCTCAGCCTCGGACTCTTTTTTTTTTTATTATTATTACCACCATCCCTCCTCTGCTTCTTGCGACCAGCGCTGGTCATTCTTCAGCATTAAATGCAACTTCCTACTGGAAGCTTTCTGCCAATCCTCTGAGACTGTGTAAACTTTTCTTAAAACATGTTTCCATGGCACCCAGCTCCTGTCTTATTACATAAGATATGGAACTTGTCTGTTTGCTTATCTGTACTTGCACCAGACTATGGGTTTTGTAAGGATAAAAATCATGCACATTTCTGTGCCTATAGCCCATCAAATTTGTTTTCTCTAACCTTCCTGAGCAAAGAGTTCTCTAGAATAGAAGAAAATGTTTCCCTTTTGCATTATGATGGCATGAGAACAGGGCAAGCTCAGGACATTGAGACGTGGCATCTTCCCATCCTTTCTGGACTCATGTTTGGTTAATGTGCTCTATAATTGGCTTCCTGACTTTGAAATGTTCTCCTCAGGAAGCAGTTTACCTACCAAACACAGTTACTCTAACAACACGCTCCCTGGGGGTGTTGCTGGGGTGGAAAAGAGAAGACTTAACTGCTAAGATATTAAGATTTTTTCCCTATTTTTTTTCTTATAAAGATCTTATATTCATAGACATAAATGGAGAAAAATTGACCCACATGGTACAACAACAGAGAGATGACTCAGACAGCTAGATTAGAATTTAACTGCTCAGAGCTGTACCTCAACAGAACCCTCAGTGTTCCTGCTTATAGGACATGTGCTGCAGGGCAAACCCCAGGAGTACCTTAGTGAATAACCACTGTTTGACCTTCAAGCCTTGGAAGGACATCTTGCTTTTGATCAGAAGGACCCCTCACACACATACCATCCCACCGCCCTAAACATCAGTGTGGAAACAAGAGAAACTGTTGCAAAGTAATTAGTCACCTAAAAAGGTACATCTAAAAGTCTATCCCCCTCAACCCCAGTGGTCATTGAATTTGTATGCCATATCTTGTTCACAATATACAAACACAGCCTTAGTGCATAGAAGATACTTAATTACCATATGATGAATAAATTGATGGTGTTGGTGAACAGGAAAATAAAGACCATGTTCAAGCCTGTGTTCCAAGTGTGTAAAATTATGAACAAGACATATCTTCTAGAAGGTGTTAAACAAGTCTTTGTTGAATGAATGAAGGAAGCTGAGGCCCTAGAGAAGGTCAACACTTCCAATAAACACATTCATCTCAGGAGTCAGCCTCTTCATTTTGACATTTCTTCCAAAGAGGAAGTCAATTATCCTTGAAATATGACCCAACACTTTGTCCCTGCTTATTCTCGAATATATGAACAAAAGAAAAAATAGCAAAGGTCACCTGGGGAAATAAATTTTAAGATGATAAGCTTCGAGAGGGAGATTTGATTCAATCTGGAACATCCAAGATGGAAACTTAATATGTAGCAATGGAAGAACACAGGCAATGCCTCTGGGCAGAGACAGGAGTCCTGCCTACTGCTTTTCCCTCCACACTTCCATCTTGGAAAGATGCAAGGTCATTAGAACATCAAGGCTGGGTCTGAATAGAAGACAACTTGGTTCTGCACCTCTTCAACTACATAAAGCTACAAATTCATCTCAACGTGAACAGAAAGACAGCACATGGCATAAAGCAAGAGTTCCGTGTTATAGGTTGATAAACCTGTGTTCACATTCAGGCTCTCCAGATAACAAACTGTAGGAACTGCATAAATTATTTCCCCTTTTCAGGCTTTAGTTTCTTCATCTGTAAATAAGGACCATAATGTTTCAGATTGTGGTAAGCAGTAAAAGAGAAAATGATTTATAATGAACAACGTTACACAGTGCAAGTGGTAATTGTCACTACTATAAAGACAGAGCTCTCATCTACAGAAACTTAGAATCTAATCAGAGAGATAGATCCGTGTTTAAAGCTGGAATTCATGGAAATCTGTATTCCTAATCCACCTGTTCCTTGAGTGATTTTCAACTGTTACTTGTTCATTTAACAAATATTTATTGAGCATGGCACAACTGGTCAGATAATGTGCTGGGCACTGAGGGGATATCATGGCAGGAAGAAGAGAGACAATCCCACTCTTCTTATGGGCCTTCTACGTGAGTGGGTGACCTGCAGACACACGCAAACGGGATGTTGAGAGCTTCTTAAGACAAATCCCATTTGGTTGCCTCCTCTCTCTTTCTTGAGTGCTGTGATCACTCTAGTTATCTTAACTGCCTGATCTTTGAAGGCAAATGAGTTGGCAACAGCTGGCCAAACTATCTGGCTTTTTCTGTGTGTGCTGAATGTGATATGTGAGCAAAGAAGAAGGTTAAAATAAGCCTGGCCATGGAATGCAAATGAAAAGCTTGGGTATGGAAGGACAAAAATCTTGGGGATTGCAAGGATTCCTAGTCTGAAAGTTTTCATTGACATTAAGAATCCAGTTTAGATGAAGGAACTCCTATGTGTTTCCCTGGACTGGCTCTTTAAGACTGAAGTTTTAGAAAGGGGGCCTTTGTAGAGGTAGGTACTGGTCTATGTGGCCTTTTTCTCTAAAGTCACGACTGAAAGGAAAGAAAATTGATGACTCCTTCTTCAGGAATGTAGACAAAACTGAAATCACCATCTTAGTAAGAAGGACTCTGAGGAATAGAAACATGGGAGACCTTGGGAAAGGCCAACACTTTTTTTTTTCATTTCCTTTTTCATACAGATCAGCAGTGAAAACCCTTAAAAAAAAAAAAAGAAGGGACCACTTCTTTAGGAGAAGCTGAGAAAAGAAGACGTGAGTAAACTGTATTCCACTCTGCAGCCAGACTGGATACCAAGCAAAAGCCTGGGTGGGGTCTGCCTCAGAGGCAACGCACTTCCAGGGCCTCTGCTGGTGGGAGAATTAGCTGTTTGGATGCTGACCTAGACCAAGGAAGGCAGCCTGGGCCTGAGCCTCAGAAAGACCAGGGACACCTATTGCGATAGTCTTGAATAAAAGTCTTCTTTACCACTGTAAGTGTCAGAATAATTTTATTTTTAACACGAACTCTAGTGAACCTATAGAATAAGGACCAGAGACTGTGACCCACAACCCTGAGCTCTTTATCCCAGTCATTCAAATTTATAGGTTCATACTACTCTACCCATAGCCTGACAGAGGTCCACTCTTTTATGGATCATAGGGAAGCCTCGTAGCAGGTCTTACTACTTACAATCTTCTCTGCTGCTATGCCCTCTCCACAATGTGTTGGAGAGTATTTCTAGAGCGTGCATGACAGGATAAACTGACAGCTCAAGAGCAGGCTCTGTGAAGACTGACGTTGAGTTATCTCTGAGTTTACATATGGAGGGCTGGAAGCCAGATGCAGCCCTCTGATGTGTTTGTTTGACTCACAGAGTCTTTTTAAAAGAATAAGTTAGTTGGCACTTTAACAACAAAAATCAACCTGGAGAGTTAGCTAAAAGTCTAAATTTCTTCCCTTGAAAAAAATGGAACATCTGGCCATAATGGGTCAGCATTTCTAAAGGCAACCATCCAATGGAGAGCAGGAGACGCTGTTCTCCTAGATAAGGCATGTATCCTCCAGTTTGTCCCAGTCCCCACCATTCCCTATTGCCACTCCATTGAGTTATTTAACCACCTAATCTTTGAAGCCATATGTGTTTTTAACAAATGGAGGAACTACTTGGCTCTTTTTTTTTTTTTTTTTTTTTTTTTGCTGTGTGGGGTGTGCAAGTTAAGGGGAAGAGTAGAAATGTACGTAACAAATGTTGGGTGGGGAAGGAAGAAAAAGTTGGGGAAAGGTATCGGAAATGGATAATGGAAAAGTTTGATGAAGCAACCCACACCACCTTCCATAAAATCTCTGCTTTTGAATGCTTCTGTCATTAGCTTTGAGAGTTATAGAAGAGCACTGGGAATCAGCTAAAGGTGGGCACAGCTCAAGAGCAGAGACTGCCTAGTGCGTAGGCTCAACAAAGCATGGCCTGTGGATCTTCCTGGTCACATTATTCTCCTGCGTTAAATCTATGTCCCTCTTTCCTACTCAACTGTGCACCTCTCATGAGCAGGGACCATTCTTTTTCCTTTGTGTCTCCTGTATCTTTCTATCACTTTCCTGATTAAATCCAAGTTCCTGAGACTAGAACATAGGCCTCCAAGATTTGATTTACTTCCCAATTCTTTTTTCTCACTACTTCCTCTGCATGATAAACTCCATCATTACCAAAACGTTTGTAGTTCTCCAAATGCACTTTACTCTTCTACACCCTTGTGCCTTCACATCTGACGTTTCCACTACCTGCAATATCAAACTTCACCAAGCAAATATAAATTTTTTCTTCAAGCCTCAGTTTAAGTATCTCCTTGCCTTTGAATTAATCCTGGATTCTCATTTTTCCACAGGCCAAATGAGTCATTCAGGTGTCTTTGTACATATCTGCATTATATCCATTACATTCATCATACAGTGGTATACTTGCGTCTTTACAGGATGATCATCCCGAAGGTATTCAGAGCAAAGGATAATAGTAAATGTATTATTCCATAGCTCAGCCTCCACCAGTTAATGTTCTACAAATGGAACATTGGCCCATCCGTGAGCCTTTCTCTGACCTTTAACCCGTGTGCTGTCTGCTGAATGGATGAGTGTGGGGATGGATAAACGCATACATGGCTTAAGAAATGGAAAAATGATTCCTAAGGTGTCCTAAGGAGCCTGCTATCCTCTGTGCCCATGTTGTCTTGGTTCCCACACACAAGGATGAATCCCCTCACACCCAAACTCTCTGTAGACTCAACATCCCTACCACTGCCTGATGGAGCCCTATACCTGTGTCCTCCTAGCCTAGAAAGTGCTATTGCAGATGCTACTGCTTAGCACCCATAGTGCCTACGGCTCTGTCTCTGGTCACAGAATCTCTCATGCAAGGGGCCAAATGAAGCCTCTCGCATGATTCTTCAAAGTATGCTTCACAATTGGATCAGCAGATGTTCTTTCCCTCTTGCCTGTCATTTTTCTTACCATGCAGTGAAAGCTTTCCAAAAGAGATAAACCCCACAATGGGAACGTTCTCCTTTATCAGCCACTCGCACCATTCTCTGGGTGTTTTTTTTTTCCTGCTTCCATGGAGCAAATTCAGTGCCCTCCATAGGGGAAGTTGCCCCTTCAGAGAGCTCACCCCGGTTTCCAGGCACCTCCCTTAGCTTTCTGCTTCCTCCTCCCATTTCCAGTTATATCTCATTCAGCAGGCTTGACTTAATTCTTGTGATTCTCTTGGAGGCTTCTGTCATACGTAGAGGTTCACCTCTCTCACTAGACAGAGGAGGAAGAGTAGGAACCATCTCTTCTCATGTTCATGGCACCTACAGCCCCGCACTGGCCAAAAGCAGTTGCTTAATAGTTACTTGTTTAATTAATAACAGTCTTAAAACCTGGCATTTAGTTGTAATAATAACTATAATTCTAATGACACCTACAATTTATTGATTACTGGCATACATAAATTATGTCATTTAATTCTGCCCCGAATCCTGAGTGGTCATATTATTTTTTCCATTTTCCAAACCAAGGCTCAGAAAATGTATGTGACTTGCCCAAAGTTACACAGTTTAAAAGTAGTACCCACGTTTTTGATTGGAAGGAAGACGTGACTTCCAAACATGTCCACAGAAAGAATGCAAGAGTAACTATGTGAACGTTTCCATTTGGAAGTAAATAAACAAATAAGTGGAGTCTAAATATTGCAGTATAGGCATGGTCATATCACATCCACAAATGCTATAAAACTGCACAGCCCTTATGAGATGCAGGTGCCTGGGGTCTTAGAAGCAAGAAGCTCGGGTACCTTTCAGTCTTCAAATTGTTGCTTGGCTGGTGAAGAAGACGCAGGAGTTAGGGTAGGGAGGGGGCAGGAGGAAAGGGGGAGGAAGTCGACAGAATTTTGCTCTGTTCTGTTCATCGTTCTTTGGCTGGACACACATTTTTCTCCAATTTTAAAAGAAAGGGAAAGACAAGACACAGATCTCTTTTGCCTCCCTCTGCTCTTCCTAAACTCTCAAGCTCTTTCCCACAGGTCCACAAAACTATCAAGTATCCACTGAAGTGGAAAAAAAAGGAGATGTTTTCTATACTTCAAGTCACAATCCTAAGAGCACCTCTGGGATGGATCTTTCAAGGAAAAGACTTGATCCGTTACCTCAGTAATTACACCGTCCTCCCCAGATTCCCCCGCTGATTCCAGCAGACCTGTCTCTCACTGGAAGAGGTGACCCGGGACAGGAAGAGCTTCATCTTACTGATGCAGGTGACAGGGGACTCAGAGCCCTCTTCTTTAAGTGGATTTTGCTGTGTGCTCAAGACTAGGGCTGAGAGTGGTATTGAGCCTTCTTGCTGAGCGCACTGTAGTTCCCCCAAAGAACTGGTGTCGGGGGCATGGAGGTAGCTGGGCACTGTGAGAGGGGCAGAACTCTAGGACTTCTGGACTTCCCTCAGAGGCTCAAACCTGATATGCTCTCTCTGATCTCAGGAGTTTTCCCACTTGCTATTCTCTCATCCTCAAAATGTGCTTCTCTGGTCTCTTCATCCAAACAATTGGAACCTAGACTCAGGATCTCAGCCAAAATATCACCTCCTCCAGAAAGTCTCCCCTCACCTCCAGATTCTGTCACAGTAGTAGACTGGTCAAGCGTGTGGGAGCTGGAATCCCTAGGCCTGGAGTTGTACCCATAGCTACCACTTACTAGCTATGATCTTTGGGCAAATTACTTTACCTCTCTGTGCTTCAATGTTCCTTTTTAGTATAAACTAGGAGAATAATGTTGTGAACATTAACTAAGTTACAGCATATAAATCACACAGAACAGTCCCTGTCATGTAGTAAAAATTTCATAACTGTCAGTTATTGTCATTATTATTACGATTTTTCTTTATTGCACTTTGGCATCGCAGTTATTTGTTCAGCAGCAGCATTTGCCCTGAGATTTCAAGATTCAAGAGGTTCAGCGAGTGTGTCTGTCTTGTTTACTGCTAAATTACAACAGCTTTGCATGACACATCAAATACTGAATAGATTTAGAATAATGAGTGACTCAATCAATGAATTGAAAATCTTCAGCAAACAGTGAAGTGACACCAGCTCTCTCTAAGAATATCTATCATGTTTTCTTTTAAAGCCCTAGCACAATTTCAGCCTTTCCAATAGACAAGAAAGAAGTATTTTTGGATGAATCAATGATACTTTTGGGGGAAGGTGGAAGAATAGTAGAAATAAGAAACGCAATCGCCAAGCATGTGCCAAAATGCCAGAAAGGGTTTGTTCTTGCAAGCGCTTAACATCCAATGAAAATCATCTAGGATAAAGGGGCTTGCCATGTAGCAACCTAGGAAAACACAAAAAAGGAAGCACAGTGGTGGCTGCTAAATGAATATGTTTCAGGCAGCTGAGGCCAGGTTGTGCTGTGGAAGGTGAAAGCGAAAATAAATACCTCGGGCTTCCCTGGTGGCGCAGTGGTTGAGAGTCCGTCTGCTGATGCAGGGGACACGGGTTCGTGCCCCGGTCCGGGAGGATCCCACATGTCGCGGAGCGGCTGGGCCCATGAGCCATGGCCGCTGAGCCTGCGTGTCTGGAGCCTGTGCTCCGCAACGGGAGAGGCCGCAACAGTGAGAGGCCCGTGTACTACAAAAAAAAAAAATATTAAATTAAAAAATAATAAATAAATAAATAACTACCTCGCTACTTAAATCAATGAAGTTTGATTTCTGCTCCGGCTCTCGTGCAGCGCTGGTCTACAGGGAGTCCCTGGAATCCCCCAGGCACCAGGCTAACAGGGCCTCTACCGTCGTGTAACATCACCATCTCAACACAAGACCTCACGGTTTTCAGCAGCAAGGGCAAGAGCACGGAGAATCACACACCCACCAGTTCAGGGAAAGAAACAAGAGTCTTGGGTCATTTGGCTTCTGATCCGAGTTGGCACCACTGGATCTGAATCTTTTATACAATTCCTAGAAAGCAAATGTCTTTGGAAGTAGAGCAGAAGTAAAAATGCATTATCTGAAGAGCCGGTACCAGCATTTTTCTTAAGGAGGAAAATGTCTTTTTTTTTTTTTTAAGGAAAATACTTTAGGAAGCTACTTGGGGTAGAAGGTGGGGCTCTGAAAGCATGGATGCTGGCAGGGGCTCTGGGAGCAAATACGCCATTCTGCATGAGATAAAAGAGACGAATTATACTCCAATAAAGATGTTAAAAAAAACAGAGAGAGAGGAATTCAAAGGAGAGGAAATCTCGTTTGTTCCAAAGAAGGGAAAGATGGTTAAGAGAATGAAATGATGTTCTTGAGATCTAAACCATGCCCCAACTTTCCTCTCTTACATACACGTCTTCAGTAAAGTCAACCGACACAAAGACTGCTTAATATGAGCCTATTGTGCAGGAATGTGTGTGAGGGAGGCTGAGTTCCTACTTAGGCTGCCCATGTATGGAACCAAGACACCATGCACTCTCGGGTGAGATATCCTGTACGGCAGGGAAGCCAAGAACCCTGCCAAAGGCAGCTATGAGAAATGTAAAGCCCCTGGGAACCGTCAGAAATACGGGCAGTACTTTGAATTTCCGGAGACTAGGATGGAAGCCAAAACACATCTCATTTAGATCACACGAGATAGGAAGAGTCTGGCTGGAATTTGGGACATCTATATAAATTAAACACTCATGAAAACACTTCTTCTTTAATGCCTTGCAGTTGTAAAAATTGCACACTAAAAAATAAAAGAGTTCATGGGAAGAACGGATTGGGGAAGATCATTCAAAACTATTTGTAACCAGAGCACTCAGAAGGCAATCATAACCCTAGTACAAATACTAACAGACTTCAGTGCACCAGCAAATATACACAGACCAGAGTAAGTCCTCCGCAGCTTTACACCTGGGCTTTACGTCTCCTTTGACTAACAACTTCATTAAAGTTAAAAATACGACCCAGGTTGTAACGTTTTCCCTGAATCCATCTCTTTATTGAGGGGGAAATGTCCTCCCAGATCCTCTAGAAGCTTAACCTGTGGAAAGCACAGTAGTTCTTGAGGCCATCAAACTAGCCATTACATGTACTAACACTGCAGGATCACCATCGTCTGTTGCAAGCTCTTCTTTAATTATTGGAAAACTTGCTCCTAATCACATCAAAGCATTAATATGCTGGGGAAAAGCTGTGAATGAACTAATGGGACTTCTGCATTACACAGACATCGTGTCCTTCTTAACTGATCACATAGGAGATAATCCACGTCAATGAAATGTGTCGACAGCGCAGACAGTACTACTTGCTTCTCTCTATTCTTTTTTTGGTTTTTTAAAGGAGGAGATGGAGAATTTAGGGCATCTTGGGACCCACCGAATTACCCATCTGAACCCCTGCTTACCCCAGGGAGCATCCCTGACAACAGAGCAATGACAATGATCTTGGGCATGAAGTCGGAGAGCTCATGGAAATCATGAGAAGACTCTTCTCTGAGCTCCAGGGTCTTAAATATTCTGTTCCTCTTTCAAGACTGAGTTTGGTCTTAGAAACATAATTATAGTTTCAGAAACTTTTCATTGTCATATATTCATTTTTATAGGCTTTCACTTATTCATTTGTTTTTTTCATTAAATATATATTAAGTGGCTGCTGTGTTTAAGGGAAGGATACAAGACATGAATATATATTAACGTATATGTTTGTTTTCTAGGCTATCTCCCCCCCTAGTTTCTGAAATCATTTACATCAAATGTTCATCTTTCTTTCCTTACGGTCTAAGTCATGGCCTAGCATAGAACAGGTCTCCATAAATCCTGCTGAATGACTGAATAAAAGGAACCTACTTACTTGGCAGTTAAAGCACATGCCTTGGATCCAGAAGAGCCAAATCTGAATCCCTTTTCACCACATAGATAAAACCATAGACAGGTTACTTAACTCCACTAGCCCCAGTTTCCTTATATGTGCAGCAAGAGCAACAATAGCTGTTGTGAAAACTAAATGAGTTAATGAGTGTTAAACAGCACCGTGCACGGTACAATTCATACGTTCAATTAATGTTAGTTTGTTATTATTATTACTATTATTTCACATATATGAATAAGACGTGCACCTTGCCCCCAATTTGTATATTGATAGATCAGAATGACTCTAGAGATCATTTAAGTAATCGTTTTACTGGGGAGACTGACTCAGAAATGTAGCGATTTGCTCAAGGTGGATTTAATAAAATCAGTTAAGTGACGGCACCATGACTAGAAGAGTGTTCTAAATCCTAGTCCCTCTGTTGTTCCAAGTCCTCTTCTGAATCTATCTTTTACTCCTTACTCCCACCCAATGTCTGGAGAAAAGTAGATGCTACGATTATTCAGACATACAATTTCACATGTTCTTCCCTGTGTGTTACTGGTGTTACCTTGGAGACTTGCAGTATCCCATGAAAAAGATATGCCAAATATCATCATCTCCATGAAGCAGTAAGTGTTCTTTACATTGCAAGGAATAGAAGATTCGACATAAGCTAGATTAAATAGTAGAGGAGACTGTTGGCTCATGTGATAAGAAAGAGTGAAATGTGACAGGCTTCAGTATGGGCTAATCCAGTAACTCCATGATATAACACTAAAGACGTTGTTTGAATTTAAAAAAAAAAAAAAGGACCTTGTTTGTTTAGGTCTCAGCCCTGCTCTCCAGTGTCAGCTGCATCCCAGGGCTGGCCTCCCATCATGGTCACAGAATGGTGACAAGCAGCTATCTTATGTCCAACAGAAAGCAGAGAACTCCATCTCATAATCATCAAACAACATCTTGAACTCCATGATAACTGGACTACCTCTGAACCAATCCAGGTGATGAGGAAAATTCCATGGGCCAATTGGCTTAGACCTATGACATTCTCAACCAATCACCGTGGAAAGTGAGGTGGAATTAACCTGATTGGCTTGGACCACTCAAGGTCTATTCCATAGCTGTGTGTGGGGAAAATGCCACCAAAGATAGATGGTTGTTCCACAGTGGGAAAGAGGTAGAATGAAGAGCTGATGAAATACACCGTAGTTACAAATAAGGAAGACTAAAAGGGAAGCTGGGCATATTGGAGCTATATTTATTTATTTATTTATTTTATTTATTTATTTTTTGCAGTACGCGGGCCTCTCACTGTTGTGGTCTCTCCCATTGCGGAGCACAGGCTCCGGACGCGCAGGCTCAGCGGCCATGGCTCACGGGCCCAGCCGCTCCGCGGCATGTGGGATCTTCCCGGACCAGGGCACGAACCCGTGTCCCCTGCATTGGGAGGCGAACTCTCAACCACTGCGCCACCAGGGAAGCCCAGAGCTATACTTAGATTAAGGTTTTCTTCATTCTCATGCCAGTATGTTTTTCCTGCTATTTCCTCACTTCCATGAGAGGTGGGTCAATTTATTATTGATTCTATTTTTGCTCTCCTGGGTGAGTGAGGTGTGGGTGCCCAAGCACTGACAACAGGGATGCTTTTCTCATTGCATCACTAGTTGATATGTACCTGGTCTATGTTATTGTCTGAAAAGGATTAGAATGAGCTTGGGGGACCCCAGAGGTCAGAACAAACCTGTGCAAATGCAAGTACTTTTCACATATATATTTGTAAATGTCTTCTAGCCTTTTCATTGTTAGCACAAAAATCAACCCAACATTACGCAATGCACAGTAAATAACTGAGTGAACCGTGTCAGTGTCCTGAAGATGCCGTCACTGAAAAATATGGTGCTGGCACTTAAATGTCAAACATCATCATAAGTTGTGTAAATAAAAATTCTTTTGTCATCTTGAGCACCAGAACTGTGCGTTAAGAAATGGTTCTCCACGTCTGGTCGCTTTATACTCCTCTGGAATTTCAATTCCATGCAATGAATTTGGGTTTGGATGTCAGTGTCTGTTTTCAATTCTATTTACTTGCCTCTTTAATGAATTTTCTTTCTGATAGCATTAGCAGAAACTCTTCAGCATGAATGTCTGGGACAGTTCTTTGAAGTACCTGCAATGGTGCTGCATTTGGTTTCCCTTCTGTGTGTCGTCTTAACCTATCCAGGGTTTTCCTTACTTCACCTTCAGCACCAACATTGTGATGATGTTTTCCTGTCCCATCTTGAATGACTGCATGTTATCCAAATCCTGACGAGTTGTACATTGGGCATTGCCTTCTCTTCTCTTCACAGAGTCAATACTGTTTACTTCTATCTCTTTTAAAAGAATGGAAATGGCAATGAAAACTATTAATAATGTAGCATTGGCTTTTCTTTTTGTAAGCATACTGTTTCTGCCATATTTCTCTGAGAATTTTCAAATAGAGATGTCATATTGCCAAGCAACAGTAGGGTTAATTTTTTCTTTTGTAACCATCTGACCAATGGTCACTTGTTTACCGCTAAGGGAAACCTTACTAGTGTCTTATGGGTTCAACACCCAGTTCTCTTGGGCTGAATCAGCCTAGGTACCAGCCAAGGGCACAGTGGTCTATGCTAACTGGAAGGGTAAGTGTGGGAGCATACCCACTAACATCTCTCCAAATAGTGGCAGACATTTCTTGAGGTCTACCATGATCATACCTCTACAGAACGTTGATTCAAGGGAAACATTGCCCATTTGTCCCAGGTGATGGGATAGTTTTAGGGGGGTTAATGAGATGCCTGGTATCTCTTCATACCAACAAGCTCCTTCTTTCAAACTCCACCCTTATTGAATGACCCAGCCACGTGCAACCAAATGTCCAGTGACATATTAATGCACTGTGCATGGCACGATCCCATCCTCTACCTGTCATTCTCTGTGCATTTCTCTAACTGTAGGATTCTTCCTCCAGATGCACAGTTAATATAAATCCTGCTCTTCTGTAAGATTCAAATCCCAGCCCTCTATCTAACCCCATGTGGCATCACCAGTTAGGCTGCCAAGGCAAGAATGGTTATTGGCAATACAGTCATAACACAATTATTGGACCAATAAAACCTGAGAGTATCTTTTATGTATTAATCCTATAAATCAAAGTGTAAATAAATGTTATGGGCTATTTGAACCCAGGGCCGTTTTCTAACTATGGATACTTTTGACAGGACCAAACTTCAAGGACATTATACTGTAGACCAAATGTCTCAGTGGTCATTTTGGACAGGACCAAATATCTGCTAATAAATTTTAGAACATTTTCATCTTCCCCAAAAGGACCCTTGGTCATCACTCCTAATCCCCTCATTAACTCTTCTCAAAACTCTCTTTATTGAGAAATACGTCACAGATGCAAAGGAATAATTTAATATATATGTAAAGTTGAAAAACTGAAAATAAAACAAAAAAATAAGGCTTTGTTGAATAAAGAACTGACGAGTAAAAGATGATGCTAAAAAGTGAAAATAAAACAAATCTCCACAGTGGCTGTACCAATTCACATTCCCACCAACAGTGCAAGACATTCCCTTTTCCCCACACCCACTCCAGCATTTATTGTTTCTAGAGTTTTTGATGGTGGCCATTCTGACCGGTGTGAGATGATACCTCATTGTAGTTTTGATTTGCATTTCTCTAATGATTAATGATGTTGAGCATCATTTCATGTGTTTGTTGGCACACAGGGAGATCAGCTCGGTGCTTTGTGACCGCCTGGAGGGGTGGGATAGGGAAGGTGGGAGGGAGGGAGATGCAAGAGGGAAGAGATATGGGAACATATGTATATGTATAACTGATTCACTTTGTTATAAAGCAGAAACTAACACACCATTGTAAAGCAATTATACTCCAATAAAGATGTTAAAAATAAATAAATAAATACAGCTTTTTTATTTCTATTTAAAAAAAAAACAAATCTCAAATATTCATTCCCCAGATGGAAATATGAAACATTGCTAATACTATTGATGCTCCCTGTGCTCTTCTCTGATTCCATCCCCTTACTTTCCTCCTAGAGGTACTCAGTGTCCTGAATTTTTAAACATCAATTTGATTGCATTCCCTGATAATTTTAGAAGACATACATGTGTTCTTAAACTATGTATTATTTAGTTTTATCTGTTTTTGAAAGTTGAACAAATGACATCAAACTGAGTATATTCTTCTGCAACTTGTTCTTTTCCCCCTCACTGCTATGGTTCTTGAGATTTATCCATGTTGATGCTTGTAGCTATAGCTAGTTTCACTGCTTATTGATGCTTGTTGTATGAGTGAAGCACAATTTATCCATTTCATGGGAGACATTTTGGTCACTGTTTTTTTGCAATTCTGAGAAAAACAATGCTGCAACAAACATTCTTTACATGCCTTCTAATATTCCTAAGTATGCACTTATATAGAGTACAGCCCCAGTTGTAGAAAGCTGGATAACAGGGCAAGACCCTGTTCAATTTTATCAAGTAGGTGCCAAGTTGTTGATCAAAGTAGTTGTTCCATTTCCCACTCCTTCTGTGAATAAGTGAGATTCCTATTGTTTCACATCTTTGTTATTATTAGACTTAATTTTTTTTCAATTTAATATATTTACCTTGCCTTTCTCCAATTAATACTGAGGTTACAAAGTTCTGTCACATTTGTATTAGCCAATCATGCTTCCTGTTCTGAGAAACACCTAATTTTGTCTTATGCTCATTCTCTGTTTTGTGATTTGTCTTTGCATATTGTTTCATAGGCCTTCACTAAACATTCTGGATACTAATTCTTCCTTGTTCATACCTATTGCAAATACCTACTTCAAATTTGTGGCATATGTCTGTGGTGCCTTTTGATGAGTAAAAATTCTTAGTCAAACTTATCGAACTTTTATGGGTCGCATGTTTTTGAATCTTGTTTTAAAAAAGTCCTTTCCTTTATGAGATCAGAAAGACTTTCTTTTATACTGTCTTCTGATAATTTAAAAGGTTTTCTTTCACATTTAAATCTTAGATCCATCTGGATGTGATTTTAATGTGTGATGTGTAGAAAAGATCCATCACTAATTTTCCATATGAAGAAGCACTTGTCAATATATAATGAAAAATAAGCTAATGCTTCCATTGATCTGAAACATCAGCTCCATCATATATCATGACTCCATGTAGGCAAGTGTATGGTACTTTATTGTGTTCTTTTGGAATAATTATCTCATTTTGCACCAGTACAACAGATTACTAGCTATTACAGCTTAATAGTGAGTCTTGATATCTGGCAGGGTGAGTCTCCATTGGGAGCATCTTAACTACTAATTGGTTCTCCCTCAAAATTATTAGAATCAGTCTATCAAGTTATGTGAAAATTCTTCTTGCAATGTTGACTGGAATTCTGACAAATTTAAAGATGACTTTGGAAGGAATTGACATATTTATGATACTGAGTTTTCCTGTCCACTAGTATAGTATCTCTTTCCTAGTATTTGCATTTTCCTTAATGACTTTCATATAACATTTTACATTTTTCACCATAAAAGTCCTGGACAACTTCTCATATATTTTGGTGATTTTAATTTTTTATAAGTATTGTTGGTCATTGCATTTTCGACTTGACTGTTGCTAATGTATAGAAATGCAATTGAATTTTTTTTTGGGGGGGGTGTCTCAGAGCAGCCTGATGCTGTTTTTTTTTTTTTTTTTTAGCTTTTTAGCATCTTTATTGGAGTATAATTGCTTTACAATAGTGTGTTAGTTTCTGCTGTATAACAAAGTGAATCAGTTATACATATACACATATCCCCATATCTCTTCCCTCTTGCATCTCCCTCCCTCCCACCCTCCCTATCCTACCCCTCTAGGTGGTCACAAAGCACCGAGCTGATCTCTCTGTGCTATGCAGCTGCTTCCCACTAGCTACCGGTTGTATATAGATCTTTTACCTGGAAATTTTGCTAAACTCCCTTATGCTTTACGAAAATCTTTTATAGATTCTTTGAAATTTTTGATATAGAAGATCTCACCTTCAAGTAATGACACTTTTATTCTTGGTTTTCAGTGCATTTATCTTTTACCTCCTTTTCTTGTTTTATTTTGTTGACTAGAAATTTCCAATAAAATACTGAAAATAACTGGTGATAGCTATCATTCTCATCCTTTTTCTGATTGTAAAGGGAATACATTAAATATTTTATGGCTGATATGATATTTACAGCAGGGTTAGCATAGGAATAACCTTTTTAAAGTTTTTTTTTTATTATTTAATTTATTTATTTTGGGCTGTGTTGGGTCTTTGTTGCTGTGCGTGGGCTTTCTCTAGTTGCAGCGAGCAGGGGCTACCTTTCGTTGCGGTGCATGGGCTTCTCATTCTGGTGGCCTCTCTTGTTGTGGAGCATGGGCTCTAGGCGTGCGGGCTTCAGTAGTTTTGGCTTGCGGGCTCTAGAGCACAGGCTCAGTAGTTGTGGTGCACGGGCTTAGTTGCTCCACAGCATGTGGGATCTTCCCAGACCAGGGCTCAAACCCATGTCCCCTGCAGTGGCAGGCAGATTCTTAACCACTGCACCACCAAGGAAGCCCAGGAATAATTTTTTAACTCCAAATCTGAGAAGTGTTTTAATGTTGGGTGTGGAATTTTGATAAATTCATTG
Organism: Stenella coeruleoalba; assembly: GCF_951394435.1. Taxonomy (NCBI): domain Eukaryota; kingdom Metazoa; phylum Chordata; class Mammalia; order Artiodactyla; family Delphinidae; genus Stenella; species Stenella coeruleoalba. The sequence goes on from NC_137157.1 coordinate 13,161,012, forward strand.
AGGTGATCATTTATTAATAATTTAACTTGGAAAGCAATGATTATAATAATAAAATTTCCTAAATTTTGAAACAACCAGACATCCTTGGAAGAAACTCAACTTGGTCATGTTATATTATGTATTTATATGTTTGTGGATTGTTAGGTTTGGAGTACATGTATGTATTCCGGAGTGAGATTGCTCTATAATTTTCTGTTATTATAATAGAAGGTTATGGTATGGTTTTGTTGTCTAAGATGTGAAAGACAAAGATTTGGGAAATTTTTCATCATTTAATTTACTTTAAAACATGTATTTTAACTTTACATATAGTAAAATTCATTCTTTTTGATGCACATTTGGTATGGTTTATTTTTCTAGTTCAGCCTCCAAATACATAGATGTGTAGTGATAACTCGACCAGTGACTAATGCTGTTAAATATTTTTCCATGTTCCATCCATATATCTTCTTTGTTAAAGTGTCTGTTCAGATCTTCTGTTCATGTTTTAACTGGGTTATCTGTTTTCTTATTGTTGCCCCTTTAAAATTCTTTATATATTCATATATGTATACATATAATACATATATATGATTTACAAATATTTTCTCACCCTTACAATACTGGTCAGTTTTCAAGTTTTGGTTTCCTGCTCCAACTGGCCTGTTATTAATTATTTTTCAGAATCCTCAGGTAGTTGATTTTTATTTTGGGGGGGATCTAGAGTTCTTAGTTGTAATCAGTGGGAAAGGCAGGCTATAAAGAACTAATTTCATCTCAGCCTGCACCAAAAGTCAGTCAGCTTTTAATTCTCAAAAGGTTTTTATGAAAGATTGGAAGGATTAGTCCCTTTATGTTCTATAGAATTCACATATAAGACCATTTGAGCCTCTGTGAGTAGATTTTAATTATCCTCATGTTTTGAAATGGTCATAAGATCATTCAGTTATTCTATTTCTCCTTTAATTGGTTTGGTAATATACATTTTGGAGGGAATTTGTGATTTCACTTAAGTTTTAAAATTTATCAGCATAAAGTTATTCATAATATTTTCTTTTTAATCGTTGTTTTTTTCTAGTCATGGCTCTCTTTTGTTACAGTATTCTTTATCTCTGGCTCCTCTTTTTTTGGGGGGTGGCATGCCAACCTTGACAGAGGTTGACAAATACTTTATTGTTTACAGAGAATGACTTTATCTTCTTTTTATACATTTGCATCTTTAATTTCCTTCCATCTATTTTCTTTGGATTCTTGCACATATTTTATCTGTAACTTCTGTAGTTGGATGTTTATTTCATTTCTTTCCATCTACTCAGGACTGTAAGCATTAAAAGCTATACTTCGCCTCTATTTAATACTTTTGTTTTATTCCATGAGTATAGGTTTGTGGTTAAGAATTCTTAGGATAGACTCTTGTATTTCTATCAGTTGTGTATTTCTAACAGTCTATTCCATGGGGGAAAATATAGCCTTTCTTTTGAGGCCTCGCTAGTTTCCAGCCAATTTTACTAGCCCCACATGACAAGCACATGCCCTGTTGTTCTCTCCCCAAGGAGAGTCCATCTGCGTATGACATGCCTGATTCTCAGCCTGTGTGTAGAGTGGCAGGACCCTTGGGGAATTGGTGGCTCGCAAACATCAGCTCACCTAGAAAAGACTTGTCTCTCTCGAGAATTTTCATTCTTCTATTTTCCTTTGCTTTCACAACCTTCAGATATCTTTTAACATATGAACTTTGCAGTTCACTGATTTTTTTCCAGTTAATACAATGGGAATGTGAGCCTGCTACAACCTACAACGTATCACTTAGAAATAAAAGTCCTCTTTGTACATTTAAAAACCATTTATTATATTCTTATAACTCATATTCATATCTCCAGTCCTGAGCTCTGTCCTCATTCTTCAGTTCATATGTTCTATTGCCCTCAGACCCATCGACATGAATGTCCTACTTATTCTTCTAACCCAGAGTATCCAAAATGGAACTCATCAGGCACGGCCTCCCATACAGGCTCGGTCCTCTCATGCTCCCTGCCTCAGCTGAGGGCACCACCATCTCTCCAGTCACCCAAGCTGTTTCCACAAACATAATGTGAATTGCTATCTGCTTACCTTATATCTGTAACCGTAATGATTGGTTAATGAACGAAACCTTGACTCAGGATAGGCCAATCAGAATGCTTCCCTGGGAATGTCATGCCTAATTCTGAAATAAGAGGGCTTTTCCCATCTGGAAAGACATGCACCTATAGCTATTTGAGACCATGGTTCCATTCTGATGGATAAAGCAGAGCTGAGAGGGTGAGACAGTAATGATAGCTCCTGTTAATTGAGCACTCACTATGTGCCTGGCACTGTTCTTAGTGTCTTGCAGGTATTAACCATTTAAATCCTTACAACGACCCTATGAGGTAGGTACTATTATTCTCCCCATTATACAGATGAGAAATTGAGGCACAAAGGAATTAATTATTGGCCAAGATGGCCCAGTGCCAAGGCATGACTACAACAGGCAGGCTGGCTCTTCTCTTAGCCACTATGCTATACTGCCCTCTGATGGTCAATCAGGCATTGCAGCTGAAGCACATCACAGGCAAAAGCATGATCATGTGCAAGTTCATGGTAACAAGAATTCCCATTTGTATGGAGTAAACATCTCTACGGAAAAGAAGCAGGAGATAAAACTGAAAAACTAGCTTGTAGTTCACATCCTAAAAGCTCCTCATTGCTATGTGAGCCTGGACTCCATTCTGTTTTCCTGAGATCAGTGCAGCTAAATATATGATCAGGCCACAGTGCAAATGCCAGTGTTCAGAGTCACCAGGCACAACTGTTGAAGCTGTGCACTGCACAAAGGCCCCTAGCTGCAGGGACCAGTGGGGGCTGAAGTCCAGCTTGTGCATCCCTCCAAACCAGAGGCCTTGCGCAAGGAGTAGCCACCTGGAGATTGCACCTGTTTATAATTTGCATAAAGTACTATATTAACTGGCAGGCACCCGTCATCTTCTCTGCCGTGTTTTCTTGCTCTCAAGAAACTGGGAAACCTTTCACAGAAGCCACTACTGAGGGCATCTCCAGTGCCAGGCAGTGAACTAGATGTTTAAATGCTCTGACTTCCGATTGTTACACAATGCAGTGTGGTAAGTTATAATGTCCCACTACAGAAAAGAACTAAGGTGAAGAGAGGCTATGTCACTTGCTCAAGGCAGTGGGACCAACACTCAAATCCAGTTCTCACTCCAAGCAGCAGTGAGATTTTTAGTCCCCTCCCCCTACCTCTTCAACATCAATGTTACACAAAATTCTCACCCGCGGACACCATGCTATTAATGTGCCAGTGCCAGGGCAAAGCTGGCCCGCTGGCTCCTGATCAACCACATCTAGGACCAATGACCCTGCTGAAGCCTCCCAGCAGCCCAAGAGGGGTTAAGAAGATCAGCTTCTGGGCTGGAAAAGCGGATGGAGTGGACTGCAGCTTGCTTTGAATCCCATCAGGAAATGAAGCACAGAAGACAGGTGAGCAGTGTTCCTGGCAGCAGACGGGAGTGAAAATGAAATCCAAGCTGCCAACTCGCACCTCTCCTTCAGTTTAACAAGTATATTATTGTCGAATTTGTATCTACGGACATGCCAGTTACGGTTCAAAGCCCTTTCTGTTTTAGCCACAACTCAGTCAGTGAGAATTGGCAGGGAAGGATTTTAAAAAAAGAATACTTGGGGCTTCCCTGGTGGCGCAGTGGTTGAGAGTCCGCCTGCTGATGCAGGGGACACGGGTTCATGCCCCAGTCCGGGAAGATCCCACATGCCGCGGAGCGACTGGGCCCGTGAGCCATGGCTGCTGAGCCTGCGCGTCTGGAGCCTGTGCTCTGCAATGGGAGAGGCCACAACAGTGAGAGGCCCGCGTATCGCAAAAAAAAAAAAAGAATACTTTTCAGTCATTTTTCTCCAAACTGAATCTTAAGTTACTGTGACTGCGTGTGAGGACCGGTCAGGGGAGTCCCCAGAGGTTTTTCTCGGGTCAGTGAAGAGGGCATTTTGCCCCACTTCCATTCTCTGGTCTTTAACTGGTACCATCTTCAAACAGAATTTTTTCCCTGGAATTGTTTAAAATTTCAAATATCAAACCCAGCCTCCGGGGAATCCTGGCTGAGGGCATAGAATCCTTGCTGAGCCAAAGGAAAAAAAGAAATGATTCTGAATGAAGGAACTTATTTCCTTGAAGAGATGCTACTGTTAAGACCCACAGATGGATGAGGGGTCAAAGAAACAAGAGATTTATTGTAAGAAATAAGAAAAGGAAGGGAACTCTGTCATTCTTGCATATGCTTAGTGTTGGGTGCTATTCTAAAAACTTATACTTATTAATTCATTTAAACATCGCAACAACCTGGGTGGTCAAATGCCATGATTATCATCCTCTTTTACAGATGAGGAAACTGAGTCACTAAGTTAAATAAATCACTCAAAATCAAAACCGTGGGGCTTCCCTGGTGGCACAGTGGTTGGGAGTCCGCCTGCCAATGCAGGGGACACGGGTTCATGCCCCGGTCCGGGAAGATCCCGCATGCCGCAGAGCGGCTGGGCCCGTGAACCATGGCCGCTGAGCCTGTGCGTCCGGAGCCTGTGCTCCGCAACGGGAGAGGCCACAACAGTGAGAGGCCCGCGCACCGCAAAAAAAAAAAAAAAAAAAAATCAAAAACGTTGGTAGAGCTCTGGTTGAATGCAAGCAGTTTGGACCGAGAGGCTGTGTTGTTGACCACCATGCCACATGGCCTCTTGGTGCTTGCTTTGCTTCAAGGGACACTTATGAAGACAATTTCACACACCTGAACAGAGGAAGAGCTTAATGAAGGTATAAGCAATGTGTTATGGGTTCATACAAGAAGAAGCTGGAGAGGGTGGAAAATTAGAGACCACTTCACAGAATGGGTAGCTTTAGACCGGATCTTGGGAAGTAGGTAGGATTTTGAAGGGTTACAAACAAGAGGAGAGGCTTTTAGATAGTTCCCTCTCTTGAGCTCAGTTATGCAACTTCTTTTTGGACATTCCAAATTTGGCCATTCACTGTGATTTCAACTCAGCATATCTGAAACTGAACTCAATAGTTTTCCTCTCCCTCCCAACCTGTTTCTCTTGTACTCTGCTTTCAATGGTGGTCCCTCCGTTCCCTCAACCACCCAACTTAGGAATCCACCTTGATTCACCTCCTCAATATCTCATCAACAATTTTCCTGTGTCTCACAATTGTATTTTGACAAGAAACCCAATTTATCAGGAGGGTTTGGCCTAAAGGACACACAGGAGAGTCTTTGGGAAATTTTTCACAGGAAATACCCTGAAGCTAGGTCATGGAGAGCACACGTAGGAACAATTCAAGAAACTTGGTTCGTTAGACTTGCACTAATTTGTTCGTTAACTTGCACTGACTGCTGCAAAATGAACCCATCTCCTTGGGTCTCAAACTCCTCTTCTGTAAAATTGTAGGAGAAACAATAAAGAATAAAAGTTGGTGGACTAAATTATTTATAAATTCCCTTTTAGTTTAAGCATTCTTTGCTTTCTGACCAGTCGCTTGCAGACTTAAGAATTTATAATAGATCCCATTTTGTCTTCATCAAGTTTTTTTAAAATTAATTTTTATTGGAGTATAGCTGCTTTACAATGTTGTGTTATTTTCTGCTGTACAGCAAAGTGAATCAGTTATACATATACATATATCCCCTCTTTTTTAGATTTCCTTCCCATTTAGGTCACCACAGAGCACTGAGTAGAGGTCCCTGTGCTATACAGTAGGTTCTCATTAGTTATCTATTTTATACATAGTAGTGTATATACATCAATCCAAATCTCCCAATTCATCCCTCCCCCTCTTCCCCCTTTGGTATCCATAAGTTTGTTCTCTACATCTGTGTCTCTATTTCTGCTTTGCAAATAAATTCATCTGTACCATTTTTCTAGATTCCACATATAAGCAATATTATATGATATATGTTTTCTACATCAAGTTTTAATTAATCCTCTTCCCATCCTTCATAAATTCTGAAGCAAGAAAAAGCTTGATGCACCTGTGAATTCTGTTTCCTACAAGGTCAGAAGGCCCAGTGAATCACCTCACTTAGGTCTTCCTGTCCCCATCCTAGCTGTGAAGGTTAGTCCATTGGTTCCTCTATCCTAGATCAGAGGGCAGATCTAAGAGGCCTGAACAACACTTCCTTTTCTATAAACCACACTCTGATTCCTAACTGGGTCTCTCAGGATGAAGATTTCTCCCAAGAAGGGGCATCCCTTGACCTGTCTTATCAAGCCAGTCATACGGCAAAGAAAAAGAGAGAAAAATTCATATGAGAAAGAGAGAGAAAAGTCTAAGAACAAGAAAATGAGCATCATACATTCCTCAAATTTGAAACAAATCACAAAATAAAAATGTACCCAAATGCAATAAGAAGTTGATTTTTCCATCCCCAAATGCCACTCCTTCCCCCTCCCCCAAGATCACAGCTCAAGACTGTCTTTGACAAACAAAGAAACTCTCCTTTGGAGTAAAATGAGGCAGAAGAAACCTTGAGCTCTTCTTAGAAGTCAAATCGTGTCACAACTGCACAGTCTGTCACATAAAATGTAGGTGTTCAGTCGATAACTGTCAGGTGAAGAGTGAATACATTAACATTGTAATGTTCTTCTCAACACTACAGTTAGTAGTGTATCCAGTATCCAGTATCCAGTTCAAGCCATCATAAATATTTGATGACCAAATAAAGCAAAGTTTCTTTCTTTTTTTTTTCAACCATGTGGCTTTTGGTTCTCTGCTAATTCTGTTTTTATTTTTGTTTTAGAAATTTGTCAATTGAAAACATACTGTTATCATTCCATTCATTTCATGGAAGAGGAAACTGAGGTTCAGAGAGTCTAGGCACTGATGACAAGTAATAAGCTGTGAGGGGAGTCAGGATTCAAATCTGTTTCTATCTGACTTCCAACCTGGTAGTTTTCCATCTCACTGTGTGTTGACAGGCAGAGATGTGAGCAAAACTTAAGACAAATCGGTTCAAGTTTTATCATCCTCCTACCCTCTAGCTTGCTGCGAAAGTAGAACTTTACTTTCCTCTTTGCCTGTTCAAATATGCCTCTTAGAAGCTGCATCAAGAGGGAGATAGTGTTTCTTGAAGGAGTATCCTTGTCCCATGTCTACAAATGATGACATTACTGCAAGGCTAATATTGCATTACTATGGATTTTTTTTTTTTTTTACTTAAATGAAACTAAGGAGTGTTTCAGCTGGGACTCCTTCCTCCTAAGAAACCATCTTAAGATGCTGAACCTGCTATCATGTATATCTTGTTCTTCTCTTTCATTACAAAAAAGAGTAGGGACAAAACAGCCTTCTTTCCAGGGGTGCAGGATGATGGGGAGAGGCTGATAGTTTTTTCCTTTTGCTCTTTCCTATCACTGTCAGTGTAATCCAATCTATTCCACTTGTGGTTTAACGAAGTTTTTATACCCCTGTTGATTCTTGTGGAGACCACTGGTCTCTCCAAAAGACTTGTGCCCAAACTGCAAAGACCTCAAAGGCCTAAGTCAAACTCTTAGAGATATCAGCATTAGCTGGCCTATCTAGACCTTAGCTTAACTGAATGTAGGCAGACACTAAATCTTGGGGAAAAAAAGAGGGAATGTTTATACACTGTAAAGGTTTTAGTCTTTCAAAAGACTGCCCATACACTTGTAATTTCTAAGTTTCTGCTCTTTAAAGATAGTTTCTGTGATATTTCAATTTCTGTATGTCGTCAAGGTAAAATATTAGTAAAACTACTGCTTGGATAGTACAGGTACTCATCAATTCATACTGATACATATTACATTGGTACACACTCACCTATGCCCACGTACGAGTACACATACACACACAGAGCAGCTCCTCTTCCACCCCTTTCCACTTTAGAATTGTTAGAGAGGAAGTCTTATTCCTACAACCTGATGTTTCCTCGCACATGAATTAACATCCACTAGTGTGATTCCCCTGCCTCTTGCTGACACTTCACTCCCTCCTCCTCTGAGTGGGAGGGGCAGTGCTTGTTCTGATAATGAGTTTGAGAAGAACCAGGTATGTGTAGGTACACCTCTTCCATTCCTGTTATCTCTCTGGGAACACCCTGCTCTGAACCATGTGATAAGTTTACCTGTAAAGTCTCCCCTCCTGTGGGTGAAACTTTTCCCAACCCTGTCTTAGGTGGATGGTAAGCCTGTCTCATTCTGAAGCTTAGTATCAGAAGCCCATGGTGGCAACTCATCCAAGCCACTGACCTACCTTTAACAATGCTACTACCTTGCTCACAGTTCGCTGGATTCCTTTTGCTCTCTCAATGGGCTCAGGACACAGGCAGGGGAAACAGGGGAATTATGTGTGTATTTATAACAACCCTCAACAGTTACAACTACAGTCGCCCTCACTATCCACGGGGAATAGGTTCCAGGAACTGCAGCAGATACAAAAGCCTGCAGATCCTCAAGAGCCATAGTCGGTCCTCCGTATACACGATTCCACATCTGCGGATCCAGGCAACCCCACATGGTGTAGTGCTGTATGCATTTATTGAAAAATATCTGCGTATAAGTGGACCTGCGCGGTTCAAACCTGTGTTCAAGGGTCAGCTGTACTTCCATTTTCTAACCTACGAGCAGACACTGGCTAAAGGAAGGGAACAAACACAGACTATATTGATGGAACACAAAAGCTCTCCCTAGATACCAGCTCTCAAATATCCCTTCCATTATATGGTGTGGGGGGGAGGGGAGGAAATCCTGACTTCCTTTCTGGACTCAGCCATGAACAGCACCATCACAGCACTGCCAAATAAGGTACATACACCCCTGTGAACACAGCAGCACTATTCACAATAGCTAAGACATGGAAACAACCTAAATGCCTATTGACAGATGAATGGATAAAGACGATGTGGTACATATATACAATGCAATACTACTCAGCCATAAAAAAGAACGAAATAATGCCATTTGCAGTGACATGAATAGACCTAGAGATTATCATACTAAGTGAAGTAAGTCAGAAAGAGAAAGACAAATACCATACCTACCACTTATATGTGAAATCTAAAATATGACACAAATGAACCTATCTATGAAACAGAGACAAAATCAGGGACATAGAGAATAGACTGTGGTTGCCAGGAAGGACAAGGGTGGGAGAGGGTAGGATTGGGAGTTTGGGATTAGCAGATACAAACTGGTATATACAGAATGCATAAACAACAAGGTCCTACTGCATATAGCACAGGGAACCATATTCAATATCCTGTGATAAACCATAATGGAAAAGAATATGAAAAAGAATGCATATATATGTATAACTGAGTCACTTTGCTGTATAGCAGTAATTAACACAACATTGTAATTCAACTATACTTCAATAAAAAATAAATTAAAAAAGAAGACACTTCCACACTCCCCTCGTGAGCATAGAGGTCCTCTTCTGACCCATTTTATAGATTCGGCACCTCTCTGGGCTGCACCTCCCACACCTATGCAGTGGGGATAATAGATAATAGAGCTACCCGGCTCATAGGGTTACTGGAGGATAAAAGAAGACAACAGATGGAAAGAACTCAGTTTCTGACATTCCAGAGGTCTCAATAGAGTTTATCTAGATTTGTTACTTCTTTGTTTTGTTTTTACTTCATGTTGTTAGTTTTGACAATGAGGCCCAGGAAGGTTATGCATCTTCACACAAACACTCGTTTCACAATTCGGCATCTGTTTGCTTTGACGTCTCACCCATCTTTCATCTTGCTGTTAGTGAAATGCCAAATTAGCCTAAGTGGGCAGGTCTCCTTTTTATGTGAACTGAGTTAGAGTCCTAATCATTTTTTTCAAAGTGATCACCTTTAATCAAGAGAGACAAGACCTCTGTGTGCAAAAGAGTCCTCGCTCAGTCCTGCATTGATTGGTAAAGGTGTTCATGGCATCAGCCTATAATTAATTACACTGCCCTCAGAGGTCAGCGTTTCCATTATTGCTGGCTCTATCACGGATGTGCCTAACGTGAGGGAGGCAAGGAGCAAGGGAAGGGCCTAATGTGCCCTTCAAGACAGTTACAGTCCTGTGAGACTCATGGGAGCCACAGTTGCAGTAGGAGCAGATCAGGTCAGGAGGAAGCAGTGATTTTAAGAGCATGATAACAAAAAAACAAACAACCCAATCCAAAAATGGGCAGAAGACCTACATTTCTCCAAAGAAGATATACAGATTGCCAATAAGCACATGAAATGATGCTCAACATCATTAATCATTAGAGAAATGCAAATCAAAACTACAATGAGATATCATCTCACACTGGTCAGAATGGCCATCATCAAAAAATCTAGAAACAATAAATGCTGGAGAGGGTGTGGAGAAAAGGGAACCCTCTTGCACTGTTGGTGGGAATGTAAATTGATACAGCCACTATGGAAAATATGGAGGTTCCTTAAAAGCTAAAAATAGAACTACCATACAACCCAGCAATCCCACTACTGGGCATAAAACCTGAGAAAACCATAATTCAAAAAGAGTCATGTACCAAAATGTTCATTGCAGCTCTATTTACAATAGCCAGGACATGGAAGCAACCTAAGTGTCCATCATCGGATGAATGGATAAAGAAGATGTGGCACATATATACAATGGAATATTACTCAGCCATAAAAAGAAATGAAATTGAGATATTTGTAGTGAGGTGGATAGACCTAGAGTCTGTCATACAGAGTGAAGTAAGTCAGAAAGAGAAAAACAAATACCGTATGCTAACACATATATATGGAATCTAAGAAGGAAAAAAAAGGTCCTGAAGAACCTAGGGGTAAGACAGGAATAAAGACACGGACCTACTAGAGAATGGACTTGAGGATATGGGGAGGGGGAAGGGTAAGCTGTGACAAAGTGAGAGAGAGGCATGGACATATATACACTACCAAACGTAAAACAGACAGCTAGTGGGAAGCAGCCGCATAGCACAGGGAGATCAGCTCGGTGCTTTGTGACCACCTAGAGGGGTGGGATAGGGAGGGTGAGAGGGAGGGTGAGAGGGAGGGAGACGCAAGAGGGAAGAGATATGGGAACATATGTATATGTGTAACTGATTCACTTTGTTATGAAGCAGAAACTAACACACCATTGTAAAGCAATTATACTCCAATAAAGATGTTAAAAAAAGCGTGCAATCAATTAAAAAACAAGAGCGTGATAGTTCAGAGTGCTGGGGCACTGAGCAGAAAGGGTACTGGCCTCTAAGTCAGGAGTTCTGGATTCGAGTCACCTATCTGCCTCTAAGTAGCTAGATGAATGCTGACAACAGAAGGGAACTAGCATTATTGAATGCTTACTCTGCTAGACTGCTAAGTACATGATTTTATTTCACCTCTTTAAAATCACCATGAGAGAGACATTATTCCTCTCCAACTTACAAAGAGTAAAAGTTAAGCTCAGACTAGCAAATAGTTACTCAAGGGCACACAGCTAGTAGATTACAAATATGGGATTCAAACTCTAGAGACTGACTTGTTGCCCTGCATCCTTCTGTCTCCAAGATACCATGCTTCTGAACCGCAAGATGAAGGATGCCTCTGCATCACAGACCGTTCACGTGTTGCTCATCAGCCAGGGAGAAGCTCTGTGCCATTTCCTCCATGATGCTGCTTCTGACCTCAGCTAGATGTTATATCTCTTTATCCTTTACACGCCAGGGTTACGGTCAGTGAGTGGAATCTTGTCATCACCTATGCCTCAAATATACTAGCCCTTTTAAACGCATTTTGCTTGTGCCTATAATGGACATAAATTATTAGGTCTTCCCAAAATGTCTCCCTTCCACTGCGAACAGCAATTTCTTTTCCTGGAGCTTCTCCTCCTGCAATTCCAGCCATGGTGTTCAAGTGGGTACCACTGTCTTCTTATAAACCCTATCTCCCCGATTACACCAAGTTCAAACCAGTCCATCATGATACCACATCTCTCATCCTTTCTCCACTCTCAGTGGATTGGTCCAGACATGAAACAAACAAAGGAGAGACTCTGAAAAAGTGGAAACAGCAAGATTAAAAATGTAGAACTCATCAGTGGCTCTGTCCTATACCAAGTGGAGAAAGCAGTGTGTGTTGGAACAGACTGAAGCAGAGATACAAGACCAAGGCAAAGGGCATCCAGGTGGTGCTCAAAACCTCCATGTCCCATTTAGCTGCATGTCTACACTGCCTGCCATTCTGAAGTCCAGCTGATACCAGGGTACCCTTGCAACAAATTCTACTTTTTGCCTTCCTAATTTCAGCATACTGGTAACTAAAATATCCTAATTTAATATCTATCCACCCACCTTGTGGCATATACATATATATATATATATATATACACATACATACATACAGAGAGAGAGAGAGAGAGTCAATCCTCATTATTCACAGATTTCATAGTTACAAATTTGTCTACTTGCTAAAATTATTTGCAACCCAAAATCAATGCTCATGGCACTTTTGCTGTCACTGGCAAACGTGTAGAGAGACGAAATACGTTTCCAACATGCATGTTCTCAGCTGAGGTTGAACAAGGCATTGGTCTGCCTTCTTGTTTCAGCTCATACTGTAAGACTGTGTCCTTTTCACAGTCTATTTAGTGCTACCTTTTTATATTTTATTGGGAATTTTGCTCTTTAAAATGGCCCCCAAGCATAGTGCTGTGGTGCTGAAGTGCTGTCTAGTGTCCTAAGTACAAGAAGGCTATAATGCACCATATGGAGGAAATAGGTGTGTTAGATAAACTCATGCAGACATGAGTTATGGTGCTGTTGGCTATGAGTTCAATGTTAATGAATCAACCATATATATTAAACAAGGTGTCTTTAAGCAGAAACAAAAACAAAGTTATGTACTGATTGGTTAATGGAAATCCTGTGACCAGAGGTTTGCAGGAACCTAACTAACCCTGTATTTCCTCTAGGAGCAGTGGATCAGTATTTGCTAATTCAGTGTTTACAGTGACTTACAGAATATAACTACTGTGACTGACAAGAATCAACTGTGGATATAAATACATACACACATATATTGTGTGTATATATCATATGTAGCATATATAATATGAATATATGAGTGTATGTGTTTAATATATAACTACTATGAAAAATGAGAATCAACTATAGATAGAAATACAGGCGCACATATATCATACGTTATGCATATCATATATAGTATACATAATATGTATATATGTATGTGTGTGTGTGTATACATCTAGCATAACTACTGTGAATAATGAGAATCAACTGTGTATGTACATGTCAATTCTTATTATTCATACACACATATGTATGTGTGTATATAAAGAAAACTACCATTAATATGTATATATACATATATATGTATATATATATATGTGTGTGTGAGAGAGGGAGAGAGAGAGAGATTTATTATATTTTCCAAAAATCCTTTGATGGGCTGGGACAATTTCATACATATTCTTGACCCGTTTTCTCACCAGTACCCTGCTTTACTCTTACTACTGAGTAAATAAATGTCTGCTGAATGAAAAGCTGTTGATTATCTCACCTACCTAATCAGATACTGATTATCAAGCACCTACTGCATCACCTTAGACCATGTCTTATGACTCATCTGCACAGAAATCCTGCAGGAGCAATCATAGCCACTCCCAGTGAAAGGACAGCTGCTTATCCTGGGTGATCCTGGGTGTGCCCATTGTCAGGGGCGTGATGACTGAGGCTATGTGAACCCTGGTCTCTACACCAAATTGTAGGTTTGGAGAGTAACTTCAGGAGGAAGAGATGAAGTAGAAGCATGGACTCTGGTGGTCTAAATACATGAATTCAGTTCTCGGCTGCATACTCATTAGCTGTGAGCCTTTGGCTGGTCACTTAATATTTGTTCCATAAAATATTCCTCTTGCTATGAGACGGTGCTCTAGACAAACCCTTGACCAGCAGCCCTCTAAGATGTGTGCCAGTGGGGATGTCCCTGCAGTCACACACAGGATGGGTTTCTAGAGAGTAACACTTTGCTCAGTGAGGTTTTAGCAAGTGTGACATTGTCAAGATTTAAAATATGCCTGCCTGTTTAGATTTTCCCTCTTGTGCTTCTGAACCATATCACTATAGGAAGACCACGTCTAAAGAAGCTATGCTCCTCTGACTTGTGCCTCCCAAAAGATATATTGAACAGAGCTGATCTGACCAACACTCAGAACTTAAGCTCCAAGCAGAGCCATTTGTGAATCCCTGAGTGAGAAATACCTGCTTATTATTAAATGTCACTGCATTTTACAGTGGACTTATGTAGCATTAATATAATGATTATTGACTAATACAAGAGGGATAATAGAAATCTCAGAATGAGATTAAATTAGAAACAGAGGAATGAAAATCTTTGGAGAAATTACAAGTGGGTATTAGTCAGGGTTTTCTAGAGAAACAGAAACAAGGGTGTACATATATATGAAGGAATTGGCTCATGTGATATTAGAGGCTGACAAGTCCCAATATCTGCCACTGGTGAGCTGGAGACCCAGGAGAGCTGGTGGTGTAGTTTCAGCCTGAAGGCCAGCAGGTTCAAGACCCACAAAGAGTCAATGTTTCAGTTCAAGTCTGAAGGGGAAAAATAATGATGTCCCAGTTCAAAGGCAGTCAGGCAGGAGGAGGTTACTCTTACTCAGGAAATACTCTGCTTTTCTGTTCTATTCAGGCCTTCAACTGATTGCATGAGGCCCACCTACATTAGGAAGGGCAATCTGCTTTACTCATGTTACTACATGGTCCAGTCAAGTTGACACATAAAATTAACCATTACAATGTGCAACAAAGTTCCCAAAGTAAAGAATAAGACAGAATATTGAAAAAAAACTCATATAATACCAAACAAGATAGAAAAGAGAAGCCCTCAACTCAACATATATATTGAAACTGAGCACTTAAAGGACAAGGAAAAAATATATAAACGCTTACAGAGAAAAATGGCACGCCAAGTAAAAAGAGATAACAATTGGCTTTTGGGAGTTTGGGACTGACATAAACAAACTACTATATTTAAAACAGATAACCAGGGCTTCCCTGGTGGCTCAGTGGTTGAGAGTCCGCCTGCCGATGCAGGGGACATGGGTTTGTGCCCTGGTCCAGGAAGATCCCACACGCCGTGGAGCGGCTGGGCCCGTGAGCCATGGCCGCTGAGCCTGCGCGTCCGGAGCCTGTGCTCCGCAATGGGAGAGGCCACAGTGAGAGGCCTGCGTACCGCAAAAAAAAAAACCCAAAAAACAACAACAAAAAAAAACCAGATAATCAATAAGGACCTACTGTATAGCACAGGGAACTCTGTTTAATATTCTGTAACAACCTAAATGGGAAAAGAATTTGAAAAAGAATAGATACATATATATGTATGACTGAGTCATTTTGCTGTACACCTGAAACTAACACAACATTGTTAATCAACTATACTCCAGTATAAGATAAAAATTTTTTTAAATAAATAAGGACCCTCTTCAAGAAAAAAAACAAGCAATATAGCCTAGTCAAATTCAGCTGGACCAATCACTAGCAACATATCATTGGGCAAGTTACTTAACTTCTCTATGCCTCCGTTTCCTTGTCTATAAAAAGGGCTAATAATGGTAATACCCACTTTTATGAGGGTCTTTATGAACAGTAAATGGATTAATAGACATTGAGTACCTAGAATAAGATGAGGCACATTGGAAGTGATATGCAAGTGTTTACTACTATTATTTAGGTAAAAATTGTAAAATTAGCACCAGATGCTGGAAGACAATGACATAATATTTTAAAGTGCTGCATCATGGGAATTTTGGATTTATATTTTATATTTCACTAAACTAAAAGTTAAAATTAATATAAAATGTATTCTTGGATGTTTAAGTTCTCACAATATTTACCTTTAAAAAGCCCTTTATGAAAATATTCATGGACGAAGAAATATGGCAGGAAAGGAATCAGAGAAATATGGGACCAAGTGGTAGGACTAATGGGACTCAATAAAAGTTGATGTTGTTTAAATAAATAGTAACCAAAAATACAAGGAAAGGAAAAGCATACTTGTGACAGTACAGAGCAAAACTTTTTTTTTTTTTTTTTTTTGCGGTACACGGGCCTCTCACTGTTGCGGCCTCTCCTGTTGCGGAGCACAGACTCCGGACGTGCAGGCTCAGCAGCCATGGCTCACGGGCCCAGCTGCTCCGCGGCACGTGGGATCTTCCCAGACTGGGGCACAAACCCGTGTCCCCTGCATCGGCAGGCGGACTCTCAACCACTGTGCCACTAGGGAAGCCCCCAGAGCAAAACTTTTTGATTAAATCGTATTGGTAGGGTACATGGCTAGGTAGGTATACACCATGAGAAATGAAATCAAATGTTCATGCAAAAATGTGCACAAGTGTTCATAGCTGCATTATTCTTAATAGCCAAAAAGTAGAAATAACTCAAATGTCCACCAACCAATGAATGGATAAGTAAAATGTGGTGTCCATATAACGGAATATTATTCAGTAATAAAAAGTAATGAAGTGCTGATAGTTTCCACAATGTGGATGAACCTTGAAAGCATTGTGCTAAGTGAAAGGAGCAAGTCACAAAAGGCCACATATTTTATGATTCAGTTTATATGAAATGTTCAAAATAGGCAAATCTATAGCGTCAGAGAGTAGGTAAGTGGTGTCTAGGGCTCAGGGGAGGAACATAGGGAGTGACTACTAATGGGTGCAAGGCTTCTTTTTAGGTTAATGAACATATTCTAAAATAGATCCTGGCAATGGTGGCACAACTGTGAATAGACAAACTATCAAACTGTACACTTTAAATAGGTAAAGTGTATGATACATAAATTACATCTCAAAAAAGAAAAAGAGAAAAGTTTGAGCAACTTTAAACAAAAATGCTTCAAGCATATCATAAAAATAATTCGAGGCAATAATCATTTCAAAAAGGTCATCAAAATGAATAAAATATTAATTTCAGAGTGAATATAAAAGAATTTTACATTTTAAAGGTCAAAACTAAGACCAAAACTTTTATATATTAGATGAGAAACTTATAAAAACAATCCCTGAGAATGACCTTAATATACCTTTCTCAGCCTTGGACAGAATAGGAGGTGAAAAGAAGAGAATGACAAAGAAGATTTAATTTTTAAACAATATGATAAAATTAATAAGATATGTATACAATTATATTGACATCAAACAGAAAACACACCTTTGTAAGCATTTGTGTGATGTTTATAGAATTTAATTATATAGTAGAAATTGTAGAGCCCATAGTCTCTGCATTGCATTAAAGCTAGAAATTAATCACAAAGTGTAATCAAAACAATGTGAAAAAACCATTTGGAAATTAAACAACATTCTATTAAATAAGGACTGGTTCAAAGAAGAAATAAAAAGTGTAATTACATGCTATTTAGAAAATAGCAAAAATGAGAAAAACGTTTATCGAAACCGATGGGAAAGGGTTACACTTTACCTAAAGTCAAATCCCTAAAAGCTTTCATTATTAAATAGAAAATAATGTCATTAGAATCACTAAGCATTCAATCTTAAAAAAGCTAACTAAAATAACACTAAAACCAACATCAAGAAAAGAGGAAATGATAATGTTAAAAGCAGATACTTGTGAATTACAAGTAAATAGAATTCTTAATTAAACTTTGGAAGTAATTCCTGGATTCTAATAATGAGAATGGGACTAACACATGATGTCCAGAAAGACTTCTCAGAACAGCATATAAAATGCTGGATAAAATATGGGCCTTCAGTTTTTAAACACATGATTCAGCTGGCTAGAAGAAATAAAAATCTTGAAAGGCCAAAAAAATTAAATAAATAAAAAATGTAGAGAGATAAGTGAGCCTTGTAGCACCATTTGCCCTCAGCAATTTTGTCATCCCCTGGTGGCCTGGAGTGTGAGTTTTAAAGGATTCCACGTGTGATGGGAACTAGACATGTAATCAGAAGTCAAAACCTAGAACACACAGATGGAAGACCCTTGCACACATCCAAACCCCTCTAAGAGCAATGCCATCCTTGATAAACTAAACACACGCACACACACACACACCCCCTCAGAGACAGACAGACCAATATGGATTCTGGTCTCTCTTGAACTTGACTCAGGCTTATGTGAAAAATAAGAAATAAAAACAAAAGCAAAAGGCAAGATTTCACCCAGGGAATCCTTGACACCAAGTTTATACTCACATGAGTTTTAACTACCTTGACCATTGCCCTCAAAAATAAAAAAATATATATAATGTAAAGTGTCCTGGAATAAGAACCCTCCCTAAGCCACTGGCAGTAGCAAATGTATTTCTCTCTGGAGAAATGTACCTTAAATTCACACCTCAAAAATTCCCACAGACAATGTTTCACAAACATCATCTTATAATCATCAATCATAGGAGCTATGGGAAAAATTAAGCCACGACAATGTGAGGCAGCAGAAACAACTAATCATACTCACAATGGCTGTAGATATGGGAGTTAGCAGATAGACAATATATAACTGAATATATAATTTCTTTAAAACCAAAGGAATTAAAGTGATTTACAGTTCAATATAATCCCTTTTAAAATCCCAATAACATTTTTTAAAAAAAAACAGAAAAATCTTTCCTAAAATTCATATGAATCTTGGGGGACCCTGAATACCCAAACAAAATCTTGAAAAGGAAGAATAAAGTTGGAGGACTTACACTTCCTGATTTCCTTACTGCAAAGCTACCAAATCCAGCAGTAAAATTCAAAGAATTATTCACAATGACCAAATACAACATCTAAGAAATGCAAAGATCACTTATAAGGAGATCTATTAATGCAACATTTCATATGAATATACTTAAGGAGAAGAGAGGTGTAACAACTCTAACAGAGGAGGAAAAAACAGTCAGTAACTTTCAAAGTACATTCTATAAACCTCCCAAATTTGTTTTTTGGGGGGAAATAGAAATGGAAGATTTTTTTTCACATATTAAGACTTTGAATCTGAAACTACTAACATTATCTTTAACCATGAAAAACTAACAAGAATTCCTATTAAAACCATAGGCAAAAGCAAGCAAGCAAACAAGATGCTCGTTGTCATCGTTATCATTTGCCATTGTTCCGAAAATTCTCAGCAATGCAATTAACATGAAACACGAAGAAGAGATATGATTATCGAAAAGATGACAAAGTTATCACTTTGTACAATAATGCAATTATATTCTTACAAAGCTCCAGAGAATGAATTTTTAAAACTTCTTTCAAGTTCGTTTTGTAAAATAGCTTCACTGAAGGTATTAAGATCTGTATTTTTCATATATATCAATGATAATCCGTGAGAGATTGACAAAAAAGACATTTTACCATGGTAACCAAAACATAAAATTCTGAGGACAAAAAAACTTCTTGAAGAATAAGTAGGGTCTATGGGATACACTCCAAAATTTGCTGAAAAATAACAATAAACATTTTTAATATACAGGCAAAAAAATTCATGTATGAAAGATTTGTACATTAATTCTTCTGGGATTAATTTATGAGCTTAATGAAATCCTCATTACAATCCTAACGGAATTTGTTTGGAACTTAATTATTGGATTCTTAAGTTCTCCTGGGGGAAAAAGCAATAATAATACAAACAAATCAGATTAATAAGAAAACTACTGAGAACTTTTTAAAAAGAGTGATTAGAGAGAATTTTCTTACAAAAAACAAACAACCGAGGCTTCCGGGAAGATGGCGGAAGAGTAAGACGAGGAGATCACCTTCCTCCCCACAGATACACCAGAAATACATCTACACGTGGAACAACTCCTATAGCACACCTACTGAACGCTGGCAGAAGACCTCAGACCTCCCAAAAGGCAAGAAACGCCCCCACGTACCTGGGTACGGCAAAAGAAAAAAGAGTAAACAGAGACAAAAGAATAGGGACGGGACCCGCACCTGTGGGAAGGAGCCGTTAAGGAGGAAAGGTCTCCACACACTAGAAGCCCCTTCGCGGGCGGAGGCTGCGGGTTGCGGAGGGGGAAAGCTTCGGAGCCGCGGAGGAGAGCACAGCCACAGGGGTGCGGAGGGCAAAGCGGGGAGAGATTCCCACACAGAGAATCAGGGCCGACCGGCACTCACCTGCTCGAGAGGCTTGTCTGCTCACCCGCCGGGGCGGGCGGGGCTGGGAGCTGAGGCTTGGGCTTCAGTCGGAGCGCAGGGAGAGGACTGGGGTTGGCGGCGTGAACACAGCCTGCAGGGGTTAGTGCGCCACGGCTGGCCGGGACGGAGTCCGGGGCAAAGTCTGGAGCTGCCGAAGAGGCAAGAGACTTTTTCTTCCCTCTTTGTTTCCTGGTGCGCGAGGAGAGGGTATTAAGAGCGCTGCTTGAAGGAGCTCCAGAGACAGGCGCGAGCCGCGGCTAAAAGCGCGGAGGGACCCCCAGAGACGGGCACAAGCCGCGGCTAAAAGCGCGGACGCCAGAGACGGGCATGAGACGCTAAGGCCGCTGCTGCTGCCGCCACCAAAAAGCCTGTGTGCGAGCACCGGTCACTATCCACACCCCGCTTTCGGGGAGCCTGTGTAGCCCGCCACTGCCAGGGCCCCGGGATCCAGGGACAACTCCACGGGGAGAACGCACGCACGGCGCACCTCAGACTGGTGCAACGTCACGCCGGCGCAACGTCACGCCGGCCTCTGCAGCCGCAGGCCCGCCCCGCACTCTGTACCCCTCCCTCCCCCCAGCCTGAGTGAGCCAGAATCCGCGAATCAGCGGCTCCTTTAACCCCCTGCTGTCTGAGCGAAGAACAGACGCCCTCCAGCGACCTACACGGAGAGGTGGGGCCAAATCCAAAGCACAGCCCCGGGGAGCTGTGAGAACAAAGAAGAGAAAGGAAAATCTCTCCCAGCAGCCTCAGAAGCAGCGGATTAAAGCTCCACAATCAACCTGATGTGCCCTGCAGCTGTGCAATACATGAATAGACAACGAGCCATCCCCAATTAAGGAGGTGGACTTTGAGAGCAAGATTTATGATCTTTTCCCCATTTCCTCTTTTTGTGAGTGTGTATGTCTATGCTTCTGTGTGAGATTTTGTCTGTATAGCTTTGCTTCCACCATTTGTCCTAGGGTTCTACCATCCGGTTTTTTTTGTTTTTTTGTTTTTTTAATTTTCTTCTTAATAATTATTTTTTAATTATTTTATTTTATTTTATCTTCCTTCTTTCTTTCTTTCTTTCCTTCCTTCCCTCCTTTAGACAATGAATCATCCCAAATTGAGGAGGTGGACTTTGAGAGCAAGATTTATGATTTTTTCCCCTTTTCCTCTTTTTGTGAGTGTGTATCTGTATGCTTCTGTGTGAGATTTTGTCTGTATAGCCTGGCTTCCACCATTTGTCCTAGGGTTCTATCCGTCCATTTTTTGTTGTTGTTGTTGTTTTGTTGTTTTTTTAAAAATATTTTTTCTTTTTTTCTCTTAATAATTATTTTTTTATTTCAATAACTTTATTATATTTTATCTTACTTTATTTCATTTTACTTTATCTTCTTTCTTTCTTTTTTCCTTCCTTTACTCCTTCCTTCCTTCCTCCCTCCCTCCCTCCCTCCGTCCTTTCTTTCTTTCTTTCTTTCTTTCTTTCTACTTCTACTAATTCTTTCCTTCTAATTTTTCTCCCTTTTATTCTGAGCCATGTGGATGAAAGGCTTTTGGTGCTGCAGCCAGGAGTCAGTGCTGTGCCTCTGAGGTGGGAGAGCCAACTTCAGGACACTGGTCCACAAGAGACCTCCCAGCTCCACATAATATCAAACGGCGAAAATCTCCCAGAGATCTCCATCTCAACACCCGCACCCAGCTTCACTCAACGACCAGCAATATACAGTGCTGGACACCCTATGCCAAACAACTAGCAAGACAGGAACACAACCCCACCCATTAGCAGAGAGGCTGCCTAAAATCATAATAAGTCCACAGACACCCCAAAACACACCACCAGACGTGGACCTGCCCACCAGAAAGACAGGACCCAGGCTCATCCACCAGAACACAGGCACTAGTCCCATTCACCAGGAAGCCTATAAAAGCCAATGAACCAACCTTAGCCACTGGGGACAGACACCAAAAACAACAGGAACTACGAACCTGCAGCCTGCAAAAAGGAGACCCCAAACACAGTAAGATAAGCAAAATGAGAAGACACAGAAACACACAGAAGATGAAGGAGCAAGATAAAAACCCACCAGACCTAACAAATGAAGATGGAATAGGCAGTCTACCTGAAAAAGAATCCAGAATAATGATAGTAAAGATGATCCAAAATCTTGGAAATAGAATAGACAAAATGCAAGAAACATTTAACAAGGACCTAGAAGAACTAAAAATGAAACAAGCAACGATGAACAACACAATAAATGAAATTAAAAATACTCTAGACGGGATCACTAGCAGAATAACTGTGGCAGAAGAATGGGTAAGTAACCTGGAAGATAAAATAGTGGAAATAACTACTGCAGAGCAGAATAAAGAAAAAAGAATGAAAAGAACTGAGGACAGTCTCAGAGACCTCTGGGACAACATTAAACGCACCAACATTCGAATTATAGGGGTTCCAGAAGAAGAAGAGAAAAAGAAAGGGACTGAGAAAATATTTGTAGAGATTATAGTTGAAAACTTCCCTAATATGGGAAAGGAAATAGTTAATCAAGTCCAGGAAGCACAGAGAGTCCCATACAGGATAAATCCAAGGAGAATCATGCCAAGACACATATTAATCGAACTGTCAAAAATTAAATACAAAGAAAACATATTAAAAGCAGCAAGGGCAAAACAACAAATAACACACAAGGGAATGCCCAGAAGGTTAACAGCTGATCTTTCAGCAGAAACTCTGCAAGCCAGAAGGGACTGACAGGACATATTTAAAGTGATGAAGGAGAAAAACCTGCAACCAAGATTACTCTACCCAGCAAGGATCTCATTAAGATTTGATGGAGAAATTAAAACCTTAACAGACAAGCAAAAGCTGAGAGAGTTCAGCACCCCCAAACCAGCTTTTCAACAACTGCTAAAGGAACTTCTCTAGGCAAAAAACACAAGAGAAGGAAAAGACCACAATAACGAACCCAAAACAATTAAGAAACTGGGAATAGGAACATACATATCAATAATTACCTTAAATGTAAATGAACTAAATGCTCCCACCAAAAGACACAGATTGGCAGAATAGATATTAAAAAAAGACCCATATATTTGCTATCTACAACAGACCCACTTCAGACCTAGAGACACATGCAGACTGAAAGTAAGGGGATGGAAAAAGATATTTCATGCAAGTGGAAACCAAACGAAAGCTGGAGTAGCAATTCTCATATCAGACAAAATAGACTTTAAAATAAAGACTATTAGAAGAGACAAAGAAGGACACTACATAATGATCAAGGGATCGATCCAAGAAGATATAACAGTTGTAAATATTTATGCACCCAACATAGGAGCACCTCAATGCATAAGGCAAATACTAACAGCCATAAAAGGGGAAATCAACAGTAACACATTCATAGTAGGGGACTTTAACACCCCACTTTCACCAATGGACAGATCATCCAAAATGAAAATAAATAAGGAAACACAAGCTTTAAATGATACATTAAACAAGATGGACTTAATGGATATTTATAGGACGTTCCATCCAAAAACAACAGAATACACATTTTTCTCAAGTGCTCATGGAACATTCTCCAGGATAGATCATTTCGTGGGTCACAAATCAAGCCTCGGTAAATTTAATAAAATTGAAATTGTATGAAGTATCTTTTCTGACCATAACACTATAAGACTAGATATCAATAACAGGAAAAGATCTATAAAAAATACAAACACATGGAGGCTAAATACACTACTTAATAACGAAGTGATCACTGAAGAAATCAAAGAGGAAATAAAAAATTACCTAGAAACAAATGACAATGGAGACACGATGACCCAAAATCTATGAGATGCCGCAAAAGCAGTTCTAAGAGGGAAGTTTATAGCAATACAATCCTACCTTAACAAAGAGGAAGCATCTCGAATAAACAACCTAATCTTGCACCTAAAGCAATTAGAGAAAGAAGAACAAGAAAACCCCAAAGTTAGCAGAAGGAAAGAAATCATAAAAATCAGATCAGAAATAAATGAAAAAGAAATGAAGCAAACCATAGCAAAGATCAATAAAACTAAAAGCTGTTTCTTTGAGAAGATAAACAAAATTGATAAACCATTAACCAGACTCATCAATAAAAACAGGGAGAAGACTCAAATCAATAAAATTAGAAATGAAAAAGGAGAAGTAACAACTGACACTGCAGCAATACAAAACATTATGAGAGATTACTACAAGCAACTCTATGCCAATAAAATGGACAACCTGGAAAAAATGGACAAATTCTTAGAAATGGTCAAATTCATAGAAATGCACAACCAAAGACTGAATCAGGAAGAAACAGAAAATATGAACAGACCAATCACAAGCACTGAAATTGAAACTGTGATTAAAAATCTTCCAACAAACAAAAGCCCAGGACCAGATGTCTTCACAGGTGAATTCTATCAAACATTTAGAGAAGAACTACCACCTATCCTTCTCAAACTCTTCCAAAATATAGCAGAGGGAGGAACACTCCCCAACTCATTCTACGAGGCCACCATCACCCTGATACCAAAACCAGACAAGGATGTCACAAAGACAGAACACTACAGGTCAATATCACTGATGAACATAGATGCAAAAATCCTAAACAAAATACTAGCAAACAGAATCCAACAGCACATTAAACGGATCATACACCATGATCAAGTGGAGTTTATTCCAGGAATGCAAGGATTCTTCAATATAGGCAAATCAATCAGCGTGATACACCATATTAACAAATTGAAGGAGAAAAACCATATGATCATCTCAATAGATGCAGAGAAAGCTTTTGACAAAATTCAACACCCATTTATGATAAAAACCCTGCAGAACGTAGCCATAGAGGGAACTTTCCTCAACATAATAAAGGCCATATATGACAAACCCACAGCCAACATCGTCCTCAATGATGAAAAACTGAAAGCATTTCCACTAAGATCAGGAACAAGACAAGGTTGCCCACTCTCACCACTCTTATTCAACATAGTTTTGGAAGTTTTAGCCACAGCAATCAGAGAAAAATAGGAAATAAAAGGAATCCAAATCGGAAAAGAAGAAGTAAAGCTGTCACTGTTTGCAGATGACATGATACTCTACATAGAGAATCCTAAAGATGCTACCAGAAAACTACTAGAGCTAATCAATGAATTTGGTAAAGTAGCAGGATACAAAACTAATGCACAGAAATCTCTGGCATTCCTATACACTAAAGATGAAAAATCTGAAAGTGAAATCAAGAAAACACTCCGATTTACCATTGCAACAAAAAGAATAAAATATCTAGGAATAAACCTACCTAAGGAGACAAAAGACCTGTATGCAGAAAATTATAAGACACTGATGAAAGAAATTAAAGATGATACAAATAGATGGAGAGTTATACCATGTTCTTGGATTGGAAGAATCAACATTGTGAAAATGATTCTACTACCCAAAGCAATCTACAGATTCAATGCAATCCCTTACAAACTACCACTAGCATTTTTCACAGAACTAGAACAAAAAAGTTCACAATTTCTATGGAAACACAAAAGACCCCGAATAGCCAAAACAATCTTGAGAAGGAAAAAGGGAGCTGGAGGAATCAAGCTCCCTGACTTCAGACTTATACTACAAAGCTACAGTATTCAAGAAAGTATGGTACTGGCACAAAAACAGAAAGATAGATCAATGGAACAGGATAGAAAGCCCAGAGATAAACCCACACACATATGGTCACCTTATCTTTGATAAAGGAGGCAGGAATGTACAGTGGAGAAAGGATAGCCTCTTCAATAAGTGGTGCTGGGTAAACTGGACAGGTACATGTAAAAGTATGAGATTAGATCACTCCCTAATGGATTAAAGACCTAAATGTAAGGCCAGAAACTATCAAACTCTTAGAGGAAAACATAGGCAGAACACTCTATGACATAAATCACAGCAAGATACTTTTTTGACCCACCTCCTAGAGAAATGGAAATAAAAACAAAAATAAACAAATGGGACCTAATGAAATTTCAGAGCTTTTGCACAGCAAAGGAAACCATAAACAAGACCAAAAGACAACCCTCAGAATGGGAGAAAATGTTTGCAAATGAAGCAACTGACAAAGGATTAATCTTCAAAATTTATAAGCAGCTCATGCAGCTCAATAACAAAAAAACAAACAACCCAATCCAAAAATGGGCAGAAGACCTAAATAGACGTTTCTCCAAAGAAGATATACAGACTGCCAACAAACACATGAAAGAATGCTCAACATCATTAATCATTAGAGAAATGCAAATCAAAGCTACAATAAGATATAATCTCACACTGGTCAGAATGGCCATCATCAAAAAATCTAGAAACAATAAATGCTGGAGAGGGTGTGGAGAAAATGGAACCCTCTTGCACTGTTGGTGGGAATGTAAATTGATACAGCCACTATGGAGAACAGTATGGAGGTTCCTTAAAAAACTACAAATAGAACTACCATATGACTCAGCAGTCGCACTTCTGGGCATATCCCCTGAGAAAACCATAATTCAAAAAGAGTCATGTACCAAAATGTTCATTGCAGCTCTATTTACAATACCCCAGAGATGGGCACAACCTAAGTGTCCATCATCGGATGAATGGATAAAGAATATGTGGCACATATATACAATGGAATATTACTCAGCCATAAAAAGAAACGAAATTGAGCTATTTGTAATGAGGTGGATGGACCTAGAGTCTGTCATAGAGTGAAGTAAGAGAAAGACAAATACCATATGCTAACACATATATATGGAATTTAAGGGGAAAAAATGTCATGAAGAACCTAGGGGTAAGACAGGAATATAGACACAGACCTACTCGAGAATGGACTTGAGGATATGGGGAGGGGGAAGGGTAAGCTGTGACAAAGCGAGAGAGAGGCATGGACATAAATACACTAACAGACGTAAGGTAGATAGCTAGTGGGAAGCAGCCGCATAGCACAGGGAGATCAGCTCGGTGCTTTGTGAGCACCTGGAGGGGTGGGATAGGGAGGGTGGGAGGGAGGGAGATGCAAGAGAGAAGAGATATGGGAACATATGTATATGTATAACTGATTCACTTTGTTATAAAGCAGAAACTAACACACCATTGTAAAACAATTATACTCCAATAAAGATGTATAAAACAAAACAAAACAAACAAACAAAACAAACAACCATTAAAATGTGTGATAAAAGCCAAAGGAGAAATATCATTAGAGGGGGGTGGTTAAGGAAACAGGACTGGTCCTGGGGGCTTCCCTGGCGGTCTGGTGGTTGAGACTCAGCGCTATTAATGCCCTGCCATGGCCCAGGTTTGATCCCTGGTAGGGGAACTGAGATCCTCATTGACTAGGGAAACCTCACACATCAATGAGGAAGTGAGAGATTATTCAGGATATTTTATTTTATTTTTGTTTTTTATTTTTTCTCTTCAGGATATTTTAATGGAAAGATTCACCATTGGGTTAGCCTCAACCAAGCCACTACAAACAATTCTGTGCTGATAAAGAGTTGAAAGTTTAAACAAACCCAGAAATCAGAAATCCAGGGGGGGAGAGCAGGGGAGTTTTCAACTGTCTTCAGTTAGCCAGAGCTTCTTTATCAAGCCCTGCTTCCTTCCTCACCCCTCACCCCACCCCCATCTAGCCTCTCATCAAGTCCCATGAAACTGAGCGCTATAGCCTGTCTCTAATGCCTCCCCATCTCTCCAGATCCTCTGCCACCTCACCTGCCCAGGCCACTCTCCCCTGGACCACAGCCGTTGTCTCCAGGGGTCTTCTGGTTCTGTGTCCTTCCAATCCATCCCCCATCCAGTAACAAAAGTGACCTTCATCACACGCAAATTTATTTACATTATTGCCCTTCTTACTTCCCTTTCTGGCAATCTATTGCACTTAAGATACATTCCAGAATCTGAAAACTCATGTTATCTGATCCTCACTGCCTCTCCAATCCCAAATTTGCTCATCTCCTATCCCTCATTCTTCTTCTCCGGCTACATTGCATTCATCAGTTCCTCCAAAGAAGCTTGGGAAGAAAACAGAAACAGGCAATGGAAGAAAGCGCTAAGAGAAAAAATTGATAGATTTGATTACATAAAATTTTAAACCCTCTTTACATAAAAAGTCATCACTGAAAAAAATCATCATAAGTAAGAGGTTGAGAGATGATAAACTGGAGAAGAAGGATTTGCAATAAATAACTAGACCAGGACTCAGATACACTGTTACTTAACAAGGCTTTTCAAATTAGTGAGATAAGAACAAAAATTCCGTTTGGAACCTGGGTCTGGAATATGCCCAGGAAATTCACCCAATAAATGCTTAAGACAGATAAACATGTGAAAGATTTTCTTCCTTACTTAGTCAAAGAAATGAAAGTTTGAACTACAAGCTAGAATGTTTCACCTATTGTTTTTTTAAATACGTCTTTTTCTCTTTAAAAAGGTTTCTATTGAGTTATAATTTATATACACTAAAGTATGAAAATATTCAGCATACATAGTTTTTACATCCATGTAACCACACCCAGATCAAGATATAGAACAGTTACAGCCCCGGAGAAGCTTCTCTTAACCCCCGTCTAGTTAATACCTCCCTCATAAAAAGTAACCATCATTCAGACTTCCGTTTCATTAGCTTAGTTTTACCTGTTCTTCAATTGGACAAAGACAGGATTCTACAAAATGTCCTTTTCTGTATCTGTTTTGTTTTGCTCATACATAGAAAACACCTCAGTGCATCTCTTCATTCTCTTTTTGATGGACATTAGGGTTGTTCCAGTATGAATCTCGTATGAACAGATTCGCTATGATATTCTTGTATACGTTTCTGTGGACATATATATTCATTTCTCTTGGATATAAAACTTGGAGTTGGACAAGGATTGCCTGGGTCATATATTTGTCATACGTTCAGCTTTGATAGATAACGCCAGGCAGTTGTCCAAAGGTATTACACCAAGGATTGGCGCTCAGGCCTTCTATAATGAAGTTGGTGCTCTTTCCTAGAATGTGAAAACAGAATGGTCTTTCCTTCTTTTCTACCTTCCTCCCCTCCTTCCTTCCATCTTTCTCTCCCTCCCATCCTCTTTCCCTCCTTTAATCTCCCCACTCAACCTGTCCCCAACCCCATCCTCACTCTCCCCCTTCTACACCATATCAGACCACTTACAGCTAGAGATGCTTCTGGCCTGAGCAAGCCTGTAAACTAGATTCCGTGCTCCTTGCATCAGCAACTGCTTCATTAGAGGCATATTTTGCGGTCCAGCAAAGTCTCCGGCAGCCTAATGTGTCCCTTGGAGCTGCTCTTCTGCCCGTAATTACCTCCAACTTTCAGTTCACAGAAGGGCGAGCACATCTGCATCAAGAGTGATGAGAAAGCCCTTGCCCAGGGTTCTCTGCAACAAGAGTGTAAAGCAGGGAGCCAGCAAGAATACACATTCAGCGGGCCATCCTTTGCTTCCTCCGACAGTCCCTCAGTATCTCCTGTCCCCTGTCTCTCTTGCCCAAGGGAGAGGAGTTAGTTTCTAACTCTGGAGCCAGTATTTATTATTTAAATGGGAGAAGAAGGAGAAAATGAGGCATGCATGGAGCATAGATTCTTAAACGTAAGAATACTGAGGCATGTTGCAAAGTTAGTTGGTTCCTAATAATTAAAGGACCGAAGTCGCCAAGTGATTCCCTTTTCCAATAGACAGAAGATGCAGGTCCTTCCTTATCATATCAGTCCTCTCATTTCCAATTCAATACCACCATGTTTAACTCTCTTCAGTACCCACCCCGTGCCAGGCCATGGGAATTCAGTAGTGAGAAAAATAGACGTGGTTCCTATCGTGGTAGTTTCTACAGTCTAGTTATATATTAACAAGGCATTGCTCAATTATTTACTTAATAACTGTTTCATGTTGGGAAGAAATGTAGAGATCACGGAGGTGTAAGAGCAAATTCCAAGGGTCTTGAAGGAGGGAGAGAAGGTCAAGAAAGGCATCACCGAGGAAATGACAGCTGTGATCTACAAGATGGATGGGTGTTGGGGAGTTGAAAGGCCATGGACAAGATAACCTGGAGTGAGAGGCTGCTGTGTTGGTGGGAGACAAAGGGCCAGAACGACAATCAGGCACCAGAAATTACCAACTTCCCTGGTCGTTCCCATTAAAATACCACAGGCATGCGAAGGGCTACTCTAGTTTCCTTTGTTGGAGCAGAAAGAAGAGAAACTCCGTCTGACAATTACCATTTCTTGAGCACTTATGATGTCCCATGCATTAAAAGTATTTTCTCATTTAATCTTTACACGCATCTTTTGAACTCGGCCCTCTTATCATCCCCATTGTCCAGAAGTGGAAACTGAGGCACAGAGCAGTTAAGCAAACTTCACTAGGTCGCTCTACTAGTAATTTCAGAGCCAAGTACACAAAGAATTCCTATGTTTGGTGGAAGCAGCAGCAGCCACCAGCCCTCTTGGGCCTCCTCTCTAGTTGCAGATCTACTGTTAGCACTAGGAGTTCCCATCCAGTCTTAGTGAGGCCAAGAGGCTTCCCAGAGGCCCCTTATTTCCTGAGGCCACAGTTGTTGGTCCTGACCTTGCCCAGCCAACCTTCTAAGATATGTCCACCCAAGGAACCCAGAGAAGCCCAGGGGTGGCATGAGGAAGTCGGCAGAACAAACCTTGTACATTCAGCGCGATGTCACCAGTGTAGCAAGCATGAATTTACTCCACAAATTTCAGGTTAAAAAATACTTCAAAATGTGTTCTTTTTCTGAACTGAATGGAATCTGGCTTCTAGGGCCATTAGTGGGTAGATCATTCCTCTTTCTAAGGTCACCTGAGGGCCCAGAGGGACAGAATCAGTACCAAACAATGCTGTGGGCACCATTGTTCTTTTCTTTCCTCCGGGCTCATTCTTCCCAGCTCCCTCTACCGAGGCTTGGACCTCTCCTATTCACAGGAGTTCCAGCCCTAAAGCCCACACTTGGGGGAGAAAATGTTCATTGCCCTGTTGGGGCAAGTAGAATTCAGTCCTCCATTTGCTACATGGCAGAAACGAAATAATATATCCCTCGGTACCTTTCTAACGAGCTTAGGGGAGAATCCAGTTATCCTGTGTGTGTGTGTGTGTGTGTGTGTGACAGAGAGAGAGAGAGAGAGAGAGAGAGAGCGAGAGAGAGCGCGAGAGAGGAGAGGATAAAAATCTAACTAGTAGAAAATGCTCCAAATAGGAAGACCAGTTGTCTCAGCATATTGAGATTTGGGGTGATTTTTATTTCTTTCTTTATACTTTTCTCTATTTTCTAAATTTTCTAAGACTGACTTGTATTGCTATCATAATCAGAATGGAAACAATAGAAGTCCTCCCTTTCTTCCCCCTTCCTTCCTCTTTCCCTCCCTCCTCCCTCCCTCCCTTTCTTTTTCTTTCTTTCTCTTTCTTCCCTTCTTTCTCTCTCTCTTTCTTCCTTCCTTCCTTTCTCTTTCTTTCTTTCTTTCTTCCTTCCTTCCTTTCTTTCCTTCTTTCTTCCTTCCTTTCTCTTTTTCTTTCTTTCTTCCTTCCTTCCTTATTTTCTTTCTTCCTTCCTTCCTTTCTCTTTCTTTCTTTCTTCCTTTCTTCCTTCCTTCCTTTCTTTCTTCCTTCGTTTCTCTTTCTTTCTTCCTTTCTTCCTTCCTTTCTTTCTTCTTTCTTTCTCTTTCTTTCTTCCTTTCTTTCTTCTTTCTTTCTTCCTCCTTTTATTCAGCTCTGTATAATTGCAGGGTGCCTTCACTGAATATGAGCTCCTGGAATTCCACTGCACTTTAAGCTGCAGTTCTGTTTCCTTCTGTTTAGCTGCCATGAACGACCACTGTTATCACCAGCTTTCCTCCTGCCTCACAGTCCAGAGAAATGGGAGCTCAGAAACCCAACCTCCTCCTCTCACACCTGCAAATTAGATCTAAGGTTGTGGTGACTGTGACCCACGCCTGGAGTCCAGAATTGAGAGGGAATTTGTTGAGGCCACCTGGGTCTCCATTAGGCTAGGAGGAGAGAGAGGGAGACAATTGGGACAAAGGGACCTAAGATAATGCAGTGCTGGTTCTGCAATTTTGTGTGTTTTGACAAGAGTAATTTAATTCTAATTACTGACAATAATTATTTCGCAGCCCACAGTGGGAAGCTGTCAGGCTTGTAGCTATGTGGATTCCAAGGACCTCTACTTGGGCAATGCCTCTGTTGTGAAGCAGTTTGGACCCTGAGGGCTCTCTGGTATGAAAGGCTGAGGCTAGAGATGAAGTGGGGAGTGAGGAGGAGGAATTCCAGGAGGGAGAGAGCTGACGGAGACCAGGCTGATGGCCAGAGCATCCCCATCCGAACATCTGCCTGTGGAAAGAACACTGGCCTCAGGACCAGGAGGCCTAGCTCTGATGCTAACTTGCTGTGCAAATGCTGACCTCTTTAAGCCTCAGTTTTCTCATCTGTAAAATAGTGATGACATAAATGCCAACCTCACAGGCTTGTTGTCAAGATTGAATGGAAAATTCTAGAAGAGAGGGCCTTTGTTGGGTTTTGGCCTCCCAGCACTCCTTCTACTCTTTTTGTGAGTTAACTACCCTTCATCTTCCATCTGAGGAACCTCCCCCTCCTCCACCTTAGCTCACATGTCTCAGGGAGCTTTTCTCTTTCAGATCAAGTGGCCCCAAGCCAATCAGTGCACACAGCTGCAAGGCCCTCAGGTTCTCACATGAGGAATGTGTGTGTGCAGGTTGAGAGACAAAAGCCAAATGGAAATAGTACATGTACCCAAAGTGAGGTCAGTCAAGCAAACTGAAAATGTCAAGTTTTCTTTCGTTTTTCTTTAAACCTAAGATTCAAACTATATTCATTCAGTGTAGGAAAACTGATTAATTCATGCCCATCAAAAGGTCTCTTTGTGGAATGTCTTTGGTTTTCAAAAAGCATGAGTACAAATTAATTATTACTTAACAGATGCACTCTTAGATATCGCCTTCTGAAACATTCAATCCCAGGGGGAAAATAGCTACAGGGCTGCTTGGGTGTTAAAAACGATGAGATCCTAACAAATTTCCTTCTGTCTCTAACAATCTATTATCATCCTGTGGAAACTGTAAGCCTCCTGACAGGCGGAGGGGAGTATCTGAGGATCTGGGAATGTAGGTCCACAAACCTGAAACCACACTGTATTGTCAGGTGAAGGAATGGCCAAAGAGGTGACACTGCTGGGCTCTTTCCATGAGTTTTCTCAATGAGGTCTCACAAAAACCTGAGAGGTGGGAAGATTATTCACATTTTACAGATGGGAAAATTGAGGCTTGAAGAAGTGAAGTAACGTCCACGAGGTCACCCATAAGAGAGCGGTGCAGTCAGGTTGTAAGGCAGGGCTTTAGAACTTTAAAGGGGTATACGCCCAACATCAGGCCCAGCTCCCTCGAGTAGGCTCAGAAACAGGAGTTGAAGTTTCCTGGCCCCAGGATTGTAGCTCAGTTGTTTTTTTGCCGGAGCCAATAGTTCTAGTGTTGGAACTTCTTAATTCCCCAAACTCTTAAGAGAGACAAAAGAAGCAGCTCCATGGGTGGGTTGGTTCTGCAGTGTCGTTCTGGGGTGTTCTAGGAGCCCAGACTGCTGGCCACTCCTCCAACACTTCCAAAGATTTTGAGACATCTTACTCCTCTGCTAAAAATACTTCCTGCTGAAAATATCTACTGTAGTCTCTGTTACCTGCAAATGATTCCTAATCGAGTCAAGTCCCAACCTCTCTCACCATAGAAATTGCCTTTCTTACCCGGGAACAGGAGGAAAGGAAACAGCCGGAGTGTTTGAACACTAAACAGAACTCATCCATGGGGCTTATTTTCATTTCTTTACCCAGTCGGTTCCATCTTCTTACCCTGGGATAGCTATGTCTGGAGTGAGTCTGGGGCCATTGAATCCACTTCTTTCTTTCCACTTTGCCGCAGAACTGCTCACAGAACACATCTGTTTAAGGAGCAGTGATGAACCTTCTTTCTTAGATGCCCTATAAGGGGGTAAATCAGCATTTAGGAAGGGTTTACAAAGGGTTTAGCAAAACTTTGTTCTAGCTATTCCTTCCACTGATATACCACACTAGGCTCTGGAATACAGCCTCAGAATTCATGTTGGGGGAAGTGTAAAAACTTCTGTGACCAGAGTATGAATGAGCACGTTCTGGGAACTCAAAGGCGCCTCCAGGACCACCTCCATCTTCCCCCTGCTGGAAGGCAGCATGGTTCCCTGGATCCCCCAGGTCTAGTGTAAGCATTTCACATTTATACCAGTTTTCCATAATACTATGAGACCATGGACATGTATTTAACCATTTGGTGTTATTGTTGCAATGACTGGAAAGTTAGGATTAAAATGGCACCTATGTACTCCGTAAAGATGTTGTAAGAATTAAATGAAATAATGTGTACACTTCGCTTAGAACAGGTCCAAGAAAAATTAAGTTCTGTATAAGCATTCACTATTATTATTGTTCACTTACTGTACGAGGTGGACAATATTTCTCCATGCTACATTTGAGGAATCTGAAGCTCAGAGAAGTAAAATAACTTACCTAAAATTTCTGCTGACACTTCCTGTCTGTCAAACAAAATGTCACCCTACTTCCTGGCCCAGCACAAAAGCTCTCTTCTCTGTGAAGCTCTTTCTGTTACACGCACACACACACACATACACCCTCCAGGTTAGAGGTACTATTTCCTTTCACTATATTTTGTGTTTCTCATAAGACTTAACACATTTTAGCAGATATAGTTTACAGGAACACTAATATCATCCCCTTTTATAAATTTCAAGACTCTACAAGACAGAGACCATATATTCTAGCATTTGAATTTGCCCCAGTGGCTAGCATCATGCCTTCCACATAATAATTATAATGATCACAACATGGGTATGTGGACTTTCAGTTTATATCAAGCTTTCATTCAACCCCATCATTCAGTTCTCACCATCCCCCTATGGATTGGGTATTGATCTGCACATCTTACAATACAAAAAGAGAAGCTGGGATATGTGATGTCACACAGCTCATGAGAGGTAGAGTGGGGGTTTGAACCTAAGTCTGACATCAAAGCTCGTGGTTTTTCTCATGTGCTACTATTATTTCAGTAAGAAGCTTTGGTATGGAATGGGATGGGATGGAGTGGAATGGAGTGGGATGGAGTGGAAGAGGATGGATTGGAGACATGAAACACAGTGATGAGAGGTAAGGTGAGCATCGTGTGTACAGGTAGAGCAGGACACATTATCAGAGTCAGACAGTAGAAAAGAACAGTACAACTTGACCACTGGACCATGTTTCCACAGTAAGACCACTTGGCCCTTCCTTTTCTTCAAGGCTATTGTGAGAGTGAAGTGAGGAAAAAAAACCCTGAAAATGTTGAGGACAAAACAGTGCTCCCTGGATATGTAAAGGATGGTTAATGGCATCCCATGTTATCCCAGTGACAACCAGGAGATGACAAGTCTTCTGGGCACCCTCCCAGTCAGAAAGTCTTCGCCTGGCAATGCTGACATTGAAACCGTTGAGGGCAAGCAGTTGTTTCCTCTCCTCTCACAAATGCAGTGTCTGTTTCTCTTCCTTTTCCCGGAGCTAAGATGCCAGAACAGAAGGCGAAGACTAGATCTACAAGGCTCAGGGCAGCTTAGAGGAGCCGAGTCCCTGAGACAAGTCTGGGTCACATTTCTAGCAGGTCAGCCAAAGACCAGAGCCCCTGAGGGGATGACATTGGAAATCTGAGGGGGGGTCATGCAGTAATCCAAGACCTTAGGTTTTGGTCAGCATCTGGGCACCCTGAGCTAAGGCAGCAAGGATCCACTTCACCAGAACAGGTTTCACGCTCACAGCTCCATTTTTTCCTGTATTTTATAAAGAAAAAAAAGATGTCTTTCTCTGTCTGACTTATTTCACTTAGCATAATGTCCTCCAAGTCCATCCATGTTGCTGCAAATGGCAAAAGTGTGTTCTTTTTTATGACTGAGTAGTATTCCATTATATATATATATATATATATTTATATATATAAAATCTCACACCTTCTTTATCCATTAATCTGTTGATGGACACGTACGTTGCTTCCATATCTTGGCAATTGTACATAGTGCTGCTATGAACATTGGGGTAAGTGAAATAAGTCAGAGAAAGGCGAATACTGTGTGATATCACTTATACGTGGAATCTAAAAAATACAACAAACTAGTAAATATAACAAAAAAGAAGCAGACTTGCAGATATGGAGAACAGACTGGTTGTTACCAGTGTGGGTGGAGGCAAGATAGGGGAGGGGGAGGGGGAGGTCCAAACTACTGGGTGTAAGATAGGCTCGAAGATGTATTGTACAACACAGGGAATACAGCCAATATTTTGTGATAATTGTAAATGGAAAGTAACCTTTCAAAATCGTATAAAAATTAAAAAAAATTAAAATGGACACTCTTTCCACAGGCAACATGCTGAGCCTTGGATGGGAACTAGACTACAGGGAAGTTCTGAGCCACATCGACCCAGGTGGAGACACATCGACCCAGGTGGAGACTACAGGGAAGTTCTGAGCCACATTGACCCAGAGCAAGTCTAGGAACAAAAGTTTTCTGATACTGAGTCCCAGGAACTCCCTGCTAGCTGTCGTCTAAGCATCAGAATTGACCAGGCTGCTCTTCCAGGTGGAGTGCAAGAGTTTCCATCTTCAGGATTTTCCATCTTCCAGGTCCTGTGTCTGCCCCATCTCCACAAAAAATAAAGATATCTGGTGCCAGTTGAATTCAAAGCAAGTCATGTCCTTGCTTTACTAAGTGATGGGATGTGTATTATGTTATGGGATGGAATCTTGGAATAACATCTTGAGCTACGGACCCCCTACATTCTTAGACATTTCCAGACCCTGAAGATCTATTTATATGAGAGTCCAAGGAGCACATGGCAGGACTGATGATTAAACACGTGGCGTGATCAGGGACCAAGGCCACACATTCATTCATTCTTTTTATTTTTCACTTATCAAACATGACAAATAAAAGATTGTCCCTGACTTTAAGGAGCTTGCACAAGACAGACATATAAATAAATGATTATGTCCTTTGAGCAAAGCGCCATGCCTCCGGCAAGCGTTTTACTGTGAGGGCTCAGAGGAAGAGCATCTTAATCAGATTCAGGGGATAGAGGGAAGGCTTCCAGGAAGAGAGGAGGCTTAGCTCGAATATTGTAGGATAAGAACACGTTCATTGGATGATTAAGAGGGAGAAGAACATCTGTGGAAATATTTAGTTTACTCAACATGTATTTGCTGAGACTATATTACGTGCCAAATGCTCTGCTAGTGTCTGGAAATATATGGTGAATGAAATAGACATGGACCCTGGCTTCATGGAAATTGTACCGAAGTACTCACCATAGATACCATATAAACTCCCGCTTAGCATCCTTGATAGAAAAATAAATTGGAGAGAACTTTTTTTTTTTTTTTTTTTTTTTTTTGCGGTACGCGGGCCTCTCACTGTTGTGGCCTCTCCTGTTGCGGAGCACAGGCTCCGGACGCGCAGGCTCAGCGGCCATGGCTCACGGGCCCAGCCGCTCCGCGGCATGTGGGATCTTCCTGGACCGGGGCACGAACCCGTGTCCCCTGCATCGGCAGGCGGACTCTCAACCACTGCGCCACCAGGGAAGGCCCGGAGAGAACTTTATGTTATAGAAAGTGGCAGCAAGGAATGGGTGAAAGTTAAAGAAAAGCTGGAATCAATGCTTCTATGGAGACAAGCAATGACTTTCAGTTTAGGAACTTGAACCAAAATCCTAGGGAACAGAATGGTGGGATAGGGTGGCAGGTTGATGCTACAGTAAGGCTGAATCTGACGAAATAGCTATATCTCTGCACCTTTTGGTAGAAACCAAAGCTTTATAACCCAGTGAGAGGAGGCAGTGTGGGTAAAACGGAAGGTGAATCCCCAGGGATTCACTTGACAATTTTTGGAACAGAAGACATTTGTTAAGTTGTTAAGGAGATGGAGGGATATCTCACCTCAGTAGCCTTGAAGCAGAGAGAGGATGACCCTTCAGCTCAAGGGTCACTTAGTGGTCTGTATCAAGGGAGGGAGAGCTAGCAGGTGCCAGGGTTAGAAGGAAATGCTGGGTCAGCCATTGGTGTCTGTTATGAGGCACCCTCATGGACCCCTGCAGAGAAGGTTAGAAGGATTTGGATGGGTGTGGTCCTAAGGACTCCACGATAGGGATTGAGCCAGGGTATTAATTTTGGCGTGGCCCCAGAGAAGTCATGATACCCCAACTCGAAGGCCACCACCTCTTGTTCATTAAGACCTCCCCTCTTTGAGATCAGAACACCAGACCTCAGGCCAAGTTCCCTTGAAAGACAGAATGGCCAAGGAGGTAAAGTGAGCCTGACTGACCAGTTTCATCATGGGCAGCAGCAACTCCCTTTCAAAATGGAATAAAAGACGAAGGAGCAAAACCAGTGGCCCATGTTGGGAATAGCAGGGTACTTTGTCACGGACTTTGACATAAAAGACAAATGCCTCCTCCCGCATCAAACATCCCTTTCCCCTCTGAGCTTTCACACTCTCCCTCCCACTCCTTCTGTTTCAAAACTTCCTACCTCTCCTTACTACCTGTGAACTTTCTTTATCTTACCTAACCTCACCACCACCTGCCCCATGGTGTTAGATTGGGCTGAACCCCCCCCCCAAACCCAGAACTGCTTACTGTTCTCTGAAAGGCCTTTTCTGGGGGGTACAGGGCTTGATTCTCTGGGGCAGGAGCCAGGATGTGAAAGTAGAGATCCGGGAGAGGTGTTTTTGTGCCTTACACTCCTGTGTCAGCTTATTACATAGTATTTCCTGCAGGCAGCATTTACCTGGGAGGGAGAATGATGAAGAAAGAACCGAATGACAGGATGGGTGGGAGAAAGTGCATCAGGGGTGCAGCATTCAGTCTCATGTTACAAGTGATGAGAAACTGGGGCTCAGAGAGGCTAAGTGACTCAGCAAATGTCACACAGCTCACAAGTGGCAGAACTAAGCTGTGAACCCCGGTCAAATTTGAATTCCCAGTTCAACTTAGAAATTACATTATACCCACAATAACCATCCCAGTTAACATTTGTTGAGTGTTTATTATGTGCCACGCCTTGCTCTAAGCACATTTTACATGAAATAACTCACCTAATTCTCACAGAAACCATGAAAAAGGTTAATATTCTCCAAGGTAAGCACTCACACCCATTTTAAAGATGAAAAAACTGGGGTCACCCAATTCGTGGGTGACAGCACCAGGATTTAAATCTGGACAGTCCAGCTCCAGAACTCATGTCTTAACTCTTATATCATAGTGACTTTCTAATTTTTGCTTATGATCAATGATCACTTCACTATGCCCTTGACAGAGAAATATACACAGGACAATGCCCAATTAATGGAAGGCAAAGTGATCCTTGATTTTATTAGCTGGGACTTGGGCTGAAAGTCCAATGCAGAGACCTCTGGCAAGATGGGCAGGGCAATGTACAGCATCCTTTCCCCTAAAATAAGCTTAAACACTTCTAACCCCAACAAGACCCAAGGCCTGCTCTGTTTTAACACCAGGGCTGTATCTCAGGTCTTACCAGCATGAAGTAAGGTCAGATCCCATGGAATGGGTTAAGATTAAGAATCCTTAATCTGCATTCCAGATTGTAAGGAGATAGAACTCAAAGCCTGCAGAGGGATTTAAATTTGGCCAGAGAAGAGTTTGGACTCAGGTGAAGAAACATCAATGAAGAAGGTTAAAATCATTTGCTTGAGGATCTCAACCTAGAATTGTTTAGATCATATCATGGGCCACTGCTTTAGGAACCTCGCTCTCCAGGCTAAGTTAGAAGCCAGTGTCTTGGAACTTGTACTCCAAGCAGATACAAGGAGGGGTAAGACTTAATGTTGAGTGCCCCCAAATTTCAACTTTGACTTTCTGAAACCCCCTTTTTGCAATCAGGCTTGAGGTCAAAGTGGCCCCAGCTGTAGGGGACAGAGAATGAGAAGATACTAAAGACATCTTTGGCATATGGTGGTCCAGAAAATGTGCTTAACTTCCAATGGGGACATCTTGGAACCACCCTGGAGGTCAGTAAGGAAGTAGAGAAGTGAAGTTATTGGCCAAATCCCACTTGTGCTGATTTATTCCCTTATCCCACAGTTGTCAGGAGTCTCAGAGGGAATGTTCCACTTTATTCTTCCACTTTAACCATTTCACAGAATGTGAAACCATTTGAATGGAGTCTCTAAAACAATGGGCTTAGCTCCTGGCACTTAGATGCCCTTTTCTTCCTCTCAGTGCCCACGTGTAAAAACACAGGTTTCAGTTCTACCTTTTCCCTTCTGAGCTGTGTGACATTGGGCATGTTACTTAACCTCTCTGAGCCCTGGATTCCCATCTGTAAAACTGTGAAAGATGATACTGATGGTACCTAATTCAGTGGATAATTATGAGGGTTAAATGAAAGAGGTGTAAAATGCCTAGCATCATGCTTGGCACATTGTAAGACCATAATAGATGTTGCTAATGCATTAATTTTTTTCTAGCTTTACTGAGGTATAATTGGCAAACAAAACTTGCACGTATGTAAGGTGTACAACATGATGTTTTGATATACGTTGTGAATGATTAACACAGTCAAGTTAATTAACATATTCACCATTTCAAAAGTGGGAGAATGCCACTGAAACAAGTTCCAGTTGAAACCAACTCAGGGATTTTCACTACCCCCAGATCTGCCTTGTTAGCCAGTGAAGAAGCATGTGGACATGCTTCCCCACCAGTGTCTTCCAAGCCAGCAGTGCCCCCCTCATGCTGCTGCCAAGTTCCACAGCAGTCACTGGGCCACGTCGGATGGGCAGGTGCATGTGGCCCAAGGGAAGGACAGAGAAGAGGGACTGGCAGACGACTCCAGGAGACATGAAGTCAGAACCCAAGATTCTGGGAACCGTGCATGCTACAAGGCTCCCTCTGTCCCAGCAAGTTCCAGGACTCTTCTTCCTAGAAAGTTTTTGAAAAGAAAGAGAGAAGAAGAGGAAGAGAGAGAAAGCATTATTTTGCTGACTTTAAGAGCCCTGACTTTTTAATCCAGCCTTCCAAAGAGAAGATGGTTTGTGCTTCACAATTTCTTTGGAGTCAATGATCCCGAATGCATTCCTTGAAACAGGTTCTCATAAACCTGTATATGCACAAGTAAAAAAGATCATGAAGTGCTCCAGTTCTGAGAAGCAGCAGTCCTTGACGATTAAAAGACCCCAAATGCATTCATCTCTAATTCTTCTCTTCTTGGACCCAAAGACCTTTCTTCTCATTCTCACTCATTCTCATAATAATTCAATCAAAGCAGCACCCTGAGCATGTTTTCTTGTCCAGTTGGAAGCAGCCCTTGTATAGAATACAAAATAAATAAGAGAATGGGGCCCCGATTCTCAAAGAACTTAGACCAGGGGCAAGGTAAATTCAATTACTTGCCCCACCAGTCAGGTGCTAGAGCTATAACAGTGTCCCATATACAGTCTTTAACCATACGGAGGTTAAAATCTATTGAACATAGGTAGTGGGCAAAGCCAAAGTTAAACTCAGGGGCTCGGATAAGTGGTGAGGACACAGGGAAGAAGCTGAAAGTGTAACAGGACGAAGCTGATACTGAACCCAAGTTCGGCTTCTCGCCACTCAAAAGGCCAATACTTGAGAGACAAGTGTTGGCGGAAAAGGGAAAGTTGCTTTATTCAGGAAGCCAGCAACCTGGGCAGATGGTAGACTAATGTCCTAAGACCATGCTCAAGTTGCCGGTTAGGAGACAAAGCTTTTCAAGGCAGTTGAGGGCATGGGCTGCAGGGTGTGGGATCAGCTTGTGCTCAGTTCTCCGATTGGTTGGCATCAAGGTGAAGTTTTGAGCATCACCAACCTTCTAGTTTCAACCCATCTGGGGTCTACGTGCTTGCGGTTAGCAGTTTTCATCTGGTGGAGGTCTGCTTCCTGTTAAAACAACTTAGGAATGTGCGTCAGACCTTTATCTGTATCTTTCAGGGCACTGGGAGTTTGGTAACTCTGCTAAGTGGCTGGTTTGTAGTCTAAAGTGTTACCAGTTTCCTGGCCCAGCAAGTATTCTTTGTTTCTACATCTTCCTATTTCCCAATCATTAACTCTTGAACCAACCTTTTGAGACTCAGGGGAGGACCTGGGAGACTAAAGCAAAACACAGTTTCAACCCTCCCCCTTTTCTTTGATCCCCCTCAACCTGGAGGGGGACACGTGCTGGACAAGAACGGGAATAACATTTTGTATAGAGACTGCAGAGGAGTGCCTGCTCTGTGCCAACACTATGAAGGATGCTTTGCAGGTACTGTATTGTTTAATTTGACAAGGAAGGGGTAGAGACTGTGCCACTTTGTGAGGAAATTGACTGCCTCCAGATCTTAGAAAGGGTGTGATGGAAGAACCCAGATTTGAAGCCAGGCCTCACTCTAAGTGTGTGTTCTTTCAGCAATCACAGAAGTGCTACAGCTTAAGACGCTGGATCCAGGGAACAAGGAATTGATTGGCTCCCAAATAAGTGGTGCTAGTAGAGCGAAGTCCTCCTTTGGTATTGAGGGTCACTGAAACGGGCGTGACTCACCACAGACTGAATATGTGCACTGTTATCTCCCTGCCTCAGGAGAAAGCCTCCTGCTTTGGAGAGTCTCCGTTTCCAGCTCCCCTTTGAGTGAAATGAAAGGGTCCACCATTTGTTCCTGGGAAGCATCAGTATTGGTTTTGTAGGGCGGCCACAGCAAGTTACCACACACTTGTGGTGAAAAGTTTAAACAACAGAAATGTATTGCCTCCCAGTTCTGAAAGCCAGGAGTCCCTAATTCAATCAAGGTATCAGCAAGGCCATGCACCCTCTGAAGTTTCTAGGGGTGAATCTGTCCTTGCTTCGTCCAACTTATGGTGGCTCTGGGTGTTCCTCGGTTGTGGCAGCATAACTCCAATCTCTGCCTCTATCTTCACATGGCTTTCTTCCCTGTGTCTCTGTGTCCTCTCTTCTTTTTATAAAGAAACAAGTCATTGGATGTGGGACCTACCCTACATCCAGGATGATATCTTGATGTCCTTAATTAAATATATTTGCAGAGACCCTATTTCCAAATGAAGTCATATTCTGAGGTTCCGAATGGAACCTCATCATCTATTTCTTTGCTGTATAAAGACAACTAGATGTTAGTCAACTCAAAATAGTTCTTTCCTAAGCTTCATACTAGGACATAAGGAAAAAGTGGAAAGGACATGGTCTACGCTAACCTGAAAAGTTTTTATGATTTGAGAGGTGTGGTAGTGACAGTATAGCATATGAGCTGGGAGATAATGCTTTTAGTATTAAACCCATTGTTTACCCACAGTGGGACCTTGGATAATTTATTTAACATCTCTAGGAGCTCCATTTCTCAGATAAGGAAATGGAGGCTTACCGAGGTTTAGAAATAGCTAACCACCCACCAAAGATTGTTGTTAACTCTTCAGTAGTATAGGTTATTGCTTCAAAGTAATTGACCAGCCAAACATTACATTTCAAGTTCACCTTTCATCTTTTTGTTGTTGTTGTTGTTGTTGTTTTGCGGTACGTGGGTCTCTCACTGTTGTGGCCTCTCCCGTTGCGTAGCACAGGCTCCGGATGCGCAGGCTCAGCAGCCATGGCTCACGGGCCCAGCCGCTCCACGGCACGTGGGATCTTCCCAGACTGGGGCACGAACCCGTGTCCCCTGCATCTGCAGGCGGACTCTCAACCACTGCGCCACCAGGGAAGCCCTTACCTTTCATCTAATTGGGCCCTTTGCAAAGATCTTGCCAATGGAATGTGTGTCACCTCCAGGCTGAGTTGGCTAAGTGGTTACCCTTCTTCTATCCTCTATTCCCCCGTATCCAGATTGAAGAAAGAGGATTCTGAGGGCTTCTGAGAGGGTGGAGCCCCCAGATGGGCAGAACCTGAGTTCCTGAATCACCGTATGGGAGGCCACCCAATAACAAGGAGCACAAATGTCAAACTCTTAAGTGCACAAGAAACAAACATCTATTACATATCCCTTACATTTGGGACTTCATTTGTCATCGCATATAATATCACCCTAAATAACACCTTACCCAGAGTTATGAAATGAGTGGGCTGAGATGCAACTAAAATCTTCCTTTCAGCCCCATATTCTTCCCACCATACTTCCCTGTTCCAAGATGTGAAAGGGAACAGGATCTGGACTCGGGCCAGGATCTCCATCCTAGAATCAAGATGAGCATTTGGCTGGAATAGAGCTTATCCTAAATCTCTTAGGAAACTGAGTTTGATGGAAGCAGTACAGAAAAGCAAGTGCTAAAGGGCGTCACTGAGTAAAACTGGAAATGTAGATTGAGTGAATCAGCAGGAAGGTTGCTGAGGGTGAGTTCAAGGCCAAAACTGGAGGGAAATCTCCACATCAATGGGTGAGTCCTCAGCTTCTGCCAGAGGAGGTGTCTTTGAGATGCAGGGTAACCTCTTTCAGACCTGCTGCTTCCTCATTTTCCATACAACCAACCCAACACAGAACAACTTCTCAAAGATGTTTTATTGTTCTTTTAATAAACCTAAGTCTCTCTTCTCTCTCCTGCCCCCAATGGGCCTACTGTTAAAAAATCCCTAACAACAAATTCAAACATCAGATATTAAAAGTCAACTGTTGAAGTTTAAAAAATAAAATAAAAAGAACGCTTTCTTGTACAGCACAGTGCTTTGAAAAGCCTTTATATTTCCCATTATTGAAGTGATGGTGTTTTATT
The DNA here is from genome assembly GCF_951394435.1 of Stenella coeruleoalba. NCBI lineage: Eukaryota > Metazoa > Chordata > Mammalia > Artiodactyla > Delphinidae > Stenella > Stenella coeruleoalba. The sequence goes on from NC_137157.1 coordinate 13,205,983, forward strand.
CAGCCCAACATAAGAAATTTGAAGCCATTGTAGAATATCCAGTGGAAGTTTGCAGATGGGATTTTCTGTCTGAGATTAAAGGCATGTTTGAGCAAATGCTTAGCATTTTATTATACATAGGAGATCCCATCAGAGCTCGGGCTCGGCTAGGTGGTGGAAAGTCCTTTACTGCTGCATTGAATACCTTGTGTTATACCAAGTTTTGTACTTTCACAGCACTGGATTTGAAGCCTGACAGACTTGATTTCAGGAATTCATCATAAGGTTTTGGGCTTTGGAACCCAAAACCGTACTCAGATCCAGCCACCCTGGATCAGAGACACTTACAAAGGACAATCACAAATGGGAAAACTCAGTAAAATTTTATCATTAGTTGGGCTTGTGTCTAAAGGCCCCTGCAGAGCTCTCTGATAAATTTAACGGGAGAATGAAGAGGTTCACCTGAAGCCTGGGAGAAAAGGATCTACTCCAGCCCCATGGGACCAAACCCTGCATTCACCAGATGACAACATTCAAGTTTGAGAGAGAAAGAGAGAAGGACGGGAAGAGAGAAAAGAAAGAGAGAGAAGCTATTATCATCCTAGTGCTGCCTTTGTATGAACAGTCACCCTACCCACTAGGATGCGGAGCCTAATCAGATTTCTCAAATTTACCTGTCACAGGAAGAAATCCTGCGTGAAGGGTGAAAGGAAAGCAAGGTTGCAGGGGGAAGGGAGACAAATCATTTGGACACATCTCACATCCTAAAAAGCTAGCCTTCCTCAAAACCCAACCCTCCCTCTTACTATTTGTGTGCCCTTGGGACAGTCATTGGTCCTTCTGCTTTGACTTTCCTCAGATGATTGACAGGGGCAATAAAAGGAATGAAATACATAAAGTTTCTAAAGCAATGTCAGGACTCTGTAGAGGTGGTACCATTCCCAGGTCAGACCAAAATAGGGCCCTAGAGATTAGGTAGAAGGCTGAGCTGAAGGTGGAGGTCAGGGGGCCTCAGGTGGCAAAGTAAGGAGGATGCAGGTCTGAGGCAGATTCAAAAGTAGGATGACAAGTCAAGAATGAGAACAAGTACTAAAATTCCTGGTTTGGAAGAAATAAGAGCCAGGCTCACCCTGGGGCTGGAGGACACGTCACCGTCACCATGAGATCCTCAGATAGATTAGTTATCCAAGGATATTCCTTTTTCCTCTGATTCAGAGGCTGGTTAGTTCCAGAGCCTGAGGCAAGCCAAGCTTGCTATGGGGGCTAAATGGCCTGTGGTGTAGGGGATTGGAGAAATACGGGGGCAGGGAGCCAGGCAGGTTTATAACGAATTCCAGGTGCCAACCGACAAAGGAAGTGGAGTCTGGCAATCACAGGCCCAAGAACTGCCCACACTTTTGACAACTGTCAATTGGTTTAATTGTTCTGAGGCAGCATTGCTCAGCACTAAGTACACTGAGGAGGCTTGCAGGGAACTTGGATTTTCTGGTGGCCACTGTGGCATGATGAACAACTGAATAACTCTATCAAAGTTGGCGGGGGCAGGGGAGGGAAGGGGACAGCTGTGAAGGGAACTGTGCTGCTCTACTGTTCTGGCAGAAAAATATCGAGGACTCAGAGCTCAGCAGCTCCTCTTCTGGGCATGTGCAAAGGATTTTCCTTAACCAGAGCTATTAGGTGAAGATTATAGAAAGTAAACAGTAATTACTTATATTTATTAAGCATTTATAATTTTCAAAGCACTGCGTAAGTGCTTTCTAAGGATTATCTCATTTAACCCTCTAAATAACCCTATGGATTCAGAACAATTATATACCAATTGTTTAGATGAAGAAACTGAGGTTTATGAATGTTAAATAATTTGCCCAAGCACACATGGCTGGTGAGCAGCCCATCAGGAACTCACACCAATGCCCATACCCCAAGCTACATTGCCATGTTGCCAGGAAACTAAGGACCCGATGGAAGCACACATTTGGTGCCATTTCCACTAGGATACATTTGGCTGCAAGTAATAGATTGTTTGAGAGTAGCTGAGAGCCTAGGAATAGTTACTATTTGCTTAATAAATTCAGTACGTCATCAATGTAAGGTCTCTGGCCAAAGTTTCTGAAGTTTTCTTGGCCTATCCCTTGTGGTCAAAAGGTCTTGCTACAGCTACAAGTATTACATCCCACCTAACAGCTACCACCCCATTTCTCTGTTCCCCTTTACAGGGAGGGTCATCAAAATATGGGATTGGCCAGAAAGTTCGTTCGCGTAGTGAAGGAAAAACCCGAACAAACTTTTTGGCCAGCCCAATCATTTTTCCATGCCCTCTTGTTTCTCCTTCACCTCCAGCTATTCTCTCTGGAACCCAATCCAATCAAGCTATTTCTTTTTTCTACCCATCCCACTGAAACTGCCTCTTTGAAGGTCACCAATAATCTCCACATTGTCCAATCCTAGAGTCAATTCTCAGTCCTCATTTACTTAACCCATTAGCAGCATTTGATACACACGACAACTCCCTCCTTTTTGAAACACGGTCTTGCTTTGCTTCCAGGATATCACTCACTCTTGGTCCCTCTTTCTGGTCATTGTATCTCAGTCCCTCTGCTGGCTTCTCCCCATCTTTTTCAACTTCCAAATGTTGGTATGCCTCAGGGCGCAGGAGTTAGACCTCATGGCCCTGTGCCTCATACACAATCCTTAGGTAACATAACCCAGCAAGGCTTTAAAGACCATTCATAACCTCATCACTCAAAATGTGTCTCCAGCCCTAACTTCTAGACCTAAATATAAAACTGACTTTTGAACATCTCCACTCAGGTGTCTTCAAAGTTTACGTGCCCCAAACAGAACTTCTGATCTCATTCGCTCTCCCAAACTTAATTCTTCTTCAGTTTGACCCTCCTTAGTACATGACAGCTCTATTCCTCCAGTCACTCAAGTCTAAAGTATTGGAATTGTCTTTGTCTTTCACTTTTATCGCCCCACATCCAATCCATCAGAAAATTTTGTTGGGTCTATCTTTGAAATAAATCTATAATCAGACCACTTCTCATCACTTCTACTAACCTGTCTGGTCCAAACCACCCTTATCTCTTATGTGGGCTATGCTCTCTTTGTCTCCACTTTCGGCCTATTACATTCCATTCTCCAAAAAGCAGTCAGACTCATGTTTTAAACACACAAATCACTCCCGAACTCTAAATGTTTTAACAGCCTTCTTACTCACCCAGTCCCCTTCCAGAACCTAAATAAGCCCATTCTCTGCCCTTCACTACCTCTCTGATCTTAATTCCTATCACTCTCAACCTATCTCAGTGTAACTGTGGGCTCTGATCTACTAATAGGTTATATAATCAATTTAGATAGTCATGACCAGAATTTTTAATGAAATAAATAGAATAGACAACATCAGAGTGCAATGCACAGGATAAGGGTAAGTATTCCTTTGTGAAATTTTGAATTCAGTGTGTGTGTGTGTGTGTGTGTGTATGTAAGTATGCATGTGTGTGTGCAAGTGAGTGAGTGTGTGTGTACTCTGTTCCAATAGAAAATTTATGTCTCACTCTGGGTCATGGTCCAAAACTTTGAGCCCTAGCTAACTCTGCTCCAATCATTCAGATTCCTTTTTAATTTTTCCAACATGCCAATCATACTACTGCCTGAAGGACTTTGCCCTCTGCCTGGAATTCTCTTGCACCAGATATCTGCTTTCTCACTTCTTTTCAATCATTTCTCAGGGTTCCCCTGATGAGAGAGGTCTTCTCCGGTCACATTGTATAAAATAGCACACCATCTCTATCTGCCCTAGCCTGCTTAAATTTTTTTTCATATTGATTCTCACCACTTGACATACTATAGATTAATTTTTTCAACTAGTTCCTTGTCTGCCTTCCTGCAGTATAAGTTCCATCAGGGTAAGGATTTTTCTGTCCTGTTCATTAATGTTTCCTGGCAAACAGTGGGGACTCAATAAATATTTTTCAAATGAATGAATTATACAACTCAAATAATACCCTTTCTAGAAATGGGAATAAGGAATTCTCCCAGGATATTTGATCTCTCTCGTTAATAAGAGGTAGGAGAAGCCTCCTTTGAAAGGCTAGGTATACTCAAAATTGGGAAGGAAGAAGATAGACACCAGGGTGGAATCGTGAGCTAAAAGCTTACAGCTTCTTTAAATGAGCTCCTTACCCAGCAGACCAGTATTGGCCTCTGTGTCTGGGCATCAGATGGGAAGCCTTCTTATCTGCCATCCCCTGCTCCTGGCTCAGACTCAGGACAGGCCCCAGCTCCATTTTAAGTAGCAGTGAGAGTTTAGTTGGTCCATCTCAGGGTATAACAACACATTCATATCCCAAAATGTTTAATGAACATTTCTGCGTGAGGCACTGCTCTAAGTTCTGGGGATAAAGCTGTGAGTAATATAGACAAAGTCCCTGTTCTGATGAAGCTGATGTGGTAATAAATTTTAGAATAATTAAACTAATAAAGTAGTTTCAGCTTAATGTAAGTGCTGTGAAGAAAATTAAATAGGGTAATGTGATAGAGTGACAGAAGGTGGAGGAACAGAACAATATTAAACAAGGCAGGTTAGGGAAAACTTCTCTGGAAAGGTACATTTGAGCAGAGATAGGGAAAATTATGTGGTAGGTTATATCACTGCTCTTCCAAATATAGGCAGACCTCGCTGTGCACAGGAGTGTGAGATAATAAAAATGGCCATGCAAGTGGAACAAAGCAATCTTAACAACGGGAACAATTATGATTGTTCCATGGCCTTGAAAAATGTTTGTCAAAACATCACGCTTACTACCGTTTGGAAATCTATAGAGAAATGAGAAAATTTAAAAATGAATACAGTAGTTCTATTTTCCTTCCTAGGTAACCCGTCTCTGTGATAGGATTATATGTTTCTGCCTCATCCCCATTAGATTTGCTGAGGATAGTGGAATGTAACTTCAGAGCAAAGTTTTAAGAGCTAGCTCTTGGTTCATGTCTCTCTTTTCCATCTCAGTGGGGTCTGCTCCATAAGCTAGCGAAGTAAGGTGATGTGGAACAAAACTACAGACAACCCCCAGGGCTCCTGTAAGTTTAATGAGAAACTAACCTTTATTGTTCTAAGCCAGTGGTTCTTAAACTTCAGTGTACACTGAAAGCAACCAGAGGGTTTGGTAAAACAAGAGAGATGGGACCCATCACAAAGTTTTTCATTCAGGAGGTCTGGAGTAGAGACCAAGAATCTGCATTTCTACCAAGTTCCTAGGTGATACTGATGCTGACTGTCCAGTGACCACACTTTGAGAATCACTGTTCTAAGCCACTAATATTTGGGGGCTCAGTTGTTATGTGGCATAACTTAGCCTGCACTAACTGGTATAGAGCAGAACAAACGAGTTATGTACAGATAGAGAAAAAGAGCAATTCAAGTAGAAGTTACCTCAGGGCTTTGGAATTAAACAGTTTGGAATTAAAACCCTGACAACTACTTATCATATGTCAGGCATTGTGCCAAGATTCATGAAAATGAGTGAGAGTTCCTGCTCTCAAGAAGTTTATATCCTTGGAATGTTTATCTAGATTTAAAAAAAAAAGACTCTACTTTCATTACCCAGCAAAGTAACGTTTACGATTCCTCTAGGTGACTTTACACTGAATCAAAATGGACCAATTTGAATATTTCTCCCAGAAATTTAAAATTTGATTTTAGATATTCTAGTTAAGCCTGACCTATACTTACAGACGATGTTAACTCAAGATTCTATTGTGTGGCCAAGGATAGCTTGGCATGTGTAATGAGGAGTAAAAAAAGAAAGCCTTAGAAGGATATGAAATAATGGTTCAAAGAAAAGTAAACATATGAGTTAAAGAGATTGTCCTGATGTCTTTCCAGATTCTGGTTCCAATTTTTTCCTGAGACTCAGCTACTTTCTTTCCCTTGGGTGACATGAGACATATATTTTTATAATGAAGCCCTCTGATCCCTCCAATAATATATATATATATTTTTTTGCTTTAGCAATCTCCAGTGGATATCTATAATTTACTCTTAAAGAATTATAAGAATGGCGCTTTTAAACAAAGAAATACAATATACTGTGAGAAGTATAATGGCATTAGCCCATTGGATATACTCGGAATGGTTTTGATGAGTTTGATCATCCTAACAGCTCTGGCAAACACATTATCCTTATGCTCTAAAACTGCAAGACAGATGTAATGATATGTTTCTTTGCCAGTATTTAAATATATAATAACTCATTAAATTCTCATCTGACCAGACACTGCTTTTAGACAGGATGCCGTATAGGGGATTGTAGGAGGTGGGATGTTTGTTCTCAGAGCCAAGGAGGGAGTAGTCTTAGAAGGAAGAGACTTTATGTTAAGGGTTTACCTTTTCCACCCCAATCTCAACCCCAGGTACTGGAAGGGTCCCCTGCTTGGTCTTAGTAACCAACTTAGACATGCTCCTTGCACAAAAGAACTTGAATTCTTACCTTGATCATTGATGTGTGACATTATCTGCTGCCGGAAATGTTTGTTCTCATTTTCAAACTGAGGTCTGTTCAGGGCACACACTACCGATGGACTGATGAGGCATAACTGCATCTGCAGGTGCATTCATTTCTTCCTCCGTCCATCTAGCTATCTAGCCAGGCAGCCAATCATCCATTCATTATTCATTAAAAATCGAATTCTCAGTCACCTATCATGAGTCAGAGCTCATGTTTTAGATATTCAGACACTGCAGATATAAATATGAATACGATATTATTCCTACCTTCCAGAAGTCTAAAGTAGTCAAGACTACTTATGGTAGTCAAGAGCGTAGACTTTGGGGTTTCTTCATCTTTAAAATGACGATTTGTTCATCATAACTTATTTTAAATATTCATTGAGGTAATGCATGTAAATAAAGCACTAAGAACAGTCTGGTATTCCGATCAGCATTTAAGTATTTGCATGGTGTGTGTGTGTGTGTGTGTGTGTGTGTGTGTGTGTGCGCATGTGTGTGTGTCTCCATACTTTTACTTTTAACCTATGTCCTTATATTTAAAGTGGTTTCTTGTAAATAACATAGTCTCATGTTTATTCTTTATCCAATCTGAGCATCTTTGGAGTATTATACCATTTTGATTTAATGTAATCATCAGTATGATTGTGTATTAAACTACCATATTGCACATTTGTTTTCTTTTTATTCCATCTGTTCTTTGTTCCTTTTTCGCTATTTTCCTGCCTTCTTTTGAATTAATTCAGTACATTTTAGTATTTTGTTTTCTCTCTCTGATTGGCTTCTTGACTATACTTCTTTCATTTATTTTCTTCACGGTTGCTCTCAAGTTTACATTATACAACTTTCACTAATCACTGTACCTTCAAACAGTATTATACCACTTCATGGATAGCATAAGAATTTTATAGCCATGCACTTCCTTGTCCCCCTTCACATCCTTTGTTTGTGATATTTTTATCTTACAGTTCTTTTCCTACATGTGTTATAAACCTCACAATATATTGCTAAAACTTTTGCTTTAAACAGTTAACTTCTAAAGTAATTAAAAATGAGAAAAAGGGAATTCCCTCCTGGTCCAGTTGTTAGGATTCAGCACTTTCACAGCAGTGGCCCCGGGTTCAGTCTCTGGTGGGGGAACTAAGATCCTGCAAGCTGGGTAGCACAGCCAAAAAAAAAAAGAGAGAGAGAGAAAGTATCTTATATTTATTCCAATATTTGCCACTTCTGGTGGTGTTTATTACTCAAAGTAGACTGAAATTTCTATCTGATATCATTCTCCTTCTGCCTAAACAATTCTCATAATGTATTTTGTTCTTAAATTGGCCCAGCTTTATTTTTCCGATTATTTTTGAAAAATATTTTCATTGAATAAACAATTTTTCTGGTTCAGTCAAATATGTCACTCCAATGTCTTCTTGCTTATATAAATTTTGATGAGAAGTCTGCTGTGATGGTTAAATTTGTTCCTCTGCATGTATATGATTTTCTTTTGCTCTGGCTTTTCTTATTTTCCCATTATTACTAGTTTTTAGCAATTTAGTTACATTTGTGTAATTTTCTGTTTTTAATCCTTCAAAATTTTTATTGGAGTATAGTTGATTTACAATGTTGTGTTACTTTCTGCTATATAGCAAAGTGAATCAGTTATACATATACATATATTCACTCTTTTTTAGATTCCTATCCCATATAGGTCATTACAGAGTATTGAGTAGAGTTCCCTGTGCTATACAGTAGGTCCTTATTAGTTATCTGTTTTATATATAGTAGTGTGTATACGTCAATCCCAATCTCCCAATTTATCTCTCCCCTCCTTTCCCCCCAGTAACCGTAAGATTCTTTTCTACATCTGTGACTCTATTTCTGTTTTGCTAATTTTCTTAATGTTTGGTCTTCTTAGGAATCGTGAGCTCTTTGGTTCTGTGAGCATACAGTTTTCATCAAATATGGACTTTTTTTAGCCCTTATTTCTTTAAATACTCTTTCTGTTCCCCACTTCCTTCTGAAATTCTAAACACATATGTTAGATTGTTTGACATTCATGCACAGAACATGGCAGAATTTCTTGTAGCCTATTATGAAATATGTGAGTTCTCTAAGGTTGGGGTTCCTGAGCAGTGATGCAAACACTCCTGGGCCCCTCTATATTGCTCCTGTGGGATTTGGGAGGCCAGGAAAATCGGAAGCTCGTGCTGCCTGCTGTGCTGTGAGCAATCAATGCCCTTTGGTTCTAACTCAGGAATTTCATGTCTTCTGCCAGCATCCAGGGAAATGTAGCAGTACATCACAGTCCTTGACAGCTGACTCCATGTCACACCCTACACCACACAGTCTAGGCTAATTGTGACAATTCTGTCCCCTTTTATAGACATACTTAGGTATGGACATGAGCTCTGATTGTAGCCAATGAGATATGAGAGGAAGCTAACATCATGGTGCTTGTGGACAACGCTACCTGTTTTCCAAGAGAAAGAGAAGAAGGAAGAGGAGGACAGGAAGGAGAAGAGGAAGAGGAGGAGGTGAGGGGGAGGGGAAGGAGGGAAGGAGGAGAAAGAGAGGGAGGAGATTTCTTCGCTCTGTTTCTGTAGGATGGTGATGTCTGAAACTAACAGAAACTGATTGAACCTGGTTAAAAAAAAAATAAGGGGGGTGCTTCCCTGGTGGCGCAGTGGTTGAGAGTCCGCCTGCCGATGCAGGGGACACGGGTTCGTGCCTCGGTCCGGGAGGATCCCACATGCCGCGGAGCGGCTGGGCCCGTGAGCCATGGCCGCTGAGCCTGCGCGTCTGGAGCCTGTGCTCCACAACAGGAGAGGCCACAACAGTGAGAGGCCCGCGTACCGCAAAAAAAAAAAATAAAAATAAGGAAGGAAGTTTATCTCAAGGAAGCAAATTCTAAACATAGGAAGCTTCCAGGGCTAGTTGATCCAGTAACTCAACCATGTGGTCAAGGACTCAGATTTTTTCCATGTTTCTGCTCTGCCATTTTCAGCATTTTTTTTTACTAATCTTTAGACTGATAACAAATACTACTCATCCAAACACATTTAGAGGAAAAGCAGGGTAACAGCCTGTGCTGCTCCCACTTGCTTCTCCATTCTGCTCCACTGCCCTGCCGTCTTCCTCCTCCACCTCTCCCCACTTCCCCTTCTCTCCCACGTCCCCTTCCCCTCACCCACCCCCCACCAGAGATAGCCAAGTCTGCACTGAAACCACAGAGGGGGGATGCTGCTTGAAGCACTGAAGAGGGCCGTCCTGATGATGCTATGTTCACCAAGAAGGAGGCTGCTATGGCTAAAGCTAGGATCATCCCAGAAGGATGCAGCTTTTTCTGGAGACTCTGCCAAAAGCAGAAAGAGAGAAAGCAAATATAAGGCTTTTCCCCCTCTGACAGTATCTCCGTGTTGGCAAAACTGAACAAGAAGCCAGATGGCCGGGGTGTTCAGGAAATGTAATTTACACAGGCTTCCAGCCTCAGCATTACAGAAAGAAGTAAAGGCATATTACCTCTACTGGAGAAAGGAAAATGCGCTGGAAGGAAAAAGCTGCTGCTGATGATGGTGGTGATGAAGACGATGATGACAATAACAATGGTGACGGTGATGGTGATGATAACAGTTACAGGAAAAATACTAACAGCAGAAAAATTAGCATTTGTGGCCAGGCCCTGTTCTAAACACTTTGAATGTATTTGCTCAGGAGGGAGAAGGAAGGAAAAGAGGAGAAATCAGAGGAAAAGAGCAAAGAAGAAGCAAGCCCACTGCTCTGAGATGTGGGTTTTCATCCCTGAGGAGCTTCGTTTTGTCCTTGTTCCTGCTCACATCCCTCCTCTAAACACACAAAGGAGAAAAAAATTAGCATGTATTGGATAAGAAGCCAGGGGCTAGACATGGTGCCGAGGACTCTTCACCACGTTACCTCACTCGCTGTTCACGATAATCATGTGTTAAAAGGGGAACCAGGGGCTTCCCTAGTGGCGCAGTGGTTGAGAGTCCGCCTGCCGATGCAGGGGACGCGGGTTCGTGCCCCGGTCCGGGAAGATCCCACGTGCCGCGGAGCGGCTGGGCCCGTGAGCCATGGCCGCTGAGCCTGCGCGTCCAGAGCCTGTGCTCCGCAACGGGAGAGGCCACAACAGTGGGAGGTCCGCGTACTGCAAAAAAAATGGGGAACCAGGACAAGACAGGTTAAATAACTTGCTCACTGCCCACAAATAGCTCAGAGACAGTAATATTTAGTTCTTTCTGATTTTAGAGCTCGTGTTCCTTCAAATTAAGTGAAAAGAGTAAAAGCTGTTCTTATCCAGATATCCAAACCCGGTGCTCATACCTGCGTCCTCTCAGAACACTGCTTCCATCCACAAGAGATCCAGGGATGCAGTGCTGTCTTTTAACTGGGAACCTGAGTGAGCCTGGAGCCTCTGGCCTGGGGCAACCCACTCTGGGCTGAAGAGGATTTGCTTTGAGAAAGGGATTTTGAAGTTAACAATGAAAGTAATCTTCTCCCTAGTAGAGTGAAAACAGCAGACCATGAAAATCTGTCAAGCGTAGAATAGTTTAAAAGAAAGAAAAATTAAAAGTGCTATCACAACCCACCTCCCCACCCCCCCCAAAAAGGGGATATAATTCAAGACATAATGAATTATCTAAAGTAAATAGTCACAAACGACCAGTAAATCTTTTTTTCCAGCTTTATTGAGATATTATTGACATATAACATGTTTAAAGTGTACAATGCGATAATTTGATACATGTATATATTCTGAAATTATCATAAAAATGTCAGTCAACACTTCCATCCCCTCACTTAATTACCATCATTTTGTGTGGGTGATGATAACAGTTAAAATCTGGGCTTTCACAATTTTCAAGTATGTTATACAACATTGTTAATTATAGTCACCATGCTGGATATTAGATCCCCAGAACTTATTCCTCTTATAGCTAGAAGTGTGAACACTTTGACCAACATCTCCCCATTTCCCCCACCCCCAGCCCATTGTAACCACCATCCTACTGTTCATTTCTATGAGTTAGGTTTTTTTAGATTCCACGTATAAATTAGATCATACAGTATTTGTCTTTCTCTGTCAGACTTATTTCACTTAGCATTATGCCCTCAAGGTCCATCCATGTGGTCACAACGGCAGGATTTCCTTCTTTTTTATAGATGAATAACATTCCACTATATATATATATATATATATATATATATATATATATGTATATCACAACTTTTTTATCCATCAGTGGACACTTAGGTTGTTTCCATGTCTTGGTTATTATAAACCATGCTGAAGTGAACATGGGAAGGCAGATATCTCTGCAAGATAGTGATTTCATTTTGGATTCATACCCAAAGTGAGACTGCTGGATCATATGGTGGTTCTACTTTTAATTTTTGGAGGAATCTCCATGATATTTTTCATGCTGGCTGTACCAATTTACATTCCCATCAACAGTGCACAAGGGTTCCTTTTCTCTATCTTTATCAGGATTTGTTATTTTATGTCTTTTTGATAATAGCCATCCTAACAGGTATGAGGTGATATCTCATTGTCGTTTTGATTTGCATTTTCTGAATGATTAGTGATATTAAGCATCTTTTCATGTACCTGTTGGCCATCTGTATGTCTTCTCTGGAAAAATGTCTATTCAAGTTTCTTACCCATTTTTAAATCAGATTTTTTGATTTTTTTGCTACTGAGTTGTATGAGTTCCTAATATATTTGATTAGGGGTTAATATGCAGCAGACTTTTTTTACAAGGGGACACAGCTTTTAAGGCTCCCTGTGTATGAGCGCCTCTGTTGGGAGGGTAGCTAGTCAAGTTCACGTTAGTATGAACGGATTTACTGTCCTTTCCCAAGAGACCTTTTTGATGATTGAAGAAAATAAAAACATCCAGGCCCTGGTGCTCAAGGCCGGAAGGAAAAGGGACCACTCTATTCATATTCTATCACTGTTGGTTTCTGCCACTGCAGACATTACACTTTTTTTAGTGACATTGCACATTTATTATCTCATAGTCTCTGTGCATCAGAAGTTCCAGCATGGCTTATGGTTCCCTGCTCAGGGGTCACAAGGCTACATTCACGGTGTTAGCCAAAGCTGGGTTCTCATCGGAGGCTAGAGGTCCTCTTCCAAGATCATTCAGGTTGTTGGTAGCGTTCAGTTCATTGCAGTTGTAGGATTTCTAGTGGCTTGCTTCTTCAAAGCCAGACACAGAGAGAGAGAAAGAGAGTCTAGAGTGAACTGGTCAGCAAAATGAGCCTTACATAACATAATCGAAGGAGGTCCTATCACCTCTGACATATCCATTGGTTAGAAGCAAGTGACAGGGCCCATCCACACTGAAAGGGAAGGACTCATACAAGGGTGTAAACACCCAGGGTTGAGGATCTCAGAGACCACCCTAGAGTCTGTCTGCCATAACCACTGGGGCTGTAGAGCACAGTAATGACAAGATGCTGGTGAGAACCTCCGCTGCTTTCTTACTTCTTCTCTCCCTATCTTGTGCCTATCACTCACTCTTTTCCTACCTTGCCCTCCCACCGACCCCGTAGACCATGCAGCTTCTGATCACACCTCGCATCTGCCTAGAAACAACACAAGAAGTCTTTGCTGCTCAGGGCTCTCCTGACAGGTCCAGGAACAGGAAAGAAGGCCTTCGAGTGCTCTGTGTGTGTCAGTGGATACACGCCGAAGACCCCGGCACCAAGGCCTGTTGTGGGAATGGAGAGGAAGGTATTAGCAGGTGATGAGAATAGGCAGGACTGTGTTTAAACCTTCTCCCCCATTTAATCTCTTATTGACCAAGAAACATCACAAGGAGGTGTCTGGGAGGAATTAACACTAATCCCTTTCCAACTCACCAGCGCTCTCCTCTGCCTGGAGGCTCCACTGGGAATCTGTCAATCACAGAGGATCCTGGGTAACCAATTAAGATGTTCTCACAGCACCTTCAGAAACGCATTAGCTCTGGTCCCACCAATACATTTCACATTAAGTAAATCACAATAAAAGTGAGATCTGGAGCACCACAAATGAATTAAAAGAGGAAGGTGAAAGTGGGGGAAGACAGGCATGGCATAGGTTTTCATTTAAATAGGAAAGGAGAGGAAATTTTTTAAAAAAAGAAAAACAAAGGGAAAGGAGAGAAGAAGAAAGGGAAAGGAACTAATTTTTCTCTTAAAATTTAATTCTGCTGCTGTAAACTGAGCCAGACAAGACCCCTAGGAACCTGCTTGGAGTCCTTAGGCCTGCTAAAAGTGAGATTCACAGTAGTAAATATATAACAAGAGCCAGGTGGTACAAGATCAGGGTTTTGCCGATTAGAAAGAAGTCTGGTCCCTGTGTCTTGGGCCCATATTGCCCAGCAAGCAGCCTGATACAGAGCAGATATTCTGGAAATGTTTGTTAAATGAACCAGTCTACTGATATTTTCTATACCAATGTTTAATCACGTTATCCCCCTCCAAAGTTCTGGTCACCCTATTTTCATTCACCCGTCCATCAATTCATCCATTTATCAGATGTTTATTGAGTGCTGCCCCATCTGTGCCAGTCACTGTGATAATATATGGTGACATATCAGTGATCCAGATAACACGTTCACTTTCCCCGCACATCCCTGTTACTGGGCAGATGTTCATAAAAGCTAGAATATGTTAAAAGTGATAAGTATTACTTCAGGACCCATAGGAGAGACATTTAACTCCAGTTTTATGGGATACAGAGAACATTTGGGAGCTAGTTACCTCTAAGTTAAACTAACAAGTGAAAGTAGGCAAGGGGGCTTGGGACAAGGATATTCCATTCAGAGAGAAGAGCGTCTTCAAAGCCCTGATGTCAAAGTAACACATCAGAGGAAATCAACGTGGTTCAGAATGACAAGAGCAGGGACCAGGTACAAGTTATGAAGTATGAGAAGTATAGGGTTGGGCAGAGAGAATCGGGAAGATGGCGGAAGAGTAAGACGCGGAGATCACCTTCCTCCCCACAGATACACCAGAAATACATCTACACGTGGAACAACTCCTACAGAACACCTACTGAATGCTGGCAGAAGACCTCAGACCTCCCAAAAGGCAAGAAACTCCCCACGTACCTGGGTAGGGCAAAAGAAAAAAGAATAAACAGAGACAAAAGGATGGGGACGGGACCTGCACCAGTGGGAGGGAGCTGTGAAGGAGGAAAGGTCTCCACACACTAGAAGCGCCTTCGCGGGCGGAGACTGAGGGTGGCGGAGCGGGGAAGCTTCGGGGCCGCGGAGGAGAGCACAGCAACAGGGGTGAGGAGGGCAAAGCGGGGGGATTCCCGCACAGAGGATCAGGGCCGACCGGCACTCACCAGCCCGAGAGGCTTGTCTGCCCACCCGCCGGGGCGGGCGGGGCTGCGAGCTGAGGCTCAGGCTTCGGTCGGAGCGCAGGGAGAGGACTGGGGTTGGTGGCGTGAACACAGCCTACAGGGGGTTAGTGCGCCACAGCTGGCCGGGAGGGAGTCCGGAGAAAAGTCTGGACCTGCTGAAGAGGCAAGAGACTTTTTCTTCCCTCTTTGTTTCCTGGTGCTCGAGGAGAGGGGATTAAGAGCGCTGCTGCTTAAAGGAGCTCCAGACACGGGCGCGAGCCGCGGCTAAAAGCGCGGACCCCAGAGACGGGCATGAGACGCTAAGGCTGCTGCTGCCGCCACCAAGAAGCCTGTGTGCGAGCACAGGTCACTATCCACACCTCCCCTCCGGGGAGCCTGTGCAGCCCGCCACTGCCAGGGTCCCGGGATCCAGGGACAACTTCCCCAGGAGAAGGCAAGGCGCGCCTCAGGCTGGTGCAACGTCACGCCGGCCTCTGCCGCCGCAGGCCCGCCCTGGACTCCGTACCCCTCCCTCCCCCTGGCCTGAGTGAGCCAGAGCCCCCGAATCAGCGGCTCCTTTAACCCCGTCCTGTCTGAGCAAAAAACAGATGCCCTCCAGCGACCTACACGCAGAGGCGGGGCCAAATCCAAAGCTGAGCCCCTGGGAGCTGTGAGAACTAAGAAGAGAAAGGGAAATCTCTCCCAGCAGCCTCAGAAGCAGCGGATTAAAGCTCCACAATCAACTTGATGTACCCTGCATCTGTGGAATACATGAATAGACAACGAACCATCCCAAATTGAGGAGGTGGACTTTGAGAGCAAGATCTATGATTTTTTCCCCTTTTCCTCTTTTTGTGAGTGTGTATGTGCATGCTTCTGTGTGAGATTTTGTCTGTATAGCTTTGCATCCACCATTTGTCCTAGGACTCTATCTGTCCGTTTTTTTGTTTGTTTTTCTTTAAAAAAATTTTTTTCTTAATAATTATTTTTTATTTTAATAACTTTATTTTATTTTATCTTACTTTATTTTATTTTCTCCCCTTTCCTCTTTCTTTCTTCCTTCCTTCTTTTCTTTCTTTCTTCTTTTTCTCCCTTTTATTCTGAGCCATGTGGATAAAAGGCTCCTGGTGCTGCAGTCAGGAGTCAGTGCTGTGCCTCTGAGGTGGGAGAGCCAACTTCAGGACACTGGTCCACAAGAGACCTCCCCGCTCCACGTAATATCAAACGGCGAAAACCTCCCAGAGATCTCCATCTCAACACCAGCACCCAGCTTCACTCAACGACCAGCAAGCTACAGTGCTGGACACCCTATGCCAAACAACTAGCAAGACAGGAACACAACCCCACCCATTAGCAGAGAGGCTGCCTAAAATCATAATAAGTCCACAGACACCCCAAAACACACCACCAGACGTGGACCTGCCCACCAGAAAGACAAGACCCAGCCTCATCCACCAGAACACAGGCACTAGTCCCATTCACCAGGAAGCCTATACAACCTGATGAACCAACCTTAGCCACTGGGGACAGACACCAAAAACAACAGGAACTACGAACCTGCAGCCTGCAAAAAGGAGACCCCAAACACAGTAAGATAAGCAAAATGAGAAGACAGAGAAACACACAGCAGATGAAGGAGCAAGATAAAAACCCACCAGACCTAACAAATGAAGAGGGAATAGGCAGTCTACCTGAAAAAGAATCCAGAATAATGATAGTAAAGATGATCCAAAATCTTGGAAATAGAATAGACAAAATGCAAGAAACATTTAACAAGGACCTAGAAGAACTAAAGATGAAACAAGCAACGATGAACAACACAATAAATGAAATTAAAAATACTCTAGATGGGATCAATAGCAGAATAACTGAGGCATAAGAATGGATAAGTACCTAGAAGATAAAATAGTGAAAATTACTACTGCAGAGCAGAATAAAGAAAAAAGAATGAAAAGAACTGAGGACAGTCTCAGAGACCTCTGGGACAACATTAAACGCACCAACATTCGAATTATACGGGTTCCAGAAGAAGAGAACAAGAAAGGGACTGAGAAAATATTTGTAGAGATTATAGTTGAAAACTTCCCTAATATGGGAAAGGAAATAGTTAATCAAGTCCAGGAAGCACAGAGAGTCCCATACAGGATAAATCCAAGGAGAAACATGCCAAGACACATATTAATCAAACTGTCAAAAATTAAATACAAAGAAAACATATTAAAAGTAGCAAGGGAAAAACAACAAATAACACACAAGGGAATGCCCAGAAGGTTAACAGCTGATCTTTCAGCAGAAACTCTGCAAGCCAGAAGGGACTAGCAGGACATATTTAAAGTGATGAAGGAGAAAAACCTACAACCAAGATTACTCTACTCAGCAAGGATCTCATTAAGATTTGATGGAGAAATTAAAACCTTTACAGACAAGCAAAAGCTGAGAGAGTTCAGCACCACCAAACCAGCTTTACAACAACTGCTAAAGGAACTTCTGTAGGCAAGAAACACAAGAGAAGGAAAAGACCTACAATAACAAACCCAAAACAATTAAGAAAATGGGAATAGGAACATACATATCGATAATTACCTTAAATGTAAATGGATTAAATGCTCCCACCAAAAGACACAGAATGGCTGAATGGATACAAAAACAAGACCCATATATTTGCTGTCTACAAGAGACCCACTTCAGACCTAGACCTAGAGACACATACAGACTGAAGGTGAAGGGATGGAAAAAGATATTCCATGCAAATGGAAACCAGAAGAAAGGTGGAGTAGCAATTCTCATATCAGACAAAATAGACTTTAAAATAAAGACTATTAGAAGAGACAAAGAAGGACACTACATAATGATCAAGGGATCGATCCAAGAAGAAGATATAACAATTGTAAATATTTATGCACCCAACATAGGAGCACCTCAATACATAAGGCAAATACTAACAGCCATAAAAGGGGAAATCGACAGTAACACATTCATAGTAGGGGACTTGAACACCCCCTTTGACCAATGGACAGATCATCCAAAATGCAAATAAATAAGGAAACACAAGCTTTAAATGATACATTAAAAAAGAAGGACTTAATTGATATTTATAGGACATTCCATCCAAAAATAACAGAATACACATTTTTCTCAAGTGCTCATGGAACATTCTCCAGGATAGATCATATCGTGGGTCACAAATAAAGCTTTGATAAATTTAAGAAAATTGAAATTGTATCAAGTATCTTTTCTGACCACAATGCTATGAGACTAGATATCAATTACAGGAAAAGATCTGTAAAAAATACAAACACATGGAGGCTAAACAATACACTACTTAATAACGAAGTGATCACTGAAGAAATCAAAGAGGAAATAAAAAAATACCTAGCATCAAATGACAATGGAGACACAACAACCCAAACACTATGGGATGCAGGAAAAGTAGTTCTAAGAGGGAAGTTTATAAGAATACAATCCTACCTTAAGAAACAGGAAACATCTCGAATAAACAACCTAACCTTGCACCTAAAGCAATTAGAGAGAGAAGAACAAAAAAAAACCCAAAGTTAGCAGAAGGAAAGAAATCATAAAGATCAGATCAGAAATAAATGAAAAAGAAATGAAGCAAACCATAGCAAAGATCAATAAAACTAAAAGCTGGTTCTTTGAGAAGATAAACAAAATTGATACACCATTAGCCAGACTCATCAAGAAAAAAAGGGAGAAGACTCAAATCAATAGAATTAGAAATGAAGAAGTAACAACTGACACTGCAGAAATACAAAAGGTCATGAGAGATTACTACAAGCAACTATGTGCCAATAAAATGGACAACCTGGAAGAAATGGACAAATTCTTAGAAAAGCACAACCTGCCAAGACTGAATCAGGAAGAAATAGAAAATATGAACAGACCAATCACAAGCACGGAAATTGAAACTGTGATTAAAAATCTTCCAGCAAACAAAAGCCCAGGACCAGATGGCTTCATAGGTGAATTCTATCAAACATTTAGAGAAGAGCTAACACCTATCCTTCTCAAACTCTTCCAAAATATAGCAGAGGGAGGAATACTCCCAAACTCATTCTACGAGGCCACCATCACCCTGATACCAAAACCAGACAAGGATGTCACAAAGACAGAAAACTACAGGCCAATATCACTGATGAACATAGATGCAAAAATCCTAAACAAAATACTAGCAAACAGAATCCAACAGCAGATTAAAAGGATCATACACCATGATCAAGTGGGGCTTATTCCAGGAATTCAAGGATTCTTCAATATATGCAAATCAATCAACGTGGTACACCATATTAACATATTGAAGGAGAAAAACCATATGATCATCTCAATAGATACAGAGAAAGCTTTACAAAATTCAACACCCATTTTTGATAAAAACCCTGCAGAAAGTAGGCATAGAGGGAACTTTCCTCAACATAATAAAAGCCATATATGACAAACCCACAGCCAACATCGTCCTCAATGATGAAAAACTGAAAGCATTTCCACTAAGATCAGGAACAAGACAAGGTTGCCCACTCTCACCACTCTTATTCAACATAGTTTTGGAAGTTTTAGCCACAGCAATCAGAGAAAAATAGGAAATAAAAGGAATCCAAATCGGAAAAGAAGAAGTAAAGCTGTCACTGTTTGCAGATGACATGATACTCTACATAGAGAATCCTAAAGATGCTACCAGAACACTACTAGAGCTAATCAATGAATTTGGTAAAGTAGCAGCATACAAAATTAATGCAAGAAATCTCTGGCATTCCTATACACTAATGACGAAAAATCTGAAAGTGAAATCAAGAAAACACTCCCATTTACCATTGCAACAAAAAGAATAAAATATCTAGGAATAAACCTACCTAAGGAGAAAAAAGACCTGTATGGAGAAAATTATAAGACACTGATGAAAGAAATTAAAGATGATACAAATAGATGGAGAGTTATACCATGTTCTTGGATTGGAAGAATCAACATTGTGAAAATGACTCTACTACCCAAAGCAATCTACAGATTCAATGCAATCCCTATCAAACTACCACTGGCATTTTTCACAGAAGTAGAACAAAAAATTTCACAATTTGTATCGAAACACAAAAGACCCCAAATAGCCAAAACAATCTTGAGAAAGAAAATCGGAGCTGGAGGAATCAGGTTCCCTGACTTCAGACTATACTACAAAGTTACAGTAATCAAGAAAGTATGGTACAGGTATAAAAACAGAAATATAGATCAAAGGAACAGGATAGAAAGCCCAGAGATATACGAACGCACATATGGTCACCTTATCTTTGATAAAGGAGGCAGGAAAGGACAGTGGAGAAAGGACATTCTCTTCAATAAGTGGTGCTGGGTAAACTGGACAGGTACATGTAAAAGTATGAGATTAGATCACTCCCTAACACCATACACAAAAATAAGCTCAAAATGGATTAAAGACCTAAATGTAAGGCCAGAAACTGTCAAACTCTTAGAGGAAAACATAGGCAGAACACTCTATGACATAAATCACAGCAAGATCCTTTTTGACCCACCTCCTAGAGAAATGGAAATAAAAACAAAAATAAACAAATGGGACCTAATGAAACTTCAAAGCTTTTGCACAGCAAAGGAAACCATAAACAAGACCAAAAGACAACCCTCAGAATGGGAGAAAATATTTGCAAATGAAGCAACCGACAAAGGATTAATCTCCAAAATTTACAAGCAGCTCATGCAGCTCAATAACAAAAAAACAAACAACCCAATCCAAAACTGGGCAGAAGACCTAAATAGACATTTCTCAAAGAAGATATACAGACTGCCAACAACACATGAAAGAATGCTCAACATCATTAATCATTAGAGAAATGCAAATCAAAACTATAATGAGATATCATCTCACACCGGTCAGAATGGCCATCATCAAAAAATCTAGAAACAGTAAATGCTGGAGAGGGTGTGGAGAAAAGGGAACACTCTTGTACTGCTGGTGGGAATGTGAATTGGTACAGCCACTATGGAGAACAGTATGGAGGTTCCTTAAAAAACTACAAATAGAACTACCATATGACCCAGCAATCCCACTACTGGGCATATGCCCTGAGTAAACCATAATTCAAAAGGAGTCATGTACCAAAATGTTCATTGCAGCTCTATTTACAATAGCCAGGAGATGGAAACAACCTAAATGTCCATCTTTGGATGAATGGATAACGAAGATGTGACACATATATACAATGGAATATTACTCAGCCATAAAAAAAACGAAATTGAGGTATCTGCAATGAGGTGGATGGACCTAAAGACTGTCATACAGAGTGAAGTAAGTCAGAAAGAGAAAGACAAATACCGTATGCTAACACTTATATATGGAATTTAAGAAACGAAAAATGTCATGAAGAACCTAGGGGTAAGACAGGAATAAAGACACACACCTACTAGAGAATGGACTTGAGGATATGGGGAGGGGGAAGGGTAAGCTGTGACAAAGTGAGAGAGTGGCATGGACATATATACACTACCAAACGTAAAATAGATAGGTAGTGGGAAGCAGCCGCATAGCACAGGGAGATCAGCCCGGTGCTTTGGGACCACCTAGAAGGGTGGGATAGGGAGGGTGGGAGGGAGCGAGACACAAGAGGGAAGAGATATGGGAATATATTTATATGTATAACTGATTCGCTTTGTTATAAAGCAGAAACTAGCACACCATTTTAAAGCAATTATTCTCCAACAAAGATTTTTAAAAAAAAGTATAGGGAGGAATAAGCAGGGTCAGATTATTTTTCGTATTTTGTTGTAAGGGCAACAGAGGCCTCTTGGAGAGCTTTAGGTAGGAACAATGGCATAAGCCAATTTGTGTTTTAAAAGTTTTGCCCCAAGCATAGTGAATAGACTCAAGCAGGTAAAACTAAAAGTAGTAAAACTAGTTAGGAGGGGGGCTGAGACAACACAACAGTCCAGGTAAGAGATAAAGGTGACTTGAATGTGGGTAGTAGTGGAGGTGATAGCGAAGCATGAAGAGATTTTGGAAACAAAACAAAACTGGCAGAACTTAATGGCAGCTGTGCATGAGGGGATAGTCAGGAATGACTTTCATCCTGGTATCTCTCTTGCTCAACTGGGTAGTTGGTGGCACCATTTACTGGTGGAGTAAGAAGGATCTTGGAGGGAGAAAGATGATGGGCTTAAGTTTAGAGGAGTTCTTTTATCCATGGCATATCCAAGCAGAGATGTCCAGTAGGCGTCAGGAGAGAAGTCCTGGCTAGAGGCATCAGCATATGGGTGGTGATCAAGGTCATGGAACTAGATGAGATTCTTCAGGGAGATGTGGGTCCTGCAGCCATGCCTTGCCCTACTCATTCCTTCTTCCCCAGTCAGAACCTTGACTCCCAGCCCATATCAGAGATATGAACATGGCTGAGCTCCACTAAAATGGACTTTACAGCAGCTTTGGCGGGGGGAGGGGGGAGGGGGCGGGGACAGCTTCTTTAGCATTAGGTTTGGACAACAGAAAAGCCTTCTGCTGTTCTCACTGTGATTCTTAGAGCCAGAAAGATGTATTTGGAGCGCTGGCTATTTTTATACTGCCTGTATTCGCTGCAATTATTTCCTTTCAGTTTCCCTTAGTGTTTAGTAAAACTCTTTCTGAAATTACCAGCCTGTCTCAGTTGTGTTAAAGGGATAGAGGAAAAGGGAGTTTTGTCAGGCTCCGATTCAACTATTGAAAGGGTAGCTGTGGCCCTTGGGTGCTTGGCCTGGTGTCACAGGAGGAGCCAGCCAGGAAGAGACCCAAACAGAAGGTAAAACCCTGGGGAATGGAGTGGGAGCCGTGTGTACATCTGTCCCCTCTTCCCTGAAGATGGTCTTCCAACCTGATTCTCTGCTCTCACTTGTTCTGTGAGGTATGGTGGGATATTGTGAAAAGCAAAAAGATATAGAAGTCAGACAGAAATGACTTTGATCCCCAACACTGCCATTTAACAAATTGAGAGACTTGGGGCAAGTTATTTAACCATTCTGAGTCTCTGTTTTCTCATAGGTAAAATGGAAATAATAATAACCAACTCCTCAGTATTGTTAGAAAATCTCTGTAAACCTCAAGGCATGGAGTAGGAACTCGATAAATGGTGTCTGTTGTCATGATTATCCCCTGAGTAACCGTAAAGCGTGAAAACAGCTGAGGGTTAGAATTCAGAAGTCAAGAATGAACCTAAAGGAGCTGAATCAAGGGAACTAGAAGGCAAAACTGGGTCAACATTGAGGTCAAAACCAGGCAATGGATTCCAACCCATTTGGTCAGAAATAAGAGGCCTCTAGGAAACAGAAGCATAGAACAGAGAGGAGATAAGAGGCCCAAGCCTTCAGAAGATGCCAACTTGAGACCAAGTCATGCCCCAGTCCTTGCATTTTTGTATTTTTTCTGGTGGGACAGAAGCCTACCCATCAGCACAGCTCCCCCCATGATCTGAGGTTGCCTAGTGGCCAGAGGGAGCAGGTGCCTTGAACGTAAGTGGGGGATTCTGATGTCCTTTCTGGGATGATGGAGTTATTAGCCTATTCACATTGAGCCCCTTCTGCTTGCCAGTGACTCTGGGTGTAGCCTATATGCTCTATCTACATTCTCCATCTACTCTGTCTTTCAAGTCCTAAGAAACAGAGTGGGAGGAGACCTCAGCAGCGTCCCCATCTTAGCACCTTTCAAAGACTGGGTAAGTGACTACAGAGAACAACTCGTGGCCTCCAGCCCATTTCCTCCCCCTTGCTAGTTGTCTGTATTCCTCTTCCCACCTCCCACGATGGGGGGAGGTGGATGGATTTCAGTCACTTCCTAGGAATTACAGTTGCAGAGATGACAAGATGGCTAAGAAGTAGGTATTTCTGGCACAATTCACCATTTTTTTTTTGTAGATATTTATGATGCCAGAGATGAAAGGGCCCATGAAATCACAAAATCCAGGGGTTGCAAACTCGAATGTGGTCACCTCAATCCTGTGCTCTCTTGAACCTGGGAGACAAGGTACACAGGCCAGAGTGGTACGCTCTCTGAGGCATCTGCCAGCCAGCATGTGGCATTCTCCTGTGGGTTTAGGACTGATTTGTCACAAGAGAATGAGCTTCAAGACTTTTATTCAGTGGTTGGTAGATAAAAAGTCATCTCTCTGCTCCTGGATATGAGTGGGGGACAAGGTAGTCCTGGGAGCTGTCAGCATCTATATTATTGACATGAGAAGTCAGCCTGAGATCAAAGACAAACTACAAAGGAGTAGAACCAAGACACCTGGGGGGAAATGGGCCTGCAGCCCCATATCCATGGTGAGCCCCTAAATGAAACAAACCCTGAAACCTGCTCTCCTTCTAGTTTCTTTGATCACTGCCTGTAAACCACCTTGGGTCGACTTCCCATTGCTTGAAATACCAGAACTCCCGCTTAATTTACTACCTAGAGATTCCTACTCTTCTTCTCTCACTTTGGATCAACATGGGCTACAGAAAAGTAAATCCCCATTACCACACTCTTTTCTGGAGTGTTGACTACCCTTTTGATCTTTGGGAAATTACTTAACCTCCGCATCTCAGGTTTTCTATCAACAAAATGGGATAATAATAGACCCACCACAGAGAATGTGTTCAGACCAGCACCTAAGTGCTCACTGTACATTGGTAACTGTTATTACAAACAGTAGTAACAGCAGTGATAGTAGTCATATCAGTATTGGTATTATTACCCACAACTCTATTTCTGGGAAAATTCTTCATTCTCTTCCTTGCTCTGGGGCCTGGAGTAAGTCACTGAGGATAAGAGTTAACTTCATATTCAATACCCTTAAGTCTGGGAAAGAGTCTGGGTCTAAGAGGGGCGGTGGGTGGCAGGGAGACCTGGCCAGGTGTCAGTCAAGTGCAGTGTGCTGGCATCTGGATGATAAGAGATGACAGCCAGACTGAGGTGTCTTATCATAAGAGAGAGGAAACAGCTGAACAGGCAAGTTCAAAGCAAAACACTTACTGTTTTGAAGTAGCCTATGCAGGCAAACTGAATTCAACCAAGTCTAATGGTGAAGAGCCATGTCAAAATTCAGGCACAAATTAGAACAGAACTAGGGTAGGGCAGGAAGAAAGGTTCTAGGGAGTTTGCTCTCAGGCCATGTGATCTACGGTGAACTGGACTGTTTCCTCTAGACACTGTTGTCACCAAAGGAGTTGGCATGTTCACAGCTCCACCTTACAGGTCAATGGTTGTGTGGGTCATGGGGATGGGGGCAGGGGGAGCTGCATTAAAGAACCAGGGTCGGGGCGGACAAGAGCTACTGAGGATTCAGTGTCAGTTACTGTGAAGCCCCTATGGGTTCTGTGATTCTGTGAACCCTAAAAAAATAGGGGTAATCATTCCTGTTATTTTGTGCAATTGTCAACCTCCAATGGCATCCTGAATTTTTCTTATGGCGAAATACTCACCAGCCTGCCTGATGCCCTCCTGCTCAGTCCCTCCTCCTGCTACCAAGTCATTCCAGGTGGATAGAACAATTTTCCAGGGAAACCAAGAGATATCACTTTGCTTTCTTCATAACACAATTTGTCTCTGAGAATCCGCTTGTCATATCTAACTTTCCCCCTTTCTGCCAGCAGCGACAAGGGTCCCTCTCATTACATGGCTGCCAGGCTTGCTCCAGGCCAGCCTGCTGCAGAATTAACATGTCATGTCCACCTCACCATGGGGACCTGCGGGGTGTCAGAGACTCAAGCAACTGAAACGCCCAAGGGAAAGAGGACCAGCTGCCTGCGTCGTTTCCCATCTTCAGTACCACGGCCAGCTCATTAAGGAGTGCGTTGGAAAGTGCTTTTAAACTTAAAGCCAGGAGGACACACGTTTGTAGGACATTTTACACCTTCCAAAGCACTTTCTCACATTCTCAGGTCTGAAGCAGGCCGTGGGGAGATGATTATTTCTCTTTTCACAGAGTTAGCTGCCATGCTGCCGAAAAAAATGCCGGAACTCTGAGTATGGGGCCCCCATCTAAGGAACGTCTCTGCTACTAACAAGTTTGTGAATCTGTGCAGTCACTTAACTTTTTCAATCTTCAGTCTTCTTAGTTCCAGAATCGAGGCAATAAAACAAATGTTAAGAGGACATGATCAGATGAACATGATTTTAAAAAGTTTTATAAATTCTAAAGTGCTGTAAACATTGATGCATTATAATGATTCCATTATGAAGCTGCAGCTCAAGCTGAAGTGACTAAGTGTAAGCGAAGGCAGGAGGGCAGCAAGTACCATGGGGCCAAACTCCTCAGGTTCCAGTCTCTGTTCCTCCTCTTCTTCACTCTGTGGCCTGGGATAAGTTACTTAATTTCCTTGTGGATCCATTATTGCATCTGTAAAATGGAAAATAATAAAAGCTACCTTGAGGTTTATTTTGAGGATTAAGCAAGATAGTGCAGGCAAAGTACATACAGAGAGGCTAGAACATCATAAATGTTCAGTGAATAGTTGGTATCGACATCATCATCATTATCCACTTCTAGTTACTAAACTACAGGATCAGAATCCAGAATCCATGATTCCTGGTCCAGTGCTGCAGAAGTCTCCCATCAATTTCATGACTCTAATGACCCTGACCTCAGACCACAGAAGGTTAGAGCAAGGGGCACTGGCAACCACAGCCCACCTTTCTGTTATTATAAACAAGACAACTGGGAGGGCTTCCCTGGTGGCGCAGTGGTTGAGAGTCCGCCTGCCGATGCAGGGGACACGGGTTCGTGCCCCGGTCCGGGAAGATCCCACATGCCGCAGAGCAGCTGGGCCCGTGAGCCATGACTGCTGAGCCTGCGCGTCCAGAGCCTGTGCCCCGCAACAGGAAAGGCCACAACGGTGAGAGGCCCGCGTACCACACACACACAAAAATAATAATATTAACTACCTCCAAATGTGTAATGGTTAAATTTATGTGTCAATTTGACTGGGACACAGAGCACACAGATATTTGCTACAACATTATTCTAGGTGTTTCTATGAGGGTGTTTTGGGGGAGCTTAGACTAATTTAAGTAAATTGTCCTTCTTTAATGTGGGCCTCAATCAATCAATCGACGGCATGAATAGAACGAAAAAGGCTGACACTTCTCCAGATAAGAGAGAATTCCTCCTACCTGACTCCCTATGAGCTGGGACATTGCGTTTTCCCAGCCCTTGAGATTCAACTGAAACTGGTTCTCCTGGGTCTCCAGCTTGCTGACTGCAGGTCTCTGGACTTGTCAACCTCCATCATCACAGGAGCTGATTTCTTATAATAGATCTCTTTCAATAGATAGATAGATAGATAAAGTATATTTGTTTTATGTGTGTGTGTGTGTGTGTGTGTGTGTGTGTGTGTGTGTGTGTGTGTGTGTGTATATATCCTATTGGTTCTATTTCTCTGGAGAACTCCGGCTAATACAAAATGGCAGTATGGTGATTCCTCAAAAAATTAAAAGTAGAATTACCGTATGACCCAGGAATCCCACTTCCAGGTATATATCAAAAGAAGTGAAAGCAGGGACTCAAACAGATATTCGTACCTCCTCATTCATAGCCGCGTACTTCACAATAGCCAAAGGGTGGAAGCCACTCAAGGGTCCACTGATGGATGAATGGATAAACAAAATGTGGTCTATATACATACAATGGAATGTTATTCAGGCTTAAATAGGAAGGAAATTTCGGACACACGCTCCAACGTGAATTAACCTTGAAGATACTATGCTAGTCACAAAAGGACAAACACTGTATGATTCCACTTATATGAGGCACCTAGAACAGTCAAATTCATAGAAAGGATAATGGTGGTTACCAAGGGCAGAAAGAAGGGGAGTGGAGAGTTGGTGTTTAATGCGTACAGGTTCAGTTTGGGAAGATAAAGAAGTCTAGAGAGGAAAGGTGGCAATGATAGCACAATACTGTGAATATACTTCATGCTACAGAATTATACACTTAAAAACGGTTAGAACGGCAAATGTTATGTATACTTTATCACAATAAAAAAAAGGAAAGAAAATCACTTTTCTCATAGAGTCTCTGTGGGAAATAAATGAGTTAAGATATGTAAAATGGCACACACAGTAAGCACGACAAAAATGATATTTGTTTCACACATAAAGACCTCACATATTGATATTTTCAAAGTACATTAACACATAAAAATACTCATGAGAGAAGGTAAAATTAAAATGCAGAGTTCAAAACCATGCATTACCAGTATAATTCCAATTTTGCTTGAAATGTTTTAAAGATCTATGTATACCTATGCATAGAAGAGAAAGGATGTGATCAAGAGTAGTAAAATGTCAACCTAATTCATTCTGGGTGAAGACATTACGTGTGACATTTGTTTGCCTTGATATATTCTGATTTTCGCAATTTTGACAAAGGATTGTGTTATTTTCATAAGCTTCACCCCTAAATGATGATTTTAGGTGCTTAAGGGGAGCTTACCTGTGTCCGGTATCCTGTTGACCCTTCCTCGGTAGCTGGAGGTGACTTTCTACCTCCAGGAGGAGAGATGACCAGCGTGCCATCTCCATCTCCGTGCACTGTTTATATCCCCCAAACACTTCATCTGTGTGTCCAAGACAGATGAAGGGTCTCTCTAGTAGGGACATTCCTTGGAGCATTTGTTTCACATCCTGCCTTCAGAAGAATTTTGAGAAACCACAAAGATCTGGAGACTACAGATAGGAAACAGGAGTCAGGCAAGAAATGTGGCTCCTGTCAGACACGGGCAAACTTGGCACTTTTGTGTATGTTCTACTTTTTCGTCAGTTTCATGGACATCAGGGACCTCACCCCATGTCCTGTGTAATCAGGGCTTAGATGGACATCTCCGAGACTGTGCTAATCTCTGGGCTCTCTGCTGTCAATCACGTCTTCTCTTGCCTTCTGTATAACTGGAGGGTTTCAGAAGAAAAGCAAAACTCCAGAGAATGTCACTTCACGTCCTTCAAAATTCGGCCTCAAGTCTCATCACCTTGCTCCAGGTATCCTGTATCTAAAACATGCTGAGGCGGGAGGTAGATGGGCTCCAGGCTAGACATTTACAACTGACCTCCTGTTCACACCTCCTGGGGTGAGAAGAAGATGAGCTCCAGGCCGGACATTCATTACCAGCCCCCTGTTTACATTTCCTGAAGCAAGAGACAAACGGGCTCCAGGACTACATATTGATGACCGGACTCCTGTCTATATTTAGAGATCTGCACCTCAATATAAAACCAGCAACAGGAATAGGGTAAATAACCAGACATTGGGCATTTTTATGGCAGGGACAGAGTGGGACTAAACCCTATTAAAGGATCAAGAGGCTACACATTTCCCATCCTTGGGACAAGGGAGACACTATGCATGTGCAAAAGCCTTCACGGGGTCAAAAAGGCAGGAGATGCCAGACCATAGTAAGTCCTGCTACCTCCTCCCCGAGGCCTTTGCAGTGGGATCCATCTTAACTAAAGGGTGCGTACACACCCAGGGGAGGTTCCAGAGGCAAATTAGCCATGGGGTCCAAACAATACAATTGGCCAAAAAGAAGACAAAGACCTGGAAGACTGCCCCCTCATAAAAGATTTAAACTTCCCAAAGGTGCGACTCTCAGAGTTCGCCCATGCGTCTTTCCGCATGTACTTTTCTCTTCCAATAAACTTTTTACTTTTGTCTTTACCTTCTGCCTCCTTGCTTGAATTTTTTCCTGACAAGGCAGGTGAGAACCAGGGACCCAGGCCCTAGCTGCTGGCCCCTGTGGTCCAGTGGTTAGGACTCCCGGTCCGGGACCTAAGATTTCGCTTCCTGCTACTTCTCACTGCTGCCTGCATCCGAAACCAATACCAGCTACAGCTTTCCACCATCCTAAGCTGGGAATGTTCACGCCATGCTTGTGCTTTTCTCTCTGCCCAGATGTATTCTTCCTAGTCTTCTGCATTTGTCAAAATACTTGCCATTTTTCGAGGCCCGAAGTGGACTGTCGTCTTTGGGCGGCCTTTCCCAACTCTCCAGGCAGACTGGAGCTCTGCATCCTCTGAGTCGCCCGGGCAGTTGGCAACCACTCAAATGATTCTCTCGTGTTGTATCTCCCTAGACAACTAGAATGTGAGCCTCCTGAGAGCAGGGATGGTACTCAGTTTTGTAGCAGGAGCTCAATGAATACAGATCTGATATTAAAGTATTCTGTTCAGTTTCCCCTCAGCTGTGACATATCCGTAATGGTATCCACAAGCTCAAACGTTAAATGGAGACCATTCTTGTCACTTTGCTTGGTTGGCAGGAGAATGTGAAGCTCCAATAAGTTACTGATATTCTCCTATTCAGAGAGTTTCAAAATGATCCCAAAGGATCATGATAATAACCATGAACTTGCCTGACTCCAACAGAAGCGAGCTGGGCCCCAAACAGTGCTGTGAGCACCGCTTTGCTTTACACTGCTAGAAATGAAATCTTTTCAACTGCATTCACCTGAGTAATTGAATGGTTCGTTGCTTGGGAGAGGAACAATTGAGTATTCAACTGTTGGAAGAGGAATAACTGAGTGGTCTCCATTGTTTGGGAGAGGACTGATTGAATGTGCCATTGCTTGAGAGACGAACAATTGAGCATGAAACTATTTGGAAGAGAAATAATTAGGCATTCCATTGTTTAGGAGAGGAACAACTTAATATCCCATTCCTTGGGAGAACATTTTAAGACAGACTTTCACCAATTTAGGATGTTGTTCTACCTAAAAATGTTACTTTCCAAGTCATTTATTTGTTTGGAAGAGAGAGCACTTTTACCCAGAGAAACAATGTTTGTGACGATTTATAGATTTGTAGGTTTCTAGAGTAGCACCTTCATCCCCTCAACATCTATTAACTTTCCATTATATTTGAAGTAGAGTGCTGGCTTCAATTTCACTTTCACCACACCACTTCTGATAGTGCATCAGTATGGAAATGCATACTTAAATTCAGCCCTGGATGGCGAGAGTTTGCATTCCCTGCCTTCTCTGCAAACATGTGACCTCTTCTTTCACTGTCCCTGTCATTTCATTCCTTCACAGGTAGAACGGACTAGATGGCCCAGGCTGGTCACTCTCTCAATCACTCTATGTAAATTGAAATCAGTTCTGTGTATTTGCAATAAAGGAAAGCAACTCTCTAGGCCATTCACTCCTCACGATGTCCTGAATGTCCAAAAGTCAGTGTTACACCTCAGGTTACTAGAGTTCCGTTGCTTTATATTTCTTATCTTCCAAGAGCGAGTGACAGTGAGTTGTACCACCTGCTAAGCCATTGGGACAAGATTTCTCTTTTTTTTTTCTCTAGATTTTTTTTTTTTAAGTATAGTTGATTTATAATGTTGTGCAATTTCCGCTGTACAGCAAAGTGACTCAGCTGAATTCAACCCAGACGTATGGAGTCGCTGCCCCTAGGGTGGGTGGGGCCTGGGAAGCGCCTCTTAATGATCTCCCCAGATGCCCCTTGTGCACACTAATGTGTGGCTCAGGTGATGACTGTGCTATAATGACAAGAAGCACAGCAGGAGACTTAAATGTGAGGAAATGGTGCATCCAATATCCATTCTTAACAAGTTCCTCCTGTAATTAAAGAGAGAGAGAGAGAGTGAATGTCTGTACAGA
Source organism: Stenella coeruleoalba (assembly GCF_951394435.1). NCBI lineage: Eukaryota > Metazoa > Chordata > Mammalia > Artiodactyla > Delphinidae > Stenella > Stenella coeruleoalba. The sequence goes on from NC_137157.1 coordinate 13,237,431, forward strand.
ACACTTTTTACATCAAGATCTGACACACATACCCATAAACATACACACTTAACCAAAACAAAATTTTCTGGAAATAATACTTACAAAAACTTCCTGACACAACTTGAATTCTTTCTTTTTAGTATATATTTTTTAAGAATCCAGTCACATTCAAGTAAATTGGTTTTTTCCACCCACCAATGGATTGCAAAAAGCATTGGTGTGGAAGAATTGGTGTGGCGGTGACAGTGGAAATAAAGGTACACAAGAATCAAAGCTTGGGCAATGACAGCAAGTGACTAGTATTGATCAGAAAGAAGATATAATAGAACATCCTTTCCTCCTCTTGTCTCAGCGATGATTGTCTAGTCCCTTTCGTGAAATGGATGTTACGAATCCCCTAAGATAACCGACAATCTTGGGGAAAATGAATTGAGAACAAGAAGAGTAGTTAGGCAGGAACCAAACACACTGACCTGTGAGAAGGGAGTAGAGTAAGATCATTTTGCTATTTGCGGAGACTCTTAGGTTTATACCAAAGTTGTTTCTCATGTAGGAAAAATTGTGCTTAGGTCAATATGAATCTGCAAAGAGTCAGGAGAAATTAAGTTCTGTGCTGTGGCCAAAACACCTAATTTTCCACAACATTCCTTTGTTCGTTCAACAGATATGTATTGAGTGCCTAGTAGAACTAAGGATAGAGAAGTGAACAAAAAAGACAAAATCTCCTGCCTTCATGGAGCTCATATTCCACTGGAAGAAGGCAGAAATCTTTTTAAAGTGAGCAACATATGTGATATGTTTAATGCAGGTGTTAAGGAAATAAGGAAGAGTGACAGGAGGTGTGGGGAAAGGGCTTCAATTTTAGATAGGGGTGGCCAGAGAAGGTCTCACTTAGAAGTGCCTGTAGAGGGTAGAATTGTGCCCCCCCAAAAAAGATATGCCTAAGTCCTAACCCCTGGTACCTGTTAATGTGACCTTATTTGGAAATAGGGTCTTGGTAGATGTAACCAAATTGAGATGAGGTCGTACTGGGTTAGAGTGGGTCACAATCTGATGACTATTGTCCTTATAAGAAGGAAATTTGGACATAAACATGGAGAAGAGAGCAGCATGTGAAGAGAGAGAGGCACACTGGAAAGGCAGCTACGTGACAGCAGAGGCAGAGATTGGGCTGGTGCAATTGCAAGGATTACCAACAACCACCAGAAGCTAAGAAGAGGTAAAAAAGAAGAATCCTCCTCTAGAGGCTTCAGAGAGACAGTGGCTCTTCCAACAACTTGATTTTGGATTTCTAAGCTCCAGAAAGGAGAGAGAACAATTTCTGTTGTTCTAGGCTCCCCATTTTGTAGGACTTTGTTATGGCAGCCATAGGCAATGAATGCAATGGCATTTAAGGATATTTATGAAAGCAACAGCAGAGCATCCCATGTGGATATCTGGAGGGAAGAGAATGCCAGGCACAGGGAACTGCCAGCGCAAAGGCTCTGAGATGGGAGCGTGCCTGACATGTTCAGTGATGAGCAAGGAGACCTGTGTGGCTGGAGCAGGGTGAGCAAGGGGAGTAGCACACAATGAGTTCAGAGAATCAGGCCACACTTGGCTTTGTAGTTTTATAGAAAGTTCAGCGCTTACTTTGAGTAAAAGGGGGAGCATTGAACAGAGGGGTTACTTGATGTGAATTCCATAGGAAGTAGGATCACTCCATCTTCTGCAAAGAGAATAAGTTAAAGTAGAGTCAGGGTGGAAACAAGGAGATCAGTTAGGAAGCTATGCAAACGATCCAGGAGAGAGATAATGGTGACTTAGATCAGAATGTGGCAGGGTTGGTGGTGAGAAAGGGTTAGGTTCCCAATATGTTTTAAGGTATTGCCAACAGGAAGTTCAGTCAATCGACCCCCAGAGCTGTCCCCAGAACATCACAATCCTGATTTCTATCGCTGTAGATCAGATTTGCATTTTGTGTCTTGTGTCAGCAAAATGTGTTTGAGATTCATCCACGTCAGTGAAGGTACCGGTAGTTATATTATTGCTAAGTACCACCACTATATGGATGTCAAATAATTTATGTATCATCAGTTGATGGACAATTGGGCTATCTCCAGTTTTGAGCTATTATGAATAAAGCTTTCAGGAAAAGTGATTTACAAGTCTTTGTGTGGATATATGTTTTCATTTCTCTTGGGAAAATGTCTAGGAGTGGTATGGCTGGGTAGTGTGGTAAGTAAATGCTAAACTTTTTAAGAAACCATCGAACAATTTTCCAAGTGATTACATCATTTTATATTCTCATCAGCAGTGTATGATTTCCAGTTGATTCATATCACTGACAACATATAGTATGGTCAATCTTTCCGATTTCAGGCATTCTGCTAGGTATGTAGTAGTGTCTCATTATGGTTTTAATTTTCCTTTTCTTCATCTCCAGTGTTGTTGAGTATCTTTTCATGTGATTGTTGGCAATTCACTCATCTTCCTTTGAAGGAAGGAAATCTATAGTTTCATTGTGGTATAAATATACAATAAATGGCTGTAACCTTCCTTCAAAGAGTGTTGGACTTTGTTCTAGCAAGTGTTTAAGTTACTGGATAATTACCCATTCTTTCTGAGGTTTGGTTTGAAGCTTCATTAGGTTGCGTTTACAGTAGACTTTAATCCAGGCTAGTTTATCCTTACTACTAAAGTAAGGATATCCTTACTTTAAGGATCCTTAGTACTAAAGACCCCCTGGGGTCTCTACTGAATGCCTGATGTTCAACAAGGACTCTCTACTCAAGCTGGTGGGAGCTCTAATGTCTCCAGCCCTGTATGGGATCTGGGAATTATTTAACTTACAGCTCCCTGGTTGTTCTTTGCCCAACCTTGCAGTTATACCGTATGCATTTGTGTAATGTATCAGTGATTCAGTATTTGTCAACAGACTCAAGAAAACCGTGTTCAGATGCCTGGAGCTTTCTTTTTACGGCATTCTCTTCTCTGATTCTCTTTCCCGCAAATTCCAGCCGTTCGTCTCCTCAAACTCCGATCTTTGTCTTCTCAACTTGGTTAAGACGATAATGTTTTCCCTGAGATCCCCCTCGCTGCATCAGGGTCTAAAGAGTGCCTCCATGGAGGAATCCAGAGCGCTCAACGAGCTCACGATCTTTCAGGAATCAGACTCTGTACTATCTCTTGTTCAATGTTTGAAACCTGGGTTTTTTCCTATATATTTTGTCCAGTTTTCTAGCTGTTTACAGCAGGAGGGCTAGACTTGTCCCAGTTATTCCATTATAGCCAAAATAAAAATCTTGTTTGGCTTAAGTATGTTTATGAACACAGATTTAAATATATTTTGTAGTGTCTTTTTTGCCAATAGATGTCTCATAAAGGTGGCTTCCAAGTCTTTTGGACATATTCCCATTAAGTTATAACCGCTTTCTGGGTTCTAGGAAAATGGTCCAGGCTCATCTTATTATTTTATCTGTCCAAGATCTGGAGTCAGACATTTCTACAGAGCGCCCTAGTTTCTTCTATTTGGAAGTGGGATTTGGGGACCACACTATGAGTGCTAGGGGTACTCACTGCTACAGGATTGGGCATTGTATCTAGTTCTTTTCAGTGGGCTAAGCTAGAAAATAAGGTTTTTGTTTTCTTTTTCATTTGAGGAAATTCATTATGAGTCATACTCAAACTTCTAAATCAAATTCAGGACTAAGGAGTTTTTACTTATTCTCTTCAACCTGACACCTTTACATCTTTCCCCCCACACTAATAATTCTAGCTCTCAAGATACCAATATAAGCACTCAACTTATCCCACAATGTACACACAGAAGTCTCAGAATAAACATACCAACACTACACCAACATTACCATTACTGCAGATGTTTAAGTGTATTCTATAGCTATTTTTATCCATGGAGTCTATGTCACTAGAGATGCAGTCAAATTATTGTGTTTTGAAGTCACTCGAAATAATTCTTCTCTATTTGGTTATTGAACACACAATTAAAATTCACTTTGCTTTCAATCTTTAGAGATTGCTATCTTCTAAATTTGATTTTGCTTTGTAATTATGTAAAATGTCTTTCTGGTTCCAGAGTTGAGTCTAATTCAGAGATATTTAACTTCACCCCTATGTCCCTCATCTTGTTTCTTCACTGCTCTTAGAGGTATGTGTAACCTTTTTCATTTGCGTTTTTGGTTTATCTTCCCAGCATTATTATAAATATGGACCTAGAGTCTGTCATACAGAGTGACGTCAGAAAGAGAAAAACAAATACCGTATGCTAACACATATATATGGAATCTTTAAAAAAAATGTTACTGATGAACCTAGTGGCAGAGCAGGAATAAAGACGCAGACGTAGAGAATGGACTTGAGGACACGGGGCAGGGGGAAGGATAAGCTGGGACGAAGTGAAAGAATGGCATGGACATATATACACTACCAAATGTAAAATAGCTAGTGGGAAGCAGCAGCGTACCCCAGGGAGATCAGCTCGGTGCTTTGTGACCGCCTAGAGGGGTGGGATAGGGAGGGTAGGAGGGAGGCTCAAGAGGGAGGGGATATGGGGATATATGTATGCATATGGCTGATTCATTTTGTTGTACAACATAAACTAACATAGCATTGTGAGGTAATTATACTCCAATAAAGGTGTATAAAAACATAAATATTCGTATATATATACATATATGATTTATAGCCTCACCCATATTTTCTTAAATTACACGTTTTTGTCCATTTTGCTTAATTTACTTGCTTAATTTACTTCCAGAATAGGTTTTGAGATCACTCCACTGCTGTTTATAAAGATACTCCTTCTTATAGCCATGTGGCCATACCAAAGTTTATTCAACTAGTGCCTTGTTGATGTACTGCATTTAAGTTCTTCCACTCTTTCATGCATCTTTCTTTTTGCCCAAGAGTATTTTTAGGCTCTTCTTTAAATTTTATGAAATCTTTGACTCTACAGAAAACATGAATCTCTAAAGATAAGTTGGGAGGTAATAGATGGAGAGAAATACGCCCTGTTTATGTCTTATTTCAACTTCACGAGTGTTATTGACCCTGTGCCATGTCCAAAGCACTGCGCTAAGTGTCACAGGGGACACCAAGATAAAGAGAACCATCTTGCCCTAAGGGGCCCCAAGTGAGTCAAAAAAGAATAAGAGACAATCAGTTGTGTAATAAAAGGCACAATGAGATCAGTGTTACAAGAGAATTATAGATGAGAAGCCGAAGAAAAAACATGTGATGACTTATAGCTAGGAAGGATCAGATACAACTTCATGATGGAAGAAGAGTGAATCTTTTAAACCATTGCAAAAATTTTGACCAACATAGGTAGAGGAGGATGGGCATGCCAGGAAGAATTAAGGGCATGAACATAGGTGTGCTCGAGGGATGTGTGAGATGAAGCTTGGGGGATTCAAAGGGAAACATTCAGAGTTGACATAGGGATAGCACAAAGTTATGGCCTGGGAGTCAGACACTGGAGTCCAAGTCCTGGATGTTCACTTAGACTCTGTTCTTCAGCAAGTCCACTCAACATGTATGTTTGCTTATACAGGACCTACTGTGAGTTTTCCCTTGTCCAATTGAGTCCTAAAATAGAATTCCAGTGTCGACATTGTTGATGACCTCCTTCTTAAAACTCTTCACCTTGGATTTCTGAGATTACCTCCCCATTTTCTGAGACAAACTACTTATTCTCCTCCCCTCTCATGGGCTGCCTTTCTCCTAAGGACACGGGGAGGAGCTACAGCTGCAGAGGAAGGCTGGCCTTTGTTCTCAGCACAGAGCTCTTCTTCCCTAGGTGTCCACCTTCTCGGTTTGGGGAATGTACTGGCTTCTATGGCAACTACCTCCGCTACACACTCATCTCTACATACACATCTCTTCCCTCAGATACCTCAAGAGCATTTTTCCAAGCTTGGGATGCTGGTTTGCACCAGCAATGTCTCAGCCATCTTATGATTATATGTCAGAAGAGTTTCCCCAAATCATCTTTCCCAGCACGCCTTATTCTTTGTTGCCATATAAATTCCTTCAGACATTGTGATGCAAAATTACCCTTCATCTCTCCTCAATAACAATAATAATGATTGCTTGATAGCTGACATTTTAACATATATTCAACAAATATTTGTTGATTGCCTATTTTGTACCAGGCAATGTTCTAGACGTTGAGGATAAGGTCATGAAAAGAACACCTGGATGAGGCTGTTACGGAGCATGTGACATATGCCAGGCATTCACTAAATATGTTATGTCCATTGGATGGTTGAATCCTTGCAACGTCTGTGAGATCAATATTTTTGTTAAGTCTGTTATATAGGTGAACAAAATGAGTGTTGGTTAGAGTAACTAACGTGATACCCGAGCTTGTACCCTGCTCTTCCTCTGACTAGTTGTCTAATTTTACCAAGATTCTTATGACTGCTCTGTGTCTCACTTTCCCTGTCCGAAAAATGGGGATTATAGTAATTCCCTCATAATGCCTTGTGAGAAATAAATGAGCTCTCACATGGAAAGAAAGTAGAACAGCACGTGGCACGTTAACAGTATTTCATAAATGTTAACAATTATTACTGTGTTTCCAGTCTTATCAAAGGATATAACATTCATTTGTTTAAGCATTTGTCCCATTAGATCGACAGATTCAAAGGATCTCGATTTTGTTTTTTTTCAGTTTCAAAATCCTCATGTGCACAATGGGGTTGTTAATTCTTACTCTGCAGCTGTGTTGAAGGATTACAGCGAAGCTTTTCTGTTTATTTAAAGCACTTAGCACAGTTCCTAATCTATAGTAGATGCTTAATAAATTTCTATTTTTACAATTATTATTATTACTATTATCACTAATAATTCTTCAATGATTAGCACAGTTCTAGTAATGGAAAGAGTGTTCAAAAAACATTTTGTGACTCAAATGGAAATAAATGGGATAAAATTGATTCGGAGGCACTGCCCACCGCCCATGGGACCTGAAGGATTACCGTTGCCTCTCTCTGTTTCCTGAATGGCAACTCTTCACTCGCTTTGGTTAACACCGAGCAGTGAGGGCTTACCCTTGCTAACTACTTAAAAACTAATATTGGGTTTGCAAAAACTGCTTTTTAATGATCTTCAACAGCCCTCCAGAAAACCTCATTAGCAGGCACCGAATTACTTGGGGCTGTGCAGAAGGAGGTTTGCATGCATGGCCAGAGGTCATTAGCTCCCTTTCTTCTCTGACTGAAGGCAGAGCACATGTTATGGACAAGTTCCACAGAGACCCCTCCTCCAAGTCTCTGAGAGTCACCTCTTCTTCCTCTTGCCCATCTAATCTAGGGGCTCGGGGCTCAGTCACCTGTCAGCTGACCCGCCAGACTCCAGACTTTTCCTGCATGGATCCTCTCTGGTCCTAATAGCTAGTTATCATTCCTTGGCTCAAACGCCCAGCATGGAGCCCTATCACCTCTGCCACTGACTCTTGAGTTCTTCACAGGGGCCCCTTCCCACCTCCCTCTCTTGCTTCTCATGACTCCCCCACACTGAGACCATTTAAATCAAGTGAATCAGGATGTTCTGTCCCAGACCCACATTTTCCCTGCTTCTAAGCTTTTGCACATGAAGTTGCCACCAGCCAGATTGCCACTGCTCACTCCACAGTTGTCCCTGTAGCAACGTGGGGGAGGAGAAAGAACTCAGGACGTGGACTCTATAGATAAGGGTTCTTATCCTATTTTTGTCCCTAAACAATTCTTTGCTGAGAGTAAATACATCACTCCATGGTCCTCCTGTTCTTCCTCATTGTTCAAAATATTGCAACAGTGTTGACATTTAGAGCCAGACAATTCTTTGTTGTTGGGGCAAGGGCAGGGCGGGGGTGGGGGCGCCCTGTACAGTGTAGACTGGGAGCATTCCGTACCTCTACCCACTAGATGCCAGTAACTGTCCCCTTTCCCCAGTCATGACAATCAAAAATGTACCCATACATTGTCCAGTGTCCCCTGGGGAGCAAAACTGCCTACAGTTAAGAAGCGTTGCATCACACTGACTGTAAGAACCTCTGTAATATTCTACCTGGGATAGTGTAATTTTCCTCTCCACGTGTCTAGTTCCTCTTTCAATAAAAACAGCAATAGCAAATACTTATGTAACACCCATTTTACACCTAGCATTGTTCTTAAGAGATCTACTTAGGTTAATTTATCATCACCTACCCTATGAAGTAAGTATTTTTATTGTGTCCGTTTTACAGATGAGGAAAATAAGGGTCACAGAGAAGTTAAATAACTTGCCCAGAGTCACACAGTCAGAATTCACTCCCAAGCAGTGTGTCCCAGATCCCTCTTCTAAACCCATAATGCCTCTTGAAATAAGCAGGGATTTTGAAACAAGAAAGATCTAGGTTTACATTCCAGCTCTGGCACCTATGAGCTCCAGAGCTTTGGGCAAGTTGGAGCTCTGATTTCCTTAGTTAGCAAAATGGAGATGAAAATACTTATGTTGCAGGACTGTTTGAAGTTTTAAAATAACATATATATGTGTGTGTGTATATATATATATATATGTACACACACACACACACACACACACACACACACACACACACACATATCTAGATATATATCCATCTCCTAGAGTAAGTCTGACCTGTAGAAGACACCCCATGAAGAGAGCTGATGGTGGTGGTGGTGACCAAGATAAAAGAGGAGTTGAAAAACCAGGAGAGGAGAAACTGTAAAATCTTAGAAAAAATGTCAGTGCTTTTTTTCTTCTATATATTCCCATAGTCCAGACAGTGCCTGGCATAGAGTAGATGCCGTATCTCGTATCTCTGTCTTTCTGGGCCCCCAGAGCACAGGCTGGCAAACTACAGTCCACAGGCCAACCCGGCCCACCATCTACCGTTGTTAATAAAGTTTTATTGGAACCCAGCCCCACCTGTTCACTTAGTCACCGTCGATGACCACTTTCATGCTATAGTGGCAGAGGTGAGTAGTTGCAACGGGGACCAATGCCCACAAAGTCAAAAATATTTGCTATTGGGCTTTTGACAGAAAAGGTTTGCCTACCTCTCATGTATAATTTGAATTAGAAAACACTAAATGTGAAGATCTCCAATATCCTTTCCTGGCTCAAATACATCCAGTGATTTTTCTGAATTCCCAGCTCCAAACTCACCCCTTCCACATTACCTTTTGTAACTGACTTCACTGAGTTCAGGCTTTGCTGATTACTTTTTCTCATTGTCCCCCTTCCACCCTCAAATGAAGGCACTATGCTATTAATTTTCACCATCTCTCATGTTGTCAATCTGCAGGTGTCTCACAATTGCTTCCAGCACGTCCTTCTACAGACAAACTCCCCAGGGCTGTTCAGTGTTGTTGCCAAGGGTTGCCCTCTGAAGCGTTCTGACAGACCAGCTGCCAGCTTCCAGATTGGAGAAATGACACCAGCCTCACATTCAAAGGGAATAGACTCAGACAGGCCCACAGTTGACCATCCCTTTCATTCTTGGTTTTCCCTCCATCCCTGCTAGTGGCTCCAGATCTGGTTGGTTTCCTGTAGATATCGCCATGACACTCACCAGCTATCAAAACTCCTCTCTATCTTGATCGGTTACAATATGACAAAGTTCTCTCTTAAGAAGAATTCAGAAGCTGGATGGGAAGAATAAAACAAACACAAAAGTATAAACAAAAAGAAGTTCTGAGTCCATTTTGCTTTCTAGAGATGAGTGCTTAATTTCTAAGGTAGCTTCCAACTCTGCAATTCCATTATTCCACAGAGTGATGCTGTGATATTAACAGGGTGTTTAACAAATATAGGTTGGGGCCACTTACCAGCTGTGTGCCACTGAGGCATTTCTCTTCATTAGGGAAGAAAATTCTTAAAGTAAGTTCATATCCTCTTGCCATAGCTCCAAGGGAGTTTGAGGAAGTGAGCACCTATCATTTTCAGCATCTGTCGTGGGAAGTGGTCTATTCCAGAAGGAAGAAGAGGGAGCGGAAGGGCTGTTATTCAGGAGTAATCAGTGTTTGTCGTCATGAGTTACTACTATTCAAATAAAACACCCTATTTCTATATACAATTATGTAGATTATCGTTTACAAATGTCAGCTACCCAGAGGGCTCACGCTGTGAGCCTCTTTTCATTTTTGCTCCCACAAAGACAGGGCTCTATTCATTCTAACAGATGCTTTTTTCCCCTTCGAAAGGCTTGACATTTCTAACAAATTCTTTGGGTCACCTTTCCACAGCCTGGCAAGATTGGCATATTGGAGATGAGAGGGGGGGATACGGTAGCTTAGTATCTGAATATTTACTGTCCCCATGTAGCCAACCCTCTTCTAATTACTTTCTGTGCATAATTTTATTTAATTCTCGTATCAACCATATGAGGTAGATATGGTCATCACCAGGGCCAGGGGACTAGGGTGAACAAGTTGGGTGCCTAGGGCTAAAATTTTAAGGAGGCACTTATTCTCAGGGCTGAGCCAGTGACCTCCCTGAACTGACATAACCTAGAGAGTGGGTACCTCCTTAAATTTTGCACTGTAGGCTTCCCATTCACCTTAGCCTCATCCTGGCCCTGATCATCACCACTGTATAGATGAGACCATCAGAGAGGTTGGAACTTATGGAAAAATTACATTCTTGAAATTTGACAGTCTGCCTGACTCCAGAGAGCTCACCCTTAAACACTGCATGCTGCTGCTCTGAGTACGAGTGATGCAGGCAGGTACCATGGAAACAGGGTGGAGGTCTGTTAAAAGAGCTGGGCCCAACTGGTAAACCAGACATCTTAAAGAAACAAGAGTCCACTTCACTGATTAGCTTGTCCATTAAGGGCCACATGTTGACCACAGCTGGTAGAAAGAAGCTGCCTCACTTCCCCTCCCTGGTTTGCTGTCAGTCCCACCCATAGCTCCAGCCCATTTCTTCCATTCCTCCTCTGTGGCATTTGCCTTCCCTCCTGGTGGAACACACCTGCAAGTCCCTATAGCACTCCTGAATCCCTCTTCCAGGTAATTAGTTAAAATCTAAACTAGAGGGCTTCCCTGGTGGCGCAGTTGTTGAGAGTCCGCCTGCCGATACAGGGGACACAGGTTCGTGCCCCTGTCCGGGAGGATCCCACATGCCGCGGAGCGGCTGGGCCCGTGAGCCATGGCCGCTGAGCCTGCGCGTCCGGAGCCTGTGCTCTGCAACAGGAGAGGCCACAACAGTGAGAGGCCCGCGTACCGCAAAAAAAAAAAAAAATCTAAAATAGAGCATTACCCCACACCTCCCTGGTGTCATTCAACAAGAGATCAGCTCTCAACTGGATACCTTGTTATTTACCACTTTTTAGTTTAGATTTCCTATATGGTAAGCATTGAGGAAGCTGAGTAACAGAGTTCTTTTCCACCCCCAGGTGAATGTCACAAGACAGTTTGTCTAACTGTGCCTATGCTCTTCTAGTTAATCACAAGAATCTGAGTATAGAAAATAAAAAGCCATCTGGCCCCTAGAAAAGAGGAGAATGTTCAAATGGTGTTTAATATTTGACTGGCAGGTACTCAGTAAGTTGTTATGATGTGTGAGACACTGTGCAAGTCTTTGCCAAGGACACAAGGACACATGTGTTGAGATGCTGAGGCTCTGCCCTCCCTCTAACCTACATTTATTGTCCAATTAACACCTAACCATAGATCCATCCTGCCACAAATGTGGAGACAAATTTTTATTACTCAAGTAAGGGGTACATTGCAAAAGACATCCAAATCTGCCCAGCCCCACGCTTTAGCTTTTATTTCCCTAATTAAATGAAGTGGCATTTTGCTTTATCATTTAACAGCTAAGTCTCTACATTATATCCCACATTTAGGAGGTAGGCCTCTCTTATCTCACTAGGCTCGTGCAGCGCCTTTCCTATCCCTGGCTAGACTTCATGGTGTAACGGAAAGAACGTGGACTTTGGAAGGAGTTAAATCTGTTTAGGAAAACCTGAGCTGAAGCAGGAAGATTCCCTCTTAGTCTAAATATAACCTGTTGATACTAGTTAACACTTAGATAGCACTGATCATTTGCCAGGGACCGTTCTGGGTGTTTTATATAGATTGACTCAATGAATCCCCACAGAAACTCTGTGATTTAAGCACGATTAATATGTCTATGTTATCAATGAGGAGATCTAAGGCACGGAGGGTTTAAATTTCTTGTCCAAGTTTGCATAGCAGAGAGTGGTAGAGCCAGGACAGCCCTGGTAGTCACATGTGAGAGACTGTGATCTTACCTGCTACACTTCACTGCTTCTCATACAGAATTCTTGGACAAAAGTAACGACAACCAAAATTAAAATGCTGTTGCATTTTTAAACAATGGGGATGATTGTCAGATGCCACAAGGAGCGAATTTAAAGCAAAGAGGTAAGCAGGAGCTGAAGTAAATATCCAAACTGGTATTAGAACAAAACGTGGGGTTTTGATATCCACTCAGGATCAGGACTGAAACCTCAGTTCCTAGGTGACCAGAAGAAACTTCCTGTCATAGAATTCATAAAAATTCTAAGTAAAGTACTTTAAAAAATGAAAATTCCCCAGAGGTTAAAAATGATGGGAAAATAAAGAAATATGGTTCAGAAGGGAAATTATTGTTTTCCATAGAGTTTCAATTTCTAGTGACCAAGAACTTAGGTTTTAACAAATCATGCACCCAGGGGACAGTTGACATAACCTAGGACTTGCTCAGGATGAAAGTTGAGTTAGGAATCCCTACGTAAAGACAAGACTCTCAAAGTGATTCAGGAAAAATAAATTTTTAAAAACTTGCCCTCCAGAAGGCATGGTTGGGATATTTGTTTTTCTCTGGGTAACGCAAATTAGAGCCTCCCCAGGACTCTCTACCCATAATCTCTACCTATCCACACATGAGTTTGGGTCTAGATTTCACGTGTGCTATACGGTCCAAAAACTATCTCAGAAAAAAGATGTAGCTGTGAGTAGTCCAGTGCTGTAGTAGTGCCCCAGGGTCCTGGCAGAATATAAGTCAAATCCTCTTTTGAGGAATGCAATTTAAACTCAGGTCCCTTGGGCTTCCCTGGTGGCGCAGTGGTTGAGAGTCCGCCTGCCGATGCAGGGGACACAGGTTCGTGCTCCGGTCCAGGAAGATCCCACATGCCGCGAGCGGCTGGGCCCGTGAGCCATGGCCGCTGAGCCTGCGCGTCTGGAGCCTGTGCTCCGCAACGGGAGAGGCCACAGCGGTGAGAGGCCCGCGTACTGCAAAAACATAAAACATAAAAAATAAAAAATAAATAAACTCAGGTCCCTGAGGAGTAATGTTGCAAAGAATATGCACTCACAGCAACAAATTACATAATTTGCAAGTCATTATGATACGATTTAAAACATGAACAGCAACAAAATTGCAGAACTGGACTCATAAAGACCCTCACTATTAGAATTAACATAAGGGAAATTTTAAAATAAGTATAAATAACATATTTAAAGAAATAAAATACGGTATTAAAAGTATGACAAAAGACCAACTCCGCCCCCCCCAAAAAAACTATCAAAATTGATCAGGAAATTTTGAAAAAGAACCAAATGGAACATTAAAAATAATAACTGAATAAATAATACAGTAAGTCCCCTACATACAAACCTAAAAGTTGCAAACTTTCAAAGACGTGAACCTGTGTTCCATCCACGTCAGGTGTGAGTGGAATTGCAGCTCGCCCTCCATCTCCTATTATTGACAATGCTTCAGCTCTACCATCTTTCACCTCCTCTCCCTCCTCCAGTCAGTAACTCTTCTTGCCTGTTCATTTGATGCCAGCCCCTGCATGCCAGCTGTTGTACTGTACTACTGTGCTTTTCAAGGTACTTTAGTCTAAGATTGAATATGTTTTCTTTATTTTTTTGTGGGTTTTTTTATGCATTATTTGTGTGAAAAGTATTATAAACCTATTACAGTACAGTACTATATAGCCTATTTTGTTAGTTGGGTACCCAGGCTAACTTTGTTGGACTTATGAACAAATTGGACTTACGAACATGCTCTCAGAATGGAACTCATTTGTGTGTAGGGGACTTACTGTAATTAGAAACTCTATGAGTAGATTACATGGCAAATTATGAAGAGATGAAGAGTCTCAGTGAACTGGAAGATAGGTTTAATTAATTACCAAGATTGTAATCAAGAAAGACAAAAAGACAGGAAATATGAAAAAAGGAGTCATAGAGGATAGAGCAAGGAGGTCTAATAACCAATTGGTTTCCACACAAGACAATAGAAAGACTAGAGAGACAAAGGCCATACTTAGGAAGATTACTATCTGAAAAATTTTCAGAATCACTAAAAGGCATAATTCCACAGATTCAGGAAATCTAATAAATCCCAGAAGATAAAAATGCACGTTACTGTCAAAGGGGCTACAGAATGACAGATGACTTCTCATCCACAAAAATGAAAGCCAGAAGGTGATTGAATAATATCAAAAGTAGTGAAAGAAAATCATTGTCAATCTAGAATGTATGTATTCAGAGAAAGCATCTTTTAAGAAAAAGAGTGAAATAAAGATATTTTCAGGCAAAAAAAAAAATTTACTACCAAGGGACCTTCATAAACTATATATTTAAAAAGGGAAAAAATGTGAGCCTCAAAAAAGGCATAAGATACAAAGAGAGATGATGAAGGGGAAAAAAGTAAATGTGGGAAAAGTAAATGTGGGTGAATCTAAATACTTTAGAATTGTACACGGCAATAAAATGACGTCTTGTTTGTGAGCTTAAAAAGGAACTAAAAATAGGCATCATTTTTATTATTGGAAGGTAAGAAGCATAAAAGCATTCTATGGTCCTTTTATTGTTCAGGAAGATAATAAAGATAAACTTTAGGTTACTTTAAGTTAAATATACATATTTAGACATCTAACCACTAAAAGAACAGAAATAGCTAATTTTAAGACTAACAGTAAGAAAAATACAATATGAAAGATCTCTGTTCACAAGATGACACCAAAGGAGATGACACTGATAGAAACATATAAATTAAAAACAAACAAAAGGAAAACATATTATCTTTATTCCCTTCCACTGCTTTAAGAAGGAGCAATGAACTTTGCTGATCACCTGAGCTGGAGGAAGATGTCTCCACAGAATGACTCCTTCAGTTAGAACATACAGGATTCACAAAGGAAAACAGCTGCAACTAAAGATGAGCTTGTAGTAAAACGAAAATTATAAACTACATGAGGAATAAATGTCAGTGAGAGTCAGTAGACATAGCAAATGTCAGAGTCACACCCCAAGAACCAAGGATGATGATGATGATGACGATGATGATGATGATAACAGTAATAATAAATAAAGCACCATTCTGTAAACATAGAGCTCACTTTTACTGAAGTTAAGCTGTCTTCCTAGTATTCAGTTTGTTACCTTTTACCCAACGTTCTGACACTTTGGAGCCAAGGCCAGGTTGGGAATGGGGCTTCCAACTTAAGTATGTTTACAATATTCGAAGAGATAAAGGAAGGAAGAGAGTCAATAATACAATAACTACAAAAAAATTACCAACAGATTTGAAAAAGAACAAAATACAAACTGAGGAAGTGAAAAATATAGCAATAGAAAACAAATAAAACCTCAGTAAATAGACTGAATGGTAAATCTTTAATTGAATTTCAATTCTACAACCTACTGATTAACATCAGTTAGGCAAATTAGCTTATTCCTCCAAGCCTTTGTTTCTACATTTATAAAATGGTCTATGACTAGCTATCACATAAGATTATTGTGATATTTAAATTAGTAATATACATAAAGCCTGGCATATGGTTAATCTCAACCTTGTTCATTTTCCACACGCCTGCCTAGTTTTTTGGGGTTTTGGGGTGTTTCTTTGCCTTGTATTGTAGTTATTCTTTGTTGTTTTGTTTGTTTGTTTGTTTTTTGCGGTGCGCGGGTCTCTCACTGCTGTGGCCTCTCCCGTTGCAGAGCACAGGCTCCGGATGCGCAGGCTCAGTGGCCATGGCTCACGGGCCCAGACGCTCCGCGGCATGTGGGATCTTCCTGGACCGGGGCACGAACCCGTGTCCCCTGCATCGGCAGGCGGACTCTCAACCACTGCGCCACCAGGGAAGCCCTGTAGTTATTCTTATACTTGACTTTTCCACTACCGGATTGTAAGTTCTTCACAAGCAATAATAATAAGTTTGCATAGAGAGGGTTTTGGATAAATAGAATTTTATAAATATACATAATATAAAACATAACAATATAAGGAAATTAAAATCTATTTGAAAATGAAGTAAAGTAGAAAATGAAGGATCACTAACCAAACACACTCAAAAAAAAAAAAAAATTCTGAACAACTGCCCCGAATTTGAATTGATAGTTCCTGGCACTCAGCCACACTTATTAAAGTAGCTCAGGAGTCAGCAACTTTTTTCTGTTAAAGACGAGGGAGTAAATATTTTAGGCTTTGCAGATCATATGGTTTCTGTTGCAACTACTCAACCCTGCCATTGCAGTGCCAAAGCAGACTCTATGTAAATAATTGAGCCTGGCTGTGCTCCAATAAGATTTTATTTATAAAAACAGACAGCAGGCTGGACTTGGCCCATAGGCCACAGTTTGCCAACCTCTGAAGTAGGCTACTTTTTTCTATGCCCCTTTGCCATTTAGTTCCTGCCTTTTCTAGTCCTTACCACACTATATGGACATTATGAGTAGGCACAGAGGCCTCCTTTACTAGACTATAAAATTCTCCAGTTTCAGAGCATGCGTGATTCACTTCTGCAACCCTCAGTAGTAGCCAGCCAAATGTTGGCACAGGATAGGAGCTCTATACATACTGACTGCAGAAATGAATGCTTGAGAGATGGGGTCTAATACCTTTTCTCTTGAATCTGTAACAGTCTTAGGACTTACTTGACTAATAGGATGTGACAGTAATAACAGGGGGACTTCTGAAGATGTGACATAGCAAATCTTACTGCTTCTGCTTGGGTTTCTTGAAACATTGTCTCATAGCCCTGAGCAGCTATATAAGAAGACAGACCACTCTGCAAAAGAGAACATTTGGAGAGGCAGGTGCAAAGACTACATGAAAAAGAAGAGTGACCTAAGACTGGCCTTCCAATCCCCTCCATCAAGTCACCAGGGATGCGAGCAAGTTTTTTTAGACCCTGGAGTCCAGCCCAGCCATGGGTTGAAGACTGAGCGATTCTAGGTGATGCAACGTGGAACGGGAGAGTCATCCAACTGAGCCCTTTCTGAATTCCTGACCAAGTCATGAGATAAAATAACATGGTGGTTGTTTTGGGCCACTATGTTTTGGGATGGTTTGTTACACAGCATCAGATTACTGGAACTCTTGGAGATGTGACTATATCAAGGAGGTAAGCTCTATCTGTGTCTCTGGGTACCACTGTCTGAGAATCAGTCTCCTCCAGGCAGTCTTAGAATTTTCCTGTCCCATCCTTCACTTTCCAGAGGGTTTTCCCAGCTTATGATGACCTTTGAAAATCCTGCTTTCAGGATCTAGACCAACTCTGCAGATCCCCAAAGAAAGGCATTTCTGGACTCCTCCAGGCCATGGTCAACACTTCCTTCTCTACAAATAGATAGTATGTATTTCCTATACCACTCATTGGAAATACTTCCATCACTATTGTGTAAAATTGTTGTTTAAGTCTTACCTGGGTTTTTACATTTAATGTTCCTATATTTGTGGGAGATTGGGCTGTATGACTTCTGAGTTCTCTTCCAGCTCAGCAATTCCAAGGTCACATCTAGGATAGGTGAGCTCATACGTTAGCCAGGTTTAAACTTCTCTTTAGCGATACAGCAGGGATAAAGCCTGGAGCAAACCCCTGGGGATCACTAGATGCACAGGCAGAAGGGCAACAGGTTCGTGGGTGTCCTGTAATCTCTGCACCTTGCAGTGATGGGCACTTTGATCTGGGCACAGCTGGAGAACCTGTGGGCCTGGGCTCCAGAGAAGGGACCCCACCTTTTTCTCTCCTTTTGTACTGGATGAGCATGTAAGTGACCTTGCAAAGGGAAATACACATTTTGGACTTGTGTACCAGGCAGACTGAGACTGGATGCTAGATATTGAGACGAGCCCTGGGGATGACCAGATGCCCAACACCTGGAGACCTTGGAAAGCGAGTGTCAGGCATAGTCCCTCCCACTAGGGGGCGGGGCTAAGACCCAGCTCACTGGTTGCCTGGCAGCTTGAAGAGAGATGGAGGGGTCCTTCAGCCGTTCTAGGCTGTACTGGGAGGCTTGTCCCGTTTAGCTTTTACGTTGCCCCATAGGCTAAAACAATCCTAAACCACCATCTTTGCATTGCCAGGCCCCTTCCCCTACCAGTTTTGCCCTACGGAGAACAAACATGCCCTGTACCTCTTCAGTGCTGTCAAGAATTTCTTTTTCTCACATTCCGCATCCTTGAGCAGTCCTTCATGAATCCACAGCAGATGTTCCTTAGTCCTTTCATTTTCCTTTGTCAGAGGAACTATAATCGGCTGCGTTTTAATTAGGATCTCCCTCAGGATACTCCGGCTTCCTTCCACACCCGGGAGTTTGCAGCTTCCCTCTTACTGCACCAGGCTGATTAGATTTCTTAATTCTCTAAAATTTGCTGTCTCGAAGCCTAATACCCTTGTGGTGCTGAAGTCTGTTTCTCTCCCTCTCCTCTCCTTATTGCGCTCAATCCAGGCAGCCGTCCCTGGTAAGGTTCTTATTCTCTGACTTGGGATCCCTTTCTCGGGAGGGTAAGTTGGCCTCACAGATGGAGCCTCTCCTGGGTGAACAGCTTTGCTGAAGTTGAACAATGCCCTCTGCACTGATTTGAACAGTCCTCTTCCTCAGCAGACTGGCCTTCACCCCACTGGGTTGGATCTAATTTGGAGGGACCAGAATAAGCCCAGCACAGGTTGTAGCGTCTCATTCATTCACCATCACTCCTTTCATGAATTTTTATGGGGCTCCTACAATGGGCAGTGGAGATATCATGATAAACATCGTTCTTAATTTCTTAGACATTATCAATATTATCTAGTGGGAGAGACCAATAAGTGGAAAGACAATTAAACACCCTGTGGTGCTGTGAAAGGGGCTTTGAGCAAAGCAGGACATGTAGGTGGGCATCTCACCAATCTTTGGGGTATAGAGAGGGATTTCTGGGAAGAGGGACATCTACATTGAGACTTGAAGGGGAAGGAGGAGTTTCAGGCCAAGGAGGTTGGGGATGGGGTGAGAAGGCATGGTAGAAAAGAGGTGAGTATTCTAGGCAAAATGAAGACCTGCAGGCAAGAGAGTGAGGCTTGTCCCAGGACCTGCAAGTAATTCATTGCTTCTGGAGTGTGATGCAGTGGGCAAGGAAATGAGGCGGGGTGTGTATGTGAGGAGTGTTGAGAGCTAAAGATGGCAGGCAGAGGCCAGAGCATGCAAGAACCAGGGAAGCAACCGGAAACCGTGTTAATCATTTGCACTGCATCTGGTTGCAGTGGATCTCTCCCCTTTCTACCCCTTACGGTGTGGACTTCAGGACCTGGCACATCGTGCTCACAGGAATTGGGAGAGCCCATCCCTCCTCACACTCCAGTTAGGGCTGGTCCTGGCTGCAAGTGCTATCAAAACCTAAAACACACACCATCTCTGCTCTTTGAAGTCTGCAAATCTTCTGACCAAGGAAACAGTCTGGAAAAGACAAAATGGGTCCAGCAGAGAAGTAGATGGAAAATACTTACAGCCTCAGTGAACCAGGAGCTGGGTGTTCTGGGCCTTTGAAGAAGAAGGCAGAGTGATGGGGCAAAGCTGCTTTCGACTTTCTATGGTCAGAAACACCCTCGCTACATCCAAGCATGGACCAATAGCCACTCCAGGTGGATCCCGTCATTAATACTTGCCACAGATATATGGATTGACTTTTTTGTTTTTTGAAATTTTAGAGTTTGTCTCAAAAGCTTCTTTTGGGGCTAAAGGGTAGAAGAATGGAGGAATGGAGCAGAGAAAGCAGTTGTTTGTTATTTCTTATCCAGATTCAGGGCAAAGCAGAGGAACAGAGCTCTCTAGGAGGATTCAAGGTGAGGATAAATAGGAATTCATGGAGATCAGAGATCAGAGCAGGCCTGGAGTTAGGGAACTAGGATAGGAAAAGATTAAAGGGCCCCAAAACATCAAAAATTGAAGTCGGCCAAAAGACAAAACCCACAAAATCCCAGGAACAGGTTGGACCAAACTACCAGGCACTGAACATCACCAATTATCAATCAATTGGTAACACTGTTATTGATGTTAGTTGATAATGATTGTTATTAGTATTAACATGATAACTATTGTTATCAATTGATAACACTATCAATGATCACCATTAATAATCACAACGTGCATTTATCAGGCACTTACTACGTGTTGGGCACAACAATTTACAGAGGACGGATAGACAAGTACATACACACTTACGTACATACATACACACAGTTAGATAGCTAGGTAAATAGGTAGATAGATAGCAGTACTGTCTGTCTCCTGTTGCCTCTGATCAGTAGATAAAATCTAATTACTTTGAAGCCATACTTGGGCAAAGTGCTTCCAAAGTTAATAAAAAAAAGTTTATATTGAGCAAGAAAGACACACAGGCACTCTTATCAGATTGAAAAATTATGCTAGTGAGAAACTGAATCTTACATGTTGCCCTGGGGTGGCGGGGGGGACTTCTGACAGAATATTAAACCTTGAGGGACAAAGTATCTGATTTTTTTTCTTTTAACTCCTCCAGGCTATTGAAGAAAAACTGGGGAATAAAAAGTCAAGAGTGAACCCAGGGCAGATGGTTCCCAAGTCTTCCCCTAACCCCACTTCACCTCCATGGTTTTCTATCTGCCCTTACCCAGCAACAGAAATAGATGCAAGCATCCTGAGATGCAGAAGGAGGCTGAACACTTGATCACTGCTGGGGAAGGATGATGGCCTGGGAAAAGGGGGAGGGGCTTTGTGAGAAAGGCGGGAATCTGCTTGACATTCTGCACAGGCTGGGAGATTGTCTGCCAGGGCGCCTGGAGGCTGGCAGCTGGGGAGCTGCTGTAAAAGCCCTAATCCAGAACGATTAGAACCAGCTAGTTGAAAAGATGGTTAAAGAAGAGAAATCTTTAAAAATGAAAGATGCCCATCTTAAATTGTGTTCCAACCTGAAACATACTCATGCATACTTGGTTGCCTTTTGCCACAGGGCCCATATCTTTTTTTCCACAGCATCCTGCAGATTGGATACCCTCAATCTTCTGGTATAAACCTCCTTTACGTTTCAGCTTCTAGTGTCCAATCCTTTAAAATGGGATGAGAGTGTAGAGACCCACGTGAAGCAATCAGAGTGAAGAGTCATTCTCCATTTACACTACTGTTTTCCAACCACCTACTATTACCTCACATATACTTGATAGAACAGCATTTTTAAGTGACTTGGCTTTTCAAATTTTTCCAATTAATTTAACTTCATTTTTATGGAAATGCTCTATTTCCTTTTACATGCACATTTTATCAACTTATATAATTTCTAATTAGGTTAAAGTAACAGGAGTAGCAGGATATTAAATGGAATTTTTACTGTTGACCCAGAATTAGCAAATGGCAAAGTAGCATCAAGTAGCCCACATTCTAAAGGGAACTGAGAATACTGGGCAGCCACACACCCGCTCGGAGTGTCAAGGGGAGGCTGAACCCCCAAACCTCTCTTCTGTATGACCAGATCGCTTGGGGAAGGGATGGAATTCCAAGATAGCCACATAGTTCTAGGGGAAGGGATGGAATTCCAAGTTAGCAACAGAGTCTAGGGGAAAGGATGGAATTTCAAGATACAAGCAGTGTCTAGGGGAAGGGAAGGGATTCCAAGATACCGGCAGAGTCCTCATAGATGTGACTATGGTTGTGTTCCCCTCTCCCCGCAGGGGAAAGAGAGGGTCACTCCTTCCTCCAAGACATGAAAGGAAGGCTCTGAAGGAATCAGCAGTAAAGACTGGGGACACTTCGTTCTTTGGTGAGATGTTGGATGTACTTTGTATTTTCTGATCTCCCCCGGTTCCATGCCTATTTGGGCAGAGGGAGAAGAGCGCTGGGAAGAAATGCCAGGACAAAGAGGAAGAAGCAGCATAAAAGCCTGCACTCCCACAGTTGTGCTGGGGAGGAGGGGTCTCTGGTGCGCTAGTGGACACTGAAGAATGTAGCCGCGGGCTGGGACCAGGGAGCTGGTCACTGGTGAGGAGACTTTCTTCACAAAAGTCTATGAGTTGGAATACAGGGAATGAGCAGAAGACAGGCGCTACATCATAGCACCACGCAGCAGAGGAGCCCCCGCCGAGGACCACACGTGTGTCCCGGAGAGTCAACATTTAAGCGTCGCTGGCAATCAGTGATGGACACAGCTGGCGTACAGCACGATCCATTTCTCCCCGTTGCCAATCTGTGTCCCAGGAGTTAGAGAGAAGAGACGTTGGTAATCACGGTGGAGAGAAGAGAGTACAGTTAGAAACTGTATCGGAATCTACATATAAATAGATACCTAAACAATTAAAAAAAGATAGTAAATCTTTACATGGTACCTTCTAATAGGTACTACTCTAAACACTTTACTTGTATATGAATTCATTCTAAATATTCATTTGCATATTTGTAAGAAAATAAAAGAATATACACAACATATGCATTTTATCCAATAGAAGAATTTATTTATTCAGGAAGAGGTACCTGTGGCAGATACTGTTAGTGGTTCACCCACCAGCTCTCCTTCTTTCTTCTTCCTTTTTAACAGAACCCAATTTTATTCTGGACAAAAAACATGCCCAACACCAAGTGGTGAATCATGATTTTTCCTAGGCTTTTCTCCTTGCTACATGTCTGTTTCTTCTCAAGAGGTAAAAAGGAAAGTGTGCTGGGAACTTTTCAGAAAGGTTTTGCTTTTCTGAGTAGAGACAGATCACTGAAGCTTCTCCTTCCCCCCTTCCTTCTCCTTGGATTTGGATGTGGTATCTGGCACAGCAGAAATCATTTTGCATTTATTAGGTAATCATTATGATTATGAAAAGCCAATGTGTGGGCTTCCCTGGTGGCGCAGTGGTTGAGAGTCCACCTGCCGATGCAGGGGACACGGGTTCGTGCCTCAGTCCGGGAGGATCCCACATGCCACGGACCGGCTGGGCCCGTGAGCCATGGCCGCTGAGCCTGCGCGTCCGGAGCCTGTGCTCCGCAACGGGAGAGGCCACAACAGTGAGAGGCCCGCATATCGCAAAAAAAAAAAAAAAAAAAAGCCAATGTGCTAAGGATAGTGGAGCAGAAAGCGAAAAAGATTCATAGTCTGTGACAACATTATTCAGCAGCTGAACCTATAGCAACAACAAACTCCTTAATAGAGCAAAGGTGGGTATTGTTTAATCATTGCTTAGGTTTTATGCTATTAATAATAGCCACCCTTAAAGAGACTTACTCCTAAACTACTACTTATTGAGATTTAAAATCCCTTTTGATACAATTGTATCAATTGTATATTAAGAAACAAAATAAGGTTTGGAAGACTTGAAATGAGTTCATAAGAAGAATAATATATAAATAGTACTGTAACTATGAAACATAATTCCCATATAATTAGTCAACCTCAAATAAGTAGGGATTAAATGACTCTGAAACATGGTTCTGATTAGAAATATATATATCATCACAGAGTTTTATCGGAACAAGGAAAGTTACGTTCTCATTAGTTTTCTGAGCATGTCTGTTCTAATTATAAAAGGATAAGATTTAAAAATGAAGCAGAAGAGATGTGCATCAGTAGCTGGATTTCTTGAGCAGGGCAGAAAAAATTGGTGGGAGGAGGGTACTTGATAAGTAAAAGGATTGCTTCAGTACTAATTAGGAATAAATAAGAAGATAAGTCACACTCCGTATTGAACTTCATCCACTTTGGTTACCCCGAACCATCAGAAGTTAACCTGCACGGGGATTTATCAAGCACCCTGTATGTTTCTCCTACATTTGCTGAAGATGTGCATGTAGATCCGGGCTGAAAGGTGCCCCAAGTGAGCATTAACCATTTGGCCCCAGGAGTCTCCTGAACAGACCACTCTTGATACACAAGTAAACCTAATCTGAGGAAGGCAGCAGCAGGACCTTCAAATTTTGAAAGGCAGTGGCTGGAAAAGTATCTTGGTCAAATCTCTTTCGCAGATGACAGAACCCAACTCAAACCAGCTTTGAAAGGATGAAGGGTAGCGGTTTGTGGCTCATGTGAAGGAAGAGTTGGGTATTCTAGCTTTAAGCAAGGCTGAAACCACGTAGTCAGACAATATTGACAGAAATCAATCTCCCTGTCCCTTGACTCTGCTTTCCATTGTTTTGGCTCAATTTTCAGCCAAACCTTCTCCATAACGGTTGGAGGCGTGGGGATAAACGGCAGAAGCTCCTACGAGTTCCACGCTTGCGCTATTCCAGCCTCAAGGCCAGAGGAAAGAAAGCTTCTCCTTTCTAGAAGTCGCAACAAAAGCTTTATAACTGCATCTTATTGAAGCCCAGACTGGGTTGCATGCCCCTTGACTTGGCCTGCTTAGACTGCTATAACAACGTACCATAGATCGGGTGGCTTAAACAACAGACATTTATTTCTCACAGTTCTGAAGCCTGGAAGTTCAAGATCAAGATGCTAGCATGCCCGTGTTCTGATAAGAGCCCTCTTCCTGGCTTGCAGATGGCCACCTTCTCACTGTGTGTCCTCATATGGCAGAGAGAGAGGGCTCCAATCTCTCTTCCTTTTCTTATAAGGACACTAATCTTATCATGGGGACCCACTCCCATGACCTCATCGAAACCTAATTACCTCTCAAAGTCCCCACTTACAAATAACATCACGTTGGAGATGAGGGCTTCAGTGTACAAATTTGAGATGGGGGACACAAACATTCAGTCCTTAATACCCATCCTGAGCCAACTGCTGTGGTGAAAGGGAGAAGGCTGTGCTGTGAATGGCCAAGCTCACAAGAGCTATGTACCCTTCCCTGGGGCAAGGGGTGAAGTCAGCTCTACCTGAAGCACACAGACTAAGCTAGGAGCTCTTTCCCCGAGGAGTATCAGGATGCTGTAATAAGGAGAAAGGGGATGGATCCCTGGTAGGAAAAAGCAGATTTCTTCTACAGATAAGGAAGGTTCTCGAACTGCCATTAATCGAGCGTGTCCTATGTGCTGAGAAAGCTACATGCACTGTGTCGTTCATCTACACAACCACTTTCAGAGATAGATGTCATTATCCCTATTTCATAATAGAATACACTGAGACTCAGAACATTTAGGAAACTTTTCCCAGCATCACAAAACTAGTAAATAGAGTTGTGGGGACTCTACTGTGCTACTCCCTGGTGTTCTGCCTTCTGTTGTGTCATTTACAAACCCACCAACATAGCAAGTAAGTTCCTCCTCAGTTTGAGGTGGGCGTAAGGTTGGTACTTACCTTCCACAGTCTTGGGACCAGCAGGTAATTTCAACGTTGAGCAGAGAATTGAACAGGACCTTGAAGAGGCAGAGTTGGTTACCTCTGAAGAAGACACATTCAAAATTATAAATACTGAATAGTCTAACTCCATTAGAAATGTAGAGAAAAGGAAGGAAGGAAGGGAGGGAGGGAGGAAAGGAGGGGAGGAAAAGCAAGCTGGAATCATATATCCAAAAGGTTGAGAGTATATGCTTCAGGGAGTTAAAATGTAAGGAATTATTTTCCCCTTTATATTTTTCTGATCTTTCCAAATTTTCTACCATGAGAATGATTTATTTTTAATCAGCGGAAAATTTATTTTTAACAATCCTGGAAATATAGGGTGAGGAAAGGTAAAATAACCTCTAAGATATTTGAATCAGGTCAATAAGCTGGAAAAATCTTGTCAGATTTCTGTGAATGAATGTTTTAAAAATAAAGCATTGGAGTTAATAGCAAATTCTCTGCATGAACAGAAGTTAATATTTTCACGCCCTCTGGCACTCACTCGGAGGCCAGCAACACACAGTTGTTATATATTAACAACCTGAACACGGGCGCAAATTGCAAAAATTTGCTGAGTCAGCCAAGCTCCCAGAGTTGGAGGAGATGAAGCAAAGACAAAATCTGAGAACTCTTCCTGGAAGACCAGGAGCTTCTGGGATCACAGGCAGATGGAAAGGTGAGCCACGGACCAGGAAAAAGAGAACAAAATGGAATTTTCCCCTGGTATGCAAAGCGCCAGGCGATTCTTATTGGGGGCTCCCTCCTGGTCACCACCTAAAACCTTTCTTCCTGGTGAAATCTGAGAAAATATTCCTCATCACAGTCAGGGCCCCTCAGGCCTCTCTATTCATCACAGTTTGCAAACCACTTTCCCATTTACCGTCTCACTGTACTCCAGTTGTACAAAAGAATGTTTTTGTTTTTAGGACATACACACTGAAGTGTTGGGGGTAAAAGGCATCAAACTAGCCACTGAAATTTTTCAGAGAGAGAGAGGGAAGGAAAGAGGGAGGGAGGGAGGGAGAGAAAGGCCTACAGAGAGAGAGAGAGAGAGAGAGAGAGAGAGAGAGAGAGAGAGAATGATAAAGCCAATCGATATATAAAGGTAGACATAGAAATATAGGGATAGATATGAAATAATAAAGCCTGTTGATGGTTGAGAAATCCGAGTAAAGGTTACAAACTATTTCTTTGTACTCTTCTTGCCACTTTTACGTCAGTTTGAAGCTATTTCAAAATAAAAAGTTTTAAAAGAAAGACAATAAACAAGCACTTCTAATAGGGCAAACCTGGGGTAGATGGGCACATCTGAAGCAAGTTCTCATGGCATCTGACAAAGATGCCGGAAGAAGGCAGAGGGTTGAATATGGTCATGGGTGGGACGCGTGAAGTGTATATTTCTTGCTGCCAAGATGAGCTGGACCTGACTTGACTGCATTACTTTTCCGACACAAGTCACTGTCTGTGGAGGACACACTATGGTCACATGAATCTCCAGCCACTCACCTGCCTGGAGAGACATCCTAACCCATGTGAATATCTTGCCTTGGAACCAAGGATTAGAGATAAGGGGAAATGAGCTGTTTATGACTCCTCTGATAAATAGACTTCAGTCTTAAGAGTATGAGTGTTAAAATCATTTCTTTCGACTGGTCCATGTGGATGAGTCATTGAGGATTGTAATAAGCTGTTCTTATATCTGAAACAATGGAGCTTACCCATGAGCTGAACACCAAGTCTCTCACCTTAGCTATAGTGAGATGGTCCAGCAGAGCCAAAATCATCCCGTCTTCAGCCCAAACGAAATGGATAGACCACAGAGACTCTGCCTGTGGCAAGATGCCAGGGAGGCACATTAGACTCAGTGCCCAGACTAGGACAACATCTGAGGAAATGGCACACGGAGACGTCTTAAATAACTTGTGTGTTCACTGAATTTCAGAGGACTCTCAATACCACCCAGTCATGGATTAAACTTCCAATCCCCTGCATCAGGGTCGGGGGGCTGCTTCTTACCATCCTAGATAACCCATGGTCTATTTGGAAGAACAAGTCCCTTTTCCATTTTGAAGATGAGAAAAGCCCAGAGATTAAATGGCTTTGCCCAAAGGCACACAGGACAAGACTATAGACCTGAAAAGTACACATTTTATAGTATATCCTCTTAATGGTACATTTCACCTGAGCCACTTTTAGAACTTGTGATTTTCCACACTGTATTTCCATCTTTTATGTCCTTGTCCACTAGACAAAAACAGTTTGTCGACAAGGTCTTTGCAGATTCTGTTTTGAATTTACCCCAATCCTAGGATAATACCAGTTATATAGTTAATGTATAATAAATGTTTGTTAAGTAGATAGTAATGAAACCCTAGTGGTCATCTAGCCCACTGGTTTTCAGTCGTGGCCGTAGATTAGATTTATCTTGGAAGGTTTATTTAAAAATCTCAGTGCCCACGAAAAGAGTGGATATATGTATGTGTATAACTGATTCACTTTGCTGTAGAGCAGAAACTAACACAACACTGTAAATCAACTATACTCCAATAAAAAATTCAAAAAAGAAATAGAAAAACCTGCAACTCCACTCTAATTATGAAAAAAATATCAGACACACACAAATTGAGGGACACTCTACAGACTACCTGACGAGCACTCCCCAGACTTTCAAGGTCGTAAAGTCGGAGAAACTGTCACAACCAAGAGGAGCCTGAGGGGACATGACAATGAAATGTCATGTGGGATCCTGGCTGGGATCTTGGAACAGAAGAAGGACATTAGGGGAAAACTGAGGAAATCTGGATTTTAAAAAAAATGGACTTGAGTTCATAACAACAAAAAAAGTTACAATTAAAAAAGTTTTAAATTAAAAATAAATAAAAATCTCAGTGCCCAAGACTCACCTTAGACTGACTAAATCCAAATACCTGGGGAAGAGGGAGGGGATGTGGGAAGGGAGAGGTTCTATACATCTTTGAAGTTCTCCAAGTGATTCTAACATGCTGCCAGCATTGAAAACAGAGATCAAACCAAATTTTTCAGGTGCAGAATTGAGGAATGGGGAGAAGAGAAACGAATCTGTCTAGGTTTTACATAATTAAATGCTATGTCAGGGACTGGAAGGCTCTTTTCCTGGCTCTCTGCCCTATAATCTTTCCAGTCATTATGATGCTTCCTAATTCATTCATATTGTTTGGAATGGAATGAGATGGGATTAAATGGGGTGGCATAGAATGGAAAAGGATGGAAAGAAGAGGAATAAGATGGGATGGGAAGGAGTGGAATGGGAAAGGATGGAAAGGGGTGAAATAGGATAGGATGAGATGGGTTATAATGGCCTGGGGTGGAATGGAGTGGGATGGAGTGGAATGAAATTGAAAGGAATGGGATGGGAAGAGATGATATGGTATGGAAAGGAATGAAATAGAAAGAGCTGTGATGCAGTACGGTACCCTGCAATGTGATGCGACAGAATTATAAAATGGGAAAGACACCGTCAAGCAGAAAATAGAACATAGATGACAGCTCCTAGCATTCATGTCAGGAAACAACCTTGCACCTGGATAGTGAGCTCCATACTCAAAATTCTGGGTGATTTAGTTCTATGTTCTTCTATAATTTCTTCTCAGAGAGAAATCCATAATGAGCATCTGACTTTCCAGTCAGGAAGATCTGGATTTTTTTTATCCACTTGCCCGCGAGGCAACTTTGAAAAAGTCCTTCACATCTCTAAGTCCCAAGCCTCTCAATGGGAAAGATATACCTATGTCACTGGGATTTAATGAGAAAATGTGAGATATATGATAAACATGAAAGTGCCCAGAGGAGAGCTTGGCATGCAAAGGTACAAAATATATTTTATTCTGATTTTGTCCATTTTTGCTTTCTCAGCACCCGACTGCCACATACGCAGTGCCCCAGAGTGACTGAAGAGCTAGGGACCTGGAAGAACCTCATTTCACCATCATGCACTGAGTGACCATGTCTGACTTGAATGTGGGGTCATGAACTACTGGGGTTGCTTTTGGAAACTTAGCCTCTTACCAAGTAAAATTTGAAACATTTTAATCCAAAATGGAGGACAAAAGCATCAGTGAACTTAATGGAACATATAACAACATGAACCACCTTTTTTCCTAACAAAGCCACAAAAATGAGGTATCATTATTAATAATGGAAAGCGATGCTCATTACACTTGGCACAATTTGTGATTTTATACTTCTTTTTTTTTTTTAATTTTTACACTATCACCCCTCTAGACTATAAACACTGTGAGGGCAGAAATTACGTTCTACTCATCAATGTTTCCATAGTGCCTAGCAGTGACTAGCACATGATAAATGCTAAATAAATGTGTACTGAATGTGTGACTAAATGGATGGGACTTCCTAGGTCTGCAAGGTCTCCTTAGATCACTTGCAGCACCGTATGACTTTTGTCTGGTTTGCATCCATCTAACTTCAAACAGTCTGTTCAATTCTAAAAAATTATCCATGGAGTGTTGAAATATCGAAGGTGGAATTATTCATATTCTAATCTCTTCCAACCTCAGTTTACTGGGACTCATCCTGAGAAGAGATAACTTAATTCCCCTAGGTGCAGCCACATTGGAAGACTTTCCCTATGTCCTGATTCTCGAAAGGGCTAAAGGGAAAGGGAAAGGGTCTCGAAAGGCACCTGGACCTGGAGCTATCTCCTAGAGCGACTCTGTCACCTGCAGATGCAAAATCAACAGTTTTCCAACTACTGTCTAAGGTAGCCAAGTAGTGGGGGACCTCGGCAATCAATGGAGGCTTGGAGAGGAACAGTCAGATGCCAAAGCCCATCTGGACAAGAGTCAGAGTAGAATGAGTTTCTGTTTCCTGGCTACCTGGTTATGTATCCCAAATCCACCAAGTGAGTGCTCTGTGATCTCGGAAAATCCCATCCATCATGAGTGCCTCAATTTCCTCATCCTTCAAGTGAAATGGGATAACAGAATATGTTTCATGGGATTGTTGTGAGCCATAAATGAAGTAATACAAATAAAGAAATTAGAACAGAACCTGGTACATGGTAAGCACTTTGTCTTTGCAGTTTTTATGGTTATCCATGGCAAAGAATGAACAAGTGTCAACATGAGACCAAGCAAGAAGACCTCAAAGAGGAGACACAGGAATCGTGACATCACTTCATCGGATAGAGCACCGGTGTGACCGCATGCTTTTAGAGGCCAGCACCACGCCCTCTGGACCATGCCATAGCTGTCTTAAAGTTTCCAGAAACACTTGATACAATCCACTGCTGAATGCACAGAGTACCGAACAGCTCCCTGGAACAAATGCATTATGTTCCTCTAACTAAATTCAGGGTTGACGCCATCCTCCCCCATCACAGGTTCCTGAAAAGACCAACTTGAAACTCATATCAGCATTTAAATTGTCAGGATGTGATTAAGCCTTAGAGAAGATTAGTTACTGACTTTCTTAGGTATTAACCCCCTCCCCTGCTCACGTTCCCTACCCCCCACTAAGCCTCTGAAGGGATCTAACATTACAAACAAGGATTTAATTAGCAACTTGAATTCAGGTTTAAGATCTTCTGTGAAGGTTTGGTCACAGATGCTGCTTTAATCTCTGAGGATTATTCTTCAGCATCCAGAGACACTTGGGTTACTTTCCTGGGCCTTTGAGGAACTTTATCTTATTTGAATACTGCTGCCAGCTTCAAGGACCTGCTGAGAAGTGGACCCAAGTTTAGCCCTTAGAGGGCTAAAAAGAGCTCTCCTTCTAGCGTTAGACTTCCTTCCCATTCGATTTCCATCTTCAGAGGAAGCTAACTCCCCCAACTTGAGTTTCTCTTGGTTGGGTTGACAAGGGAAATATGGGTCTTCAAATGCTGGCTTCAAGTTGGGAAAGATACAACAGAGCTCTGTTTCACTTGCCAACCCGAAGTAGCGATCAAGCTCTGATGGTCGCGGCCATCAGTGTGGCCTCTGGAGCTCATGTTCCTTCCCTCCCCCAGTTCCCACTGCTCTGCCCTCATAGGGGTCCACATTGCCTCTTGCCTGGACCACATCTACCTCCACTCCACTCCCTGTCTGTCTTCACTCCTACGTAACTTTCCTTCTCCTTTAAGTATTCTTCAGCTGCCCCCGCCTCACCCTCCCAGTCTCAAATTCAATGCTGCTTCCTCAGAGAGGTCTTCTCTGACCACTCAGCCTACCTCTGCCCCTGAATTCATTTCCTGAGAGTGCCAAAATCAATGGCCACAACTGGGTGGCTTAAAACAACAGATATGTATTGTCTCACGGTTCTGGAGGCCAAAAGTCTGAAATCAAAGTGGCAGCTGGGCCATGTCTCTCTGAAAGTTCTAGGGTAGAACCTGGTCCATGCCTCTCTCTTGGTTTCTGGTGGTCGCCAGCAACCATTGGCATTCCAATGTGTCGATGTGTCACTCCAGGCTCTGCCTCCATCATCCCATGGCATTGTCCTCTCTGTGTCTGTGTCCATGTTTCCTTCCGAAGGACACCACTCACGGGATTAGGGACCCACCTTGACATTGTATGAACTCATCTTCATTTGATTACATCTGCAAAGACC
The DNA here is from genome assembly GCF_951394435.1 of Stenella coeruleoalba. Classification (NCBI taxonomy): domain Eukaryota; kingdom Metazoa; phylum Chordata; class Mammalia; order Artiodactyla; family Delphinidae; genus Stenella; species Stenella coeruleoalba. The sequence continues at coordinate 13,269,477 of NC_137157.1, forward strand.
CTATTTCCAAATAAGGTCACATTCATAAGTACTAGGGGTTAGAACTTCAACATATCTGTTTGCAGGAGGTGCATCTCAACCCACAACAGCCCCAGACACTTCCTACCACAGTATCCTATTTTATCATCTTCATAACGCTTATCAGTACATGAAGTTATCCTATTTATTTATAAGCATATTCATTGTCGCCCACTCCCACCCTCAACTAGAAAGTTGAGTATCTTTCCAGCCTGGGTGCCTCTCTATCTTGTTCACCACTGAATCTCCAGCACCTTGAATGGGGCCTGGCACAAAGTGGTGTTTATCACATATTGGCTGACTAAACTGCCTCTCCCCACTGGGATCTTTAATTACATGGACCCACCTCTCCAGTCACAGGGATAAGTAAGTGTATGACCTGGGCTGTCCAATCAGGATCATTTTAAGGATAGACTGTGGGAGAGAGGGAGCCATGCTCTTTCTTCTGAAGCTATCGGCTATGCAGAGGATTGATGATACCGTAGGGGTGCCAAATAAAATACGGAATGACTAACACATGTTTTAGTATAAGTATATCCCAAATATGGCATGGGACACACTTATACTAAAACATGTATTAGTTGTCTATCTGAGATTCAAGTCTGAGCCTTTTGTATTTTTATTTGATAAATCTGGCATTTCTATGATGTCAGCTTCAAACTCCCAGCAGCCACTCCCTGGGAGAAAACGTGCCTGAGAATGAAACTTTTCTAGAAGAAAACAGAGCCAAGAGAAGAAGACTGATTCCTGATAATATTTTCCAGGTGCCTGCATCCCGTCATGCCTAAATTCTTCCTTCACCACTGGGACTTTCCAGTAATCTGGGTCAATAGAATCCTCTTTTTTTTCTTTCCTAAACTTTTTTGAATTAAGTTTTTGTCACTTGCCAATGAAGGAGTTCTGGTGAATACAAGTCACCTTCCAATCAATGCCAATTCATAGCTTCGTGAACAGCTGAAAGTCCACGATCTCTCCATTTCACTCCTCGTTTTTCTACCAGTTTCTTCAAGTATCCCTATTTCATGCTGATGTGGTTCTTTGTGTTCAGGCCAGACATCTCAGCTGTCATCCCTGGATCTGCATCATCAAGTCTCATCAAAATGCAGAGCAAGAATCAACAAGACACAAAACTTCGCATGGTGATATTGATCACTTTTCAGAGCATAAATTCATCATGTCATATTATGCAAATCAGGAGTGATGAATGAGAGGGACCACAAAAGGTGAAGGAGAAGGCAGAGAACCTCATTCTGCTGTAACAGAAACTTCAACAGAGCCTCTGAAGAGACAGGCACCACTGCTTGGTCTGGATGCTCTAGGTTTCCTGAGCTGCAGGACCCCAGCCTTTCAATCCCCTTTCCAGCTTCACTGCAGAAGTCCAAGAGAAGAGCCAGTGGACTATACAAGAGTGACAGCGAAGGGTAAAGCCCACAGAGGGAAGGGAACTCCCCAGCTGGCATTACCTGCAGATAATTTGTGCATGATTCCTGCTGTAAAATGTGTCCCTTTGGTTCTGCATCATTAATCTTCTCTTGTTGAAGTGGCAGACAGCTGGGATCACTGCACTTAGTTTTGATAGATCCTGATTTGATAAAGATTGACTGTTTCATTCCAGGCAGAAGAGAAGAAAGAGGCCTAATACTACCATGCCAGTCCCTTACCATCTGGGCAGGAGAGAAGAGAGAAAACTCATGGCCTTGCCAAGAGATCATTCAAATGGCCATAGTCAAGGTCATTGACCTCTACTCAAATTAAACACTCAGGCTTCTGATCCCAGTATTTGCCAAGCATATACTTCATAAATAAAGATATTAGTTATCCACTAAATATTAATGAAGATTAAAGAATATACAAACACTGTGCTATGCACTTGGGAAACAATAGTGAGCAAATGGGAATGTAGCCCCTTCACCCTTGCTTCTCTAGTTGGGAAGATGGACATTGATGGAATAAATACTCAAGTAAATGAAAACACTATTGTTGTAAATGCTTCCAAAGAAAGAAACATGTAATATGAGAAAAATGAGAGGTTCACCAGACTTCATTCAATATTCAACAAATATTTGTTGAGCCCCGGCTCTGTGCCAGATACTTGTGGGTAAGTGACAACCATACTTTATTCATCCAGGATTTGGATCTGTTTACTAACTGGAATTATTTACCCCCCAGTGCAGAAGCTCGTCTCAGTCCCAGCTTGTGTAATGAATATTCCTGCCATCCCGTTGCCCACTTCCTGGTTACCGCCATCCCAGAATAGACACTTGCCATACCTATTAGTTTAAGCCCGCAGAAGTCCAGGGTCTGCAGTCAGTCACCCTGGGCTCTCGGGAAAGCAGGGCACAAGTAAATGAGCCCTTGAATCCGAATAGAGCAGGCTGTTATTTTGTTTGTGGACTCCATCTGTGAGACGGGGTAGAACTGAGAGACTTAGAGAGTAGAATTAACGTAGTACCCAACTGATTAGCATTCAGGAGCTCTACACTTTGCTGATGATTCATGAGGTGGGAAGTCTAGAATGGTAACTGCTATATATTGGCCTTTGTGGGGGTTTTGCTTTGTTTTGTTTTGTTTAATATTCCTGGCTGCCCATGGCTTCTCTCCAAGTGATGGGCCCTGTGATAGTTTGACTTCAGACCTACCCACCACAGTCAGCTGAGGAAAACCCACTGGTTGCTTCCTTGCCACAAAATTGCCCTTGCTCTTCTATAAAGTCTTTTGGCTGTTGGACCAGACTCAAAATTCTCAAAAATTTTGCAAACTTAGAAAGCATCTTCCAATGGCTCTGGACCCCAGCATCTCTTGGGTTAGTCAAGTCTTTTGACGGATGGTGAAAACAATCCCCTTTAAATTAGCTTAAGCAGCAAAAATAAAAGGGGAAAGGGTTTATTAGGAGGAGACACATGTGAGTTACAGAACTCAAGGGTGTATCACGTCGCTGGGCTCCACAAGGGTCTGGAACCAGGAACTGGGAAGGTAACAGGGAGCAAGATGGCCACAAGTCAGTGTCCTCTGTGTCCCCAAAGTTTCTCATCTCCACTGACCTCTATGTTAGCTGGGTCATTCTTTTCTGCTGCAGAATAGCTGTCTCTTTGCTCTGCACACAGATGGAAGGATGACTACTCTACAGTTCCTGCATTTGCACATCCTTGTTTTCTGCCACACCAGAGACAAACTAGCTGTAATTTTGCTCTGAAGTTGTAAAATTCAACCACGTATTCATTTAACTGCACTTATGAAGCACCTGCCATGTGCCTTAGACACTGTTCTAAGTGCTCGATAAATATTTACCCATTGAGCTGAGCCCTTCAAAAACCCCTAAAGCATCATTATGAGTGTCTTTTGTGAGGGTCTGATAAGTGCCATCCCCTCCCACACCTGTGTACAGAATAATCTGAGACAAAGGAATATCGAGTCAAAATATAGTTCTTATTATTGATTAAGACTAGGTTGGATTATGTGAGTTCTATTTGTAGGTTTTCTAAAACTGAACCCCAGAGTTTAAGACTTACCCTCTCAGGGCTTCCCTGGTGGCACAGTGGTTGAGAATCTGCCTGCCTATGCAGGGGACACGGGTTCGAGCCCTGGTCTGGGAGGATCCCACATGCCGCGGAGCAACTAGGCCTGTGAGCCACAACTTCTGAGCCTGCGCGTCTGGAGCCTGTGCTCCGCAACAAGAGAGGCCGCGATAGCGAGAGGCCTGCGCACCATGATGAAGAGTGGCCCCTGCTTGCCACAACTAGAGAAAGCCCTCGCACAGAAATGAGGACCCAACACAGCAAAAATTAATTAATTAATTAATAAACTCCTACCCCCAACATCTTCTTAAAAAAAAAAAAAAAAGACTTACCCTCTCAGACACAGGTAAACCTGCCAGGATAGGCCTAAAGCCCTAAGCAGAGATGAGAGTCGCTGCCTGCAGGCGCAGCTTAGAACTCATATACCCTAAGGGCAGCTCATCCCAAGGAGGAACCAGGAAAAGCTGAGATGAGGGTGATCCGTTTACTTCTAAATTTACCAAATAGATAAATCACTTTGCCTCCCCTTGGGCAGAGTGTCTAAAGAGGCAGAGAGAGCTCAGGAGTAGTAGAACAAACTTGCTACACAGAAAGAAACATTAAGAACAGAAAAAAAAAAAAAAACCCAAATAATCATGTGTAATATTATTCTTTGTCATTATCATTTAAGTTTTTAAAACCTTTCATCAGAAAGTCTGATTTTCTTTTCTTTTCTTTTTAACTGTGTGGGCATGCTTTTCTGGTGATATTTTGGAAAGTTTGGGGGTTTTTTATGTTCTAGTGGTTGTCTTTAGAACTATAACTACATGTGATACTTAATTCTCTATTCTTTAGCCAGTGTCTATCAGCTCCCTAATATGAACCATGAAAACAGTACATTTCCTCTTCCTCTCACATCCTCTTTCATTGCCACCCAATTTTCATTGATTCTTTCTTTAAAAATTGAAGTATAGTTGACTTACAATGCTGAGTTAGTTTCAGGTGTACAACAAAGTGATTCAGTTATACATATTTATATATTTTTTCAGATTCTTTTTCATTATAGGTTACTGCAAGATACTGAATACAGTTCCCTGTGCTATACAGTAGGATCTTTTTGTTCATCTATTTTATATATAGTAGCGTATATCTGTTAATCCCAAACTCCTAATCCCTCACCCCCTTCCCCTTTGGTAACCATAAGTTTGTTTTGTAACCATAAGTTTGTTTTCTATGTCTGTGAGTCTGTTTCACAAGTAAATTCATTTGTATCCTGTTTTAGATTCCACATATAAGTGATATCATATGATATTTATCTTTCTCTGTCTGACTTACTTCATTTAGTATGATAACCTCTAGGTCCATCCATGTTGCTGCAAATGGCATTCTTTCATTCTTTTTTATGGCTGAGTAATATTCCATTGTGTGTGTGTGTGTGTGTGTGTGTGTGTGTGTGTGTGTGTGTGTATACCACATCTTCTTTATTCATTCCTCTGTCGATGGACGCTTAGGTTGCTTTAGTTAATTCTCACATTTTAAAATATACTTCTGTTACATGATTTACCAGCTTTAAATAATACCTGTTGACCTCTGGCTATGAAAGATTAAGAAGGCAGCCTATGTAACATCACCTTCCACCATGTTTCCCTCTTCTTCTTCCAACTTTTCTTAATTGAATAATTTCTACACTGTGAAAGTTTACAAGGTTCTGTTCTGCAATCATAATCCTCAGGTTTATTTTAGTCTTAGTTCTGTAGTTAGATGGATGCCACACTCACTGTGAGCCTTATTTTTGTGATTCCTCCTGTCATCCTGAAGTTCATCTTCTGGTCACTTCTTCAAGCAGGGCTCTTGGGAAATGCATTCTGAGTTACCACACACTCAAGAAGATCCATCTTCTGCCTCTACATGCAATTCATCTGTGTAAAGAAAAATCATTTTGTCACATTTTTTCTTATGAATTTTATAAGTATTGCTCCACTGCTTTCTTCCTCTAAAAATTGCCATGGTGAAGACTGAGACATTTCCAGTGACTTCATACTTTTCCTGGTTGCCTAAAATATTGATTCTTGACTTCTAAAGTCTATTGGCCTAATTATTGTATTATAAGTCTCAGGGTTGATCATCCTAAACCAGTGTCTCCAGGGTATGCCTGTCCCTTTTAAAGTATGTGTGTGTGTGTGTGTGTGTGTGTGTGTGTGCACATGTGTATAATTTCTGAAAACTTTTCATGAACTATGTTTTGATTATTTTTCTGTTCCACTATTTTAAAAGGCATATTTTATCACTATGCTAAAAAAAAAAAGTAGACCATCTATTATGTGTGTTGTAGCTCCATTATCCATATTCCATTGCTATCACTTTTTTTTTTTTTTTTTTTTTGTGGTACACGGGCCTCTCACTGCTGTGGCCTCTCCCGTTGCGGAGCACAGGCTCTGGACGCGCAGGCTCAGCGGCCGTGGCTCACGGGCCCAGCCGCTCCGTGGCATGTGGGATCTTCCCGGACCAGGGCACGAACCCACGTCCCCTGCATCGGCAGGCGGACTCTCAACCACTGCGCCACCAGGGAAGCCCCATTGCTATCATTTTATGTCTAATCCATTTTAATCCTCTGATCATGGCCGTTTTATTTAACTCACTTTTCTTACTCTCTCTTCTGTGTCCCTTATTATGTTTTCAGCCACACATAGTCTATTTATGTGCCTCTGCCAATAAAGAAAAAACCTTCATCCCTCTGATGGTTTCACTTTCATCCTTCTCTTTTTTTCCCCCTGAGTTCTGCCAGCTCATACTTAAACTCTTTTTGTTGTACCATATTTTCTCTGACCTATTGTATTCCTGCTTTAAACTAAATTTATGGAGGTGGTTGTTTCATGGAGGTGGGTTTATTTTTTAACGTAATGATAAAATATGTCTTTTTAAAAATCTGCTTTATAGTAATTCTTTATAGAAAGATTGATGAAGCCCCAGAGCTTGACTTGACCTTTAAATGCACCCAATCTTTCAACCAAGCCACACTCACGTACAAAGAAGACACTCACAACCTCAGCACTGCAGATTGTCTTGGAAACGTTCAAGACTAACCTCATCATGTCTGTATTCCTATTTGTCAAAACCACCAGAGTTCTAAGACTCTCTGGATATCCGTTATCATTTGGACTCTCATTCTCACAAGGCAAAGTTTATCCCTTAGTCTAACCCTCCCCTACCTGGCTTCATTTCTGGAAAATTTTCTTCTCTGCCTTCTAGAATTCAGAGTCCATTATCAGCAAAATTCCTTATAGTCTCACATCTGCTCTGAATTACCCCTTCATCTTTCCCATCTAAGTGAAGCTTGGCCCTAACTGAGGACAATTTATCTCCTACAGAGCTTTTCAGAGCTGGCTGATTTCCCCCACATCCCTCTGTACCACTGGACCTGGAGGTGTGGTGTTTACCTCTCTTATTCATCATTGATTTTTTTTCAGACAATTTTCACTCCTTTCTCCTTGAAAAACACTGGCTGTGAATTTTATACCATCAGATTACGTGACAACGACCCCTCCTTCTTGAAGTCGTCTACAGAAACCTGGATCGATCCCCTCATCCCTCAAAGATTTTAACACCTCAATCTCTGCAGCTCCCTACAATAATATTCTGAATTATTTCAATATCCTCATGTAGGATCTTCCCAATACTGTATTCTCTAAGTTTTTTTGACCCTTCTGTTTCAATGATCTCATTCTCCACCTAACTTAGTCTCTTGTTCCTGTAATCAAATCACAGGTAGGTCTTATCATTGTTACTGATTGCAGTCCCTCCTGAACTGTTTCAGGCTCCTAAGCCCTACCTCCTTTGAACTTTCCAGCTCATTCTTTTTATTTCCCCAACACCAATAATTATTTAATCCAATGAGGACCTTCAGTATACTGATTCTACCATCATTTTATTGTCCCCCACTTCATATCCTTACCTCCTTCTTTATCCAGCTCAGATTTCACATTCCCTTAGGTTTACCTTCAAATACCTTGCTTTTTTTTCTCCCTTTAATATATTGGTCTGGGGAAAAAAAACAGAACCTTGGTTAAGTACTTCTTACCCAGACAATTGAACATGTTCAGAAAATATGCACATGCAGGTGCATGCACATGCACACACAAACACAAACACAGACCCGCACTTTTGCTTGGGCTTACTTTCAATCTATGACCATTAAATTCACATGAGCCCTTTAGGAACACTCAACAATCATAATAATTTTCCTTAGCTCCTTCATTTTCCCTCTCCTAGACAAGAATTTTGCATTTTCTCCTTTCTCCTCAAATCTCCTGCCTCATTTTGCTCTTGGTTGATTATATTGCTTTCTGTTTCTTTGAAAAAATGGAAGCAACGAGAACGCCAATCTTCTCCCCCCACCACATCCATGAAACTACCAGATTTACTCCCATATACTGTGTTCCCTTCTGTAGTCAACAATGAACTACACACGCTCCTGTTAAAAGTCAAATCCTTCTCCTCTACAGGGCATCCCATCCTGTCTCACCACCACAAGATTATTGCTCTTACATTTGTCTCCTCCTTTTTCTCCTACATTATCAATATTTCTCTTTTAAATCATTACCATAAGCATACTAACATGCTTACACTCCTCGTGTTACTCAGGATACTCCAGAGAAACAGAATCCATACAAGAGAGATAGATGATAGACAGATAAATAGATGGATAGATTGATACAGAGACAGATATATAATGAGGTTTATTATGAGGAATTGGTTCACGCAGTCATGGAGGCTAAGAAGTCCCACAGTCTGCCATCTGCAAGCCGTAGACCATGCAAGCAAGGAGAGCCAGTGATGTAGTTCCAACCCAAGTCCAAAGGCCTGAGAACCGGGAAAACCGGTGTTGTGGATCCTAGTCCAAGTTCAAAGTCTTGAGAACCAGATGATATAAGTCCCAGCCTGAGGGCAAGAGAGGAACCAATTTCCCAGCTCAACAGTCAAGCTGAGAGAGCAGATTCTCGCTTCCTACACATTTTTGTTCTATTCAAGCCCTCAACAAATTGGATGATGCCCATCCACATCGAGGAGGGAAATCTACGCTGAAGACTGCTTTACTGAGTCTACAAATTCAAATGCTAATCTCATCCAAAACCCACTCACAGATATACCCAGAAATAATGTTTGACCAAATATCTGGGCACACAATGACCCAGTCAAGTAGATGCATAAAAGTAACCATCACACTCTTCGACCCCACTTTCCTGCAGGTCCTACCCCATTATTCTGCTTCCCTTTATACTAAAACTGATGTACTTCCTCACCTCCCATTCTCTCCGGATGTTAGTCAGTGGGTTTTCATCTTTACCCCTCCGCATCCTGATAAATGTCATTCTGTCCTTCAGAAAACTCCGGGCTTTTCTGCCTCCCCTGGCTCACCTGCAGACTGCTTCTTGGGTCTATGATTTGTCTGTGTGAATTTCTCACTCAGTGCTATCTTCTCTGCTTCTCTTTCAGGTCAAATTGGGTCCAGGGAAGCTCCTGCCATAAATTTACATGTCGGTTCCTGTCGTTTCAAATAAGGGCTCACCAGGTTTGCCCTCGGGATATGCCATGCATTTTGGAGAACGTGTTTGGCCATTTTCTCCTGAGATCTGTAGCTGTGAGCGTGCTTTCTCTGCACGTGCCCTCCCCTCATTTGATCTATATTTGGCAACTCCTCTCCATAAGTAGCTGTGGTTCAGGGTTACAGATGTCTCCTGGCATCACCAGAGATGGAGGTTTCATTTCTTTCCACATAATCTTTGTTGCTCTGAGGGTGACCTCCAAGAGGAGGAAGAAGAAATAATCTCTCTCTCCACCATTTGAAACTGCAAATCACAGCGTATGTGATTAGTAAGTTCCTTGTAAGAAGATAAATCTGACCACAGGATTTAGGTTGGATTGGGAGTAGAAAACCAACAGGCAGGGACACTACTTAGTAGTGGCAGATGGTCAAAAAGAGGTGTCCAGGAAGCTGTTGGAAGTGAAAGCCCGAAGAGGTTAGAGAAGAATTGAGCAACACGGTGCCTTTAGAAATGCATTCACTCCAGTGTCCTAGTCAAGGCTGTTGTAGACAACAAAAACTAATGCTTTTTAAATTTTTTAAAGATATTAAGGCAGGGAATCAAATGCTTATAAAATCATTATAAGCTCTGGAGAAATAAGTTCTAGGTAGGGAATGACCAGGAATGACTCTCAAAGAACACTCCAGAAATGGCTCATCAAGGGAACCCCTGCAACAATAAGGCTATGAGGGAATCAGAAAGCCAGTGTTCTAACTACTGCTTCCACAATCCAGGCCTCAGGAGCCCAATGCCACAAGTGTTGGATCCAGGAACAATTCATCTTACGAGTAATGTGGGGTTTTGGAAGCCACCATTAGCATGTTGACCTCTCTAGAGCCAGAGTGGTCCAGACTCTGGCAACATAGACACTTCATATGTGCTCCCTTCCCACTCATCTCAGTTTTGAATCCAAGTCTCACGTGTGTCTGATTGGAAAAAATTTACATCAAAAACTCTACCTTCAATGGAGAATGTCATTTTTAGATTCCTAAACTATCTAGTTTAGAAAAGCGTAAAAGAAGAAAATTGGAGCAGATGATGAGCAAAAATACACAACTTTGGTCCAACTTTCTTCTCCCTTCCCTTGAGCTCACTTCATTGATACTTTTGCTGCTGTTAGCGCTGATTCCCTCAAAGCCCTTTCTTTATTCCCCAGTCCTCTCCCACAAATATCTCTGTTACTCTGTATCACATACTATCATATTTGCTTATCATGACAGCCCTAGGTATTATTAACCCCCACTTTATAAGCAAAGAGACTGAGACCCATAAAAGGTGAAATAATTTGCCTAAGGTCACCCAGGCAGTAAATGATGGATTTGGGACTTAGTCTCATGATCTAACTCTGAATCCCACTGTCTTTCTTCTGCCTGTTAAATTCATGAACTTCTTTGACTATGTCTCCTTCCAAACTGAGAAGGGCATCAGCCTCTCCTGAGAAAGTAAAATAGGTTTCCTAATCCCTATACTTTTCGGAAGCCTGGTTACTCAGTACCCCTCACTGCTGCATGTCCAAATGGTTAATGTTGTTGCCGGCCTGGCTGAGGGCTACACGTAACACTACCCTGTTCTTGAGGGGCTGCCATCTTACTGGTTGCTGCATTTTGCCTGTGTGGATCATCAATCAAGTTTTTCCTCATTGGCCAAAGTTATTGAGGGTCACTTGCTCTTGAATGCCTAAAAGGTAACTTCTGTTCTCTCCAACCAACAGGCCTGTTCAGTCTGTAAACTGATTGGGGCCCATACTGGTCCCAACTTTTTCTGATAGCTATAACTTCCCTCCATAAATCTGGCCAACTTAAAACTTTTCCTTAGTCCTGGACATGCCCTTGCTTTCATGACTTTGTTGATAGCTATTCTCTCTGCCTGCACTTTCCTTCTCTTTTCCAATGCCTGGGAATCCATATCTTCACTCATCTTACAAGATTTATCTCAAACAACCCCTTTTCCACACTGTTTTCCTTGAATTCTTGAGCAGTTAGAGGTAAGTTCTTCTAATTTTGAAACAATTTTCACATTTCTATATATATCTCTACTATCACATACCTGACTTTCTACTTGGTACTAAATAAACATGATGTAGGTTAATTGCTGGCCCCAAACCTTTTATTCCTCTGTGGTAATACTATATACCTATACAGTTGGCATGGCCAGATGTACTTGGCTTTGGGCTTTAACACGTGACTTTCTTTGGCCAAAGGGATTGTTATAGAATGTGATACAAGGAGAGACTTGAAATGTACTTGCATAGCCAGGCCTGTCTTCTTGCATTTCTGCCTTTTGCCAGGAAGAGAACATCTGAGGGTAGATATTGGTCAAAGAAGAATGGAAAGCACACGGAGCAGATTTGCACCCAAATGGCAGCTTCAAACCAAGCCCAGCCTAACGTAGATAAGCCAGATCCCAGCCAATCCAACATCTACAAAAGTGAAAAATACATGCTTGTTTTGCATGCCATTGTGATTTTCCCAATGCTTTTATACAGCAGTAAACAGACTAACAGCCACCAATGCAACTTCACCTCCTTTCATAGACTGTGTACTCCTAGAAGGCAAGCTTTCTATCTTACTCTTTGTACAGCTTTGTGACAACAACAGTACCTAAACATTATAGGATGCTTACTATGTATCCTATGAAAAAGCGGAGGTCCAACAAGGTTTAATAGGTTATCTAAAGTTTCATAATGAAGTAGAAATGTAGGTGGGGTTCAAATCCAGGCAGCCTGTCTATAGAGGCTGATACATACATCCACCTACATAAAATATGTTCAAGAAAATATTTATGGATGGAAAGGAGAAAGAGAAAAGGGTAAAAGAAGAGGGGAAATAAAGAGCTCTATAATTTTTCTTTTATTTTTAAAAAATATTTCTACATTTACTATTGATATTTTAAAAGTATAACTGTGATTTACACCCTTGAAGAGAATGTTTATCATTTTGCCTGCTCAGGGGTCATTCCTTTTTTAGAGCACCTGACATTTTAAGGAGCACTTGCTCTCACATGTCTTGGAGACATGTACATCCAGGCGAGGACTTCTCATTATAGAACCCCTCCTCCTACAGAATTTCCTTCTCCCTGCCACAGAAGAGACAAGGGATGGGCTTGTGACCCAAGCTGATCCAGTTGGCTGCTCTGTCCAGGACTCAAGTGAATCATGGAAAAAAAGAGCTGCAGTCAATATCACAGGAATGTGTGCATGCCAGACCTCCTAGTTGGGAGCCATGGTTGGGGCTCCTACCATGAGTTCTCCTGAGCTCCCTAGCTCCTCCCCATTTCCGTGCCAAGTCCCAGCCTCCTTTAGGTCTGTGAGTTCCCCACACTCTTCCAATTTATCTTTCACCTAAGGAAATCCAGTGTTGGTTTCTGTTGCTTGCGACAAACCCCCCAATAGATCCTATTCTTTTCCCCCAAAAGAGCCCCTTAGTAATGGAACTGTGTGCTCCATTTTCTTGGAATCATGAATAACCTAGGTTTTGAAAGAAGTTCAAGGACACGTTGCTTGGTAGTTGCTCTTTTGCTAACTGTGGTCTGCAGGAGAACAGCTCTGAGCCCATTAGCCAGTGGTTTGCCAGAAGAGGAAAATAAACGTGATCTTCTGACACTTTTCCAGTAAAAGAAAAGACAGTAAATATTTGAGCTTTGCCAGCCATATGGTCTCTATCACAAATACTCAACTCTGCCATTGTAGTACAAAAGTGTCCTCAGACAGTATGTAAATAAATGGAGCTCAGAAGCCTCCCAGATACCCCAGACCTTAGGCGCCGTGCTCCACCTTTGACCCTCAGGGCAGTGGAGACTTCCGGTATGCCCACCCCGTTTGGCCCTGCTTGACCCCATGCTCAGGTGAACCCACAGCACCTGGTGTAGTCCTGGATGGAATCACAAAATGTTCAAACTGGATATAACTTTAAGCACATCTAGGCCAACCCCTTCACTGAAAAAGTGAAAATAAATGAGGCCCTTGTCCAGTTGAACAACTTAGCAGCAGAACTAAGACTAGAATGAGGGTCTCCTAATTCCCATCCAGCACTCTTTCCACCCCACCACCAGTTCTCCGTTGCCAGAGTGTTTTGTTCTCATTTAAAAACGACACAAATTGGGCTTCCCTGGTGGCGCAGTGGTTGAGAGTCCGCCTGCCGATGCAGGGGACACGGGTTCATGCCCTGGTCCGGGAAGATCCCACATGCCGGGGAGCGGCTGGGCTGGTGAGCCATGGCCGCTGAGCCTGCGCGTCTGGAGCCTGTGCTCCGCCACGGGAGAAGCCACAACAGTGAGAGGTCCGCGTACCGCAAAACAACAACAACAACAAAAACTACACAAATTAACACAACATTGTAATTCAACCATATTTCAATAAAAAATAAATTAAAAAAAAACTACACAAGTAGTATAGTGGTTAAGAGCATAGTTTTGGGTAACAGACCGCTGGGCTCATATCTTAGCTAAGGCACTTACAACTCTCTGACCTTGGAAGAATCACTTTCCTGTCTGTACTTCAGTCTACTAATCTGTAAAATGGGGATAATTATAGGCTTATCCCCAAAAGACTGTTATGAGGGACAAATACCATAAATATGTTAGCCTACTACTGGGAAGATAGGGTGCTAGATGAATATTAGAAATCATTATGATTATTCATAAAGGAAGTAACCTTGAATATCAATTATTCCTCATTTTAGAATTTTAACAGAGATAAAGGGGCCTGACCAAGGTCATGTATCTTGAAAATGGCATACTGTTCCCACACAGCATGCACGTCTTGTCCAAGCCCAGTCTACTGTCAGTAATAATTGACAGGAAATCTCAACCTATTGAGAGCTTATTGACTCATGTAACTGAGAAGGATGGTTGCTGATTTCTTCCGTGTTGGGTCCAGCTGCTTACATAACGGTCTCAGTCTCTTTCCCTATCTCTCTCTGTTCTCCCACCTTTCTCCCACCTCCTGGCCTTATTTCCCACTGGGTTGGCTTCATCCTTAAGTCCTCACATGGAGATTCTTGCATCTCCAGACTTAAATTATTTTTACAGATAAGACGTCCTATGAAAAAAAAGAGCTATGATTTCCCAGTGGTTTCTGCAATAGTTCTGGAACCATGCTGATTGGGTCTATTGCAGTCAGGTATTCAAACCTGAAACAATCGCTTTGGCCACTTCAGTGATTAAGCCAGGGCTGACTCATGTGCCCATTTCTGGATCTGGGTAGGATGGAGTCACTGCCACTTAAATCACATAGACATAGGGTGTAGGAAAGAGAGCCAACACCAGAAGAAGACAGGATGGAGATTGCAGCCAAGTGTGATAGGAATTAGGGGCCCTATCTTTTCACTCCTCCCCAATGGAAAGACACCAAAAGCACCCATTTGCCATCACTTCTCTTCCCCTCTGGCCTTCTCCATTCTGTCCATCTCTCTATTCTGCTTCATCTCCTCCTTAGGACTTAAAAATTCTAGACTCCTGTGTAGATTCCAAAAAAATATCCACACCCACACCTGAGCTCTAGCCACTGCATACAACTTCCTGCACCAAACCCAGAAATGTGGTGACCTACAAGCACAGTTAGCTTTGAAGCTCATCTGGAGCCTCAACCAAGAGGGTGACACACTCCTCTTTTCTTTAGCACCTCAGACCCCCTCTTGGTCAGGGACTGTTGGCTCCAGCACTGGCCTCATCCGTCAGCAGCTGGAATCCACTAAAGAAGACACAGTGGGAGCTCAGATTTGCTGAGAGCCACCATGGCTTTGAACACTGCAGGGGAAAGTCAGAGTCACCCTCTCCCACTGATGGTAGGATTTCAACAGCCAGCAGGCTGTCTAGTTGCTTCTTCAGAAGGCTTGGGGCCACGGAAAGGGGCATATGCTTTGGAGGCATTGGTTCTAATACCTGATCTCCAGTTAGCAGTCAGGGACCTTGGGCAGGGCACGTCGCCTCTAAGGCAACTCAGTATTCTAATCTGTAAAACAGAAGCAACGATAGCTAAATTCCAGGGGTGATGTGGGCATTAAATGAGATAACGCACGTGTTGACCTCTAGTGGTTACTCAGCACCCTTTGGTCCCCTCCCCCTTGACCCCTTCATTTTTCCTCTTTATGGATCAGTCAGGATAGACACAGGGAGGACACAATATGAAGGCAGAAAGCGAGACTGGAGTGACACACCTATGAGCCAAGGAATGCCAAAGATTGTTGGCAAAGGGCAGAAACTAGGAAGGATCCTCCCTTAGAGCCCATAGAGAGCATGGCCCTGCCAAAACCCTGGTTTTGGAAGCACGAGACAATACATTTCTGTTTTCTAAGCCACCCCATCTGTGGTACCTTGTTATGGCAACCTGCAGAAACCAATACAGTTAGCTATGATTATTATGTGGTTAAAAGGCTTCTTGAGGACTTCCCTGGTGGCGCAGTGCTTAAGAATCCGCCTGCCAATGCAAGGGACGTGGGTTCCATCCCTGGTCCGGGAAGATCCCACATGCTGTGGAGCAACTAAGCCCGTGTGCCACAACTACTGAGCCTGCACTCTAGAGCCCATGAGCCACAACTACTGAACCCACGTGCCACAACTACTGAAGCCCACGCACCTAGAGCCCGTGCTCCACCACAAGAGAAGCCACCGCAATGAGAAGCCCACACACCGCAATGAAGAGTAGCCCCCGCTCACCACAACTACAGAAAGCCCACGCGCAGCAATGAAGGCCCAACGCAGCCATAAATAAATAAATAAATAAATATATGGGGAAAAAAAAGCCTTCTTGAATACAAGGACAATTTCATGCCCTTCAGACATCCTCTTTGGGTTTCTGGGGCACTTTGGGAGCCTGGAGAGAGCAGTCTGGTTTGCAGAATCATAGGAGATTTTACTGAAATCATCCTTTTTATGACATCATGGAAACAAAACCACGAATATCTCCTGCCAGGTTCACTAGGTGAATTTTAACTGAGGCTTATATAAGTCACACACACGCACAAAACACCCTGCTCCTTTTCTAATGGCTCCTAGCTCTCATACAGTTTCAACCTAACTTCCATCACCATAATAAGCCATGTCCCACGACAAGCAACAGGAATGTCATATACAGAGACAAGGAGAACCAACCAGGCAGTGCAGCCTCTGTTCCCATCTCAGAAGGCTTGTCATGAGAGGTCACATCCTAAGTGGTTTACTTTCTGCATTTGATTCTCTTTCCCGTGAGCTCTGAAAGCACTCCACAGGGAATCAAACTTTCCAGACAAAATCTTGGCACCAGGTATATGACTTAAAATCTTCCTCCATGTATTTTTCCATCCAACTTCTTCCTGGTGGTCACATCAGCTAGAAGGTCTATATCTTATTGGATTGATGCATACCAATAGTGGACATAATTGGTAGCCCACTCAGCATCCATTTGTCCATTTCTCCCTCTTCCTCTTCCACAAGCTATGAGTCGCAGGAAACCCACCCACCCTGAGTTCAGGAATAGGTCCTCATTGGTCTACGTGTAGTCTCGTTTCCCTGGCCAGGGGTTGGTGCAGGACTGAGCAGTACCCAATTCAGAAACATAATGTATGAGGGGAATTCTGCAGGTGGGCTAGTGAGAAAAATTTCCTCTCTCAACCAAAGAGTGGGAGAGGGAGACGGGAAAGGGAAGAGAAGACAGAGAGGAGAGAGAGAGATGTGATCTCTTTTCTTTTCTGGACATCACTGGGTCTGGATATAATACCTTCAGCTTAAGGATGAAGAGAACACCCAGGATAGCAGAGGAGAGATTTAGAAAGAACCTGGATCCTTGTTAAAAAATGCTGAGCTGCTAAATCAACCAATTTGGAAAACTGACATGTTTGGGGGTATTTTCTATTACACGAACTTATAACTTTTCTTTATTATTTAAGCCAGTTTGAGTCGTGTCTGATAATAGCAAAATAAAAGCATTTCAACAAATAAAGTATATATTTTAAAAACAAAGTTACAATATTGAAAACAAAGTTTATCTTCTTCACTTACTAAGAGCATTTTCTTATGTTAGTAGATAAACTTTATAAATTTAATTTTATAGAGATATTATTTTATTTTGAAAATGCATCATAATTTACTTAGCTCTTCACATATTTTGGGCTAATTAGATTATTTCCTTTTTCATTATTATAAATAACATTGAAATCAACATCTGTAAACAACCCTTTTTCGTTCCTTAAGCTAGATCAGAAAGGTAGAACTTCTGGTTCAAAAAAAAACTTTTTGAAGTTTTTTGATATTGCCAAATTGCTTTCTAGAAAGACTAAATCCATTTGAACTTCCATTAGCATGATATAAGAGAACCTATCTCACCACAATGTAAATCAAAACAATTTATTAAGATAAAAGAATAGTATTCTCATCTTAACTGAAATGTTTGATTACTAGTGATTCTATATTTTCCTTTGTTTACTGGCCACATTTATTTTTCTTCAACAAACTGCCCATTCATATTTTTACTAATTTTTAAATTGAGGTTTTATACTTCCCTGCAGATTTGTAAGAGCTCTAGGACTAATATGTGCAATAAACTTTAAATTCATAATTTATTTTAACCCTCAAAATAATTTTGTTAGGTAGGTTTGATTAAACCCATCTCACAGAAGAGAAAATGTAGTGTCAGAGAAGTTAAATAACTTTGTAGCAGTCAGAAGGGTGTGTTTCAAGGATGAGGACAGGTGTGCACACACAATACCAACTTGCCATTTGCCATTTGAAGTGACTCAGCTGTCACCCAGGCTCTGTTCTTTTTCCAGCAGGTGAACCTTTATAGCTGGATCGTTTTCTAGTTCTCCATGCAAAAGAGATATTGGTAAATATAAAGGTGTATTTTTTCCACAATGTATGTTTCCTATTCTTTCGATATAACCTTAGCTCCCTGAGAGTAACGTATTTCCACCATCGGATTACCCTACAGTGGGGCAACTGTAGCAATAAACACAAATGTTCCCAATGCGTGAAATCTGGCCAGTAACTGCCTTCACCACCTGCTTCTTGCTTGTTAGCAATTGCAGGGATAATTGCATCCTATGCTCGCACTGACAGATGATACAAGTGGTAGTGGGACACTTTGAGCTCCCATTTTGGTAGAAATTATAAAAGTAATCCAAAGGAGGACAGTGGTGGGGTATATCAGGGTTGGGAACCATAGAGCAGTGGTTTTGAAGCTGCATATAAGAATCACTAGGGAGATTTTTAAAACCCCTATACTTCAAGTCATACTCAATACCCACTAAATCGGAATCTCAGGGGGTGGGACCCAGACACCACTGTTTTTTACAACCCCCTCCCAGGGGATTCCAACGTGCAGCCAAGTTTGAGCCCTAGTGCTGTAGAATCACACCTCTGATTTTCTGCCTTGAAAAGGAAACCTTGCACAGAGATCCACAAAGGCTCCAGGGGAGAAAGGAGAAAGGAAGAGCTTAGGTAGAGCTTGGAGATCTGGCAGGACCAGCCAGCCCCTGCTGGGATGGCTTCTTCACTGCCTGCCTCAACTTGAGGGTGTCCTTTGATTTAAAAGTAAGATACTGGTACTGCTTTGGGTGACTGATGTTGATTTTGATCTGGATGTTGATTTCCATCTACCTTTGCGTAAACTGAAAAAGCTCATTGTCTGAAGAGAAGGGCATGGGTCAAACACGGAGGTGGGTCCTTGGCTTAGAAACCAAGTCACTGTTAGGAGATGGAGCTTTTTTCTTTTTTAATTTAATTTTTTTATTTATTTATGTTTTGGCTGCATTGGGTCTTCGTTGCTGCGCGCGGGCTTTCTCTAGTAGCGGGGAGCGGGGACTACTCTCCATCGCAGGTGCAGGCTTCTCACTGCGGTGGCTTCTCTTGTTGCAGATCACAGGCTCTAGGTTCATGGGCTTCAGTAGTTGCAGCACGTGGGCTCAGTAGTTGTGGCGCACGGGCTTAGTTGCTCCACGGCTTGTGGGATCTTCCCGGACCAGGGATCAAACCCATGTCCCCTGCATTGGCAGGCGGATTTTTTTTTTTTTTTTTTTTTTTGCGGTACGCAGGCCTCTCACTGTTGTGGCTTCTCCTGTTGCGGAGCACAGGCTCCGGACGCGCAGGCTCAGCGGCCATGGCTCACGGGCCCAGCCGCTCCGCAGCATGTGGGATCTTCCCGGATCACGGCACGAACCCGTGTCCCCTGCATCGGCAGGCGGACTCTCAACCACTGTGCCACCAGGGAAGTCCCTTATTATTACTTTTTTTTTTTAAAGAAATCTCTCTTGAGCCCATGAAAAAGATACAAGCTTGAAGATGAAAGGACCCAGGGACCCTCCTTGATGAGCATGATGATGCTATGAGCACTTCCCAAACCCCAAACCCTTGTCACATCCTTCTGAGGGAGATGGTTTCCTAGAGGCTGGGGACTCATAAGAGGATATCCGCCCCTACTCCCATCAAACAAACCAAAATAAAAAGGGCAAGCATGCTGAAGGAACTCCTCCTCCAAGCGCAGTGAACTCCCGTTTCATCTTCGCCTCCTTTGGTTCTTCTTCCACCTCCACAGCGGGCTTTCTCCTGAGGCTAATTAAATGGTGGTTATTTATGCAAAAACGTGCTTCAACATTTCTGTTGTCCCAGAAAAACCTTCCTCCCCCATGATCACAATCCGAACTACTTCTTTATCTTCTCTTATGGTTATCTGTTTTCTACTCTCTCTTTCCCATTATTGTTATCAAAACTCCTCTGATGTGTAGCAGCAGCCGCAGCTCCTAATTTGCAGACGAAGAGGTCAAGAGCGTTCCCAGGTCCCAGACCTACTCAGTGGAAAAGCTGAGAAACAGTGAGACACAGATATGGCCAGAGGGATAGACAGTAGCTCAGAGACAATCAGAAAGCAGATAGATGCTCAGAGATTCAAAGAAAGAAAGACACAGAGATTTTGGTGGATGCGGAGACATAGAAACATAGGAGAGATTCCAAGTCAGCCATAAAAAGGGCTTTACTTCCACTGGAGGCAAGTCTTAGCAACAAAACCTACTCACAGGTGGTGTTGGGTCATTTCTGCTTCTCAGTTTCCCCCTGTGCAACTGCTGGGAGTAGAACAGGGATGACAAATGAGTTTCATTTCGTGTGCCAGCTCCAATCAAACGGCAGTCACTTAGGCACTGTATTGACAAGGATTTGAGGCTACACCTGGGCTCATAGAAAAAGACTACAGTGAAGGATTAGCAACGTCTGCCAAGGATGTGGGTGACGAGAATTACAGCACACATGCCAAGTGTTCTCCGTCTCTGAAGTAGATTGTTTCTGAATTCTAATTTCAGCTCTAACATTCTATGATTCAATGCAACCATGGCAAAAATGCAAGATCTTTTCACCAGACCACATTTTCCTCTAAAATTGTAACTATTAACTACCATCATTGCGTACGAGGAAAAAAATAGGCTAGAAGGAATATTTAAAGAGAGAACATTCGTGGGTTTTCTTATTTTCTCCCAGAGCTTCTAGAAAAATGAACACTTTAGAGTGCTAGAGGCCGCTTTTTGCTTCCCTTGAAGAGATGGAAAAAGGGAGACAGCTGGAAAAATTTAGGACAGTTCTAAATTATTTAAGACACTTTGCTTTACTTGTACTTTCCAAAAAACACAGGCACCAAGTTTTCAGTCCCATGCACCCTGCTCACTCAGTAAGAAACATGGAAGCTTAGGCTTCGGCTGTGAAAACGAAATAACCACAGGGTGTGCTCAGAAATATCTGAAAGCTCGAGTTTAGTGATCTGTGTTTTACAGTACGGGTAATCAGTCCTCCAGGAACTGAAATCTGTAAAGGAGTAAGGACGGTTGGCAAGGCATTCAGACCCAAGGTGTTCAGAGGGTGGTGATCTTGGGGAATAGAACTGTCTAGCTTGGGGTCTAGTACAAGGCTGTCCTTGGGGGGTCTAGCCCTCCTAATTACCTTACAGAGGAGGCAGCTCTATAATGAGATGCTCTGGGCGTGGGAGTCTAAAAACCAATTTTAGATTCTGAGTATTTCATATTTCAGAAATCTGTTTCTTTCTTTCTGACTCTTCCACTAATGCTGTAGATAAGGTCCTCCTCGACTTTCACCCAGACTCCTCCTAGGGTCTTTTATCTCTTCTCTTTATCTCTTATCTTGACCCCTTGCTCTATCCTCAACACTGCAGCCAGGCTGATCTCTCCAAAACTCATACTTGACCCTATGGCTCCTGCTAAAACCCCCTCAATGACTCCTTTTACCTTTGGATAAAATACAAGGTCCTGAAAATATCCTAAGAGACTTCGATCCCTACTTCATATGCTACTAGTACCAACATAGTGGAGTTTCCCCTACGTATTGCGCTCTATCCTACCTTTAATCCTTTGACCGTGTTGCCATCTGGAATGGCTGATCTACAGCTGTCTGCCTGGATAACTCTTTAGTCCTCCATCTTGCCTCCTTCTCCATATCATGATATTTATCATATTTTGCTCTAATAAATATATTTGTTTCTCTACTCTTCCAGACAGGAGCACCTTGAGAATAAGAACCACATCTTACTCATCTATAAATTTTGCCATCTAGATACGTGCCAGGCACCTTACAAGTCTTTACTGAATGCAATGAATGAATGAATATAAAGAAAGTACCTTCCTTTTACAAGACTCACTCCTGCTCTTTAGCAAATTTACCCAAAGAAAGTTACAGTGTATCTAAAAAAGGATGAAATCAAAGTCAACTTGAAATTTTAAATAGTGTAGAATAGTCTTCCTATCGCTTTTCTACTTATCTTCCCATTTTGACCATCTTCTCAATGAAACCTTAATCAGCTCCCCACCTCTTCCTGATCATATGGAATTATTGTTCCTCCTCATGGTTTCCTTAACATCTAATTTCACATCTTCATTTCAACACAAAGTAAATTTTAATTTTATATACCAATAGAAATATGTCTCCCCAGCTAGAATATGAGCTCCTTTCGAAGGCAAAGACTGTGGCTGATTTGTCTTTGGAGTAACAGATTCACAGTACAGATAGTAATCATTTAATAACTTTTAAAACAAACAAGTAAATTATTATTATATAATACTTTATATTTATTAAGTACTTATTTAACTTTCATGGTAACTCTGTGAGGTAGGTACTATTGTTATACCTATCTTGCAGATGAATCAACTGAGTCTTCTAGATGGTAAGAGACCTGTCCAAGGTTACATTATTCCCAAGTAGCTGAGCTGAAACTTGAAGCTAGACCTGCCACACTATGAAGTGCCTCTGATGAATGGGTGGATGGATGGATGACAGGCAAACTACTTGGGTTCTAAAATCAAAGGGAAACATTAGACATTCTTCCCCACCACTACCACCATCACCCCATCCCCATATGTTGAGAAGACTGATAATTCCAGCACTCACTGAAAATGATGATTTTATAATGGAGCAGGACACTCGGGGGCCTTTCCAGGACAGATTCCCCTCCCCACATCCTCTGCCTGCCTCTTGTCTTTGGAAAAACTTTAGCCTCCTAGGCCTCCCCCAACTTCCAAAGAACAAATTTAATCAGAGAAGTGAGAAAATGCAGAAAGAAAGGAAAACAGTCAAGCAAGACAAAATAATAATAGCTTAGCCATTAAATAAAGTCAAGGACTTTTAGTTCCTCCTCAAGGGCTGTAGATAATATTCTGAACCATATCCTCTGAACTATTTTGCAGATACTGAAACCCCCAGAGGCATGCAGACCCCAGACCAGCTGGAACAAGAAGGTTGACGATGTTGACTCCCCACTACCTCACCACCCACCAATCAGAAGAATGTCCACAAGCTGATCACACACCCTTCAACCCCCCTCCCTCACTCTGTCTTTAAAAGCCTTTCCCTGAAAGCTATTGGTGAGTTTGAGTCTTATAAGCACTAGCTGCTTAGAATGCTTACTGGGTGCCCTGCAGTAAACGCTGCTCTTTCCTTCACCACAACCCGGTGACAGTAGCTTGGCTTTACTGTGCACAGGCAAGCGAACCCAAGTTTGGTTTGGTAGCAATCTTAGGGGGAAGGAGGGGAGAAAATCTGGGAGGAGAGCCTAGACTGATTCACCAAGAAATGATAGTTTCTTAGTACCTGCGTCCTATCTGAAAATTTATTTTAAGTTATAGGACCTAAGTCTTTGTCCAGATTTCTTCATTCTTTTTACTCCATGAATACTACTAAATTATTGTGTGTGCCTGTGTGTTGTCTTTTCCCTTTTTACAAAAGAAATATTGACATTTCATTTTGTAAAAAAAAAAATATATTATTGTGTTCCCTTCTAGACAATATGGTAGATGATGGCAAGAGTTTGGTCTCTCTTGTGTCCCTAGCACTTAGCACAGCTCCTAGTATACAGTAGGTACCTAATAAATACTTGTTTTGCACGTGAACAGACAGTACCTACCATGTAACCTGGTTCGCTGGTGACCCCATAAAGACCTTTGGATCATGGTAATAGAGATGATGGCAATTCACCCACTCATTCATTTTTCCATTTACTGAGGACCTACTATACACTAGCCACCATATCTTTATTTGTGAGCCAACTAAGTTAGGAGTATTTGGTGGTCTCTATAACTTTATTTTACATTTTCTCCTGAAGCGCATGAGCTGATATCATGTGGATCCTATGCCTTTTAATTCCTAAATTTTCGTTTTCCTTTTGCTGTTTTTGCAGTCCAAAACACTATGCCTATTTTCTAGGTATAAAGTTTGTATTTTTTAAAAACTGGGTCAGAGGATTTTGATCCCGATACACCACAATGGGATAATATGATAGATTAAGCCTAGACGGTCACAATTAATTCCTTAACAGACTTAATTTAATTTCTCTTCTCCAATAAACCCAATTTACCTCAGTGGAGGTGTGACACATCTGATTAGACACAACGCTGCTGAGAGCAGCCGGCCTTACAGAGAAGGTTGTGTGCGCAAAACGATAAGAGATCAAAGCTGAGTGGGATCCTCAGCGGTGTGATTAGTTGTAATTTAGCAGAACCTCCAGTTTTGTTGTCCCTTAGTTGCTCTTTAATTGGAGAGCTGGGATGGGGTGGGAATGGGGTTGCAGGGTCAACCCTCACTTAGCATTGGAATTACAGGGAGAGAAGAGACTCCTTCAAGGAAATAATTTTATAATTTTTGAATGCTAACTCAAAGTCAGAATTCAGCTCCCATGGAGTCCTACTGAGGAGAGAATGGGGTCAATTCCAGTATTTCAAAGATAGCCCTTTTTCTCAAGAGCATTTACAGAAACTGATTTTTAAGTCAATGTGCAAAGTATTTTTTAATTGAACAATTGATTAAGTACCTATTGATGCTTGGAGCACAGAACTTTTGGACCACAGTGTTTGATGTACTCTGTGTGTTGAGGGTAGCGAAATTAATAAGACACACCAATTCTTTCACTAGTTCTCCAAAATTTTAGAGTTTGAGGGTTGCAGACTTTGGATTTCCCCCAGCCAGTCATCACTGTTAATTCTCCCTGATAAGTTGATAATTATAAGCATTTACTGAAGCATTGATAATTACTTCAGATATCTGAGATCTCATCCTTTATAAGGACAATTTCATCATCCTACCTCTAATTCCTTTAGTATCCTTCCCAAGACATGATAAAGACAACTGACTCTGTTTTTCATTCTTGCTCATGCCCTGACAAGCTGTGCAGCCTTAGGCAAGCTACCTAACCTCTCTGAACCTCAGTTTCTTCTCAGCATAAATGAGGATAATATGACCTGCCAAATGGAGGTCAAATAAAGTAACTAACAGAAAGCATCCATTAATATGTTCTCCACAGAACATAGTGCCTTTCTTTCCTAGGAGTCACTACAATGACACACCGCCCATGGAAATATTTCAAACAATTTCCAGATTAAGCAAGAAGGCCTCACGATAGGGGTCCTCAAATGATAGCAGGAAAAAGAAAGACAAAAATACCTCTTAGTTGTGACTCTGTTGAACGGAACTGAATTTTAATTAAGGAACAAGATGAGAGACACCATGCATTTCCAGGCAATCATGGAGCACCATAGGGGGTGTTGTAAAGTGAAAGGCTTCAGGCTGAGTGACTTCAGAAGTTCACCAATTCCACTGAAACATGGAGCCCAGCATGTCTTGTTGCAGACAGGAAGCAATATCTATCAGTGAAAATAGGAGAGGACTCTGGTGGTAAGACCAAGAGGATCATCAGAGGGAAACGTTTGATTCTTCTGTCTGAACAGAATAATCCAGAGCTCTTGCCATGTAGTGCTGAGCACACACTCAAAAGTTCTTGATGGGGCTTCCCTGGTGGCGCAGTGGTTGAGAGTCCGCCTGCCGATGCAGGGGACATGGGTTCGTGCCCCGGCCGGGAAGATCCCGCATGTCGCGGAGCGGCTGCGTCCGTGAGCCATGGCCGCTGAGCCTGCGCGTCCGGAGCCTGTGCTCCGCAATGGGAGAGGCCATAACAGTGAGAGGCCCGCGTACCGCAAAAAAAAAAAAAAAAAAAAGTTCTTGATGGACAGATGTTAATATCTTATCCAAAGGTGGCTCTACTCATGTCAGCATCAGGACCAGTGAAAGCAGGGCAGGGCGTGTGCAAGGAGGGATGTAGAACCTGGAAAGCTAAGGCTGTCTGGGAGGCTAGGGTAGCGAACCAGCAGAGAATAAGGAATCATCAGAGGAATGACAAATCCAGCGGAATCTGGAACCTGGTTATGGAGGCAAAGTTAGGACCGTGGCACGAGATTCTGAGCGGAGATGCTGATTATATTTCAGGACTCATTCATTTCCCCAGAGCAACGCCTCTCTATGCACAAGGCATTGTGTCAAGTGCTCAAGATATGGTTTATTACACCCATTTAATAGAAAAAGAAATTGAGCCTCAGAGAAATTAAATATATAAGTTCAGGCATTTCTCCAAAGTTACACCGCTAGTACGTAATGAGTGAGGATTTCAATCCAGGTGTTTGATTTACAACCTATACTCATGATTGCTGTGATATTATGAAATATAATGGATACATTCAGCCAGATACAAAATTCAGAGGAGACACTTTCAAAAGGGAGGAAAGTTGAGGTCAGAGTACCACAAAGGGTGAGAGTGAAGCTACAATGTGGGTTAGAGTCCAAAATGTTTAACTGAAATTTGAAGGACAAATCGGTTATATGGTCCAGAGCATGAAGATAGTCTGAGTAGCAGGGGTCAAGATCCAGACACGTAGAACAAGGAGTCAGAACAATCTTTATATTGTGTCATCCCTCTGCCTCAGCCTGGGCGCTTTTATACACTCCATGTTGGAAAGGGTCCTATTCTCAGGCTCTTTAAACTACTCCCTAGAGTGATCCTTTGCCTTGTCTGCTTGGAGAATTCTTACTCACTGGTTCAAAGGCAGGGGTTGAAAACTGGTGCCCCCCATAGCATCCTGAAGACAGGTTTAGTTCACCAGCACAATGTTCTTTAAAAGGTTAAACCCAATGCCTTTGGAGAGGACAGGTATTCTCCAGGAGCACGATGCTTCTCGCTTCCCTGTTGTCCTATATCTGGTCACTTTAATATTTATTTTACCTGCTTGGTCCCTGAGTTTGTAAGCCCAGCTCAGGGTATCACCACCTCCATGAAGGTGTCCCTGATTCACTCAGTCAGAACCTGCCCCCTGCTCCCTTAGCACCTTGCACCTAACTCTATCACAGAGCTTGTCACACGGCCTTTCTGCCGGTATGTCTTTCTCCTATGTTAGACTGTGAGTTCCTGCAGCACTTGCTCCTATCTTTGTTCATTTCTCCAGTACTCAGCATACTGTAAGGAGCACAGAAAGAACTCAATAAATGGTAAGTGGATGAGTAGGGCCTTGGAGGACTTCCCTGTCAAAGTGAAAAATGTGAGGCCCAGGGATAGGATGACGATTGACGTGGTAACTCACTGGTTGTCTTCATAGATACCTACACAGCCAGTGCCATTTTCAGACCAAGAGAACAAGAGTTTGGGCCTCAGATGGTTGCCCTAAATATGCTACTGATAAGAGCAGAGGTCTTAACGTTTGGCATAAATGCCCATAGTGGGAGCCATTCACAGTGGCATTCCAGCTGGTGGTAACCATACGGGAACCTTCTCTATTCCCAGCTTCCTTTCTCAGAATCGATATGGTTGGTGGTGCTCAACTTACGTCATCCTGGGATGCGTACCTAGACACACACACACACACACACACACACACACACACACACACACACACACACACACACACACACACACACACACACACACACGTGCCACTCCAGAGTCATCATCATCTAAGTTAGCCTAATATAGAAACTGTGGAATTAGACATCGCAGCAAGTGGTACAGCACAAGAAAGAGCAACAGGCAAGATGATGTGGTGAGAAAGAACCCTGGACTACTAGGGAGGCTTGGGACTGAGCCCAGCTGTGTCACTAATAACTGTGTGAACCTGGGCACATCAATTATAGGGTACGTGGTGAGGTGCTGGGGGAGAGCTACAGGAGACATAAAATCCAACTCAAACTGGCTTGAATAAAAGGGGATCTTATTGACTCATGTAACAGAAAAAACCCAAAACAACCAGAGTGGACTGAACTTCAAGCATGGCTCGATCCAGGTCCTTAGGTGACGTAATTGGGACTGTTTCTCCCCACTTATTGGCTCTGCTTTTCTTTGTGTTGGCTTCCTTCTCAGATGGCTCTCTTCAGCTGGTGGCTCCCAGAAATCCCAGGCTTAATATTCCTGGGCTTGAGTCCAGCCCACAAGAGAACATCTTCCTCCTAATAACCTCAGGAGTCATGAGATCAGCTCCAGTGGATGTTTAGGGTTACATGATTATACCTGGAGCTGCAGCTCAAGTCAGCTTACCTGAAAGTCAGAGGACCTCTGGGCTTTTTTGTTGGTCCTCTCTTTTCTTTCTATAATTTCTCCCTAGATGATTTCATCTGGTCCCTTAGTTCTAAACATCTATATCCTGAAGACTCTCGAGATAGTCCTGTAGCTCTCTTTGGAACTCCAGACTCATGTATCAAACTATCTCCTTCACACATCTCTATTTACATGTCTATTATTCACCTCAAATTTAAATTCTTAGAATAGAATTGTTGATATTCTACCCCAAACCCACTCTTCCCCTGGTCTTCTCCATTTCATTAAATCTCACCTGATGAAAACTTAAGGATCAACCGAATTCCTCACTGTCTCCACACTCCACGTTCACTCCACCAGCAAGTCCTTTTAGCTCTTCCTTCAAAAAATACATCCCACATCTAACCACATCTAACATTTGTAGTGTCCTCCTAACCAAACTCTCAGCTTCTTCTTTTGTTTCCTATATTTTATTCTCTACATAGAAGCTGGAATCATCTTTAAAAGATATAAATCCCTCCCCTACTCAAAACCCTCCAGTGGAATATATTCACTCAGAATAAGATCCAAATTCTTCCCTCTGACTCCCAAGGTCCTACTTGATACAGTCCCCTCCTTTACCTCTCGCTCTTACCTCATTCCACTCCCGCTGCTCACTCTTATGTCAGCCACACTGATCTTCTTGCTATTTCTCAAAAACGCCTAGCTAGTTTTCACCACAGGGACTTTGCATCTGCTCTTCTCTCTGCCTGAAATATTTGACCCCAGCACTATCATATGGCTTGTTTCCTCATGTTATTCAGTTTCTACCTCAGTGCGCTTCCTTCAAGAATATTTCCCTGTTGTGCATATATCCAAACAAAACTATAATTCAAAGATACATGCACCCCAGGTTCATAGCAGCACTATTTACAACAGCCAAGACATGGAAACAACCTAAACGTCCATCAATAAATGAATGGATAAAGAAGATGTAGTATATATACACGATGGAATATTACTCAGTCATAAAAAAGAATGAAATAATGCCATTTGAAGCAACATGGATGGACCTAGAGATTATCATATTAAGTGAAGTAAGTCGGAAAGAGAAAGACAAATACCATATGATATCACTTATACGTGGAATCTAAAATATGACACAGATGAACCTATCTACCAAACAGAAACAGACTCACAGACACAGAGAACAGACTTGCCAAGGGCAGCGGGGTGGGGAAGGAATGGATTGGGAGTTTGGGGTTAGCAGATGCAAACTGGTATATACAGAATGGATAAGCAACAAGGTCCTACTCTATAGCACAGGGAACTATATTCAATATCCTATGATAAACCATAATGGTAAAGAATATATATACATATATATAAATAATTTCCATCACATATTCTTCTTTTCCAATTTTTCCCAGTCAAATTTTATATACGACCTACTTTATTTTTCTGATAATTTCTCTCCTCCATAACGTGTATGTTTCTTTGTTTATGTCCTGTTCTCCCTGCTAGCATCAGGGCAGGAATCTCATCCGTCTGGCTCACCACTATGCCCTTCATACCTATAACAGTACCAAGCATGTGGTAGGAGCTCAATAATATTTGCTGAAGAAAAGAATAAACTGATAGTGGAAGATGGGTCACCATCTAAAAAAAAATCAGAGTGATTTAATTGGAATAAGGATAAAAGAATGGTGGGCAGGTACTGGCCATAATGTATCCCTATATAAAATTATCTGGTAATCAGATCAACCCATTTTCTGAGAATTCCCAGTAACTAAGAGGTACCACACGTAGTAACACACATAAGAGTCCAACCTTTTCCTAATTCATCCAAAATACTACATTGATTAAGTATGTTATAGTCAAGAAAGACTGTTGAGATTGATATGGGACTCATGTTCTGGGCTATTTAGACTCTTGGTTAAAAAGTTCAAAAGCAGACAGGAAGTTTGTGGAGAAGCTGTCAGAAGTGAGGTTGCATGGTACCAATGAAATACACTATCATGCATTTCCTTTTAGCATCAGAACACATTGACTGAATATTTTCATTTTCCTTTTTCACACAAGAAGAACTATTAAGATGGGTATTTGAGAAATTAAAGGTAAAGATTCCATCATCCTGAGTGGGGCTGATTTGATTTCATACATAAAAGTTGAACTACTTAGAATGTGTGAACTAGATCATTCTCTTCCTATAAATACAACAGAGCAGCCTAACCTATTTTCAGATGACGTGACACCTTTTTTCTTTTTCCTTCCTAAAGCTTGTATTAAGAGTCTGATCTTAAGAGCAGGTGATCAACACCGCGACCTCATTTGCAATGATGAAAAGCTGAAAATTTTTTTCACCGGTTTTCTTTACTCTCTTTCAATCAATTGCCTTGAGATTTTAGAGATAGCTTCATTGATTCCCCAAATCTCCCCAACCACCCTCCTATCAATACTGAGTTCAAGGTTACAGGAGGTACCATTTATCTTATTGATGTAATTCCTCCTTCTATTTCCACTGGCCTAGCTTGGATCAATTTTATTAATAATACAATTGGTATCTTTCCACACTCATCTCCTCCCTCAACCCCCAAATACATTTCAACTTTAACCTCCCCATTAAAAGCATTCACTCTTCCTTAGAACATTCTGAAAAACTGCTCTCTCAAGAATAAATCCTCCCTTGGTTGTCTCTGAACTGAGGGTATTCGACCTTCAATAAATGTTCTAAAAACTGCATGGTGTACTTGAGAAGGTACAAGCTTAGGGAGTCTTTGCTTCCAATGTTTGCATGTTCTTTTCATTGCGAAGTGTTCAAAAGTCCAATCTCACTTTATTTATCTTTCTACTATGAGCGATCATTCCTTTTATGTGTTTCAAATCCCCTTTTTTTTATTGTAAGCTTCTTGAAGGTAGATATTGTATTTTAGCTACATTTGAGTCTCCCCTATGGCTTAGCAAAGAGCCTGGCATTCAATAGGATGCTAGGAGGCATTCAATAAGTATTTGGAGAATGCATAAATAAGTGAAATGTTAAGGTTTCCATAGGGACACATATGTTATCCTCTTAAAGATTTTCTAGAACATAGACTCAAAATGAGTGAACTGACTCAACTGGACTGAGCTTCTAAGAGACTGGGTGTCCCTTATCTCTGTATCCCCAGTTATGAACAAGCACAGCTCATGACACAGAGAAGTAAGGCTTGTTAAATGACAGAATAACAGCAATACTTCAAATTGCATGTTTACTAGAGAGAAAAGTTGCACATAAAGCTCCTTGAATTCCACAGGATGCTAGACGTTTTCTGCTGGAAAGAGAAACTTGATGAAAGGCACTTTATGGGTTGAATGGTACCCTGAGTCCCCAAAAAGATAAGTCCAAGTCCAAATCCACAGAACCTGTGAATGTGACTTTATTTGGAAAAAAAAGATTCTTTGAAGATGTAATTAAGGATCTTGAGATGAGATCATCCTGGATTTCCTGGTGGGCTTTAAATCCAAAGACAAATGTCCTGAAAAGAGACAGAAGGGGAAAATACACAGCAAAGAAGGGAAGGTGATGTGAAGATGGAGGCACGGACTGGAGTGATGTGGCCAGCAGACAGCACAAGCTGCAAGAGGCAAGGAAGGATTCTCCCCTAGAACCTCCAGTGAAAATGCAGAACTTGACCCTGTGAGGCGCTGGGCGTCATGACTGCAGACGGATCAGGCAGCCTGAGTGGAGAGGGGCCTGCCACGACCACGCAGGAGAAGGGGCCTGGCAAGCGGCTACAGAAAAACCTCCCATCTCAGCACCTTGCTCGCGAGTCACCGCTGTACACCGCAGGCCTCCTCTTGGCTTCGTAATTTTGCTCAGGTGCCTCTAGCTGGATCTCGTTCCAATCTCCAGCTGCAGGTGTGGGATCTGCAAAGTGTAGCTTTTCGCTTTCTGACCTCCAACCAGGAGGAGGAGGACGTGAGGTTAAACAAGCCGACTCTCAGTCCCCGTGACATCCCACTCGTCTGCGGAGAAGGCAGGAAATTAACTGCCAACTGGCGGAGACAGCAGTCTTGCTGAGCATCAGAAAAGTGGCCTAATAGAGCCAATCGGCAAGGACTGGAAAGGAAGGGCCAGTTACAGCAACTTATTCATGGCTATAAAAGGAGGAGCTTGACATGCCCACACCACTGGAACCCTAGAAACTTTCCTGAGTGAATTACAACAGGAGAAAATCAGACTTCTATGCTGTGGACGCTTGATGCATTTTTAGAAGCCTAAGCTGTGTGGCTGACAGGGTCATGGTGCTCCGGCTGGGTGTCAGGCCTGAGCCTCTGCGGTGGGAGAGCCAAGGTCAGGACACTGGTCCACCAGAGACCTCCCAGCCCCTCGTAATATCATCAGCAAGAGCTCTCCCACAGATCTCTGTCTCAACGCAAAGACCCAGCTCCACTCAACTACCAGCAAGCTCCAGTGCTGGACACCCCATGCGAAACAACTAGCAGGACAGGAACACAGCACCACCCATTAGCAGAGAGCCTGCCTAAAATCATAATAAGTTCACAGACATGCCAAAACACACCACTGCACGTGGTCCTACCCACCAGAAAGACAAGATCCAACCTCATCCACCAGAACACAGGCACCAGTCCTCTCCACCAGGAACCCTACACAACCCACTGGACCAACCTTACCCACTGGGGGCAGACACCAAAAACAACGGGAACTACGAACCACCAGCCTGTGAAAAGGAGACCCCAAACACAGTAAATTAAGCAAAATGAGAAGACAGAGAAATACACAGCAGATGAAGGAGCAAGGTAAAAACCCACCAGACCAAACAAATGAAGAGGAAATAGGCAATCTACCTGAAAAAGAATTCAGAGTAATGGTAGTAAAGATGATCCAAAATCTTGGAGATAGAATGGAGAAAATACAAGAAACGTTTAACAAGGACCTAGAAGACCTAAAGAGCATATAAACAATGATGAACAACACAATAAATGAAATTTAAAATTCTCTAGGAGGAATCCATAGCAGAATAACTGAGTCAGAAGAAGGGATAAGTGACCTGGAAGATAAAATAGTGGAAATAACTACCATAGAGCAGAATAAAGAAAAAAGAATGGAGGACAGTCTCAGAGACCTCTGGGACAATATTAAATGCACCAGCATTCGAATTATAGTGGTCCCATAAGAAGAAGAGAAAAAGAAAGGAACTGAGAAAATATTTGAAGAGATTATAGTTGAAAACTTCATTAACATGGGAAAGGAAATAGTCAATCAAGGCCAGGAAGTGCAGAGAGTCCCATACAGGATAAATCCAAGGAGAAACATACCAAGACACATATTAATCAAACTATCAAATATTAAATACAAAGAATAAATATTAAAAGCAGCCAGGGAAAAGCAAGAAATAACATACAAAAGAATACCCATAAGGTTAACAGCTGATCTGTCAGCAGAAACTCTGCAAGCCAGAAGGGACTGGTAGGACATATTTAAAGTGATGAAAGGGAAAAACCTACAACCAAGATTAATCTACCCAGCAAGGATCTCATTCAGATTCGATGGAGAAATTAAAATGTTTACAGACAAGAAAAACTAAGAGAATTCAGCACCACCAAACCAGCTTTATAACAACTACTAAAGGAACTTCTCTAGGCAGGAAACACAAGAGAAGGACAAGACCTACAAAAACAAACCCAAAACAATTAAGAAAATGGTAATAGGAACAAACATATCAATAACTACCTTAAATGTAAATGGATTAAATGTTCCAACCAAAAAACATAGACTGGCTGAATGGATACAAAAACAAGACACGTATATATGTTGTCTACAAGAGACCCACCTCAGACCTAGGGACACGTACAGACTGAAAGTGAGGGGATGGAAAAAGATATTCCATGCAAATGAAAATCAAAAGAAAGCTGGGGGCTTCCCTGGTGATGCAGTGGTTGAGAGTCCACCTGCCGATGCAAGGGACACGGGTTTGTGCCCCAGTCCGGGAAGATGCCACATGCCACGGAACGGCTGGGCCCTTGAGCCATGGCCACTAAGCCTGCGCGTCCGGAGCCTGTGCTCCACAATGGGAGAGGCCACAACAGTGAGAGGCCCGCGTACCACAAAAAAAAAAAAAGAAAGAAAGCTGGAGTAGCAATTCTCGTATCAGTCAAAATAGACTTGAAAATAAAGACTATTACAAGAGACAAAGAAGGACACCACATAATGATCAGGGATCAATCCAAGAAGAAGATATAACAATTGTAAATATTTATTCACCCAACATAGGAGCACCTGAATACACAAGGCAAATGCTAACAGTGGAAAACAGGGAAATCGACAGTAACACAATAATAGTAGGGGACTTTAACACCTCACTTTCACCAAGGGACAGATCATCCAAAATGAAAACAAATAAGGAAACACAAGCTTTATATGACACATTAAATAAGATGGACTTAAACGATATTTATAGGACGTTCCATCCAAAAACAATAGAATACACTTTCTTCTCAAGTGCTCGTGGAAACTTCTCCAGGATAGATCATATCTTGGGTCACAAATCAAGCCTTGGTAAATTTAAGAAAAATGAAATCGTATCAAGTATCTTCTCTCACCAAAGCACTATAAGACTAGACATAAATTACAGGAAAAACTATAAAAAATACAAACACATGGAGGCTAAACAATACACTACTAAATAACCAAGAGATCACTGAAGAAATCAAAGAGGAAATCAAAAAATACCTACAGAAGGGCTTCCCTGGTGGCGCAGTGGTTGAGAGTCCACCTGCCGATGCAGGGGACATGGGTTTGTGCCCTGGTCCGGGAGGATCCCACATGCCATGGAGTGGCTGGGACCGTGAGACATGGCCGCTGAGCCTGTGCGTCCAGAGCCTGTGCTCCACAATGGGAGAGGCCACAACAGTGAGCGGCCCGCGTACCGCAAAAAAAAAAAAAAAAAAAGAAAATACCTACGGAAACAAATGACAATGAAAACATGATGACCTATGGGATGCAGCAAAAGCAGTTCTAATGCGGAAATTTATAGCAATACAATCCTACCTCAAAAAACAAGAAAAATCTCAAATAAACAACCTAACCTTACACCTAAAGCAATTAAAGAAAGAAGAACCAAAAAATCCCAAAGTTAGCAGAAGGAAAAAAATCATAAAGATCAGATCCGAAATAAATGAAAAAGAAATGAAGGAAATGATGCAAAGACCAATAAAACTAAAAGCTGGTTCTTTGAGAAGACAGACAAAATTGATAAACCATTAGCCAGACTCATCAAGAAAAAAAGGGAAAAGACTCGAATCAAGAGAATTAGAAATGAAAAAGGAGAAGTAACAAGTGACACTGCAGAGATACAAAGTATCATGAGCGATTACTACAAGCAGCTATATGCCAATAAAGTGGACAACCTGGAAGAAATGCAGAAATTCTTAGAAAAGCACATTAATCTTCCCATACTGAACGAGGAAGAAATAGAAAATGGAAACAGACCAATCACAAGCACTGAAATTGAGCCTGTGATTAAAAATCTTCCAACAAACAAAAACCCAGGACCACACGGCTTCACAGGCGAATTCTATCAAACATTTAGAGAAGAGCTAACACCTATTCTTTTCAAACTCTTCCAAAATATAGCAGAGAGAGGAACAATCACAAACTCATTCTACAAGGCCACGCTCACCCTGATACCAAAACCAGACAAAGATGTCACAAAGAAAGAGAGCTACAGGCCAATATCACTGATGAACATACATGCAAAAATCCTCAACAAAATACTAGCAAACAGAATCCAACAGCACATTAAAAGGATCATGCACCATGATCAAGTGGGGTTTATCCAAGAAATGCAAGGATTCTTCAACATATGCAAATCAATCAATGTGATACACCATATTAACAAATTGAAGAAGAAAATCCATATCATCTCAATAGATGCAGAAAAAGCTTTTGACAAAATTCAACACCCATTTATGATACAAAACCCTCCAGAAAGTAGGCATAGAGGGAACTTACCTCAACATAATAAGGGCCATGTATGACAAATCCACAGCCAACATTGTCCTCAATGGTGAAAAACTGAAACCATTTCCTCTAAGATCAGGAACAAGACAAGGTTGCCCACTCTCAACACTATTATTCAATATAGTTTTGGAAGCTTTTGCCACAGCAATCAGAGAAGAAAAAGAAATAGAAGGAAACTAAATCAGAAAAGAAGAAGTAAAGCTGTCACTGTTTGCAGATGACATGATACTATACATACAGAATCCTAAAGATGCTACCAGAAAACTACTAGAGCTAATCAATAATTTGGTAAAGTAGCAGTATTACCAAATTAGTGCACAGAAATCTCTTGCATTCCTGTACACTAATGATAAAAAATCTGAAAGAGAAATTAAGGAAACACTCCCATTTACCACTGCAAAAAAAAGAATAAAATACCTAGGAATAAACCTACCTAAGGAGACAAAAGACCTGTAGGCAGAAAATAAGACACTGATGAAAGAAATTAAAGATGATATGAACAGATGGAGAGATATACCATGTTCTTGGATTGGAAGAATTAACATTGTGAAAATGACTATACTACCCAAAGCAATCTATAGATTCAATGCAATCCCTATCAAACTACCACTGGCATTTTTTACAGAACTAGAACAAAAAATCTCACAATTTGTAGAGAAACACAAATGACCCTGAATAGCCAAAGCAATCTTGAGGAAGAAAAACGGAGCTGGAGAAATCAGACTCCCTGACTTCAGGCTATACTACAAAGCTACAGTAATCAGGACAGTATGGTACTGGCACAAAAACAGAAATATAGATCAATGGAACAGAATAGAAAGCCCAGAGATAAAGCCACGCACTTATGGTCAACTAATCTATGACAAAGGATGCAAGGATATACAATGGAGAAAAGACAGCCTCTTCAATAAGTGGTGCTGGGAAAACTGGACAGCTACATGTAAAAGAAACACACAAAAATAAACTCAAAATGGATTAAAGACCTAAATGTAAGACCAGACACTATCAAACTCTTAGAGGAAAACATAGGAAGAACACACTTTGACATAAATCACAGCAAGATCCTTTTTGACCCTCCTCCTAGAGAAATGGAAATAAAAACAAAAATAAACAAATGGGACCCAATGAAACTTAAAAGCTTTTGCACAGCAAAGGAAACCATAAACAAGATAAAAAGATAACCCTCAGACTGGGAAAAATATTTGTAAATGAAACAACTGACAAAGGATTAATCTCCAAAATATACAAGCAGCTCATGCAGCTCAATATCAGGAAACAAACAACTCAATCCAAAAATGTGCAGAAGACCTAAATAGACATTTCTCTAAAGAAGATATACAGATTGCCAACAAACACATGAAAGGATGCTCAATATCACTAATCATTAGAGAAATGAAAATCAAAACTACAGTGAGGTATCACCTCACACTGGTCAGAATGGCCATCATAAGAAAACTACAAACAATAAATGCTGGAGAGGGTGTGGAGAGAAGGGAACCCTCTTGCACTGTTGGTGGGAATGTAAGTTGATACAGCCACTGTGGAGAACAGTATGGAGGTTCCTTAAAAAACTAAAACTAGAACTACCATATGACCCAGCAATCTCACTGCTGGCCATGTACCCTGAGAAAACAATAATTCAGAAAGTCATGTACCACAATGCTCACTGCAACACTATTTACAATAGACAGGACATGGAGGCAACTTAAGTGTCCATTGACAGATGAATGGATAAAGAAGATGTGGCACATATATACAGTGGAATATTAGTCAGAAAAAGAAACGAAATTGAGTTACTTGTGGTGAGGTGGATGGACCTAGAGACTGTCATACAGAGTGAAGTAAGTCAGAAAGAGAAAAACAAATACCGTATGCTAACACGTATGTATGGAATGTTAAAAAAAAAAAAAAAAAAGCTGTTCTGAAGAACCTAGGGTAGGACAGCAATAAAGACACAGACTTAGAGAATGGACTTGAGGACATGGGGAGGGGGAAGGGTAAGCTGGGACTAAGTGAGAGAGTGGCATGGACATATATATACTACCAAATGTAAAATAGATAGCTAGTGGGAAGCAACCTCATAGCACAGGGAGATCAGCTCGGTGCTTTGTGACCACCTAGAGGGGTGGGATAGGGAAGGTGGGAGGGGATAGATGCAAGAGGGAGGGGATATGGGGATTTATGTATACATATAGCTGATTCACTTTGTTATACAGCAGAAACGAACACAACATTGTAAAGCAATTATACTCCAATAAAGATGTAAAAAAAAAAAAAAAAAAAGAAGGAAAGAAAGAAAATGCAGACCTTCTGGCCTCCAGAACAGTGAGAGAATACATTTCTGTTGTTTTAAGCTACCACATTTTTGGCAATTTGTTTCAGTGCCGCAGGAAACGAATACAGACACTTACATTGAGTTCTTGTCCCACTGAATCCTCTCAACTTCTAGTATTTTCATTTTTGAACACGAAGAAAGGTGAAACACATAGAAGTGAAGTGATGGTGGTCTCATAGCTGGTCAATAACAGAACTGAGATTGAAAAGAAAGCTCATGTTGAATAACAGTTCAACAGACTTTCATTGAGACCAGGCTTTTGCTCCCAGCCCAGGTGAGGCTCTGGGGATATAGACTTAAATAAGATGTGGATCTACCTCTGAGGAGCTTTCAGGGAACATACTACATTATACCAAAGCCCATGTTCTTTCTTGTGTATGTGCTGTGAAAAGAAACTTAGAAGTTCAACCTACACACGTGTCAATTATTTTTTCCACACTGGCTTTCCAACCTAGATACCCTGTGTACCAGAAGTTGTCTACCACAGATCCTAGGTGCAGGGAAGGAAAGGAGGAAGAAGAAAGGGAAAGCCAGTCTATAAGGAAGTGGTAACGAGGGAGTGTCTTTGCCATGGAGGACATTGGCTATCTGATACACAGCTGGAGGCCAGTTCGGCCCTCTGGGGTAACAGAGGTTTAAAATAAAACTGTCTTTCTCAGGAATTCCTCAGACATTGAAAACCAGCTGTTATATTCTACCTATGCGTACTCTTTTTTCAAGTACCTCTAGCATTTGTGCACTGCTTTATAGTTTAGAAAACACTTTCATCATATATTAACATGTTTAACCCTTCCCATGATTTAATGAGGTAGAAATAATTTTTTCACTTTGTAGGAGAGGAAGTAGTTTCATGGATATTAAGTGATTTTCCAGGTCAGAGGTAGGATCCGAACCCAAGAATTCTGAATATACATTTCCCTACATCGGCATGTGAAAAATTAGGGGCAGGGACACTTTGTATCAGAGGAAGCTAGTCCTCCAATATCCATTCTCCCCTTCAAATTTTAGCTAGGCATGTGAACACTCAAAATAAAAATGTTTCCTAGCCTCTCTGGCAGCTAATTATGGCATGTGACTAAATTCTAGCAAAAAGAAACATGCAGAAAGTTTACACAGAAAAACTATGTCCTTCTTTTCTCTCTGTTCTCCCAATTCCTAGCTGGAATGCTGACGTGTTGGCAAGACTCAGGCAACTATCATGGACTATGAGGTGAATGCTGTTTGAAATGGTGGATTAGCTACTAGAAAGGAGCTGGGACCCAGTGGTCATGGAAATGTCTTGTCCACCTTGGATTATCTGTAGTTACCTACATTTACATGGGGGAGAATTAATTTCTACCCATTTTGTTTAATTTATTATTACCTGGATGTTTCTGCCATTTTCTGTGAAACCTAATTTTAACTGATATGGTTTCTAAACTTACAAGGAGACCAACTGCTTTAAAATCTCTTGGTTTTAAGGTTCAGGTGGCTTGTCAGTCTTTTAAATTTCTTAAAATGCTTTCATTGCCTGAAAACTGTGAAAATAGAGGGACCTTAAAAAATTAGAACTTCACTAAACTGTGGAATAGTTATAAGGAGTTGGGATTTCGTTAAGAATTATTGATATCAATACTGAGTCATTCTATTTCTCTTACGTCTTGCTACAGGTTGAATTATTGCCTGTTATAGAGATTGGTTAAATAATTGGGTTTTGTGTAGTCAGCTTATTTCATCCTTTTTCTTTTTGTTGGTACCTGCTTTATTGAGACATAATTCACACACTCTTCAATTCACTCATTTGAAGTGTAAAATTCAATGGTTTTTATATTCATGGAGTTGTTGCAACCATCACTACAATCAATTATGGTACATTTTCATCATCCCCCAAAAGAAACCCCATGCCCTTAAGCAGTCACTCCCCACTCCACCTATCCCTCCTCAGTCCTAAGCAATCACTAATCTACTTTGTATCTCTACGGGTTTTCCTATTCTGGACATTTCATATAAATGGCATCATGTAATGTGAACTTTCTGCCTGGCTTCTTTCATTTAACACAATGTTTTCAAGGTTCAGCCATGTTGTAGCATGTGTCAGTGCTTTCTTTTTTTGTCAAATAGTTTTCCACTGTATGGACATACCACATTTTGTTTATCTAATCATCAGCTGATGGACACTTGGGTTGATTCCAATTTGGGGCTATGATGAACAAAGCTGCTATGAATATTCCTGTTTTATCTCCACTTTGAAGAGTTCTAACCATTACAAAGTTCTTATTCATAGTAAACCACATTCTAGTGCTAAGTTACTATTGGTCTTAATTTAATTTCTTGATATTTATTTTAGAAGACAAAATATGTTCCCATTAGTAAACTGGAGTTCTGTCATAACATCACAGGAAAAAACAACTTGTTCCTAGGGTCAGAGATTAACAACAGCAGCAAAGATATTAACACCAAAAACAGTAGCTACCAATTGTTGAGATTCTCCTATGTGTTTATCACTTCCCATTAATTCAGCTGATGCACCTTAATTCGTTTAATAATTCCCCTATTTCTGATGGATTTGGGTTGCTCCCATTTTATAACATGAAGGTTAACATTTCAACAACCATTTTCATGCAGAAAGTGTTTTTTCTTTCCTCCAGAAGTATTTTCTCAGGATAAATTCACAATACTGCTGGTGACAAAGATAAACCGTCTTATGGCCTTAATGCCTAATTGCCATATTGATTTATAAAAGCATATAGAAATACTAATTTCAGCACACTTCACCATCCATGGGTTCTAACCTTTAAAATTTTTACAAATTTAATCAGTGAAAAACACAAACTTCTCAATAATGCCTTAATTTGCATATCTTTGATTACTTCTTTATTGTTTTGTTGAGGACTAGGGCTGGGTTACCCTTTGGAGTCTTTGTGGAAAATTGGAATTAAATGAACACAAACTTTAACCTAGTATCGTTATGAACAACTGACCAATGGGGTGATAACATGTTTGAATTAAAGGTGATTTCCTGAAACAAGAGAGAGCCTCAGGGGAATTTCCCAGAAATGGCTGCAAAACTCAGTTGCATTGAATGTTTTATCTTCATTAATGATTTGGGAGAAAAGAGTAAACAGCACTGAAGTTAACTTCACAGATGGCTCTAGATTGAGAGGATTGTAAATTGCAGTGATTAATGAGAAATTACACAGGGACCAGTAAGGTGAGAAGTAGCAATACATAAGCACCAATCCATCCTGGGAAACAAGGCTGCCAGAGAGGGAAAGCAGAGGCTTACATCCAATACAAAAGTGAGGAGGTGCCACATGCCCACACCCACCAGACACCCACCCAGCACAGGGCAAGCACCAGGGCCTCTCAGGTCTCCACATGCAACCTGCTCTCTCATCCCTGACCATTCACACATGCTGTTCCCTTTGCCTGAATATCTTCTTCTCCCTTATTTACCCAATGGACTCCTCTGGGACTTTGTTCAGATAGCAGTTACCTCGTCTAGCTGGACTCCAACCCCTGCCCTAGCTCTCCTCCACACTGCAGGGGTGTGCCGTGCCTACAGCTATTTTAGCACTTTGAAACCACATTATGGAGTGATGGAAAGAGGGCTACAGTGGCACAGTAGCTTTTGAATCCCTTCCCATGAAACCATACAGAGCAACTAAGATAGCAAAACTGAAATTCCACAGACAGTATCTACAATGCAACCAGGTGACAAGATAGCCTCAGGAACACCATAACGAGACCCAGTGAAGACAAACCATGGCTATTTGTGCTTCATGGTATCAGCATCTGTATCCAGTAGGAGAGGGAAGCAGTGAGGAATCTAGCAGACTGAGCCCAGAAAAGCCCCCCAAATAGCATCATATATTCACTAAGAAGTGCAGTGAGTCAACTTGAGAATAACATTATCCTTCATAATTTGTGAGTGAATGTCAGGGGGTTACACAAAGTTGAAGCAGTCTATGCCCTGTATA
The DNA here is from genome assembly GCF_951394435.1 of Stenella coeruleoalba. Lineage (NCBI taxonomy): Eukaryota > Metazoa > Chordata > Mammalia > Artiodactyla > Delphinidae > Stenella > Stenella coeruleoalba. The sequence continues at coordinate 13,311,675 of NC_137157.1, forward strand.
CACTCAAAACTATCTGGTCAACATACCATACCCTTTCAAGACCAAGCTTCACACTGAGGAAAACCTCTGGAAATAGAGTTGATATTGAGCAGGATAGAGACAACAGGAGCAAAGGTCAAAGAAGTCCAGATAAAAGTGGAGGGAGGAAAAGCAACCATGAGCTCTCAGAATTCATAAGGCCTTGACTATTTAACACTTTGCAAAAACAACAGAAAAGAGAACTCCAGAGCTCTAAGGCTAGAAAATCTATCCTGACCGATCTGTCCCTCCAAAGGGTGAAGGAAAATTTTTATGTGAAAATGAGCATGAGAAAAAGATTATGCTTAAATTCCATCAAAATTATTATAGAAACAGCAAAGGAAGAGAAGAATAATGTCCTTATATATGATAAAAGAATGACCCCCCCCAAAATTTTTAAAGAAACAAATGAAGCTGTTTATAACCTAATGTTTCCAAGGGATCTAAAAAGAAATTAGAGTCAATGATAGAAGACATGAGCTAATAAGATAAATAAGAATAAGAAGTATAAAAAAAGATGACAAAATGAAAGAAAAATTTAGAAACAAACAAACAAAAACCCCAGTACTTCAGAAATGAAGACTGAAATAGAAAAAAATGGAAGAGTAGAGAAACACAATAGATAATGCCTTAAAAGAAAGAGAAGATGAAAAGGAGGAATTTTTAAATAAAAAGAAATAAAGAAATAAGATGAATTTTTAAAAGAAAGTGACAAATATAGAAGGTAGTCAAAGATGATCCAACGCGTGTCTAATTAGAGTTCTTTCTAGAACTCTAGAAAATCCAAAGAAGAGAACAAACCCGAAATCTATAGATCAGAAAGACTATCCGAAAATTTTTTAAACGTGACACTGCATTTAAAATAGCACATTATATACAATCAACCCAGGTCAACTAATATAAAGATATATTCTAATAAAATTGCTTGACTTTAAGAAAAAAATGTCTTAGGGTATCCAAGCACAAAAACCAAGTCACTTATAAGGGAAAAATAGCAGATTGTCATCAACTGTTTTCAGAGCAGTACAGTATGCCAGAAGACAATAGGTAACATATTCAATATATTCAAAGAAAGACAATGTGAATGCTGAGTGAATGAAGCCAGTCCTAAGATACCCATTTGTATGATTCCATTTATATGATATATCCAGAATAAGCAAATCTACAGAGACAAAAAGTAGATCAGTGGATGCCAGGAGCTGGAAGGAGAGGGAATGGGGAGTTACTGCTCATGGGTACAGGGTTTCTTTCAGCATGATGAAAATGTTCTGTAGTTAGTGATGATGATTTCACAACCTGGTGAATGTATTAAAAACCACTGAACTGTACACTTTAAAAGAGTGAATGTTACGATATGTGAATTATATCTCAATAAAGCTGTTAAATGAAAAAAAGGAAAAGAAAGAGAATGTGGGCCAAAGATTTTCTATCTAGCCAAGCTGACTTGCAAATGTTTCTCATCAAGAAAGTACTCCTCCTGAATATACACTTGAGTGTGAGCTTCAGTTAACCAAAATCACGGAAGTGCTGGTACAGAATAACTATACAAAATGGGTGGGAATATAGGGAGAGTACATAAGAATTGAACTAAGTTGGTTGATATACAGTTATTAACTGGGAATTACAAAGTATTACTTTGGGATGGGGGATGAGAGGAGGAAGAAAGAGCTGTTAATTAATTGCAATCGTTCATAACAGAGAACCAATAGACCATAACCAAAAAATGAGGGGATTGAGGGTATTAGTATACAGATGAAAAAAGAAATGAGACATATCTATATATACTGCTATGGAGTAAATCCCAAATTATATGTTTAAGAGAAAATTTTAAAATATAGAAACATGCATATAGCATGCTCCTGTTTATTAAGAAAGAGGGTTTTATATATATATATATATATATATATATATATATACTTCAATTTTTAAAAAATCAATAAAAGATAAACCATGGATTATTTTTAATGGTTATCTATAAGGAAAGGAAGAACTAGGGTGAAAGGTACAGAGACAGAAGCTAGACTTGTTTGAATATATCTTGTCTTATACACTTGATTTAGAATCATTAATTATTTTATGTAACTGTAAACTAAAATAAAAAGTATTGGCTAAAAATTAAAAATAAATCAAGTTGACAACAACAAAAATCCCTAAAAATCTATCTGATTTGTGGCAGAGACACACAGAGAGGAATTATTCCGAATAACTTTAAAGGACAGTAATTTTAACTGTATATCCCTAGTGAGCTATAGACCAAGGATTTTTTAAAAATACAAAATAAAAATTAACTGTTTTCAGTAATCATATTATTAGAGACAGTGTTGGTATTATTCTTCTGCTGCATTTGCAATAATAAAGCAATACTAATTGCTTTCTCTAATACTCTATTATTCCCAATTTTCATAAGATCAAGCATCTCAGAATAGAAGAAAGGAGATACAGATGTAATACAGAAAAGATTAAGGAGAAACCCTATAATCCTGGCATTGAATTGGAAATATCAGTATAAACTCATGATGTAGTTTCTCTTAGAAAATATTTCTTAGCACTGTCTACTGAAAAGACCTAAAACATTGAAAACCCTAATAGCAATGAGCATCCCTAAAGCACAGATTGCAGTCTTGACTTTTCTCTTCCCAGTAGAAGAAATCAGGTCTCCTGGCAGAAACGACTGATTCTCTATCTGAGGCAAGAAATGCACAAGGTGAGCCTAAAACATTATTAATATAATATCTTAATATTAATATAAATATTGCCATACCGGATTCCTAGGAAACTCTCCAAGAAGACCAATAGCATAATGTCAGAAAGAATCCAGGACCAAAACGAAGAGACTTCCACTGACCAAAAATAGGACATTTTGAGCATCAGGGGAAAAATAACTTCAGTGGGTTAAAATACAACAAATTGATCTGCACTCGTGAGTGCATAATGATGTTTTAAAAATTTAAACTAATTGGTCACTGTTGAAAGATATTAGAGAACTCAGTTTACTACTTTAAAATACCTGCCTTCCTTTACTTCTAGGCAACAAAACAGTAGAGGAAAAAAAGCTGATTTTTCTAGAATCAATAATTCTATACCGAATCAATAACTCAATCAATGAATCAAAAAGGAGAAATAAAATTTGGAATGTTGTCATTTTGTAAAAAGTGATGAGTACTGGGCTTCCCTGGTGGCGCAGTGGTTGAGCGTCCGCCTGCCAATGCAGGGGACACGGGTTCGTGCCCCGGTCCGGGAAGATCCCACATGCCGCGGAGCGGCTGGGCCCGTGAGCCATGGCCGCTGAGCCTGCGCGTTCGGAGCCTGCGCCCCGCAACGGGAGAGGCCACAACAGTGAGAGGTCCACGTACCGCAAAGAACAAAAAACAAACAAAAAGTGATGAGTACAGCCAACCAGTGATGAGTATGTAGAGTATGCAAGAAATAAACCTCTGTGTTGAACATCACCAAGATTCTGGAGTTGTTTTTTATTACATGATAATAAGAGCATCACCTGACAGAGAGTTACTGGGGTTCTGCTTTGCTTTATTTTAGCACGATCAAGAACAGTAGAAGCCGGGCTTGCAGCAGCCCAGGTGAGAGTTGATGAAACCATAAACTAAGGGCAGTGGAAAGTGATGGGGCTGAGAGATGTCAGAGAGGTAGCATCCACAAGACCAGGAAAATGAATAGAGGGCATCAGGGAGAAAAAGATCCAAGCAGCAGTCCAGGGATGCCTGGGCGAATGGTGCTACTTCTTACGGAGAAAGGGAGCGCTGGGAGGTAAGGAGAAGGCTGTTATTGAAGGGGAAGATGATGACTTTTGTTTTAACTTAAAAGGGGTCAAGCAAGACTAAAAATACACTCTATTTGTGTTACCAAGTCCAAGTTCTGCTTGCCACACAACAAGCCAACAAATCGGGAGACAGGGTATTGGGGCTAGGAATAACAACTTTATTTGGAAAGCTGGGAGTCTGAGAAGATGGTGACTAATGTCCTAGAGAACCGTTTCACCCAAGTCAGAATTCAGGCTTCTTTTATACTAAATGGGGAGGAGGTGTGGCTCGTTGTTGCAGACTTCTTGGTATCAGAAGCTTTTGTTCTTGCAGCTGTCCACGAACTCAGGTCATGATGTTCCTGTAAACCTCCGACAAGACAAATGTTATCCTCTGTTCTGCAACTTTTTATCTCTATATGAATGGAAAAGTGTTAAAACAGTTAAAGGTCAGAGCCTTGAGAATGGGCTAGTCTGTATATTTCAGGCTATAGGCAACATTCTTAACTGGAAGAAAAAGCAATAGAATACAAAGGTTAAAGTAAGAGAAACAGATCTAATATGGAGTTCGATTTGTTTTTCCCTATTACATTTACACAGTCCAGCTGCTCAGTAAGCAAAGCAGAAACTCCACACAGACTGCCGGTATCAGAAAGGTGGTGATATGAGTGGAGGCCCCTCCCAAGGTCATGTACCTTTCCTGACCCCCAAGCCGGGCTGGGCCTACAAAATCCCTGAAAGATGTGTGTGTTCCTGCTTCCCCACCTCTGCCAGGAAAGGCAATGTTCCTGACTTCTCCAGGACCCCAGCAGTGTCTGACAAGGCCTGTCCTTAGCAGGTTTTTCTCTTAGTAAGCAGTTAGCATTCACCCCTGGTGTGGGCAGACTACAGAGTATTAATCAATAATCCCTTTTGTCAGGGCTTTCAAGATTTGGCGTTGGAGGTAGGATTCCTGGATTTCGTCTTTCTGAGCCTCAACTTTGAAAAGACCTCTTTCCAGAAGTCTCTTTCCTTTCCAAAAGTAAAACACGCCGTGAGAGATCTAAGCCACACATCTTTATTTGGGAGCTTCCTATGGTAGCAATCTCTTACTGGCAGTGGTAATAATAAAACAAGAATTATAAACATTATAATTTATTTAGTACTTTTATTATATTCCGGATATTGTGCAAAGGGCCACTGAGCCTGGCAGGCAGGGGCAACATGAATCTTTCTAGTCCCAGCTGGCCTTTTCCAAACAGAGAATCAGACTTCAGCGAAGCAAGATGCTACCAACTCAACCCCGTAAAAGGGCAGGACCTTCCTTCTGCCCGTCCCCACTACTGACCCCAATTACCTTACCAGAGACGCAGGGGGATATAGTTTGAGAAGCCGAGGTTGTCCCACTTACCAACTGGATCACCTTAAGTGACATAATTTCTCAGCTCCCCAGTTCCCCAGTAAAATGAGGAAAACGGACAAGACCTGCCTAACAGTGAGCTAGTCAAGCTAAATTTGTCTCATGTATGTGAAAGCACTAAATATCAGGCTTGGTACACATTCAGCCAAAACACGGACATAGCATCCCCCCAGCACCACTACCTGGGGACTCAGGACTTTTCTCTTGTGAATCATGACTTAGAGGCAGGGTTTGGGAACTGGATACACCTGGGCACACATCTCTAGGTCATCATGAGCTCTCTGAACTCTGCTCATCTGTAAAATGGGAACAATGACAGGGGCTCCTTCTCAGGACTTTTCTCAGGTCCCAGTGAGATCTTACATATAAATCTCTCAGCATAGAGGCTGGCCCGCCATCATGTTCCTCAAGGTTGTTATAGAACGTTTGGTTTGGCTTTGTTTTCAAACGTCTCTTCTTTCATTTCCCCATCATGTGCTAGCAGGCACAGAGTCTGCTGGCACTCATTTGAGAGGACAGTGTTTGAATCACCACTCAGGCTGGTCTGTGGATGGGCAAACGCAGAGCTCATCACGTTCTAACAATTCACAGGGAACATGATGTGGCCCCAGACTGTATTTTGAAAGCATCCTTTTACTGGCTTCTGGGGAATTGACACCTCCTTCCAGATCTTTATTTTAGAGATATCTCTACTTAAAAGGGCAAAAAATGTTCAAGGGAAGAGAATTATATTCTTGTTCTCAGACGTTGTTCTGAAAAAGGAACAGAAAGTGCTCCCAGTAGGTCAGCATCAATACAATTCTACATTTAATGGTGTGGTTTGCTTTTGTGAATTCTTTATGAGCTGGTCATTAACAGCATAATCACTGATTGGAATCGGTGCAGAGGGAGGAATTTCTTTTGAATCTTAATTGTAAAGCAGATGGAATGAGTTTGTGTACTGACCTGGGAAGGGGTCTGAAGACATCTTTTCAGTGGAGTCGAAACAAACAGACCAGCGCACACACAGCCTGCCTCCAAACTCAGCCTAGAAGGTGATAGGGAAGGAAAACCAGACAGATCTTCCTTGGGCTGAACTCTGGCTCCGGTGGCAAAGGGTTTTGAAATCTTGGTTGACCACCAGAGAGACAAACGCTAGAAGGATGGTCAAATATATTCATCAAGCGTGTTCTGAGCCCCTAATAAGTACCCTGACCTAGATGCTTACTCCATACCAACCACACAACCCTGGGAAAGCTCCTTATTCTCCCTGAGTCTATTTACCTACCTATAAAATGGGAATAATAATGCCTACTCAGGAGGACCGCTGTGAGATTTAATGAACTTCTGTCTGGTACAAGGTAACTGTTCATTATGAACGATGATAATTGCAGGTGATATTTATTAAGTGTCTACTCTGTGACGAGTGTTTTATATGGGTTATCTCATGTAACACACACAATCCTGTAAGTAGGTATTCTTTTTCTTTTTTAAAAAAACAGAAAATTTAGACTTAAAGAAGGTAACTTACTTTCCTTGGTTTCAAAGCCAGCAAAATTAAGCTAGAACCAGGTTTTAAATTCAGATAATTTTATTTCAAATCTCAGATCTTAATTCCTACAATATCGTGGTCAGCGACTGAAGCAGGAACATCTGGATTCATCAATAGGTAAACCACCATCCTGGCCCCCCAGTAGCTTGCAGACTGATGGGAGAGTCAGACATGTAAACACATCAATGACTCAGCAATGTGTTAAACACTGGAATAGAGTCCCAGACAAATGCTGTGACTATATCAAGGAGAGAGGAGCTGATCTGCCTGGTGGAGTGAGAAAAGAATCACAGAGGAGGAAATGTTGAAGCTGAGGAGCTCGCCAGGCTGAGAAAAGGGAGGGGTGGTCAAAACAAGAAAATGGTAGAGCAGTTACAAGTTCAAAACATCCTGAAAGGACACGCTTTACCCAGGCTAAGATGGGAAGTCCGGTGTGCCTTTAGTGGATGGAGTGTGGACTGGGAAGGCAGAAAGAGCTCTGCGTGGAGAGTTTACTGGAGCCAGACTGTGAAAGGTCTTACGTATGGCAAGTTCGGGCATTTGTCGTGTAGAAACCAAGGGGTGAATGGTAGTTAAGCAGAACAATAAATGTATCAAGTTGTGTTTTTTAAGAAAACTCTCTGATAGCAGTTTGGGGTAGCAGAGGCAGAACTGGAAAAGGTGAAAATGACTTTGAAAATTCGATAAAGCACTGGTGAGTGACAGACAAATTAGAACACGGTGTCAGCAAACTGTAGCCTACAAATGAGGCAGGATGAGTGCTCTGGTCCAAGAATGAAAGGCATGTTGTAAGATGGGGAATCGTGTCTGCATAAAGGTCAGACACAGAGATGGGGAGGCTTTAAAATGAGAAATGAAAGAGGGGAAATGCCCAGATAAAAACCGTTTGCTTGAGGAAGATAAGCATGCATTCAGACATTCAATAAGTTCGTATTAAGTGCTTATTAAATTGTCGGCACTGGGGACAACACAAAGATGAACACATCGCTGTAGTTCCTGACCTCAAGGAGCACAGAGTCAATACTTACGAAGCACATAGAGCACAGGAGGGTACCAGGGGTCACATGGGAAAGACCTTGGAAAACATGCCCAGGTTTCTCTCCACCTTGCTACAGAGTGAGCGTGGATGATGAAAAATTTGACCTGCTGGTCATCACCCAGGGGAGCAATGCACTCCCAGAGCATCACAGGGACCTGGCGAAATAGAATTTGATATAGGATGACCAGGACCTAGGAAGGTATTCTTTTTCCCTTCAAAATAAAAAGGATGTAGGTTCCATAGACCCAACATTGAGCCTCTGAGTGATCTTGATTGGTAACTTCATCTTTCTCCTGTTTCTACAGCCTCTTCATCTGAAGAGTGTGGACGATAATATCTTCCACCTAGGTTTGTGGTGAGGGGACATTATGAAATGCCTATTGAAGGGACTGGAATACAGCAGAGTATTACAGTGCTGGAGTCTCTGAAGAAGACCTAGATTTATCTCTCCTCCCTGCCCAGATTTCTAAGCAAGGACGGAAACAAAACACAAGAGTATTCCGTTATAACCTACATGGGAAAAGAATCTGAAAAAGAATGGACATATGTATATGTATAACTGATTCGCTTTGTTGTACACCTGAAACTAACACAACCTTGTAAATCAACTATACTCCAATATAAAATAAAAATTAAATTAAAAAAAACAGTGAGAGGCCCGCATACCGCAAAAAAAAATTAGCTACTATTAATAAACATCTTTATTTTCATTATAAAGATGGAGGTCAAATATTAACTTTATTACTGATTATGTGCATAAGGAACCACCTTGAAATTTAGTCACTTAAAAACAATACTTATTTTGCTCCTAAAGCTGCCATTTGGACACGGCTGAATGGGAACAGCTTGTCTCTGCTCCACCCAGCATCAGTTGGGGCAACTTGAAGGTCAAGGGCTAGAATCATGTGAAGCCTCAGTCCCACAACTGGTAATCGATGCTGCCATCAGCTGAGACCCATGGCTGGGACACTGATAGATGTCTTCTCCATACACTGGCTGGGTTCCATGAACAAGGCTTCCCAGAGGGCCAGGCAGAAGCTGTATTGCCTTTTATGACTTAGCCTTGGCATTCGTCTGGCGTCACTTCTGCCATTTTCATAGACCTGCCCAGACGTAAGGGTGGGGACGTATATTCTCGTCTCTTGATGGAGGAGTATCAACATCACATTTGGGATATATATTGGCGCAGTCATCTTTGGAAAGTACAGTCTGCCCCACCGAGAGATGCTAACCTGTCAGGCTAAATTATGGAGGAGGGTTTAATAAAATGACTATTGACAAGGGTGTGGGAAAGGTTTAGAAAATGACCTGGACCTAGTTACCAAGGAAGCTGTTACTACATCTTAGCCTAAAGGGATAACAGGGAGGAGGGTTGCCTGACAGAGCCACAGACTTCAGTAAGGAGGACAACTAAAGGCAGTCAGTTCGGAGAGAGCCAAGGGAATAAGTACCCCCACCCTCACTCTCCTCCTTCCTTTTGATCTCCTTCTAGACCCCCCAACCCGAGTCTGCAACCAGAGGGCAAGGTAGTCTGTTGATGCAGGAGACAGTGTGAGATGCAGCACAGAACAGAGAAAGTAGACCTCGACCTGAAGGGACAAAGAAAAGTCACACGGCACAAAATCCATGTTGGAAATGGATCGACTATCTTCCAGCCTCTCAGTTTCGAACTAGGACCATCAGTAGGAAGTTTGCGTTTGCAAAGCAGAGAGCTTTACCCTGACCATTGCCCCCTATGGATTGTGTAGAGAAGGAAGGAGAAAGGGACCATATCAGTCCCCTCTGGCACGTTAGTCCAAGCAGAAATGGGGATGGGTCACCAACTGGACAATTCACTCCATCACTCTGGAGATGGAAGATGCAAAGGGGGTGGAGGAGGGGAAAGTCCCAATCAAGAAATTGGGTGGGCGTGGAAGGGAGATTCCCCCCAACAGGGTTCAGTCATTCTCTCCCTCTCTCCCTACCTGCCGCTCGCCTCCCATTGAAAAGGAAACAATGACACCAGGTTATGTGAGTGGAGTGCAGGGTAGAGACAGAGATTTTTGTCTGCATTAAGCCAGTAGCATGATCCATCAATTTCAGGCACGTCAAACAGACCAGTTTAAAACAAAAGACTTTTCATTGGATTTCTGCATTTCCCACGTACACAAATAATACGAGAGGAGACAAGCAATACCCGAGCATCTCAATCTTCCTGCTTCCAGATCCTAACAGAACCTGACATTCTTCAGTGCAACTTCTCAAATAAACAGCCAGGAATGGACAGGAGACAAATGCTTTGTGCAAACACCAATAATTCTCATTCTATCCTCTTACATATTGACACGTTCTAGCAGTAATCTTTGTTGTTTTTAAGCTGTTCGCCTTTGGGAGAAGGTGAAGAGGCTCGGAAGGCAATTCCAATGATGGAGAAAGCAGAAGCGGAAGAAGACTGACGTGGGAGATGGTAGCCTGGCAGTGTCCTCCTCTGGGAACCCACCCCGGACCTCCCAGACCTCTCTCCCTCTCCTTTTCACTCCCCCAACACATTGAATCATATATGGCATCTCTCTGTTCATACGGCCCACCCTCCTAAAGGGCAGAGGCAGCTTCTTAGAGGTAGAGGCTGTATCTTTCTTACCTGTATATAGCTCAGTACCTGGTTCATTACACATGAGGTGTTTAACAGCATGAAATAGGGTAGCTTGGAGTGAACACACAGCTAAGGAGATACTTGTAACATTCTTCCTCTTCTTCACTTGAAATGTTCCATAAATGACACATGGGAAATTGCTGTCACACCACAACACCTATAATGCATTATACTCGTCTGAGTGCTGAGAGGTGTGTGGTGGTCAAGACCCAGGGCCTCCACGGTCAGACTAGTATAGACTATTTCAAATCCCCAAAATATGGCACTATTGTTAAAAGCAAGATGGTATTGGTTCAAATCCCAGCTCAACTTATTACCAGCTGTGTGATTCTGATGGAGTCACTCACCCTCTCTGTGACTTGGTTTCATCATTCGTAAAATTGGGAATATAATAGAATCTACCTCATAGAGTGGCTTGAGAATCACATGAGCCAATATATAAAAACTTTTGGAACAGAACCTGACATAGAGCAAGCACTATGTTAAAATTAGCTACTATTAATAAACATCTTTATTTTCATTATTAATGTTAATAACTTGTATCTGGCTACTACCCCAGTCTCCTGCAATTTTAGAAGTGGAGCGAATCTTAGAGGTCCTGCATTCCATCCTCCTGCCACTGCACCTCTGATGGGTAGGTGCACGTTGCCACACTTTTGTCCCCATAAAATTCAGTGAGGTAGATATCATTACTCCCCCATTTTATAGCTGGGGGAACTGAAGTTCAAAGGGAAAGCTACCCCTGGTCACACAGCCAGGAAATGGTGGCGTTTGAATTCCAACAGAGATCTCCATACCCTCAACCTTTAATCAGCTCTTTTTTAGCTGGAGTCTCACTCTGGGCTCCAGTCATTGCGTGTGAGCTAGTCTTCTCTCTCCCACCGCTATTTCCTCTTGCTCCGTCCCCTCCAACCACTTTAATAAGTGTAAAAATACTTTTACTGATCTATTCATCCATAATTTTCTGAATACCCACATGTGCCAGTCGTTAGCATGTGTGCTGTGGGTACAAAAATGGAGTCTAGAGAACTCTGAGTTTCTAGTGCCAGTTAAACCAAAGTACCTGTCTCTTTCATGATGGAGACAGAGGGGGAGATGGACAGCCACAGTAAATGTCTCAGGCCGAGGCCCCCCTGCAAAGCCAAGCCTCAGTCAGGGGCTTACATGCAGGTACTTTGTTTTGGAAAGTGAGCCTGGCAACAGGAGTGGGAGACTGGATAGTGAATCGTAGAAGGAGGGGAACCCATCTAAGGGCATGAGGCATAATATGAAGTTGGTCCCCCGTAGTGGACAACAGGGACACAGTTCCCCTGAGGGCTTCAGAGGAACCGTCTGGAATGCATCTCAGAATCGTCTACCAACATTTATCTACCAGCTCTTATCCTCTATGGCTCAGGGGTTCACCGTGAGGTGTTAATTGCGTGGGACTTCCAGATAGCACACCTTGAGTGCCACCCAGGCCTCCCAAAGCATCCTCTGCTGGAAATCCAGAGATGCCCCGGGGCAGAAAACAGTGCAAGTACATTCACCTGGATGGAGCAGGCGGCTTCCGTAATGGCTGGAACAAAAGGAGGACCAGCAAAATCAGCATCAGCTAAGAAGTTACTGTAGAAACAAATTCTCATGCCCCACCCCAAGACCCACCAAGCCAGACGCTCTGGGGGTGGGCTCAGCAAGCTGTGCTTTACCAGTCCTCCAGATGATTCTAATGCACACTCAAGTTTGAGAACCACCCGTCTACAGAATTGTGGCACAGGATACAAGACGTGTCTAATACAGGTAACTGCACTTACCCGTAATTCTAGCGACTGAATATTCAAATAACTTCAGATCCCAAAGTAGAAATCTGCAGATCACCTTCAACTCTTCCCACTTCCTCATCTCCCATGTCCAACACAGCCTCGGCCATTACAATAATTTATTGTTTATGACTACAAACGGGGGCGGAATTTGCCACCCTAAAATTTGTCTCTTTGGCATAAGGATTATTTTGAGTTGACTGTTTTTTTCCAATATTTTATTATGAAAAATGTCAGCTATATAGAAAAGTTGAAATGATTTTACAGTGAAAATTCACCACCTAGATTCTAAAATGAACATGTTACACCACTTCATCTAGATCTACAGCTATCCATCTATCAATCCTTCTATTTATTTATCAGTCAACTTTTGGATACATTTCAGAGTAAGATGAGTTCTTGAGTACCCTGCCCCGTAAATATTTCAGTGTATCATAAACTAGAGTTATTACTTGTTTAAAAGAGTATAGTATTTGTTTAAGGCTATTATTTTTTCTCTTGAGGTAAAATTTGCATAGCATGGAATGCATAAATCCTAAGGGCGCCATTTGATGTGTTTTAACAAATGCATACACCTGTGTAACCCAAACCACCAACAAGATACAGAAAATGACCATTATCCCATTATGCCCCTTCCCTTGCGATCTCACTCCCCTTCTCTCCAGAGGAAACATCTGTTCTGATTTTCTTCACAACGGATTAGTTTCCCCTATTACAGAACTTCACACAAGTGGAACCACACCATACTCTTGTATAAGGCTTCTTTCTCTCAATGTAATGTGTTTCAGATTCAACCACATCGTTTCTTTATCTGTATTTTTTCTGATATCCCTTGTTTTTCTGAGCGGCCAGTTCAGTAGTGCTCCTTTGTATGAATATACTACAGTTTGTTCTCCTATTTATGGACACCTAGGTTGTTTTCTGGGTTATGGCTCTTATGCATAAGGTTGCTATTAACTTTTGCCTACGAGTTATTTTATGGATTTATATTTCCATTTTTCTTGGGAAAATTTGAGCCGACTATTTTTTATGAAACTTCAGATACAGGAGAAGCTGTAAAAAATCAAGTCAAAGTTACACTTTTGTAAGAGACATTTATATTTATAGGGAAATCTCCATTTGTAAGGGTGTCACACTCTCTGTACCTGGAAGAGAAAAAAGATTCTAAATCTCTAGAAATCCTTATCGATAGAGAATACATTGACTTAAAGCTGTGTAACAAACATTTCCAAGTTTACTATGCTTTTCCTAGTAACCTCCCATAACTGCTTACCACACCTCTCACACACATCATCTTTTGTCTTTAGGGGGAGATATTATTTAAAGTAGTGGCTTGAGCCATTTCGAAAATAACTCAGTTTTCTTGGGTCTTTCCCACATATACGGGACGGGAGGTATACATGTTATTAAACTTTTGTTTGTCTTTCTCCTGTTAATTTGTCTTCTATTACAGGAGGGTCTCAGCGAAGAACCTAGAAGGGGAAAGGAAAAATTATTTCCCCTCTCCCTCAACTACTTTCACTACAAAAGAAACCACATGTCCCACAGCCTAAAATTACTATTTAGCCCTTAGAGAAAAAAATTTCCAACTCCTAAAATAGAGAGTCCAGAAATTGATCCACACAAATATGGTCAGTTGATTTTTGACCAAGTTGCAAAGGCAATTCAAATGGTAATCCTTTCAGGAAGTGGTATTGGAACAATTATGTTTCCATGTGCAAGAAAATGCACCACAATCTGTATCTTGCACCTTATACAAAAATTAACTTCAAGTAGGTAATAGATATAAATGGAAAATATAATCATATAAAACGCTTATAAAAAAATTTCAGCAAAGAACAAATTGTGACCTTAGGCAAAAATTCTTAGACATGATAACAAAGGCATGATACATTTATAAAGTACGGTTCATTTAAAAAACTTCTACTTTGCAGAAAGCAATGTTAAGATAAGGAAAGGGAAAGCCAGATACCGAAAGAAAATATCTGCAAATCATATATCCACACACAGAAAACTGTATTTAGTATACATAAACAAAGTAAAAACTAAGCTATAAGAAACCAAACCTGATTTTTTAAATGGGCAAAAGATTTGAACACATACTTCACCAAAGATATTTGGATGGCAAATAAAAAAATGAAAAGATTCTCACCATCATAAGTCATTAGGGAATGCAAATTAAAATCATGAGAGATCCCTGCACACCTGTTAGAATGGCTAAAATAAAAAATTGTTTTAAATTGGACACTACCAAGTGCTGGTAACTTCAGAGAGCACTGGATCTTTCATGCTTTGCTGTTGTGAATGTAAAATGATACAGGAAAATATTTCAGCAATTTCTTATAAAGTTGTAGACATACACTTATTGCCTGGCCAAGAAATCACACTCCTTATATTTACCCTAAAGGAATGAAGACATGTTTGCTTAAAAAACTGTATGTGAATATTTATAACAGCTCTATTCAAAATCACTCCAATAAACTGTAAGTTACAAATAAGTCCTTCAGTAGGTGAGTGGATAAACTATGGTACATCCGTACAATGGAATACTACTCATCAATAAAAGAAACAACGTATTGGTAGTCACAGCAACTTGGATGAATCTCAAAGGCATTATGCTGTGTAAAGGAAGCCAAGCTTAAAAGATTATATGCAGTATACTGCATGACATCTTAGCAAAGACCAAACTGTAGATAGATGCCAAAGGCTAGGAATGGGGACAGGTGAGACAACAAAGGAACAGCATGAGGGCGATTTTCTAAATCACGGGGCTGTTCTGTGTCATGATTGTGAAGGTGGTGACACAAATCTATGTAATAAAACTCATAGAACTGTACAGCAAAATAAAATGAGTCTTGTTGTTTATAAATTAAAAACAAACAACCAAAAACAAAATCTAGAAGGTAGGCTCTGGGTCACTTTATCTATTTGGTTCCCAGCTGCAACTTTGGCTCGCTGTGTGAACTTCAGTGAGTCACTTAACCTCTCTTTGCCTCAGTTTCCCAACTTGTAAAATGAAGTTAATATTTTCTGACTCATAAAATTTTTGTGAAGATTGACTGAGAAAATCATATAAAGCACCCAGAGTGTGGCATATAAAATAAACGTAATCATAAAGGAAAATTACTTATTATTAAGTTTAGTCCACTTGTTACACTGAATTGATTTTACTTTGTTGTTCAAAAACTGATCTCTTCAGGGGGTTTGCACAGCAATTCTCACTTAATTCAGAATATCCTTATTTCTCATAGCAAGTTTTTCATCTGTACCAGATTCAGAAGGATTTTATGAATTTTGTACTTTATCTTTTTAAAGACCATGAGGTCATCCCTACGTATTAAACTGTCTGTCTGACTCCCAGGCTTCAAAGGTTTTTCAAGTTTGCCAGTTTAAACTAGTTTGGGGGAGGACGTCAGGACCGAAAACTGGAGTCCAGAAATGGCGCGGTGTCATTTGTTTAACACTGCATGGTTTGAATTCTTCCCAGCTAGTCCTGAATACCATCACTTTGATGGAGTGAATTGTGATTCTTGACACATAACAACAAATGACTCACACACTCTTCCTCAACCGTGGAATTTTCTCAGTTATTCTTTTCTTTCCTGTCCTGTGGTTCTTGAAATAATCTCTCTTTTATATTCCTTCCATCCCCCAGCCCCTAGGTTCCCACCAGCCCTAACACTCTAAAATAAGGAGATGTTGGCCTTTGATATGCCATTTTTATCTTCAAAGGACTAAGTGTCTCCGTTCTCCTTTGCAAATCATCATTAGTCTTCTTTAGCATATTTTCCACCGGAGATAATTGTTGTGACACGTCCTCAATTCCTTTCTAATGAAAGTGGAGCGTACCCGAAGGCTTTTCAAAATTTGAACAAAAGGATTTCATCTCAGTCACACAAAACACAATCATAACCAGCTGTCAGTTCAATGGCTTAACAAATGTATATTGAACATCATTTGTGCCATGCACGATAGGAACAAACATGACTAAGAACGGCCCCGTGGAGCCACAGGATTCTCAGATACTGCTGGGGAGAGTGTAAATTGGAATAACACTCGAGAAAACAGTTTGCCATTATTATTAAAGCTGAAGATGTACCCTATGACCCAGCCATTCCACACGTGGGTCTATATCTTAGAGAACCTGTGTGTGTGTGCTCCAAGAGAAGTGTCTAAAAACATTACAGCACCCAAACCAGAAACAACCCGAAGACTCATCAGCACTTGAATGGATAACATACTGCTGTATGTTTATACAATGGCACACAGAAATGAAAATTAATTAACGACAGCTATGCACAGCAACGTGGTTGCGTCTCACAAACACTGTCAAACAAAAGAAGCCAGACATAAAAGAGTACATTTGATTATATAAAGTTTGAAAAAGGTATAACTAAGCCATACTGTGGTACAGATGGTGAGTAAAAGATAAGTATGAAATGGCTACCATAAACTCAAGAGTTAATGGTTACTTCTAGCAGGGAAGGGAACGAGTCATCAGTGATGCTTTTGGGATATCAATAATGTTTTATGTCTTAACTTGGGTGGTTATTTCATAAGTGTCAACTTATACTCATTCAACTATATATACATATATACATTATATATATGTGGACCTATAGTTATACATATATCTCATGCTATTTTCTTATATCAATTTCTTATGTCAATTTATACTCATTTAACTATATATAACTATATATATGTGTATATGTAGTTATATATATATCTCCCTTATGCTCTTTTCTTATGTATATTATGCTTCATAATAAAAAGGTTTTTAAAAAGATGAAATTAAAAGAGAAAAGTGGAGAAAGAGATCCCACCATCTTTCTCTCACTGGATGCAAAGTGCATGGAGCAGCTCTTTAAAGACTGTGAAAAGTAAACAGCAGCAGGTAGACGAGGGAAGATGAGAATCTGAACCACCAGGTGGGAGGTGTGTTTACCACAGTTTTTCCTCCAGCATTCCCCAGCCGAATGCAGTGCGGCCTGAAGCCAGGAGGCGAGCATCAACATGAACAGAGAGCTCCAGAAGAAGCTTCTAGCTGTGGCTCCAGGCACAGGAAAGGGAACTGCTAGCACTCAGAGGGAGTATGGAAACACTCATTTTTTTCCTCCTCTCTGTTCTTACATACCCGGATCTGAAGAAATATTGAGTGTTGTCAGTGGCAGAGGCCCCTGTGGGTGGCCACGAGGGCCAAAACTCGGAGAGAGGGGATCTGGCTCTCTGATCTGTACAACTGTGATCCCTAGAAGCTGGGGCAAATATTGATTTTTTTTTAATACATGTTTTTATTTTAGAATAGTTTTAGATTTACAGAGAAGTTGTGAAGGTAGCACAGAGAATTCCCATTTACCCCACAGGCAGTTTCTCCTACTGTTAGCATCTTACATCAGTTTCTTTTTCTCTGACCTCCCGCAGCTTGGCCCTGGATACACGCACAGGTAAGTGGTTGGTGCAGCAATGTACCTAAAGCCCCACCTTTCTATCCAAAGGAGGGGAAAGCGGATCCCAGGCAAATGTAAAGTGCCAAAGACATAAGGGAGACAGAGGAGCTCAGGAAAGTGACTGCATAAAGTGGTCAGTGAATTCCTGTGCTCACCCCCAAGCTGTGCCCACATGGGTCTGGTCCTAATCAGCATTCCTAATACTGAGAACTGAACCAACAGCTCTACCACTACTCATGTACTTAGACTGATCCCCAGGGGGTGCAGACACGGGCAGACCTAATAGCACTGTGGAGGTTTGGAAACAATTGATATTAGAATCAGAGTCCACAGAAGGGAGGTTAGAACTTTCCACCTGAATCTAAGCAGACTGATTTTCTACTCATACAAAAATATGAAAAATCAGTTAAAAGATGACACAGGGCTTCCCTGGTGGTGCAGTGGTTGAGAGTCCGCCTGCCGATGCAGGGGACACGGGTTCGTGCCCCGGTCCGGGAAGATCCCACATGCCGCGGAGCGGACAGGCCCGTGAGCTATGGCCGCTGAGCCTGCGCGTCCGCTCGGCAACGGGAGAGGCCACAACAGTGAGAGGCCCACGTACCGCAAAAAAAAAAAAAAAAAAAAAAAAAAAGATGACACAGATGTTGGAATGATAATGACAAGGGGTTCAAAGCAGTCAATATACAAATGCTCCAATAAGCAATCGTCCACAATTTTGAAACAAGTGGAAAAATAGAAAGTCTTGTTAAAGAAATAAAAGATATATCAAAGAATCAAATAAACATTAAAAATAGAAAAATTGAAATTAAAAAAAACCCTCCCTGGATGAATTAGTTGCAGATTAGAGATGACAGAGTAGACATTTAGTGAACTTGAAGTATATGAATAGGAATTATCCAACTTGAAGAACAGAGAGAAAAAGATTGAAAACAATAAGCTGTCCCTCAGAGACCTGTGGCACTCTAACAGAAGTCTAATATTTGTGTTACCTGAGTCCAAAGGGGGAAGATAAAGAGTGTGATGGTAAAAATATTTGAAGAAATAAAGGCTGAAAACTTCCCAAATTTGGCAGAAGACTTAAAGCTACAGATTGAAGAGGCTCAATGAATCCCAAACAGGACACCTTCAAAGAAATGCACACACAAAGACACATCACACTCAAACTGCTGAAACTGAAGACAAAGAAAAGGATCCTGAAAGCAACCAGACAATGTATTAACTAAAGGAGAACAGTTATTCAAATGACTATAAATTTCTCATCAGAAATCATGGAGGTCATAAAAAAAGTACTATAATATTTTTCAAGTGCTGAAAAAGAAAAATTGCCAATCTAGAATTCTGTATTTAGTGATCTACATCAGGAATCAAGTTAAAATAAAGGCATTCTCAGATGGAGAAAAGCAAAGAGAATTTCTTGACAGCACACCTTTAAAGCACACTTGCTTCAAAGGAATTTCTTCTTCGGGCAGAAGCTACATGGAACCAGAAGAAAACCTGGGATGTTAAGAATGAAGAACAAGAGATACAGAAAATATCCAGATGATACCATGGGCAATTCTTTCCTCCTGAGTTTTTAAAAATGCATTTCACAGTTGAAAGTAAATATTATAACATTTTCTGGTTTTAATGAATTTAGCTGTAATAGATGACAAATATAAAAGTGGGAGGTAAAGTTACCTGTATAATGGTAAGTTTTCTGTATTCCACTTGGAGTGATAAAATTTTGATTATAAGTGGAGTGCAAGAAGTTAAATATGTGTATTGTAATCTCTTTGTTGACTAAAATGACTATTAAAATGGATATAGTCAAAGTCTAAATAGAAACATTAAAATAAAATACTAAAGAACATTAAAATGATTCATAAGAGAGCAGGGTAAGGGAAATAGAGAAACAAAACCAAAGGGAACAGAAAATAAAACAATAAATCTAAATCAAAACATAATAATCACATTAAATGTAAAAGGTCTAAATACACTAAATAAAAGACATATTTTTCATAATAGATAAAACACATGACCCAAGTATATGCCATGTATAAGAAACTCACTTTGAACATAATGATATAGATAAGTTGAAATTTTTAAAAAATTGTTTAAAATGACATATCATGCAAACACTAATAAAAAGAAAGCTGGAGTGACCATGCTAAATAGACTTCAGAGAAAAGAAAATTAGCAGGAGTAAAGAGAGACAATATATAGTGGTAAAAGGGTCAATTCAACAAGAAATCCAAAAGGTATATGCGACCTAACAAGTTTCAAACCACATCAAGAAAAGCTAACAGAACTGAAAGGAGAAACAGATAAATCCACAACCATAGTGTGAGATTTTTAACCCTCCCCTTTCAGTAATAGATAGAACTAACACACAAGAAATTAGCAAGGATATGGAAGAACTGAACAAAAACATCAGTCAACCAGACCTCATTGATTTTATGGAACATTCCACCCAGAAACATCAGAATACATATTCTCTTCATGTGCACATGGAATACTTCCCAAGACAGACCATATTCTAAGTCATAAGACCAACCTAAACAAGCTTAAAAGAATCAAAATTATGCAGAGTATTTTCTTTGACTATCATGGAATTCTATAATAACAGAAAGTCTGGAAAATCCCAATACAGTTGTTTATTAACAACATATTTCTAATTAATCAATGAGCCAAAGAGGAAGTCTCAAGGGAAACATACATCAAACCGAATAAAAATATAACATACCAAATTTGTCAGCTGCAGCTAAAGCAGTGCATAAGGGAAATGTTATAGTATTAAATGCTCGTGTTAGAAAAGAAGAAAGGTCTCAAATCAATAATCTGTTTCCACCTTGACAAAGTAGGAAAAAAGAGCAAAATAAACCACAATTAAGCAGACGGAAGAAAATAACAAAGAACAGAAATCATAAAAATGAAAAGAGAAAATCAATGAAACAAAATATTGTTTTTTGAAAAGATTAAAAATATGATAAACCTCTAGTGAGACTGACTATAAAAGATACCAATTACCAATATCAGAAATAAAAGAGGAAATATCACTTCAGACCCTACAGACATTAAAAGGATAAAAAAGAGAATATTTTGAACAACCTGACAACATAAGCTTGACAAACTGGAAGAGATGGACCAACACCTTAAAAAGTCACAAACTTCTCAATTTCATCCAAGGTTAAATAGATAAGCTGAACAGACTTATAACTATTAAATAAGTTGAATTCAGAGTTTTTAAAGCCTTCCAAAAAAGAAATCTCCATACCCAAATGGTATCATTGCATATCAAACATTTAAGGAACAAATAACACCAATTCTACACAATCATAAGCAGAGGAAACACTTCCCAACTCGTTTTATGAGACCAGCATTACACTGAGACCAAAGAGAGTTCAGAGCTGGCAGTACAAAACTGGGAGTCAGCAGCATAATGGGAAATAACAGTGCATGTAAAATCCATGCAATTAGCTGAGATTACCCGAGGAGACACAGCTAATAGGAAGAACCCAGAGCCCATGGTAGAATGCTGGGAAACCACAAGGGGCTGGCAGCTGAGAACAGGGTCAGTGAAAGAGACCAAGAAGAAGTGGTCAGAATTGAGACCAAGAGAAGCAACAGCTTCACAAAAAAACGAGACGTCAACAGTATCAAAAGAAGCAGTGTGATTCAAAACAAGAAGAAAGGTGCCTGCATTTATTGTCCACTTAAGAGTATAGCCTCCCTAAAAAGGAACCATAGTGCACTCGCTGTTTGTGGGACTGTAAACTGGTTCAGCCACTATGAAGAAGAGTTTGAGGTTTCCTCAAAAAAATTAAAATAGAACTACAATATGATCCATCAATCCCACTTCTGGGTATATATCCAAAGGAAATGAAAACTGGTTATGGAAGAGAGATCTGCACTCCCATGTTTACTGCAGCTTTATTCACAATAACCAAGCTATGGAAACAACCTAAGTGATGTCAGTGGATCAATGGATAAAGAAGACGTAGTATATATACACAGTGGAATACTATTTAGCCATGAGGGAAAAAAAGGAGATCCTGCCATTTCTGACAACATGGATGGACCTTAAGGACTTTATGCTAAGTGAGATGAATCAGACAGAGGAAGACAAATACTGTAGGACAGTCCTTCTATCTGGAATCTAAAAAGAACTGAACTCACACAAACAGAGGGTGGAATGGTGGTTACCAGGAGCTGTGAGTTGGGGAAATAGGAGAGATGTTGTTTAAGATACATACTTGCAACTAGTAGATAAATAAGGCCTGGAGACCTAGTACACAGTAAAGTGATTATAGACAACAAAACTGTATTATAAGCGTTAAACTTGCTAAGAAGATAGATCTTAATTGTTCCCACCACTGGAAGAAATGATCATTATATGATGTGGTGGAGGTGTTAGCTAACTCTACAATGGCAAACAATTGCAATACAAATGCATTAAATCAATATGATGTACCCCTTAAACTTACACAGTGTTATATGTCAATTATACCTCAATTAAAAAAAAAGGAGCATAGGCTTTCAAATCCATCTCACTGGGTTCAAATCCTGGCTTCACTAACTCAGAGCCTCAGTGCCTTCATCTATAAAATGGGCTGATAATAGTTCCTGCTTCACAGATTGCTGTCCAAAACTAATGGGCTAATGGGAGTAAACACTTGGCACAGTTGCCTGGCACAAAGAAAGTGCTAGATAAGGGCTTCCCTGGTGGCGCAGTGGTTGAGAGTCTGCCTGCCGATGCAGGGGACACGGGTTCGTGCCCCGGTCCGGGAACATCCCACATGCCGTGGAGCGGCTGGGCCCGTGAGCCATGGCCGCTGAGCCTGCGCGTCCGGAGCCTGTGCTCTGCAACGGGAGAGGCCACAACAGTGAGAGGCCTGCATACCGCAAAAAAAAAAAAAAAAGAAAGTGCTAGATAAATACCAGCTACTAATATTTCAGTGCCCTTCCTGCTGACCTTCCTGGCAAGAGTCAGACCTAACATATGTGGAAGCAAAATGAGGTAAGCAACCAACCAACCCCCCGCCTCAGCTGGTCTCACTGCAAACACATCACGATTGCCTTCGCAGCAAATTCTGGCATCAATAGAGCTTCAGCCCTTCTCTGAAAATGCTCAGAGAGCACAGTGAAAACCCAATCACGGGGGTGACCTTATTTTCTGACCGTGCCATGTAAATAAGCCTTATCTTCCACATATAATTCAAAGGCGGCATGGTATTTATATAGGAACTGTAGGCCAGTTCTCCAAAGATCATGGTTCCAGCCCTGGATTCTGCCACCAATGGGCTGTGTGAGCCTGGGCAATTCCATTGACTTCTCTGAGCCTCGTTCCCTCCTCAGTACTGACATTTATCTTCCCGTCTCATATAATGCCTGTAGGGCTTGAGCAGTAACTGACAGCGGACTCTTCCCCTCCGTCAACATTCCTGAGAATCTTCAAGACGCGGCTGTGTCTAAAGTTGCCAGCCTGAGACTTACCTGGGAGATCTTGAAGATCAGCAGGCCAGTATGGATGACAGCATCACTCCATAGAATTTCAAATCCCCTTCCAAGAGGTCAAGAGGTTACCCAACCTTTCTGCCATAATGTCCGTGATGGAGGTCTCACTACCCATCAAGACTAAACCCTAAAAGCCTGCTCCACGTTTGAACAGCTCTTGCCATCCAAAAGTCCCCCTGAGGGGACCTGGGTGCCAAGCCAAGTCCTGACCCCAATTAACTGTGAAACCTTGGACAAGATACTTCCCCTCTGCACACCAGTTTTCCAGAGTCCATGGGAACCACCCAAGGAGATAAACAAAAAGCAAGTAACTTTCCAACCAGAATACTTTGTTATTGTTTAAAAAGATTTCCCACCCGCCCCCTCCTTCTCTATCTATTTGGGTGGCATTTAATGTCCATGGAAGTGTAGGTTTTAAAGTTACCATGGCAAAAATGCTAGATGACAGTGATGCAAAATGGGTTGAGGGGAACTTCATCTTATAACTGCTTCTCATTCAGGGTCACAGGAGGAAATCAACTCCCCATCATTTCCCAATTATTTCTCCTCCTGAAGCCCATTAAGGCTTTCTCAATTCATAATCAATACATTAAGTCCCTCTGTTTTATAAAACAGTTCATCAATATTTTATGGTTTTAATAATTTATGTTTTATTACAGAAGCAGATGGAAACTTACAGCACACACGTTCTCAAGAGACGACAGAGGAGATAGAAAACCTGAGTTGCAGATCCTAGACTTAAATAACCAGCTTTTCCAGGCCCCTGCCTCCAATTTAGAACTTTTGGAGGCAGAATGGTGGCTGGGAGATGACCCACCTGATTAGACACTTCACGAAGGGAGACACCATGTCCGCTTATTTCTTGACCATCTACCCTGTGTCCGGCATTACACTGAATACTCTACAGGCATTATACCACCAGCTCCCGCCAATAACCTGATGACAGACTGAAATCATAGTAGAGTAATCCTAGTTCAGGCCTACAAAATAGAGTTGGGCAGCCATAGAGGACCTGGTCCCAGACATGTCCCTGCACCACTGAGAACCTGAACTTTCTGAACTGTGCCAAAGTCAAGGACACAACCAGCCATTTTTAGAATATCTGCCAGCTGCAACCTGGTAGTGTCAAGGACCTCTCCTTGCAGCTAGGCAACCATTTCAGACCCCAGCCAATCCTTGCTTAACAAGCACCCTTACTTCTTGGCAGCTCCAATCATAATTCTTGACAAACCACATGTGTAACTAACTGTGGCCTTGTGAGTTTTGCCTTTATAAGCTTCCTTCGTTTTATGGTCCAGCAGAACAAACACAGTTCAAGTGCTTCTTGAATCTGTGCTTCCCGGGCTGCAGTCCTAACATAGCCCAAATAAACTCCTCTTTCCTTCAATCAGGTCTTTGTTTCTGAAATTTTGATAAACAAACCATAGGAGAAAAGTATTATTGTCCCCACTGCCCAGATGAAGAAACTGAGGCTCAGAGTTAGCCAGTAACTTAGCCTACTCGGCACAACTAGAAAACGGCAACACCGGGATTGAAATGAAGTCATCCGACTCCAGCATCTATGCCGTTAACAGCATATACAATGGTCAACATATTTTCCTTGGGAAATGTTTATTTATTGAGCACAGACTTTTCTAAGCATTGAGGACGCTGAGATGGACCACACAGACAGGGTCCTGAACTCTTGGAGCTGACGTATTGGTGGGGTTAGACCATGTACAAGTAAACGTTTTTAAAAATCAAGAGAACTCAGAACTCCCACCAGAGTCCATCCAATTTCCCCATTGCGACACAGCTCCTGCAGCCATTTTGCATCGCTAGCCAGGTCATGGTACGACTTGACCATCTCAGCTGGGTTCATATGGTCAAGAACAAAGACCCAGACTGGCCAATGGAGACACCTGACTAGATTCCAAACAAGGACCCCCAGAGGTACATGTTTTGATTAACTTTCCCCCTGGGGTGTGTTTTCCTGACGCACCGATGAATATTCCCCTGGGTGTTAATGTTTCCCCAGTGGCTGTTATTCCCAAGGGAGCTGTGGTTTACTTCAGGGCCAGGGGAGTAGCTTCTTTTGTAAGCCCACAAAGGAACTTCAGGCTGGGGGACACATTTACTTCAGTTTCCAAGGTGGAGATGGATGTATAAAGGCTCACTTCACTATAATTTCATGGTCCACTTATGAATCTATCTCTCACGTTAATTTCTTAAAACTGAGGTTTAAGTTTCATTACCTGTTAGACCCCTTTGCCTAACACAATGCTAGGTGCTCAATAAATGAATGGATGGATCATTGCTGGAGTTCAAAGCTGGGGGCTGTCATTTACTTCCTGTGCAACTTTGTGCAAGTTACTTAACTCTGTGCCTCAGTTTTCTCCTCTATTGAATAGGGCATAAAACAGTACCCACCTCACAGAGCTTTCATGAGGATTAAGTGAGCTAAGAGACATGAAGCTATTAGAAGAATGCAAGACCCATGATGTACACAAAATAAATGATACTTTCCTGTTTTTCACAGGGGGTATATAGTCAAGGCCATTTTCCTGATGAAGATATATAATTTTCCCATGCATATTTTCCCAGTGAGTATTTGTCTCATTCAGGATACATCTCCGTAGGTATTTTAAATAACAAGTCTGGGGTTTTTTTCCAGTATGTATTTTTCCCTGTGCATATTTTTTGAGTGGTCATTTCTCCTAGTGAAAATTTTTCTTGGAGGCATTTTCCCCAGAAAGGCTATTTCTCCAGAGGTTATCCCCACTCCCATCCCCCCTGTTTTTTGCAATGATTTTTTCCAGTGGACACTTTTCCTAGTGAATATTTTCATGGTGAACATTTTCGTAATTAACATTTTTCCTAGGGAGCATTTTTAGCGAGAATTCTTCCTGATGTGTATTTTTCACAGTAAGTACTTTGGCTAGACAGTATACATTTCCACGGAGAAGGAAGTTTGTCTCCAGTGGTTGTTTTTCCAAATAGGCACGTTTTCTCAGAAGTTACATGTTTCTCCTTGAGTGTTTCCACCAAGAAGCATGATCCTCATTATGGACTGAAGTTTGTCCCCCTCTCCCCACGATATATTGAACCCTAATCCCCAGTGTATTTGGAGATATGTCCTTTTAAGGAGGTAATAATTAAGGTTAAATGAGTTCATAAGGATGAGGCCCTGATCCAATAGGAATAGTGTCCTTATAGGAAGAGAGAGAAACACCAGGAGTGTGTGCGCACAGAGGAAAGGCCATGTGAGGACACAGCAAGAAGGCAGCTGACTACAAGCCATGGAGGTTGGTCTCAGGAGAAACCAACCCTACTGACACCATGATCTTAGACTTCTAGCCTCCAGAACTGTAGGAAAATAAGTTTCTGATTTTTTAAACCACGCAGTCTGATGTTCTGTTATGGCAGCCCCAGAAAACTAATATAGTCCCCAGTATTTAATATTTTTCTGGCTGAAGCCAAAATAGCTATGACCTTTGGCCACTTTCTGCTGGTCCCTCCAAAGCATCCCTTGCTCACTCCACATTAAGGCTTAGCGCAGTAGAAGCAGAAAGCCTATACTGGCCTATGGCTCCCTTGTGTGCTGATAAAAGAAAATACCATCCTTAATCCAATTGATTTCCCAGCCTGCAGCCCTCCATAACTCCAGCCCTGCAAAAACAGCTCAACAATGAGTGCCTTGTTCCCATCCGTGCAGCCCGGAGGTTGTACTACAAAGTTGCAGACACATAAAGATTCTGAGGAGTGCAGAGAGGTGGCTTGGGTCATTTTGCCTGGGTAATCATATGGGAGGGGCCACCCCAAGAATCCTCTCCTCAAGGGTCCATCCCTTCCATCCTGAATATGGTTCCAGAGACCTGGATTTGGGTTTGGAGTTGTTCAGACCCTCTCCACTAGAGGGCTTTCAATGGTGATGGGCATAGCATTTGCCCATATCATTTATACATCCAC
Organism: Stenella coeruleoalba; assembly: GCF_951394435.1. NCBI lineage: Eukaryota > Metazoa > Chordata > Mammalia > Artiodactyla > Delphinidae > Stenella > Stenella coeruleoalba. The sequence continues at coordinate 13,338,741 of NC_137157.1, forward strand.
ACATTAGACTTTGAATAATCATATACTAAGTCTATGTGAGCATAAGGAGGAGTACTGAGCAAAACAGACCAGAAAAGCCCGAGAGCCAGGCTGGTGGGTAGAGATTATATTTGATTATATTTGAAAAAGATATTTCACCTTTAGCCTCCCAGCATTACATTCAAAGTTCCATTCTAGCTTCTATCCACATTTAAACTTACACCCCACACATGGGCTGATGGATTCCACGCCTTCTACACAACTCTACACAATTCCAAAAATCCTTTTACCTTCTTATCTCGATCTATTTTTTTCTCAACAACAAAAATAATCAAAAACTGATTCATTCTGAAGTCCAAACAACTGGTAACAATAATTTCACTGCTTCTCCCCTTCCCATTTTTTCTCACACATTCTTTTAAAAGAATCAAAGCCTTGAATTAAAGGAATGAAGACCCACCATACAGAATTTCCAGGATTAGCTAATTGGGGGATGGATGATTGGCAGGTAGTGACGTCTGCTCTGTACTTCGCTCTACCTTTCCCGCACCTGGGTGATGCTAGAGAAACAAAGGTGTCTTTCAGGGCATCAGAGTAGCACCGGAACGAGATCCTGAAGATATCAAACAAAGCACAACAATCCCTACCCAGGACAGCACAAGGCATTCTGTAGAGTGAGAACTCCATGAAAAACAGGTTCACCATGTGTCGTAAAAAGAATAATGCCCCGGAGCTTCCCTGGTGGCGCAGTGGTTGAGAGTCCGCCTGCCGGTGCAGGGGACGCAGGTTCGTGCCCCGGTCCGGGAAGATCCCACATGCCGCGGGGCGGCTGGGCCCGTGAGCCATGGCCGCTGAGCCTGCGCGTCCGGAGCCTGTGCTCCGCAACAGGAGAGGCCACAGCAGTGAGAGGCCCGCGTACCGCAAAAAAAAAATAAAAAAAAAAAGAAGAATGCCCCATCCCCCCACAAAGATGTCCATGTCCCTAATCCCAGAACCTGTGAACACGTTACCTCAACATGGAAAAAGTAACTTAGCAGAGATGAGAAGATTATCTGGGATGATCCCTATAGGCCCATCATAATCCTTATCAGAGGGAGGCAAGAGGGTCAGGGTCAGAGAGAGAATTGTAATGCGGTGCTGCCAACACTGAACCTGTGTGAAGCCATCATAAGCCAAGGAAATGAGGTGGCTTCTAGAAGCTGGAAAAGGCAAGGGAGTGGATTCTCCTCTAGAACCTCAAGAGGGACACAGACCAGCTGGCACCTTGATGTCAGCCCAGTGAAACCCATTTCAGACTTCTATCCCCCAGGATTGGAAGATAATACATTTGTGTTATTTGAACCACTGAGCTCATGGTAACTTGTTACAGCAGCAATAGGAAACTAATATACTACGGCTAAAGCCACTGCCTTGTGCTTACATGATTTTTCCATCCTCCCAGAGCTGACCCTCAGATATCCCATTATAGTGAGGGGGTAGATGATTTATCAAGCTGGTGATTGTAGTGGGTGGAATGGTGGCCCCCAAAATGGTATGTCCAAATCCTAACCTCTGGTACCTGCAAATGTGAACTTATATGGAAATAGGGTCTTTGCAGATGTGATTAGCCTAGGTATCTTGAGATGCTATTATCCTGGATTTAGGGTGGGCGGACCCTTATAAGAGAAAAGAGAGAGATTTATGAAACAGAGACACAGACGAGGTCAGAGATTGGAGTCATGCTTTCCCAAGGCAAGGAAAACCTGGGGCCACCAGAAGCCGGTGAAGGCAAGGATTCTCCTCTAGATTCTTTGTAGGGAGTTCAGCTCTGCCAACACCTTGATTTGGGTCTTCTGGCCTCATAAACAATGAGATAATAAATTTCTGTTTGTGAAGCCCCCGAACTTGTAGTCATTTGTTATGGCAGCCAGGATATAGCTCAAATGCTGCCTGTATCATCAGCCTTCTCCCCATCACCAGGAACAAGTTATCTCCCCCTCCTCTGGGAAACACTCATTCCATCCCAGTACCACCCCCTTCAGGGTCTCATTGTCCCCATCTTAGTTAGAAGTACAAAAATAAGCTAGGAGAGCGTAAATAGGCCAAGGTCAAACAGCCTGCAGCTGGGCACAGGATGCAGCCAGAACTCAACCCAGCCCTCTGTGGCTCCTCCCTCACGTTTTCTCCACTGCACTCTGCCCAACTCTTGTGGCATTTATCACTCCTGCCTTTGTTCTATGTACTTATATCCATGTCTTATCTTTAAACTAGACCAAAGGCCCTTGAGGGTCCATGCTGGTTTCAGCTTGAATCTCCTCACACCTCTGGCATCTAGTAGATGTTCACTAGGTATCTGTGAAAGAGAGAGGTGAAAAGAAGAGGTAGAGGGGGAAATAAGGAAAGGAGAGATGGGGGTATGGAAAGAAAAGGTGGAGGAAGGAATCAAACATATATTAGGCATTTCCCCTCTTTTCTGTTGTTCTATTACTCAGGCCCCAGTTCTGTCTCTTACTACCATGTGCTCCTGGTGGGCATAACTGGCACGCACCAATATCCACGCTCTCTTCTCCAGGGGCACACAGTTAGAAAACATTTCCCAGTTGCGCCATAGAATTGAGTTCTGGACAATGAAATGGGAGCAAAATTGATGTGTGTCACTTCTATGTCTGGCCCACAAATGCCTCCTTGGCATGATCCTCACACTCTTCCTCTAGCTAAACAGAGATGTCTCTGAGGACTTGTAGCAGGAAGGAGCCACAAGGTGGAAGGAACCTGGGTTCCCAAGAGACTGTATGGAGCAGAGCCCAGGCCTGCCCACGCTGCATGTAATGTGAGTGAGAATTACAGCTTGACTGCAGTAAGCCACTAAAATGTTAGGAGTCTTCGCCAGAGTAATTAGCCTACCTTGGACCATTTATTAGCCCTCTCTGAGTCTGAATTTCCAGATTAAGTAAAAGAAATCAATTGTGCAATTTCTAAGACGACTTGCCATAAAAAATCTGCAGGTCTCTGACTTTCTCCAGAATTTAGTTCCAGGTCTTCAGGGATAAAATAACAAACAAACATATCCATCCACCAAGTGGGCTCTTAGTGTTATGTATGTTATGCTCTGAAGAGATCCATTTCTTTTAATAATAGAACAGCAGATCCGTCCATAATTCGCTCATTGTGAAACAGGGTTTCAATTGACTGAGCCTTGGAGCATTTGAATGCCATAACAGAAAATCAGTCAGCAATTGACTGAATTTAACTAATTTCAATTTGTGGGGTGGCTTCTGATTTAAACACCATATCTTTTTTTTCCCCCATCACGCAACTCCTTGCTAGCTGAACACCTACAGAAGGATGATTATTCTAAATCCTCCAGCTGAGAAAGTTCCCTGGGGGTACCGTCTGTTTTGATGGAACAAATATGCATCTTGATCTCCTCTGTTTGGGAAGTTTGGGGCACACCTAGAGGGAGTGACAGTTCTCTCCCCAGGCTAACTCTATTCGCTGACAACAGTGAAGTCTTTCCAAATTCCCTTAACACTGGCTGCAGGTGAGATCCACCTGGGAAGGTGAGAGAAAAAAGATGTGTTTTGTTTGTCTGATGACAATGATTGATCTTCCTAATGGTCCCACTGTTTCCCTGCTTGCCCCCTAGAGTTTACTGTCAGCACAGCAGCCAGTATGATCCTGTTAAAACACAAGTTGGACCATGTCACTCCTCTGCCTGCAGAATTCCAAAGAATTCTATCTTGTTCAAAGCCAAAGCTAAAGTCCTTCCAAAGGCCCATGAGGCCTTACATTTTCTGGTCTGACTACATTTTCTTCTCATCTCTTGTTCTCCCTCCATCCCAGCCACATGTACTTTCTTGCTGTGACTCAATCACCCTAACCAGACTCCTGCCTCAGGGTCTTTGCACTTCCTGTTCCCTCTTCCTGGAACACCCTTCCCAAGATCTCTTTGTACCTGCCCATACTTCCTTCAGCTCTATTCCAATTGAGAGCTCCTCCCTGAAAATTCTATTTGTAATTATAACTCCTCTCATCAATGGCACTGCCTAGCCCCCTTCCCTGACGTTATAGTCTCTGTAGCCCTTTTGATATTCTAACTAGCGTACCTAGATTTTATTTTATTGTCTACCTAGTCCTTCTTGAATACCGTGTGAGAACTTATGTTGTTCTTTTGCTGCCATTCCCCCAGCACCTAGAAGACTGACTAGGACATAGTGAGTGCTCAATAAATGTTTGTTGAATAGAACAAAAATTTCATTCTGCCCTTGTATTTATCAAATGATATTAGAAGCACCCTGCATTTAACATATTCCATTCTGTGCCCTGGGAAGGTGTCAATTGTTTTACCGTAACTCTTCTGTAATTGCAATTTTGTCACCCAAAGGTAGAAAATGCAATGGCATTGCCCCACTCTGAAAAGCCAGCCTGGGGAGAAGGAAGGCGTTGCTGATCGCAGAGACCCTTTTCACTCAGGGCTGGAGATACCTGGGCCACAGCAGAGGTTTCTAACCAAAGATGCATGGATCCCCTGCTTCAGAAGGCCTGTAAATCCCCTGAAACCGCAGGCAAAAATGTGCGTGTGACCTAAATATATGCTCATTCATTCTTTCCACAACACCTAAATACAAGTACCACCACCTTCCTGGTTCCTCTTGGGTTACAAAAAAAAAAAAAAACAAACCCAAAACCCAAATGCCCCTGCCCTTGTGCAGCTTACATTCTTGTGAGGGAAGAAACATTAAGCAAATATATGTTTCTGTCAATAATAAAGCTAAGAGGCCACCAGAGAGTGACCAGGCTGGCAGGTGCTGTTTCAGGTAACATGAGCTGGAAGCTCTCTTTGAGAAAGTGAAACTTGAGCAGAGATCTGAACAGAGTAAGGGACTGAGCAGTGCAATCATCTGGGAGACAGCAATCTGGGCAGAGGGAACAGCAAAGACAAAGACCCCGAGATGAGAAAGTCTTGGCATATTCCTGAGATGGGAAGGAGGCCAGTGTGGCTGAGTGTGGTGAGTGGTGGGGAGGACGGCGGGAGAGGAGGACAGAGATGGGGCGGAGCGGAGCCGTGGGGGAATGGAGGTTTGTAGCATCTTGCCGAGCAATGTGCAGACTTTGCATCGGATTTAGCTGGGAGGACACTGTGATTCCAGCTGAGGGCTGTGAGCAAAGATGTAACATGATCTGACTTAGGTTTCAAGTCTCTCACAAGCTGCTGGGTGCAGAACAGACTGAAGGGGGCAGTGTCGAGCAGGGAGATAATTTTGGAAGCAAACGCTGTGATCCACCTGACAATGGACGGCCTCGACAGAAAGGTGGCCACCAAGAGGTCAGAAGTGGGGTTGCTGGCTGATTACATGTGGATGTATGTGCATTTTGGGGGAGCGATGGTCTTTATTGGTCATCTGTTTCTCCTGACATTCCAGCATGCATTTCTCCTTCTTCTGGCAAAAGTATCTCCACTTTACCTTTGGTGGGTATGGAACTGTCCCTCCAAGTTCCCAAGCTTCCCCCGGCTGAGGGGCCAACCCTGGGCTCAGCTAGGTCAATGAGGTCCCTTCCCTGGAAAACTGTGACTTCAGCAGAGTGTCATAGGTCTGAAATTGGGACATACTCACCCCGACAGTGGGGAAGGGGCTGCCGATGAGTCCTGCAAATTCTGTAGCAACAGAAGTGCACACATCAAGGGGGCTGATTTGCTCCTCTTCTTTTCCAATAATTGGAAGTTCCACATTTCCTTTGTTTGCATCATCCTATTATATATATAATATATAGAATTATATATATATACAACTACATATACGAATACTGTTGACCCTTGAACAATGCGCGTTTGAACTGCACAGGTCCACTTATTGCAGACTTTTCTCAACAGTAAATACTACAGTACTACATGATCTGAGGTTGTTGAATCCAAGAATTTGGAACCACAGATACAGAAGAATCACAACTTCATATACAGAGAACCAACCGCAAGTTATATAGAGATTTTTGACTGCCGGGGGGGGGTCAGCTCCCACAACACCAACATTGTTCAAGGGTCAACTGTATATACATATATAAATTCACATAGACCATGATATATTATTTTATATAATTGATTATGTTATATGTTATGCTATGTTATTCTATATGTGTTAAGAGTTTTTGTTATCAACCAAATAACCTCAGTTGTAATCAGATTCTCAAACCACAGACTGGTGGTTGCCAAGGGGGAGGGGTTGGGGGAGGGCTGGAGTGGGAGGCTGGAGTTAGCAGATGGAAGCTTTTATACAGAGAATGGATAAACAGCAAGTTCCTACTGTATAGCACAGGGAACTATATTCAATATCCTACGATAAACCATAATGGAAAAGAATATTTTAAAAGAATGTATATATATATATATGTATGTATAACTGAATCACTTTGCTATACAGCAGAAATTAATGCAACATTGTAAACCAACTGCACTTCAATTTAAAAAATAAGAAGAGTGTTCTGGAGCTTTATTAATCAAATTATGGCCTGACCAGCATCAGCATCACCCAGGTGTTCATAAAAAATGCAGACCTTTAGACCCCAACCCGGTCCTATTCAATCAGCATCTGCACTTTTGCAAAACCCCCAGGTGACTGCCACGGAAGCTTGAAGAGCACAGCAGTGTGAGCTGTGTGAGAGCCAGCATGACGTGGAAGGAAGCTGTCAGACCCGGATTCAGAAAACCTGGGTACTAGACTTGGTTCTGCCACTAAATAGTCATGTGATGTTGCCAAGTATCTTTCCTTCTAATTCTCTGCTTTTAATTTTCTCACCTTTTACCAAAAATAGAGGAAGTAGATCTATGACCCACTCTCTGTATGCTCCCATGACACTCTGTACATACCCGTATTCCAGCATGTGACAGAGAACATTATAACCCATTAAATGTCCATATACCCCACTGGCTGGAGGAGGAAGCAGCTTTATTCATTCACAGAGAAATATTTGTGGAGTCCCTTCCATGTGCCAGGCATCTACAATGTTCTGAGATACCTGTGTCTGCCCAGATCTGTACTAGTGTTCAGGAAATGTTTTTGAACAAATGATTTAATCAGAGGATTCCTTTAGAAACCAGTTAATGCATTAAATCTACCATCAAGAGTGGTTTTTAATTATTATTACAAGAATTATCTCTTTAGATACCTCTCCAGTTCCAACAGCCTATGAATCTATGGAATGAGTTGCTTATCACGTCAAGGGTTATAGCAAGGATGCATTTTACCTTCTGGAAATCACAGACCCTCAGCTAATGCTCTTCTTAAAAAGATGTCACCAGCAGGTTATTCCAACCCACTCATAGAAACCTTAGAAAACAAGGATTAGTAGATAATTCACCTGCCTAGAAAAAACAGGTGCTAACTTCTACTTTATGGCTAAGCTTTTGGGGAGGGGGTGATAAAAGTAACTGTTTCCATAGCAACAGAAATGCACACATTAAAGAATATACTGTCTTGCTTAAATCTATTTATAAAAGAACGTGCCGGAAACACAATTAAGGAAACTAACAGCAGATGAAGTACTTGGGCTCTGGCTTAATTGTCTGTCCTCCATCATTTAGCACTCAAGAAAAATGGGTTGCGAGATGGTTGAGGGGTCAGTGACTGGGGGGGTGCACCAAGAGAAGCAGTGACTTTCCTGAATCACTGCAGAGAGCTGAGCCCCTCCAGAGCCCCGGTATTCCCAACCACAAAGTTGCAGCTCCTTCTGCCGGAACCGGAACTGGCCCCGTTCAGTTTTTCAGGGCTGGCCAGAGTTGTAAGTTAGTAAGCCATCACCTTAGAGGCCTGATTTAATTGTCCCCTATGGCTTACTAGCTGCAAAAGTCTTTATTGTTGACCTGAAATTCCCACCATGAGATTCCCAAAGCTTCATCTATATCCCCTGCCTCTTTCCCAAAACTCCTAATGCTACCTGGTGCTTCAATGGCGCCGCTAACTCAACATTTTTAAAGCCAGCTGCCCTTCCTGACCAGCTTCCTTCTGTCCCATCACCCTCTCTAGCACCCAGAACTGATACCTCCCACATCCCTAAACCTTGCCCACTTTTTCTTCTCACTTGTCTCTTGCAACCTGTCCATCATAGTGACCAGATTTCACAAAATGCAGCAGAGCCCGGCTGGATGCAGGTCTTCTGAGGACAGTTCTTGGCCCTTTCTTGGGCTACATCCCCTCTCCCATCACACACTCTGGTCCTGGGTTCCCAACCCAGGGAGTACCCAACTGTCTAAACCCAGTATGCTAAGCAAAACCTTGACCACGCGTCTCCTGAACTTCCCAGCCCAGCCCTTGAGGGTCAGATGCTGGTGCAAATACATGCTGTTCTAATTCCCTGTACAGCATCACCAGATGGGTTTCAGCCCTCACCTGATCTCGTGGAAGTTGCGGTCCTGTGCCTTCCCTCACCACGGACCTCTTCATGGCACACAGCACCACACCGGGTGTGCCCAACTGTCAGCGGTGACTGCTGGTCTCTCTCCCACATCCTCTCATGCTCCACAGCACCCAGACTCTTGTTCAACCTGGAAAACCACCCGGAACACACCTGTGTCTCTCACTAATGCGGTGAACCCGATAGAGCCACCTGCAATCAATACAGACTCCTAAACGGAATACAATGTGCCTCTCCTCATCAAGTGGGTTGATAATGACCCAACACAGAAAGAGAAAATCACAAACACAAGCACAAGAATACACAGCAACCTTGCTTGTTCAACCAGCTCTCCTGATCCATTTCTCCAGCACCCTTCTCCCTCCCCCCAAAGAGGAAATCTTCCATCTTTCTTCTGTAAGGACTAAAGGTCAGGGTGCTGCTGGAGGAACTTCACCGTCAGGTCATCTTCCTCAAGCCAAGTCCAGTTTCTCCTCAAACAAGCCAGGTGCATTCCCTTGGGAAAGGCTGCCCCCCCTCCCTGAATCTCTTTCCTCCAAGTCATTGCTTGTTTGGCTCCTTTCGGACATTCTGTTCTCAGCTCTGAGTAACCTTCCTGGACCACCCTGTCTAAAGAACGCCCCCTTCCTAAAAAAGCCATCCTCTGTTTGTTCTATTTCCTCCACGTCATTCATCCCTGCTTGCGATTATTTTGTTCATTTATGGCTTCACTTACTTATTTTCTATTTCCTCCACTTGGATATAACATTTGTTGAAACAGATACCTTGTCGGTATGGTTCACCACGATATCCCCAGGGCCCAGAACAATGCCTGACATGAAGCAGGAGTTCAGCAAATATGCATTGCATGAATGAATGGTTTGCTCATATAGCCTAATGGTTAGAACCACAGGCTTCATCCTTGCTGTAAATCCTGGATTGAACCTTTAGTAGTTACCTGAGCACAAATTGTCTAAGGTCTCATTTTTTTGATTTGTAAAATACAGTCATTTATCTCATAAGATGATTGTGAGAATTGAATAACACAGGTCAAGCACTAAACACAGTGTCTGGCCCATAACCTCAACAAATAGAAATTATCATTATCTTCCTATTTTACCCTATTCTATTTTACAATACTTTTCATATTATTGCCAATTAATAGAAGTTAAAATTCATATTCTATCTCACCTATAGAAAGTTTTCTTAAGGAGTCTCTGGTCTAATCCAATCCTTCCCTATTGCCGTATGGAAGTCCTATCTCCTCACAAGTTACTGTAAAATAAGAACAGAGTGCTTATTTTTATCGAGCATCTACTATACTCAGGCACTTGACATACATCCTCTCTCACCCTCAGGGAGCCCTGCCAGGGAGAAGGCAGACACTGACAATTGTCACACAATATCCACTCTACTGTCCTTCTTTACTGACAGAGCTCTGATTATTGGGGGAGGGAGAGCAAAGAGAACATTTTTCAGCCTCTTTTCCTTACCTTTATTCAAGTCAGTGGTATCTGGGCTCTTCTGTCCTAAGTAGCAAAACCTAATCCTAACCTTTACCATAGGCATTATAAGTCCACGTTCTTGATAAACAACCGGAAGCTCAGAATGAATGAATAGTTTGCCTAAGATCACACAGCTAAAACGTCACCAACCTGGTATCTGAATGCAGACAAACTTCACTCCCATATACAAGTCTTTCCCATTCATCTGCAAGCTATTTCTCAACTCAGAGCAGAAAGGATCTAGAGGGGCTTACCTCAAATCCTCACACACTAGGGAATCCTGAAGGATGATGGTGGGTAATGCTACAGCTGTCCAAATTCCAGCCTTCAGCTCAGCTGGCAGAGAGGCAAAGGTACCGACATGGCCCTGGGAGTGGATAGAGGGATGAGATGGAAGGGGTACTCCTGGGTCCCCATGGCTGTACCAGTGGCCAAGGGACCAGGAACGTCTACATGACCCAGTGAGAGGAACTGAGTTTCCAAGGGAAACATCAGAGCAGCAGCCTAGTGATGGAGCAAAGCTACCACAGAAGCAAATAACCAAGACCACAGACTCCAGCAGCGTCAGCACACAGATCAACCCACAAGAACACATGGCACCGAGAGACAACAATAACAGCAACAACAACAGAGCCCACAACAATGAGTATGTCAAACGAGTACAGGAGCCGCTGAAAGAACTCCCAGTGGTGAAAGCTGGAAGAACTTGAGCAACAACATAAAGTACTATTGGGTTATAACCCAAACCATAAAATAAATATTCATGAGTCTATGCAAATCCTTGAGGGAGTAGATAAATGCGAAGAAGAGAAACATCTCCCACGCAGAAAAATTTGGAAAAACTCCACCCTCAAGCAGGTGGAGCATCACTTCCCACTCCTTAAGTGCCAGCTGTGCAGAGGGACTTCCTTCCAAAGAGGACAATGCGGCAGTTGGGTAGGTTAACTTTACAGTGGAGAAGCCTGGCATATGTGACCTTGACAGATCAGCAAGGTCAACATCAACAGTGATAAGCCATGTTGACAATGTGGACACTTTACCTCTGTCATCTTCTTCCCCAAAACCCATAGCCCCAGTCTAATCATGAGGAAAACATCCGGCAAATCCCAACTGAGGGACAGTGTACAGAATAACTGACCAGTACTCCTCGAGACCGTCAGAGTCGTCAAAAACAAGGTAAGTCTGAGAAAATGTCACAACCTAGAGACGCCTAAGGAGACGTGATTGATGACCAAATGTAATGTGGTGTCCTGGTTGGGATCCTGGAATAGAAAGAGGATGTTGGGGGAAACTGAGGAAATCTGAATAAAGTATGGACTTTAGTCAATAATAATGTAGCAATATTGATTTCTTAATTGCGACAAATGCACCACACTAATGTAAGATGTTAAAAATAGAGGAGACTGAATGTGCTGTCTATGGGAACTTTCTGTACTATCTTTGCAATAGTTCTGTAAATCGAAAACTGTTCTAAAATTAAGAGAGTATTAAAAATACAAAACAGATGGCGTCAGACAAAGCGTGCTTCAGGGCTCTGCACATCCGTGGAGATGCTCGGACCAGCCTCTCTGCAGCAATGACCAGTAAGGATCCCAAAGATTTGATCTGAATTCAAAGGCCCTGTTTCTCTCCTCCCCACCACCTCTTTAAGGTCACCTAAGACATGTTCTCCCTTTTTACTCAGATTCTAACTTGCAGAGAAACAGGAGAAGGGTAACACTCTGAAAATCAATGAATTAATTATCACAGATAAAAAAGGAGCTTAAAACACTGGACTTTGATTACTGCTTGGACCCATCCCGAGAGGTGGAGACACCTGAATGATAAGAACAGTCTTGGAGAAATAAAAAAGCTGCATTTATGCTGCACATTTTTTAAAAATTTTATTGAAGTCTAGTTGATTTACAATGTTGTGTTAATTTCTGCTGTACACCGAAGTGACTCAGTTATACCTATATATATATATATCCTTTCTCATACTCTTTTTCATTATGCTTTATCACAGAATATTGAATATAGTTTCCTGTGCTATACAGTAGAACCTTGTTGTTTATCCATCCTGTATATAATAGTTTGTATCTGCTAATCCCAAACTCCCAATCCTTCCCTCCCACACCCCCCTTCCCCCTTGGCAACCACAAGTCTGTCCGCTATGTCCGTGAGTCTGTTTCTGTTTCGTAGATAGGCTCATTTGTGTCGTCATGCTGCACGATTGAATGCTATGTGAGTAAACGTGTACCTCCTCTATCCATGGGGCATGTTTGGGATTCTTAGGGATCTGTGTGCCATTTTCACCAGCCCTCACAGGCTGATTACGACTCCACATCAGGCCACCCTGAGGCTGCCGCCATGATGCCGAGAGACAAGGTGTATGTAGAGGCCCCATGCGAGTCCAAGAAAGGGAGGGCGTGGAGAGGAGAGTTCTCCCTACTTCACAGAGTTCCTCGTCATGCATAATGGTCTACCACTCAAATTCATTCCATCCGCAGATGCATTACGAGGCCTGCCTGAGGCAGACCATACGTGAGCCCGCCAGAATGAAGAAATCCACACCTGTCCCTGACCCACCCCTCCGCTGGAGAAACTTCATTGATCCCAACTGGGGTCACTTTTTCTGGAGCAGAAGAGAATGGGGGGTCAGCACTGAACAATGCCACTGGTTCTTCTCATTTTTCCATGTTCAGATGGGAAACTAGACCATCCAGTGTTCTCTGCTTTGGGTGAGGAGACCTCTGGAGAATTATTTAACATGTAGCTAATTTTACAAAAGGTTTGGCGGATCCAAACCGACTAATGTGATGTGGTATCATAGAGATGAATAAGGAAGTGTGAAAAACGGGGACCATGGCTTGCTAGGGAACACTAGATAAGACAATACAGCCAGTGGCAAGAAACCCTTGCTCGTGTCCAGGAAGCTTGGCAGCCTGCCTTAAGTTCCAACTATAGAGGGAGAGTGGACCAGGGTGACCCACAAACTCAACCTAGGGCCAAGTGCTTCCCCTTCTCCCCCACCGACACCCCTGACTCTGAATCAGTGGATCTGGATTGGAGTCTGTGAATCTGCACTTCTTACAAGCTTCCAGGTGATACTGACTACTGTCCCAGGGACCACACTTCATGTCACACTGATATGAATAATTTTTTTTTTAACATCAATCTCTGGCCTCCTTTCCCCGAGATTCTGATTCAAATGGTCTGAGTTGGGGCCCAGGCATCACTGGTGTTTTGTAAGAGCTGCCAGGTGATTCTATACGTAACCAGGACTGAGAAACACTGCTGTAGCCCATAGAGAACTTACAGGAGGACACGGACAGTGCGCATACATACACAAACACACACATATACACAGATGGAGTCTGATGGGGTCTGACCAGGCAAGAGGCAGAAGCGTAACAGAAACATTCAAGGAGAAACTGAGCATCGTTACCCCTAACTCCATAGGACATCAGGAGAACAGTACAGCAGGGAGTCAAATTGTAGAGATGGGTGTGTGGGGTGATTTGGATTGCAGGGTTCTGGGAGTTCAGCTTTTGAATGGGTCCTTTGGAACCTTTCAGTGTACAAGAGTGGAAGCTGAAAACATCTGAAGTAATCTAGGGGTATATGGACCCTCAAAGATTTAGGACCATGGGCTCCGGTATAGAACTGAAGGATGTACTAGTACTTAGTCCCAAATAAAGGAGTTTAGGCTCAGTTACTAACCATACTTTGTGAATGTGCCATCCACAAAAAAATGCTTCCAGGTCTAAAAGATATGGTCCAGCTCCCTGAATCCCTGAAAGCCTCCCCTATTTGGTGTGGGGTAAAGGGAATTCCTAAACAGACCTTAATATTCTTGGGGAACGGGAAATGCAAAATTCTGCTAAGGAAAGAAACAAGGGAGAAAGTGTTTAGTCATTAAGCCACTAAATAAATATTAACTGAGTAGCTATTATGTGTCAGGATAAAGCAGTGAACAGAACATCTCTTTTCCCATCTCAGTGTATGTGAGTTTCCTCCCTGCCTGTTAGACGCATCCACATTGCCTGAAGATGTAAGACTGTCAGAGGAAGAATGAAAAGAACAGAAAGTTGTAAGCTGTAGGGGATTTGATAATAAAGTGTCTCCCATCCTGCCTGATGCACAATTACTCTTCAAGGCTCTGCCCCCAGGATCTTCCTGCTTCAGTTCAGAGATAAGATTTGACTTAAACTGGTGAATTTAAAAGAAAAAGTGATTAAACAAGGACTCAGTTGAACACACGGGCTGAAAAGTCAAGGTCTCATTGAACAGAGGAGAGCTAGTTTCCTCCCCTGCCCTAGTTAGAAGTTTGGTTAGCAAGCCCGTCCTAACGAAAGCTGCTCTCATGGTGTCTGGAGTATAAATTGACATTCATAACACCCATCCAAGGAGTGGATAATAATCTCATCTACTATGCATTCATTTTAAAAGTAACTGCTTATCTCCTACTCTCATTAAATCATTTATTGAACACTTACTACATATTATATTCACTGGGAACAGAAACAAAGGACAAGGCCCCATTCTCAAGTGGTTCACAATCTAATGAGGAAAAAGGACAGATAAATGGACTGTGGTGGAGCAGTTTGATGTGTGCTGTGATAATATATATTTGCAGAGAGGGAACTCAACCCATGTGGGGAGAATTGAGAAAGACTTTCCAGAGAAATTAACATCTGAACCAAGACCTGTAGGACAAGAAAGACTTGGTCTATGTCATGAGCTGAATTGTATCTCTCCCCCCACACCCACAAATTCATACGTTGAAGTCTTAACCCCCAAAGTGATGGAATTTAGACGTGGGCCTTTGGGAGGTAATTAGGGTTAGGTTAGGTCATGAGGGTGGGGCCCATCATGAACGTGGGATTAGTGGCTTTATAAAAAGAGGAAGAGGGCTTCCCTGGTGGTGCAGCGGTTGGGAGTCCACCTGCTGATGCAGGGGACACGGGTTCGTGCCCTGGTCCGGGAGGATCCCACATGCCGCAGAGCGGCTGGGCCCGTGAGCCATGGCCGCTGAGCCTGCACGTCCAGAGCCTGTGCTCCGCAACGGGAGAGGCCACAACAGTGAGAGGCCCGCGTACCGCAAAAAAAAAAAAAAAAAAAAAAAAAAAAGAGAGGAAGAAAGATCACTCTCTCAACCATGTGTGGACACAGAGAGAAGGTGGCGTGGATGAAAAATGTTGCCTGCTATTATCAGCAAACAAAGGTGCTGCAGACATCAAGCGCTCAGCCACTGCATCTCCCTCAATAGTGCATCCTGAGGGGACTCAGTATAAAGAAGAACAGAAACTGGCCCTACATAGCTAAGGTGCGTATCAAAGGAATGACTTCAGTGAGCCCAGACTCTTGCATCTTCCCATACATAGAAAAACGCTAAATTCATTTACTTGAAATGTCTGGTTTTCCTTAATTAACAGTCACCTTTGATGTTCACTACATGGTCTTTGTATCCGGGCTCCTCCCTTACCTCTTCAGAGCTGTCCCTCAGAGCTATCTGAGAGCCTGTCTTCTGGACTTAAGTCCTCAGTTTTGTCTACCAAATAAAACATAATTCTCAACTTTTAGGTTGTGCATTTTTTTTTCAGTCGACCGTTTCCATCTGAAAACCAGGAAGACAGTTTTCACCGGGCACATTCATCTGAGACTCCCCAGCCTCCAGAACTGTGAGAAATAAATGCCTTTTGTTTGAGCCACCCAGTCTATGGTATTTTTTTTAATAGCAGCCCGGGCAGACTAATACAGACTAATAACAAAAGGAGGGACAAACATTCTAAGTAGCAAGAACAGCACAAGCAGAATCCCAAAGGGATGAGTGCCTGCCATGTTCAGGGAGCTCCAAGCACCTCTGGAGTACACGGTTCCCAAATTACTTCTGCTACAAGGGAGATAACAATGACAATGACAATTATAAGTGGAAAACAGCAGATAACCGAGAGCTAAGTTGCACACGACCAACTTAATTAGGATGTACACTCAAGGAAGGGCAAGTTCAGTGAATGCTGTGGGCGGGGGGCCATGAAGCAGGGAGGATGTTTAGAGAAGGTGTGGCAGCAGAGGGGGCAGGCACTGGCCCCAAGCCATGAATGGAATCCAGTACATTCCTATTTTGCATCCAACTGTAATATGAACATGGCCGCCTCTCTCTTCTCAGCCCCTTTGCAGAAGTTTTCTTTCCACCAGAACCTGTTGAGGGACTTGTATTTGCCTAAGGAAGATTGGAGAGGTCATGGCTTTGGTAAATGCACATGGAGCTCATTCAAATTGAATAAAGTACAGTTTGGCCAAAGGATTATCAAAAGGCTTTGCCAGGCTGGTTACACAGAGGCTGTGCTGCATATCCTCTGATACCCTTCCCTGTGCTGGGCTGTACATCTATGACCACCTTTTAGAGCACTTACCCAGTAAAAAAAATAAAATTATGCCTTGAAGTGGAGGCGTGATGTACAAGAGAGAGACACACACATCTCTATTAAACCACTTAGCACCACCATCCTCAGCCACTTGGGACCGGAAAAGATGGTGTGTTTGAAGGGTGGTGTTTAAAAAAACTCTTTCCAAACATGTACAGAATTCGTTTTTTCTAACAACTAAGAAACATTTTCAGATACTTTGCTGTGATAGGGTATTTCAGAAACATTTGTGTATTTAAATGCCAGATTCTTAAGACTGGTTATTGCAGAAGTATGAAAAAAAAAAGGTTCTATTTGAAGAAATTAGTTTCAGAATTCACTCAGTGGTTTAACATGGGGGATTTTTTACTCTTTTTTAACCTTTTAAGCATATCCAGGAGTGCCTGGGACCTTTGAGGACTTTAAGACCAGCTCCCTACCTCTAAAGGTTCTTCTCTCGAAACTCTTCAGTTTATGTACTACATTCAAATACTGCCAAAATCTCAATAATTAACCAAACGTTTCATGCTTTTGAGTTCCTTTGTTTCTGTGCTGTTCCCTTGCCCTAGAATGAATTTTCACCCTTGTATGCCTTTCCTACATCCTTTGAAATAGGTAGAGACATGACTTCCTCCAGAGCCCCCAATATAAATTTTACTCATTTCCTCTCTTCTGCAACAAAACCTGGGACTTCGGTCCCTACTCTTGACCACTTGGACAGTATAAATGAGCTTCTGCCCCATCCTCCATGGCTTATAAAAATGGAGAGTCACTGCCATAAAAAAGAATGAAATAATGTCACTCGCAGTAACATGGATGGACCTAGGAATGATCATACTAAGTGAAGTAAGTCAGACAAAGACAAATATCATATGATATCATTTATATGAGGAAGCTAAAAAAATGATATAAATGAACTTATTTACAAAACAGAAACAGACTCACAGACATAGAAAACAAACTTATGATTACTGGAGGGGATGGGGGATAAATTAGGAGTTTGGGATCAACATGTACACACTACTATGTATCAAACAGGTAAATAACAAGGACCTACTGTAGAGCACAGGGAACTGTATTCAATGACTCAATGTCTTGTAATAACCTGTAAGAGGAAAGAATCTGAAAAAGTCTCTCTCTCTATATATATATATGGCTGAATCACTCTGCTGTACACCTGAGGCTAACACTGTAAATTAACTATACTTCAATTTTAAAAAGTAAACAAATAGAGACACCAGAGGGCAGACAGCTGAAGCAAGAAGAACTACAATCCTGCAGGCTGTGGGACGAAAACCACATTCACAGAAAGACAGATAAAATGAAAAGGCGGAGGGCTATGTACCAGATGAAGGAACAAGATAAAACCCCAGTAAAACAACTAAATGAAGTGGAAAAGGCAAACTTACAGAAAAGGAATTCAGAATAATGACAGTGAAGATGATCCAGGATGTCAGAAAAAGAATGGAGGCAAAGATTGAGAAGATGCAAGACATGTTTAACAAAGACCTAGAAGAGTTAAAGAACAAACACCTAAAAGAATTAAAGAACAAACAAACAGAGATAAACAATACAATGACTGAAATGAAAAATACACTAGAAGGAATCAATAGCAGAATAACTGAGGGAGAAGAACAGATAAGTGACCTGGAAGACAGAATGGTGGAATTCACTGCCACTGAAAAGAATAAAAAAAAAGTATGGAAAGAAATGAAGACAGCCTAAAAGATCTCTGGGACAACATTAAACACACCAAAATTCCATTACAGAAGTCCCAGAAGGAGAAGAGAGAGAGAAAGGACCCAAGAAAAATATTTGAAGGGATTATAGTTGAAAATTTCCCTAACATGGGAAAGGAAATAGCCACCCAAGTCCAGGAAGTGCAGAGAGTCCCAGAAAGGATAAACCCAAGGAGAAACATGCCGAGACACATAGTAATCAAACTGACAAAAATTAAAGACAAAGAAAAATTATTGAAAGCAACAAGGGGAAAATGACAAATAACATACAAGGGAACTCCCATAAGGTTAACACCTGATTTCTCAGCAGAAACTCTACAAGCCAGAAGAAAGTGGCATGATATATTTAAAGTGATAAAAGGGAAGAACCTACAACCAAGATTACTCTACCCGGCAAAGATCTCATTCAGATTCGATCGAGAAATCAAAAGCTTTACAGCCAAGCAGAAACTAAGAGAATTCAGCACCATCAAACCAGCTCTACAACAAATGCTAAAGGAACTTCTCTAAGTGGGAAACACAAGAGAAGAAAAGGACCTGCAAAAGCAAACCCAAAACAATTAAGAAAATGGTAACAGGAACATACATATCGATAATTACCTTAAACGTGAATGGATTAAATGCTCCAACCAAAAGACACAGGCTTGCTGAATGGATACAAAAACAAGACCCATCTATATGCTGTCTACAGGGGACCCACTTCAGAGCTAGGGAGACATACAGACTGAAAGTGAGGGGATGGAAAAAGATATTCCATGCAAATGGAAATCAAAAGAAAGCTGGAGTAGCAATACTCATATCAGATAAAATAGACTTTAAAATAAAGAATGTTTCAAGAGACAAGGAAGGACACTACATAATGACAAGGGATCAATCCAAGAAGAAGACGTAACAATTATAAATATGTATGCACACAACATAGGACCACCTCAATACATAAGGCAAATGCTAACAGTTATAAAAGAGGAAATCAACAGTAACACAATAATAGT
Source organism: Stenella coeruleoalba (assembly GCF_951394435.1). Classification (NCBI taxonomy): domain Eukaryota; kingdom Metazoa; phylum Chordata; class Mammalia; order Artiodactyla; family Delphinidae; genus Stenella; species Stenella coeruleoalba. Next base: position 13,357,709 of record NC_137157.1, read on the forward strand.
GGGGGAATTTAACACCTCATTTACACCAATGGAAACATCATCCAGACAGAAAAATAATACGGAAACAGAAGCTTTAAATGACACAACAGACCAGACAGATTTAATTGATATTTATAGGACATTCCATCCAAAAACAGCAGATTACACTTTCTTCTCAAGTGCACACAGAACATTCTCCAGGATAGATCACATCTTGGGTCACCAATCAAGCCTCGGTAAATTTAAGAAAATTAAAATCAGATCAAGCCTCTTTTCTGACCACAATGCTATGAGATTAGAAATCAATTACAGGGGGAAAAAACGTAAAAAACATAAACACATGGAGGCTAAACAGTACATTACTAAATAACCAAGAGATCACTGAAGAAATCAAATAGGAAATCAAAAAATACCTAGAGACAAATGACAATGAAAACACGACGATCCAAAACCTATGGGATGCAGCAAAAGAATTTCTAAGAGGGAAGTTTATAGCAATAAAATCCTACCCGAAGAAATAAGAAAAATCTCAAATAAACAATCTAATCTTACACCTAAAGGAACTAGAGAAAGAAGAACAAACAAAACCCAAAGTTAGCAGTAGGAAAGAAATCATAAAGATCAGATCAGAAATAAATGAAATAGAAACAAAGGAAACAATAGCAAAGATCAATGAAACTAAAAGCTGGTTCTTTGAGAAGACAAACAAAATTGATAAACCTTTAGCCAGAATCATCAAGAAAAAGAGGGAGAGGACTCAAATCAATAAAATTAGAAATGAAAAAGGAGAAGTTACAATGGACACCGCAGAAATACAAAGCGTCATAAGAGACTACTACAAGCAATAAAATGGACAATAAAATGGACAACCTGGAAGAAATGGACAAATTCTTAGAAAGGTATAACCTTCCAAGACTGAACCAGGAAGAAACAGAATATAAGCAGACCAATCACAAGTAATGAAATTGAAACTGTGATGAAAAATCTTCCAACAAACAAAAGTCCAGGACCAGATGGCTTCACAGGTGAATTCTGTCCAACAGTTAGAGAAGAGCTAACATACATCCTTCTTCTGAGAAGAAAAAAAAAATGCAGAGGAAGGAACACTCCAAAACTCATTCTACGAGGCCACCATCACCCTGATACCAAAACCAGACAAAAATACTACAAAAAAGGAAAATTACAAGCCAATATCACTGATGAACATAGATGCAAAAATCCTCAACAAAATACTAGGAAACAGAATCCAACAGCACATTAAAAGGATCATACACCATGATCAAGTGGGGTTTATCCCAGGAATGCAAGGATTCTTCAATATACACAAATCAATCAATGTGATACACCACATTAACAAATTGAAGTATAAAAACCATATGATCATCTCAATAGATGCAGAAAAAGGTTTTGACAAAATTCAACACCAATTTATGATAAAAACTCTCCAGAAAGTGGGCATAGAGGGAATCTACTTCAACATAATAAAGGCCACATATGACAAATCCACAGCCAACATTGTTCTCAATGGTGAAAAACTGAACGCATTTACTCTAAGATCAGGAACAAGACAAGGATGTCCACTCTCACCACTATTATTCAACATAGTTTTGGAAGTCCTAGTCACGGCAATCAGAGTAGAAAAAGGAACAAAAGAAATCCAAATTGGAAAAGAAGTAAAGCTGTCACTGTTTGCAGATGACATGATACATAGAGAATCCTAAAGATGTCACCAGAAAACTACTAGAGCTAATCAATGAACTTGGTAAAGTTGCAGGATACAAAATTAATGCACAGAAATCTCTTGCATTCCTATACACTAACAACAAAAGATCAAAGGCAACACTCCCATTTACCATTGCAACAAAAAGAATAAAATACCTAGGAATAAACCTACTTAAGGAGACAAAAGACCTGTATGCAGAAAACTATAAGACACTGATGAAAGAAATCAAAGATGACACAAACAGATGGAGAAATATACCATGTTCTTGGATTAGAAGAATCAATATTGTGAAAATGACTATACTACCCAAAGCAATCTACAGATTCAATGTAATCCCTATCAAACTACCAATGGCATTTTTCACAGAACTAGAACAAAATATTTCACAATTTGTATGGAAACACAAAAGACCCCGAATAGCCAAAGCAATCTGGAGGAAGAAAAACGGAGCTGGAGGAATCAGGCTCCCTGACTTCAGACTATACTACAAAGCTACAGTAATCAAGACAGTATGATACTGGCACAAAAACAGAAATATAGATCAATGGAACAGGATGGAAAACCCTGAGATAAACCCATGCACCTATGGTCAACTAATCTATGACAAAGGAGGCAAGAATATACAATGGAGAAAAGATATCCTCTTCAATAACTGGTGCTGGGAAAACTGGACAGCTACATGTAAAAAAATGAAATTAGAACACTTCCTAACACCGTACACAAAAATAAACTCAAAATGGATTAGAGACCTAAATGTAAGACCGGACACTATAAAACTCTTAGAGGAAAACATAGGAAGAACACTCTTTGACATAAATCACAGCAAGATCTTTTTTGACCCACCTCCTGGAGTAATGGAAATAAAAACAAAAATAAACAAATGGGACCTAAGGAAACTTAAAAGCTTTTGCACAACAAAGGAAACTATAAACAAAATGAAAAGACAACCCTCAGAATGGGAGAAAATATTTGCAAATGAAGCAACCAACAAGGGATTAATCTCCAAAATATATAAACAGCTCATGAAGCTCAAATTTAAAAACACAAAAAACCCAATCCAAAAATGGGCAGAAGACCTAAATAGACATTTTTCCAAAGAAGACATACAGATGGCCAAGAGGCACATGAAAAGCTGCTCAACATCACTAATTATTAGAGAAATGCAAATCAAAACTACAATGAGGTATCACCTCACACTGGTTAGAATGGTCATCATCAGGAAATCTACAAACAACAAATGCTGGAGAGGGTGTGTAGAAAAGGGAACACTCTTGCACTGGTGGTGAGAATGTAAATTGATACAAGCACTATGCAGAACAGTTCAGAGGTTCCTTAAAAAACTAAAGATAGAATTACCATATGACCTGGCAATCCCACTACTGGGTATATACCCTGAGAAAATCATAATTCAAAACAACCCATGCATCCGAATGTTCATCGCATCACTCTTTACAATAGCCAAGTCATGGAAGCAACCTAAATGCCCATCGACAGATGAATGGATAAAACAGATGTGGTACATATATACAATGGAATATTACTCAGCCATAATAAGGAATGAAATTGGGTCATTTGTAGAGACGTGGGTGGACCTAGAGACTGTCATACAGATTGAAGTAAGTCAGAAAGAGAAAAACAAATGTCGTATATTAACGCATATATGTGGAATATAGAAAAATGGTAAAGACGAACCGGTCTGCAAGGCAGAAATAGAGACACAGATGTTGAGAACAAGTGTATGGACACAAAGGGGGGAAATAGGGGGTGGGATGAATTGGGAAATTGGGATTGACATATAAACACTAATATGTATAAAATAACTAATAAGAACCTACTGTATAAAAAATAAATAAATAAAATTAATTTTTAAAAAAAACTAAAAATAAAAATGGAGAATCAGAACCAGCTTCAGAACATGACCTTTTGCTTCTCATCCACCTCAGAGACACATCTTCCCTAGCTCTCCCTCAGGCTTATTCCAAAGCTCTCTCTAAGCTCAAGTGGGCATGTTCCTTCCCTGGTAAGTGTCAGTTCTGTGCCCATTCTCTTGATGAACATATAGGTACACGGATGCCCATATAATGATATCTGACAGTTTGTGCTATGAGCTTTTCTAAGTACATCCGGTGTCTCAACAAGTGGATTATTTCTTACTCTCAGTCTTTATAGGCCTGGGCCTATGGAGCAGGGCAAACCAAAGGATCAGCCTCATATTGGCCAACTGGCCAAGAATGAGGATTGAATTCTAGGCATTCTGATGAGCGCTTAATAAAACTTTCGGCACAAAGTGCTGTGGAAGCACAGAGGATGGACCTGCTGATTTTGCCCAGGGAACAGAGATAGCTTCACAAAGGAGATGCCCTGTGCAATCATTACGTCTTTCCCAATGCATCCCACACTGCAATATGGGCTTATATGGGCTTTTTGGTAGAACACGGATGAAGATTTAAGTTTAAAATATGTGTCAATTTAAAGATAAGAAATAGTAAAAGTGGAATATGGGTTTGGCAAAAATTCAAACAACCCTAGTTTATTACATACAATTCTATTTGCTTAACTGATGAATGCCATTCTGTTTTTACTGTGAGAGGATCACTAATCTATTGTTTTCAAATATTAATTCTTTTGATCATCAGAAAAATTCTATGAAGTAGACACTTTACTGTGTTTAAATCCATAGGATAGAGAAACTAAGGCACAGAAATGTTAAATAATTTACCCAAGGTCATGGAACTAGCAACTGGGAGGATTTGATCCCAGGCAGTATAGGGTTAGAACCTATACACTTTTTTTTTTTTTTTTGCGGTACGCGGGCCTCTCACTGTTGTGGCCTCTCCCGTTGCGGAGCACAGGCTCCAGACATGCAGGCTCAGCGGCCATGGCTCACAGGCCCAGCCGCTCCGCGGCATGTGGGATCTTCCCGGACCAGGGCACGAACCCGTGTCCGCTGCATCAGCAAGCAGACTCCCAACCACTGCGCCACCAGGGAAGCCCAGAACCTATACATTTTGATACTATAATATGTGGCCTGCTATGCAGATAACCATAAGAAGAACCATAAGCTCAAGGAAGGTAGGACCCTTATCTCCTTTTTCCCTCCACTGTATATCCAGCCCTGCGTTTACAGCATGGCTCATAATAGGAGCTAAATATTAAATATTTTTGAATACATGGATGGTCGAAACAATGAAAAGAACATCTTTTGGTTAGCTGATCACACCGTTGTTTATATCAATTTATGTATTTGTCTTTCCTTCAGACCGTGAGATTCTTAAATACAAGAACTGGATTTTATTCATCTCAGACTCACTTTGCTGTGCGCCTGAAACTATCACAACTTGTAAATCAACTATACTCCAATAAAAATTTTTTAGCAAAGAATATAATAGGTTTCCTCCCTTATACTGGTTCCCCTGAAATGGATTTCAAACTTATCATTTTCAAAACTTTACCTTGCACTCACTTTTTCAAGGACACTTCTGTGACATAAAGTGAGTGTACCCATAAATCAATCACCTTACATTATGCACAGATATCTCACAGTGATGCCCACAGGAAAGGGCACAGAGCATTCTCATCAGTTAGTTTATAATTCTTCTGACAAAATTATGAGATGGTTACCCTTTCAGTTGTAATTAGTGACATTATCCAATCGAGTATGGTACAGAATAGTGAAGAAACTATGAACTTTAAAGTTGGACCCACAGGGGTTCAAATTTCACTCTGCCACTTCTAGTTATATGCCCTGGAACATGTGACTCCTGAAGAAAAATGGAAATAATAATGTCCATCGACATGGGGCATTGTGAGATATCGTATGTCAAGTGCCAGACGCATAGTACTTCTGAAATAAAAATTTCTTCCTTTCCTTCTTTCACATGATCCTCTATATTCATAAAAAGTTATCAATTCCATACTATTAATGAGAAACACTTAAGCTAGAAAAGAAATGCCTTGTCAATGTCTTGACCCCTTTAGTCAACTACTCAAGGAGTCTGGTTATCCAAGGAGAAGACTGAGACAGACCAGCAATTGAAATAGCGAAATAGGATTGACCTTCCCAAATACTTTCAGGAGCATTTTAGTGAGTTCTTTGAAAACTCAACAAAGGGAATTTCCATTGTACTGTTTCCCGAGGGGAGTGATGCAAGCTCTAGCAATTTATATATAAAATATGCACACATGCACACACTCAGTATTATGGTGTAGTTTTCGAACATGTGTGTCCCAGAGTTGGACTACTTAAATTAAAACTGAGACTTCACATGTATTGTGTGTTCTTAGGAAATGTATATCTAACTTCTTTATGCCTCAAGTTTGTCATCTGTAAAACGGAGATAAGAATAATATCTACCTTTTAGGGTTGTTTGGAGGATTGAATGAAAGAAGACATGTAGAACACTTAGAACAGTGCCTACCATGTTGGAAGTACCCAAGAAATCATGCACGTCCAAATATTAATAGGGTTATCTGGGTGGTAAGATGATGGCCAATTCTCAGTACTTTATATTATTATATATTTCCTGAATCTTTTACAATGTGAGTGTATCAGTTTATCCTCACTCACACACACCCAAAACCTTAATTTTGTTTTGTCATGAGAGATTTTTTTTAAACGGAGCAGCCTTTTAATTCAAAGAGGTGAGAGTTGGAGACATATATAGAGTCAGTGGGTAGAATCCAGGAAGAACCAACAATTGAAGATTGGGCGATACCGTGTAGAGCAATTTCTAGGGGGAAAGGAGCTGCAAAAGATTTTTACTAGATGGCCTGAAACTGCAGGCCACAGGAGTGAAAAATCTTTAAAGTAAGATCCAAACTCGGACTTCCCTGGTGGCGCAGTGATTAAGAATCCGCCTGCCAATGCAGGGGACACGGGTTCTATCCCTGGTCCGGGGATAGAACATGCTGCTGAGTAACTAAGCCCGTGCACCACAACTACTGACCCTGCGCTCTAGAGCCTGTGAGCCACAACTACTGAAGCCCTCGCGCCTAGAGCTCGTGCTCCGCAACAAGAGAAGCCACTGCAATGAGAAGCCCGTGCACCACAAGGAAGAGTAGCCCCCGGCTCGCCCCAACTAGAGAAAACCCGCGCACAGCAATGAAGACCCAACACAGCCAAAAATTAATTAATTTTTAAAAATTAAAAAAAAAGATCCAAACTCAAATAGCAGCAGGTGATACGAATGCGCGATGCTGAGAGGCTGCCTCACCAGTAGGGAGCGGTGGGAACACTGCAGAAATAATACACAGCTCATCTAAAAAGGGCAGCTCTTGCTTGTTGTGGCCATGCAAAGTTTCCAGACCTTGTGATTTTTTAAAGACAACTCAAAAACCTGGAACTTTGAGTAAAATGTCCTAAATTTTAAATGTTGGAAATTAAATTTTAAAAAAATATTGAAAGCTAAACATGTCACAAAGCCATCAGTTTACAACCAATGCATTAAAAGCTCATCTCCATCCAAAGAAGTCTGTAGAAGCATTAAAGAAAGTTCATCTAAAAACCAACAGGAGGCATGAGGGATGCCCAGGGGATGGCGGAATAGAAGGGACAGAAGGACCTGAATTCTTGATGATATTCTTGAAACAGTAAACCAATTATAGCACTATCTCCTGTCTTGCTAAAAAAATAATAATAATAAATGCTTAATGGTTTCATCTACTATCAGCCAGATCTTCTTTTACTTGGAGCCAAGTGCATTCTGACATACACATGAAGCAAAAGAAGATCAGGAAGAATCTAGAGAGAAAGGGAGCAGGGGGGACAGGCAACTGCCTCCAAAAAATGTAATTTGTTTGCTCAGTTTTCCTACAAATATTTACTCTGTAACTACACTTTGCACTGGGCTAGACACCAAGGGTTTCGAGGATAAATCAGATTCAGCCTCAGCTGAACATTTGCAGCTCGTCTCCATGGACTCAAAGCAAAAAAAGAGCAGGTCTAAAAGATGAGGCCATGTAAATGGGCTGCTTGTAGGTACGATCTAGAGGACAGTTTCACGCCAGGCAGGGTGAAGAAATAAATCTGTAGACAGGCCTTTGGCTGGTTGCCGAGAACACGGAGCCTGTGTACAAATGTCAAGGACAGTGTGTTCAGACGGTGACCCCCATGCCTTATTTATAACCATTTTCACCTGGCTGCTATCTGGGAAGGCCCTGGCTCTCATCTCCTCGTCACTGTCTTGTACAGTCCAAATTGACGGCGTAGTTTCCAGTTCTCCCTGCTCAGATACTCGCTAGGCCTGGGAATGAGTAGATAAGTAGGGTAGATGGCTCAGGAGAGAACTTAGGGAGACTGGGGCATCTGGGAGGAAGAAACTGGTTGGAAATCACTCTGCCTTAGGCAGATGAGCAGGAAGCTGTTATTCTTGGGTTGTCTGTCTGTATCTCCTCCCTCTAATCTCCCACCACAGTCTTCCTAACCCTAACCCTGGCATAGACACTAATGCTAGCTCTGGGGAAAAATTGAAGCAGATTCAACCATCTCAGAAAGTTGAGTAAATTAACAGATGAGGGCCAGGTGTGTCCAATAAGAAAGAACCTCTTCTCTTGTTTCTACGTCTTTATGCTCAGAAGTGGGAGCTGGGCAGATGACACAAAGGGCAGGAAAGAGAATTTCTTCCCAAAAGAGCCCCATCTCCTTCTCCAAAGACCCTCCTCTCAAACTAGGAGAGGTTTTTTCACCTTTCTTCCTCAAAGCAGAATTTGCCAAATGTGGCTAAGGCTGGGCAGCACTTAATTACTTACAGCACACAGAATACTGGTGTCAAGGTCCCACATAAAGTTCAAAGACTCATAAAATTTCAGATCTGGAAGTGAATTTAAACACCATCTTGTCTACCCTCCACCCCCATCCCAAGCTTTAATCCACTCTGCAAAATCATTTATTCACTCAACAAACATTTCTTGAGCACCTACTGTGTGCCAGGGACTGAGAATAGAACAGTGAACAAAACAAGCAAAGATCGTTGCCCTCACGGGGCTCACACTTGAATGCCAAGTGGTTGTCCTAACTTTGTTTGAATAAGTGAATGAGATCTTGCAAGCTCTGGGGCCAGAATAGCCCTTCTTGTGCCAAGTCTGATTTCTACAAGGTTCTTCCTTTCAATGAACAAATATATCCATTTAAGTCCTTCTCCTCACATGCATTGAGCACCTACACAATTCTAGGGTATTTAGCTTGACACTTTCACCTGCTTGTAATTTTATGTTCTTCATAATGACTTTGCAAGGAAAATATTATTTATTCTCATTTTACAGCTGGGGAGCTGAGGCATAGAGAGACTATGTGACTTGGCTAAACTGGAATACAGATCCTGCCACCTGAAATCAGACTTGCTGGTCAAAGGCAGCCCAGGACATCCTTGCTGGGTCCCACCCAGACAGAAGAAAGAACAACCTTTCTCCCTGAGATGGGTTCTTGAGATGAAAGCGGTTTGACGCCAGCTGACTGCGATGAATTCAAGAAAGAACATTTCTTCCTTCAATACCCCTGCTTTTATAGGAGACTACAGAGAGGAAAGTTCCCCCACTTCATTGCTGCCTGGAAGGAACCTTAGCTGTTCCCAGGAATTGCAGAGTAATTACTCTCTCTTCCAGAAGCTTGTTGTCAAGGACCCCTTGAAGCCTGCAGACCACCCGTCACCAGAAAATTCTGTAGTTATTAGGCCCCCCTCATTGCTGCTCATTTCATTCAAGTAGGCTTTACCGCAATGCAGTGACTCAAATCTCGGGGGAGCTCTAGTCTAGTCCCTCTCTTTTTTTTTTTTTTTGCGGTACACGGGCCTCTCATCGTTGTGGCCTCTCCTGTTGCGGAGCACAGGCTCTGGACGCACAGACTCAGCGGCCATGGCTCATGGGCCTAGCTGCTCCGTGGCATGTGGGATTTTCCCGGACCGGGGCACGAACCTGTGTCCCCTGCATCGGCAGGCGGACTCTCAACCACTGCACCACCAGGGAAGCCCTAGTCCCTCTCTTTTTACAGATAGGGAAACTGAGCCTCAGAAGCAGGCAAACTGTGGGCCTAAGGTCATGGCCAGTAGGCGGAAGAGTTGGGACCAGGGGTCAGAAGGTTGTGAAGAAAGTCTTGGTCTCATGTCACATGAATTGGGTATTGACTAGATGCCCAGACCTGGTACAGTGGAGCAGCAGGGACTCTGTGGCTGTCAGTAAGGGAGGCACTGCACAGAGGGCTCTGGAGTGACCCACACCAAGCTGTGTGACCTTGAGAAAGTGACTTAGCTGCTCTGTTCAGCAGCAGCATCTATACAAGGTAGATAATAATGATGGTAATGGTACCTCTGTCATTCAGTTGGGAAGATTCACTGAGATACTCTCAGCACACAGCCTGGCCCGCGGTGAGAGCTCAAAAAACAGGGGCTGCAATGGTAGGAATTGCTGGTGTGTACTGAGTACAAGATGCTAGATACTGCTAAACATTTTACCTGCATTAGTTCCTTTCATGCCTTCCACTCCTTTTTAACCCTACTTCATTACACAAGAAAAGACCAAGACTCACTTAAGGCAGATTAGAACCTAGTTCTAGTCAGATTCCAGAGCCTGTGCATTTAAACATGACACGTATCTGCTAACACTGAGAAAGCACAGTTTCCTAGCTAAAACATTGGCCAGATGGACCACACCCACCTTTCTGTCTGCAACTGTCCCCTCCCTTGGGGACTACGAACTCCCCAAAAGAAGGGAGTTACCCATCGTGTTCATTACGTATCCTTAGAACTTGATACATTTGGGCGCTCAGTATTGGTTCAGTAACTAATTGAAAGAAAAGTAGTATCTCAGATGATGTCACTTGGAGGAAGAGAATGAAGGTGAGGAATGGCTGTTCAAATCACTCCTCCCTGTGATTTCTCTTTCTCCCTCCCTCCCTTCTTTTCATTACTGAGAAGATCACACAAGCAAAGCCTTGAAACCCATCTCTCCTCCTTACCCTTCCTATGTTATTTCTGTTTCTGGCAAACTGATTTTTGACTAAGTGTCCTATATCGTCCATGCCCTCTCTACAGCTAACAAACTCCTAATCATCCTTCAATACCCAACTGAAGTGCTACCTCCTCGGCAGTCTTCTCCTCTCCATCAGGGAATATAAGCACGACTCCCCAGGCTCTGAAGGACTCTGGCTATTGTTCACAGTCCTGCTCTTGCACCTACCAGGCTGAAATCTTTGCTCGCCACCAATGCTATATCTGTCCTCCTCCCCGTAGTAAAATCTACCTAGGGGCAAGGACTGAGTCTTCCTGTCTCTACCCACAGCATCAAGCAGAGAGGCTGGCAGCTAGCAGGTGCTCAGGAAATGTATTGAATAAATGAATGAATGAATGACCAGCATGTGTCCAGTCTTTTTTAATGGAAGAGTTGTCATTCTGAAGGCAGTAGCATTCAAACGTTCCATAGCTATTTCTTAAGTGCCTACTCTGCGCTGGGTACAGTTCAAGGCCCTGGGGCTAAAGTGTTGTAGAAGATAAGAGAGATAAGAAGCAAGTACAGGAATAAACAAGATAGGTTATATAGTCATGATGCTATGAGGAAAATAATGCAGGGGAATGTAAGAGAGAGTCACTGGGGTTTCTTATAAACAAGGGGTCAGGATGGCCTCTCTGAAGAGCTGAGACCTGAATAAGCAGAAGGAGCTGGTGGGAAAGATCAGAGGGCAAAGCTATACTAGGCAGAACAAGCACTGAGAGACGTGCTCTCAGGAAGAACAAGCTTATCATGTTGGAGGTAGAGCGAGGGGACCTGGGTATCTGGTGGGGTGGGAATGAAGAGGGTAGAGGGGATGAGCTTGGAGACAGTATGTAACGGTCGCGTTATTCAGGCTCATGGACCACGGTAAGGACAGCAGAGGGTTTCCAACAGAACGGTGACTTGATCTGCATTTTGTTGTTGGGAAATCACTCTGGCTCAGGTGAAAAGGATGGGTTTTGACGCAACAGTAGGAGTAGACACAGGAGAACCAGTTAGGGGGCCACTGCATGAGTCCAAGTGTGAGCTGATGACAGCTGAGCCAGGATGTATAGTTGTGATCGAGAGGGGAGGTGAGATTCAGGAGGTGTTTTAGAGGTGGGACCTACAGACCTTGCTGGCGTGGTCGGTGCGAAGAGTAAGAGAAGGATGTGAGAGTAGGGTGATGGCTGTTTGCACAAACGCATCTCTAGGCTAACACATTTCCGTGACTCCGATGCTTCTAGAGAGGACCCCTTTCGTTTCGCCCCTCCACTTCCACTAGAAGGTCCTGGAGTGTGAAATCGACCAGCACACCCGGCTGCCTCCTTTCTATTCCCCAACCCTTCTCCGTTTGCCTCCTCAATCTTTTCCTCCTCAAAGGCACTGCCTGAGCCTGCAAGTCATTGCTACTGATTTCTCCAACAAATGTAATTTGGGAAGCTAGTCTACTTTTTTTAAAAGCATCATTTGCACACAGGAAGGCGTTATGTTGGGGCTGTTGGCTTCCACGGAAAGCAGCGCCATCCCGGGCGGTACAGCACTGGATGAGTCAACAGTGCCGGGGGCTGGGAGCACTGGATGAGTCAACAGTGCCGGGGGCTGGGGGCACTGGATGAGACAACAGTGCCGGGGGGCTGGGGGCACTGGATGAGTCAACAGTGCCGGGGGCTGGGGGCACTGGATGAGTCAACAGTGCCGGGGGCTGGGGGCTGTAGCGTTCCATGAAGCACTGATTCCTTGCGGGAATTTCATGTCTTGGGGGGTAGTGGCCTGAGCCGATCTCATGCCTCTTTGCCTCGTGGTTGCTAGAGCCCTTCGAGGAGGTTGGGAGCCTCATTACAAGAGCCTATCATAGACCACACCCCATCGACTCCTAGGCCATGCTATGAGATTGATTTCTTGCACTTCATTTTCACGGTTTAAACAACAAATGGGGGTGCTGGCGGCTGGTTTACAAAAATCCAAATTCGGAAAATGCACCCCACTTCCTGACTGCCCATTCTTCCCTCCTCCCACCGACATACATTTGTCAGACTGAGCCCCTCCCCAGGTTCTCAGAGATTTAGTCAGTCGAACAATACACATTCATTGAACACCTCCAAATGCTCTGGGGTTACAGCCATGAGCAAGATAGAGACAACGTCCCTACCCTCACGGAACTCACATTCTACTAGGGAAGGGGAGGCTGAAATAACAAACGAGATGATTTCATAGAATAGTGTAACAAGGAAAATAGAATTGATGGCTATAGAGTGACTCCAGAGCAGGGCCTGGCAAACGTTTTCTGTCAAGAGCCAGAGAGTAAATAGTTTTAGCTTTGTGGGCTGTTAGGGTCTGTGTCACAACTACTCAACTCACCTGTTGCAGGATGCAAGCAGCCACGGACAACATGTAAAGGGATGAGGAATAAAACTTTATTCCCAGAAACAGGGGGCAGGCCCAGGGACTATATTTTGCCCACCCCTGTTCTAAGGGGAGGTGGGAGGAATACTGAATAGGGTGGACTGAACTAGGATGACGTTTAAGCGGAGGTCTGAATAATGAGGCAGAACCGGCCACCTAAAGATGAAAAGGGAAGGCATTCCAGATAAGGAGATGAGGGCATGTGCAAAGCCCTGAGTCCTGATTATTTCAGGAGCAGAAACGCCCACCCACGTGGAGGGGCAACAGGAAGGAGAGGGAGAGAGAAAGGTTGGCAGGAATCAGGTTACAATGGGCCTCACAGCCCATGATGAGGCCCGGCACATAGTAGGTCTTCAATTAATTAATTATGGCTCTAGCAAAGGAAATTTAAGGAGCTCTAGGTCATTACCCAAATAATTTAGATGACTTTCCATAATCTTTGTTCAGTTCTATGTGCACCAATTCTAGACTCTTACTTTGCTCCTGTGATCAAACTCCCACTTAGAACCTCAGTTCCCTGAATTATGCTTTAGCCTTGACTCCTAAATATTAAGGGGCCCACCTGTGCCTAAACCCTGCCTCCATAACCTAACTTGAGACCCCAAATCTCCCAAAACCAGGTCCTCATTGACTTAACCCTCCGGAATTCTTGCCTCTGGCCCCTTAGAAGGGAGACCTCTACTATGTGCTAGCTGCTGACAGGTGGAGACTGGTTAGGACAGTTATTAGAAATATACACAAATATTCTAGCTCTCCTTTTACCAGGTTCTTCCTCGTCCCTGGAGAGTTTTATGTAATTGGTGACTTACTTTAACCAATGAACTGTAAACAGAGCATGTGTCACTTCCAAGTAGAAGCTTTAAGAGCACAGGTACAGACTGCCACCTCTCTCTCTCTGCCACCATGACTGTGGAAGTATCTGCCAAGAGGGAGCCTCTATCTCACCCACGCTGGACATACCGTAGCAGCAGAAATAAACTCGTGTTGTGTTAAGGCATGAAGACTTTGCGGTCATGACTGCAGCACGGTGATCTCCACCCTCCTGACCTACACAGAAATGAGTACTTAGAAGAGACTGTCGTAACAAAAAATCTAAAATATGCTGCATTGACCTAGAAGTTGGACAGTGGGTGACTCCAGACATACAAAATTAAGTCAAGAGACAGTAAGCCATGGGAACATAGGGAAACAGCAAATCTAGGCAATACGGCTACTACAGAGCTTGTGGATATAACCGGGGGTCACAGGAACTAACAGAGGCTAATTCCGGTCTCTAGAAGCTCACACTCTGTGGACAGCACATCTAAATATACAAGGAAATACAATGCATTTTATAACAAATGCCATGGAAGAGTCATGAACAAAGTCATAGGAATCAGAGAAACTGAGGTGGCATGAATACTACACTTAATTGTACAGTAATGGTAAGATTAATGAGCCAGGCTAAGTTTGGTAGATTATGTAGGCTGTGTGAAGGTAGGGATTTGTCTGTCTAAACCTCTGCTACATTCCTAGAACCCTCCTAGGGACTGGTGAGTAGGTGTTTTATAGATTTTTGTTGAATAAATGAATCTTGAATTCCAGAAATATAGTGGTAAAACAGTATTTCAGGCAGAGGCAAGAGCATATGCCAAGGCATGGGGCTTACCTCTACAGTCTAAGGATTTCCACTTACCTGCACAATGTGATGTGCCCAGGATAAGACGGAGGCTGAGGGAGACATGAGAGAAGGGGTCAGGATAGCCTTGGAGAAGTCACCTAGGACTCTGATTTGCAGACATCCTTGCATGCTACACTGTGTGTGCCTATTAGCTTAGAGAGTAGGCTACTCAAGGTTAAATACCTACAGGGATAAGGAAGAAAATACGAATGTGAAGTCATAAGATGTTGAGATAACACGTGCTGGTGAAAACCAGGCCAACTTGACGCACTGCTGGTGCATGTTCTCCTGAAGGCTTTCAATTTGGGATGTTTACAAATATGGTGATGGCCAAACACAACATGTCTGTAGGTCACAGACCATTGGTAAGGCACGAGTTTTCAAATCCTGCTAAAAGAGACAGAAGCTAGCAGAAGTTTCTAGAAAAAGAGTACAAATCCACAATCCATTATCCGTAATCTTAAAATTCTAAAAGCCAACAACTGAAGACTTTTTCATGAGTTTGGCACAAACTCATCTGGCAGCGAACACTAAACGTACACGAGGATGTTTACAATCTGTATTTGTCCCTCTTCATGTGAATATTCATACGATTTACTCCTATGTGTCTGAGGATGGGGTGCTGGCCCAGAGTACACTGCTAGACCTACATAATGTGCTGTATCTTGATTTTCTTTCATCCGAAAGATTCTGAACTTTTGGAGCACTCCCTGGTTTAGGTAAAGGATTATGGACCTCTAACATGATCAGATTCATAATCTTTAGGTGGAAAACTCTGACAGCAGCATTAATGATAAACCAGAGGAAGGAGGGAAGGAAGTTGGTGAAGGGGCTGTGAGCAAACCAGGGGTGATAAACATTGACAGCTGCACCAAGACGGAAATTCTGGAAATGGAAGGGCTTGGGGGCTATTTCCCAGTCAGATCAACACAGCTTGGTGCCTGACTGGAGGTGGGAGGTAAGAGAGGAAGGAATCCAGGATGAGCCTCATGCTTCTAGCTTGTAAGACTGCACAGATGGTGAGCCATCCACCACAAGAGAAAATCGAGAATGATTAGAAGTAAGAAAAAAATGATAAATGCCAGTTTGGACCTGTGCGTGTGAAGTTCTTCTGCACCGTTGGAGACATGTGGTAGGGAGTTAGTAATGTGGATCTGGAGCCCAGGGGAGAAGCTGGTGATGGAGGTACAAATTTAGGAGGGGTAGTGGTTTGAATAGGGTCCCTCCCCCAAAAGAGATGTCCAAGTCCTAACCCCTGGTAACTGCAAATGTGCACTTATTTGTAAGTAGGGTCTTGGCGGATGTAATTAATTTAAGGTTGAAATGAGATCATCCTGCACTGAAAGTGGGCCCTAAATCCAATGACTATTGTCCAAATAAGAGAAAGAAAAGGGAGATTTGAGACACGGAGAGAACACAAGGGAAAGACATGTGATGATGGAGGTGGGGATTAGACTGATGGGTCTGCAAACCAAGGATTGCTGGAGCCACCAGAACCTAGGAGAGAGCCATGGAACAGAGCATCCCTCAGAGCCTCCTGAATGCACCAACCCTATGACACATTGATTTTGGACTTCTGGCCTCCAGAACTGTGAAAGAATAAATTTCTGTTATTTTAAGCCACCCAGTTTGTGGTAACTTGTTATGGCAGCTCTCAGAAACTAATACAGAAGGGTTTTCAGGTATTTTCAGTCCCAGAACATGGTGAGGGAGGAGAGAGGTGGATCAAGGACAGAAATCGGGGGACAACAACCTTGAGTAGGAAACATCACAGTGACTGAGAAAGGGCAGTCAGAGAGGTAAGACGAGAACCGGGAGAATGGAAGGTCAGAAAGGCATGAGCTCCAGGCAGGAAGCTGTGTTCCACGGTGTCAAATTTTGCAGAGAAGACATCTAGGATTAAGGCTTAGAAGAGAATATCAGATTTAGCAATAAGGTCATTGATGACATTGAGTTGGAGCAGTTTCAGTAAACTAAGCAAAAATTAATGTGTGAGAAAAGTGAAATCAGTAGAGAATTCTTTCAAGACATTTGGCAATAAGGAAGGGGAGAAGATGGCCATGTCAGTAGCTTGAGAGTGTTTAGAGTCAAGAGAAAAGGTTTGTAGGATCGGAAGCACGAATATGTCTAAGGCTTTTGTGGAAACTAGTGCTAGGCAAGGCTGTCAGTGTAGGAAAGAGCAAAGAAAATGAAAGAGCCAGGATCATCTGACAGCGACAGTTACACGTCTGTCAGCATTTGGGGTACAGAGTACAGAGTATTTCTTAATATAGAGCTGTCGTTGGGAAGCAGGTACCCAGTGAGAGGCAAAATTTTCCAGCCTCCATTGCAGCCAGATGGGGACAGGCAATCAGTTCTCGCCAGTGCAGTAGAGTGGAAGTAGTGAGTCTCCTCCAAGCCACGGTGGGTGAGATGTGGGTATGCTTTGTCTACCCTTTTATTCCCCACCTCCAGCTGGATGCAGAGGACTTCACAGCCCTTAGAGATGGCAGCACCACAAAACTGAAGGATTCTGAGTTCCTGAA
The DNA here is from genome assembly GCF_951394435.1 of Stenella coeruleoalba. Lineage (NCBI taxonomy): Eukaryota > Metazoa > Chordata > Mammalia > Artiodactyla > Delphinidae > Stenella > Stenella coeruleoalba. The sequence goes on from NC_137157.1 coordinate 13,374,960, forward strand.
TCACCACTTCCCATTAATAGGAAAATCCACAATGGACTGTTATATGAGCAAGAAATAAAGATGGTCTTAAGTCACTGAAATATGGAAGCTCGTTTGTTGTAGCAGCTAGTGTGACTCTAATACAGACTGCATATTATATTTGTCCAGATCTTAAACTGCTGGGTTCCCAACACCTGCCAGAGAGCTCAGCTCCTACCAGACTAACCCACTAAAGACCACCTGCCTGTCAACACCTGATACCTGTCCTATCCTAACTGAATTCTTTCATTCATTCAATATAGAGGTATTAATCTCCTACTATGTGTAGTACACTGAGTTGGAGACAGGGATGCAGCCGTAGATGTGATGGAGCCCTGCCTTCAGGTATATTATATTCTAAAGGGGCAGATAGAAACTAAACAGATAGACACATAAACATATAATATCAGGTAGGAAAATACGATGTGCTATAAAAAAATAAATAAGGCAGAATAAAGGGATAGGAAGTGATGGACGGAGTATGGTGCAATTTTAAATAGATTGGCCTGGAAAGCCACTTTGAGGGGGTGACACTGATGCAGAGACTTCTATGAAGCGACCTAGCAAGCAAAAGAAGAGCTGGAGGAAAAGTAACCCAGACAGAGGGAGCAGCTCTTGCAAAAGCCCAGAGAAGAGCATGTGCTGGGCATTTTGGAGAACAGCAGAGAGGCCAGTGTGGCCAGAGAAGAGCAAGAAAGGCAGGGGGGAATGATAGAGGTGAGGCAGAAAGATAACGAGGGGTCAGATTATGTCGGGCCATGGCGAGGACTTCGAGTCCTATTCTAAGAAATAGAGAGCTGCTGACCCTGCCTAGACTCCCAGGCAGGCAGGATTTCTCCCGCCACTCCCCAAGAGCCAGTTACTTCCTTGCAGACCTGTGCAGCTGCCAGGGCCCAGCTCCTGCCTCTCTGTTCCCACCCTGTCAACTTGATCTGAGCTCCCCTGGGTACTGAGCTGCCAGACTACAGGGTGCATTTGCCAAGGGTGAGCAAGGCAGAGGAAGTGGCTTTTTTTCATGGAGAGGTGATTCCTCTGCAAAGAAAATAAAGCTCATAGGTTTCCTAGGGGAGAAGCAGCACCCACGAGGCAGTGAGCGCTAAGTCTATATTTGAGCTGAAAAACATGCAGACAGGCGGGCGGGAGCCCAAACACAACTGCTTCTGCCTTCTGCGATTGCAAATGAGTAATTTTGCCTCCTGGAGTTTCAGGAAGCTCCTCCAAGCTCTGAAACAGAGCCTTTCCTCATACTAGAAGGCTGCAAAGATACGTGTGAGGGCTTTGAGGCCTCTGCAGATGGAAACACTTCTAAGAGCAGCAATAACGTGCATTTGCAATCTGCACTTCACTCATCCCATCCACGCTGCCCCATCTTCACAGCAATCTAGGATGGAACCTGGACAACTTAATTCTACAAAGGAGGACATCCTGGCCACGAGAGGTGAAGTGTTATGACTATAACATCACAAAACCAGTGACGAGATTTTTCTCATGAACCACATTTAAAAGTAATCATTATTCCCACCAACAGTGTAGAAGGGTTCCCCTTTCTCCACACCCTCTCCAGCATTTACTTTTTGTAGATTTTTTGATGATGGCCATTCTGACATGTGTGAGGTGATACCTCATTGTAGTTTTGACTTGCATTTCTCTAATCATTAGTGAAGTCAAACATCTTTTCATGTGCTTTTTGGCCATCTGGATGTCTTCTTTGGAAAAACATCTCTTTAGGTTTTCTGCCCATTTGTTGATTGGGTTGTTTGGTTTTTGAGCTGCATGAGCTGTTTGTATATTTTGGAGATTAATCCCTTGTTGGTTGTTTCCTTTGCAAATATTTTCTCCCATTCTGTGTGTTGTCTTTTTGTTTACTTTATGGTTTCCTTTGCTGTGCAAAAGCTTATAAGTTTAATTAGGTCCCATTTGTTTATTTTTGTTTTTATTTTCATTACTCTAGGAGGTGGATCAAAAAGATCTTGCTGCAATTTATGTCAGAGAATGTTCTGCTTATATTTTCCTCTAAGAGCTTTATAGTTTCCAGCCTTATATTTAGGTCTTTAATTCATTTTGAGTTTACTTTTATGTATGGTGTTATGAGTGTTCTAATTTCATTCTTTTACATGTAGCTGTCCAGTTTTCCCAGTATCACTTATTGAAGAGACTGTCTCTTCCCCATTGTATATTCTTGCCTCCTTTGTCATAGGTCAGTTGACCACAGGTGTGTAGGTTTATCTCTGGACTTTCTATCCTGTTCCACTGATCTGTATTTCTTTTTCTGTGCCAGTACCATACTGTTTTGATTACTATAGCTTTGTAGTATAGTCTGAAGACAGGGAGCCTGATTCCTCCAGCTCCATTTTTCTTTCTCAAGATTGCTTTGGCTATTCAGGGTCTTTCGTGTTTCCATACAAATTGTAATTTTTTTGTTCTAATTCTGCAAAAAATGCCAGTGTTAATTCAATAGCGATAGCATTGAATCTGTAGATTGCTTTGGGTAGTATAGTCATTTTGATAATATTGATTCTTCCAATCCAAGAACATGGTATAGCTCTCCATCTGTTTGTGCATCTTTGATTTCTTTCATCAGTAAACTGGTACAGCCACTATGGAGAACAATATGGAGGTTCCTTAAAAAACTAAAACTATTTTTTACCATATGATCCAGCAATCCCATTCCTGGGCATATACCCAGAGAAAACCATAACTGGCAAAGATACATGCACCCCAATGTTCGTTGCAACACTATTTACAATAGCCAGGACATGGAAGCAACCTAAATGTCCATTAACAGAGGATTAGATAAAGAAGATGTGGTACATATATACAATGGAATATTATGCAGTCATAAAAAAGAACAAAATAATGCCATTTGCAGCAACATGAGTGGACCTAGAAATTGTCATATTGAGTGAAGTCAGTCAGACAGAGAAGGACAAATGTCATATGCTACTGCTTACATGTGGAATCTAAAAAACTGGTACAGGGCTTCCCTGGTGGCACAGTGGTTGAGAGTCCGCCTGCCGATGCAGGGGACATGGGTTCGTGCCCCGGTCCGGGAAGATCCCACATGCCGCAGAGCAGCTGGGCCCATGAGCCATGGCCGCTGAGCCTGCACATCTGGAGCCTGTGCTCCACAACGGGAGAGGCCACAACAGTGAGAGGCCCGCGTACTGCAAAAAAAAAAAAAAAAAACACACAAAAAAACTGGTACAAATGAACTTATCTACAAAACAGAAATAGAGTCACAGATGTAGAAAACGAACTTATGGTTACTGGGGTGAAGGAGGGAAGGGATAAATTGGGAGATGGGGATTGACATATACACACTACCACATACAAGATAGATAACTAATAAGGACCTACTGTATAGTATAGTGAACTCTATTCAATACTCTGTAATGACCAATATGGGAAAAGAATCTAAAAAATAGTGGATATATGTATATGCATAACTGATTCACTCTGCTGTACAGCAGAAAGTAACACAACATTGTGAATCAACTATACTCCAATACAAATTAAAAATGAAAAACATAAAAAATTGTTAGTATTGCCAAAGTAATTCATACAATGCAAAAATGATTAAAATAGAAAGTGAAAGTCAACCTATAGTCCCACCACCCACAGCTATCTTCTGGTAACAGCATGGTATACAATTCTAGAGCTTTCTCTATACATATACATATGTGTTTTATTGTTGCTTATTAAAATATTTCATTATAAAAAATTAATCTTTATTCTCTTGCTTTAAATTGTCCATAGGTACTTAAAATTCAAACCCTTCCCGAGGTCCTGCAACATCTTATACCAGGGACCAGCTAACTACAGCCCACCACCCAATTCTGTAAATAAAGCTTTATTGGGACATGGCCATGCCCACTCATTTGCATATTGTCTATGGCTGCTTTTGTACTACAATGAAAGAGTTGAGTAGCTTCAGACTGTTAGGACCCCAAAGCTGAAATATTTGCCACCTGGCCCTTTACAGATCAAATATGTCGACCTTGCTCTTGAGGATCAGTCCAGTCCCTTCTCTTATCTCTTCTGTCCTCCCTTTTACTCAGTTTTTTCCAGACACCTTAGTCTTCCTTCCCTTCCCCAAACAAGCCTGGATTTCCTGCCTCAGGACCTTTGCACTTGCCACTCTCCCTGCCTGAAACATTTTCCTTCATGATTTTCACTCGCTGGCTTCCTTTTACATTTCAGGTCTCAGATCAAATGCTGATTCCACAATCTCCATATCTAACAGGACCTCCCAGTCCTATCTCAAATTCACTCCTTTTTTTTTTTTTGATGGCCTATATTACTTTCTAAATTATCTTATTTGTTTATATACTTATTATCAGAGTCTCCCACTAGAATAGCTCCATGGGAACAAGTATCCAGACAGTCTCAGTCACAGTTAAATCCCTGGTATATAGCATAGTGTCTGACACCTCCTGGGTGCTTCATTGTCAAGTGCTAAATGAATGAGTGAATCAAATGACTAATGAGTAATTCATAACTGTCCTTACTCTACGTCACAGTTTCTCATCACTGGCTCTGTTAACATTTGGGGCTGGATAATCCTTTGCTGTGGGGGGCTGTCCTGGGCATTGTAGAATGTTCAGTAGCATCCCTGCTCTCTATACGCCAGACACCTGGAGCAACAGCCCACCACCACCACCAAATTGTGACAACCAAAAATGTCTCCAGATATTGCCAAATGTCTTCTTGGGGAAGAAGGCACCAGCTGAGAACCACTGGGCTATGTGGTTTAAATTTACCCCTGGAGCTTAAAACATAACAGTAAGCTTTTACACCAAACCACCATCATTCCATATTTCTAATTAATTGTAGTTGTACCTACGGGTACCCCTGCCTTGGGGCCAGCTCCTTGATAAGTTGATGAGATGGCTCCTCTAAGGAAGTATCAGCATTGTTTTGGACACGAAAGTCCGAAGTTAGAGACCACTTGAGTGTTTTCAGTACAGAAAGATTCATAACTGGCGAGTCAGAAGGTATAGAGCTACAAGTTATTACCACGTTCTGGGCTGACATCACAGTAAAGAGATGCTGTTGTGTAACAACGAGGGTGGCAGGGGAAGGAGGCAAAGTGAACAGAGAGGCCAAGGGGCTCTCTTGGGGATTTGGCCATTTACAGGGCATCAGAATTATCGATGTGAGTGTTTTGTTAAGTCTTCCTCCATGACAACAAGAAAAATGGATGAGAACAGGGACGGAGCAAATGTACCAACTGGCAAGGGCTGCCAGTGATCTCCGGGGTCCGCAGATGATGGAAGGATATGGGAAGTCATTTAGTGATCTTGTTTTCTACGAGGAAAATGCTGAGTGCAGGGAGGCTGCCACTGCTGCAATCTGGCTGCAGCTGCTGCCTTGGATATAAAGGCTGGTCAATGTATTTGCTCAGTTCCTGGGCATGGAGTCTATTTTAATAGCTCTAGCCCCCTTGGGGCACAGATTAATGAGCCACCCCATGGCTAGAGTCCTGCTCAGCAGATGAATGGTTGCCCTCCAGCAGATGACCCATGGGACACCGTGGTGTCAGCCAAGAGGAAGGACTCAGGTCACACAGGCTTCCCTGAACTGTAAGCTGCATTTTTCTGATGAAAGTGGGATTTGGAGGGGAGAAATTGGGTGGCACAGCCGGCATCCAGGAACCATGAATGTTGAAGTAAGTAAATTTCTCCCAGACTGACTTCCCATGGGTCCTTTTCCCCTTCTGAAAGCCTCCAGGGATGAATCCAGCCTCCTATTCCTCCTTACTGCTGCCTCTATTTCTCAGATTTGTCTCCCACCAAAGACCAGTTTCAAATTAGGATGCAGTCCAGGCTCCCAAATTTTACTGTGGAAAACAAGCCCACAGTTTCTTCTTCCTAGGATGTCAGGACTAGGGAATAGAGAGGGATGAATATAAATAGCAAAAGAAGAGAAACGAATGTAGTGGAATCTGTTGTTTTTAATTTATCTAGCATCCATTGCCCCTTCTGATTATAACACTCACATGTTAGGGGAGATCCACTGCCCTCTACCTCTCGGTCCTAGGAATTTGAGTTATGGCTAGACTCAGCCATGCCAGATTCAGGGGTAGGCACATGGCCCAGTCCCGTGCCAATTATGGTGTTCCATCTTTGTTCATAAAAGGGGGCCAGATGGACAAATGACCCAGGTCAATTCAGTCTTCATTAATTCAAGTTCTTATGCTAAAGAATTTAGAGAAGAGGAATGTTCCTTCTGCCTGGATTGAGGAGAGAACAGGATGAAGACTATAAGCTGCTAGAAGCCACTGTGTCTCCACTGGTAGGGAGCCCACTAATGGAGCCAACAGTGAAAGGTAGCACCAGGAGATGCGGACAGCATGACTACATCCTGATGACCACTTGATACAGCCATGCCTGAATCTGGCCCTAGTCTGAACTTGTCAATTACATAAGATATTCATTATATAGAATACTCCTTTTGATTTTTTTTTCTCAAGCATGTATCAGTTGGGTTTGGTATCTCTTGCAACAAAAGAATCTTGTATTTTAACTGAAAAGGTTACCAAACTCTCCAAATTTCACAGAGACATGATCTTTGGTCAGTATTAGTTTCCACTAGTCCCTTTGATTCCTAAGCCCCTTTCTTAAACAATGGGTGGGTACTTTCTTATATCTAAGAGTACTCCTTCTTTAATCCCAGTGCTGGAAGCTACTAAATAAGCATTTATTGAAGACCAAATATTATATTCAGAGCACCATGCTAGGCTTTTAACTACTTTTTTTTCATTTAACTTAGGTTATAAGAACTTGTGATACATAGTCTTACTCTCAGTTTAAAGATGAACAGGGGACTTCCCTGGTGGTCCAGTGGGTAAGACTCTGCACTCCCATTGCAGGGGGCCCGGGTTCAATCCCTGGTTGGGGAACTAGATCCTGCATGCATGCCGCAACTAAGAGTACACATGACGCAACTAAAGATCCCACATGCCCCAACGAAGATCCCGTGTGCTGCAACTAAGACCCTGCTCAGCCAAAATAATAAATAAAATAAATAATAAATAAATAAAATATTTAAAAATAATAAAGATGAACAAAGTGTGATTCAGAAAATAGAAAGTGCTAAAAGTCATACAGCTAGTAAAGGAGAGAGTGAACACTTAAACCCAAGATGCCTTTCCTTGGTCACAGAAGCTCTCCCATTGAAGCCTGAAGTTACAACTAGGAAGAGCTGTAGTTATGTACTGCTTTACGATTCAGGATTAATAATATAATTCACCATCTGAGTCCTCACTAGAAGCCCAAGCTCTGGGCTAGGTACATCACCTATAATATTTCTAATACACAACACTGTAAGATAGGAATTGCTTTCTCTTCATCGTCATCTCTTTTTTTATAAAGGAAGATACTGAGACTCAGAAAATGTTAAATAACTTGCCTAAGGTTATACAGTTAGTTCAGGGAAAGATGGAACACAAAACCACAGAGACTATAAGTCACTGCTCTCTCCAGCAGCCAAATTTTCTCCCAAGTCTCAAGTGAGAAATTAGCAACTTAAGAACTTTGTTTTCTCCCACCTCCACATATCCCTGACATATAAGAGAAAGTTCTTCTTAGGACATTTTGTCATATACCATACACTTAAATACTTCATGAAGGAAAAGCTTGAATCCCCAGTTAAAATAAGATACTTGGAGGCTAGGTCCATGACGTACACATCTACACACCCAGAGGCAGAGCTGGTGCATCTTTTTTAATTTATTCATTTTAACATCTTTATTGGAGTATAATTGCTTTACAATGGTGTGTTAGTTTCTGCTTTATAACAAAGTGAATCAGCTATACATATACATATATCCCCATATCCCCTCCCTCTTGCGTCTCCCTCCCACCCTCTAGGTAGTCACAAAATACCCAGCTGATCTCCCTGTGCTACGCTGCTTACACTATATATTGACATATATAGTGTATATATGTCAATGCCACTCTCTCACTTTGTCCCAGCATAGCTGGTGCATCTTAAATACCTACTGAAGACATAAGGCAATCCTACATTATTTCCATACCTTTAGAGCCTCCACTTACACATTTTCCCCAAGTGTGGTCCATGGAGATTTCCCCAGGAATTCTGCTAAAAATTAAGATGCCCAGATCTGAACCCAGGTCTACAAAATCAGAATATATAGGATGACTGGATAAAGAAAATGTGGTATAGTGGAATACTGTGTGTGTGTGTGTGTGTGTGTGTGTGTATAAAACATATATAAATGATATAATTTATACAATATAAATTAAACATAAAATAATTTATATACATTATAAATTATGCTATATATAAAAGTATATATTATAATATTCCAATAATGAGTATATTATTAATATTTATTTTTATACCTATATAAATATGTTATATAAGTACTTTTTATATGTATAAATATATTTACATATAAATATATAAATAAATTTATATATACACTATATATAATTATATATAAATAAATAAATTATATATTTAATTATCTTGTATAATTATATATTGTATTATCTATAATTATATATTATACAATAATTACTATATACTATATATTATATCAATTACATGATTTTTATATATTATATATAATAGGCCAGTAAACCACACAGTCCTTATATTTATATATAACACTTACGTTGAGCTCTGAATGTTGGGTAGGAAATAACAAAGTACACAAGCAAATTGTTGCAGGCATGACGATCGGCATGTGCAAAGGTCTTGAGATGGAAAGGTGAAAAGAGGGTTCGAGAAATTGAAGGAAAGGAAGAGAGTCTATGCCTTGGAGAGAGAGGGTGAGAGTTCTGCGTTATGAGGCTGGTGAAGCACATCATGGAGGGGTCTGTACACCACAATCAGATCTGTAGTTTTGAACTATCAGCCCAGCTGCTTTGTAGAGAAGAGAAGGGAAGAGGACAAGGGTGAAGGCAGGAAAACCAACAGGGAGGCGATTGTTCTCCAAGCAGGAAAGGAAGGTGACATGAACTGGGTGGCCTAGACAGTAGACACAACAGTATATTGGGAAATAGAAACAACAAATCTCAGTGACCGATCTGATACGATGGTTAGGAGAAGAAAGAGTTGCACATGACGAGGTGGAAACTCCAGAAGAGAACCAGCATCTGTCCGGGGATATGATGATCTTGGTATTAAAATTGTTGAATTGGAGGCTTCCCTGGTGGCGCAGTGGTTGGGAGTCCGCCTGCCGATGCAGGGAACACGGGTTCGTGCCCCGTTCTGGGAGGGTCCCACATGCCGCGGAGCGGCTGGGCTCGTAAGCCATGGCCGCTGAGCCTGCGCGTCCGGAGCCTGTGCTCCGCAACGGGAGAGGCCACAACAGTGAGAGGTCCGCGTACCGCAAAAAAAAAAAAAAAATTGTTGAATTTAAGTATATATCAATCAAGGCTCAGTTTTAAGCAACAAAAACCCCTCTAGTTATTTTAAGCATTAGTGGATTTATTTCCCAGGTAGGGGTTCTGTCCGTTCTCTCTTACTGTGTAACAAACCACCCCAAACGTTGTGGCTTATAACAAGAGCCATTTACTTAGCTCACAATTCTGTGGGCTGTCAATTTGGGTTGAGCTTGGCTGGGCAGTTCTTCTGGTCTTGGCTGGGTCCCTCTTGTCTGTGGTCAATTGCAAATTAGCTAAGCCTCACTGCATCTGTTGATTGAGTGTGATGAGTACAACTGGGCCACGTATTAATGATCATTTAGCAGCCTAGCTTTAACTTTTCACACAGCTTCTGAGAGGGTTACAAAAGGGAAACTGCCTCTTAAGGAGTAGGTTCAGAATGGGCCATGTTACTTTGCCTCATTCTGTTGGTTAAAGCAAGTTACAAGGCCAGCCCAAATTCTAGGAGTGGGGAAAGAGACTCCATCTCTCGATGGGATGACCTGCAAAGGTTCATTGCAAAGAGGCATGGATGTTAGGAGGAATAGGGATTGTGGCCATTTTTGCAAATCATCTACCACGAGCACTTAAAAAAAAATCATTGTCAGGATTAGCAGAACATGCTCCACGCTCAACCTCTAAGAATGAGCTGCTCATTTTTACCAGGCAGCTTCTGCCTCTGTCACAATCAGGAAGGCTACACCAGGACCACTGATTTCAAGAATACACTACTGTCTTGTGATCCCATGATCAAGAAGCCTCTTGAGCTGCCCCTTCAGCAGGAACTGCCTTTCCACATGCAGGAAGGCAGTGACCGGAGCCTGGAACCCTGCTGCAGAAAAATCCAACATCCCAGCTACTCTAGCAAAAAAAAAAATGGCCTCCACCTTCCAAGCCTCATGCAAGTGCATATAATTGATGGAATTGATGGTTTTGATAACTTAACTTCAAGGGAGTCTGGGAAATGTAACTGCTAGCTTTCCAACCTCAGTAGTACAGGAAGGTACTCTAGAAGGAATCTGGAATGAATTCTGTGTGCCATATCACCATATATATCTTATATATTGTGAAAAAGCCAAGGAGAAATAATAAGGAAGTAACTGGAGAGATGCAACTGCCACTTGGGTAGGGGTTCTGGGCTGATATGAGATTTGAACAAAGACCTGAGCAGGTGTAGGAATTCATCACTGTATGCCTAGGACTCATGCCAAGGTCAAACATCCTAACCATTCCTTGAATGTAGTTAATATCCAATCCCTTTCCCACTGTCTCTGTGATTCTTGCTTCAGGAGAGGAATATAATAGAAACATTCTTAAATTACACCAAGGAGACCAGAGTCTAAGCTTGTTACTCAATAGCTCTGCGAATCTGACCACCCTCCCTCCTCCCGCAGCCCTCCCTCCTCCCGCAGCCCTCCCTCCTCCCGCAGTTTTCCCCTATGCAGCAAGTTGAGTAGGATTTGTCCACATGGGTGAATGGCAAAAGCCTCCTTTCAGCAATAGAATCTATGAGAGTTCCATATTCCAATGTACAGGTATGATTCATCCTCCACCTCCAGAGTCTCTTTGTCGAATGCACACTTAGGTACAGCAGGTAAAAGGGCTTATTCACTTGACACTTTGACAATTAAAGCAAGGGAGGTACGCTGGATGCCTTCCAGTCTGTCCTGTTCCCTACTCCTGATGAGTAGCAGCTGTGCCCCCAGCACTGGGATCCCTTGTTTCTCCATTCCTCCCTCCTATAATACCTATCCCCATCCTGCCCTGGACCTGGTCTCTATTGGTGGCCAATTATAGGACATAATCCATTTGTCCTACAAGAGCAGCTTAATAGCTGGGATCTCAGTAAACCCCTAATGCACCCATTACAGACTCAATAGTTACTCAGGGACCAGCCAGATGGTTGGTAAAGTTGTTTGAGGACCACAGAGCTTTGCCCTGTGGGGTTATTCAGTGGAAATCAAGGGTCAACTGAGAGAGGTAAGTAAAACGGAGCGAAAAATCTAGAGAGTCAGCAGTTCCTTCTTTTTATCTAATCGAAGTATATGAGAAAGAATTCAGCCAGAGCAGTCCTCTAGACATAAAAATGAAAAATAAGAATGCTGTCTATATTTTTGGAGACCACACACACAGCACTTAGCAGAATGGTCGGCATCCAAAGTCTTAGCGTCCTGGTTACAGGTCTCGAGCTGCTTCTTACACAGGAACTGAGTGAAGATCCCTCTTTCCCATCTCTCGTCCAAAATTTGAGTCCTAAAAAGATAATCTCTTCATTCCCGCTCATCACCCCCTCAAAGCCATCTTCCAACAACTAGAAGTGATCTTCTTTAATTATAATCTGTTGGTGACTCTCCGTTTTGCTCCTGTACATCATACATGAGACCTTTCATGATCTTCCACTGAGCTCTCTGGCCTTGTCTCTTGTTACAACTTCCTAGTCCAGGCTACACTCCAGTCCCGCTGAGCTGCTTCTACTTTCCTGGAAACACCATATCCCCAGTGTCTTCAATTTCTTTGCACGTGCTTCTCCCTCTTCCTAAAAGAGTTCCTCACGTACCACTCCCGTCCTGTATCTGGATTCCTCTAGCTCCTGCCTTGGAACTTTATCCAGGCACCTGCTTCTAAAAAGACCTCTCTGATCCCAATAGAGTGGGTTTCAAACCCCCAAATTGGGTTTCCCTTGTCCTCTTCTCAGAGGGGGAGCTCATGAGGGTAGATATCACCTTATTGCTTGTCAGTGTCTGGCTCAGAAGAGACACAGAGTAAAGGTTAGATTTTGAAAATCAATCAATCAATCAGTGCATTAGACAATCAACCGGCTCTGAGGGTATGAAGTGTCTTACTGGGTACCTCAGTAGTAGACTCAGTACAAATGAGTTCAAAATTACAAGACCAAGGCTTTGGATTCAACTCACAAACGATCCAGATAACACTACTGTGCATCGTGGCCAGAGACGAGATCCCTAACCTCACACCAACACTGCTGATCAGTTACTAGGGGTATCAGAGGACAGAGTACCAACACAGTAGCCCATCCATTTCTCCAGACTGGCCAACAAAAAATTACTGGGCGATTACTAGGCATCAGGCATGGTTCCTGGTGCTGGAGATTCAAGGGTAAACATGTTTGACAAGAGCTGTGCTGTCATTAAGTTTCCTTCTAGAGAGGAGACAGTGCATAGAGAATTGAGCCCATAAATGAACAACAGACTCTAGTTGAGTGTTAAGTGCTACGAAGAAATCAAAATAGGACAATGGAAGGCTGAGGGACTGAAACAATCTGCTCAATTCCAGTGACTGAGAAGGCTGCTCAAAGGCCACCGAGAGGTCGCCAAAGAAGTGAACCATGAGTGTGAATGATGCTGAATGGGGAGAAGCATCAGGAGGCAACATTATGAGAGCATCAGTTTCCAGAAAGATGGGGAAACAAGTGCAAAGACTCTGAGTGGGGGTCAAGTTTGGGGCATTCAAGGACAGAGAGGCAGCCAGTGTGGCTGGAACTCAGTGAACAAAACGTGGGAAGTGCCGAGGCCCAAGAGGTCGGCAGGGATCAATGAAGTACAATTGTACAGGCCACCTGAGAACTGGATTTTATTCTAAGAGCAATGGGGAGGGGTCAGAGGGCTTTAAGCATGGGCATGATGTAATGTAACTTAAAAGATCACTTTGGCTGCTATAGAAAGAGGAGATAAAGGGGGCAAGAGAAGGGGGAGAATTGATTAGAAAGCTATTGCCACCGTCTAGGTAGGAGGTGACATGAAAGATGATGGGGCCTCCACGGAGGTAATGGCAGTAGAAATGGTTAAGCGGTGGTCAGATGGGGCAGGGGGAGAGTTAGCCAACGAGACTTGCCTTTGCGAGGGGTTAAGGGAAATAAAGAAACTGAGAATGACTTCTGGTTGTTTTGCTTGAGCTTCTGGGTGGGTTGTGCCAATATCACTGAGACGGAAAGTTCTGGGAGACAGATTTGAAGAATAAGTGTCAACCGTTTGCCCATGTCACACTTGAGATGTCCATACAAAGCTGAACTGGACATGTGAAAGGGATAATGGATATGGGGATCTGGAGCAGAGGAAGGTCAGGCCCAGAGATGATAATTTCAACATTATCACCAAATACATGGTTTAGAAAAGCTTGGGCTGGATGTGATCACTCAAGAAAGAACACACACAAGGAAAGGACCCCGGACTGAGTGCAGGTGCACTTTGTCGTTTTGCAATCAGACAGAGGATAACAAGTCAGCAGGGGAGAAGGACAAAGTTAGTGAGGTAGAAGTGAAAGCAGGAGAGGGTGGTATCCTGACACCAAGAGAAGCCCAGCACCTGCGTAGATACGGCTAGAAAAGCCCAAATCAATCACCCCTTCTGGAAGGACGTTCGATCAGTGACGCCATCTCCATGGAGAAAGGGGGACACTTACTGAGGAAATAATGTTGGGTAAATAACTGTATGATAATCAATAACCATCATCAGGGAGAAGAACAATTTGGTTCAAACAGTAATTACAAGCTAAAATCACAGATCATGGTTTGAATTAATTTTGAGAGCTTAATCTGCAAAGCCCCAGTCCCCAAAATACGTGGAGACCATCTGGACAGGAAATATCATGAGAGACTCCACTCCATCCTTTAGATAATGTGGCCATAGTGACCATTAATTTTTTTTTAAAAAAGGTCTTAATATTTAACTCGTTTAACTTATATTTGCTTTGCAGTGTTTTTAACTGTAGTTAATCACTTGTAGTTTCAAAGTGAAATGAGATGCTTCTGCTACAGGAGCCAGAAGACCACCAGAGAAAAGAAGATTGATTTCAGATTGTTCTAGATGCAGGGACCCCTTGGGAAGCTGTGGATAGAACTCAGGAGTCTATAAAATTGGGTGGCAAAAAATTTTTCATCTTTATTTTTACTAACCTCTGATATTTGGCATTTCTTTCAGTGCCTTTGACCCTGTCACCAAAAGAATCAAGGTATTTCTGCATCATATCAATATTACAGTTGTTGCAGACATCTTGAAATATTGTTTACACTCACCTACTACTTTGAAGGAGACCTGTCTCTAGATCTTAATATTTAATGTGTTAATAAAGAAGTACAGGGACTTCCCTGGTGGTGCAGTGGTTGAGACTCCATGCTCCCAATGCAGGGGGCCCTGGTTCGATGATACCTGGTCCGGGAACTAGGATCCCACATGCATGCCGCACTAAGCGTTCATATGCCAAAACTGAGGAGCCCTCATGCCGCAACTAAGGAGCCGGCAAGCCACAACTAAGGCGCCCTTGAGCCACAACTAAGGAGGCTACTGCCACAGCTAAGACCCAACACAACCAAATAAATTAATTTAATTAATTAACTAAAAAAAGAAAAAAGAAGTACATACACTACTAAATCATGGTGCTTATTTGTTTTTGTTTCATCAATATTTTGATAGCTGAATTTCAATGTAGTTCCTTAGTACTCCCTTGTGTTTTATTTTATGTATTTAAAAGCATTACTCTCAGAAGGGGTCCATAATCCTCACCCTACTACAAAGGAATCTGTGATGCAAAAAAGATGAAGAGACTGTGTCTAGAAGGAACTCTGGGACCAGTGGGGGAGACCTGTTTCAGGAAAAATAGAGATGGGTGACTCCAGAGCAAACCTGTTCCAGAAGAGAAAGTATTCAAGAAGGAAGATATCACACATGAGATGAACAGAGCTAAGTGGAAACTGCTCCTCGTAAATTCCAGAAAACATCAAGTAGCTCTTAGTACCTGGGAACAGCAAAGAAACAAGCACCCACTTTTGGAACTATCTGAGGCAGAAAAGCCCAGAGCAGGAATTTTATAATAAAGATTAAAAAAGACAGTAGTGCAGGTGATAGATTATCACATTAATGGCTTCCAATATAGGGATGCTAGATTTAGCAAATAAAAATATTGGGTGACTGGTTAAATTTAAATTTTAGATAAACAAAGAAATAATATTTGAGGATAAGTATGTCCCAAATATTGCATAGGACATACTTATACTACAAAAGTGAACAGAGAATAATTTTTAGTGTATTTCCCAAATATTGCATGGAACCTACTCACACATACTCTTTACTTATCTGAAATTCAAATACAACTGATCGTCCTGTGTTTTATTTGGCAACCCTACTGAAAAATCTTGACTCCCAGCATGCCCCTCCCATATTGGCTCTGGCCATGTGACTTGCTTTGGCCAATAGTACATCAGCAAATGTAACACAGACAGAGACTTGCTAAATGCTTCTGCAATGAGGCTAATACTTTTGGAATGCTGCTGCCACCATGTGAGGAAGCTTGGTTTAGCCTCTTTGAGGATGGAACACACCATGGAGAAAGAAGCCCAGTTGGCCAGTTGGCTTAACCCCAGCTGACCCTCCAGCTGAATGCAGCTGCATGAGAAGCCCATGTGGGCCCAGCAGAACTACTCAGAGTGCCAACCCACAGGATTGTGAAAAATAACACATTGTTGCCGTTCTGTGGTGGTTTATTACGTAGCAGCAGATGACTGATACAGTGCATCTTCTTCAAACTCACTTAATGAAGATTCTGGAGCACCTACTATATGCCAACCACTAAAATAGACAGATGAGCTGTAATTCCCAGAGTGCTGTGATTCACCTGCATTAGAATCACACAGATTTCTTCGTTAAAAATCCATATTCATGGACCAGTACAATTGAAACAGAACCTCTGGAGGCTGGACTGAGTCATCTGCATTTTTGACAAGCCTCCCTGGTGATATGTAATCCTCTTCAGAGTTTGAAGGTTACTGCACTAAAGAGACATAAATTCAGTAGACACTGCTCTGCCCCCAAGCTATGCAACCTAGGAAAGGAGACAGAGAGGTACACAGGTGCCTATAATAAAAGACAGAAGGAGATGACTGCCCCAAAAGTGTCTAAACGAAAACTCAATGAGCCACAGTGAAAGGTTAGATTAACTCTGAGAGGGAGGTACAAGAAGGCTTTGCAGAAAAGAAAGCTTTAGAGCTAGATCTTATAGAATGAGCATGGGTCAGCCCAGGGCAATGGGAAAGTGCTGGGCTAAGCATTTGGGTTCCTAGGTTTAGGTCTCAGCTAATAACAGCCACCATTTATTGAGGAACTATTTACCATTTGTAAAGGAATGAGCTAGGCTCTCCATACGAACTCTTTTGCATCTTCACAAAAACTCTTCAAAGTAGGTACTATGATCCATTTTCTAAACAAGAAAAGAGGTTCAGAGAGAAGATGTCACTTGCCCAAGGACACAAAGCTAGGAGCTGGCAGGTAAGGATTTAATACCTGTCTGCCTGATTCTATAAATCAGGTACTTTTCACCGCCAGCATCAAGGAGGCAACTCACCTTTGTGGACTGGCCTCCATTTCCTCATCTATGAGATGGGACAGGATGCACAAGATGATTTCTGAGGCCCCATTATTGGAGGCTAATCAACTCTACTCTGGATAATGACTGTACTTGTTGAGTGTGGGGGGAGGAGGGAGTTTAGCAACTGAAGGAGTGAACCTTAGCCCTTGGGGATTTGTCACTATGTCAACTTGGGTTGCTACAACAGAATATCATAAACCAGGTGGTTTGTAAACAATAGAAATTTACTTCTCACAGCTCTGAAAGCTGGAAGTTCAAGATCAGGGTGCCACCATGGTCTGGTTCCGGTGAGAACCCTCTTCTGGGTGGCAGATGGCCAATTTATCATACCTTCACATGGCTGAGAGCAGAGAGAAGAAGCAAACTCTCTCATGACTCTTATAAGGGCATCAATCCCATTCACGAAGGCTCCACCCTCATGACCTCAACCTCATGTAATCCTAATTATCTCCCACAGGTTCCACCTCCTAATACCATCCCATTGTGGGGTAGGGTTTCAGCATATGAATTTGGAGGCTGGGGGACACAAACATTCAGTCCATGACAGAACCCAACCCAGACATGCCAGCCGCAAACCATCTGCCCGTCCCTTTCAATAACTGTAACTAAGGACTCCGCTTGCCTCCTTCTCGAGGAAGAGAATGAGGGGGAAAGATAGGGTGAAGGGAGAGATGCAAATGAAGAGTGAATAATGGAATGATTATTTGAGAATAAGTGAAAGACTGAATGAATGATTGAATGGGTAATAAGTCAAAAAATGAATAATGAAGAAACAGGTGGTTGAGGAGACTCTGGTAGATTGGCTTCCAGTTCCTCAGTCAAATTAAGAGGAGGCTTCCCTGGTGGCGCAGTGGTTGAGGGTCCGCCCGCCGATGTGGGGGACATGGGTTCATGCCCCAGTCCGGGAAGATCCCACATGCCACGGAGCGGCTGGGCCCGTGAGCCATGGCCGCTGAGCCTGCGCGTCCGGAGCCTGTGCTCTGCAGCGGGAGAGGCCACAACAGTGAGAGGCCCGCATACCGCAAAAAAAAAAAAAAAAAAAAAAAAAAAATTAAGAGGAAAATCAAGTGCCTGAGAGCAAGGCACAGAGTGCGAATGTGTTTCTGGAGACAAGAAGAGTTTAGCGAGCATGGGCTAAGGCAAGGAGTAAGACAAGGTGTGAATGGGTGGCAAGACCGACCTGCATAGCCTTGGCCTTTGACAGTCCAGGAGGAAAGGCAGAGAGGACCCAGCAGAGGGTGAAACAGCACCAGAGCCCTGGGGTGGTGACAGCAACCCTATACCAGATTGCCACGAAATAAAGGCTGAGTGGGGAGCATGTAACACTCTCTGCACAAAGCTCTACCCACAGTGGGAGAGAAGCCACTAACTGATGATGAAGTAAACAGGGAGAGTTCACTGCAAAAGGTCAGAGAGGCCATTCAGATGCCTGCGTGGTGAAGTGTTGGAATCATCAGACTCTGAGACTGTGCAGGCTAGTGTGATGGTCAAGGATATCAGCCCATGCTGAGAGCCCTTAATTCTGTACTAAATGAAGTCAATTCAGATCACTTAATTAACTATGTTCTGAAGTTTTCTTACTTTGAAGAGAAAAAAAGTACTTTCATTTTATTCTGATTTCTGAGACAATTAGACTAGGCTCTAAGACTATGCATGTAAGCACTTTGAAAATTATGAAGTGTTTTTAAGTGCAAGAGATTGCTTTGTTAAACAAAGGAACCTGCCCAGAAGGGGAGAAAAGGGACCAACATTTATAGGGTTGGCCAAAACGTTCGTTCGGGTTTTTCCATAAGATGTGCTGGAAAGACCCAAATGAACGTTTTGGCCAACCCAGTATATGCCAAGCAGTGTACTAGGCACTTTATGAACATCAAATCATGTAATCCACACAACAACCCTCAATGGTGTCTTGTTGTCTCAATTTTACAGGTAAGGAAACCCAACCCAGCAGTACTCAGCCAACAAGAAACTCCCCAGTTCAGAGGCTGGCCCCGGACTTGCCTCCAGGACTGTGATTTGCGTGTCACTGTTCGATTTCCTTTTTCAGGGCCCAACCCAGAGAGTTCATCTCTTCCAGTATTTGCCATACTAAAGTCCCTGTTCCATTGCCAAAACACATTCTATTAACTGAATTTGGGGATCCAGACTAGGGCCTAATATTTCAATATTATTTAATACTATTGCTTCCTCCTAGTTAAAAGGGTAAATGTAAAAGTTGGAAAGAAGTCTTCAACCCAATATACCCATAATCAAGGGTCTCTTCCAGTGGAAATAATGATAAATTTTATTTACATAGAATGTCACAAAATTCCAGGCATCTCATGCCTAACACATTCAAGACTGAAGCCTGGGTTTTCCCTGAAGTTCTCCCACCCTTCACTATCCTTCCTCATCTCAGTCAACGTCACTGGCCTCATCCTGCTGCTCAGGCTGTGTGTTTAGGAGACATTTTTAATTGTCTTTCCTTTACCCCCAACTTGTTCCCCATGAAACCCTGAGTCCCAAGCTCTTTCATTTTCTCCATCCTCATTGCCAGCCTCACATCCTACCATCTCGCACTCAGCTCCCCGCCATGGCTTTCTAACTGGTCCTCCATTTCTAGTCTTAGCCCAATCTGATTCATTCCCACTCAGACCATCTTTTAAAAAGATAAGTCACCTTAAATTGTTAAGTCATCTCCCTGCTTAGAGTCTTCCAATGATCTGGGGTGGCGTTCATAGCATTGCACCAGTGTTCATGCTAGCTTCTGATAAAGGTACCATGGAAGACGTCAACATTAGCAGAACCTGGATAAATGGTATCAGAGAACCCTCTATTATCTTTGCAACTCTACAAGTATTTCAAAGTTTAAACAACTTTTTTTTAACCTTCCAGAGACTTCCCTTTGACTTGGACTAAAATTCAAACTCCTTCCTACAGCCCGCCTGCCTCCCGTAAAGAGTTCTTGTGACCATCCCATGCTCCCATGCTCCCCTGCTCCATTCACTGCAGGTTCTTCTCCTAGAAAATGCCAATCCTCAAAAGTCCTTCCTCACTCCTGGGTCTCTGAAACTGCCATCTTCTGGTAACTCCTTCCTCTGTTCTTCATGTTGCTTCTTTTGGGTCTTCAGGTCTCAGATGAAAGAACTGCTGCTCAGGGTGTCTTTCCTGACTCCCCACCAAAAGTGGTTTCTTCCCCTAGTCTCCCTGAGGGCAGAGACCTGATCTGTCTCATCATCCTTCTATCCCAGCCTCTAACACACTGTCTGGTACATGGAACACGCTCGCTAGGAGTTCTCCTTTCCATCGTCTTGCAACGTGATTCCAAGATGCATGTTTGGTGTGTTTAAGGCTCTCTATCTCTGGCACCAGGATTGCCTTCACAGGAACACTGGCCTTAGGGACCTGGAGAAACTTGTCTTCATCAAGGTATCATGGAAACAGACAAATTGTAGAATTTACATTCCCAGCCTATAGTCAAGACAGCGGACATTTTGAACAAGGTTGATGAAAAAGAATAAGAAAAACTCCCTTCTGCACACTGTTTCTGGTCCCATTTCAGCCCTCTCCCAACACAGTCTGTAAAATGGGCATGGAAAACATGAC
This sequence comes from Stenella coeruleoalba, assembly GCF_951394435.1. NCBI lineage: Eukaryota > Metazoa > Chordata > Mammalia > Artiodactyla > Delphinidae > Stenella > Stenella coeruleoalba. Next base: position 13,395,335 of record NC_137157.1, read on the forward strand.
AAATGGAAATGGAAGAAATGGAAGAAATAAGCCTGCCACTGAGAACTTCATCTTTAATTCAGATAAGGGTGACTCAGGAGACATCCTTCTGTCACCCCCTTGAAAGCTTTTGATATCGTGCGGCCCTCCGCTCAGCATTTTAGTGCCTGGATTCCCCCTCCCCCTTCCCCCGTATCGTAGTTCAATGGATCAGGCCAAAATCAAAGTTACAGAGATTCTACATGTCACCCATGGGCAAGGGACAGCCTTCAAAACAAACAGAGTGCACGTCACAGTTCTGTTTAGTGAATAAGAAAACGTAATACAAATATCTGTCATTGGATGAACACTTTATGGCATGCAAGGGGCTGAGGGAAGGGTTTTGAGTGAAGTGTTTACCTTATATGATCTCATTTGATTCAACATATTGTTTTGTTCAATGATGTCACCCAAATGCCTAGGACAGGCACATAGTATGTACTCAGTAAATTTTCTATAAATGAATGAAGAATCCTCTGCGTAGGTATTGTTAATATCACCATTTTTTGGATGAGGACCCTGAGGCTGGGGGAGACTAATTTGGTCAACATTATACAAGCAGAAACTGGGGAATCAGGATTGAACACATGTCCAGTCTGAGAGCATGCACTTTCCAACTTTAACAGCTAATCATCACAGCCCCTGCTTCCCATTCAAAACTCATTTTGGATTCAAGGCTATAATATTGTCTAATTCTAAAACACAAATGCTTAATAACCCCCATAATCTAAGGATAGTCACCCTCACACCCAAATACTTCTCTATTGACTGTCCGGATGATTGAACCTGCATGCTGTTCTGAATGAAAGAACAACTTTACAAAGAGACCTTTCTCCAAAATGGCATTTGCCCTTTAAATTTGAAAGCCACCCGACACTATTTCTTTCATTAGTTCAGGGTTACTGAATTTCCACTTACTTTTTCAATCTGAAGATATACAGGGAATACATATGGGTTAGAAAGTCCAAATCGGTCTTGCTGAGTAACCCAAGGGTAGAGACACTGCTTTGATTGGTGATCTCACCAACCTGCTGGTCAGAACTCAGGGGTGGAAAGTCTTAAGTAGCTCTACCAGCTCACAAGTCTTCACTTCCTTATATGGGAAACAAGAAGCCACAGGGGGAAAAAAAGCAGGCAAGAAGGCAAAATGGGAGTCAGAGCATCTCTTCGAAAATAAAAACAATGATAATAAGTGATGTTTACTGAACAGGACAATGGTCTAAGAATACAATGGGAATGAGAACCCTGGAGTTGTGCAATATGGCAGACTCATACATGTGGCAACAACTGTACTAAACACTTTACACACATTCTCTCAATTGATTCTCACAATAAAACTTTGTATAAAATACAAAGTTATACAATACAAAGTTATACAATAACCTTATTGCATGCAGTTTCCATTGCAGAGAGGGAGGCTCAGAGAGATGAAGCATCTTTCCCAAAGTCACACAGCTACCACATGAGAGAAGAATTTTACCAACTACTATGAAAATCAGCAAGACTCCAGAGAGGTCCTGTGCACTGGTGAAATGCACTGGGCTTTAGGAGACTTGAGTTTAAGACCTGAGTCTGCTTCTCACCAAATACGTTTATGGGCTAATTCCTTCCCTGCTCTGAGCCTTGGCTTCCTCATCTGTAAAATGAGGAGACTGGGCCAGTTTATAGAGGGGTTGCTGCTGTGGATAGTTGGTGTTTGGAAAGACAGAGGAGGGGTCTAATCTAGTGTAGATTAAAGCGGAGTGAAGACAGAGGGGTCACAGGGGATTATGTTGGACCCGAGATTTAAAAGATCAGTAAGAGTTTATTGGGGACTGAACTTCAGGTACTGGGAAGAGCATATTGTAAGGGATGGGTTAGTGAGCATAATTAGAAAACCGAGAGAAAATGACATGTTCAGGGAAGGGCAAGCGGGTTGGTGTGGCTGTCCATTGACCCATTCAGCAAACATTTATTGATAGCACAGGTGTATCGGGCATGTTCTAAACTGATGGGAAGAGATGGGGTGGAAGGCAGGGACAGTGAGAGGAAATAAAGAAGTTGGGTGGGGAGATCATGAAGAGCCTGCGGTGCTGAACAAAGGAAGGCAGCCTTATCTTGGAAACTGGTGAAGTCTAGAAGGGTTTTAAGCAGGGAATCATATCAGCACGCTGGCAGGATATTCAGGGAAGGAGACCAGTTAGGATGTGGCAGATGATCAGAGGGAAGGGAGGTGTTGCCCTGAACTGGGGCAGCACTGGGAGCTGTGGGTGGAAGCAGTGGTAATGGAGGTAGATGCGTAAGATCTTAAAGAGGTGAAAACTGTAATACAGAACTTGAGAATTGGTTGGATGTAGAGGGAAAGGGAAAGAAAGGAATTCAGAGGATGGATAGATGAATGGATGGTAGGTTTGGATATAATGCAGCTCAGTTCTGTTTTAGACAAAATGTGACTCATATTTTTTCTTCACATTCCATAAAGAAGCATTATGTCAAGTCCTCAGTATTTTCCCAAGTAAGTTACCCCAACTTCATATCCAAGGACATTTGTAGTACACATATTCTAAAATATCAATACTTTTGTTACCTACAAGTGTTCTTGGCCTTTTCAATAAATAGAAATTGATCAGAGGCCAGACAAGAAATTCCGTCAAGGCTTTACTGGGCCCCCTGCTGCAGCAGTGGGGAGTGAGGACAAACAACAGGTTCTCTTGCTCGCTGGGTCCTGGGGGTGGGCAGAGGGGGGCAAGTTGGTTCCTTACATGGGGTGAGGGTAGGGGTGTGTCCAGGGGTCGGGCCTGAGGGGTGGCTTCGGTGTTTTGCCTACCCCATCGGTGGTGTTGTGCGCAGGGGAGTGTGCAGTACCCTGCTTTTGCTCCTGGCTCTTCAGAAGTGGCAGTTGGGCTTTTTGGTCTCTTTGTATCTTGTTGTCCAGAATTTACCCCAACTGCACATGCACGCAGTTATTTTTAGTGCCTTATGGTTTCTTTGTATTTTGTTGCTCAAGGAGACGTTTGTCCAGGTACAAGCATTGCAGCACTGCAGCAAAGGGTCCCAGGTCCCAGCCTGTCTCACTTTGAGCTTCAGAATTACGTTTAATTTCCTGTGTTTGCCTCTGGAAACCCTGTGGGTCACACTGTGAGTAGAAGAAGGTCCACTGCATGAGAAGACAGGAAATGTCTATTTCTGCATCTTATTCATAGGGGCAGGGGAGAGGGGGACCTTCTGGAGAGCAGTGGTCTCCAATTTTTTGGCACCAGGGACCAGTTTTGTGGAAGACAATTTTTCCACGAACTGGTGGGAATGGTTTGGGGATGGTTCAAACGTATGACATTTATTGTGCACTTTATTACTATTACATTGTAATGTATAATAAAATAATTATACAGCTCACCATAATGCAGAATCAGTGGGAGCCCTGAGCTTGTTTTCACTTGCCACTCACTGGTTGGGTTTTGATATAAGCCTGCAAACAATTGATTTATTATGGTCTCTGTGCAGTCAAATCTCTCTGCTAATGATAATCTGTATTTGCAGCTGCTCCCCAGCGCTAGCATCTCCACATCAGATCATCAGGCATTAGATTCTCATAAGGAGTGGGCAACCTAGGTCCCTCGCATGTGCAGTTCACAGCAGGGTTCATGTTCCTATGAGAATCTAACGTTACCACTGATCTGACGGGAGGCAGAGCTCAGGCAGTAATGTGAGTGCTGGGGAGCGAGTGATGGGGAGCGGCTATAAATATAGACGAAGCTTCGCTCGCTGGCCCGCCCTCACCTCCTGCTGTGTGGTCCCGTTCCTAACAGGCCATGGACCGGTACCAGTCCATGGCCCCACGATTGGGGACCCCTGCTGCAGATCACTTCCCTTTTTCTTCACTTTGTTTTTTATCTGTGAAATGAAGTAATTGGGTATCTATCCAGCTCTAACATTTTCTATTTGGAATTAAATGTCTCCATGATATTATCTGGAACATCAGAAAATGTGTCTTATTAAATGCATTTACAGTAATGAGTATGTCCACCATTTATCTAGGTGTGTTACCTTATTAGGATAATTTCCTCCTAATCTCAACACCATATTTCAATTACAAGATTGCCTGGATTTAAACTCAGCCCTGTCAACCACTAGCTGTGGAATCTTGGGCTGGTAACATAGCCTCACTACATAAACCTATTATTTTTCAGAAGATATTTGAGAGAAGAAACAAATGTGTCTCTCTTAAAGGTGATAAAAAAGGAAATAGTCACTAGGTTAAGCTTCAGTTCTTCTCAATTCTCTCTCTTCAACCTGCTCTCCTGCTTCTAGAGCTAGAATGACTTTGGTCTTCAGTTATATTACTGGAATAAGATACGAAGAATGTCTTTATTTTCCTAACACTAACATTACCCCTGGAAACCTGGGATTGATTTGGTAGATACCCAAGACTCAGCAGACACTTTCCCTTCCCACCTCACTCCACCAAGTGGAGTCCTCCCACCAAGAACTCCAGAAACCTTGGAACTTTAACTTACCATAACCTGAAAAAATGATCACTACTGATTTTACAGACATCATACTTACATTTTCAAATCTGATTCACTAAAACAACTTTCAATCACCATAGATGGTTAAGCCCAATCTTCAACCTTTTTTTTAAACTCCAAATGAAGTTTGAACCATAATATCTTCTTCCTGACCTGTCATACCACCTGAAAGTCCACTATAAACATACTCTTAATCAAGTCCTACTATAAATCTAAAACCTTAAATGTTTACCAGCTCATGCCAGACCACTTTCCAAATCAACAAAAATGACAGACAAAAGAATTAACCTTGGTATGGATGGACAGGTACAGGAGAGAGAAATGATAAAAGATAATTCCTACTATGGTACAATTTTCACAGGGGCTCAGACCAAGTTAAGAAGTGCAGAGAATTAGGGGTTCTGCTCTTCAGAACTTACAAAAAGGCAGAAAGACAATGCCATAGCACAGGGAGATCAGCTCGGTGCTTTGTGACTGCCTGGAGGGGTGGGATAGGCGGGGTGGGAGGGAGGGAGACGCAAGAGGGAAGAGATATGGGAACATATGTATATGTATAACTGATTCACTTTGTTATAAAGCAGAAACTAACACACCATTGTAAAGCAATTATATCCCAATAAAGATGTTAAAAAAAAAAAAAGACAATGCCAAATGACCTCGATAATTGATGTATAAGAGGGCCAAAGAAAAAGAATGTGGAATCAACTATGTGAATCAAAGTCCTTTTTTTGTTACCTTACAGTTTCCAAACAATTTCCATGGCAATAATGATAGCCAAAATATAGCATATATCATGTAGGGTATTAAAGACCTCTACAGGTATTAAACGTATGCACCAAATGCACTGAGACAGAGCAGCAAACAGAAGCTCCTCTTCATTACCATGTCCAAACTTAAACTCAACAAACCACAGAAGAAAGGTCCATTTCCTCTTTTAAAAAACCCCACTCAGGCTGTGGCAGGAACTCTGTGTGCTCTTGAATCTAGAGAGGCACACAGCAATCTTCCAAAGCACAGGGAGAGTGAATTGGCTGGGAACAGCAGTCTGGCTGGGGTATGTCATTGACATAAGAAATGACATTTATCTCCCAGTGTGGAGTAAATTCAATCTGAGATAGCTCTAAAGGGCCATCTCTCTTCAAAAAGCCCTAGCACATGCTTCCTACAAAAAGGAATGTTCTGGGCTTCCCTGGTGGCACAGTGGTTGAGAATCTGCCTGCTAATGCAGGGGACACGGGTTCGAGCCCTGGTCTGGGAGGATCCCACATGCCGCGGAGCCACTAGGCCTGTGAGCCACAACTACTGAGCATGCGCTTCTGGAGCCTGTGCTCCGCAACAAGAGAGGCCGCGATAGTGAGAGGCCCGCGCACCACGATGAAAAGGGGCCCCCGCTTGCCACAGCTAGAGAAAGCCCTCGCACAGAAACGAAGACCCAACACAGCAAAAATAAATAAATAAATTACTAAACTCCTCCCCCCAACATCTTCTTAAAAAAAAAAAAAAATAAGGAATGTTCTGTCTTCTTCCTTGAAGAATACTGGGTTTTATCTGAATGGTTTATTACTTTGGAGTTTAAGGGATGGGAAGGGTTTGAAAGAAGTAAGACTGTGGTTTATCAAGAATTGATTCTGTGAGTGGAGAATTTTAACTCCATGTCTGAGACTGCAACCTCAGGGGTCATTTGGTGAGTGCTTTCTTCTGACTCAGACATTGCCTCAAACTTCACATCCTCCTTTCCAAGCTGAGTTCCATACAAAACTCAATAGCACATCCACTAGAGAATATGGCTGGAGGGGTTGATGAAAATGCTTGTTCCAATAAACTGGAACTTAGGAAAAATCATGTAGTCATTCAAAGCATCTGCTTTGGGATCCCAGTTAGTAGCAAATGACAGCCAAATGACTTGACTTTTCAGAAATGTGTTTTCCTCATTTCCTCATTTGGAAGTCACAAAATGAACCCTAAAGGGCAAAGGTAAGTCGTAAATACCATGATGCCTGGAAAACACTCAGCATGGTGCATGGCATGCCGTGTGATAAGCAAACAATGAATGGAAGGCACTAATGTAAGTGAACAATGGGGAATAGAAACAGAAGAAAGTGGTATTCAGAAAATGGGCACAACCCAAGCCCTGTGGGTCCTCGAGACTTGTCATGCCTGGAGCTGTGAACACGCCACCAAAGTGAAGGAGAATATGATAGTGGTTTTCTATTGGAACATCCATGAGCTTGGTAACAAGGACCCCTACCTTCTTATCTCTGTACTATTAATGCCTAGTAGCATGGGCCTTGACACATGGAAGATGCTCAATGAATATCTGAATGAATAAATGAATGAATCAGTCCAAAATCAACAAAGTTAAAACCATCACAATAATAACATCAAACACTTCTATAGTATCTACTAAATGCCAGGTGCATGTGGGAAACACTTTAAATAGTTTAACTCATTCAGTCCTCATATCATCTCTACAAAGAATGTCCTACTATTATGCTCATTTTAAGAATGATGAGACTAAGACACAGAGAGGGTACTAATTTTCCCAGTTGCACACAGATAATAAGCAGAGATAGAATATAAATCCAGGCAGGCTGGTTTATGATTCTGTGCGCTTAAATCTAAATGTATTACCTACCTCAAAAGAGAAATTTGCTAATTAAAAAATACAGTTTATATTCATTTGGGGGAAACTGGAATGTACAGATTGTTAAACCAAAAGGTTTACTTCCTTCTAGGCTTTTTTCTATCCTTATTAAACAGATTATAACCACAGCTTACATACAAATTTAAAGCCTGCTTTTAAAGGAACTCACTACATAATTAACTTTGCTACAAATATCTTTGAAAAGAATTTTTGCAAAGTGGAAATTATAAGCATATTTATTACTTGCAAGTAATGGTACCGAACCCCAAAGTTGGAGTCCTTCTCAACCCTTCTAGAACTTAGGGACTCTGACAGAGCTTTCCTCCCAGAATATGAATATGGAATGTGGAAGCTGATGGTGCTTGACTGGTGCCTCGACTTTACATGCTCCAGAACATTCCATCGCTTTCCATCTAGCATTACTGCTCCCCTCCACATCTCCCAGCTAGGGGTCTATTCGGACGACTGCTACTGAACATAGCAGGGGACAATAAGTACTTGTTTTTTCCTTTAAGTTCTTGTTAGCTTATCCTCTGCGGCCTGTGAGTTATGACCTACAGAAGGTAGAGTCTGTGCTTTTCAAAAGCAGTTAATAAAGTGTTAACAGCTGAACCTTTACATCCTTTACCCATTGCTGCTATCCAAACACAGCGTTTATTAAACCTTCCTACATGCTGAAAAGAATACACCAGGTGCAAGATTTGGAAGCCTTTATTTTCCCCTGATATTGACCTGAAATATCTAAGTAAGTTCCCTTATTTCTCAACATTACTTCACCTAGGAATATATAAGCCAGGGTAAGGATTCTAAATTTGGCTGATTAGTAGTATCTCCTGCATAATTTGGTTTAAATACAAATTCCTAAACTTTCCCTATCCCTCCTAGATTGGAATTTCCAAGGGTAGGACCCAAGATGTTCTGTTTTTGAAAGGCCTCCCGAAATATATCTGATGGTCAGTCATACTGGGAACCACAAAACTAAATCAAGGTATTCTTAAAGATACTGGGTAATTAAATTTCAACTGAAATGTTAGCTTTTCAACTGGAAAACATTAATCACATGGAAAACATTAATCAAGATATAGCTCAATAATAAAAAAACAATCCAACTGAAAGTGGGCAAAGGATCTGAACAGGCATTTCTCCAGAGAAGAAATACAAATGGACACAATAAACAAATGGAAAGATAACACCATTAGCAATCAGAGAATAGCTGATTAAAACCATAATAAGATATCACTTCATAACCATTAGGACAGCTATAATCAAGAACATAGATAGGGCTTCCCTGGTGGCGCAGTGGTTGAGAGTCCACCTGCCGATGCAGGGGACACGGGTTCATGCCCCGGTCCGGGAAGATCTCACATGCCGCGGAACCATGACCGCTGGACCTGCACGTCCGGAGCCTGTGCTCCGCAACGGGAGAGGCCACAACAGTGAGAGGCCCGCGTACAGCAAAACGGAAAGATGGCGGAAGAGTAAGACGCGGAGATCACCTTCCTCCCCACAAATACTCCAGAAATACATCTACACGTGCAACAACTCCTACAGAACACCTACTGAACGCTGGCAGAAGACCTCAGACCTCCCAAAAGGCACCCCCCCCCCCCACATACCTGGGTAGGGTGAAAAAAAAAAGAATAAACAGAGACAAAACGATAGGGACGGGACCGGACCGGCACCAGTGGGAGGCAGCTGTGAAGGAGGAAAGAATTCCACACACTAGGAGCCCCTTCGCAGGCGGAGAATGTGGGTGGCAGAGGGGAAAAGCTTCAGGCCCGCGGAGGAGAGCACAGCAACAGGGGTGTGGAGAGCAAAGCGGGGAGATTCCCGCGCACAGAGGATCCGGGCCGACCAGCACTCACCAGCCGGAGAGGCTTCTCTGCTCCCCCGCCGGGGCAGGCGGGGCTGGGACTTGAGGCTCGGGCTTCGGTCGGAGCGCCAGGAGAGGACTGGGGTTGGCGGCGTGAGCACAGCCTGACGGGGGCTGGTGCGCCGCAGCTGGCCGGGAGGGAGTCCGGGGAAAGGTCTGGACCTGCCAAAGAGGCAGGAGACTTTTTCTTCCCTCTTTGTTTCCTGGTGCGCGAGGAGAGGGGATTAAGAGCGCTGCTTGAAGGTGCTCCAGAGACGGGCGCGAGCCGCGGCTAAAAGCGCGGACCCCAGATACGGGCATGAGACGCCAAGGCTGCTGCTGCCGCCACCAAGAAGCCTGTGTGCGAGCACCGGTCACTATCCACACCCCCCCTTCCGGGGAGCCTGTGCGGCCCGCCACTGCCTGGGTCCTCTGATCCACGGACAACTCCCCAGGGAGAACGCACGCGCGGCGCGCCTCAGGCTGGTGAAACGTCACGCGGGCGCAACGTCACGCCGGCCTCTGCCGCCACAGGCCCGCCCCGCACTCCGTGCCCCTCCCTCCCCCCAACCTGAGTGAGCCAGAGCCCGCGAATCAGCGGCTCCTTTAACCCCGTCCTGTCTGAGCGAAGAACAGACGCCCTCCGGCGACCTACACGCAGAGGCGGGGCCAAATCCAAAGCTGAGCCCCTGGGAGCTGTGAGAACAAAGAAGAGAAAGGGAAGTCTCTCCCGCAGCCTCAGAGGCAGCGGATTAAAGCTCCACAATCAACTTGATGTACTCTGCATCTGTGGAATACATGAATAGACAATGAATCATCCCCAATTAAGGAGGTGGGCTTTGAGAGCAAGATTTATGATTTTTTCCCCTTTTCCTCTTTTTGTGAGTATGTGTATGCTTCTGTGTGAGATTTTTTTCTGTATAGCTTTGCTTCCACCATTTGTCCTAGGTTTCTGTCAGGTCTTTTTCTTTTTTGGGTTTTTTAAATTTTTTTTCTTAATAATTTTTTATTTTAATAACTTTATTCTATTTTATCTTACTTTATTTTACTTTATCTTCTTTCTTTCTTTTTTCCTTCCTTCCCTCCTTCCTCGCTTGCTTCCCTCCTCCATCCCTCCCTCTCTCCCTCCTTTCTTTCTTACTTTCTTTCCTTCTTTCTTTCTTTCTTTCTTTCTTTCTACTTCTACTAATTATTTCTTTCTAATTTTTCTCCCTTTTATTCTGAGCCGTGTGGATGAAAGACTCTTGGTGCTGCAGCCAGGAGTCAGTGCTGTGCCTCTGCGGTGGGAGAGCCAACTTTAGGACACTGGTCCACAAGAGACCTCCCAGCTCCACATAATAGCAAAGAGTGAAAATCTCCCAGAGATCTCCATCTCAACACCAGCACCCAGCTTCATTCAACGACCAGCAAGCTACAGTGCTGGACATCCTATGCCAAACAACTAGCAAGACAGGAACACAACCACACCCATTAGCAGAGAGGCTGCCTAAAATCATAATAAGTCCACAGACACCCCAAAACACACCACCAGACGTGGACCTGCCCACCAGAAAGATAAGATCCAGCCTCATCCACCAGAACACAGGCACTAGTCCCATCCACCAGGAAGCCTATACAACCCACTGAACCAACCTTAGCCACTGGGGACAGACACCAAAAACAACAGGAACTACGAACCTGCAGCCTGCAAAAAGGAGACCCCAAACACAGTAAGATAAGAAAAATGAGAAGACAGAGAAACACACAGCAGATGAAGGAGCAAGATAAAAACCCACCAGACCTAACAAATGAAGAGGGAATAGGCAGTCTACCTGAAAAAGAATTCAGAATAATGATAGTAAAGATGATCCAAAATCTTGGAAATAGAATAGACAAAATGCAAGAAACATTTAACAAGGACCTAGAAGAACTAAAGAGCAAACAAACAATGATGAACAACACAATAAATGAAATTAAAAATACTCTAGACGGGATCACTAGCAGAATAACTGTGCCAGAAGAATGGATAAATAACCTGGAAGATAAAATAGTGGAAATAACTACTGCAGAGCAGTAAGGAAAACAGAATGAAAAGAACTGAGGACAGTCTCAGAGACCTCTGGGACAACATTAAACGCACCAACATTAGAATTATAGGGGTTCCAGAAGAAGAAGAGAAAAAGAAAGGGACTGAGAAAATATTTGAAGAGATTGTACTTGAAAACTTCCCTAATATGGGAAAGGAAATAGTTAATCAAGTCCAGGAAGCACAGAGAGTCCCATACAGGATAAATCCAAGGAGAAATATGCCAAGACACATATTAATCAAACTGTCAAAAACTAAATACAAAGAAAACATTTTAAAAGCAGCAACGGAAAAACAACAAATAACACACAAGGGAATCCCCATAAGGTTAACAGCTGATCTTTCAGCAGAAACTCTGCAAGCCAGAAGGGACTGGCAGGACATATTTAAAGTGATGAAGGAGAAAAACCTACAGCCAAGATTACTCTACCCAGCAAGGATCTCATTAAGATTTGATGGAGAAATTAAAACTTTTACAGATAAGCAAAAGCTGAGAGAGTTCAGCACCACCAAACCAGCTTTACAGCAAATGCTAAAACACCTTCTCTAGGCAAGAAACACAAGAGAAGGAAAAGACCTACAATAAAGAACCCAAAACAATTAAGAAAATAGGAATAGAAACATACATATCGATAATTATCTTAAATGTAAATGGACTAAATGCTCCCACCAAAGACACAGATTGGCTGAATGGATACAAAAACATGACCCATATATTTCCTGTCTACAAGAGACCCACCTCAGACCTAGAGACACATACAGACTGAAAGTAATGGGATGGAAAAAGATATTTCATGCAAATGGAAACCAAAAGAAAGCTGGAGTAGCAATTCTCATATCAGAAAAAATAGGCTTTAAAATAGACTATTAGAAGAGACAAAGAAGGACACTACAAAATGATCAAGAGATCAATCCAAAAGGAGATATAACAATTATAAATATTTATTCACCCAACATAAGAGCACCTCAATACATAAGGCAAATACTAACAGCCATAAAAGGGGAAATCGACAGTAACACATTCATAGTAGGGGACTTTAACACCCCACTTTCACCAATGGACAGATCATCCAAAATGAAAATAAATAAGGAAACACAAGCTTTAAATGATACATTAAACAAGATGGATTTAATTGATATTTATAGGACATTCTATCCAAAAACAACAGAATACACATTTTTCTCAAGTGCTCATGGAACATTCTCCAGGATAGATCATATCTTGGGTCACAAATCAAGCCTTAGTAAATTTAAGAAAATTGAAATTGTGTCTAGTATCTTTTCTGACCATAACGCTATTAAACTAGATATCAATTACAGGAAAAGACTGTACAAAATACAAATACATGGAGGCTAAACAATACACTACTTAATAACGAAGTGATCACTGAAGAAATCAAAGAGGAAATTTAAAAATACCTAGAAACAAATGACAATGGAGACACGACAACCCAAAATCTATGGGATGCAGCAAAAGCAGTTCTAAGAGGGAAGTTTATAGCAATACGATCCTATCTTAAGAAACAGGAAACATCTCAAATAAACAACCTTGCACCTCAAGCAATTAGAGAAAGAAGAACGAAAAAACCCCAAAGGCAGCAGAAGGAAAGAAATCATAAAAATCAGATCAGAAATAAATGAAAAAGAAATGAAGGAAACGATAGCAAAGATCAATAAAACTAAAAGCTGTTTCTTTGAGAAGATAAACAAAATTGATAAACCATTAGCCAGACTCATGAAGAAAAAAAGGGAGAAGACTCAAATCAATAGAATTAGAAATGAAAAAGGAGAAGTAACAACTGACACTACAGCAATACAAAAGATCGTGAGAGATTACTACAAGAAACTCTATGCCAATAACATGGACAACCTGGAAGAAATGGACAAATTCTTAGAAATGCACAACCTGCCAAGACTGAATCAGGAAGAAACAGAAAATATGAACAGACCAATCACAAGCACTGAAATTGAAACTGTGATTAAAATTCTTCCAACAAACAAACGCCCAGGACCAGATGGCTTCACAGGTGAATTCTATCAAACATTTAGAGAAGAGCTAACACCTATCCTTCTCAAACTCTTCCAAAATATAGCAGAGGGAGGAACACTCCCAAACTCATTCTACGAAGCCACCATCACCCTGATACCAAAACCAGACAAGGATGTCACAAAGAAAGAAAACTACAGGCCAATATCACTGATGAACATAGATGCAAAAATCCTCAACAAAATACTAGCAAACAGAATCCAACAGCCCATTAAACGGATCATACACCATGATCAAGTGGGGTTTATTCCAGGAATGCAAGGATTCTTCAATCAATCAACGTGATACACCATATTAACAAATTGAAGGAGAAAAACCATATGATCATCTCAATAGATGCAGAGAAAGCTTTTGACAAAATTCAACACCCATTTATGATAAAAACCCTGCAGCAAGTAGGCATAAAGGGAACTTTCCTCAACATAATAAAGGCCATATATGACAAACCACAGCCAACATCATCCTCAATGGTGGAAAACTGAAAGCATTTCCACTAAGATTAGGAACAAGACAAAGTTGCCCACTCTCACCACTCTTATTCAACATAGTTTTGGAAGTTTTAGCCACAGCAATCAGAGAAGAAAAGGAAATAAAAGGAATCCAAATCAGAAAAGAAGAAGTAAAGCTGTCACTGTTTGCAGATGACATGATACTATACATAGAGAATCCTAAAGATGCTACCAGAAAACTACTAGAGCTAATCAATGAATTTGGTAAAGTAGCAGGATACAAAATTAATGCACAGAAATCTCTGGCATTCCTATACACTAATGATGAAAAATCCGAAAGTGAAATCAAGAAAACACTCCCATTTACCACTGCAACAAAAATAATAAAATATCTAGGAATAAACCTACCTAAGGAGACAAAAGACCTGTATGCAGAAAATTATAAGACACTGATGAAAGAAATTAAAGATGATACAAATAGATGGAGAGATATACCATGTTCTTGGATTGGAAGAATCAATATTGTGAAAATGATTCTACTACCCAAAGCAATCTACAGATTCAATGCAATCCCTATCAAACTACCACTGGCATTTTTCACAGAACTAGAACAAAATATTTCACAATTTGTATGGAAACACAAAAGACCCCGAATAGCCAAAGCAATCTTGAGAACGAAAAATGGAGCTGGAGGAATCAGGCTCCCTGACTTCAGACTATACTACAAAGCTACAGTCATCCAGACAGTATGGTACTGGCACAAAAACAGAAAGATAGATCAATGGAACAGCATAGAAAGCCCAGAGATAAACCCAGGCACATATGGTCACCTTATCTTTGATAAAGGAGGCAGGAATGTACAGTGGAGAAAGGACAGCCTCTTCAATAAGTGGTGCTGGGAAAACTGGACAGGTACATGTTAAAGTATGAGATTAGATCACTCCCTAACACCATACACACAAATAAGCTCAAAATAGATTAAAGACCTAAATGTAAGGCCAGAAAATATCAAACTCTTAGTGGAAAACATAGGCAGAGCACTCTATGACATAAATCACAGCAAGATCCTTTTGGACCCACCTCCTAGAGAAATGGAAATAAAAACAAAAATTAACAAATGGGACCTAATGAAACTTCAAGGCTTTTGCACAGCAAAGGAAACCATAAACAAGACCAAAAGGCAACCCTCAGAATGGGAGAAAATATTTGCAAATGAAGCAACTGACAAAGGATTAATCTCCAAATTTATAAGCAGCTCATGCAGCTTAATAACAAAAAAACAAACAACCCAATCCAAAACTGGGCAGAAGACCTAAATAGACATTTCTCAAAGAAGATATACAGACTGCCAACAAACACATGAAAGAATGCTCAACATCATTAATCATTAGAGAAATGCAAATCAAAACTACAATGAGATATCATCTCACACCGGTCAGAATGGCCATCATCAAAACATCTAGAAACAATAAATGCTGGAGAGGGTGTGGAGAAAAGGGAACCCTCTTGCATTGTTGGTGGGAATGTAAATTGATACAGCCACTGTAGAGAACAGTATGGAGGTTCCTTAAAAAACTACAAATAGAACTACCATATGACCCAGCAATCCCACTACTGGGCATGTACCCTGAGTAAACCATAATTCAAAAAGAGTCATGTACCCAAATGTTCATTGCAGCTCTATTTACAATAGCCTGGAGATGGAAACAACCTAAGTGTCCATCATCGGATGAATGGATAAAGAAGATGTGGCACATACATACAATGGAATATTACTCAGCCATAAAAAGAAACGAAATTGAGCTATTTGTAATGAGGTGGATAGACCTAGAGTCTGTCATACAGAGTGAAGTCAGAAAGAGAGAGACAAATACCGTATGCTAACACATATATATGGAATTTAAGGGAAAAAATGTCATGAAGAACCTAGGGGTAAGACAGGAATAAAGACACAGACCTACTCGAGAATGGACTTGAGGATATGGGGAGGGGGAAGGGTAAGCTGTGATAAAGCGAGAGAGAGGCATGGACATATATACACTACCAAACGTAAGGTAGATAGCTAGTGGGAAGCAGCTGCATAGCACAGGGAGATCAGCTCGGTGCTTTGTGACCACCTAGAGGGGTGGGATAGGGAGGGTGGGAGGGAGGGAGATGCAAGAGGGAAGAGAAATGGGAACATATGTATATATATAACTGATTCATTTTGTTGTAAAGCAGAAACTAACACATCATTGTAAAGCAATTATACTCCAATAAAGATGTTAAAAAAAAAGAACATAGATAATAACAAGTGTTGATGAGGATATGGATAAATGTGAGCCTTCACACACTGCTGGTGGGAGAGAAAAGCAGTGTAGCCACTGTGGAAAACAGTCTAGCAGTTCTTCAAAAGATTAATCATAGAGTTAAAATATGACCAAACAAATCCACTCCTAGTTACATACACAAAGGAAATGAAAGCATATGTCCGTACAGAAACTGTATGCAAATGGTCACAGCAATGCTAATTATAATAGCCAAAAAGTATAAACAATCCAAATATCCATCAAATGATGAATGGATAGATAGAATAAAATGTGGTATATCCATATAATGAAATATTATTTGGTAATAAAAAGAAATGAAGTGCTGACACATGCTATAGCATGGAGGAGCCTTGAAAACATTATGCTAAGTGACAAGTCACAAAAGATCACATATTGTATGATTCCATTTATACGATATTTCCATAACAGTCAAATCTATACAGATAGAAGTAGGTTAGTGGTTGCCTAGGGATGGGGGGAGGGAGTTATGGGAAGTTGGGAATGATTGCTAGTAGGTACAGGGTTTCTTTGCAGGGCTATAAAAATATTCTAAAATTGATTTGGTGATGATTATACAATTCTGAATACACTAGAAAAAAAATTAAATTATACACTTTATTTATTTATTTATTTTAGCAGTACGCGGGCCTCTCACTGTTGTGGCCTCTTCCGTTGCGGAGCACAGACTCCGGAAGCGCATGCTCAGTGGCCATGGCTCACGGGCCCAGCCGCTCCGCGGCACGTGGGATCTTCCCGGACCGTGGCACGAACCTGTGTCCGCTGCATCGGCAGGCAGACTCCCAACCACTGCGCCACCAGGGAAGCCCAAATTATACACTTTAAATAGATGAATTGTATGGTGTATAAATTACCTCTCAATAAAGCCGTTTCTTAAAAAAATCAATCAAGACAACCAATTAATTAGCTCAGTCAGACAATTGTCATTGCATCATTAAGATAGTCAGACACACCAATCAGACATTTTTGACTCAGTCCTTTCCTTTGTCTGGATATGCTAACCGTCCCAAAATAGAGTATCTTACAATGGCAATCATTTATTTAGCTCATAAATCTGTGGGTCCCCTGGGTGGTGCTGCTGGGCTGATCTTTCTGGGCTAGTTCATATGTCTACAGTCAGCTAGTCAGTCATCTGGGGGCTGGCTAGTTAGAGTGGTCTCCACTGCAGTGATTCATACCTGCCTCACGTGATCTCTCCTTCTCCAATGGGCTAGCCCAGCTTTGTTCACATGGAGATAGTGGAGTTCTAAGAGGTTAAGTAGAAATCTGCCAGACCTCTTGAGCCCTACCCTGAAATTGGAAATTGGAACGCAGTCACTGCCACCACATTCAGTTGGATAAGGAAGGTCATAAAGCCAGTCAGGATTCAAGGGGGTGGACGTATGTCCGTGAGAAACCACATTGCAAAGGGCAAGGTTACAGGAGGCATTAAATAATTGAGGCAGCTTTTGTAATCAATCTATCCCATAGTCTTTGGGGCCATAAATCTAGCTTTTAACTTAATATTAACCACTCATCTTACAGGTAGCATTGGCCACGTTTATTGCTTCTTCTTGCAAAAGAGATCAGGCATACTTGACCTTCCATCAGATTTCTTAGTTGAAATTAGATTTAAAACTTCTCTAGGCTACTTATTTCAAAAAAAAAATGTTAAGGTTAAATACAAAGAGTATAGTATTCCATACTTATTTGCAGTAGAAGTCTTATGATCCATGGATATAAATAAGGCAGAGTTCAAGCTACCACATACTAGAGAGATCTGAGATTTCTCAGAATTAAAAAGCTATTTAGGGGGACTTCCCTGGTGGCACAGTGGTTAAGAATCCACCTGCCAATGCAGGGGACACGGGTTCCAGCCCTGGTCCGGGAAGATCCCACATGACACGGAGTAACCAAGCCCATGCGCCACAACTACTGAGCCTGCACTCTAGAGCCCGCGAGCCACAACTACTGAAGCCCACATGCTACAACTACTGAAGCCCATGAGCCTAGAACCCGTTCTCTGCAACAAGAGAAGCCACCGCAATGAGAAACCCGCGCACCGCAACGAAGAGTAGCCCCCGCTCACCGCAACTAGAGAAAGCCCGCACGCTGCAACGGAGACCCAACGCAGCCAAAAATAAATAAGTAAATAAATAAATTATTTTAAAAAAAATCTATTTAGGTAATACCTTCCTTGGAATGAAAACAGAGTACAGAAAATTCTTACATATCCAGTGTAATTCACCCATTCCAATCCAGTCAATTTATTGTGACCCCCGTGTAAGACACTGGGGATACAAGAAAGAACAATACCCCATCCTTTCCTTCCAGGAGCAGGTTAAGGTGAGAATAGGAAAAGAGAAGTTGCATTCTAGAATCCAGAGGGTGAGAGAATTTCAAGAAGGATAATGGCCAGTGAGCGGCACCAAAGGCATCTGAGAAGACGGCTAGAGTGGCAGTGAAAAGGATCCATTGGATTGGGCAGAGCTCATTCACTCTATAAATGTTAGCTGATTGCTTCTCAGCCTTTTGGCTAAGACCAAGTGTAGTATCTGCTCTTAGCAGTTTAATATAAATGTTAGTTGAGAAGTTACAATGTGCTAGGCCCTGTGTTAAATGCTAGAACACAGAATTAGCTAAGTCTCCTGGACCTCAAAGAACAGGCCAGCGGGAGAAAATAGACATCGAAATATAGCAACACAGTGTGAAAAGGTGTTTTGATGGAGGTCATCGGCCTCCTTACAAAGTGTGCTTTCAATGGAAAGACAGCCACAGCAAGAACAAGACTGCTGCAGGATGGGTAATGAGGGAAAGATAAAGGTAATAATAGTAATTGAGGAGAAGAAGAAATCAGGGAGCAGCTTGAGGGCAAGGTTGAGTTCCGGGAAGTTTTCAGCTTGTTTTGTCTTTGCTTTTATTTTGGTATGTATTTTGCCCAAATTTCACAGTATGTTTGAAGGTTACCGGAAGAAACCAGTAAAAAAGAAGAGCTTGAAAGTAGAGGGAGGAAAAGCAATAGCATTGCCTCCTAGAAGGGAACTGGATCCAGGACACGTGAGGAGGATTTATTTGGAAAGGAGTGGGGACCACTTCTTCCTCTGAGCAGGAAGAAAAGGAATAAACTGGGGCAAGTGCTCATATTTTTTTAACCAAATATCTGAACCAGAGCAGTTTGGGTCACTTGGGGTCAAATAGAGGTAGTCTAGAGAGATTTACTTCGGATTCAAAAATATTGCCATTTCCAGTTATTTCTGAAGTTTACTGGAAGAACAAAACAGAATTATTGAAATTGGGAGCTTCCAGGAAAGCACTGACATGTGTTTGCTTATATATTCTTTTTCAGAGATGGATGTGAGGGAAGTTGAGAGAAATCATGGCAGCATGTCTCCATTTTCTTGGTGGGGTTAGAATAAGGTCATCTGTCGAGAGTAGCGGGGTGTAGTGAAGCAGGTAGCTTTCAGGAGAAAGGCAATGAGTCGGATCAACTGACACAAAGGTGGGAAAGGGTGCCAACCAGGGGTCATCTCCCCAATTACTGGGAACATCTGAAGAGGGATTTATATATTCTGGGATAGAGGCTAAACAGGTCATGCTGGTTTACGGCAAGCCTAATTAGGAAAGTTAATCAGATGCAAAATTATCCCAGTGAATTCCTGCGTTCCAAAGTTCAAAAGTTATGACTTGAGGGTTGCCCGCTCTTTTGGACCCTGTACGCTGCCAACTCTCCTCTGTTACTGCAGAGAACTGCGTTAGTGCCATAGAGTGTCTCTATATACAAAGGTACAAGGCACGTCTCACTTTTCCTGGGTGCCACTTGTCTCTAGGCTAGCTTGTTGTCTTGAAAACAGTAGTACTTGTGTTTGTGCCTGGAAGAACCGCACAGCCAGACAAGAAGGCTACCAAGCCTTTGACGGTGTGTGAGTGATATGTGTACCGTCCTCATTCCTAAAACTACGTACTCTCCGTCTCCAAAACGTCAGCTCCAATACCTCTTATTAAAATCTGCTTTCTTATTTGCTAGGAGCAAATAGTGGAGGGAGATAGCTGACATTTTTATATTTTTTCCTTTCTTCCCAGTAAAGTTTAAAATGACTGTACTAAAAAAGACTCGCTGGCTACTTTATTCATAATCTTGATGTAGTTAAAAAAAAAAAAATCCCAGTACAGGTTTTGGAATCAGACAGTTCTAGACTAGGAAGTCAGCTCTGTTATCTGGGGTCTGTTAGGTCTGCTGAGCGTCTGTTTTGTTCTCTGTATTACTGGGCTAACTATACATACACAGACATGTGCACAGTGTGTGTCAACAGACAGTAGAAAGATAGATGATTGATAAAGGCAGACAAATATTAGAGATGATGATGGCGATGATGATGCAGATAGATAGATACTATGATAGATAATAGTGAAGGAGAGAGAGAAGAAAAATGCACATGTAATTCAAAGTACACTAGTTAAGAGCACAGGCTCTAAACTGCCTAAATTAAATCCAAGATGTTTCCATTACTAGCTATGGGAACTTGGGAAAGTTCTGCCTCATAGGATGGTTATGGGGATTAAACTTAATAAGCCTTTAAAATCCCTCACCCATAGCCATATTAATAACCAATAGTTATTGCATGCCTATTTTGTGTCAGCGTCCAAGCTAAGCAATCTATGCACAGTAACCTGCTTAACTCTCCCAAGATCCCCATGAGGAAAAAATTGTCCCCATTTTCAGACGAGAGGATGAGAGTCCAGGCAGCATGAATAGCCAGGAGGTCTATGTATTGCCCAACTCTATGGCTGCCATCCACAAATGGAAATTAAGTAACTTGCCCAAGGTTATATGGGAAGCAAACAGTGGATCAATTACTTAAATCCAGGTACACCTAATATCTAAATAAATCTGTGTTTTTAACCCCTAAACACCTTCTACCATAAGCACTATTTATTATGTTACCCAAATTAGGCTGGTTGAAAAATCAGTTTATTGTTCAGAAAAGTAAAGAAGAAGGGGGGAAAAAACTGTTGAAAAGATTATCTTGACACGTCTCCCTTTCTTCTCTGACCCTCCGTCTGGGGCACTGCACAAATTCCATTAGCAAGCCTACCAAGCCAGCTTACAGAGGATTTAAATTGTGTGTGTGTGTGTGTGTGTGTGTGTGCTTAAGCTCCGGTTGTTCCCTACTCTCGATTAATTGGGTGTGGCTTGTCCTTTGCAAATCCATCTGCCAATGTCCCTTATTTCCCAACCAGTAGCTACTGGCCACTCTTGCCTCTCTGTCCTTTAGTGTTTGCCAGGGAACAAACACCAACTTAAATCATAGCCCTAGGAGATCTGAATTAGGAAGTCCGTGAAGATCTGAATTAGGAAGTCCGTGCGCTGTTCTCTTCCTCCTTGCTCTGACAGATTCCATGGCTGAAGGTCCAGACCTCAGCACAATCAGAAGAGTGAAGACACCAGCATTTAGATAATCCGACCTGGAATAGACACTGAAGGTACCAGCATGCAGGCTCCAGCTCACTCAGAGGTTGTCAGCATCTCACCCTAGCCTGCTCTTCCACCTGAGACTTCAGCCCACTTTTTTCCCCCTTCTTAGAGTCACCTCCAGATAACATATGTATGTGCACCAAAGGATTTAAAGCAGGGGAGTAACATAGCCAGACTTGCATTTCAGAGAAAAATCATATGACAGAAGAATGGATTGGAGTAGGGACAAAACTAGAAAAGGGAACTGGAAAAAGCTATTGCAACCTGGCTAGAAGTCAGATTGAAAAGTAAAAATGGAAGGACAGGTATGACTCTAGACATACCGGAGGAATTTCCTTATGTGACTTCCCCCATTTCTCCCATTTTGCCCCAACCCCAGGCTAGAAATAGTCTCTTTCTTCTCAGAATGCCTTTTTTTATTGATAATTCTCTTATGGTCTTTACAATTTTCACCATCCATTAGAGCTTTACCTACCCAACTGGATTGATGCTTTTGATGACTGGGACTTTGACTGATTCATTTCCCCTCATTGACCCAGGTCAGAGTTAGCCATAAATAAATAAATTCATAGAATGAATTAATCTTTATGAGTTAGGAAAGAAAGATTTTGGCAAAGCCAGTGAAGGGTAAACCTGAAAAGAGAGCTGTAGCAGTTACTATTGCTACATAACAAACCATTCCCAAAACATACTAACTTAAAACAGCAACCATGTTTTAGCGCTTACAAATTTACAAGTGAGATGGGTGGATCTGCTGACCTCACTCTTGTGTCTGTGGTCATCTGGCAGTCAGCTGAGGACTGACCAAGTGAGACAATTGTCAGCTGGGCAATGAGGACACCTGGACCACGTGTTTCTCATCATCCAGCACGCTAGCCTGGCTTGGTTCTCATGGTAGCAAGGCAAGATTCCAAGAGAGTAAACAGAAGTGTGGGAGGCCACTTGAGGTCTGAGCACAAAACTGGAACAATATCATTTCTTCTGTATCCAATTAGCCAAAGCAAGTTGCACAACCAGCCCAAATTCAAGAGGTAAGGAAATAGAGATGGGGAGACCTGACAAGTCACTGTTAAGGACATAGAAATAGGGAGGGGTAGATAATTGGGGGCATCTACCATGGGGAATTTCCAGACACAGTTTTGGTTGAGGCAAGATAATCCCTTATCAGCAGTGACCAAGAGAGAGATTTGCTTAATGATTACAGATGATGATGATGATGATGATGGTGATGATGATGATTATAAAGATAACACATCACAAGATTTCTTCTCCATAAATCTCTTAGGTAAATAGAGATTTTGGGGGGATCCCCATTTTACAGATATGGAAATATAGTTTTCAAGCAGGGAAGTACCTTACTCAAGGTTATCTATCTACTGACATAATAAATAGCAAAACTGGCAACAAACATACAGAATCACCTTATGGAATGTGGGACAGCTGGCTCGGGACCCAGCTACAGGGAAAATTTGACAGAGGTTTCCCTACTTGGCTGGGAACTGCAGAAGACTTTTCACTGAGGTTTCTTCTTCCTATTGCATCATCTTTCTCTTCTCATCCCTCTTGACTATTCCTATTCCTGTTAAGTCTGTTTTTCAGATTTAGTTCATAATGTTTTATAATAAGACTTTTTCACTGCTTTATAGAGATATGGAGAGGATTAACACATCATTTAATGTTTTCAAAATGCCTTCAGCACCTTGGGAATTAAACATGTCACGTGCAAATAAATAAATAAAGGCTTTAGAGTAGAGACATTGGTCTTCTCTGAATTATATGCTCAGAGCGTCTAAATGCATGCATGCACACAGACAGCTGAAAATCTGCTGATTCCACTAGACAGGGACCAGGCGACCCTAAAATTTGCTCTTTCACATGTGGTATTAGAAGGAAGAGGTGCAAAACAAAATTCCATCACCCACCACATTTTCTCTATATATATGGAGGAGATGGAAATAAAGAAAAAATGCTTTCCTTAATGTTTGTTAATGCAAGTACACACACACAGACACACACATATCTTTTTTTCTTTTTAACATCTTTATTGAAGTATAATTGCCTTCCAATGTTGTGTTAGTTTCTGCTGTATAACAAAGTGAATCAGCTACATGTATACATATATCCCCATATCCCCTCCCTCTTGTGTCTCCCTCCAACTCTCCCTATCCCACCCCTCTAGGTGGTCACAAAGCACCAAGCTGATCTCCCTATGCTATGCAGCTGCTTCCCACTAGCTATCTATTTTACATTTGGTAGTGTATATACGTCAATGCCACTCTCTCACTTTGTCCCAGCTTACCCTTTCCCCTCCCCGTGTCCTCAAGTCCATTCTCTATGTCTGCGTCTTTATTCCTGTCCTGCCCCTAGGTTCATCAGAACCGTTTTTTTTTTTTTTTTAGATTCCATATATATATGTGTGTTAGCATATGGTATTTGTTTTTCTCTTTCTGACTTACTTCACTCTGTATGACAGACTCTAGGTCCATCCACTTCACTACAAATAACTCAATTTCGACACACACGTAGCTTTCCTATTTTTTTTCATCCCCTCCTTTCTCTGTTCCCTCTCCCCAAAACTCCTCTACTTCTCCAGGATCCAATCAGTTGGTGGGTGACTAAGCAATGAGGGGGAAGTAGAGGGTCTGCTTTAAAATAGAGACAGAAGAAAGTTTGAAGCTTACAAGCAGGCAATATCTAGTTTATTAGCACGTTTTTATACTGGTAACCAGTTTATTGATAACCTCTCTGGTTACTGCAGAGAGGGTTTCCACCCATGCTATCCAGTCCTACCTTCCTGACTCAGCTAAATATCCCCCTGAGAACTCAGCATGCATGGAAGCCTGAGGTTGGAGGGAAACTCTGGAACTCATAATTTAGCTGAAATTACATGTGGATTGAATATGCCTTTGTGGGTTTCCCTAAAACCACTTAAAACATCTTCTCTTTGGAAAATCCATTTCAAGTCCTAAACAAACTGATGTAAGAATGGAGTTTCAGAGTAAAATTTATGGTTGTCAGGTGTCTGAATTTATACTCAGATAAAGCAAATCAGATGAGAAAAAGTCTCCAATGCACCCCTCCAACCACATGGTGCATTTTCAATCAACATTTTTAGAGCAGTTTTAGGTTCACAGCAAAATTAAGAGGAAGATACATGGATTTCCCATGTACTCTATGCCCCAACACGTGCATAGCCTCCCCCATTATCAACATCACTCACCAGGATGGTACCTTTGTTACAACTGATGAATCTATGTGGACACATCTCATGACGACCCAAAGCCCATAGATTACACTGGGGTTCACTCTTGGTTTTGTACTTTCTACGGGTTTAGAAAATTTATAATGACATGTATCTACTATTATAGTATCCGACAGGGTAGTTTCACCTCCCTAAATCATGGTGCATTTTGGTGAATCATTTTTCCTTCAAGGCTGTTCTTGACTTCCATTTTGGCCAGATTAGAGGATTGGGCAGAATAACACATCCTGTGAGTGGCCCTAACCTCCACACAATATTAAATGAAACTAGGGATGAAAGATGTGCAAAGAAACAAACGTGTACTGGGCATCTCCAGACACTGGTTAAATTTTGTTTTTCTGTGTCGTCTCATTTAATCCCCCCTACCCTTCAGGGCTGGATATTTTTACCTGCATTTTACTTATGAAGTCAATGGGGCTAAATATCTTGCCTTAGGTCACTCACACAGCTCTTAAAGGACTGTAAACTCCTTGAGGACAGGGAAGTATCTCACTCGTCTTTATATCTCCCTATGCCTCACACAGGACCTGGCAGAAAATAGGCCTTCGGTACATATTTGCTGAAGGAAAATTAAGGAAATGGCAGAAATAGATTTGAAACCCACTCCTCTCAGTCTCCAAAATCTTTGCATGTTTCTACTGAACCAACCTCTATGTGTATGTATAACCACAGAGTTTTCATCCTGGCATAGGAAATACCCAAACCTGAAAACCTGTTAAGCTATTTGTCGTTGTTAAGCTCCCTTCCTTCCTGAAAATGAAATATCATTGGAATCCATCTTCTTTGACAGTACAAGTACTTTTTACTCCTCTTAGACACCTGTATTCTCATTGTCTTTTCCTACTTCCAGCGCCAGGCCCTGAGCTAGAGAAATTCCCAGTAGATACATCCATGCTTCTCATAGAAAGACATTTTGAATAAGACCCTGAATTCTTGGCAAATTACCTATTTAGTTTTCAGAACAATATACAGATAAGGAATTCTCATTTTGTTACTAATGAGGGTGTTGGACCCAACCCTACGAACCTCAACATGATCTTGCCCCCAGGCAGCATGTGGCACCAGTTTCCCACCCCTGTCTTCCTTACTCACTGAGCTTCCACCACAATGGCCCCCTTGCTTCGGACAAACCTACACTGCTTTAACCACAGGGCCTTTGCACTTACTGTTTCCTCTGCCTGGGTCTCTCTTCCTGCAGAAACTATGTTTCTCACCTCCTTACTTCCTTCTGGTCACTGCTTAAATGTCACCTTCTCAAGATGCTGTTCCTGACCACATGATCACAAATACCCTCCTCTACCTCCTCATTCTCTGTGCCCTTAACCTATTTGCTTTCTTCCCAGTACACTACTGACATATCACAGGTGGATTTGTTTATTATCTTTTTCTCTTTCTCCCACTAGGATGTAAGTTCTTTATTTGCTCACAGCCTAGAACAGTGCCTGGAACTTAATAGGGACTCAGTATTTTTTGAACGAATGAGTAAATGAACGAATGGAATCCTAATGGCATGGATGGCAAACACGTGTGACTGCACTCCCTTCTTCTGTGTTCATTTCAGGCCTCACTAACTTGTCACAGTAATCATTCCTGATAAACCAAGATAAGAGCCTCCGAATCCTTTCCACACAGCACTCCAGCCAGCAGCTACCACCTCACTGAAGTCGGCACTTGCAAAGAAATATATTCACCCTTTCGAGGCCAGTGTGGTCTTCTACCCTGGGGAACAAAGCTGGGCCACAGATCAGGCAGTTAGACCCTCATTTGTCCCTCTGGCTTAAGGCCAAGACTATACCCAGCCAAGTGGCTTATTCCTTTGTGTCGTAATTTCCACTAAGTCCACAACCTGGACCTCTGTCTTGCCCCTGAAGCATACTGGAGCTGCCTTGGATGGCTCACAATAGCAAATTGTGCATTCTCTCTTCTCAAATCTGCATGCTGTGACTTCATTTGATAGCTTAAAAATAGCCATGGTGGAAATATTTACACTACAGAAATTAACAAGTGCTACAAATCCGGCTTTTTTTTAGGGGGGTGGGCAGTTGTTAGACCATTGCATCACTTCCTAACTTCCTAGACCTTCTAAGTTCCAGTAACTAGGGGAAATATGGAAAACAAATACAAAGGGAATGTTTCTTTCCTTATCTAGAGCAGAAGTGGCCTAAGACATGCATGAGAGTCTTCCAGCCCAGGGCCCCAGTCTGGTTTCTGAGGGAGCTAGAGGTAAGGGAAGTAGAGCTCCCAAAAAGGAAGCAGTTTGGGTTACAGGAGAGACAAAGAAGTTAGCAGCTTGCCACAAGAAGGAGGCCATTCACCTCTTTGTTTCTTCCAAGGAAACTCCACTCTCCATCCTCATAAGCAGCTGGTAACTTTGTAAGAGCCCCTCCTTCCAAGTGGGGAGGTGAGGTGTGAGTGAGGGAAGGGACCTGGAGAGGCTCTGAAGGGCAGCATTTGTCCAAGTGCAGTTTTTCTACGACTTGCATTAGAGTCCCCTGAGATGCTTGTTAACATTTTCATCACCATGGCACTACCCCACACACATGTGCTGATCAACTCAGAAGATGGTATTTAGAAAAATGCATTCCAATGAGCACAAGTGATTCTTCGTCTTGATAAAATGAAACAGACTCACTTAGGAAAGTCATTTAAAATGTACATATCTGGGCCTCATAACAGGATATACTGACTCAGCAGGTCCAGGGTAGGGCCTTAAAACCTACAGTTTGATGAAACTTTACAGGTGATTTTGGTGCTAGTTCAAGTTAGACTTTGCAATAAACACAGATTTTTCTTTTCTTTTTTTTTTCCCCCTCACAGGATGAGCTTTTTTGAATTTCTAACTTCTTTGCCAGAAAATCTGGGAATTTTCATCAGACTAACGCTGCTAAACACATATTGGACATTTAGTGTGAGCAGGCTTTGTTCTGAGCCTTTTTGTACAGATTACTTCATTCAATTCTCAAAGCAAGCCCACGAGGTGGAAATTTTTATTGCAGAAGCGAAAGCTATTATTTTTCCCATTTTACAGATGAAGAAACTGAGGCTTGGAGAAGTGAAGCCATTTCTATGAGGCCAAAAAGCTAATGAGGCAAAGCCAAAATTTACACCCAAGCAGTTTGATGCTAGGGCCTATACCCTTAATCATTAAGGATATTGCCTCCCGAAGACTTTCAGAATAAAAAGATTAAAAAATTAATTTAAAAACCTCACCAACTGAGCAAAAGAATTTTTTTTTAATCCTAAACATTTCTTCAAAATGTCAAATTCCATTTTTATGGATTTTCCTCATATAGAAGTCTGAACTAGTTAAAATAGATTTATATGGGTGGAAAGCAATCAGAATAATTGGTTTGAGTAGCACAAAGTAACCAATAAATTAGCTTGAACATGACCTTTCTGAGGTGGCCTTCTATTTTGTTCCTATTCTCTGGCCCTGAATTGTCGCTCACTAATTGGTAGTTTGTTCTCAGTCGGGCTGCTGTTTCTGACACTGGGTAATGCATTATGAGATAATCTACTTTCTGTGACTTCACACAGTTCCCATGGCAACTGTCAATGCCATTTCCCTGCAGAACGGCTGCTTCATTTGTTCCAAATGTGTTGCAGGAATGTAAACATCTTCTATAAAAATGTTCTCTAAAATGACAGTCCAAGCAAAGGATGACATTTATATAATTACAAAAAGGAAACTATCTATAATTATCCGAACTTCTTTCCCCAGATTAAAAAAGGAGGGGTAGGATTTTTTTGGTTGTATTTTATTTTAACTTTTTTGTTTGGGGAAAAAAATAAGGAAAAGGTTTACTTAACAAGACTAAATTGAAGAGACACAACACTTCTGTGAAAAGACCTTGTTCGTTAAAGCTTTAGTTCATTAAAGTCGAGGTGGCAACATTTCTAGAAGGAAGATATCCATCAACCCAACCACCCCAAATGCAAGGCAAGTGCTCACTGGGAGCATTGCCTCAGATGACCTAGACATCTTGACATTCAAGATTTTCTTGGTTGATGGAGAGAGTTCTTTATTTTTATTTCTTTCTGGCTAGCTATCTGTGTCCTCAAAGTGAGCTCCTGAGAAATTTCTCCAATCAAAACTTCAAGATGAAATCCCAAAGTGAAGAAAATCAGCATCTGGATTTTTTTTAATGCTTTACTGAGGTATAATTGATATACAAAAATCTGCACATAGGGCTTCCCTGGTGGCGCAGTGGTTGAGAGTCCACCTGCCGATGCAGGGGACACGGGTTCGTGTCCCGGTCCGGGAAGATCCCACATGCCGTGGAGAGGCTGGGCCCGTGAACCATGGCCGCTGAGCCTGCGCGTCCGGAGCCTGTGCTCCACAACGGGAGAGGCCACAACAGTGAGAGGCCCACGTACCGCAAAAAAAAAACAAAACAAAACACAAGCCCAGCAAAAGACTGAGATTCAATTGGAAGTTTATAGACTGTTCCCCCTTCTTCATACCTTAGCACCACATCAACAGGGTTGCAGTAAAATAACTTAGTGGGTCACAGCTAAAAGAGCCGCAAGACACAGACTCTGAGAAGGAGTACTTAAGGAAGCCCAAAGTCAGGAAGAGAGACACAAACAAGGACACTAATGGATTTGAAGCCTCTGGCACCCGTAGCTACAGCAAACATTAAACAGAGTCCCACTTCTAGCCAGATTAACATAAATCCTT
Source organism: Stenella coeruleoalba (assembly GCF_951394435.1). Lineage (NCBI taxonomy): Eukaryota > Metazoa > Chordata > Mammalia > Artiodactyla > Delphinidae > Stenella > Stenella coeruleoalba. The sequence continues at coordinate 13,424,637 of NC_137157.1, forward strand.
ACAGTAAAAGTCTGCTTACCCCAGCTCCTACTACCTGATACCACACATCTGGCTTTCAGCAATAATTATAAGGTAGGGCAAAAGGCAAGAAAAACCATCTGAAGAGACAAAGCAATCACCAGAACTAGACTCAAATATGACACAGATGTCAGGATTATCTTTCAGAGAATTTTAAATAACTATGATTGATATATTAAGGGATCTAATGGAAAAAGTAGACAACATTCAAAAAATAGAAGGCTAACGTAAACAGGTAGAAACTCTAAGAAACAATCAAATCATGCTAAAAATCAAACACAGGAATAGAAATGAAAGATTCTTCCAGTGGGTTCGTCAGTAGACTCGACACAGGCAAGGAAAGAATCAGTGAGCTTGAAGATAGTTAATAGAAACATCCGAAAATGAAATGTATACAAAGAGAAAAAAAGAAAGGGAAAAAAATAGAGCATCCAAGAATTGTGGGACAACATCAAAAGGTGTAACATACACATAACTGACATACTATAAGAAGAAAGAGAGAGTGAAACAAAAGAAATATTTGAAGCAATAATGGTTGAGAATTTTCCAAGATTAATAACACCATCAAACCACAGGTCCAGAGAACACCAATGAGGATAAATGAAAACAAAAACAAAAATATTAAGACATTCATATTCAAACTGCAAAAAGACAAAGAGAAAAATCTTAAAAGAAGCCAAAAGAAAAATACACTTTACCTATAGAAGAACAGCAATAAGAATCACAGGGGACTTTGCATCTGAAACCATGCAAGAGAGAAGACAATGGAGTGAAATCTTTAAAGTGTTGAAAGAAAAAAATCATCAACCTAGAAATCTATATCCAGCAAAATTATTCTCTAAAAATAAAGGAGAAATAATGACTTCTCACACAAACAAAATTGAAGGGATTTCATTGCCAAAACACTTTTCCTATAATAAATGTTAAAAGAAGTTGTTTAGGCAGTAGGAAAATTATATGGATCAGACTTGGATGTGCATAAAGAAAGGAAGAACAAATGAAGGTAAAATGAAAGCTTTTGTTTTTCTAATTCTTAATTGATCTAAAATATAACATTTTTAAAGCAATAATGGTAACAGTGTACTGGGTGACTATTCATATGGATAAGTGAAATTAACAGTAATATCACAATGGACGGGAACAAGGAATTGGGAATACTCTGCTATGAGGCACCTGTAGGACCTGTGAAGTAGTGTAGTATTATTTGAAACCAGACTTAGATTATTTGTAAATGTATATCGCAAATTATAAATGGAGTGTCGTATCCTGAATGGGATCCTGGAACAGAAGAGGGTATTAGGAAACTCATGAGGAAATTTGAATAAAATATGGATTTTAGTTAATAATAATGTATCAATATTGGTTCATTAATGATGATAAAGGTACTATACTAATGTAAGATATTAATTATAGGAGAAAGTAGGTGTGGAATATATGGAAATTCTCTGTGTCATCTTGTGACTTTTTTCATAAATCTGAATCTATTTAAAGATAAAGGGAAAAGAGTGAAACTCAGAGAGATGATCCTGCTAGTGTCAAGGAAGGAAGTGAACAAAGCTGCCTCTGGAGAAGGGCAGTATTTAGGAGCTGAGGAGCTCAGTCCTACAACCACAAATAACTGAATTCTGCCAAGAGCCAAAAGGAGCTTGGAAGAGGACCCCAAGCTCCGACTAAGAATCACAGTGTGGTCAACACCTTGACTGCAGCCTGATGAAGCCTGAGCAGAGGCTCCATCTGAGCTGTGCCTGGATTCTTAACCCCAAAAAACTGTGAGATAATAAATTTATGTTGTTTTAATCTGTGACACGTGTGGCAATTTATTATGCATCAATAGAAAACAAAGGCACAAGGCTTCCCTGACTATTCTAACCCCAGTGTATGTGTTTCCCCTGGGGCTACTTATCCCTTTTATCCATTCATCCAACTTACATATACTAAGACCTACTATGCGCTACACACTGTGATAAACAATGAGTAGAGAGTGGTAAATGAAATATACTCCTTGCCTTCTTGAAGCCTAGAGTGTGGTGAAAGACTCAAGAAAACATCATGTAGGTGCTTAATTTACAAACAATGGTAAGTTCTATAAAGGGAAAAAATAAGATGTGGTAAGAGAAGAAATTTTTAAATACAGGAGGATCAGAGAAAACTTCTTTGAGGAAATTGCAATTAAAGTTGAGACCTGAAAGATAACACGTGAATTGGCCAGACAGCAAGTGGGAGCAGAGAAGATAGGTCCTGAGAAAGGAAGGAGCTGGAAGGTTTTTAGGACTTGAAAACCACCAGCCTGATGGAAAAACCAAAGACAAAGAGAAAATCTTGAAAAAAAGCCAGAGAAAACAGCCAGCATGGCTGCAGTGAGTGATCAAGGAGAGAGAGGCAGGAGGTGCGTGTGGAGGAATAGACAGAGGTTGACTGTGTAGGGTCCCAAAGGCAGGGATACAGATGTTAGTAATTTATGTTGAGAACTCTAGGAAGCCCCTGAAGGGTTTAAGCAGGAGGGTGCTCAGATTTGCTGTGTTAGAAAGTTCAGTCTGCTGATGGAGATCAGACCCTATGGGGGCAAGAATGGACTTGAATAGAACAGTGAGGAGAGGACTCCAGAAGCCCAGGTAGGAGACCAGCCAGGCAAAAATTGTTGCCATAGATACGAAGAGAAGAAGACCTGAGGGCAACTCAGATGCTGGAGTAGCTGGACTTAAGGTGGGTTGATGAGAGCATGAAGGAAACAGCAATGCCAAGGAGGACTCTGAGGCCTCCTTCATCCTGGATGAAAAGCAGGTGAGGAAGGCTAGGGAAGATGTCCACCCATTCTCTTTCAGGACTGCACCTTTCTATTACTATTCCCTTTGCCTACATACTCTTCCCAGGCATCTTCACCGAGCTAGATCCTATTCTACCTTCAGAACCCAGTTCAGGTGTCAATTCTTCTGGGAAGCAACCCCTGACCACTGAGCCTTGTTTCTCTTCCTCTTGTCCCCGAGCATCTGGGCACCACTCTCATAGCACAGAGTGTTCTATGACATGTCTGTGTACTCCCTTGTCCACAAAAGCAGGGAAAAAAAAAGCAGAAAAAAAACTTCAAAGCTCTCTATTTCCAACTAGAGTATATTTGGCACACAATAAAGTTTTACTGCATGAGCGAGTGGAGTAAAAATGTAAGAAAGATTCAACACTGAGAACCACTGGTCCTCAGCACACAGCCCAAATGTGAGGGATAAACAAGAGTTCTCCAACACACGGAAGCAAATGCCTTTAAAGGCGAGAAGTGAAGTTCATGCTCTGTACTCCAAGGCAAGACACCCTCGAAGGAGCTGAGAGCCAGTTCACAATTTTAAGAAATATGACTTATCTGGTTTCTTCATCCGGAACAGATTAGTTGAAAGTTATGGGGGTTGTCTCCCTGACAAGAAGCACAGAGCAGGAAAACAAAATGCACTTGACTGCTGAAATTGGGGCATCTTCCCCCAAAAATGCAGCCAACGTGTGTCTGTTCTCCAGCCTGTGACCACATAACTGCAGGTATTTGTAATAATGAGCATTAACATTGCACTGTCCACATACAAGATTCATCCAGTCTTCTTAACAAATGTATGAAAAGTAAAGAAGCTTCCTTTCAAGGAAGGATAAATTTAAAATTTTGGAGGTAAGAGGGGGTGAGGTTGGCACAGAATACAGAGGGAGAGGAATGTGAGATGGAAGAGCACTCACAGGGCTCTTCACAGGTTTGGGGATGGTCTGGGTGGTAGTATAAGGGGCTTTGCTTTTGAGCCTTTGCTTTATAGTTATATGCAACAGTTTTTATTTGCATGTAGGAATTTTAAGACACAGTCTGCTTGCCCAGGGTTACAAAATTAGTCTGTGGCAGAGCTGGTTGGCACTTCGATTCAGACTTTGTGATTCTAAATCTGATGCCACGTCTACTACTGTTTGGTGACATTGTTGCATAGCAAGTATCGCCATGAGCTGTGTCATAGTGCATCCTAACTAGTATCTATGCGTGACAGGGGTATCCAGGGAGGAGACGTGAGCATCTGCTTTGGTTAATACCACAAAGTTTAATAATAATGATGCCTTTGTTATTATTACTCTTATGGTTTTTGCAGTGCATGGATGTACACTGCCCCACTCTATGTATGTGGAATCTAGAAAAACAGTACAGACGAACCTATTTCCAGGGCAGGAATAGAGACGCAGATGTAGAAAATGAACATGTGGACACAGGGTGGGAAGGGGAGGGTGGGATGAACTGGGAGATTAGGTTTGACATAAATACCCTACCATGTGTGAAATAGATAGCTAGTGGGAAGCTGCACTATAGCACAGGGAGCTCAGCTCGGTGCTCTGTGGTGGCCTAGATAGGTGGGACGGGGTGGGGATGGGAGGGAGGTACAAGGGGGAGAGGATAACTGATTCACTTTGTTGTACAGCAAAAACTAACACAATATTGTAAAGCAATTATACTCCAAATTTTAAAAATGATGACTGGGCTTCCCTGGTGGCACAGTGGTTAAGAATCCACCTGCCAATGCAGGGGACATGGGTTCGAGCCCTGGTCTAGGAAGATCCCACAGGCAACGGAGCAACTAAGCCCGTGTGCCACAACTACTGAGCCCGTGTGCCACAACTACTGAAGCCCGTGCACCTAGAGCCCATGCTCCGCAACAAGAGAAGCCACTGCAGTGAGAAGCCCACTCGCCGCAACTAGAGAAAGCCTGCGCGCAGCAACAAAGACCCAACGCAGCCAAAGATAAATAAATAAATAAATATTTTTAAAAAAGAAAAGAAAAGATAAAATTAAAAATTGATGATGAAATAAATTTTTAAAAAAAGAAAGAAAATCGCTCAATCACATCACAGCTGCCCTGCAAGACAAGTCGTATTGTTCCCGTTAAACAGAAAAGGAGATTCAGATTAAGTTAACTCATAGACTAGGTGGCGCTGAATTCATTTCTGCCTGATTCCAAAATGTCATTCTAGCCACTAGTCTCTTCTTATAAGGTAGGTCTCCACTCAACCTCCTTATCATGCTTCTTAGCAGTAAAGGATGGTGTGTGCAGGATTGCTCAGACCCTGACCCAGCAATCATCGTGCCTACTTACACAGGGGACAATTACAGAATGGCTATCAAGGCTGCACTTCAGCCAGAGCTTCCCATGAGCTGAATTCGTCATTGTGGAGTTCAAGTAAGATGCTGAGCGTGTGGCTCAGATCTCAGGGCTAAGCGTCCCAATGCCTTCTGACACTGAGGGTGAACATGCTCAAACCGGCATGCAGCAAGAGAGACACAGACAGACAGAAAGACAGAGAACTGACTCCTCAAGAGGGCCCCTGAGCCCACCTACCCACATAGCCACCTGGATAAGAGGGTGGAGATGCTGGGGGTCATGCCTTTGTAGTCACAGTGACCTGGACCTCGGGCAATCTGATGAGTAATTCCACATCATTTTTCTTTCCTTATAGCGGTTCGATGCCTGAACCGCGCTGCTGGGAATAGACAGGGTGTTTACTCAAGACCTAGAAGGTGCCTTCTGTGTTGCTTCTGACACCAGCCTTAATGAGCCCAGGCAATACACTGGCCTTCCTATCTTCTGTAGCACATCAACCTGATGTCTTCATGCAACGGTTCTCAGAGAGTTCAAGGTCCAGCTCTGGGTCATAAGTGAAAGTGACCCTTTCTCCCTGAGAAAGCATGGAGTTTTAGGCTGTACAGACCTAAATTCAAATGCAAGAGCCAATACGAGTTGCATGATATTAGGCGTGTCGCATGGGCTGGTTCCCTCCTGGCATCGTACTAGACAGGGTCTCATGTGAGCATCACACTTAACACCCTCCCACCTGGAACCCCATGACGCTCCTGCAGGTACCCCTTTGCCTTGCCATGTTATTAACCAGAAAAGCTGAGGGTCATCTGCATCCTCGGAGATGCTAATGTGAAGAGCAATTGTGAAAGTACCTAAAGTCCAAGATCTCTCTCATATCCTGCTCTTTAAGTGTCTCCCTCAAGAGAAGGGTAACTGTCATCAGTTTGTAAACATTAAGCTGGTTTCCAACCTATAGAATAGCCTCTTACCCATTCCATCCCATGAGTAATTTTTTTCTTAATATATATACTTCCCCGGAGAATAAATCTCAGCACTCATCAATCTCCCTCGCTGCTTTATTTTTCTTCACAGTTCAGATCTTCTTTTCTACATATTCTGTTATTTACTCATGTTTTGTGGATGGTTTCTCTTTTTTACCTGCACTAAACGTATGCCCCATGAGGCCAGGGCTTTTGGTCCGGTATCTTAGTGTATCTCCTATACCCAAACAGGGAGAGGCATATTCTTGTACTTGGTAAATATTTTTTGAATAATTGAACAAGTGAATATTAGAAGAGGAATTTTTTTTTACGTTTCTAGATATGCCTGACAAGGTGAGTTTTTTTCCCAAAAACTCTGTGCATGAGATAATAGCGAGTCGTCTCCTATTTAAGCTCTTCCTAAATCTCTATATGAGGCAGCTCACTCAGTCTTCCCTAGGTTATTACTTCACAGTCGCAAAAGTTAGCTGTAAGATGTTCAACATTAGATGTTCAACAAGTTCCGAAGCCACGCCTAGTCTTGAACTTCCATTTTTGCCTAAGCCAGTCGGAGTTCAGTTTCTGTTGCTTGCAACCAAGATTGTTGATCAGTAGTGTAGAGGAGGGAGGAAACAGACCTGTTCAGCAAAGATTCCTAGTGAAAAACGCTGCTTAAAAGTACAGACTAACGTTTACACAGCACTGCTACGAGCTCACAGTGCTCTTTTGTGTGCTTTATATATATGAACCCATTTAATTCTCACAACCACCCTATGAGGTCAGGACTATTATTACGCCCACTTCATAGACGACGAAACCAAGGCTTAGCAAGGTAATGACCCGCCCAAGTCTCACAGCTGGTAAGTGTTAGAATTGGGGTTTCAACATGAACAGGCCACTATGCTTTACTGCGCTCGCCAGCTTAAAGTCCATGTGAGAGGATCATGGTATTAGAAGAAAAGCTATCCAGAGTAATTGGACTGGCCCCTTTTTGTGTCCTATGAGATACCTGGAGATACAAGGACAGTGTGCCTATGGGGGATACCCTTGACAGGACATCTGAGAATGCCCAGCTCTATGGGTAACTGACCCAGGTGCCCACACTGACTAGCTGCTATGCCCATGCAAGCAGCTCAGACGCACATGGCCAGCAGGCTGGACTTCTAGCAGTGACCCCTACTGGCTAATCCCCACAAGCAGCTCTGGCCAGCTTTGACTTCAATCACAAAATCTTTTCCTAATTGAGTTTATTGCCTTTTTGGCATTCTCACCGGGCAAAGGATTACTGCTTGATAAAAGGAGAGTTTTTACTGACATGGAGTATAGAAATTTTAACTTGTAGTTAGTGCAGTATTGGCCATACATGGGGAGGGTGGGTTCCTGATGTTAAAAACCATAGAGCACAGTTGGGGATAAAAAAACAGTAGAATATGGTTAACTGTCAAGAAAGGAAAAGCACCATTGTGTTCATTCCCTGCCTTAAAGTGGAGTAAACATGCAGCAATCGTTCTGGAGTCTAAACTGAGTACAAGTCTGATAGTAGGAGTGATGATTCATCCAGCCCTCAGCATGGATTTTTAGGTTGTACAGACCTAAATTCAAATGCAAGAGCCAATACGAGTTGCATGATATTAGGCAAGTGATTTAATTACATCAGAGTTGCTGTAAGATCAGGTTCCACCATGCTTAGCACAGAGTAGCTAAGAGTAGCTACACAGATGGTCATTTCCATTTCCCCTTGCTCCTGACACACTTTACAACTGTAAAGAATAATTACTCAGGGTTAAAGTACAGCAGGGAGTGCAGTGACAGAACAGTGTCTGGACATATTACGCTGAAAACACCCAGCAAAGTCCAAAGGGAAAAAAAATTAAAAGAGACAGTAGAAGAGAAGGAAAGAAACCAGTCCAGAAGAGTCTCTTTCTAACTCTTACCCTAACCAATGTAAATCACTCAACATGCCTGGGCCTCAGTTTTCTTGCCTGTAAAATGGGGGCATAGGAACTAGTCCATTTTTAGAGCTATAAATTTCCCTCTGGGCATATCTTTAACTGCATTACAAAGATTGTTGTGTGGTTTTTTTTTTTCATTTAACTCAAAATATTCTCCAATTTTTCTTATGATTTCTTCATTGACCCATGGGTTATTGAGGAATATCTTTCATATTCTGCAAATCATGGGAATATCCCAGATACCTTTCTGTTATTTATTTCTCATTTTATTCCTGGTGGTCAGAGAACATTTTGAGACTTGATTAATGCCCATTTTGGTGAATTCTACATGCACTTCAAAAGAGTGTGTATTTTGCTATCGATAGGTAGAATATTCTATAAATGTCAATAAGGTCAGGTTGACTGGTAGTGTTGTTCAGGTTTTCTATATCCTTTTCTGTCTATGTGTTCTATTAATTGCTGAGGGAGGAATGCCGAAATCTCTAATTGTAATTGTGGACTTGTCTACTTCTATTTTCATCAGATTTTGCTTCATATATTTTACGCTCTGTTATTAGGTATATAAAGAACAAGGATTGTCATGCTTTCTTTTGAAATGACCCTCTTGCCACTATGAAAAGCGTCTCTATATTCCTTTTATCCCCCAGCTTTATTGAGGTATAATTGACAATACAAAATTGTACATTTTTAAAATGTACAACCCAATTACCTGATATACATATACAGTGTGAAATATTCATCACCAAGCCAATCAACATATCCATCACTTCATAATTTTACCATTTTCCTTTTTTTTTCTTTCTTTTTTCATTTATGTAATGAGAACACCCATGATCTACCTTCTCTGGAGAACTGGTGTACAGCAATGTGACTGCAGTTGACAATATTGTATTGTGTGCCTTCCAGAGTCTACTTCATCTGATGTTAGTACAGCCACTCCAGCTTTCTCATACTTAGTGTCTACATTGCACATCATTTTCCTGCCTTTCACTTTTTACCTACCTCTGAATCTTAAATGAATTTCTTATGGACAGCCTAGAGTTGGGTTTTACTCTTTTTATCCATTCTGACAACCTCGGTCTTTTGATTGACCATTTATATTTAGACCATTTATATTTAATGAAATTATCAATATGACTGTCTATTTATCATCTTGCTATTTGTTTTCTATTGTCTCATCTGCTCTTTGTTTGTATTTATTTTTCTGCCTTTTTTAAAAATTATTTTGTAGCATTCCATTTTATCTCCACTGTTGGCTTATCAGATACAATTTCTTTGTTTTATTTTTCAGTGGGTTCTATAGGCTTTACAATATGAATCTTCAATCGATTATAGTCTATCTTCAAATATTGTTATACCACACATATAAGAACCTTACAATAATATACTTCCTTTTTTCCCATTCTTTGTGGTATGGTTGCTAAACATTTTACTTCTACATACATTATAAACTGCAGAATACATTGTTATTAATTTTTGTTTGAAGTAGTCAATTCTTTCCTAAGATAATTTTTAGGAGAAGGGGGAAAGTCTTTTATATTTACTTACATATTTACCATTTCTAGAGTTACTTATTCTTTTGTATAGATTTCATCTGACATTATCTCTCATCACCCTGAATAATTCCTTAAATAATCTTGTAGTACATATCTACTGGTAATAAATTCTCTCAGCTTTTGTTTGTCTAAAAATGTCTTTATTTTGTTTTCATATTTGAATGATAGTTTCACCGAGTATGCAATTCTATATTGACAGTTTTTGAGTTTTGGTAGGTATATTAGTCTCCTTGGACTCCCATTAAAAAACATCATAGCATATCTGCTCAACGTAATAGAAGTGAGTCAGGAGGCTTCCGGGAAGATGGCGGAAGAGTAAGACGCGGAGATCACCTTCCTCCCCACAGATACACCAGAAATACATCTACACATGGAACAACTCCTATAGCACACCTACTGAACGCTGGCAGAAGAACTCAGACCCCGCAAAAGGCAAGAAACCCCCACGTACCTGGGTAGGGCAAAAGAAAAAAGAATAAACAGAGACAAAAGAATAGGGACGGGACCTGCACCAGCGGGAGGGAGCTGTGAAGGAGGAAAGGTCTCCACACACTAGGAAGGCCCTTCACCGGCGGAGGCTGCAGGTTGCGGAGGGGGAAAGCTTCGGAGCCGCGGAGGAGAGCACAGCAACAGGGGTGCGGAGGGCAAAGCGGGGAGAGATTCCCGCACAGAGGATCAGGGCCGACCGGCACTCACCAGCCCGAGAGGCTTGTCTGCTCACCCGCCGGGGCGGGCGGGGCTGGGAGCTGAGGCTCGGCTTCGGTCGGAGCGCCAGAAGAGGACTGGGGTTGGCGGCGTGAACACAGCCTGCAGGGGGTTAGTGCGCCACGGCTAGCCGGGAGGGAGTCCGGGGAAAAGTCTGGACCTGCTGAAGAGGCAAGAGAATTTTTCTTACCTCTTTGTTTCCTGGTGCGTGAGGGGAGAGGATTCAGAGCGCTGCTTGAAGGAGCTCCAGAGACGGGCGCGAGCCGCGGCTAAAAGCGCGGAGGGACCCCAGAGACGGGCATGAGACGCTAAGGCTGCTGCTGCCGCCACCAAGAAGCCTGTGTGCGAGCACAGGCCACTATCCACACCCCCCTTCCGGGGAGCCTGTGCAGCCCGCCACTGCCTGGGTCCCAAGATCCAGGGACAACTCCCCCTGAAGAACGCACGGTGCGCCTCAGGCTGGTGCAACGTCACGCCGGCCTGTGCCGCCGCAGGCCCGCCCCGCCCTCCATGCCCCGCCCCACCCCCACCCCCACGCCCCCCCACACCCCCCCCCCCCCCCGCCCCGCCCCGGCCTGAGTGAGCCAGAGACCGCGAATCAGCGGCTCCTTTAACCCCCGTCCTGTCTGAGCGAAGAACATACGCCCTCAGGCGACGCAGAGGCGCGGCCAAATCGAAAGCTGAGCCCCTGGAAGCTGTGAGAACAAAGAAGAGAAAGGGAAATGTCTCCCAGCAGCCTCAGAAGCAGTGGATTAAAGCTCCACAATCAACTTGATGTACCTGCATCTGTGGAATACGTGAATAGACAACGAGTCATCCCAAATGGAGGAGGTGGACTTTGAAAGTAAGATTTATTTTTTCCCCTTTTCCACTTTTTCTGAGTGTGTATGTGTATGCTTCTCTGTGAGATTTTGTCTGTATAGCTTTGCTTCCACCATTTGTCCTAGGGTTCTGACCGTCTGATTTTTTTTGTTTGTTTTTTAATTTCTTTTTCTTTTTCTCTTAATAATTTTTATTTTAATAACTTTATTATATTTTTCCTTACTTTATTTTATTTTACTTTATCTCCTTTCTTTTTTTCCTTCCTTTCCTCCTTCCTTCCTTCCTCCCTCCCTTCTTTCTTTCTTTCTTTCTTTCTCTCTTTCTCCTTCTACTAATTCTTTCTTTCTACTTTTTCTCCCTTTTATTCTGAGCCGTGTGGATGTAAGACTCTTGGTGCAGCAGCCAGGAGTCAGTGCTGTGCCTCTGAGGAGGGAGAGCCATCTTCAAGACACTGGTCCACAAGAGACCTCCCATCTCCACATAATATCAAATGGTGAAAATCTCCCAGAGATCTCCATCTCAACACCAGCACCCAGCTTCACTCAATGACCAGCAAGCTACAGTGCTGCATATCCTATGCCAAACAACTAGCAAGACAGGAACACAACCCCACCCATTAGCAGAGAGGCTGCCTAAAATCATAATAAGTCCACAGACACTCCAAAACACACCACCAGACGTGGACTTGCCCACCAGAAAGACAAGATCCTGCCTCATCCACCAGAAAACAAGCACTAGTCCCCTCCACCAGGAAGCCTACACAACCCACTGACCCAACCTTAGCCACTGGGGACAGACACAAAAAACAACGAGAACTACGAACCTGCAGCCTGCAAAAAGGAGACCCCAAACACAGTAAGATAAGCAAAATGAGAAGACAGAAAAACACACAGCAGATGAAGGAGCAAGATAAAAACCCACCAGACCTAACAAATGAAGAGGAAATAGGCAGTCTACCTGAAAAAGAATTCAGAATAATGATAGTAAAGATGATCCAAAATCTTGGAAATAGAATAGACAAAATGCAAGAAACATTTAACAAGGACCTAGAAGAACTAAAATTGAAACATACAACATGAACAACAAAATAAATGAAATTTAAAATACTCTAGATGGGGTCAATAGCAGAATAACTGAGGCAGAAGAACGGGTAAGTGACCTGGAAGATAAAATAGTGGAAATAACTGCTGCAGAGCAGAATAAAGAAAAGAGAATGAAAAGAACTGAGGACAGTCTCAGAGACCTCTGGGACAACATCAAACGCACCAACATTCGAATTATAGGGGTTCCAGAAGAAGAAGAGAAAAAGAAAGGGACTGAGAAACTATTTGAAGACATTATACTTGAAAACTTCCCTAATATGGGAAAGGAAATAGTTAATCAAGTCCAGGAAGCACAGAGAGTCCCATACAGGGTAAATCCAAGGAGAAATATGCCAAGACACATATTAATGAAGCAAAAATTAAATACAAAGAAAACATATTTAAAGCAGCAAGTGAAAAATAACACACAAGGGAATCCCCATAAGGTTAACAGCTGATCTTTCAGCAGAAACTCTGCAAGCCAGAAGGGACTGGCAGGACATATTTAAAGTGATGAAGGAGAAAAACCTACAGCCAAGATTACCCTACCCAGCAAGGATCTCATTCAGATTTGATGGAGAAATTAAAACCTTTACAGACAAGCAAAAGCTGAGAGAGTTCAGCACCACCAAACCAGCTTTACAGCAAATGCTAAAGGAACTTCTCTAGGCAAGAAACACAAGAGAAGGAAAACACCTACAATAACGAACCCACAACAATTAAGAAAATGGGAATAGGAACATACATATCGATAATTACCTTAAATGTAAATGGACTAAATGCTCCCACCAAAAGATACAGATTGGCAGAATGGATATAAAAACAAGACACATATATTTGCTGAGACCCACTTCAGACCTAGAGACACATACGGACTGAAAGTGAGGGGATGGAAAAAGATATTTCCATTTCATGCAAATGGAAACCAAAAGAAAGCCAGAGTAGCAATTCTCATATCAGACAAAATAGACTTTAAAATAAAGACTATTAGAAGAGACAAAGAAGGACACTATATAATGATCAAGGGATCAATCCAAGAAGAAGATATAACAATTGTAAATATTTGTGCACCCAACATAGGAGCACCTCAATACACAAGGCAAATACTAACAGCCATAATAGGGGAAATCAACAGTAACACATTCACAGTAGGGTAATTTAACACCCCACCTTCACCAATGGACAGATCATCCAAAATGAAAATAAATAAGGAAACACAAGCTTTAAATGATACATTAAACAAGATGGACTTAATTGATATTTGTAGGACATTCCATCCAAAAACAACAGAATACACATTTTTCTCAAGTGCTCATGGAACATTCTCCAGGATAGATCATATCTTGGGTCACAAATCAAGCCTTGGTAAATTTAAGAAAATTGAAATTGTATCAAGTATCTTTTCCGACCACAATGCTATGAGACTAGATATCAATTACAGGAAAGTATCTGTAAAAATTACAAACACATGGAGGCTAAACAATACACTACTTAATAACGAAGTGATCACTGAAGAAATCAAAGACGAAATCAAAAAATACCTAGAAACAAATGACAACGGAGACACGATGACCAAAACCTATGGGATGCAGCAAAAACAGTTCTAAGAGGGAAGTTTATAGCAATACAATCCTACCTTAAGAAACAGGAAACATCTGAATAAACAACCTGCCCTTGCACCTAAAGCAATTAGAGAAAGAAGAACCAAAAAAACCCAAAGTTAGCAGAAGGAAAGAAATCATAAAAATCAGATCAGAAATAAATGAAAAAGAAATGAAGGAAATGATAGCAAAGATCAATAAAACTAAAAGCTGGTTCTTTGAGAAGATAAACAAAATTGATACACCATTAGCCAGACTCATCAAGAAAAAAAGAGAGAAAACTCAAATCAATAGAATTAGAAATGAAAAAGAAGAAGTAACAACTGACACTGCAGAAATACAAAAGATTGTGAGAGATTACTACAAGAAACTCTATGCCAGTAACATGGACAACCTGGAAGAAATGGACAAATTCTTAGAAATGCACAACCTGCCAAGACTGAATCAGGAAGAAATAGAAAATATGAACAGACCAATCACAAGCACTGAAATTGAAACTGTGATTAAAAATCTTCCAACAAACAAAAGCCCAGGACCAGATGGCTTCACAGGCGAATTCTATCAAACATTTAGAGAAGACCTAACACCTATCTTTCCCAAACTCTTCCAAAATATAGCAGAGGGAGGAACACTCCCAAACTCATTCTATGAGGCCACCATCACCCTGACACCAACACCAGACAAGGATGTCACAAAGAAAGAAAACTACAGGCCAATATCACTGATGAACATAGATGCAAAAATCCTCAACAAAATACTAGCAAACAGAATCCAACAGCACATTAAACAGATCATACACCATGATCAAGTGGGGATTATTCCAGGAATGCAAGGATTCTTCAATATAGGCAAATCAATCAACGTAATACACCATATTAACAAACTGAATGAGAAAAACCATATGATCATCTCATAGATGCAGAGAAAGCTTTCGACAAAATTCAACACCCATTTATGATAAAAGCCCTGCAGAATGTAGGCATAGAGGGAACTTTCCTCAACATAATAAAGGCCATATATGACAAACCCACAGCCAACATCTTCCTCAATGGTGAAAAACTGAAAGCATTTCCACTAAGATCAGGAACAAGACAAGGTTGCCCACTCTCACCACTCTTATTCAACATAGTTTTGGAAGTTTTAGCCACAGCAATCAGAGATAAAAGGAAATAAAGGGAATCCAAATCGGAAAAGAAGAAGTAAAGCTGTCACTGTTTGCAGATGACATGATACTCTACATAGAGAATCCTAAAGATGCTAGCAGAACACTACTAGAGCTAATCAATGAATTTGGTTAAGTAGCAGCATACAAAATTAATGCACAGAAATCTCTGGCATTCCTATACACTAATGACGAAAAATCTGAAAGTGAAATCAAGAAAACACTCCCATTTACCACTGCAACAAAAATAATAAAATATCTAGGAATAAACCTACCTAAGGAGACAAAAGACCTGTATGCAGAAAATTATAAGACACTGATGAAAGAAATTAAAGGTGATACAAATAGATGGAGAGATATACCATGTTCTTGGATTGGAAGTATCAACATTGTGAAAATGACTCTACTACCCAAAGCAATCTACAGATTCAATGCAATCCCTATCAAACTACCAATGGCATTTTTCACAGGACTAGAACAAAAACTTTCACAATTTGTATGGAAACACAAAAGACCCCGAATAGCCAAAGC
Source organism: Stenella coeruleoalba (assembly GCF_951394435.1). Lineage (NCBI taxonomy): Eukaryota > Metazoa > Chordata > Mammalia > Artiodactyla > Delphinidae > Stenella > Stenella coeruleoalba. The sequence continues at coordinate 13,440,130 of NC_137157.1, forward strand.
AATCTTGAGAACGAAAAACGGAGCTGGAGGAATCAGGCTCCCTGACTTCAGACTATACTACAAAGCTACAGTAATCAAGAAAGTATGGTACTGGCACAAAAACAGGAAGATAGATCAATGGAACACTATAGAAAGCCCAGAGATAAACCCAGGCACATATGGTCACCTTATCTTTGATAAAGGAGGCAGGAATGTACAGTGGAGAAAGGACAGCCTCTTCAATAAGTGGTGCTGGGAAAACTGGACAGGTACACGTTAAAGTATGAGATTAGATCATTCCCTAACACCATACACAAAAATAAGCTCAAAATGGATTAAAGACCTAAATATAAGGCCAGAAACCATCAAACTCTTAGAGGAAAACATAGGCAGAACACTCTCTGACAGAAATCACAGCAAGATCCTTTTGGACCCACCTCCTAGAGAAATGGAAATAAAAACAAAAATAAACAAATGGGACCTAATGAAACTTCAAAGCTTTTGCACAGCAAAGAAACCATAAACAAGACCAAAAGACAATCCTCAGAATGGGAGAAAATATTTGCAAAAAATATTGCAAAAAAGTAACTGACAAAGGATTAATCTCCAAAATTTATAATTAGCTCATGCAGCTCAATAACAAAAAAACAAACAACCCAATCCAAAAATGGGCAGAAGACCTAAATAGACATTTCTCCAAAGGAGATATACAGACTGCCTACAAACACATGAAAGAACGCTCAACATCATTAATCATTAGAAAAATGCAAATCAAAACTACAATGAGATATCATCTCACGCCGGTCAGAATGGCCATCATCAAAACATCTAGAAACAATAAATGCTGGAGAGGGTGTGGAGAAAAGGGAACCCTCTTGCACTGCTGGTGGGAATGTAAATTGATACAGCCACTGTGGAGAACAGTATGGAGTTTCCTTAAAAACTACAAATAGAACTACCATATGACCCAGCAATCCCACTACTGGGCCTATACCCTAAGAAAACCATAATTCAAAAAGAGTCATGTACCCAAGTGTTCATTGCAGCTCTATTTACAATAGCCCAGAGATGGAAACAACCTACATGTCCATCATTAGATGAATGGATAAAGAAGATTTGGCACATATATACAATGGAATATTACTCAGCCATAAAAAGAAACAAAATTGAGCTATTTGTAATGAGGTGGATAGACCTAGAGTCTGTCACACAGAGTGAAGTAAGTCAGAAATAGAGAGACAAATACCATATGCTAACACATATATATGGAATTTAAGGGGAAAAAATGTCATGAAGAACCTAGTGGTAAGACAAGAATAAAGACACAGACCTACTAGAGAATGGACTTGAGGATATGGGGAGGGGGAAGGGTAAGCTGTGACAAAGCGAGAGAGAGGCATGGACACATATACACTACCAAACGTAAGGTAGATAGCTAGTGGGAAGCAGCCGCATAGCACAGGGAGATCAGCTCGGTGCTTTGTGACCGCCTGGAGGGGTGGGAGAGGGAGGGTGGGAGGGAGGGAGATGCAAGAGGGAAGAGATATGGGAACATATGTATATGTATAACTGATTTACTTTGTTTTAAAGCAGAAACTAACACACCATTGTAAAGCAATTATACTCCAATAAAGATGCAAAAAAAAAAAATCATAGACTGGCTGGTTTAGGCAAAAGAAATTTCTTTTCCCACCAGTCTGGAGGCTAGAAGTTCTAGATCAAGGTCCAGCATGGTCAGTTTCTGATGAGGGCTGTCTTCGTGGTTTGCACACAGCTGTCTTCTTGCTGTGTTCCCACATGGTATAGAGAGAAATCTCTAGTGGTTTTTCTTATAAGGACACTAATCCGATTGGATCAGGGCCCCACCCTTATGACCCATTTAACCTTAACTACTTCCTTACTCAAAATATGGCACACTGAGGTTTAGGGCTTCAACATACATATTTTGGGGGTGAGAGGGACACATGTTGATACATTCAGTCCATAACAGGGGGGGTTTTAAATTTTAGATCATTGAAGATGCAAATCCCTTGTCTTCTGGTTTGCTCCATTTCTGTCAGGAAGTCTGCAGTCATTCTTGTCTTGACCCCCCTGTACATCATATGTCCTTTTTTCTGGCCACTTGGAATTTGTTGAACTTCTTGGACCTGTGAGTTTATAGTGTTCAGCAAATTGGAAATTTTTCAATTATTATTTCTTCAAGTATCTTCTCTGTCCCTGCTCCTGTCTACCTGGAACTCCAATTACACCAATATTATATCACTTGATGTTGTCTCACAATGTCAAGAGTCACATGTCACCAAGGCTCTGTTCATTTTTTTCTTGTTTTAAAATGTCTTTTGATTCAGTTTGGATGATTAGATTATTTCTGTTGCTACATCTTCAACTTCGTTTGATTTTTTTGCAGTGCCTAATCTGTTAATCCCACCCAGTGAACTTTTCATTTCAGACATTGCATTTTTCATTTCCCAAAGTTTCATTTGGTTCATTTTTTATATCTTACTCTCCTTATTATGTTCATATTTTCCCTTAAATCCATGAATATATTTAAAGTAGCTTTTTATTCATGTCCTTGGCTGACTATACCATCATCTCTTTTATTCGTAGATCTGTTTAGATTGCCTGGTCACATTTGTTTCTTTGTATGTGAAATTTTTTATTGGATTAGATTTTTGTCTTCCCTTAAAAAAATGTTGAGTGTTTTCTGGCAGGCAGATGTGTTACTTGGAGTTCATTCTTTTTAGGGTTGTTTTTAAGCTGTGTCAAGGGCAGACCTCGAGTGGTCTTCCCTCTGGGTCCACTCTAGCCTCACTACCAAGGCATGACCCTTCTAGGTCTCCACAAATTGCCCTGGGTGTTCAAAGTCACAATTCAAATGTCTTCAGCCCGGTGTGAACCTTGAGAATTCTTCAGCTTATAGCTTACCAGTCACTCTTTGCCCAGCCTCGTCGAGTTTCACCCTACACACGTGGCTTAGTGTTCAGCAAAAGACTCGGATGGATTCCCATATAGATTTCTAGAGTTCTCTCTTTCCAGCTCTCTCTCTCTCTTTCCCCATCCTCTCTGACTCTATGCTCCGTAAATACCAGCCACCACAACCTCCCTGGACTCCAATGCCTGTGTCTTCATCCTAGTAAGACTACCGCGCAACACAGTCAGGACTGTGCCTACAAGCAGAAAGCCAGGACAATGGCAGGGATCACACTTTTGTTTCATTTCTCTCAAGAGCCATCATCCTACACTGCCTACTATCCAATGACTGAAGACAGTTTCATATATTTTATCTTATTTTTTAGCAGTTTATAGTGGAGGGCAAGTCTAGTCCCAGTTACTCCATCACGACTAGTAACAGGAATCTCGTCCCTTTTTAAACTCTTTTTAGCCACAAAATTCTCTTTTTGAATGAAATCGGTCATAGAATCACAGTACAGCAGAGGGATAAATGTGAGAAATTTGCCTCTGAATTTAAATCATATTCTTGGACATAATTCTTTCATTATTTATGGAACCCCTTGTTGCTCCACTGTAGGCATGACGTTTGAAAATCATCATCTAGATCAGTCTCCAAATTGCTAGACCAAAGAAGGGTCAAAATGACCCTTTGGGGTACTGGGAAAAATACTAGAATTTGTCTTTATTTTCAACTCATTTTAAAATTTCCATTTTGGATAAATGTTTTATGATTAAAAAGCATATTAGCATGGTAGTACATTTAAATACTACTTTATAAATAAACAACTATACATGTGTAGGTCAAATGATGTGGGTTTTTAACCAATAGGAGTACATGATCAAAATAGATTGAAAGCCTCTGGACTAGATCAGGGTCAGTAAAGTTTTCCTGTAAAAAGCCAAATTGTAAAGTATTTTAGGCTTTGGAAACCATATGGTCTTTGTCAAAACTACTCAACTCTGCTTTTGTAGCATGAAAGCTATATGTACATAAATGAACATAGCTGTGTTCCAACAAAATTTTATTTGCAAAAACAGGTGGTGAGCTAGATTTGGCTTGCAAGCTGTAGTTTGTCAACGCTTGGGCTAGGTGATTTCTGAAGACCCTTTCAGCAGAAGAGTCTTTTGGCTCAATCTCCATCTACAGACTAGAATGGGACAGAGGAGAGTATCTTTGATACCCCCAGCTCCTATACGTTCTTCTTAAAGGGCTAGCATGATTTATGCCACTTAATCCTAACCCCCCACGTCCACAATCCCTTCTTTCACAGCATTGAAATATACAACAAAAACTCTTCCAAAATCAAAAAGTGGTTAAAACTCAGGCACTGGAATAAAACAGAAGTTAAAACCCTAATGCCGCTATGTAGAGCTGGGCTCAGTTTCGTTATTTCTGTGGCCTTCCATCCTCATCATGTGTAAAATGGGGACTCTGAGCTAACTAGCAGGTCTGCTGCACTGATTGAAAGTGATAATGTATTTGAACTTGACACAGTAGGTAGACAATAAATGCTAGATTCCTCCTCTAGTCTTCACTCTGGGCCCTTTTTGCCCTCCAAAACAAGATACGAAAAGAGGAAAACAGGGTGAGAGCAAATGGAAAGATGGAGAGAGCGGGGGAGAGAGAGAGAGAGAGAGAGAGGGAGTTTTGTTATTCCTTTGTCCCTCTACCAAAGGTTTTGCTTCTTGTGTTCGTGTGCTGGGAAAGGTGAAGCTCTTTAATACTTTTGTCACACACCAAGGCACTGCCCTAAGGCAATGGGATGAGGGCAGGAAGGTAGGTAATGGCCAGCAGAATCTGTAATACATCGCTTAAGTTAGCTGTCTCCAAAACAAGGTGTCTGCACTAGGGGTTTTACAAAATGATCCAATGGGGCATAGGGAGAAAATGTTAGAATTTCTCTTCATATTTACTTTTTATCTCATCTTTTAAAAATTTCTATTTCTGATGTGTTTTCTCATGTATTTAGCATATAATACTGTAGTACATTCATGTAGTTCATCAATAATTATATATATATATTTTAAAATGTACTTATTATTTATTTATTTTTGGCTGCATTGGGTCTTAGTTGCTGCATGTGGGATTTTTTTGAGGCATGCAGGTTCTACACTGTGGTGCGCAGACTTCTCTCTAGTTGTGGCGTGCGGGTTTTTCTCTTCTCTAGTTGTGGCATGCAGGCTCCAGGGCGCGTGAGCTCTGGAGTTGTGGCACGTGGGCTCTAGTTGCAGCATGCAAGCTCGGTAGTAGTGGCACATGAACTTAGTTGCTCTGTGGAATGTGGGATCTTAGTTCTCTCACTAGGGATCTAACCTGTGTTCCCTGCATTGGAAGGCAGATTCTTTACCACTGGACCACAAGGGAAGTCCATGTGTGTGTATATATATATATATATATATATATAAAAGAATATGCTCAAAAGTTTTTCCTGATTGTGGTCCATGATCAAGGAGATAAAAAGTTGGGGAGCTTCTGTGCTTGGGCTTGACAGGTGTCTTCAAACACACTGATGTGTCAGGGAATTCAAGGAGCAGCAGGATAAGTTTGGTGCATTACCTTGGGGGATCCACATTGTTCAAAGATTTTTTCCATTATATTAAAACAAACATATTTTGGAGTTGAATGCTAAATCCACATAATATATATATTTTTTAATTTTAAGTTCAACGTAAGACTTCTAAGAAATTTTGAAGGAGTGACTGTGTCCTTCAGACATACCCCAGACCACTCAAGAGTATGAGTTTATGCTCTTCTGTCTGGAAAATTAGAGACAGTTTGAGAAACAGTTATACTGACAAAGGACCTCCTTGAATGAAGTTGCTCTTGGGTCTCTGAATCCAACTAGTCCCAAAATACAGAGTGTGGGTGATATTCTGGGTGCGTAGCCTAGAGACACACGTAAGACTCCTAGAACAATAAAAACAGTAGTGAACATTTATTGAGCACTCTTCCATGACAAGCATTTAGTCCATATCATGTCATATAATCCTCCTAATAATATTGTAAAGGTAGATGTTATTATTATCCTCCTACTGCTAAGGATTTGTGGTAGGCAGACTTCTCAAATGACCCTCGATGACCTATGCTCTCATATGATCCCCTCTCCTGGAGTGTGGACCAATGGATATGATGGATATCACTCCTGTGATTATGTTACAATATACATCAAAGTAGGTTTTTGCAGACATGGTTAAGATTCCTAACCAGTTGATCTGGGCTCGACCTGGGTGGGCCTGACTTAATCAGGTGTTCTCTTAATAGGAGGTCCAGCAGTCACAAACTAAAGAGATCAGAGAGACCTGCTCCTGCTGGCCTAGAGGAAAGCAGAGAGTTTTGCTGTGAGCTGCCTATGGCAGTTACATGCTAAGGAATTACCAGCAGCCTCTGGGACCTGAAAGCGTTGCATGACCAACCTCCAGGAAAAAAGAAGGGGGACCTTGGGCTTAAACCACAAAGAAATTAGTTCTGCCAACAGTCTGGGAGCTTGAAAGAGGACCTCAAACCTCAGCTGAGAATTGCGCTCCTGGCCAACACCATGATTTCAGGCCGGTGAGACCCTACACAGAGAACTCAGCTAACTCGTACCCAGATACCCAGCCCATGGAAACTGTAAAATAATGCAACTGGGTGATTTTAAGCCACAAAGTTTGTGGTAATTTGTTATGCAAATTATGGAAAACTCATACAGGAAATTAGGAAGCTCACCTGAGCTTCCAGGTAACAAGAGGTGGTGTCAGAACTCAAACCCAAGCCATCTTGGTCCATTTATGCACCCATTCCTTCATTCAACACTCTTCCCAGTCCTGGAAATACAGCAGTGAAAAATAGGTGTTCCCACTCTCATGGAGATTCCCTTCCAGCGTCTCCAGAACTCGTTTATTAATGCTATACTACACTGCCTACCTATCAGCCAAAGGGGCTATAAAACAAAGTCTCATATCCCTAAGTAGGAGAGGGGATTTCAGATTCTTGTGAAAGGGTGGATTTTCCCAAATAAGAGAATGGGAAAGGCAAGCCAAGATGAGATCACCAAACCCAGTAAAATTCCCATATGCTGCAATTTTCCTTGGGATTTCTTCTGGGATTCAGGAGGTCTTTCTCACGTAGACCAAAGAAAGTCAGTATGTGGGGCTTTTGCCACAATGTGGTTCGTGATAAGTTCGATCTTATTTAATCTGGTTTGCTTCAGTGGGGTTTTCTTCTCTAAACAGGTTGTGATTTTTTTTTTAAAGATACTCAAGATAACTTACAGATTTTCCGATGTGGTCTTATTTATTTACTTTTTTTAAGATTCACTACTTTGATGGCAGTGCCTGGAGAAAACGGACTGGAACGTTGACACTAAGTCTGGGAAGGCTGTGGTTGAAACAGCTACTCCCGCACGACTCCTGCACAGCAGCGCCCAGCAGTGTGGCAGAAGTAAAGGAGGTCTGTTGTGTGACCGTGTCCTCAGAGAGACTGGACAGAAAACCCATAAAAATGAAAACCTAAGAGGATAAAGCTCCACAGAGGCAAACACTAAGGCACACCCGGGAAAGTCCATGGACTGTGGAGCCATCCAGACCTGGGCTTGAATTCCTGCTCTACCCGTCTCTACCTTAGTAGATTTCCAGAGTAATCATAATGATAGCAATAGCCGCCATTTTATTACATGCCTACTGTGTGCCAGGCACAGTGCTGAGCCCTATGTATACACAACTGAGATCACTAATTCTCATGAATCTGGAAAGTACAGTACGATCCTTATTTTATAGGTGAGAATGTAAAGCTCAGAAGAATTCAGCAACCTGCACAACATCACCCAGCAAAACGGTGGTGGAGGTGAGATTTCAACTCCAGGTCTATTTAACTCCTCAACCTAAACTCTGAGCTTCAATTTCCTCATTTATAAAATGAGTTTAATAGTCCCCACTTCATTGGGTTGAGTGGAGGAATAAACGAGATAATGTCTATAAAGTGGCCGAAGGTTGGTGCTCAGGACTTGTTAGTTTCCCTACAGAAGAAGCTATGGGGCTTCAGGAATCCAGTAGGCTTCCTGGAGGAGGTGTGGCCTGGGAAGGATGGATTAGACTCAGAGACCATTTTGAGTTCAAAGCCTTTAAAGCTACCTTCACTTTGTTTCTGGTCAGGCTGCCGGGCACCATGCAAAAAAAGAGAAAACTCTGCCCACTCAGTAATCACAATGTATTCTCTTTCTTCTCCAGGTAACTGACTAGGGGGAAGGCATCTGTGATTCAGTCGTTGATGCAAATGCTCAGTGCTGGGCACACACCAGGATGCCTGACTCGTCTGCTTTGCAGAACAGCCTCATAAAGAGGCAACAGTACCCTTCTCGAGAAGTTATAAGCTCTTTTCCATTTGAGTTGACAGAGAAATATTTATCCAGGGTGCAAAAATCCTCCAGGAGGGCATTACATGAAAAAAAAAAATAGAAAAAAGAAAAAGAAATTTCTTGCTGTCTTGGAGAAGTAGCACTTCCCTTTTGACATTTCATAAGGCATAAATTTGATAGCAACAGAAGCCCCAGAGACACGCTGTTAGCTAAACTGTGGGTGAAGCCATATTGCCAAGGAGCCCGGGGAGTGCAGTGTCCTTGCCTTTGTTATCCTGAGCGCTGTCTTGTCTACAGCATCTCTGGTACACATCTTCTTTCCCAAGGTTAACTCACCAGGGACTCCAGCTTCCAGTTTACCATCTTAAAAATGCATGCTTTAATCCACACCCGTGGCTCCCTTTCAGAACCCGTCCTGACAGTGAACAACTCCGGGGTCTGAATTTAAGAAATCTGGCCGAGCTCTCTGGGGCCTTGCAAGAACTAATTCTTATTGTTTCTGGCTGCCTTTTAAAAGTCACCCCCTTGTTCTTGAGTAAAAGGGAGAGAGAGCTGGACTGCCATCCAGATGGTGATATTCGGACCAAGGGGAGGCTTTAGACAAGGGTGCATTTACTCAGTGCCACCAGCAACTCAAGGTGGTTTTCAATGAGGCATTTGCTGCAACTACTTTAAAAAGAAAAAAATTTTAAAATAACAGTTGGGCAGCGTTCAGAATCTGATCCTCGCTGAGATGAATTTAGGGATCTCCTTAGTTAATGAGAGAAGGCTGGCTTGCCATGGCTCTTGAACTTTGGTGTACTTGATTTACCTGCTTGTTTTACTGAAAATATAGATTCTTACCCCCCACTACAGGAAGGTCTGATTCAACAGGGTGGAATTCTTGACTCTGCATTTTGCAAGTAGGTATGAGTTTGAGGCAAATGGCTAGGGAGTCAATTCCTGGAAACTTTGATAAGATGAAAAGAGAAAGAATTCCTGGGCATATACCTGGAGAAAACCATAATTCAAAAAGATACATGCACCCCAGTGTTCACTGCATCACTTTTTACAATAGCCAGGACATGGAAGCAACCAAAATGTCCATCAACAGAGGAATGGATAAAGAAGTTGTGGTATATATATATATATAAATAACGGAATATTACTCAGCCATAAAAAAGAACAAAACATGCCATTTGCAGCAACATGGATGGACCTAGAGGTTGTCATACTGAGTAAAGTAAGTCACACACTGAAAGACAAATATCATATGATATGGCTTATATGTGGAATCTAAAAAAAAGAGTACAAATGAACTTATTTACAAAACAGAAGTAGAGTCATGGATGTAGAAAACAAATGTATGGTTACCAGGGGATTGGGCAGGGGAGAGAGGGACAAATTGGGAAATTGGGACTGACATATACACACTACTATACATAAAATAGATAACTAATAAGAACCTGTTGTATAGCACACGGACCTGTACTCAATACTTTGTAATATGGGACCTATATGGGAAAAGAATCTAAAAAAAAAGGGGGGGGGGATATATGTATACGTATAACTGATTCACTTTGCTGTACACCTGAAAATAACACAACTTTGTAAGTCAACCATACTCCAATAAAAATTAAAAAAAATAATAACAGAAAAAAAACTCTGGAGTCAGAAAGCAGCATCCGCTCTGATTCAAATCTCTACTAGGTCACTGACTTGCTGTGTGACTTTGGGCATGGGACTTAACCTCTCTGGGCCTGATGTCCTCATCTGTCAATAAACCTCTGTCTCAGGGAGCCCATCACCATTTGGATTCCTAACCTACTGAATCTTTGGGTGGAAGAGAAAAGGGGAGAGGAACCAACATTTGACTGAGCCCCTACGATGTACAAGCCATGTGATCTCCCCCCTCTCAGCTACGAATTTCTCCTTCCCAAGTCAAAGAGCCTACGCTAATCTGCTTGAGCTTCTGGAAAATACCTTCAGGGCAGTGGTTTCTGACCCGTATTCTAACCAAATTGTGTGTGGTGGGTTAATTTTGTTCAACACACCTTGGTTCTTTTGTGAAAGGAAAGTCGGTATGCACAAGTTATTTAATGCAATTCAGTTTCATTTATTCAGCAAGCATTTATCGAGTTCCTACTGTGGCCCCGGCCCTGTGTGAGACGCTGGGGATCCCATATGGAACAGACACCAGGCTGCCCTCCCTGAGCTGGGCACACGGGCCTTCCTGGCTGGCTGACAGGGTAAATTTATTAGAAGCAACTGGAGCAGACACTACCCTGCTCATCCTGGGTGAGGAGAGGCTGAAGAGGAGCTGGAAGGGAACGGCCCAGACTGAGCTGAGTCCGAGTTTGGCTGCTCTGAGATGCAAGAGACTCAAGCCAGGTGAATTCAAAACACCTGCCTAAGATAAATAGCAAAATAATGATAATGTGATATTTAAACCCTGGCATCCAGGCTTCTTATCAGCTGTGCAGGTATGTAGGGAGAAGGCCAGAACAATGGAAAAGCCACACACACACCCTTAGAGAGGAACACTGTGACATGAACAAGCAGGTTTTTACCAAATGTGGTCCCCAGGCCACTGGCCACACAACCACCTGGGGAGCTTATCTAAAAATTCCTCCCTCCTACACTGTTGGTGGGAATGTAAATTGATGCAGCCACTGTGGAAAACAGTATGGAGGTTTCTCAAAAAACTAAAAATAGGTCTTCCCTGGTGGTGCAGTGGTTGAGAGTCCGCCTGCCGATGCAGGGGTCACGGGTTCGTGCCCCGGTCCGGGAAGATCCCACATGCTGTGGGGCGGCTGGGCCCGTGAGCCATGGCCACTGAGCCTGCGCGTCCGGAGCCTGTGCTCCGCAACGGGAGAGGCCACAACAGTGAGAGGCCCGTGTACCACAAAAAAAAACACAAAAAACTAAAAATAGAACTACTGTATGACCCAGCAATTCCACTTCTGGGCATATAGCTGAAAAAACCAAAAACACTAATTGGAAAAGATACATGCACCCCAATGTTCATAGCAACACTATTTACAGTAGCCAAGACATGGAAACAACCTAAGTGCCCACAGACAGATGAATGGATAAAGAAGATGTGGTACATATATACAATGAATACTACTCAGCCATAAAAAAGAATGAAATTTTGCCATTTACAGCAACATGGATGGACCTGGAAGGTATTGCGCTAAGTGAAATTAGTCAGACAGAGAAAGACAAACACTGTATGTCTCCACTTATATGTGGAATCTAAAAAATATAGCAAACTAGTGAATCAAACAAAAAAGAAGGAGACTCACAGATATAGAGAGCAAACTACCAGTTACCAGTGGGGAGAGGGAAGGGGGAGGGGCAATATATGGGTGGAGGAAAAAAGGGTTATTATGGGATTATAAGAAATCATGTGTGTGAAACTTTTGAAAGTCGTAAAACACTATATAGAATTTAAAGACTCTTTCATTCAATTAAAAAAATGAAAAAATTTAATTAAAATAAAATTGAACTGAAATAAAATAAAATGCAGATTCCTGACACCCTTCCCCCACCCTCACTCCCACCTCCGCCAAAAATTGCTGATCAGAACCCAGAGGGGGAGGGCTTAAAACTGCATGTATAACAAGCTCCTTCCCACCCCTTCCCCTCAGTGAACCTGCTACAGCTAATCTGAGAATTACTGGGATCTTTCTGTATCTAATCCACATAATTTTTGTAGTAGACGTGTCTTCCTCCTTTTTGTAATTAGTGGCAATAAAATTAACAATTTATAATGTTTCCTGAGCACTTTCTATCTGCCAGGGAGTAGTCTAGGCACCTCACATATAACTCATTTTATCCCCACAAAAAAACCCTATTTTATCCCCCATTTTACAGATGGAGAAACTGAGGCACAAAAAGTTTGGTGACTTGCAGGAGGGACGCAGCCAAGATTCAACTTCAGACCTACAGGTCACACAAGAAAAAATTCCCCATTTTCCAGACCAGGAAAACAGGTCCAGCATCCCAGGGTGAGTCAAGTCAGAGTTGGAGGGTTTATCCCCTTCCCAAAGCCTCTTTGGACTTTATGCTAACGTGGTAGGAAGATCTAATTGTGTTCTAACTATAAGGGAATCAAAAAATACAAAGATTTCTCCCTGGCACCCCAAATGAGTTTGAATAACATAGTCTGAAGGATATCTACAGATGTAGGCTAGTTTCAAGACCCAGAATCCAGGATGGGAGTGAGGGGTGCCAGGGAGAGGTCAGTGTTTTTATCCAATGAGACCTTTTAAAATAATATGAATGACCCCAATCTAGGCTGGCTGCAAAGGGCTTTCAGATCTTCTAGTGGTTCTCAAGCACCAGGCAGGCTGAGGACGGGCTTTGCAGAATCCTCTAGGCCTATTAAAAATACATATTTCTAGGCCCTCACCTAGACCTACAGAATCAGAATCTCTAGGGTGGCATCAGAAAATCTTTATTTTTAACACACTCCTCAGCTGCTCCTGATACAGGGCCAGGTTTAGGAGTCCTTGAGTCCTTGTCTTTATGAATCTATTTATATCCTAAAATGGCAAATCTGGCTTAGAGATCATTTAGACCAACTCTTCATTTTATAGATAAGAAAACGAAGTCTTAAGAGAGATGTTGCCTGTCCAAGTTCCTAGACCCAGGGTGGGTTAACTGTGGCCCATTTAACTTTGAGTTACAGTCCCGGATCTAATTTCAGGATCAAATTGGTACCACTGAAATACTCTTGAATATTAACTTTTTTAATGGCTGAAAAGCAAAGCCAAGTTTCTCATTTAGATTCTTCTATCCAATAAACTAGGGAATTTGAGTCAGAAGAATAGGCATCCTCACACCCCATCAGATTCAACAAAGTGATTTTCATCATGAATGGGGGGGAAATGTATCCTGTGAATCTTTTTATTTGTCTGCATTGGTCTTCAAGTATTAAGCAGAATTGGTCCTGAAATCAGGTCCCCACCTCCTTATACGGCTCCCAGGAATGTTTTGCTCTCCATCTCTCATTGGCCCACTCAGTCGGATGGATGCCTGTGGCTGACTTGAGTCTTTCAAATCCTGAATGATCAGGTGACCTCCTTAGTCAGACCCTAATAGCCACTCACCTGCAACAAACAAAATGCAAATGTGTCCTGCACGTGCTTTCTTCCTGTGGCAGGTTTGCACACAGAAGGTTGTACACACCGGTGACGTCTTAGAAAAAAAAAAAAAACAACATGTCCCTGGCCCTGGGAACAGAGGCAGTGGACAGGAGAATAAACAGGCCATCTGAGTGGGTGTGAGAATTGGGAGGGCAGCTGCAGCTGTTACCACCTGCAGTTCCTACCAAAATCTCTCCCTCTAGGGCTGTGTCCCTGCAGTCTTTGTTTGAGCCGCCGAGTCCAGGCTTGTTTAGCTTGCTGCTGGCAAGCTGGGTACTTTCCTGGACATCTGTCTTCTTAAACTGACCAGAGCCTGCTAAGAACCTTGAGCCCAGTGCGGTGCCTAGCATCCAGTGGGCACTCACAAAAATATTTGGTGAATCTTTGAACTGGAGTTACCCTGATATCCATGTTTCTTGGGCTGCTTTCAACCTAATAGCTGATGCCAAAGTGAATTCCACTGGATTTTTACCCAACAAGCACTGAGGGCCTGCTCTTTGCTGTAGCCGTGTTAAGATCAGTGAAATAGATGCCCTCCTCACCAAGAGGCTGTAATCAGGGGAAAATGTGTGTCTACACATTCACGTCACCCTTATGTAAGGCAGCCTGTGATGAACACAACTCAAAGAAGTGCAAAGAGGCAGGCAGCCCAGTGGGAGAATTCCTCCCCGACTGTCTCCTTTTTGTATATATTTTTAACAGCTTTATTGAGATATCACTGACATAAAAACTGTATATATTTAAGGTGTGCAACTTGATGTTTTTATATACATATACATTGTGAAATGATCACCACCATCAAACTAATTAATATATCTACTACCTCTACGTAGTTACCGTTTGTGTGTGTTGAGATTTAAGTTTTCGTAGCAAATCTGAAGTATACAATATAGCATTGTTAACTAGAGTCAGCATACTGTACATAGATCCAGAACTTCTTCATCTTGCATAACTGAAATTTTGAACCCTCTCCCCAGCTCCTGGAAAACATTCTACTCTTTGCTTCTACGAGTTTGACAATTTTCCATTCCACACATAAGTGAGATTGTGCAGTATTTCTCTTTCTGTGTCTTTCTTTTTTTTTTTTTCTTTTTTTTGCGGTACGTGGGCCTCTCACTGTTGTGGCCTCTCCCGTTGCAGAGCACAGGCTCCGCACACGCAGGCTCAGTGGCCATGGCCCACGGGCCCAGCCGCTCCATGGCATGTGGGATCCTCCCGGACCGGGGCACGAACCCGTGTCCCCTGCATCGGCAGGCGGACTCTCAACCACTGCGCCACCAGGGAAGCCCTATACTCATGCTTTTAACGGTAAGGAAAAGTTTCTAATCATCCCTGTCCTTGACTGAGCACCACTCCCGCTCTGTCCATCCTCCTCCTATTCATCTCCAAGGGTCTGGGGCAGCTCAGAAGGAACTCCTCCAGAAGGCTACAGAATCTTTAGCAAAGCGGGATATTATAGGAAAATTATACCTTGGTAATACTTTGGGGGAGGGTAAAATTCTATTTTAAAAGCTAAGACTAAATTTAATGCACGTGCCCCCAAAAGCCTTAGTTTTGACCTCGGTTATCACACTTGTCACTTTCTGACTGGCTTTTCAGTCAGCTGCAGAAAGTGGTGCCTCTCACGACATTGGCAGCACACCGTGGCCAAAGCCTGAGTCTTCCCCGTCTTGGAATCACCAGCATTGGTCCCACCCAGAGCTCCTGCCCACCTTTGGGAGGTGTGTGGTGTTGCAAAGTCCTTGGGCAAGTTATTTGTGTCATCTGAGGTCCACTTTCCTCATCTCAAAATGGGAATAACAAAATGTCCATCTAGCAAGAATGATGCCATTAGTAGAGATAAGCATGTGTCCAGCAGGTAGAAGCTACTTGATATAAATTTTAATTTCCTTAGTTCTTAAAGGAATGTTAGAGATACAAAATAAGATAAAGATGGCTTTATATTTAAATCAGTTCTTTTACCTGTGTATTGTGAAACACTAGCTTCTTTTTTATTTTATGAAGGTATTTCACACTTGGTCTGGTTAATATATTTATAAGAATTTACTTAGAACCCATCATATTCTTACCACGATGCTAGTTATTACTGGGGGGGAGGGGGGTTGGGGAGAGGAAGGAGAAGATGAAGCAGTAGATATAAAAGGGGAAGGAACTAATTTTTATTGAAAAAATACTAATTGTCAGACACTGTTTTGAGCCGAATTATATTCCCCCAAAACTCATATGTTGAAGCCCTAACCCCCAGGACCTCAGAATGTGACTGTATTTGGAAATAGAGCCTTTAAAGAGGTAATTGAGATAAAATGAGGTCATTAGGGTGGGCCTAATCCAATACGACTGGTGTTCTTATAAAAAGAGGAGATTAGGGCACAAACATACACAAAGGGAAGACCATTTGAAGACACAGCAAGATAGCCATCTACAAGCCAACGAGAGAGGACTTCAGAAGAAAGCAATCCTGTCAACATCTTGATCTAAGACTTCCAGCTGTCAGAACCATGAGGAAATAAGCTTCTGTTGCTTAAGCCACCCAGTCTGTGGTCATTTGTCAGGGCAGCCCTAGTACACGAATACAGCCACCATCCTTACTGCTTTATATATTTATTCACTCCTTTGTCAAGTATTTGTAGAGTAGCTACAGTGGGACGAGTCCAGTGTAAAACAAGTCAGATGTGGTCCCTGCCCTTGTGGAACATCCTGTCTAGCTCATGTTATTTCATTTACACTTCACAACAGCCCCGTGGGATAGATCATCACTGCAATTATACTCATTTTGCAGATAGAGAAACAGAGGCCCTAAGAAAAAGCAGCTGGCCAGTATGGTACAAAATGTCAAAGAATCCATAGGTCCCATAAGGGTGACTGAAGCAGTCTCAGTAGCTGAGAAGGCCCAGCCCAATGAGTAATAGGTGGCAGTTCAAAGCCAAAGCTATGATGGATCATAGAAGGTCCTTTATTAGTAGAGAACAGGCAGGGTTCACCCTAGCCTCCAGAGGAGGGATGAACAAGAGTTAAGTGGCATGAACCCACATGTACCAAGGGCACAGCTTCTGTGTGGTCATGAAAATCCGTGCCTGTATCTACCAGTTTGTGAGCAGACATGGGTTCTCTAGCTCACCCCCATCAGTACACATCCTGGGTTAATCCATGGGAGATTTTCTAAGTTGTTTGCTGTGACTATTATACCCTCTCCACTACCTCCTCACAAAAAAATTACCAAACCTGCAAAAACCACGATACAATTTAATCCAATGTGAGAATCAGTGAAGGGTCCACCTTTATGAGAAGGCTGGCTCAAAGCCAGAGCAAAGCCAGCCCATACAGTCAGAGAGACCACTGAAGGTTGCGTTGTAAAAGGTAATGTTTCAGTTTATCAAACACCTACTGTGTGCATGAGATAATTGCACAGATTATCTCAGTTAACATTTATAATATCCCTAAGAAGCAAGTACTATTATCCTCTGCGTTTTGAAATTTAAAAATGAATAAATAGGGGCTTACCTGGTGGCGCAGTGGTTGAGAGTCCGCCTGCCGATGCAGGGGACACGGGTTCGTGCCCTGGTCCGGGAAGATCCCACATGCCGCGGAGCGTCTGGGCCCGTGAGCCATGGCCGCCAAGCCTGCGCTCTGCAATGGGAGAGGCCACAGCAGTGAGAGGTCCGCATACTGCAAATAAATAAACAAACAAACAAATAAATAAATAAATAAAAAAGGCCAGAGAGGTTCAGTAAGGTGCTCAAGATCTTACCATCACTAAGGAGAAGAACTTGGGTTTGAACTCTGTTCCATCCGATTCCATGTTCTTGTTCTTAATTCCTATACTCCCCAAGTTCCCAAATTAAAGGACTAGGTCCAGCCTGCAGAGAAGAGAGTCTGAGGAAGAGACTGACAAGGAAGCCATTACTTTTTTTTTTTTGATTCCCCATTACCCTTTCTGCCTACCCACCAGGCACTTTGCTTTTACATTTAGGTAGTGTTTTAGAAAGTTGGAACAAGAGCAAAGACCAACTACATGGCCCTACATCCTGCTCTCATCCCCGAACCCTGTAACTGGTAAAATATATTTGAAAGAGCACATCTGTAGCAGGGATGAAAATCAATAAAGGACAAGTGGATCAGAGGAATATCTGAGAGACTGAAGGCAAATTGGATCAGACCACCGACAGAGTGAAAACATGACCTGAAACACCTGCAGGGGTTTCCCAGGTTCTGGGGTTGCTCCAAGATTAGAGACAGTGCGTGAAAAGCCTCTGATGCAAACATCAACGTGATTGGCTGGGGAGCCCATGTTTTAAGCATCCAGGCCCTTAGCCTCTTCTGTGTCTTACATCTTTTTATGCCAAGCAGTGGGCAGGGAGGTTCCTGTCCCACCCTCCCATCCAGGCTGGAGTTATGAGTGTAGGTGTTTTGGTTAAAGAACCTAAATAGTGCCCCAAGATGCTTGGTAACACCAAGAAAGAATGAGGAGCCCCCACACGTTAAGAGAAAAAATTACTGAGAGGCCATCCTTGGATTATGTCCTATTGTTTCCTCATAACTATTAGACACAGGTGGTAACAAAAAGAGAAGCCACAGACAGGAAGGTAGGGAATCTCAAGAACAAAGAGAGGCATATAACCTAAAATCACTGAACAGCTGAGGAAAAGCAACACCCTGAGAGATGCATATGTCACCAGCCTTAAAGGAGAAGGAAATCTTGTCATACGCTGTAACACGGATGAACCTTGAAGACATTATGATAAGTAAAATAAACCAGTCACAGAAGGACAAATACTGCCTGATTCCACTTACGGGAGGTATCTAAAGTAGTCAAACCCATAGAAGCAGACAGCGGAATGGTGGTTGCCAGAAGCAGGGGGAAGGGGAAATTGTTCAATACGTATAGTTTCCGTTATGCAAGATGAACAATATCTCCAGTTCTGCTGGAGACATAATTTGCATATAGTTAATGATACTGTGCTGTACACCTAAAATTTTGTTAAGAGGGTAGATTTCATGTTATGTTTGCTACTTTTATTTTTAACCACAATAGAAAGAGAGAGAGAGAGAGAGAGAGAGAAGGAAGGAAGGAGGGAGAGAGGGAGGGAGGAAGGAGAAAAGAAAGGACTGATTCTTTTCTAGAGCCTTCAGAGGGAGAATGGCCCTGCCAACACCTTGATTTCAGCGACCTAACCTCTGGAACTGTGAGAGAACACCTCTCTGTTGTTTCATGGCCATTCGGCCATTCGTTACAGCAGCTCTAGGAAACCAATGTAAGACAGAAACACTAAGCTCAACAAATGGAAGAACTAATGCCCAGGGAAATATCAGAGGGAAAAAAAAAAAAAAAAAGGAAAAAGATTTTAAAAGAAAAGTAAATATTTTCGTAGTAACAAGGGAAGATATCCATGAAATAGAAATAGGCTCTTAAGAGACAGAGCCATCATGGATAACATCCTAAAACTCCAAACAAGTTGGATAGTCTGACACTCAGGATGGACACACATGGGGAACAGTGTGGGAATATGGTAGGTGGAGCCTAGGAATTCTCCCAGAATGCTGTGGAAAGGAATAAAAAGGCAGAAAATAAGAAAGAAGATTAAGACACAGAAAATAACTTGAAAAGACCAAACATCTTCAAACAGGAATTCTAGAGAATGGAGGAGATATAGGGAATTTAAAAATGAACGAGAAGACATTTCCAGAGTTCACGAAAGACAAAAAACTTCAAACTCAACAGGCACAAGAATGCTGAGCATTGAATGGAAAAGACAATATTTTGATGTTACTAATATGTGTCCTTCGCACGTAAGGTGCTCAGAGGGAATTGGGTTCCCCATCCTCACCCATAACATTTATATTAGGCACATCGCTATATAGAGGCATTCTCCTTTCTCTCTCCAATGCAACTTCTCCGTTACCTGAAATGCAATAAAAACATCGGTTCAGAATTCATCCTTGATTCTGGGCCCATATTTGCGGTGTATGGAATTGGAAGTGCCCATTTCAGAAGAGGCTTATGGTGTAATTAGAGTTTATCAGTCTCGGTAGTGTGTATTCATCAGAAGTTCATCCTGTTTGACACAGTCTTGGCCTGTGACAGGCTAAAGCTTTCATCCCTACCAAATTAGAGGGTAAATCAAGATAAGGAATCATCTCTGAGATCCTTTATTGCATATAAAATGTGCAAAATGGTAAAAAAAAAAAAAAAAAGCTCATGTAACAATCTGTTTGGATAATATTGTAAGGTATTTATTGGAGATGTTGACATATGAGAAAATTATTGTTCATAAAGTGAAATGGACTGGGGATTATAAGAATCTCTGACCAGATAACAAAAATAAAGAGCTCCATAAACTAATCAAATTTTTTAAATTAAAAGAGCATTATCTGGGCTGTGAGATATCAATTTCGTAAACATGGTTCAGGGCTGGCCCTGGGTGAGGTCTAATGTCTTGAGGAGTCAACAAATTTGTAGGATTATTTTGTTAATCGACCCTTAGGAGACAGAATCAGACAAAAAACATTTTACTTAGTAAATGAAACATATTTAATTTGCTGTCTCATTCTATGTCAGTCTGTCTTTAGAGGAATCCATTTTAAGACTTATAACAACAGCTTCCCAATAGTTGTTTGACAGTTACTATGCTACTGGGTGTACCTTTCAAATTTATAATTAGGAAGACTTGGCAGATGGGACATATTGATCAATAACATAGTCAATTTTCTATTATGGAAATAAATGGATATTTCTACTGTAAAAACATTTCTTTCAGTACCTCAGAACAACACTACTTATTTATAGCAAGAAGGTAACTAAGGGGAGGTATAAATGTTAGACAAATTATAGTAGGCATATTCCAGGCTTTTTGACTACACTACATTTTCAGTATCCCTAGGAGGTGTCAGGTTTGCTCAGCAACCTCCTTGCAAGAGTTCTGCCTCAGGTCAGGACAACTGGACCCAATATTTATCTTACTGTTCATCCAACCAAGGTCACTGCTATTGGAAATGGAGTTGGCATCCGTGGGAGGTGGGAGGCAGAGAAATACAGAGCACAGATGTAGAAATGAGAGCTGGACATAAATCTTGGCCTTGAACTTGGACACACTGCTGACTCTCTCAGAACCTTAGATTCCTCATCTATAAAATGGACCCAGAGGTGCCTAGAGAGGGAGTGAGGGGCCTCAGGAATGGAAAGAAAGACATTTTAAAGGTTTGGTGGCAGAGCTACAAATTGCTGCTTTCCCCCCTGGGCAGACTGTATTTGCCACAGATGGCAGCAACAACCTCTCCCATCACACATGCTCTTCTACAAGGTGACCTAGATTCTCCCCCACCGACATGTGGGATCTAATTACCTCCCTTTGAAACTTTTTTTTAAATTGATTAATTAATTTATTTTTATTTTTGGCTGCATTGGGTCTTCATTGCTGTGCGCGGGCTTCTCATTGCGGTGGCTTCTCTTGTTGCGGAGCACGGGCTCTAGGCACACGGGCTTCAGTAGTTGTGGCACATGGGTTCTGTAGTTGTGGCTCACGGGCTTAGTTGCTCTGCAGCATGTGGGATCTTCCTGGACCAGGGCTTGAACCCATGTCCCCTGCATTGGCAAGTGGATTCTTAACAACTGTGCCACCAGGGAAGTCCCCTCCCTTTGAAACTTGAGCTCATCTCCTGACTTGCTTGTAACCAGGAGGGTGCGTCAGAAGTGACTCTGCGACTTCCAGGACTAGGTCAGAAGAGGCCAGGCAGCTCCCACGTGGTTTTTGTGAAACCAGGCGCCATGCTGTGAGAGGGCCATGCCACCCCTGGGTGCTCTGGATGTGTTATCCCTTCCCCGGGTACCAGACCACACCTCCACATGATCCCAGCTCCCGAGTGTCTGAGCCCCACCAGCCATTTGAGTCTCCCCAAGACAAGCCGTCCCCTTTGCTCCCTGCCTGAATTCCTGACCCACATAATCTGTGAGCTGAACAACACAGCCACGATTTTACACCACTCAGTGTGGGGTGGTTTGTTATGCAGTGTTAGTGACGGGAACACTCCCCAATGCAGATAACAGGTAAGCACGTGCATACACACACATGCATCCTCCCCCATAAAGGGGAGTGGGGCAAATGTTAAAGAAGAAAGATTGACTCACTCACTCTCTCTGTGGCCCAGTTTCCCCATCTGCAGATGGTGAGAAGGTGAGATGACGCTCCCAAAGGCCCTCCCAGCTCTAACATTCTGCTCCTGTGATCTTCCCTCCCCCTCCCTTCCATTAAAGCCCAGTCTGAAATTCTTCAGGGTCTCTGAGATATACATGACGGACAACTCACCAGCAGTGGCTGTATTTTAGGCAGCATCAAACCTAAAGAGAAAGGAATAGAGCTTTGATGGTGGAATTTCAGAGCCAGTGGTTAGTTTTTTAGATGACGGAGACGTGGTTATCCTAAGTCTTGAAATCGTAACACCATCCGCATAGCCCTGTGATACAAATGAGTTCTGCTAGACACAGTGATTGTTGTTTTACATGGAGTATTACCACGTGTTGAGGCACACGTGGTGCTGAGTGCTCTTCCAGGCACTGTGCAAGCATTATGCCCCCACCCCATCATGAGTGGTACCTGCCCTGACACCATGTTTGAGAACATAAAGAAATCTGTCCCCTGGGGAGATGAGTCCACTTGAGAGTTCTACACTAAATGTGGGTCCGTCCAGCCCAACTGTTTTCAAATCTCACTACAGTGAAACACTTACGTTTTATAGTCTGAATCAAGGTGTTTTTCTGATAAAAATTGAATAATGTTAATTTCTTCATTTGCAGGAGAAATATAGTAATGAAGAGGATTTTCAGTTTTCCTCCCGTAATTTTTTTTAAACCTTTGACGTTCGGCACCACTTCCTGGCTAGGAAAATCAGTTCTAGCTCAAAGGAAAGGAAAATGTTGAAGCAGTTATGAAAATGGGCTCTGGAGTTAGACTAGCGTTCAAAAAATGAACAAAAATTAATCCGCCACTAACTGCTGTGTGACCTTCGGTAAGTCACTGTTCTAATGCTTAATTCCACTACCTGTAACATAGGGCACCTATAGTTCCTTCCTCATAGGGTTGAGTTGGGACTGAAGGAGATTACGCATCAGGTATAGTGCCTAGCACGCTTAAATAGTTAGTCAAAGTTTGCTGCTTTTATTAATAAACCGTTCCTATATCACTACAGGCAGGTACAAGATAGAAGGAAAGTTTCAAGGTGATTTTGACCTGCCAGAGAAAGTCTTAGGAAAAAGGGAAGTTTGTGTAAGCACACATTCACATCTGAGTTTTGCAAAGTAGATAACTTCTTACAATAAAATTTCCAGAATTAGTTGTTTTATTTTCACTCTTCCGATATAAAGATACCCTAGAGAAAAATAATACAGTGAAGCAGGAAAAGCATAGCCTTTGGAGTAGAACAAAAATGGATTCTAATCCTGGATTAGTTACCTATCTTCTCTGAACCTTGGTGCAGACACGCATTAAGTGTTCAATAAATATTTGCAGAACAGAATTCTAAAATTTTTATACTATCTACCTTTTACTTTTTTAGGATTAAATGAGATAGAGAGTGAAAGTACCTAGTTCACAGATGCTAGTTGGCAAGTGACCGTTTTCTTTATCCATACATTATTTTTTAAGTGCCTGACATTTTTTATTAAGAAACTCCAACTTCGATTAGTTCTTTTCATCCTGATAAATGTCAGTTCTTCTGTTTACCATACAGATAACTGTTTTAGCTACAGAGCTGGTTTCATTGAATATACTCACTCTATTCTATCCCAGAGAGTCTCTAAAACTACATGCTTTGTGGATAAAGCAATGATGCTTCTCGGGGGGAACTCAGAAGTCACACAGATGGGCTTCCCTGGTGGCACAGTGGTTGAGAGTCTGCCTGCTGATGCAGGGGACACGGGTTCGTGCCCCGGTCCGGGAAGATCCCACATACCGCGGAGCGGCTGGGCCCGTGAGCCATGGCCGCTGAGCCTGCGCGTCCAGAGCCTGTGCTCCGCAACGGGAGAGGCCACGACAGTGAGAGGCCCGCGTACCGCAAAAAAAAAAAAAAAAAAAGTCACACAGATATTAATCCTCATCCTTGTGAAAATAGGAACCACATCATTTTTCATTAATTTAATAGATAGCTGAGTTTGACTGTATCATGGACACACACACACACACCCCTTGAGTACGGTGACTCATAACCATGAAGTCTGATATGGTCATGGAATCATTAAACTCCCTTCCTCTGGGGATAAATTTAGACCTCTGTTACTTCCTGAAAGAAGATCATTTGTTTCACCTTTAAAATTAAGGAGTAGTGAGGGAAAGTTCCGGTGATTCTTTTTTAATGTTCAGTAATTTCTACTCTTCCACTTAGAAGCAACTAAATTCACATCACATGACTCACCTTCCTGCCATAAATCTGGTGATCAATCTAAAATCCCCAGTCAGCCAGGCATTTCCTAGGTAACCAACCCCAAGTGGCTTTAATGGACAGCCCATAACAGTCAGAAATCAGCAAGAAAAAGAAAACACCTGTCCTTCTGTACTTTTCCTCAATATGCTTAAATAATTAAAAACACCATCAAGAAACTAATCCATAGATAAGATGACATGTAAAATATGATGGCATAGTCCTCCTCTACCTTCATTGATTCACCCTGGAGAGGAAAGAGCTACTCAAGCCTTTACTTGTCCCCAGAGAAATTTCTTCCAATCAGGCTTCCCTGCTTGTTCCACAGTGATCAATTCTTCTGCAGCCTTCTCTCACAATCAGTCCAAACAAGGAGTCTCCAAAGCACAACGGTGGATCAAAAACAGTCAGCCACCTGTGTCTGTAAATGAAGTTTTGTTGGAATGCAGCCAAACTCATTCATTTACTTTATCATCTATCGCTGCTTTCACACTACAACGGCCAAGTTGAGTAGCTACAACAGAGACCGTATGTCCCTCAAAGCCTAAAATATTTTCTATCTCACCCTTTGCAGAAGAAGTTGGCCCGCCCTGTTCTAATCACCAATTAAATACATTTTCTGTGCTGTTTATGGTGATGAAGATCTACTGTTATTTGAAAACACCCCTCCTCCACATTAAGATTTTAAGTTCTTTGAAGCTGGACCACCTCATGTAGTTTTTCTCTAATAATACTATTTCACATTCACTTCTTGCTTGCCAAAGAACTTTGATGTGTGAGCTGTCATGTCCCACAGAGTCTAGTAGAGTGTTGAGCAAACAGGAGACACCTGAAACCTATTTGACTGATTGATTGCCTTTCTCTGATTTATTTCAAGCTCTAAGCAATTGAGCCAATGGTTATTTTTATCACTGATGTGATAGGTCATGAAGACCATCACAAATCCCTATATCAAATGGAGGCAGAATATTTCAAACCATTGTATGAAATGGCTTTTTGGTAACATTTCTGGTTGTCACTCGTTTCCATCCATATCCTTTAAAAGTACGTGATTTTTTTTTTTCCACAAGAGACAGTGCTGTTTCTGTAGAAAAGAACAATGTTTAGAGTCAGACTTGACCTAAAAATCCCAGCTTGACCACTTCCTAGCTTTGAGGCTCATGTTTCAGTATCATTTAGAATCTAGACAAGTCAGAAACATGTTCTTCCTTTCACTCAGATGTCTTAGTCTCACTTTTCTACCTAGCAGCTCCACAGAAACAATGGTTTAGAATTTACCAGTTCCTGGGAAATCATATTGGTGAATCGTCTTTTTTAATTGTATACAAGGGCATAGACCGACCTAAAGTCAGATAAATTCATTAAGAAAAAACAATGATGAGAAGCAATGTTCAAGGCAGAAAATAAGTGATGCTGAGACATACACACGCCTACCTGAGAAGCTCTGGAGTGATGTGACATTTCTTGTCATTGATTTGACCTACTTATAGCTCTTCCATGTAATAAATGGCAAAGCACTCAACACTACTAAATATTCTATTTCTGCCCAAGGTATAGTTAATTTTAACAGTGCTGTCTAGGGGCTTCTCTGGTGGCACAGTGGTTAAGAATCCGCCTGCCAATGCAGGGGACACGGCTTCGAGCCCTGGTGCGGGAAGATCCCACATGCCGCGGAGCAACTAAGCCTGTGCACTACAGCTACTGAGCCTGTGCTCTAGAGCCCACAAGCCACAACTACCGAAGTCCACATACCTAGAGCCCGTGCTCCGCAACAAGAGAAGCCACCACAATGAGAAGCTCACGCACCGCAAGGAATAGAAGCCCCCGCTTGCCACAACTAGAGAAAGTTCATGCGCAGCAACGAAGACCCAACACAGCCAAAATAATAATAATAATAATGCTGTCTAGTTATTTTGTGCTTGGTATCATATAAGCCAGAAGGACCTCTTTAAAAAAAATTGAACTTACCAAGGAGATTTCTTTACAAAAACAAGTGGAACATGGTCCAACTACTTAATATTGTGGCCAAATGTAAACGTGATGTTGAAGTTTTTAAATGGGAGATTTATGTAATTATTTTGAGTTAATTCTCTCCTTACTCCAGGTATTAGATGCTTCTTTGTTGGAATCTTGTATTTACTGGGTGCTTTTTTTTTGTTGGATAATTTATAGAAGAGCTTCTGACAGGGATTATGTGGCTGGAAAACAAGAGCAAGTGTGGAAAAGAGGTTTTTCAACTATATGAGAAGATAGCGTAGTCACTAGCAATTCTGCACACAATTGCAGGTAACCAAAGGCATGAATTACCTTCCTTTTTGCTGTCAAATATATGATTATTAATATTATAATAATATAATATTATATTATTTGACAGCAAAATGGATTTTATATTTATATTTGAATATGGACAGAGCTTATGTTACGGGAATTCACTTCAAGTTAAATAATGAACCATGAAGACTTAAACTTGAGCATCCTTCAGAACTTTAATAATGATAAGTCTTGGCTAATAAATAATAACATTCTCCCCATGGCACTTATCTCATTTGATCATCACAGTGATCCTACAAGGTAGGCCTGGCTGGTATTAAAATTCCTATTTTATAGAGAAAGAAAGTGAGCCTCAGGGAAAACAAGAGCTTTCTCCATGCATACTCCTGGGCTTTCAACTCATATCTGACTTCAAATCCGTTGTGGTTTCCAATCCTTTATCCATGTGCCATCCTCTGCTCTTCAGAAAAGGGGCAAACAAGGTCTCAACAGTTGTCCTGCGTTCTCCCTCCCTACAGAGTGTATATGGCTTCTGACTTTCTCTCTGGTTTTGTCTCTCAACCCTAATCTGCACCATCCCCTTGGGAGCCATTATAGGATTCAATTTCCCTTTGGGGGCCGTACTTCTGGCTCCTTGTTGTTTTAGGGTAACTATTCAGTACCACCCAATGCAGCTGCAAGACCTGAATCTATTCCTCTCTACCGCTAGCAGTTAGTACCTGCTCTGATAAGGTGTTTGGGCCTGCAAAGAGTCTCTGCACGTCATTCACTCTGGGAGCATATATTCAGAGACTAATAGTAGAGACTCGAGTTCTGCCCGGGGGCGGGGGATTGAAGAGGAGATGAAGGCTAGGAAGGAGAAATTCTGCATCTGGCAGAGGTCGCTAGAGTCAGGTTTAGTCCCTATGGCTAGAGGAACAAGACAGATAAGATTGTTTTACTGAGAAACTTTATGAGACTGAGCAAAATCAAAACTTCTCTGGAGCCTTGTGTAGACATTTATTCAGCAAATATGTAATAAGAAACTACTGTGTGCCAGACACGGTTAATAGACACTAAAGAATCATCAGGGAATGAAATAGGAAAAACTTCCTGCTCTCATAGAGCTTACATTCTGGTGGGAGATGCTGCAGTAAACATAAACAAAAATGTATACATTTTAGTCTTCCAATCCTTGAATGTGGTATATGTTTTGATTTTAGTTATTTTACTTCTCTCAACAACGTTTTATACTTTTTAGTGTACAGATCTTGACTTTTGGTATATTTAGTTTTAAGTATGTTGTTAATGCTGTTGTAAATAGAATTTTAAAATTTCATTTTCCCATTTTTTTCCTACCAACGTATACAACCCAGTTGATATGTTTATATTGACCTTGAACCATGCAACCTTGCTAAATTCACAAACTATTTCTTGTAGTTATTTTGTGGATTCCTTAGACTTTTCTATGTAAATGACCATGACATCTGCAAGTAGAGACAGTTTTACCTTTTTCTTTCTGATCCTTATGCCTTTAATTTCCTTATCTTGCCTTATTGCAAAAGCTAAGATGCTCAGTACAATATTACACAGACTGATGATAGTGGTCGTGCTTGCCTTATTCTTGACCTCGGGGGAAAGAATTAAATATTTTACTATTAATTATTATGTTATTCGTAAGTTTTTTAATAAGTGTCCTGTAACAGATTAAGGAAGTTCCCTTCTATTCCTAGTTTGCAGAGACTTTTTACCATGACTTGGTCTTGACTTTTATCAAATGTGCTTTTACATCTACTGAAATGTTAGTGTGGCTTTTCTTATTTATTCTGTTACTATTATCAATTATATAAAATTCTTAAACACAGATATATAAAAAAAGTTGTAGAATAAATGCTATAAAGAAAAATAAACAAGTTAAAGGGAATGAGACTAATGGGAAGTGCTGTTTCAAACAGAGTGAGCAAGGAAGACTTCTCTGAAGAGATAATATTTGAGTAAAGATTTAAATGAAGGGAAGGAGCAAGCTATGCAAAAGTATGAGGAAATATTCCAGGCACCAAATAGTAGAAGATGGGTTTGAAGAGATAACCAGGGGCTGAACATACAAGCCCTTGGAGGCCATTGCAAGGAGTTTGGGATTTTGTTCTGAGACCCTGGGGAATCATCAGTAGGTTTTTAACTAAAGAGCACCGTGAAGTGATTTATTATTTTAATAAGATCATTCCGGCTGTTATGTGGAGAACTGAATGTAGGTGGCAAGAGTGGAATGGGGAAATTAATCAGGAGACTGTTTTATTACGCCACCAGGGATTATAGCATCCTGGATTAGAATGGTAACAGGAGGTGGTAAAAACGTGACCTGTTTTGCATTTTCTGTTGGATTGGATCTGGGCCAAGGGAACGTGAGAATTCAAGGAGAACTCCTAGAGTTTGGAGCCTGAGAAACTGGATGCATGATGGTGCCACTAACTGATGGAGGAGAAGAAGACTGGGAGATAGAATCAAGAGAACAGTTTTTGCCATTTAGATATTTACGTCTTTAGGTGAATTCAAAACAGACAGCTGGATACAGAGTCCTGGAGCTCAGGGAAGAGGTGACAGTAGTGAAAAAAAATGGAAGTCTTAAGAATATAGATGATATTTAATTCCACAGGGCTAGGTGAGTTCACAGAGGATGTGAGAGTAAATAGAACTATGTACTGGGAAGTTCTAATACATGTAGTGTCAAGAAGAAGAGGAAAGACCAGCAAAAGAGGTTGAGAAGGAGAGCCAGTGGGGTAAGAGGAAAATAGGGAGGACGAGGGTGCCTCATAGCCAAGTGAAGAAAGGATTTCAAGAAGGAGGGAATGATCCACTGTGTCCAAGGCCCTAAGAGGCAAAGTGAGATAAAAATCAAAAATTGAGAGGCTTGGGAGTGTGGTGGTAACTGAGGTAACCAGGGATTGAAGGCATGATGGGATCAGTGCTGGGGGTCTTATAGGGAAAGATGGGTTCCCAATTTTCATTATGGACTCCCTTTAGGGATTAACCTAGTGTATATTTAGATATGGGAGGCCGATTGTAATGGTCTTATACCAAGAGCTCATAGATTTCTGGGGGCCTCCTTCAATGCTATGATGGGTTACATCATGAGATGTCTCTCCCCGCGTCTGCACAGATGCCCACATCCCCAAGCCCTGGCAGTTCGGGAAGGACTGAGTCACTCTGCTCTGCATGGACCGAGGAAGCATCATGATGAGTGTGAGGTACGGTGACAGCTGCAGGCATCGTTTAAGCAGATTCCAGAGTGGTCAAGATCAATGATGGGAGCTGGAACGGGAGCGGAAGGTCACCCTTTTAAGGATTCCCCCCAAATGGCCAACATTCCTGCTTGAGAGGGTATGGGTGGAAAGCTTCCTAGTCACTGTAATTTGGACCTAAGTGTGAAGTGACTCCATTCTATAGTCATGGGTGGATGAGGCCGGAGGACATAGAAGTTAAAGGCAACTGTTCTAATATCGAGCCTCCTTGCAAAACCTTTCCCAAATAACTCACTTCCCGCTCCCTCTCTTTTAAAAAAAATTGTAAAATTTGCCTTTTTTGAAAGCGTCCCTAGAGCAGCAGTGGTCTTCAGAAGTTAGATTTCAAGGGATATCTTCGTTTGCAGAGCTATCCAGAGTCGAGATGTTAACAAAGTAAGTGAGAGAGTGGGGAGCCATGGGGCCGTCACGTACACTGTGCAAGTTCTTCTGCACCAGGGCACCCAGAACAAGGAGTGCTGTTTTCTAATTTGAACGAAGGCACCATATGGGCTAATGGCAGTCCTGAGTGCATAAACTTGAAAGCAAAACCAGAGCACATGTCCAAGAGGCAACAGAGTACTCTTCATCTGTATAAAGGGGAAGGACATGGACCTCATTTATGGGGAGATTCAGATGAAAGATGGAGAAAGAGACCTGGTTACTTAAATACTTCTCGGGGCTCAACAGCTTTTTTAGCAAATCTTTTCAAAAAAGGCAATTCATGATATTTTGTCTTCAGTTCTATATGGAGTGGAGGGTCTCTCAACATCTGTTCTAGCTCTAATAAGATATACGCTTCTGTGTTTCCCTTCCCTTTCTGAGGGTTAGGATCATAGTCTAATTCATCTTATATTCCCAGGATTTGACCAAAAGTGGATACTGAGAACATGCTGATTGAATCGAACTGAGCAAAGCCTTGTATGTAACATGTGATGTTTCAGTTCTAAGACAATTCTGAGCTCAGAATTTTAATCTTACAAAATCAGAATGGATACTAAAAATAACTAATGTTTACTCAGAGCTCTGTATGAATTATATTATTTAATTCTCACAGTGTAGTCTGTAAGGTAGATACTGTTATTGCCTCTTTTACAAACAATAATAACAGTAATAATAAACAATACGTAGTGTTTTATATGTTCCATGAACTGTTCTAAGCACTTTTGCTTATATTAACTAATTTAATCCTCCAAACAAACCTTTCAGGTAGGTACTATTATTCTCCCCCTGTTAATAGCACGATAGCGGAACTGAGCTGTAATTAACACACTTAGTAAGTAGCAGAGCTTGGAAACTCTCCGGCTCCAAGGTCCATATGATTACATTGCCTCCCCAAATTCCCCAGCCCAAGTAATAAACATTCCAGGATTTTCCAAAACGTCTATATTGACTTCCATCCAAAAACCAATTATCATTCTGAACTCTGAATCCAAAAGATTCTGTGTTCTTAGGAGAGGAGGGAGTAACAAGAAATGGGAAAGTGAGTCTTTGAACGTATTTAATCCCAATGAAGCCTTGATCGGAGAAAAAAAAAATCAAGAGTTTAGAAATATTGCAAAGCCTGACTGCACCCTTTCAATGATCCGTGTGCCACCCTCACAGTAAGTGGCTCAAGCACAGATTTCCCATTTGGTCATTAACCCCAATTATCTCACTCCCCCCACAGACTTGCCAAATTTACTTTTAACTGCTCTCAGCACTGAGACAGAAGGGGGGCAGGATAATGAGTCTCCACAATGTATAATTATTGTGAATGAG
The DNA here is from genome assembly GCF_951394435.1 of Stenella coeruleoalba. NCBI lineage: Eukaryota > Metazoa > Chordata > Mammalia > Artiodactyla > Delphinidae > Stenella > Stenella coeruleoalba. Next base: position 13,471,222 of record NC_137157.1, read on the forward strand.
CAGAGATAAGCTACACCTGACAAAACAAACGATCAGGGCTTCCCTGGTGGTGCAGTGGTTGAGAGTCAGTCTGCCGATGCAGGGGATGCGGGATCGTGCCCCGGTCCAGAAAGATCCCACATGCCGCGGAGCGCCTGGGCCCGTGAGCCATGGCCGCTGAGCCTGCGCGTCCGGAGCCTGTGCTCCGCAACGGGAGAGGCCACAACAGTGAGAGGCCCGTGTACCGCAAAAAAAAAAAAAAAAAAAAAAAAACCCAAACCAAAAAAAACATGATCAGCATCCGAAATCACTGGTTTCTCCATTTACTGTTTTGTAAACTCAAGTTATTCACCCTTGCTAATTTCTCCCACTGCCGTTCCCACAATTTTTTCCCGATTTTAGCCCCTAGAGTTCTCTCAGAAGGTGCCTGTCACCCCCAAATTCTTCTGAGGATAAGAGAAAAGCTTGAAGTAAATTGTTCCTGCAGGAAATGAATTACTAAATAGCTAGAGTTCCCTGAAAGTATGTCAGACAGGGACTGGTTCATCGTGGCTCCATCTATCAGCGTTCAGCCCTTCCATAATATCCCCTTTTTATTCTTTTCTAAGGTTCTGCCAAAGTGACAAAAAGACAGTGGTGGCACGGCATAAGTCAGGCTAATTTTAAGTGTAACTGTATGTAAGGAATGTTCAGCCGACAGTATTTTGGATGCAGAAACACTTCTTTCCATAGTTTTCGAAGTTCAAATCCAACTGACAAAACTATTGCCGGTTCCAAGTCTGAGTTCATACTTGTGTAAAGTAAGTGTCTACGTGGTTTTTAACGAGAGTACACTTACATCTTTTTCCTGTGATTTTTTAAATTTCTTACTACCTGGGTCTATTGCTCTGGACTCTTAGGATGCAAGCAACAGAAAAAAGGAAGGGAGCTTGGTTAGGACAATGAGGTCACTCAGCAAATCAGAGAAAGGACAGAACAATCAGACAGCATGTCGGGAATAGGGACACAGTTCCCCCTAGGGGGACCAGATCAGATTAATTTTAGCACCCCTCATTCTTTTGAGAAAAGATCTGATTGACCTTGAGAGAGCCATGTGTCCAACTGCAAAGGTGAGTGAACAGGATACTATGAAAAGTGAGCCTATAACCAGAGGAAGGGGAAATAAGAACAAAAAGAAAAATATATATAGCTTACACCCTGTGTTTGGTTTGTTACTCCACACAGGGAACCCTCAGGCTTCCAGAATTTAGCTCCTGTTTCAGCACATACTCTGGCCCAAGACACAAGTTGGTTTTTCTTTGAGTTCTTTGGTGACAAGCAGCTCTATAAAAAGAAGGGCTTCTGGGGGTCGGCACACGAGGCTCTTCAGACCATGCTGTTTCCATGGACCCATCCCTTGGTGGACTGCTCTGGAGCTTCAGAGTTTAGGGAGAATAAGGACTGTGTATCCGGCCTCTATTTACCAAGCACCCTCAAAACAGCTCTCACACGCTCTCAGTCTGCTGGCGATCCTGCGGTTAACTTCACCTTGAGGGTGAACACATCCAAGCATGATATTCAAAGCCTGTAGTAACCTGCTTGGCTCTGCCTCCCCTGCCCCCTCCAGAACAGATCCAGACCCTGCTGTGCCAGGAACTGCCCCTTTAATTGCTGGATCATGGGCGGTCCAAAGGCTGCAGGGGGAGGGGAGAAACTGGGGTGGCCGGAATATTGGCAGGAGCCCTCAGGGGTCTCAGCACAGCAGCTGTTTACCAACCAGTACAGGATATTTCAGTAGGTGAACAATCTGTATGGCTGTGCTGGTGTGTTTCTGATATCAGCCCTACATAGAGCCTTGGAAGACTGAAGCCTATGGGTCTTTGGGATTTTTAAGCAGATAAAATCTAAGAGCAGTCTTAGTGATGAGAAATTTTTATTGAGTAAAGAGAAATAGAGGGGACCAAAAAAAAAAAGGAGTTGTGAAAGAGAAAGAGGCAGATACAGCACAGACCAGATGTTTACTCCTCAGCCAGTCTCAGAGAGCCTGCCCTCTTCCCCATAGCTGCAGCCTCTGGGGGCCCACCTGTTGCTGTCGTGGAAGCACTGACTGAGACCGCCGCCCTGGCCAGGCACCACAGTAACCATTCGCATGAGCTACCTTAAACAGGAGGTCCTAAACAAAACAAAACAAAACAAAACAAAAAAAACAGGAGGTCCTGGTAAGGAACATGGAACTAAACAGCCACCGTCAACCGGAAGAATTCGGGAAAGGTCAAAAGGAAACACCGGACCATATGTCCTACCAACCTCCAAGAATCCTCCTCGCTGGAATCCATCTTGGCTGAGCGATGTGCGCGTCCCCCAGAAGGACCCTGAGTCCGAGTGATTGGCCGGAGATAACCCGGAAGCTAACGCCATTCCCATAAAACCCGAGCCTGCGAGCCACGTGGCAGAGCAGTGCTCCTGGGTTCCCTTACCCTCCTGCTCTCTGCCCGGGCGCTCCTTCCCAATAAAGTCTCCTGCTTTGTCCGCACGTGTGTCTCCTTGGACGATTCATTTCCAGGTGTTAGACAAGAGCCCGCTCTCGGGCCCTGGAAGGCCCCCTTCCCTACAGCAGAGCCAGTCCTCAGGAGCATTCTGGGAGCTCTAGTTTGGCCTTGGCATCAAGCCCTTTGCTGCCCACCGGAATTAGACAAGTTGCTCTTGTTGGATATCTGGGTTTCAGTCCTATTCTTGAGCAAGAGTCCCCACGGAGTGACCCATTATTTAGATCCTACAGTCACCCTTTGTCCCCTGGAAGCAGCTTCTGTTCCAATAATATGCCTAGGATCTCATTCCCAACCTATGACGGGGGCATGGGCTGCTACACACTGTTTCCCCTTCCATTCATCCATTGGTCCAGTCACAAATATTCCCTGGGGACTCCGACATTAATCAAAACACAGTACTTATCCTCCGAGAACAAAATATCCTGCGCTTTGAGCCCTACCTTGTGCTGGGAGCTGACTACCTGCTAATGGAACTCTTAGAAAGCGACAACGTACTCGGCTTTTTGGTTTACTGCCACGCCTAAAATTGCAGAAGCGGCACTCTACCCATTTGTTGGGAAAGCTGAGGACTGGGGTGGTCAATACAGACTAGAGAACTTGGATATTAGGACTCAGCCTTCCTTCAGCACTAGAAACTGCCTCATCCCCCCGAAATGGTATTAAGTTAGCTCTCTTAGCCCCCCTTTCATGTTTCCTGGTCTTACTAGGTAACAAGACACATCTAGCCACATCCCGAATGTAGTACCCTTAAGCTCCTCCTAAATTTCTGGTTCATCATTATCATGGGGACTCTCGTGTTTTCCCTGTTCCTTGGGAACTCTAAGGCCAAGGGCTGTACTGGTCTGTACAAAATGTGAATGTTCCGCTTTCCCCAAAGCCTCTGCTTTAATATAAAAAGTATATTAGCTTAGAGAGGTCACCATAGAAAAAGTCATCACCAAAAATAGGTTATTAATTCAGAAGATGCCTGATTTTGAGATGTCCTACTTTGTTACCCTAAATTTCAGACTTTGCTGTATCCGTATCCATGACTAGCTGCTATATAGATATCGTGGTGTTTACAGAATATAGGAAATTGGAAGCATTGGTTGAAATAAGTTTGAAGATATACTTGTCCTTCAGAGAGAAAATAAACCCCAAAAGGCAAAATGTCACCTGTGGCTAACAAGCAAATTTTTGTTTTTATTCAAAGGCAGCCAGGACGTATAACTGGTGAAAACTGAGAAGGTATGAGATTGTCTTCCTCCATCGGTTCTGTAGTGAAGTGAAACCTGCCAAGGTGAGTGGGTAACATTGGATTGGCTGTATCTTGTCATTGCATCCTGTCGATGTCACAAGAGGCAAAGAGGGAACATTTCTAGGAGCAAATGGCCATTGGCCTTCAGCCCTGCAAGAGCCTGTCTCCCTGATTCATCAACCTCGAGCACCCAGTGTTACCTGGTTCTGACCCTCTTCCCGGGCCCACTCAGTACATTGCATTCTAACCTGGTCCCAACCCCCCAGGCTTCCAATCCCCTCCCTCTTTCCTGTTGATGGCCATGGTTCATTTTGAAGGCCGAGTGTTCAGTCCCTCTTTCCCTCCTTCCTTCCTATGACCTTGACCGATATTTAGAAGCCTCTGGATGCTCTGGGAAAATACCTTTCCCAATTCTTTTTGGCCACTGGGCACTAGAGTGGTGCCTCCAGGAAAAAGAGGACTGATAGACAAGCAGTCATTCTCTAGAATAAGCTAACATTTATCTTTCCCATGAAGACTAGCCACGGCAGGAGACCGTTCCCTTACAAAGAAGCTGTGAAGTCTATTGCCTTTGTTTCTATCTGAGATTTCATGAGGTTTTGTGCGAAACAAAACAAAAAAACCCTGCTTTGCTGCCCAAGTGGTGAGTTTGGATGGTATGTGTACACTGTGGCTTCCCTTCGGTTGGAGCAGCAGGGCCTCCCAGCTGGGTTTTCTGGGCCCATTCTCGGCTGTTGAAGCCATCTCTACAGAAGATACTCATCACTTTTGGCGATTTGGTACATTGTAATAATTGGCAGCTCATGTGATTGACAACAAAGCCCTTAAAACAGATTTTTTTCTCTCTCTCCTGTCCCCTTGTCAAAAGTTCAGGAATTAATTGTTCTTCCAGAACATTATTGAGAGAGTTGGGGGAGGGTGTGGAACTCAAAACAAAACTGATGCCCGTGTGAGAAATTTTCTGAACACTTTCCATCATGCACCTGCTTGCTGGGCCATGAGATTTGTTGGGAAGAATGTATGAAAAGGGAAAGTGACTCCTAGATTTAATGCGCTCCTGGATTTAGTTGTTTATAAAAGCAGGGAAGCAAAAGTGGTTTCTGGTTCTGTTCTTTAGAAAATGTTCGTATTATACCTCAGTCTCACCATGTAAAGCTCCCTCAAGTTATGTTTTGGTAGCAAGAACTCTGGACTCTGAATTCTAGATCTAACTTCTGCCCCCAGCGCATCATGTGACATAGAATACGTATGCATTTATTCGTTCACAAATATTTACTGAGCACCTACTATGTGCCAAACACTCTACTAGGCACCAGGAATACCTACATAAGTACTGTAGACACCATCCCTACAGTGCAGAGGTCATGTAAGACTGGAATTAGATCCAGCAAAATGGAGGCCAATGGTGACTCTAGCAGGAGCCATCTCCCATGAAGTAATAGTGTCAGAAGCTTTGGGATTGGGGGTATGGTTTAAAGAGTGACAGGTGGGAGAGGAATTGGAGGTAGCGAGGACAAACAAGTATTTCTAAACTTTTCAATAAGGCAAACATGTCTGAATGGCCCATGTTTAGAGAAGAGATATTATAGGTCAACTCCCCTCCCTCAGATATAGCAAATGGATAATGCCAAAATTAACCACTTGATGGGACATTTCTCTCAACAGAGTTTAAGTTCAGAATGACTTGGATTCTGTACTCCTGGAACAGAATGTTTGTCATCTTAGCAAGGCTTAACCAAGGAAGATTTTCTATCCTGTGTCTACACTCTTACCATCAAATACCACTGATTCTCTGGTATGGCCTTTGGCAACTATAACATGAACTTAGACCAAGGGCTGGGATCTTAAACACAATTTTGCTTGGGGTAGATGCTCCAAGGACTGAGAATTGACATGTTTAAAGATTTTGTGGATGTTGGGTTAGTGCTGGGAAAATCTTATGCATACTATTGATGAAATCCTTTCTTGACTAAAGCTTCTGCTCTATTTACCTCTTTTTTTTTTTTAAGATGTTGGCGGTAGGAGTTAATTAATTAATTTATTTATTTTTGGCTGTGTTGGGTCTTCGTTTCTGTGCGAGGGCTTTCTCTAGTTGTGGCAAGCGGGGGCCACTCTTCATCGCTGTGCGCGAGCCTCTCACTATCGCGGCCTCTCGTTGCGGAGCACAGGCTCCAGATGCGCAGGCTCAGTAGTTGTGGCTCACGGGCCTAGTTGCTCCGCGGCATGTGGGATCCTTCCAGACCAGGGCTCGAACCCGTGTCCCCTGCATTAGCAGGCAGATTGTCAACCACTGCGCCACCAGGGAAGCCCCTACCTCTTTTTTTAATAGCAAAATTTCTCAACATGCAAAAGAACAGTACCTGGAACATAGCAGACATACATACATACGTACATATATATGTATGTATACGTGTGTGTGTGTGTTTGTTGTTGTTGTTAGTATTACTATTATTTCTGGGACTTAATCCTCCTGCATCTGTAATCAGGACTTTGATGATGGATATTCACATAACACTGGTAAAATTTTTTTTAAGATTTTTTTTTTTGATGTGGACCATTTTTAAAGTCTTTATTGAATTTGTTACAATATTGCTTCTGTTTTATGTTTTGGTTTTTTGGCCAGGAGGCATGAGGGATCTCAGCTCGCCGACCAGGGAGAACCTGCACCCCCTGCATTAGAAGGCGAAGTCTTAACCACTGGACCTCCAGGTAACTCCCACACTGGTGATTTTGAATGCTAAGCAGGTGGTCACAGAAAGCTACCAAAAAGAAACACTTTTATACATAGTGGAGTTTGAAAAACTATGAAATTGATCATTATAGTTCAGTTTGGCCGGGATGGAGAAGCCTGGGTGAATGGTTCTTGAGATGCCCGTGTTAAGATGCAAGAACAGATAACATTGACACAACCGATCTAAACAGTAAGGAAGTTTTAAAATTTCAAATTGCAAGCATCCTGATGTAAGATGGCTTCAGAATTGATTAATAAATGTTCAGCGACATTATTAAGGACTCATCTTTCTTCTTTCTCGATTGTACCATAGTATGAACTTTGTGCTTGTTGAAATCGTGGTCATAGGACGGCTGCTGCCATTTCAAGCATTACATGCAAACACCAAAATGTCCAAAGGAAGGAGGGGGCTGTCTCTTCTACTGTGTCCCTTTTTGTCAGTAATGAAACCTATCCCTCAAAGCTGCAGCATATTTCTCACATCTCATTGGCCAGAACTGCCTTAAGTCATAACTCTAAACCAATTTCTGGCAAGGGGTATGTGCCTCAATGGTATATTTAGACTATTAAGGATTTCCCCTGGAGCTGGGGGCTTTGCCAATAGGGATAAAGGGAGAATGGCCTTGGCAGTAGGCAGCGCCCACCGTCTGTACAACAGAATTACTGTATGGCCAGCACGTGGTTGCTTTGCAGAGAATAATCAGGCCTCCTGGGATACCTTTCAGTGAAAGGGTGTGGTACATATATACAATGGAATATTACTCAGCCATAAAAAGGAACGAAATTGGGTCATTTGTAGAGACCTGGATGGACCTAGAGACTGTCATACAGAGTGAAGTAAGTCAGAAAGAGAAAAACAAATAGCCTAGGAGTGTTTTATAAACAAATATTTAACAATGAGCTGCTCTTCTGAGCTAGGGGTGATAAGGGAACAGACTTGGAAATACTGCCTCAGGCTGTTTCCTGCTAGATGTGCATTTATGGCCACTGACCAAAAACTTTCTATGGACAATGGATATTCCAAACTTCCCTTAAGACTCCCCTGGCTGGAAGAGTCAGTTACACTACAAATTTAGTGTGAGATTGTGATTTATAAAAAGAAATATGTATTTGGTCTTTGTCCTTTCCGGCAGGGAGCTCTTAAAACCCTTGGAATTTCCTAAGTGATTTAAAGTATCTTTTGTTATGTTAATGAGATGACTTTTGGGCTGGTTGCCAGGAAACCAACTTGTGTTATTAGAGGGTTGGAACTTTCAGTCCCACCCCCTGACCTCTAGGGAGGGGAGAGGGGCTGGAGGTTGAATCTGTAGTCTAATGGCCAATGCCTTAGTCAACCATGCTGACGGAAAAAAGCCTCTGTAAAAACCCAGAGGATGCGGTTCAGAGATTCCAGGCTGGTGAACACGCGGAGGTGTTGGGAGAGTGCTGTGCTTGGAGAGCATGGACGCTCCACGCCCTTTCCCCATACCTTGCCCTGTGCATCTCTTCCATCTGGCTGTTCTTGTGTTATATCCTTTTACTATAAACTATTGATCTAGTTAATAAAATGTCTCATGAGTTCTGAGTCTCTCTAGCAAGTTAATAGAAACTAAGAAAGGAAGGGGTCACGGGAACCTCAGATTAATACAGTTGTTCCGAAGCACAGGTAACAACCTGGACTTGGGATGGGCATTCTGAATCGGAGGGGGTGGGTCATTGGAACCTCCCGTTTGTGGCCAGTCGTTCTGGGCTTGCAACTGACCTCTGAAGAGGAGGGAGGTGGGGCAGTCTTGTAGATTAAACCCTTAACCTGTGGAATCTGATGCTATTTTGGGTAGCCGGTGTCAGAATTGAGGTGAATTGTAGGACATGCAGCCGATGTTGCAGACTTGCTTGGGGGCGAGGGGGAAAGCCCTCAACATCCCCGCATGTTGGAATCAGGCCTACAAACCTAAAAGACTACCTTATACCATCTGCCGACTCTCACGGCCCCCATTAGTCCAGAAACGATTACAGATGATTCTCTTTCCCCTGATGGTTTACTATGGCCCACAATCTACTCGCTAGTACCAATTTCTATACCAATGAGTGTGGCAAACAGCAGCTAGAAAATTATTTTACTGGAAGGTTATCGCATAGTTCACAGAATTAATGGAAGGGAGGGACAAGTAGGCTCAGAATAAGTGCAGAAATGAAAGGCCGCTAAGATGGGAAAACCGTAATCAAGGCCATGCCTCAGAAAGAGTCTGGTTAGGAGGCCACTGTGGGTCCTGTCACGCCTGGGAAGCCACTGCTGCCACCCCAGCTTTTCAATTCTACCATCGCCACAGGAACCATCTCCAGCTGACCTGGGTGTCTGCTTTGCTCTCTCAGATGTCAAAGTCTTCGATGGGGACATTTGATTGGCTGAGCCTAAGTTACCTGCTCATGTCTTAGTTCCCAGAGAGTGGGGGGAGGGAACGTCTGCCCTGTAATAGATAGCTGGATATTTGTTGTGTTTTCTGGCTGCATCGTACATTTTGATCCCCTTGTAATCTCTGGGTAATCCACCCCCTCCCTGACAGGTCCCATCTTCTCAAGGTACAAATCTGAAAAGCACATTTTTCGCGTCCCTTTGCACCCTTGGCCCAGATATGTGACCTCAGCTCCACTTATCAGCAGGGGGCAACACAAGGAAATGGGTTCTATGCGGAGCTTCCATTTTGTGGCGCTGCTGGTTGCAAGGTCAAGTTCCCCATGCAGAAGTGGCATCTGAGCTGCAGGAAGAAGCCTAGTTCCTAACAAGGGTGTAAGCTCTAGCATCTAATACTCAGTGGCAGCACAGAAGTTTCCTCGTTGGGCCAGCTCTCCAGCATGGTTTGAGGCACGGTTCCTAATCCCTTGAGCCCATTTCTTCTGCCCTGCCAATGATCTGTAAATGATCTCTCTTCCGCTTGGTCATCTAGAATCACTTTGTGTTGATCACAATCAAGATCCCTAGCTGATGATGTATCTCTCTTCAATTTCCACATCTGAATTTGGGAACTTGCCTTCTACCAAGACCTAAATAATGGGGATTTCCCCCAAACAGGAGTGGGATTCTGATCCTGGAAAGCAAAAAAAAAAAAAAGCATTACTACTCTGAGTGTACTCTTGCATACATAATCTGCAGTTCTCACAGTGGTCTCTCAATTTGTTATGACTATACCCATTTTAGAAATGAAATAAATCAAGGCTCAAAGAGATAAAGCAACTCACGTGAAGTCACGTAAGCAAGCAGAGCTGCTGCTAAGCGCATTAAGTTCTGATTCCCAGCGAGCATTCTAAGCCACATCTTTCTAATTCCTAACTCTGCTCTTTTCCACGATGACACACCTTTTTGTTAACAGGAAGTAAAAACACAACATGGCACCAAACACAAAAGCCAAGATCTACAACAAACCCTTCCCTCCAGGGAAAGCACATTCTTCCTGGTAGTAAATGTTGAGGGTTTTCTAAACAGAGTCCTTATATAGGAAGATTCAGTAGGTGACAATGTCCTCACCAAGAGTTTCCGCAGCAAACACGGGGTAGGGGTCGTGGGGGAGAACCTCTTCTGCTGGCTCTTGAGGCAGCACTGCACCATATCTAAGAGTACAGGGTTGGGAGCCACACACACCTGACTTTGAACCCTGACTCCGCCCTTGAGCTGTGGCATCCTGGGTGCATTTCTTAACCTCTCTGAGCTTCATCTTAGTCTTCTGAGCAATGGGGATAACAATAGAACCATCCCCTTCGTCATGAGGGTTGAAAGATAATGCATTTAAAGCACTTAGAGAGCGCAATGTCTGACATACAGTAAATGCTCAACAAAGGTTGGCTATTCTTATCCTGGGGTGACCTTTGATAAAAGACTGAAGGCATTCCATAGAGCGGCAAGTCAGCGAAGGGTTCAGAGGGAGACTCTGCCGTGATGTACTGAAGCCTCACGTTGGTCCAGCTTGATCCCGAACCTCTACCCGAGTGAATCAAGGCTGAGTTTTGTTTTATTTTTTCCCCAGGGAGATGATAACATCCAGCCTCCCTAATTCACAGAGTCATTAAGTGGACAAAATAAGATAATGTATGTGCAAAAAAAGCACTAGGAAAAAACTTAACTGCCATAAAGCTGCAAGGTATTGTTGTCCTTATGGCTGTTATTGTTTTTGGAAAGCTTTTACGCTGGTAAATAAGACTTGCCCTTGAAAGCCCGTAAGTATGTAAGGTCTAAATATGTGAGAAAAAAAAAAGTTTGTGGAATTTAAATTAGTCTGGCAAAAGGAAGGCTGAACAGGGTGATTTAATCATTTTTTGTAACTTGAATATTGCCTCCATAGGGAAGGTTGTGACCAAATCATCTGGTTTCTACTAAGGTCTGAACAATAGGAAATTAGTTTCAAGTGCAAGTGGAAGAGATTAGGTTAACTCCAAGAGATTTCATTGGAAGGATTAAAGCTGTCATATGATAATGCTATCTGTGTAACAGTTAGGGCTTTCTAGAATGAGGAGCCCAGGTGGATGCTTTGACAAAAAAACGTTTATAAAATAAGATCATGGCTTTTATTCTAAAGGTAAGTGGGGATGGGGCATGAGTTCCTCAAAATGGAAACTCAGAGCCGCGCAACGGATTGGAGGTGGTCCCGGTAAAGCCACCATGTCTGAAAGCTCATCCCATTCCCACTGGGAAGGAGATGGATGAGGATGGGATGAGAGATGCCATCACAAATTGTAATAGGGAAGAACAAATCTGACTCCATACTGGATCTGTTACTTTAACCTTTGTATTCTATTGCTTTTGCTACAAGTTTATCACTAAAGGGATGTTGCCTATAAGCTTAAATTATACATAATGGCCCATCTCTGGGAACCCGGCCTCCCAGGTGATGAGCCTTAAGCTAAAATACCTTTGTTTAGCTCACGGGAAACATCCTGACCAGGCCTACCTGTGAATGACTGCAGGAAGGAAGAAATTAACACATCCCCTCCAGAGGCTGACTGGAACCAGGAAATGTTTGACTTTACTCCCTCCCCTTTTAGTATAAAAGAAGCCTGAATTCTAACTCAGGCAAGATGGTTCTTTGGGACACTAGTCCACCATCTTCTCGGTCTGCTGGCTTTCCAAATAAAGTCACTATTCCTTACCCTAACGACTCGTCTCTCGATTTATTGGCCTGTCGTGTGGCAAGCAGTATGAGCTTGGACTCAGTGACAAAACCAACTCAGTTTAGAGTCAAAGAAGTATTGACAGCTTTCAGATAATCTCCCTGCTTAGGATAGGGTATTCCCAGAATATGATTTAAGAATAGGCTACATAAGGGGATTAAGTAGGTCTTCCAGCACGAATTAGAGAAATGCAGAGGGAAGGGGCAGGGAGACATCACGAAGGGTAAAGCTGGGTTTCTCCACCTCTCCTTAACAGAGGCAAAACTGAAAGACAAATGGAGTGATAGAATATTGTTGGAGAAAGTCCCAGGACTGTGCTGACTTTGATCAGCATTAATTCATGTGAAGTTCAAGGGACCACGCTGCTCATTGGCAATCCACTTATTCATCTCTTGTTGATTCCCCCAAACGCCCTCAACAGCTGTTCATGTCCTATTCTTCTCTGCAAGATTCTCCCTCCTACTCACTAAGCTCCAGCTACCCTGGCCTTCTTTTGGTCCCTCAAACCTACCACGTTCTCCTGCTTCATTGCTTTGCACATGCTGTTTCTTCTACTTGGAATATCTTGTCCTCGCTCATTGCCTGAATTACTCCTACTTCAGATCTCAGCCTCAATGTCCCTTCCTTGGAAAGATCATCCTGAACTCTAACTTTGGTCCTTTTCCCATTGTACCTATTTTGTTTCCTTTGCAATATTTCCCTAATTAACAATTATGTTATTTATCTTTGCTTAATGTTTGTCTCTGCAGCTAGGTCACACTCTCCATGAGAGAAGGAACATATACCTTCACATCTGGCACCAGGCTAGAAGAGGAGGCCCTCAAAAAGTCCGGTTAAACACGTGAATGTTAAAATAAACCCGAATGTCTTCATTGGAGATGTTTTCCAGCATTCAGCACATACTTTACCTAGGTTGGGCAGGAAGGAGGTAACTCATTACCACAGTCTCAGTGGAAGGGTGAATCCAAAGCAACAGTTAGGCTAATTGTCAGGCTAATCTGGCTGGCTTTGGTGTGGCTAATCTGATCACCAAATATGTCTTCTTGTGTTCTTCTAATGTTTGGTTGAAGTGGATGGTTGTTTTCAAGAGAAGATGCAGTATGTGAATTCTCACAGCCTGCTTCCATTGGGAGGTCGGAGTATATACTTTTTTTTTTTTTTTTTGCAGTACGTGGGCCTCTCACTGTTGCGGCCTCTCCCGTTGCGGAGCACAGTCTCCGGATGTGCAGGCTCAGTGGCCATGGCTCACGGGCCCAGCTGCTCCGCGGCATGTGGTATCTTCCCGGACTGGGGCACGAACCCGTGTCCCCCACATCGGCAGGCAGACTCTCAACCACTGCGCCACCAGGGAAGCCCTGGAGTATAGACTTTTCACTAAAATTACTACACCAAGCAAATCCTTCAGCAGCTGGTGCTCATAAACAAAGGCCCTATAACCAGGCACAAGAAAATAATAAGCTGTGATCGTCTCCCTCGTGAGCATGAAATAGCTTTGGTTGGTCACACATTGCCTTTTGCAACTTCTTACAGCACAATAACATGGAAACGTGGGCCTCTCAATTGAGTTTTTATTTCTACCAACTATGCAGCTATTGATGGGGATGGAGAAGCAAACAGTCACGGGTCACCTTTATCGAGCCAGTGGAAGCAGCAGGAGCTTGAATTCATAGATAGACCCTTCCTCTGTTTCAGAAAGTCTAGGTCTCAACTAATGAGGATCTGAAAGGTATAGTCCCCACAGGTAAAGCAGTATGGTGATGCACAGTGAAAGGAAGGGCTGAGAATTGTAGTTCTGCACACCCCTCTTGTTCAGAGTATCGGAGAGCCAGGTGGCAGGAAGAGAGAAGATTCATTCTCAATCCAGCAAGCCATATGTGACCCAAGTTAGCCAGGGAGGGGACATTGGGCCAGTAGCTATTTGTGCCCATCAATCTCTGCCCAGCTGTAGATCTGGAAAACGGTTCAAAGCTACCACTCTGAGGCTTAAGCTAAGGGAAATCCATCATCAGTGCATTGGTAAACACTGCATGCAGGTGGATGTGTTCTTATTTGAGGATAAACAAGCAGGAAACAGCAATTATATGAAGCCACTGGAAGCACTACAGAATAAGGGAAAGGGAAGAATATCCTAAAGATTTAAGGAAAAAGGACTTCTGTCAAAATGATTTCCTGTTGGAAATAAAGTAATACCGTAGAACCTGCTTGACATCCACAAAACTGGAGCAGGAAGACCAAGACGAAGAAAATGAAGTTAACGGGGAGACAGACGACATAAATAAGAATTGTAAGGAGAACAAAACAATGGAATACAAATAGAAAAATTAACATGTACAATAAAGCAGTAAAGAACAGAAGTGAACATATGGAAATGTGGATCAGTGCAAGGGAGGACAAACCAAGGTAGCCCTCCCCGAAGGTGTATATCAATGACAGGGTGTTAAAAATAACAAGATGGTGAATGGTATCTATATTAGATGACACATATAGACAAAATATATAGGAAACTAGCCTGCATCTTTCTCCACCTCTTCCCCAGCCATTACTCAAGGTTGTGAACAACCTTTAAAAAGCTCCTACAGCTTTGTTTTAGCAGCTCAGAGATGTACCTCCAAATTCATCTCTTAGTCTGTGCTATGATCTTAATTTGTTCTGGTGCTCGCACTTTACAGAGGCAAGATGACAGAGTGGTTAAGAACACAGACTCTAGAAATAAAGTAACTGTGCTTGGATTCCAGTCCTACTATTACTGTGTAACCTTTGATAAGTTATCTGACTTCTTTATGTCCTATTTATCTCATCTGTAAACTGGTCATGATGATGATGATACAGGTGTCCCCTGCTATCCGAAAGTAGAGCGTTCCTATGAGACCTTTTGTCAGCCGAAATGGTGTAAAGCGAAGAAGCAATGACCTTAGGACACATCTTGCTAACAGATTCTCAAAATAGAGGGAGATGAAGCCCAGATGCTCACAGGCACAGTTCAAAGCTATGGCAGCTCGATGCAGAGATGCTCAGCAGAGTATAGACCTCCGGGAAGGAGGTTGGGTGGGGACGCTCTTACCGCTTGGGGTGCTTGCTTCCTCGGTCAAGGCTTCCTGCAAAACAAATGTTGAATGCTATTTTTGCTTTTCGCCTTTTTTTGTAAGAGCAAAACTTCTCTTCAGATTTCTTTTGGTTAGTGAAAACAGCTACTAATGTAGGTCTTCCATAAAAGAGACGTGGCGTAAAGTAAACTTCGGAAGTGTTACAATAATAACACCCTCATAAGGTTTAGTAGGATTAAATGAGCTAATGCATGAAAGTGTTGTGAACAGTACCTAGTGGACTGCAAATCCATGGCAAGTCATTATTCATATTTTCTGCATTGTCCTTGGTTTCCTCTCTTTTAATTTAATTTTTTACTTTATATCGGAGTATAGTTGATTTACAATGTTGTGTTAGTTTCAGGTGTATAGCAAAGTGATTCAGTTATACATATACATATATCCATTCTTTTTCAGATTCTTTTCCCACATAGGTTATTACAGGATATTGAGTAGAGTTCCCTGGGCTATACAGTAGGTCCTTGTTGATTATCTATTTTATATATAGTAGTGTGTATATGTTCATCCCAAACTCCTAATTTATCACTTCCCCCCCCCATGTTTCTCTTTTCGTTACCATAAATTTGTTTTCAAAGTCTGAGTCTGTTTCTGGTTTGTAAATAAGTTCATTCATATCATTTTTTTTAGATTCCACATATAAGTGATATCATATGATATTTCTCTTTGTCTGACTTACTTCACTTAGTATGATAGTCTCTAGGTTCACCCATGTGGGTGAAAATGGCATTATTTCATTCTTTTTTTGGCCGGATAATATTCCAATTTAGTATGATTAAATGAAGTTATGCATGAAAGTGTTCTGAACAGTGCCTCTCAGATTGCAAATCCACTGCAAATCATTATTCATATCTTTTTTTTTTTTTGTGGTACGTGGGCCTTTCACTGTTGTGGCCTCTCCCGTTGCGGAGCACAGGCTCCGGACGCGCAGGCTCAGCGGCCATGGCTCACGGGCCCAGCCGCTCCGCGGCGTGTGGGATCTTCCCGGACCGGGGCACAAACCCGTGTCCCCTGCATCGGCAGGCGGACTCTCAACCACTGCACCACCAGGGAAGCCCTATTCATATCTTTTGCATTGTCCCTCGTTTCTTCGCCTCTACTGAAACCTGGTTGATATTTCAGGGTTAATACTTCATTTGAGGCTTTCAAGTGAAGCTCTGGACTTCGGGCTTTCTCTTGGCTCTACTCTCTGGAGCCCATGGAGCTCTTGAATCCCCCCATACCCTGTCGGGGGCTGGGATCCCAGATCCCCACATATGGGAGTCAGGCTAGAATTATAACTATTTTTTGCAAAGGGAGTGGAATAAATAAGACAGACATAAACATAATTTAGTAAGAAATATGCTCAGATTTACTTTGTAGAGTTAAGTTGATTAACATGTAGGGATGGGGAAAAGTCAGTATTAGGAAGCTAGTAAGGTGGGTTTTGCAGTATTCCAGGTGAGCTAAGGCAGTAATGATTTGGATGAAGCAGTGGGAATGGATTTGAAGGATATTTTGAGGGTAGGATGGACAAGGATTGGTGACTGAGGAAAAAGAGTGGATGAGTCAATGAAAAATTAAGAATTTAACACATCACCTTTTAATTTTTCCCCCTCTATCCATTTGGCTGTGCGCCACTAAAAGAACAAGAACTGTCTTTATTTTTATTAAAATTCTCAGTGGTCAGCATAGTAACTGATACACACTAGGGATTCAGATACTACTTGTCAAATAATTCTAGACCCAACTTACCTTTGCGGTTTCTGAGCCCTTAAATAGATGTGTCATCTTAGCCAGTCACACCTTCTGCTTATCGTCTTCGCTGCTTCTTAAAGCTTGAAACTCCTTCCTTTTACATATGGTCAACTCTTGCCATATCTTCAGCCCAACAAGAACCTTCTGCTTTTAGACGTTTTCCAGAGACTCGATGAACCATGGTAATCTCTTTCTTCCAGAGTCACAGCACTGCTTATCTTTACTGCATCTTTCAAGAATACTCAATGACAACGCTTCCTATTTATCTAATATTTGCAAAGTCATTTAACTCTTCAGAGTAAACGCTTGTCTCCTGAATTGAATTTGGAGATTCTCAATTCTAGGAACCACATCCGTATTTCTTTCATCCACCTTTCCCACCACTCCTACCCCATAGAATGGGTAGCACAGTAGTAATATGTGAATAGTAGCTACTATTCACATCGTCATTCTAAACACTCAGGTTACATTTTTTAACTTCTTAAGTGAGCAGTTAGAAAAAGTATTTAAGATGAGAAATCCCTGACTTTCCAGCAGGACTTGGTAAAACACTGTCAGAGATTGCACTTCCCTTGCTTCTAGGCATGCCCTAATCTCCCATGAGAGATGAGAATAATTTGAGGCTTGGGTTTGGAGTTTAACTGGGACAGCAATGACTGCCCCACCCACACAGAGGTCATCAGTCTAAATCCCCTAGTTCTGTGACCATAGCATCCTCAAGTCCACATGTACAGAAGTAAAAGCCAACGGTCCAGTTGCCATGGTGGAGAAAAGAGCTGTTACGGGAACTTTGAGTCATCAGCAGTTCTCAAGTCAGGTTCTTGCCAGAATGTAGATCTTCAAAGGTCAAAGCAAAGGTTCTGGAGGCAGGATCCAGCCCCCATGATAGAAATACTGGTAGTAACTATGGGGTAGGGGTGAGGATGGTTAAAGGACCAACCTAGCAGGCTGGGTCTCAGGATTTGCTTCAGACTCAGCGGGGGATTGGAGTGTTAAATAGATCCGCAGGCAAAGGAAAGTTGTGGTTCAGTAGACCAAGCACGGATGATGGGTATTAGATGAAGTGTGAGAATTGCAGGTTAATGCTCATGAGGCATCTAGGTCTCTGTTCATGCCAAGCATAAAATAGCAAATGATTCCCAATCCAAATTTCACTCTTGGGAAGAGAGGGAGTGCCTCGTACCCTTCCAGAATCAGCTGTCATTGCATCCAGGAATAGGGAGGAAGAGAATTGCTGAGTCTGAGTCTTTGGACAGGAGGCTTTTTTGTCTATAATGGTTAGGATTTTTTTGGTTCCAAGTAAGAGAAATAACTAAAACTTACACAGGTAAATTTATTGGCTCATGTAAATGAGGAATTCAGAGTGAGGATAAGTTTCAGGGCTGGTCCTATTCAGTGGCTCAGTGGCGTCATCAAGGGTCCTAGAGCAGGCACTATTAGTTTGTACACAAGAGCCGCTTCCTCTCCTTTGTTAACAAAACCCAACAATGTTCCATTGCCAGGAGGTGAATCATGATTAGTGTAAGTCAATCCTAAGGGGGAAATATAGTAAAAGAGAAAGTGCTTTCTGCCTGCCTTTTTCTTTCTGCTTTGGAGGCTGGTTTGAGAGCATGATGTTTGGAGCTACCACAGCCATCTTGTGACCATGAGGCAACACATAAAGCCAATATGCAGCTGATGGCAGAGTAGTAGACTGGATATAAAGATCCTGTGTCCTCGATGAAACCACTGAGCTGCTGCACCAAACCTGGACTTGCTCACCTTGAGATTTCTCATTATGTGAGATCATTATTTAAAGTCCTATGAGCTGGGTATTCTGTTACTGGCAGCTCCAAGAAATCCTAACTGATACATATTGGGTTTTCTGTCTTTCTGTGCTCTGCTGTTCTCCATGTCAGTTTTATCCTTTGTGGCAGCAAAATGACTGCAGCTTTGTGTCTGTGGACCACGTGGTCCAGAGGTGAAAGAACACTTTCAGTAGTCCAGCACCCCAAAGTCCCGAGAGTCACCTTGATTGGACCAGCCTAGGTTGTCTACTCAGCCTTGCACCAATGATGGTAGTCAGGAGTATGGAATGCATTGATGAGCTTATGCTATTCAGGGTCTGCTCCTGGAATGAGAGACAGGTCAGGTTCAAAACAAAATCTGGATTCTTTTAGCAAATGCTGTCAGTACCTTGTTCATCTCCCCTAGACCCACCTTGGGGATCACCTCCATCTTTGATGGACAGCTTCCATATACACTAAAGGTTTCCTACCTTAAACACCTGTAACTCTCTGCTGTGGGTATTCTCTGGCCAGGGGAGCATGGTAGAACTACTAGGAATTGACCAATTTCCAGAAGCAACCCTCAAAAAGGAAGGGATTTGGTGGGTAAATACTCCTCTAGGTTTCTTGGCCCTTAATGGGACAATTCCAAGTTATTTTCTATACCTGGCCCATCCAACACAGTAGCTAGCCACATGTGACTATTTAAATGTAAATCAATTAACATTAGATAAAAGAAAGATACAGTGTCTAAGTCACACTAGCCTCATTTCAAGTGCACAATAGTCACAGGTAGCTAGTGGCTGCCATATTGGACAGGGCAAATATATAACATTTCCATCACAGAGAAGTTGTTTTTGTTTTTGTTTTTTTTGGTTTTGGACAATGGCATTCTATACAATCTCTTAGGGGGTCCTTATCAGAAGAGCACCCATTGACCATTTATTAATTCATCCCTTATTGGTCTTCCTCCCTTTCCTATTTCATTTCCTCACTCTCACTGAAGCTTCCAAATAAGTTTCTTGCCCCCAAATCCTTGTCTCAGGGTTTACTTTTTGGGGAGCCCTACTAACACAATACCCTCGGGATGAGAAAGGGGATACAGGATGTGGTTGACTACCGACAAGACAAGTGTCCTCCACAGCCTTGCTACTCAAAGTGTGGTCCATGGACAGGAACTTGTTGGCAAAGCAGAATCTCAGGCCCCACTCCAGGCCTGCTGAATCAGTATTGGCCTTTTAATAAGATTCCCAGGTGATCTGTATGCACATTGAGGTTTGAGAAGTCCTGATCTATGAGTTCCTTAGATAGAGAGGGGGGAAAAAAGAAAGACCTGATAAAGTATAGCCACACAACTATGACAGCCATTTAAACAGAAATTTTTTTTGCCTGAAAGCCCCAAAAGGTGTAAGCCATCATCTTTTATTTCAGGACTTCAATGTCTTTACCAATGTTTGAATTTTTTTTTTCATTTTTGTTTTGAGGGTCTTGTGATCCACTGGCTTGAGGTCCCCTTATCTTTATGGGGGCCACGATCTCAGGAGAAAGGCTCACTCTGTCCTTTAAATTGATCTCTTTAGCACTGATGTTTCCTCCCTGTCTGCAGAGGGGCTTTGGGTCCCCAGTTGAGCATTTTGTCATAAGGTGATCAGGGTGCTATATACCTGGCAAGGTTTTCCTCTGATGGACTTTCACAGTCAGTGAGTGAATAAACTCTCTCTCCTAAAGACAGTGGGATTCTCCATCTAGAACCAAATTTGTTCTAATGAGCTGGCTCTGAGGTTTTCAGTGGCAAGTTTTCTGGATGTTAATAATGCTATTTTGAGAATACCTGTACCTTGCCTGCTTAATGAACACGATGATGGGAACGTAAACTATTTTTTTTTCCACTCGGAAAGACTTCATCCCCATTCTCTGTCTCACGTCTCAATTCTAGACTTGCTTTGTTTTTAGTTAAATTATTTTCAAATCACATTTCCATTAGTGTTAATTTAGTGGCTTTTGCAATGTTCTTTAATTCTTCAGCTAGCAAGTAGCTTGTTCCCTGCTTAGCCCTGATGGAGGCATTCTGTTCTGCCCAGGAATGTCTTTTGATTATTGGCCTCAATGACAGAGAAGAGTTTCACACCCAGTGCTTAAATTTACATCTGAAATGTGTCTGGATATGACATCTTTTGTAGATATTTCTGCAGTATTGGTTAAAGGATAATTAGGTTTCTCCACATCTGTGCAACCTGAGTGCTGTTTGATTCTTGACCCTCATAAAAGACAGCTTAACCTTATTTACTGGTAAGATTGGGAAATATATTATGTGATGGCTAAGGATTTGGAAGCTCTGAGAATTTGATTGCTAGATATTGAAGTCTACAAAAAATTGGCGGCAAATTTATGTATGGTCAGGGCTGATATTCAGTTGTTTTGACAAACATTACTTGTTAAAATATTGAAATCCTTCCATATCGGCTGTTAAGTGTCCCCTCCCCCACCCCACCATTCCAGCTGTACCCTGCCTCGTCACCCCAGCTGCCACTGCCCTCCCCAAGGAATCCACACCCCTCCACCCCCACCCCATCCTCCCACCTCCACCTTTTCACCAGAGCCCACACTAAAGATTTAATACCTGGCCTACCAGGTGCTTCTGATCTTGAGGAGACAGCAGTGAGTGGAGGCTTGCAGCAAGATCTTAGTTCCCTGCCCAGAAACTGAACCTGGGTAGCCTGGGTGAAAACCAGGAATCCTAGCCATTAGACCAGCAAGGGCTGGAGGCTAGAAGCAAAGTTCCCCTGGCTCTTGCACCTTTTGAAAGCAAGAATATTTCAAGGAGGCAAAAACTGTAAAAACAGGTACAAAGTTTATTATTTGAGACACAGCACAATAAGTGGGAGCGCACACAGAGAAACGGTTTATTTAAGACAGAAGCAAGGCAGAGATACACAGCCAGAGAGAAAAGAGTATGAGCATCTTCTCTAATGAGGCGGAGAGCCCCAGAGAGTTGATCAAATCACTTATATAGAGCAGTTCTTCCGGGTCTTTGTTTGCCTTTGGCCAATTATCTCACTTCTTTTTCCACACCTGACCTTTCCTAGGTCCCTCTCTGACATGCATGCACATCTTTTAGCCAAGATGGATTCCAGTGCAGAGGCCTATGGGAAGGTTGACAACACCCATTATGGTGTGGCACCCCCTCCCTTTTGACTCCCAAGGAGACTTTCTGCGCATGTGTAGTCAGGGAGGTCTCCTTGACCTCAAGAATGAGAAATATGTGGTCTCTTTATCTTTTATCCAAGCAGGACTCAGCTCCTCCTTGCTCCTGTCATCATCTTTATCTTGGAGTATCTGTCCACAGGGCACAGATTCCAGCTACTCAGCCTGGGGCTCATCTATCTCCTGCCTCACTTCCAGGACTCTCGTCTATTGCTAGTGCCCCTATGGCTGGCTTACTTCCCATAAGTTGGTTGGCGGATGCCCTGCTGCATAGGTTGCTTAAAAACTTTTCATGTCACCCCTGTGAGGATGCATTCATCTTGCTACCTAGCACTTGAAGAACATTCAAAACATTCAGAAAACAGCCCTAAAATCTTAGAAGGGAGGTTCTATTTGGAATAGTAAAAATAATTGGGTTGACTTACAGATGGTGACAGTATCTGGCCACTTTCATCTCAATTAATGCAATATTCCTTTTTCTGTTGTATATCTTGGAAGCGAGAGGAGTGCGGCGACTAAACTCTTGACTCATGAGTCAAAATGGGACTCTGGTCTTTTAAGACTTAATGCCCGATTTGCCTCCAAACTTTGCACCCTGCTCTTAACTTGTTTTTAGATTCCAGTTTCATTAGTACCCAGAAAATGAGACTTGGAAAAACGGAGGTGAGAGCAGGTTTTCCTTCTTCCTCTTTGAGATGCTTTTAGGGCCCCCTAGTGACTGTTTTGAGACAGGTTTCTTACGATTAGGTCTCCTTGACCCTGATTTTAAAAAAGAGACCTTTCTGAATCTCTCCCGTGACAAGTGCAATAACTGTGTGGAGACAGATAACAGTCGGTATAGAGGGCTCAATATATTTTCACTTCTCAGTTCTTAGCAAAAGCAGTGCAGATTCCTGAGAAATAACAGACATATCACCTTACATATTTTATTCTGCATTCCTCATACTATATTATGTCATGGCTGAAATCCTTTGAAGACATTTATATCCGGTTTGTGTCAAAGGGCTATATAATTCATAGACAAGTACATCCTACTTTTGGAGATATAGATAAAATCTTCTGCTGGTGGGGCAAAGGAATTCTTTCAGTGTGGGGCTTGACGCAATAGTAACTAACAGAAAGGTTCCGTTTGTGGAATCATTGTGTGGCAACATTCCTGTCTTTTACAGCATGAGATATTCCACTGACTTTGAAACACTGCAACACTTAATTGATAGAACGGAGCTTTTACACCTTTAAGGTGGTTATTGGCTGATGCAAGTAATTTTTGTGAAATCCCTGAATAATGAATACATCTTCAATGTATCTTGCTGACCAGGGTGACTATTGTTCCCTCCCCGACCATGGGCGTATTTGTCTTTATAAAATCCAATGTCGAGAGTGCACTACACTTCGGGAATTATAATGGAGATGTTCAGTTTCCACATGCTTGTCTTTTAGTTTCTGATGTTATTCCATTATTTTCTCCTTTGCTTGTAAATTTCAGGTCTCTCCTTCCTCAGTCACATTAGCCTTATTAATAGGCAAATGTATTGTAATAATGTATTTTACACCACTAAGGAAGTGAAGCAAAGCAATGAATAAAAAGAAAGCCCAAATTCTTGCCTTAACTTTACCCAGTTCCGGGGCAGGGGTTGGAGTAGGGGAGGAGGAATAGAGTTGGAAGCAAGGACAGTCGGCCGCAAAAAAATAAAAATGATCCCCTTGTTTTCAGCGCGTTCTAGAACAGAGCTGCACGTCACAGGAAGAAAGGAGCAGCTTTGGAGCTAAAAGGCTTGGCATTAAACTTTGACACTTTAATGGTCTCTAGGATATTAGATAATATTTTATCATATAACGTTCTTCTCCGACACGGTAATGGCATCAAAACCAGACAAGATCTCCCGTCCCTGCAAACGTGCAGGGTAAGCCTCATCCCTGCAGAGATAGGACAGCAGGACCCCAGCTTCGCAGTTAACTTATCCCGAAGCTCCAATGCAAACGTTTTTTACTTCTTCGCCGGGGACGCTGTTGTGCAAACGCTACCTTCTTTTGGCGTTCTCCTCGGCTCGGTGTGCCACTGAGATTAGGTAAACAGCGCTCCAGAGCCGGGGAAGAGCGGATGGTGGTGGTGGTGGGGTAGTTGGGGGGTGTGGGGTGGGTGGGTTGGGGAGTCGTTGCTTAAAGGGGCTGGAAGAGAGCGGATGGGGGAAGGGTCCCGGCTGGGTCAAGCTAAAGGCCGTGAGCCGGGTTATTTAGGCAGGAGCCAGGTCCGGAGGGGAGCGAGGGACGAACCTCCGAAGCACTTAGGTCAGCGCGGCAGCCCGAGCTCGGCGTCCTTTTCTTACGCACCCCCTCGCTTCCCCACCCTTGCACTTTATCTCTTTTTGCATCCTTCCCCTGCTGCTTCTAAGCACTAGGGTGGGCTTCCCGCTGCCTCCTCGGAGTCCAAGGGCTAAGAAAGCCGGCGGCCCGCCCGGCTGGGGAGAGGTGGGGACCCGGGGGGAAGGGGACCCCAGAAGCCCTGGGACCGAGCTGACCAAAATCCCGGGAGCTGGATTACACGCCGGAGCTCCGGTCTCCCAGAGTTGTCCATCCCTCTGCGTCCTCTTTCTCTCCCTGCCTGTGCTTTCTCCTCCTCTGGGTTTTCTCTCCAGGCGTCCTCCTTCCAGCCACTCTCACACGCCCTCCCCCTTTGCCCGGACAATTTCACTCACTCCTTCCTATAGGGGACTCTCGGCGCCCCACCCTCGTCTTTAGAATTGGGAGGCTGGAAGTCCATTCAATGGGATATATTATGCTCAGGGTTCTTGTGCCGGGAGGGAAAGAGCAAGAATGAAATCGTAACAGGGAGGGGGCGTGCTGTGCGTGCCTGGGGTGTGTGTGTTGGGGGCGGGGGGGGGGCAAAAAATGCAGTTTCCCCGAAGAATAAGAAGCCTTGGACCAGATTCTTGAATACGTAGCCCCACATGATGCTGTCAAAGCCCTTCAACGTGGCTTCTGGCAGCCTCAGCCTGTCCCATACTCTGCCCACCTTCGAGAGAAGCGGCGACCCGAGTAGAAGTGGAGGCGGGGAAACTTCCTACTTCCCACGACGGCTGTTTTGTACAAGGAAGAGTGGACAGTCTGCATAGCCTTGCGAGCCTGCAAGAGTCTCTACGGCAGCAGCTGCGGACCCGTCCCGCTTCCCTTCCCCCTCTTTCCGCGAGGCTCGCCAAGCCCGAGGCGGCCGAGAGCAGCAGGGGTGGGGGGAGAAAGGCGGGGAGCTCCCAGCTTGCACGCTTTCATCCCGACCCGGGCCAAAATCCCGGCTCCGGGTGTTGCTTCTGCCTGCGTGTGAGCGAGCTGAAGAAGTAGAAAGGAGGAGCCTTGCCGGGGGGCGTGGCCTAGGCGGGGGCGGCCTCTCGGTCCGCGCGGCTGAGGCGCCTGCCATTGGCCGGCCGCGCAGTCACGGGGTGGGGGCGGGCGCCGAGGCGGGCGCCGGCCCCGCCCCCGCTCGGAGCTTGGCCCGGGCTCGCGGTCCCCCCCGGCTGCACAGACATGACACAGACACACTGTCACTGCAGCTGCTGAGCGAGCCCGGCGCTTTAGGCACGCGGCGGCGGGGCCAGCCCGAACCCAGGACCCCAGAGCTCGCCCGCCCGCCAGCCCCCCCCGCCGCCCCCCGCGCGGCGGCCCCCGCCTGCCTGGGCGCGGGAGGCGGGGATCGCTCGCCGGCTCCGGCCAGTGGCGCCCGGCTGCCGGCGGCGGCTGCAGCAGCCGCCCGGCTCCCAGTGCCGGGCGCTCGGGGAAGCCGGCGCGTTTCGGAGGCGGCGGCGGCCGAGGCCGGCGAGCGCTCCCGGCGGCACCGGGGCCGCCCTCCTCGGTTCCCTGCACGCACCGCGCTGTGCTCCGCCTCCGCTCCGGTGACCTTCCCGGGGCGCCTTCCCCGGCCCCGCGCCCCCGGCCCCGCGCCCCAGGCCGGGGCGAGGCCCTCTCCAGCGCTTCCTTACCGAGGAGCCGCGGGCGGGCGGCGCAGGCCCGGGGGGAGGGGTCGCCGAGGCCGGCTGCAGCGCCCCCCCGCCTCCGCGCTCTGTGCTCGGCCGGGCCGGACCGCCGCTCCCCCACCGCCGCGCGGGAGCCCGGGCGCCCGAAGCTGGGGGCGCGGCCGCGGTCGCCTAGCCGGGCTGGGAGCGGGCAGGCCCTGCCCTGAAGGGGCGAAGCGGCGGGGAGCGAGGGAGGTGGAGCCGGCCCCGGCGGCCGTCCGGCGTCTCTCCCAGCGCCCCCTCCCCGGGCTCAGACCGAGGGGAACCCAGGCCCCTGCCCATGCGGGGCGCCCCCGGCTCTGTAGAGTCCCCGGGGCAGGGAGCAGCTCCAGGCAGCAGCGCCGGAGGGAGAGGAAGACGGGACTGTGCTCAGCTCCGGCGGCCCGGACCTTCCCCGTCGCGTTTGGAGGCGGGGGCCGCCCCGAAGTCTGCGCTTGTCACCGCCGCTTGGACTAGGGCAGCGCCTGCTGGGACCCCGACCCGGAACCCTCTGCGCCTCGTAGGTGGCAGCGCCGCGGCGCCACCCACCTGCTCCGCGGTCTCCTTCTGCCTGGTGGCAGTCACGGCCAAGGTAGGAGCCCCGGGGGTGCGAGAGAGCCGCCGCGGGGGCGCCCTGGTGAGCGGTGTCGGTCAAGTTCTCCGAACCTGTGGCTGGTACCCCCTGTACTCGGAATGCTGGCGAAGAGGGAGGGAGTGAGGGCACAGCTTCTGCCGCCTGGGCCCGGAGCCCTGGAAAGGCTGGAGGTAGAAGTCGCCGAGTTTCTGATGTCCCCCAGGACCCGTCCCAGGGCCTGCCCTGCTCCTTAGGCTCACGGGCTGCCGAGAGCGAGGAGGAGTTTCCCGTTAACACCAGGAGGCGATGTCGACCTCCCTCCCCCGCAGCTTGCTGGCTGTGAGCACGTGTGCTTTGGGGGAACCTGCTGTGTTTAGAGCTGTCCTTTGGGCAGTCCCCACCTGCCTTTCCTGGCGTGATGCTGTGAAGAACTTTTCTTTGCTCCTTGTCGCAGAGTCGAGGCCGATTTGGGGTGAGAGCCACAGCTTGCGAGTCCGTCTATTGGACAGAGCAGTTGGGTGGCAGCGATAGCAGTAGAGAGGAAACCCAACCAGTGCCAGTCCTACTGGACAAAGCTGCTTGTGATGAGTGGTCACTGGGTAGCGATCCAGACAGTCTTGTGAAAGTCATTGTTTCTGAAGGGTGGAGTGACTGACTCTGAAGTTTGTGCATCCTTAAGTTATTTTGCTCAGTGCCTTATTACTGTCTTTAGAATTTTACTCTTAAGGAACCTCAGTCCTGCAAGCCTACCCTTGCCCGTTTGAAATTTATTAAAACGGTGAGCTTTCCCTGGAACGATCTGATTTTAAATGGGTCACTTAGGAGGGAACAGATTGTCTCTCCTGCACTGAACCATCCCCCCGGGTGACCCTGTTTAATGGGGATGGATTTTTTCGTCCCTGAGCTGATGTACCTCGGTTGAGCAGGTTTTTGCTGAATTCTGAATCTGTGAATTTTGTCACTCAGTCCATTAAAATGATCTCCCAAGGGAGCAAAATAGCAACTTACACTTCGCGTGAATGTCACAGGAAGTTTTACAGGGTCTTATGTAAGTGCCGCAAGAGAGGGCTCAGGCTTCTGCTTCCTTCATGGGCTGGGGGTGGGGATGGGGAAGGGGTGGCAGGTGGACGTTCCCCTTCCCTAAATGCAGGTGCCATCCCTCTCTGGCACTGGTGGAAATCCAAAGTGCTTATTCACTCCCTGCCAGTATGCAGTCACTTCAGGTTAATTTTCCTCCTCGCCTCTCCTGCCTTACCACCTCAGGAGTTAGCTTTGGTAGACTTAAGATAAGGGAAGGTTCTAAATTAGGAAAGGAACACGTGGAGGTTTCTCTTCTCATGTCTCACAAAAGGGTGACATGAATGAATTACTCACAGGCATGGTGGGTCCTCACTGGGGATTAAAAAAAAAAAACAACTGGCTTGAAGGTTTCACACATCTCTTAGTGTACCTTTGTTTTTCAGGAGTACACTTTAGTGAAAATTGCTTGAGGGAACACACATTTATCGAGCCTGGCCCTGTTAATTCCAAACTGGGAAGAGAACTACTTGGAACAGAGAGGCAAAATCGTTAAGATTTAGATCTTAGTGGGTTTTCGAGAATGGCTGGGAAAGGAAACCAGTCTCCATAGTGGTATAGAGAGGTTTTTAAAGAAAAGATGGTATCGCTCTGGAGTGGGTGGAAGGTGCCAACAGGTATAGGCCCTCTGGCGTCACTGGATGAAGTGTGCTAGGTTGGGGGTTAACTTTTTGGCGTGAGATAATGCAGATTCCTTTGCCTTTTAAAACATAACTAGAAGGGCCTTGGGAATGAAATGAAAGGTTTTTCCATCTCATCGTAGGTCCCAGGAGTGCTTCCACCTCTTGGGAAGGAGGTGAAGGTTTCCTGTGGTTCTGGGTTCCTGAGCTGTGCTTGAAAGTTGATGCAGGAGTGTCTCCATCCTTCAGCCACCTACAGTGTCAGGACACTAGGGGGGACTAGTTTTCTATTCCACCACTGAAGAACCTGTGTTACAAAAGGCTGTGGTTTGTCTTGAAGGCTCAGGAACCTAACTTTTTGCTACCCAATGCATGCTTGCACTAATGAGGGGATTCCGAACGCTTAAGCGATGGGCCTGCTTACATCTGAAGTGTCATTTGGGCAGCTCAGAACAGGTTAACTGCAGAGCATTATGTGAGACTGAGCAGACTCAGTGATAGTCTCTAAGTAAGTGAGGGCTATAAATTTTGGGGAGACAGAACCTCCTGCAAACTCCATCCTTTGGGTATTAGACCGTGCTAACTCTAAGTTCCCGGGGGTTTGTAATCAAAACTCCCCCCTTTGGTTTTTGGGCTGCACATCTGCCATCTTCATAAAATCATGCTGCCTCCATTCTAGATGGAGTCTAGAACTGACTCCATTAAACTTAAAATTTCTCACTGTTGGCCCCTTAAAAGCACATACCTTGTATGTATACAGATGTAACATTTGGCAGTGTGGTTGCACTTTCATCTCAGATGCTCTCTCTGCACTTTCAACGGTATTAAATCATTAGTGTCTAGGTGTCTTCCAGCAGAAATTGAAGATAATTCTATTTCCGCTGAAGAACAAAGCCGCATGGCCCAGGCTTACCCACTGTGGCCAAGTCTTATCAAAGCTGACTCCAGAGGTGGGCAGACAGGAAAGGTTGGAGAAAGAGTCTAAGAAGAGACTACCTAACTCAGAATACTGGCACGAAGAGAGGCAGATGTCAACAAGATTTAGGACTTCCTGGATTCTTTTATATATATATATATGTATATATATATATTTTTTTTTTTTTTTTTTTTTTTTTTGCGGTATGCGGGCCTCTCACCGCCGCGGACTCTCCCGTTGCGGAGCACAGGCTTCGGACACGCAGGCTCAGCGGCCATGGCTCATGGGGGCCCAACCGCGCCGCGGCACGTGGGATCCTCCCGTAATGTGGGATCCTCCTGGAACGGGGCACGAACCCGTGCCCCCTGCATCGGCAGGCGGACTCTCAACCGCTGCGCCACCAGGGAAGCCCAAGACTTCCTGGATTCTTAAAGACCCAGTGCAGCATATAGAGTTAGACTCAGCGTTTGGATCTGTGCACCTGCATGCGTTATTACATTTCCTAGAACTCTGGAGTCTGGTAGACTGCATTTGTGATCCTTTACTCATATGTACAGTGCATATTTAGGGAGTTTGAGGAGACCTTTTGTTGTGGCATAGGGAAGTGGTCAGCATAAAGCTTTATTTCAGCTATCGAAGGCTTTGTAGGTTGATTCTCATAGGTGCAGTACAGCTAAGGGGTTAGAGATTGGAACAGGAGAACACTATTAAATTTTCCATTGAGCATCAGCTAGTGAAAACTGGTCATGGGGAATTTATATACTGTGATCTTAAGGCATGAATGAAGTCTTATGAATTTTAAGGAAGCCACATGGCAGAGGTGGAGGAAGAAAGTGACGCAGGATCCTGGCCTTCCTTAGGGTCCATGAATAAGGTGAAGGTGTCTTTGCAGCCAGAGATTCTCAGAGTGGGGAGCACGTGGGGCCAGGGCTGTAAGACCCAGGGGACTGAGAACTCCAGGCACCCTGCCATTGACACCCCTTGGAGATACAGCCACCTCACGGGATCTGCTAGTGTTGATGAGGCTTTGCGGTTCTGCTCCAGAGTATTTGACATTGAGAGGTACTCAGGTCCTCTGTTCCTCCCGGACCACACTGACATTCGGAGAGACTTTTCTCCTTTTAACTTAGTAAGTAACAGCTGAATGTCTATTATGTGACAGATGCCATGCTCTGTGTAGAGGCTGCAGAGGGTCCACAATTAGTTTATAGTCTTTTGGGGGCAGGCAGATGTTGAACCATTGCTGTGAACTGCTCACGTACAGGTTTGTTCAAAGTAAAACCTTGAGTTTGCCAGGATAGTAGAACAGGAGGGAATCCCATGCAGAAAGAACAGCATGGAAACCTTAAAATATGTAGTGTGAATGGAGAACAGTCAGTAGTGTGGCTGGAAGAGGGGCTGTTCTGGAAGAGGAAAGCTTGGTGTTAGCAGGGAAATAATTTAATAGGATTCCTAGTTTCATGCTCTGTGTATTCAAGCCCTGGCAAGAACGGTGGCTGGATAAGGTCCAAGAGTACCAGTTGATTATCCCACATTGTTATTACAAACAGAAAAGGACATTTTCTTTTTTGCCCTTTATCCTTCTACATATAGCATTTTGCCTGTTCTTTAAAAAACTATTAGCAACGCAAATAAAGAAAGGGTCCCTTATCAACCCGAAGTCTGCCCTCTTGTGTATGTGAATTACATCTGGGGCTTTCATTAGGTGATTATGCAGCAGTGGGAGAAATGACAGAGTTACCTGACAAATGATAGAGTGGCAGAGGGACACAAATTTTTCCCTGTGAGAGTGTATTCTATTTTGTCATATTTACTTCTGGGTAAAGTTATGGCTGCAGTTAACATTTGAACAAGGTTCTTGTGTTTGAATCATTTCAGTTCTGGCCTCAACTTTCTTTGCTGTTGGAAAAGGAAGAGTTTTATAGTTTTGAGGATGGGTGTGGGCCTGCCTATGTGTGTGTTTTGTGGAATGAGGAAACTATGAAGTAAGGAAGAGATGCAACGATGTAATGGCCAGAGGATATTAGAGAGAATGGAAAACTGCAGTTGTTAGAGCGATCCCCAGGGTCAAATATATTTAGTTTTTCTGAAACAGGAGCCAGGAGGGCAGTGGAGGTAGAAGAAGCCCCAGTGTGTGTGTGTTTGTTTTGTCTCTGTCATCCTTCCCTGAGTTGAGTTGACTGGTAGGCAGGGTGGTATAAGTAAAATTTGGAGATCTGGGTTCTCATCTTGCATCATCCTCTGCTAATTTGCTGTGTGACCTTAGGATACGTCTTGACCTCTCTGGGCTTCAGGTGCTGTCTCCAAACTTCAGTGCGTTTTTCGTCTTGTAACTAGGAATGTAGAGGCTCAGAGATAGGGCTTGCCTAAGTTAGTGGCAAAGCTCAGACTATTTAGGTTTTCTAGCTTTCCAGCTCTGAAATGGGAAGAGGCCTGACCAGTTCCAAGGTATACTCTACCTTGAAATATCAGACACTACAAGTATGCAGTGCTGAAGAGAAGAACCACAAAGTCTTTTCTGTGTTGGTTGTAGATTCCGTAGACTTGTAGACTGCATTAGAACTTCTCTGATACCTTAAGCCATTCATAAGCAGCTGGGCTTGCTTGCTAACTTCTTCTGTATTATGGGAACCAGTGGGTTTGGGAATGTTACCTACTCTTTGAGAACTGCTTGCGATGATGTGCTTTGTGATAAAAAGCAGTGCTGAAAATTTTAATTGTTTCCAAATTAAGTTAATGAAAGCTGAGTTGAGCCTGTGGGATTCTGCAAAGCCTGGGCTCTAACAGGGAAAGGGGAATCTTCTCATTTTGCCAGGGAGGTTACCTCGTAGGGGGAGCTGGGGGGTGAGTGTGAAGGGAGGGATGTTGGGAAGAAAAACAGATTCAGAAAAGCAATTGTGTAAAAGTACGAGTCAGGAAAATTGCAAACCGACTTAATTTTATGCCACCAAATTTGTGTTGCTAGAGAGAAGCTTCCTCACCATTCTGGCACTGATGCTGTCCTGGGTGGAGAGGGCAGTGCTTATTGGAAAGAGGAGATTTGAAGTTAAGTACAATTATAAATGTAAGGTTTGTGACGTTATTATTTCAACCTTGAAGGTAAGCATAGGAATGCCCTGTTTTAGGAGAATTGGGAGAATTTGGTTTTCACTCTTCAACTGTTTATTCCATAATTGAAGCTAAGTGTAAGAATGCCCTATTTTAGGAGAATTTGGCTTATAAATCTTATTTTAAAAGCAAATAATTTAAGAGAAGTAATTGTTTGGGGTACAAAAGGAGTTTTATTTTACAAAAAGGATTCATAGCAAGCATCTTTTTAATAGCTAGTCCCTTAATTGTATTTCAGGTTATTTGATTAACGCAATCATGGTGGATGCTTTTGGGAGCCTTACCTGTTACAGAAAACCAAGGGTTTTTCAAATATAAACTGTTCCATGTTTTAGTAAATAACTCAGCAGGTTCACCTGCCAAGGAGCCTAATATTGAACTGTGTTACAGAAAGAAGGACAGTAGTTATATAAACTTTGTAACCACTGACAGACCACATGGTGTTACTTTGCTCACTTACTTACTGGGGGCAGGTTTCTGGTTTAACCACTGTTCATCCTGGAGATTGCAGTCGTAAGTACCACCTGCATGAGTTCCTCAATCACCCTCACATTCTGCCTCTAAGGATATATCAGGAACAGAAGTGGTTTAAAAAGGAAATCAGGTAAGCGTTTCCAGGATTCTGAGTTTTCCTAGTTTCAGAGACATGGAATTAATTTTGTTCCGCCTAAGTATATGGTAGAGGCGATATGCATGAGATGTTTACAGGAAAAACCCTCGAAATTGTGCTCGCTCACGAAATATCTAGGGCTTTTGGTTTTTTTTGTTCCTTCATCGCTTGTGAAAGTTTCCAAAAAAGAATTGGTTCTAGGAATGAAAGAAAATGTAAGGCGTTTAAGGCTCCAGAGGTAATTTTGGGTAACCTGGAGTGGTAGATAATCACAGACTGGGGCTAGAATGGGAAGTGCAGCCTCACCCATGATTTTAGCCTCTTTCGTCGCATTATGGGGCTGCGCTTTGGACGCGCAGCAAACGCACATGGAGATGGAGCCCTGGCTACTGGGCGAGGCTTGCTCTTTAACAGAGTCCTTTTTTGACATACCCAGGCCAATCGGGAAGAAAGGACTTCTGATCTTTCCAGCTCTCCACGGTAGCATTAGAACTTAGGGGAATTTACAGCAGAACACAGGCATGCGGGGATTTCATTCTTCCTCGTTTTTTTTTTTTTTTTCTTTTTAATTTAAAATCAGTAGCGAATCCTGTGGACTCTTCAGTGTTATTAGAGACTGCCTTGATGCATTAAACACATGTTTGTTATTATTAAGGTTAACATTTTTGTGGCTGACTGGGAACCATCCCCTCCCTGCTTTTGTTTCCAGAACAGTTGCGTAGGTCCTTAATCTGCCAACACTGTTTGTGTACCAGCCTCCTCCACTGATGTCAGCTCTCATCTGGGAAGGGAATGGTATTTTGTGGTTGTCTGGGGAGCTAAGAGAGGCGCAACCCGAGTGATAAGCAGGAAGGGGCTTTTCTTGCTTCCAGGCATGGTGCCTGGTACCTAGTAGGTCTACACTGAATAAACAGTTGTGTCCACACAGAATGATTTGCGTTCCGAGTTGTGTTTCCAGCTCTGGGGTGGGGGTGTTGGGGAGGGAGAGGTGAGTGGATACCAGCAGACTCACAGCCTCGGACTCCTTCAGACCTCTCCCGAAAGCTGTTATTTTAAAAATGTGAAGGACATTTCAGATCAGCGAAATGAATTCTCTTAGGGATTCATTGTTGTGGTGCAGACATTGATGGCTTTGTAAAAAGGCAAGGAAAGTACAATCCTGGAATGCGGCGTGTATTTCCTTTCCTCTGAGTTTGTAGGGATTTTGACTTATCTGGCCTGGGAGGAGTGAACAGGCTCTAATGCTTGTTCGTGTGTGCATGTCAGGGCGCCTTGAAAAGCATCTTAAATACCTTAGGATGGATTGTGGGCTATGATCTTTCCGGCACCGGTGATGAATGTGCAGTGACTTAGATGTGGATCGGGCCAGGGCTCCCACGTTCAGAGGACGAAGTGGGCCCGAGAAAACAGGGGGGACTCGAGTGCTTTTCATCCAATAGGAAGGACTCTCCTCCTCTCTGCCATCTTGGCATCTTCTCCCCCTTCTCTGTTGGTGCGAATCCTTCCCACCTGGGCTTTGAAAGTACTTACGGATGCCTCCTCCATAAGTGGAAGGCAGACCTGTGATGTTGAGACAGCTCGGGGGCTGCAGGAGACCCTTGAGCCCGCTCGACCTTCATTTCACAGCTCTGGAAACTAAGGCTGGGGAGGTCAAATTATCCAGAGGGGAGGCAGATCCAGAGCCCCTGCTTCCTGACCACCTTATGTGGCCCAAGGCTCTGCTCTGCCTTCTCACACCCCCTGCTTTCTGGTTGTCTGTCCTCTGCTCCCTGCCCTTCCATCCAGCATACTCGCCTTCAGTCTTCTCCTCACACAGGTTCTTCGTGCTCTGCTTTTGTGCCAGGCGCTCTTCTGTTTGACCATTTTGTGTCATTTCATCTTTATGGTAACCCTACGAGGTGGGTGGTCTTACTCTTCCATTTTCCAGGTATGGAAGCTGAGGCTTGCCCAGGTCACACAGCTGTGGAGCGTGGAGCCAGGACTTGACTCACAGCTGTTCTGCCTCCTGTGTCTGCTGTCTCTGTGCTGACCTGGCCTCTAGTCAGAATCTCTGCTTCCTGCCTACAGGCCCCATACACTCTGTCTCCTTGATGGTATTGGTTAACGTCTACTAAGCCAGCATTCACTCATCCGCCAGCATTCGTGAAACTCCTGCCCTGAGAGGTGTCGGCTTGACATCAGGAACAGGGAGGTGAGGAAATCACCTGCCTGCGTCATCTAGTAGCCTCGTCTTGGTGAGGGAGGTAAATACTAATAAAGACATGGACAGGGCAGTGGGCACTGTGTCTTGGTAGCATTACGCTTGAGGGAGTCAAAGAAGGAGAAAGTATTAGATTGGGTCTTAGTGAATAGGAGCTGGAAGGATAGAGTGACAGGGAGCATCACCTAAAACACCGCAAAGGCCACGCCTGTTCCCTTCTACTTGGCATTGTCAATATCTGTATACTTTCCCTATTCTTTTCCTTATGTGTAAGTGCCTTAAGAAGCACTGGGACTGGGTTGCACCCATCCGGCTACACTTCTAGCACTTAGGAATCCTTCAATAAACACTTATTCAATTAAACTGAAAGCCTTCTGTCCTTGCCCTCAAGCAACATAGTTAGAGAGATTGGGGGAAAAAAAACATGTGTGAGAAGTTAAACAACGATAGAAGATTCAAGTGAACAGTTCAGAGCGACAATAGGAATGATGTGGCAGTGCAGGGAATGGTTGTGGATTATTGGAACCCAAAGTTGATGGGAAATCGGAGGCGGGAGCTTACTTTAGCTGCTTAAAGGCAGTGGAGGTAGGATTTGCCTTGGGTCCTTGGACCCAGGATGATTAAGATTTGAATGGAAGAGTTAAAGGGAGGTAGAGCAGCCAGCTAGGTTGATGAACGCACAAATATGAATTTTGGGGTTATAAAGTAAGTCGGCTTGGGTTTCCATTAGCGAGGAGCTGGAGATGAAGTTGGCAAGGTGGATTGGGGCTGTGGACTTTTGGAAGGCAGGACGACTTTCGATCTGGAGGATGGTGTACGCAAAGCTCTGTTTTAGGAAGATGAACCTAGTGGCAGTTTCGGGGCCAGATTGGCGTGGGGAGAGATGGTAGCAGGGAGGTCGCTGAACAGGCTTTTGTACTAGTTCGTATATGAAGTTCTAAAGGCCACTGAGCTAGAACTGGTACAGGCGGATGGACACAGAGGGAAGCTTTAGGATTTCCTCTGATCCCAGTCATTGGGACTGAAGTGCGAGATGGTTTTCATTGCCCACTGGGAAGCGTCACTGGGATAAAGTCTGCTTGTGACAGTAGCAGTAGTTCTTAGAATGGCACTTCCTCCCGTGGCTGGGCTGGGCGCGGGGATGGGGCTGGGCTGAAAATGTCCTCTCCGCAGCCTCTCTTATTGGGGGTTTGTTCAGATGAGCCCAGGGTGATAGAACAACCTTTTTACCTAGTCTAGGATGACACCCAGTAAGGGGTAGAATGTAGAAAAATTTTCTTTTCCTCATGAGTGGTTCCTGAAGCAGCTGCGGAGGGCCGAGAGCGAAATTATTGGAACTCTGACATGTGGGCTCCGGATCCACCTTAAAAGTGAAGCTGGGCCGTACTTCCCGTGACTGGTGGTGTGTCTCTGCCCGAGGAGGGCCTTGCTGAGAGATTACAGGACACACTTTTCAGAAACGTGGAGTAAGCCATTCTGGATAACAGAATTTTTCAAAGAGGAGAGTCCAATTCCTTACAGGGAGTCTTTATTTGGAATCTTTAAAGAACGAGGGCTTTTCTAGGATGTTCTGTGTATTTACCCTCACTGGCTCTCTCTCAGCCACTGGAAAGCATCCATCTTTCTTATCAGGACACACAAAGCTTGTTGTGAACTGGCCCCTGCCTCTCTCTGCAGCCGCATCTTCTCTTGCCAACCCCACCCACCACCCACCAATCCCCAACTCATTATTTTCCTTCTTCACTGCTTACTTTCCCCCAAATCTGCCAAGCTGTGCACCTACCTCTCCTTCTGGCTGATAAGCTCTTTCCCTCTTTAGTTGCTTGGGACGCTTCTGTTTATCCTTCAAAACACAGTTCAGGCGGTCTTTCCTTCAAGCTTCTCCTGATAACTGGGCGCTGAACTGTATCTGTCCTTGGACTGGCTTCTCCTGCTGTGCTTTTCTGCACCGTGTTCCCCGAGCTTCCAGATGGCTGGCTTGCCCGGAGTGTGGGAGCCCTTCAGTAAAGATGGCATCTCATGGCTCTGGGGAATCTTCAGTGTTTTACCGTCTGCCTGGACCATGCTGTCTCTACCCTGTAAGTGGTGGGTGGTGGTGGTGGTGGTGATTTTGGATTGCACTGAACTTGCTATTCAGGTATAATGTAACCTTTTCTAGTTGAACCTTTAGTGTTATGCTGTACTGCAGGGTATTCCTGAATCTAAAGAATGCATGCCCTTTTGCTGATGATCAGGTGGTGGTGGGCCATCGCTGGGGCCCATTGATGCCTTCAAGGAATGTGGTGCAGGTGGTGGAGGAGGAGGGGGGAGGAGGGGGAGGGGGAGGAGGAAGAGGTGGTGGAGGAGGAGGAGGTGGTGGAGGAGGAGGAGGAGGAGGTGGTGGAGGGGGAGGGGGAGGTGGGGGAGGAGGAGGAGGAGGTGCCTTTCTGCCTTTTCTGCTCTTTCCTTGCTGCGTTTCTCTGCTTTTTCCATTTTCTCAGATCTTCAGTCTCCTTGTTCCTCTCCTCTTAGGCATTTTTTTTTTTTACAAATTTATTTTATTTATTTAGCTGTGTTGGGTCTTCGTTGCTGTGTGTGGGCTTTCTCTAGTTGCGGCGAGCGGGGGCTCCTCTTCGTTGCGGTGCGCGGGCTTCTCATTGCGGTGGCTTCTCTTGTTGCAGAGCACGGGCTCTGGGCGCGTGGGCTTCAGTAGTTGTGGCTCGTGGGCTCTAGAGCGCAGGCTCAGTAGTTGTGGTGCAGCACAGCCTTAGTTGCTCCGTGGCATGTGGGATCTTCCCGGACCAGGGTTCGAACCCGTGTCCCCTGCATTGGCAGGCGGATTCTTTTTTTTTTTAGATGCTGGGGGTAGGAGTTTATTAATTAATTTATTTATCTTTGGCTGTGTTGGGTCTTCGTTTCTGTGAGAGGGCTTTCTCTAGTTGAGGCAAGCGGAGGCCACTCTTCATCGCGGTGCGCGGGCCTCTCACTATGGCGGCTTCTCGTTGCGGAGCACAGGCTCCAGATGCGCAGGCTCAGTAGTTGTGGCTCACGGGCCTAGTTGCTCCGCGGCATGTGGGATCCTCCCAGACCAGGGCTCGAACCCGTGTCCCCTGCATTAGCAGGCGGATTCTCAACCACTGTGCCACCAGGGAAGCCCGGCAGGCGGATTCTTAACCACCGTGCCACCAGGGAAGCCCGGCAGGCGGATTCTTAACCACCGCGCCACCAGGGAAGCCCGGCAGGCGGATTCTTAACCACCGCGCCACCAGGGAAGCCCGGCAGGCGGATTCTTAACCACCGCGCCACCAGGGAAGCCCGGCAGGCGGATTCTTAACCACTGCGCCACCAAGGAAGCCCTCCTCTTAGGCTTTTTAAACCCTGATGGAGTCATCGTCAGACAATCTAAAACACATCCTTTTTTCAAGTGTTTGATTGAAGGTCTTATCCTCAAGTGTTTTCTGGTCGCAGTTGGTCCCTAGATACTGATGGAGCCTTTGACTGTGGTGTCTGTTTACTAGGCTTAATACCACTCCACATTCCTAGAGAACCCATTGCAGAATCGCAATTATTATTGATTGAGAAATTATCAAACAGTGATGGGGAGTGGCTAGGGAGGACCGGATGCATTTGTGCAGAAGCTCAGCATCAGCGCCCAAAGACTGCTGGATAAGCACGTGTTTATGTTGGATATTTGTTATTGCCTCTGGTATTTGTGAGGTCCATTTGGGTTTTTATGACACTGCCCTTGTAAGCCAGGCATTGGTGCTGCATGAGTAGGTTTGCTTCGTGAATCACGGAGGAGTGATAGATGAACCCTGGGCTTATCAGATGGTTTGTGTGATCCAGGTGCTGTGCCTTATGAGCCTGTGCTTGGCACGGGCACTGGTTACATGGTTCAGGAAGCCCTTCGCTTTTCCTGTGGTGGACTGACCTAATGCACACCGAAGGATGCTTTCTCTGGCTCGTACTTTTTGACATTTTCCTTTTCGTTCTGCTCGGGTTTATCCATAACTCCTGTTGACGCAGCATTTTTGAGCTCATTAAATCTGTTAATGTGTGTGTAATGCTTGGGACAGGAGCTGGTACACAGAAAGCACTCCATACGTATTAGCTGTTGTAACTGATGTTTGTATTTAGAGCCTCTCCACTGTTTTTCTCTCTCTCCCCCTTCTGGTGGTTGTGCTTGTTGGTAAAGTAAGACAACAGCTCCCGGGGCTGAGGAGGGGGAACACCGACTTTCTCTGTTCAGCCCTGTCCAGAGGTCTCAGAAAGTTCACAGAAGCCCTGAAGGTAAAGGCAAACACTTGCCCGCTGATCACCCAAGGCCATTTTTCAGGAGCTTTTGGCCCACCTTGCTGTCTACTCTCACTGGGATTTGGGCTCCGACTGGTAAGGTGGATGAGAGCTAGTGAAGGGCATAGGAAAGGACTCTTGGCCAGTTGTGACGAGCAGTATTTAAAATAACAGTAACAATAGTAATGGGTGGTCACAAAGGTAGCTCCCATCTATCAGTTGTTTCTTATGTGCTTCTGAGAAGTGCTTGACATGCATGGTGCTTTTTTTTTTTTTTTTTGCGGTACGCAGGCCTCTCACTGCTGTGGCCTCTCCCGTTGCAGAGCACAGGCTCCGGACGCGCAGGCTCAGTGGCCATGGCTCATGGGCCCAGCCGCTCCACGGCATGTGGGATCTTCCCGGACCGGGGCACGAACCCGTGTCCCCTGCATCGGCAGGCGGACTCTCAACCACTGCGCCACCAGGGAAGCCCCCTGCATGGTACTTTTTGATCCTACAGCACTCTGAGCTGCAGTTTCATTTTATGGGTGAGGAAACTGAGGTGCACAGAGGTTATTTGCCCACGTGATAAAGCCAGAGACGGGAACTCAGTTCTATCTCCAGAATAACTTCCTCTTCATCTCTGACCCATGATCTACTAGCCCAGGTGTCTCAGCACTGGAATATACATAACCCTGGTGAGACCGAAGCCTTTCGTGGAGTATCGCAAGTGTGGATAGTTTTAAGGGAATCAATTTCCAGATTTTCGACCTCATATATGGACGCTTTCTTGAAACTGATTGGACTGAGACCACCCCTTTTCACAGTCATTTGTCCCTGTTTTATGAAAGGCACGTCTCTTGCCCAACACTAATCTTGCTCGCGTGCGTTGCTCTGAGTATAAAAACCTTAAGGGGCACTGAACAAAGGAACTATGAAATTGGTGTGTGGGAACCTTCTAATCAAGGCACTTTTACAAGGCTGCCCCTTTCCACGTTCTTTTTTACTTGTTTAAACTTGCTGCTAGAAACAGGGCATGTGGCGCCCCTTTCTTATGCTAAGGAATGATATAAAATTTTCAGATCTTAAGAAATAACTTGCTTTTAACTTTTAAAAATGAATGATGGGTATCAGATTGCTAGATTCTGTTTAAAAAATATGATGTGGAAGTCTTTTTTTAAAATGCTCGTGTTTACAATATGTTGGAAATTCTATTCTTAGAAGGTATTCAGTTTATGATGAAAACTTTAGACGTCAGCCTAAAAATAGGCAAGCTTTTCAAATTTCAGAATTAAAAAAAGCTTGAAGCTAATTGTACTATACTTCCCCCTAAGATACTGAAGTTCAGAGTGGAAATTCTGAAGTTGTTTTCTGCCACAGACCCGTCTGCACCAAAATATTATTTTTTCATAGAATTTCAGGGGCATCAGTGTCTCCTAAGGCTCCATCATTGCACTCCTGATAAAGCACCCTTGAAACGGTAGGGAATTGCAGTAAAATGTAAACATAGTTTCAATTTTGATGAAACTTTTATATATGTAATTAGACGTGTGATCTTGTATACCAGAGTGCCTTAGTGGCTCAGCAAGGACTGTTTCAGACATAACTGATAGAAACCCAATTAACACTGACATTAAAGAAAAAGAAATGGACTTTATTTGCTTCAGTAACTGGGAAAAAAAAAAGGGCAGCTTCAGGTAGTGCTGGATCCAGGTCCTCAAATGTCATCCTGAAGTCCTTGCTTTGTCTCTTGGCTCTGCTCTCTTCTGTGCTGGCATCGTTTTCAGGCAGAGTGTCCCTGTCAGGTGGCAGGGATGGTCCTCAGGAGCCCCAGGCTTACATCCTACCCATCTCACCGTGACAGCTGAAGGAGAGAATTTTTTTCCCAGTAGATCTGGTGAAAGTCCTGGTCATGATCTGGTTGGAAGGGCCAAGGTCACGTCCTTGAACCTGGTCAGGGGAGGTGGGGTCCATCCTATTGGAATCGCTTAGGGAGAGGAGAAGGGGGCTTCCTGAAGAGAAGCTGGGCAAACAGAAAATCCCAGCATGTTCTGTAGGAAGAGTAACCTGAAGACCTTGAAGATCGAATGGACTACCGGCGTCTTCTCTAAAAGCCTTTCACTCTCCTGGGTATGCTTCTTCCCTTCCATGCACCACCAGCCAACACGCTTA
Source organism: Stenella coeruleoalba (assembly GCF_951394435.1). NCBI lineage: Eukaryota > Metazoa > Chordata > Mammalia > Artiodactyla > Delphinidae > Stenella > Stenella coeruleoalba. The sequence goes on from NC_137157.1 coordinate 13,512,155, forward strand.
CCTTTATGATACCCATCTGCCCATTGACAAAATGACGTTAGCGATACCGTCTGTTGCCTGCTTTGGTAATTTCAAGACTCTTAAGGCAGTGCCCCAAATCCCTGGCTTAATGTATTTTGTGATTTCTTTTTTTAAAAAAGCCATTAGTTATGCGATTAAGAAAAAGAAATTAAAAATTAGGGAACTCCGTCTGTGTTAGTTTGCTAGGGCTGCCGTAGCAAAGTACTAGGGACTGGGTGGCTTAAACAAGAGAAATTTATTTTCTCACAGTTCAAGAGGCTAGAAGTCCCAGATGAAATTGTTGGCAGCGTTGTTTGTCCTGAGGCCTCTCTCCTTGGTTTGCAGATGGCCATCTTCTCCCTGTGTCTTCACGTGGTCTTTCCTCTGTACGTATCTGTGTCCTAATCTCCTCTTCTTACACTAGTCATGCTGGATTTGGGCCCACCTTCACGACCTCATTCAACCGTAATCATCTCTTAAAAGACCCTTTCTCCAAATACAGTCACATTCCGAGGTCCTGGGGGTGAAGGCTTCAGCACATGAATTTGGCAGGGAGGTGTGGTTCACTCTATAACACATCTGTTATTTTAACTCTGTGAATGGGTTATATTTTGCAAAGTAATATTAATACCCATACCTTGTTTAAAACCCAAGTTAGTAACAGGTTCACCTGTGCAAATGCAAGCTCAGCGGTTTCGGGGATGGTAAGTTCGTTGCAGTTTGCTGTTTGGGTATACTTTTGCCTTCAATAGGAGTAGAGAGAAGACAGTGTACAGGTGAGCACTGGTGGTTTGAGTTTGTCAAAGATGCCTGGGATCGGAGAGTGGGAATCTGGACCTTTCTGGTCCTTAAGGTCAGTGCTGCCTCTGTTACTGCAGTAACACCTTTCCTGAAATCCCCGAAGGGTGCACTCTGGTTGTGAAATGAGTTTTAGGGCTTTTGGGGGAGTGTGGGGTAGGCGGCTGCCGAAGGCAGGATTCTTCCTGTTTCCACTGGAGCAGTGGTTGATGTGGCTGAGAGCTCTGCCGGGCTCTCCTTGTGCCAGGGCTGATGTGAGTGAGAGAGAATCTCGTCACCCTACCTTTTGTGTCTTAGGGAACAGAGTTTGCAAGCGAGGGGGTTAATGAGTCACTTTGATCCAAGTCCCTAAAGGGCCACTGTTGCATCAGAAATTGCTTTCCATTCACACCCAAGGCTCATCCTTCTTAAGCGCCTCAGATGACAAACCTGTCCGTTTTTCTCCTCTGCTAAGCAGTTGTCACTGTTCTCTTCCCGGCGTTAATTATTGTTTTAATACGGCTTGCGTGTTCATTGTCTGGTCTGTCGATGTTTGTAATGGAATATCACAGCGGAAAGGAAGTGGAGAATAGGTAGCAGATGGTAGTCTTTTCATGTCAAAACCCCCAAAATCTCCCACCTGAATTTTGCTTACCTACAATCCAGAAATTCCAAAACTTAAAGAGTTTGGAAAGCAAACTACAGGACGTGGTTGAAGTGCACATGTGTTACCTGGGAGGACGATGAGCTTTTGAAAAATCCATCCACATGATATCACTCCTTCATAGGCCAGTGTGGGTGGTGGTAACTGATTTGGAGATTGTCTTTACTGAAAGCAAATGCCAGTCTTGGAGAGTATAGGACCCAGGAGCAAGAAGTTCTGACCAAGCAAAATGTTGTTTGCTAGCTCATCTTGGGTAGGGCACTTACCTACTCCGTACTGGCTACGTATGGCGGCTGTAACAGAGCGCCACAAACGGGGGCACTTAAAACAACAAGTGGGATGTTGTACAGTCCTGGAGGCCAGAAGTCTAAAGTCAAGCTGTCTCAGGTGTCAGCAGGGCCACGGTCTCTCTTTTGCCTCTGGGGGAGAATCGTTTCTTGCCTCTTCTAACTTCCGGTGTTTGCTGACAGCCCTTGACGATCCTTGTCTCAGAGATGCGTCACTTCAGTCACGTGGCTGTCTTCTCCCTGTGTGTCTGCACATCGTCTTCCCTCTGTGTGTGTCCCTGTGTCCAAATTTCCCCCTTTTACAAGGACACCAGTCGTATGGGGTTAGGGCTCAGTCCAGTGACCTCATTTTAACTTGAATCCTCTGTAAAGACTCTATTTCCAAATATGGTCACCTTCTGAGGTCCTGGAGATTAGAACTTCAGCATAGCTTTCTTGGGGAACACAATTCAACTCATTACTCTCCTAGCTTTATTTTTCCTCCTCCAGAAAACAAGGTCCACCTTCAACCTAAGGTTCAAACACAATCATAAGAGAAAGCACCCTAGAAAATATATCCCCTGGGTGATGGCAGAATGCCCCATGGGATGTTACATGTCTCTTATTCCCGCTACATGGTATCTTGGGAGCATTTGGATCTAATACATGACATGTTCTATGCAGTTTTTCTTTCTCTTTTGGCCGTGCTGCGTGGCACGTGGGATCTTAGTTCCCCGACCAGGGATTGAACCCACGCCCCTTGCATTGGAAGCGTGGAGTCTTAACCGCTGGACCGCCAGGGAAGCCCCCCGTGCAGTTTTTCAGTTGGAAGTCCTTTGGGGTGGTGTGACCTGGGCTGTGTGTTCGGTGGAAACTTGGAGCAACTTGCAAGTTGGCAAGATTTGCAGGGGAAGTTCCCCCCAGAGGGTGGAGCTGTGGCCCCTTAGAGTGGCCTGTGGCTGCATTGTCCTGGCTTGCCGGCCACTCTCTGCCGCTCCACAGTACAATTTGGATGTGAATCCTGAGATATCTGTCCCAACTCCTGAATCTTTCATGGAGAGCGTGGGAATGTGTAGTAGTTTTATTGGTTTCTTTTCATGAGTTGTATTTTGATATTCAGAAGGGGTTCACTGGGGCAGAGGCTAAGAATGTTTTCAGAATATGCTTCTCTTTTGCTGGCTCCTAATAACTTGCAGTGGTCAGTAAAAAAAGCGACACAACAAACAGACCCAAAACAGCCCTCAAAACCCTCACGCTGACATTTAAAGGACTTGGCATCTTTAACTGCCTTTTACATACAGCACAGTTATGTGTTGCTGTCAGAGTATATGTACGTGTAGATGTTTTCTTTGAGATGCTCAAAGCTCTGCAGAAGTCTCACTTTGTTGGCTAGCTCTTAGCTCTCTCCCCATCAACTGGTTCAGAGTTTTTAGGGGCTGCAGGTCATGGATGCCACTTGCCTCTGTTTCAGTCCTTTGTTCACTCCTTCAGTGAACATGCAGTTGTCAGTCATCTGCTGTGTGCCAGGCACTGTGCTGGGCTCCGTGGTGGGGAGGAGAGCAAGGGCCCTGCCTGCGTGGAGCTCTCACTCTGGGTGGCCTGGTTCATTGTGACTGGGTTCGCTTGTCTCCCAGATCTCCATCCTGTTTGCAGGCAGACCTGCCTCCTCTGCCACCTGCCCCTGGCCTCCTGGGCTAAAAGCTACCGTATATCTAGCTCCATTTGGTATTTATTGGGTTGTTACACCAAATTTTGCAAAGCCAGAGAGGCATCACTTTGTTAGAAGGAAACCTCTTTATTCCACTCCCGAGAGGCCACTCGGCAGGCTTTGAGGTCCATAAAACCCAGCTCCAAATCTAACACAGGAGAGCTTGTAACCTTTTTTTTTTTGCCTTTTCTGAACTTGACCCCTTTATGGAGTATTTTGAGAGTTAGGCTGCATCGGGTGGGTTTTATGTCTGGGCCTCTCGGATGGGCCATGAAGTTCTGGGATCAGTTTTGTTATATGGCAGCCTCGCGCAGTGCGGTGCTTGGAAGCCTTACGGCGCAAGAAGTGGTCTTTCCATGGCGGGATTTCAGTGTGGTAGTTGACGTGGGGATGCCTGAAAGGACTATTGGTGTCTCCATGCCGCACGCGGGAGTCCACAGCCATCTTGCACAAGAGCTGAGGGGGTTTGTTGCCCTGCTCACTTCTGATGGGGAAGAGTGCAGACGGGTCCCCTGTGGACATCTGGCCCAGCACATTCTGTCCTTGGGTTCCCATCCTTCCATCCACTTCCTGGTGGGTAACACTGGGAGAGGATTTGGTTACAGTGTTCAGAATGCACTGTCCTGCAAGACAACTTGAGGGTTGAGGGGCAGGAGGGAAGATTTCTACATGGATGGGGTGGGGGGGAAGATGTCTCGGACAGTTGCATAATGGGTTGGTTTTTATTTTAAGATGAATCTTGTAATGATCTTGTTGAGAGAGGTGGAAAGAAAAGTATTGTTATCTGGCTTAAAGCTCCGCCCACTCCCTCTGCACCTTAGAGAAATGCAGAAACCTTCCAGCTCCAGAGAGGCATGTGGACCAACTGGTTTGTTTGGGCAGATGGGACGGTTCAGCCCAGGAGATCAAAGGACCTGCCCCAGGTCACACCAACTTAATGGTAAAACCCAGGCCCCCTGAGTTCCAACCTCTGACTGTCTCCCTCCAGCCCAGGTTGCCTGCCACATGATTCAGTGACTCTTTAAACATGACTAAGGCCGTTATTGGGCATGTGGGCCCCCAAAGAAACGGCACAGCCCTCCTGGTAATGGTCGGGTATCTTTTGGCTTGTTGCAACTGTGACCACATTGATGCTGAAAGGAATGCCAGGCTGGGTCTTGCTTTTTAAGCGGGGTCTCATTGCTACGATTATCAAATGTATCTTTTAAAGGTGAATATAAAACAGCTACCCTCCCAAGCAAATCGTAAAACAAATTATGCCCTTGCCACCCAGAACTACAGAGAAACGGCAGGCTCTTCATGCCACAGAGAGTAATGGCTGCAGTATTAAAACAATGATGGGAAAACCAGGAACCAAGAGCTGAAAGGCAGGGAAGAAAACAGTCCCGTAATCCCCCAGGGATAATGGGTCTCAGCGACAGGTCTGTGTGATTTATAGTGCTAATGTACTTATTTTTATTTGTCCCCTTCAACACGGAGTTTGTCCCTGAAGAGATTTGATAATGGCTTGTTTGCCGTCACTTAGTCTCCAAAATAAAGCGCCACATTTTGGCTGTCTGGAGATCCGGCGGCCTCGTTGGCATTCCCCCTCCGATTTCACCTTCACTGGCTGAGATGGGACGGATGGAGATAAGGCCTTCTTTGCTGCCCTTGTGTTTTCCCATCACACCACCATCGCAACTCCTATCCTAGAGACAGGGTGGCTCCGTGGCTGTCCAGACCCAGCCTGCTTCCCTCTTTCATCTGGTGCTACTTTGGGACAGCAGGAAGGAACCCCTCATTCTGCCCATAATAATAGATCCCTGGGACTCTGTTTTCCCGAACCACCAGTGCGAGTTTAGCGGTTGCAGCTTTTGGGGTAAGCAAAAATAAGAGCGGAGGAGTAGATGTGGGAGGTTTTCCAAAAGAATGTGCTTGATTTAAAGACTGAAGTGTGTTCGGGTCGTGGTGGCCAGCTGTTTTGCTGGAAGACTCCAGGGAACATATCAAAGGACTGGACGCCTGCCTGCAGAGCTGCCCCACACCTGCAGAGGTGTGGCCAGAGAACTCCACGATGCAAAAGACTGTGGAGATGGCTGGAAAAAGCAGCTCCAAGTCTTTTCTTATCCCAAGTTTCCTCCTCCCTTGAGGACCTCTGCTGGAATGCCGCTGGCAGCTCTGGTTGGCAGGGAAGGGGCTCTGGCATGTTGCATCCACACTCGGCCCTAGGGCGGTGCTTTGAGAGACTCTTGCTTTCCCTGCGAGCTTATCTATCTAATTATAGAAAACTCAGACAATGGAACAGAAAAAGACTCCTTTCAAATGTAGAATGATAGCAAAAGTCAGAAGCAAACTAAGGATCGGTATTGGGGGTGGGCAGTGTCCCTGGTATCCTGTAGGTGGGGCACTGCAAACACTCTTGTGTTTGCACATCCTAGTGAGGCAGTGGCATCACTGAAGGGCCCGTGGTGCTGGTAGTGTTACATTGCTCTCAGGTACTTGGGCGCCCTTTACTCTTCCTCTGCTCCTACAAGTCTTAAGAGGCTCTCAAGCCAACCTGACTCAGTATAGGTACACATGGGCCTCAACAGTGTCCGTAGTACCATGTGATCCAGGAATTCTGCTTCTGAGTATATACCCCAAAGAATCGAAAGTAGGGACTTGAATGGGTATTTGAACATCCAGGTTTACACCGGTGTTACTCACAATAGCCAAAGGAAAGCAACCCAGATGTCCATCGATGGATGAACAGAAAAACACAGTGTGGTTATATCCATACAATGCATGTTACTTGGCCTTAAAAACGAGGATTTTCTGACACGTGAGCCATCATGGATGACCCTTGAAGACATCACGCCAAGTGAAATAAGCCTGTCACAAAGGACAGATAATTACGATTCCACTCACATAAGGTACCTAGAGTAGTCAGATTCCTAGAGACAGAAAGTAGAGCAGAGGTGACCGGGGCCTGGGGAGTTAGTGTTTCACGGGTACGGAGTTTCAGTTCGGGAAGATGAAAAGAGTTCTGGAGATGGATGGCGGTCATGGTTGCACAACAGTGTTAATCTACTTAATGACACTAAACTGTACACTTAAAAATGGTACATCTGGTTATGTGTATTTGACCACAATGAAAAAAAAGTGGTACCCTGTGACCTCCGTGTCCTGACGTTCGTGCCCTTGTGTAATCCCGTCCACTTGGGTGTGAGTGGGCAGGACTTGTGACTCGCCTCACCAGCGGAATATAGCAAAGGTGATGGGATGTGACTCCTGTAATTGCATTTGCTGGCTGACTTGCTGTAGGGGCTCTCCTTGCTGGCTTGATGCTGTTGGCGAAACCCACATGGCAAGGGACTGTGGGTGGCTTCGAGGAGCTGAGGGTGACCCCCAGCCACCAGCAAGAAGGTAAGACCCTCAGTCCTGCAGATACAAGGAAGTAAATTCTGCCAGCACCCAAGCTTGCAGGTAGATTCTCCCCGAGAACCTCCACCTTGGGGATGCCTTGACAGGAGCCTTGTTTTTTTTTTTTTTTAAATAAATTTATTTATTTATATATTTTTGGCTGCGTTGGGTCTTTGTTGCTGCGCGCGGGCTTTCTTTAGTTGTGGTGCACGGGCTTCTCGTAGCGGTGGCTTCTCTTGTTGGCGGAGCACGGGCTCTAGGCATGCGGGCTTCAGTAGTTATGGCTCGTGGGCTCTAGAGCGCAGGCTCAGTAGTTGTGGTGCACGGGCTTAGTTGCTCCACGGCATGTGGGATCTTCCTGAACCAGGGCTTGAACCCGTGTCCCTTGCCTTGGCAGGTGGATTGTTGACCACTGCACTACCAGGGAAGTCCCTTGATTGGAGCCTTGTGAGTCTCTGTTTTGCTGAAGACTCAGCTAAGCCATGGCCAGACTGTGAGCCACAGAAACTATGAGATAAAGTACTGTTTCAGGCCACCAACTTTGTGGTAATTTGTTACACAGCAATAGCTAACTAATACTGAGCCTCACCAGAGACTTCTCTGAATTTATTCCATCCTCACTTTCCACCCCAGACACCTCAGGCCTCTATCACCCCTTCTTGTCCACTGGGAGTGTGCAGATAGCCTGTTTTTCTCTTTCCTGTTAATGTTCGAATACATTCATTGTTAAGGTCACTTCATCCCTCTGGTTCCTTCCTGTTCTCTTATGATTTCTGGCTTGAGGGGTGTGTCTCATTCCCTGTTGGCAGGAAGAACAGTGGTTTTTTACTTTTTATTTATTTATTTATTGAAGTATGGGTGATTTACAATGTTGTGTTAACTTTCAGGTGTACAGCACAGCGATTCATATATATATATATGTATATGTATATTCTTTTTCAGATTCTTTTCCATTGTAGGTTATTACAGGATATTGAGGACAGCGGTTTTTAGTGCCGTGACTGAGTCCTGAGACCCAGGGTTCCAACTCCACCCACCTGTGTGCAGTTGAGCTTTCCTCTCCATCCCCCACTTGCTCATGCGTTGGCCTAAACCCATATCTTGCCTCTTGGTCACAATGCTCACTACACAATATATAGGTAATCACATTTTTCTGGGATGGCTCTGATTTCTAATGTTCTGCCTCACTTGTTGTCCCCATAAACTGTGAAGCTGTCCCAGATATTGTTTTGGTATATAAACTCTGATTGGACTGGCTCCCTTATAATAAATTAATAAAAGCCCCTGCCATTTTGGGGGCACCTGCTGTATGTCAGACACTTGATTAGCAGTTGTCACTGTGTCTTTGCATCAGCCCCAGTGAGGTGGATGTCACGTTGCCTGATTTACAGAGGAACACACCGAGATGCAGTAGGGTTCATTTTCTTGTCCGAGGTCACATGGAGCTTGTGTGTGTCCAAACCAGAATTAGAACTCCAAACGTGCCCTCTAACTTACCTGCCTTGGAAGAGTACAGGGGTGTTTCTCCCAGATCCCGTGTCCCAGTTTTGCTTGGAAAATAGAGTTGCTACACACAGGCCACCTGGAGGGTCCTGAGGATTCCTTCCTGCTGGACCACAGTGGGACAGTGTGAGGTTGGGGGCATAGCTGAAAGCTTAAATTGAAATAGTGAGGGAGGGACTTCCCTGGTGGCGCAGTGGTTAAGAATCCACCTGCCAGTGCAGGGGATGTGGGTTTGATCCATGGTCTGGGAAGATCCCACATGCTGTGGAGCAACTAAGCCCGTGTGCCACGACTACTGAGCCTGTGCTCTAGAGCCTGCGAGCCACAACTACTGAGCCGGCGCGCCTAGAGCCTGTGCTCCGCAACAAGAGAAGCCACCGCAATGAGAAGCCCGCGCACCGCAACGAAGAGTAGCCCCCACTCGCCACAACTAGAGAAAGCCCGCCCGCAGCAACGAAGATGCAACGCAGCCATAAATAAATAAATAAATAAGTAAATAAGAAGAAAAGATAGTGAGGGAGACCAGGTGGACAGGGGTGGAGGTCCAGCCGGGGGCCGCTGCCCTGGTTAGGGGGAGAGGGAGTGGTTCTCAGCCTCAGTTGTATGTTAGAATCATCTGGGAAGCTTTAATGTCTACCGATGCCTGGGCCCCACTCCCAGAAATATTGATTCAGCCGGTTTGGGGTGCAGCTTGGGCAGTGGGATCAAAAACTCCCCCAGGAGATTAGCATAATCCCCCAATATTCAGAATCCTGGAAGGAGGGCCTTTGTGTGACAGGCGGTGGGGCAGCGGGTGGAGAAGATAGAGGCGAAGGATGGAGGCCTGGTCTGGACACTCCCACAGCTCTCCCTCCCCATTTAGAGGCAGACCCTGTGTGCTTCTGGCCTTAGACTAGTAGAGTCCAGGTCCACAGGGCTGGCTTCTAGGAGCCCAGTTTGGGGACCCGGTAAGGCAGGCCTGTGGATTGGATAGATCCCTGCATCTTCAGTGCCATCAACTCACACCTCAACACGCAGTGAAAGGGACAGAGGGGTTGGGACACACACCCAGAAGGCCTTAGTAAGTCAGCAGTTTGCGTCTGCACGGGCAGCCTGTTGCCATTGCTTAGAGTTAGTGGTTAAATCTGGGGTTGGTGGTTTTCCCATGTCACTCAAGTACCTCTTGATCGCAAATGCCTTGTGGGTAGGGACCCCATTTTTGTGTCTGCTAGAGGGAATGACATGATAATTTATCTGTCCTGGGTGCTTTGAACAACTTCATTTGGTGATTGATTTAAAAAGCCTTTCAAAGTTAAAGCACAAAGAACCTAAGGTCACTGAGGGAGATAAAAAACTTGGTGGTTTTCCTCCTATTTAAGTGTGTAGCTCTGTGTTAACTCCACTCACTGGCTTCCTCACTCTGCTTTGATTTTTCCTGTGGCATCACCGTTTGTTAATATGCTGTGCAATTTTCTTGAATATGAGCTGATGACCTCAGGGGTTTCTGCACACTGAAGACTCTCAGTAAATATTTGTCGAGTGAATGAGCAAATGGTGGCTTGTAGCTGGGGTCAGTGGGATCCAGAGGGAGACATAGACTCATCTAAGACTCCTTCCTTGGCTTGAGCTCCAGGAGGGAACTGCGGGCTTTTCTGGGGCGGGGGGACTAGAGAGCCGAGGGTTAGTTTTATTTTGCCTTGCCTCTTGGAGCAGGTGTCTTCTTTCTCAATTAAGATTTTTTTTCTAGCAGTTACCTTGTAATGGAAAACGACACTTATGCAGGCTTATGTTCTTTTATGTCTCCTAAACCGAGCCCTTTCCCCTGCTGTGGCTTCAATAATGCATCATTTCATAAGTTCACGGACTTTAATGTGCTTCTGCTGAACCTCTAGTCTCAGCTAGGTAGTTAAATGGAAATTAACCACTGTGGGTTTGATTCAAAGTCACCTTTTCACCTTCTCTCTCTTCATCCCCTCCCTCGCCCCACATATGCAAAACAGTGTCACGTTTTTCTTCTTTTACTGAGAGGGTGTGACGTGTGTGCGCATGTGGGCTCCCAAGTGTGAATAGATATATCGATTCCCTTCGTAATCAGAGAGCCATAAAATAATAACAATGTGTACCTACAAGTTTTTCCACCTCTCCAGCTAAAGTACAGTGGAGTCTAGGGACCCACCACAAACTAAAATTTAGGGAGAGTGGTACAGATGTACCAGATTTAGGACTTCCAGTGGCTGCTGGTAAATTGCCATGTCTTGACAAGGCTCTGAAATTTACTCAGTATTCATTCATTTATTTATTCACTCATTCAGTGCCTGAAAATTATTTTATATGTACGAGGCACCTGGGTGGTGGATGTGATTCGCTGTGTATTAATGACCCCAATTCTTCACACCTTTCTGAATTCCTAGCCGAAGATCATAGTATATTTCTGCAACTTTTGACTTGGGGCTTAATTGTGTGGCTTACTTTGACCTGAAGGATAAAGCAGAGGTGGTGGTGTGCTAGCTCTGAGCCTAGGCCTTAGAAGACCTTGAGTGTTTCTCCTTTTTATTTCCTGCCTCTTTGCCTTTGCTGCAAGAACAGCCTACCCTGGTAGTCCAAGGAGAAGCAGGATGGGAGACACTTGGAACAGAGCTGCTCAGCCAACCCGAGAGTCTTCAGTGAGAAACCAAGCCCACCCTCGATCAGCCAAGTCCCGGCTGACCTGTGGATGCATTAGTGAAAATGAGTGATCGTTGCCTTAAGACACTGCTTTCAGGGATGGCGTGTTAGGCGGCGTGATTATGCAGCAGGTGGCTGATATAGTGGGATGTGATATGACTCCTGTGTGATGTGGATCCTGTTTGAAAGAAGTCCTGGAGTTTGGTGATGGTGGCGGGAGGGCCAGGATAAGCTCATTGACTCATACAAGGTAGAGAAAGTGCTAAAGTGCCCTAAGAAAGGACTCAGTAAGGGGAGTTTAAGTAGGGAGAGTCTTCTGCTAATTCGGAAAGATACGTGCACCCCAATGTTCACAGCAGCACTGTTTACAATAGCCAAGACATGGAAGCGACCTAAGTGTCCATCGACAGATGAATGGATAAAGAAGATGTAATATATATGTGTATATATATATACACACGTATATATATGTGTGTATATATATATATATATATATACACACGTACACACACACAATAGAATATTAGCCACAAAAAAGAACAAAATAATGCCATTTGTAGCAACATGTAGAGTTGTAGCAATCTCTTAGTATGGAACCTAGAGATTACCATGCTAAGGGAAGAAAGTGAGAGAGAAAGGCAAATATCATATGATATCACTTACATGTGGAGTCTAAAAAAATTATACAGAGGAACTTATTTACAAAACAGAAACAGACCCACAGACACAGAAAACAAACTTGTGGTTACCAAAGGGGAAAGGGAGGGGGAGGGATAAAATAGGCGTTTGGAATTAGCAGATACAAACTACTATTTATAAAATAGATAAACAACAGGGTCCTACTGTATAGCACAGGGAACTACATTCAATATCTTGGAATAACCTATAATGGAAAAGAATCTGATTCAGTATAACTGAAGCACTCTGCTATATACCAGAAACTAACACAATATTTGTAAATCAACTATAATTCAATTAAAAAAAAAAAAAGGAGGGAGAGTCTTCTGGGTGAGTGATCAGAGAAAGCCTCATGAGGGGGTGGGCTTTTGAAAAGGTGTTTTTAGATGATGTTATCAACGTTTAGAATAGAGAGGCATTGACTAGGTTTCTGAGTTTAAAATATGTGATGTTTCAAAATTGATTTCTCATCAGAGCCAAAACACTATGCCAATTTCCCATTAAATACCTAATGACCTTGCTACCAAAAAATAAATAAATAAAGACTCAAAGCTACGTTGAGAAAGCAACACCCCCGTTGGATAATAGCCAACATTTACAATTCTCATCACAAACAATTATCCAGCATGTATTTGGCTTACCTGCTGAGTGCCAGGAGTCTGCCTGCTCAGCATTTTATAGGCATGATCTCATGTAATCATCATCATCATCTCAAGAGACAGTAATAGATAATTCCATTTAATTCCATTTTCTAGATCAAGTAACCAAGCCAGAGAGGGGAGGTTATTTGCTAAAGCCAAGCACTGACATCAGAGTGCCATTCCACTCCCTGCACCTGACTCTCCTGTTAGATTGGCATCCTCTCCATGAATTTCTCTATCATCAGCACATAGCATGAGGCTTGGCACAGAGTAGGTGCTCAAGAGATGTCTGCTCAAGGAAAATATGAATAAATATCTTAAAAACGAATAATGGCGTCATCCGTGTCCGAATGGAAGTCATAGCCTGGTAGGGAGACAGATTCCTGAGCTGACTCTTAGGAAACAGTCAAGGTCAGTGGTGGAGAGATAGGAAATACAAGTATTTGGGAGAGCACAGAGTGGGTGCCCTTGATATAACCTAGAAAGGTTAACACCTTCTAGAAATGGTGAACCCTGGAATGAGTCTCAGATGAGGAGTCTGAACTAGAAAAGGGAGGCAGAAGTGGCTTTGCGTGCAGAGGAGATGCGAGTTTACAGCTTCTGGCTTCTGGAACATGGTAGATGCTCTGTTGTAAATGTTTATTGTTCTGACCTGTTGGGTGAGGGAGGCACTGGCCGTGAACCTTCTGAGCTGCTCTGACCAGTAAAGCTATGAAAATCTGAGTCTCTGCATTCTCTTCACCTCTTTCGTTCCAAATTTTCCAATGCTTGTCCCTTTAGGGACACTGAGGCAGCACAACAAAAGTATTGGAACCTACTCTGTCCTAAAGAACTTGAGGAATTGTTGCCTAATAAGGCTGGCTTATCACCAAGATAATGAACCTTTTGAATAGTCCTAGGAATTGTGCAGATACAAGATAAACCTGAAGTATCCTCTGGTAACCCAAATCTTAAGGTTTTTGAAACTATTTACTGAAGACTCTTGACCCAAATCTGAATCTCGGCTCCAGCATTTACCTGTGAGATTTTGGTGAAGTTCCTTAACAGCTTCCTGAGCCTCAGTTTCTTCACCTGTGAAATAGGGATAAAATCCACATCCTAGAAATATTACTCTGCCATAAAAAAGAATGAAATAATGCCATCTGCAGCAGCATGGTTGGACCTAGAGATTAATAAGTAAGTCAGACAGAGAAAGCAAATATCATATGATATCACTTATATGCAGAGTCTAAAAAAATGATACAAATGAACTTATTTACAAAACAGAAACAGACTCACAGACATAGAAAACAAACTTAGGGTTACCAAATGGGAAAGGTGGGGGGAGAGATAAATTAGGGATTTGGGATTAACAGATATGTGCTACTATATATAAAATAGATAAGCAACAAGGACCTACTCTATAGCACAGGGAACTATATTCAATATCTTGGAATAACCTATAATGAAAAAGAATACATATATGTATGTATAAAGGAATCACTTTGCTCTACACATGAAACTAACACAACATTGTAAATCAACTATACTTAAATATAAAAAAAAATCCACATCCTAGGGTTGTACAGGTTAATTTAAAAAAGACAGTAGCTAGAATTTTTTTTTAAGCACTAACTATGTGCCAGGCACTCTTTTAAACCTCTGTATGAATGGATTCATTTGACATTTTAAGTTCTTACCAAAACACCTTACAGTGGGATAAACATGATGATGGTCCCCACTTTACAACATGGAGTTTATAACTTGCCCAGATTACAGGGCTAGTTAGTGGGGGAAACTAGGATTTGAACCTCCAGACTCATGCTCTTCACGAACCTAAGCTGTACTGTCTCTGTGCTGGTACCCAGCAGGCACTCATGGGCCCCTAGTCCCCCATCCCCTTCTCTGTGCAGGGCTGACCACCATTGTTCTCCCCCTGCACTGAGGACCTGGTCGGGGGCTTTCCTCTCAGCACTGACATGGCAGGTAGTTTGTTTGCCTATGTGTTTATCCCGTGAGATTGCATATTTCACCAGGGTAGGGACCGTGTCTGTTTTCCTGGACCACACTGTATTTCTGGTCCTAAGCTTAGTACCTTTTCCACACTGAGCACTCGGTAAGTACCCAAGAAATGAATGTACTTCTCTCCACTTCTCTCCTCCCGCATCTTCTGGTCACTGAAGACCATTCTCCACTCAAGGTCTGGTTCAAATGATCCCATCCTCTTCTGGAGAAACTAGCAGCTGGAACCTGTCTGTGATGCTGGCATTTTATGTCGGTCCCTCTGTGACTGTTGGGTGAGCCCCTGGGGACCCCCAGAGCCCACCTCCCCACCTCGAATGTTCTCCGTCAGTGGCATTGACATAAGTCGATTAACAGAGGCCCCATTTGAAGAGAGTCTGACTTCCGCCTCTGCTAGTACTTCAGAAGGGACCAAGAAAAAAAAAAGTTTATTTATGGTAGCCATTTTGCAGAGTTTCCAAAGATGTATTATTCCAGCTCCAAAATCTCAAGAGTTATGAATGGATGGACTCCAAAGCATACGTTTTCTTTTCTCCCATTGAGAAGGATGTCACAAATGGTGCTGGGGAGTGCTGGTCGGTGCACAAGTCTGCCTAGCCCCAGAGGGAGCTGCCTTCCTGGGTTTTAGCCACGAGAACTGTCAGAGAGCTATGCTTGCAAACCTGACAATTAAAACAGAAAGATTAGAAGACGGAATAAGAATCGTTTTCATTTATATTGAATGAAGGGGCTTGAGGAAAGACTTATGTAATTAAAAAAAGAACCATGGCGCTTTGCAGAGGAGCTCGGGGAGAGTTTTACAGGCCCCTGTCGTTTCACTACACCCAGTTCTTCAAAAGGTAGGATTTTCTTCGGGGGAATGAGGTGGGATCCTGCATGAAGCTCAAGCCTTAGGGTCAGGCAGTACCTCGATTTAAATCAGGCCCTTGCATATATCCAGAGAAAACTATAATTTGAAAGGATACATGCACCCCAATGTTCACAGCAGCACTATTTACAATAGCCAGGACATGGAAGCAACTAAGTGTCTATCCACAGATGAATGCATAAAGAAGATGTGATACGTATATGCAATGGAATACTACTCAGCCATGAAAAAGAATGAAATGGTGCCATTTGCAGTAACGTGGATGGACATAGACATTATCATACTAAGTGAAGTAAGCCAGACAGAGAAAGACAAATATCATATGATATCACTTATATGTGGAAACTAAAAAAATGATACAAATGAACTTATTTACAAAACAGAAATAGACTCACAGAGAAAACAAACTTATGGTTACCAAAGGGGAAATGGGGGGGGAGGGATAAATCAGGAGTTTGGGATTAACGTATACACCCTATGTATATAAAATAAATAAACAACAAAGACCTACTGTATAGGACAGGGAAGTATACTGAATATCTTGTAATAATCTATAAGGGAAATGATTCTGAAAAAGAATATACATATATAACTGAGTCACTTTGCTGTACACCTGAAACTAATACGACATTGTTAACCAACTAAAATAAAAAAAAAAAAAAGAGGAGGGACTTCCCTGGGAGACCAGTGGTTAGGTTAGGACTGCATGCTTTCACTGCTGAGGGCCCAGGTTCAGTCCCTGGTTGGGGAACTAAGATCCCGCAAGCTGTATGGTGTGGCCAAAAAAAAAAAAAAAGAAAAAAATAGAAAAAGAAAAAATAAATCGGGCCCTTGACTGTGTGTCTGACTTTAATCTGCTAAAAACACTGCTGGTTTTTTCGCCTCTAAAACAGGTGAAATATTTTCCAAGGTTGTTGTGAGCATTGCGTGAGGATATATTTGAAGGTGCTTTATAGGTAGGAGGGCCTCCAATGTTGGCCACTTTCTCACCCCCATCCATGATATACAAGCATTCTTCTTACATTGACCCACCAAATGCACAGCGTTTCCTGGATTGGAAGGGCCACGGAGAGGCAGTTGAAAATGCAGCAGGGAGGGGTTTTTTGAAGGTTGTCGAAGATTTTGACAAAATGGAAGGGCAGAAGACTCATTATGAACTGTTTCTCAAACAGTGTTCCTTCATGGGCTTGCAGGTGTTCTCTGAGTCACTTTTTTAAATTCAATTTTGGGCTTTCATTGACATTTTAAAAAATCGACACTTTGACGTTATCTCAGATTAATGCAAGCATCCTCTGGGTCATCTGCATGACTACGAATAACCACGTACCACTGGATGGGCACCGATGAGTCATTGCTTGGGCACCAGATGGTCCCTTTTGAGCTGAGGAAAGCTCAGGAAGGAAGGACGGAGGAGGCTGACTGTGTGAAGGGAGCATCCGGGTGGTTCCACGGTGTTTCCAGCCTCAGGAAGGCATGAGGCTGGGGGCACCGATCTCAGAAGAACCCGGCTGATCTGAGCAGAGCCAGCCGTACCGTCTCGGGAGAGCGATGGTTTAGGCTTAGCATCTACTGTCACTTTAAGTCAATTTAAACTTGTTCAGTGTTGAACTGAACCACAACAAGGCACCTTGTGAAGGCACTTTGGCTTCAAGGCTGTTTTAGAGTCACCAGTTCTGGGCCTGTGTCCCTCATTTGATGCTCATGCTGTCTCTTCTCTTGGCTTGGAATTCTGTTTTCCTTCACCACCCCTGCCCGCCACTGCCAGCCCCAGTCCTGGATAATTCCTGCTCTCATCTTGCTCTCAGTTTATGAACCATTTCCTCAGCCCTCTCTCACCACCTTGCCCACGTAGAAACTTGCCTTCTGTGCTTTTAAAGACCTTTGAAGCCGTGTTCCCAAGTTGACTTCCATGGCTTTTATGTAGGCTGTTTTGGTTCATTTCTTTCTTTGGTTGATTGCTGGACTGGAAGCTTCTTGAGGGCAGGGCGTGTCTTTTTGTCACTGTCCTCAGCGCTGTATCCTGCACAGTGCCTGGCACTTAGCACTCAATAAATACTATTTAAAATTTTTTTTATTTTAATATTTTACATTTTAGTGCTTATATAATACTGGAATAAAAACGATTTGAGCCAAAATAGAGTTCCTTGCCAACTTCTTTTCCATACAGGTGGCTGCTGGGCACTCAAGTTTGAGGAACATGGTGTAAGAGGGATTGCCTACCATTGGGATTGGCATGTACATGTGTACATGTACACATGTACACGCTACTATGTTTAAATAAACAACAAGGACCTGGACTTCCCTGGTGGCGCAGTGGTTAAGAATCCGCTTGCCAATGCACGGGATGCAGGTTTGAGCCCTGGTCCAGGAAGATGCCACATGCCACAGAGCAGCTAAGCCTGTGCGCCACAACTACTGAGCATGTGCTCTAGAGCCCGCGAGCCACAACTGCTGAGCCTGCGTGCCACAACTGCTGAAGCCTGTGCTCCTAGAGCCTGTGCTATGCAACAAGAGAAGCCACTGCAATGAGAAGCCTGCACACTGCAACTAGAGAAAGCCCACGCACCCAAAAATAAATAAATTTATAAAAAACAACAACAACAACAAGGACCTAATGTGTAGCACAGGGAACTCTGCTCAATATTCTCTAATAACCTAAATGGGAAAAGAATTTGATAAAGAATTAAAAAAGAAAGAGGAATTGCCTGCGGGAGAGTGACCGACCTCAGAGGTGAAGGAGAAGGAAAGGGAGAAGTAGTAATGTACTGGGTCCATGTGTCCTTGCTGAGCACCAGGGACAGGACTGCCCCAGGCCAGCGTCCTCTGGATCTGAGAAGAGGGATTGCAGCCTGGAACTCACCTTGGCTACTTCCTTACCTGAGAGACTGAAGGGGGAGTTTGTAATTCAGGGCTACACTCTCTGGGTTGATGTCTCTTGAAAGGTCCTTGTAAGGGCTGCATTTTTGTCTTTTAATGATGTTTGGAGAGACCAGGCTCGAGCAGGAGGACGTTGTAGCTCCGGTGAACTCACGCTCACCCCCAGAGGGTAGCTGAACTGCTTATGCCAAAAGCTCAGCCTCTTAATGGGCATCACTCACTAGATTTCATCGTAATTATAACTTTGTTTTCATAGCTTTTTACAGGCCACAGAGCACATTAACAGGCCTTTTAGTGCTTCATCAAAACCACAAGGTCCTTCCCACAACCAGGTGATGGGCAAACAGTCCCATTTCATAGGTGAACAGACTGAGGCTTAGAGGGATTGATTTGCCCTGGGAGCTCAGGACTTCAAGGCCCTGTTCCTTCCCCTGTGCCACTTGCCATCTAAGGGAAGGGCATCTGCCTCCCACAGTGCTCCTGGGCTCCAGTCTGAGGTTTCAGCTGCCCCCTGCCTTCTGCAGGGGGTCATCTAGGATACCAGCTTGTGATGAAGTGGCTTAGTGGCAACTTAATTATATTTTCAGCAACTTAAAAAAGGATAGATTCTGTTCAGCTCTATGAAAGGCAGTGTTGCTTGTGAAGCACACCTCCTGTGCCGTGTACATGGGATTTGAAAGCAACTTCTGCCACTGCCTGGCTGGAGTGGGTGACTTCGTATCGTCTGAGCCTCGATTTCTGTGTGGGTGAAATGGGGATAGTAGTGTTTAATCAGAGCATTGGCATGAAAAGGAGTTATCATTAGAAAACTGCCCCGCTCATCATACACACATTCCACTTAGTATTCCTAGCCCTCGCAGACGCTTACCTGTTCTTTTATTAAAAGGACTTTTCGGGCTTCTCTGGTAGCGCAGTGGTTGAGAGTCCGCCTGCCGATGCAGGGGACGCGGGTTCGTGCCCCGGTCCGGGAAGATCCCACATGCCGCGGAGCGGCTGGGCCCGTGAGCCATGGCCGCTGAGCCTGCGCGTCCGGAGCCTGTGCTCCGCAACGGGAGAGGCCACAACAGTGAGAAGCCCGCGTACCGAAAATAAAAGGACTTTTCTGGTGGAAAGTCTCCCCGATGCGTGTGCTGTTGGTACGATCACAGGCTCAGATGACTATGCTGGGCACGCACGTTAGAAGCGCAGGGAGCTTGGGCTTCAGAGCCAGGAAGGAGATGGATTTGAGTCTTCGGGAAACCTGGAGACGCTCCTGTCACTGTCCCTTGGAGGCTTGGCTTTCGGAGTTGGCGCGTGTGTGCCACCAAGATGGTGACTTGGCGGGAGGGGGAGGCCTCCCTTCCCTGCGCAGGCAGATCGGAGGCTGGGTTGCGGCCCCCAGCAGTGTGAGCGGTGACCTGGAGAATCTGGCTGCTCTGTGGGGCGGTGGCATCCGGCCTTTGAGGGCCTCCTGCATCTGGTCCTGCTCGGCTCCCACTGATTGATCCCTCGCATTGTTGTGACGCTCCAGCCAAACTCACAGTCGCTTGGCCGTGGCCCCGGCCTTCCCAGGCCCTCTGCGGGGCTGACACGGTGCTGGGGCCTCAGACGAGAGGCAGGGGTAGATACGAGGGCAGCTTCTCCCGGACAGAGTCACCCTGAGCGTCGTGTGTGAAGAGCACGCTCTTTAATGCCAGCAGAGGAAAGAGGTCCCGTGTACAGTGACCCAGACCCGTGTTCTTTGCAAATATACAAGCGCTTTCTTTAAAGTGATGCATTGCCACAGCCTGGAGGGAAGGCTCACTAATGACTAGTCCATGGGAGGAAACCCGTGTGGACCGAGGCCCATTCTGTGGGCTCAGTTCCCACCCTCGTGGGACTTAATGCTCTGGTTGGGGGGAGAGAGGTAGTGTTGTGAGAGGAGACCACCCTGTGGCAGACCTGCATTCAAATCTTAATTTTTTTTTTGGATTCATCTCACAGATATTTACTGAATCCTACTGTGTGTGAGGCACTGCTCTCAGCGATCTTAATTTTTTCTTTGGATTCATCTCACAGATATTTACTGAATCCACCGTGTGTGAGGCACTGCTCTCAGCGCAGTGGGTCTGTTTAATAAACTGAGTGATAGAAGTTCTTGTCCTCAGGGAGCTTATATTCTAGCTGAGGGAAGGTAGCATGTGTGTGTGTGTGTGTATGTGTGTGTGTGTGTGTGTGTGTGTGTGTGTGTGTGTGTTGGTGGCAAGAGTTTGCAGGTTTAAGTTGGTCACAGGGGGATTCTCAGGGAAGGTGATTTTATCAAACACCTGAGAAGGTGAAAAAATGAGTCATATGCAGCCATCTGGGGAAAGAGCTGAGGCTGAGGTAAGGTAAGTGGCCCTGAGGCCACAAGGCTGTCCCCAAGGCTGGAAGGGAGGGAGCAGGGAGGAAAGTAGTGGGGCATGAGGTCAGGGAGGAACGGGGCCCAGTTGTTCAGGCCCTCGTGGGCCGGAGCCATCGGAACAATGGCGTGAGTTACTCATTTATCAGGGGCACTGGGACTTCTATGTTGAGGATTCCCCATCGGGAGCAAAGGTGGAGGCAGGGGTGCCATGTAGGAGGGGCTTCATTTCAGGCAGGCCGTGAGGGTGACTTGGCTAGGGCTACAGTGATGGGAGGCATTGAGAAATAGCTGATTCCGGGTCTCTGTTGCTTACAATCTCTGTGATCCTGGGTGGGCTACTCACGCTCATTGAATTTTCATTTTCTCAGCGCTACAGCGGAGATAATAAAACCTGCTGCACAGGGTGGTTACAAAGTGGTAGTGAAACATCGGCCTGGCTGGAGGGGCACTGCCCTCATGCTGCTGGCCTTGCAGGTTTATGTGTTGCTGCTTCCATCATATTGTAGGGAAAGGCTCTTAAGTTGCTGAGGCTGAAACATGAAGATAACTTCCCACTGCATAGGCTCCTCCAGTGTTGGCGGCCAAGGAGTCTTTAGAGAAGTTCTAACCCGACTTTGTTGAGTTACTGATTCGGAAACCGGGGCCCAAAGTGACAAGTGTTCCCATTTTCCACATAATTCGTCCAGCTGTATGTCACGTCTCACGGCCCCTGTGGATTTGTGAAGAGGCCTAGCGATTTGTGGTCCAACGTGAAGAAAATTGGATTATGGAGCGATAAATTAAAAAAAGTGTTTGATCCGTCTGCTGAAATCCCCATAATTTTGGGCTCCTGGAGTTGAAGGTAATCCTAGCAGAGAAAGAAGGAGAAGGGCGGAAGAAAATCAAAATTTCGTCTCAGTTCTGTAAGCAGGGAATGTGCACATGTTGGCGCGAGATCAAATCTCAGGAATATACTAGCGATGCTGGAGTGAGGTAGCTAAGTGCATTTTATTGCTCTGTGGAATGTATGGAACTTGGATTTGCAAAGTGCTTTATTTACCCCTCCTTAGTTACTTTATATGACAAGGGTCAGCATTGCTGTTTAACAAGAGGACCCCTGCTTTCCTTGTAGAATGTCATCCTGGGTGTTTTTCCTAAGCTTTAACCATGTCCCCTGCTAGGGAGTCCCCTGCGCCCTTTCTGACTGCTGGGGACAGGGGTGCTAGTGGCGTGGCAGATCTGGATAGAAGCCGGGCCAGCTTTAGACCCGGGCACATTTGCTCTAGGTCATTGGCCCTTGTCTTGATGCAGAAGGACAAGGAATATCAAAGGACAGAGGCGGTGTTGCTGGTGCAGCAAGGGTGCTGGGGAGGACTTTGCTCCATGTCCATCCGTGTCCGTCCTGGTTGTTACGGCCCTGAGGGCTTTTGCAGCGTCAGCTTAGCGTCCTGGAGAACAAGCCCCAGAGGTCAGTGTTGTCCTGTCCACGCACAGGAGCGCGACCCCCAACTTCAGCCCCCGATTTCACCCACTGCCTTTTAACCCCTTGTAGCGATGTGCTGTAACTTGTTTCCAGAACAGTCCAGGCTGAACCGCGGTGAAATTAACACTGTAGGTGAGTCTTTCTCAAAATGGGTTCCATGGGTCTGCAATCTGTATGTTCTGAGAGAGGAAGCTGCTATTTCCTTTCAGTTCTTAAAAAAAAATTTTTTTTGGCCACTTGGCGTGGCTTGTGGGATCATAGTTCCCTGACCAGGGATTGAACCCAGGCCCCAGCAGTGAAAGCACAGAGTCCTAGGACCAGCAGGGAATTCCCAGGA
Organism: Stenella coeruleoalba; assembly: GCF_951394435.1. Classification (NCBI taxonomy): domain Eukaryota; kingdom Metazoa; phylum Chordata; class Mammalia; order Artiodactyla; family Delphinidae; genus Stenella; species Stenella coeruleoalba. The sequence continues at coordinate 13,534,323 of NC_137157.1, forward strand.
AGCTGTTCTTTCAACAATACTTTTTAAATTGGGGGCTTATATTTTTAGGATAAATAACAAAGCAAAACCTTGCTGTGATTCTTAGGTGAGCTCATTTGCAAGGGAAACGCAGTTTCAAAAAGTAAGACCTGCGCTTTTTAACCAGCTCCCTTCTCCTCTATAAAGGGGTCAGTTTATTACGCACGTTTGGGAGACTTGGTAATTCTAATGGTTTGACCTTCCGTTTCTCAAATTCCTCTCTAGGTAGTGAGACTCAGGTCAGCCTTCCCACACAGGTGCTCACCTTCCCTTCCAATTCTCCACCTGCTCATTTGAGAGCTGGAGGTGACTTCACCTGCTGACGTTGCGCAGGGACCCCTGGGGGCTCCTGGGCTGTTGGAGGCTTTGAGCAGTTTGCTCGTTAAGCTGGACATAAGCCATGTGGTGCATCTCGTGTGCGGAACTCCTTTTCTGGCCCCAGGGGGCTGGTAATTGTGCTTCTGGAAACCTGGTACACCGAAGGCATCTGGAACGTTAGACTGTCCATATGGGAGGCTGTCAGGGAATGTCATCACAAGTCGGCCTAGTGGCCTCTGTGGTATCTTAATTGAATGTAAAAAAAAAAAAAAGCTACTTATAAAGTAGAAGGGGACAGTTTGGAAGGATGGTACCCAATCTTTGCAAGCAGAAGCCAAAAAGTACATTCACATGTATAGTAAATCTTTCCCTCTTCCTTCCATCCTTCTGCTCCGGTGTTTACTGCCCACAAAATGGTACGTATTTTTGTGGGCATAAATGAGGGACAGGGAGGCATCTGCTTCCAATACCTGTGTCCTAAGAGGGAACAAAAACGTTCCTATGAAAATTTGTTTCAGAATTGGAAAGCAAGACCTTGCCGAAGGTTCAGATGAAAACATCTTAGGCTGTGATGTCTGGAAGGTTAGGTAAAACTTTGGTGGAGGAAGGAAGACATCACTTGTGTGAGGGCCGCCTGAAGTGACTGAAGTGACCGGAATGTGGCTGGTAGGTCTGGGACGGTGAGCCAGGCCACAAGGAAGAGGCAGGAGTGTGACCGTCGGGTCCCGGGTGGCAGGGACTCGGCATGACTCTTGCAGTGAAGAGGAGTGAGTCTGGATCTTAGCTCCATCTCGTGCAGCTGGGTGACCCTGGGCAAGTGTGTAGTATATTTCTCAGTTGAGCCTCAGTTTCCTTATCTGAAAGCTGGCATAATAACAGCTCTCATAGGACAGTGACAGGGCGCAGATGAGGACGTACATCAAAGTTCATTCTTTTCTTTTGGCCACACTGTGCGGCATGCAGAATCTTAGTTCCCCAACCAGGGATCGAACCTGCGGCCCCTGCATTGGAAGCACGGAGTCTTGACCACTGGACCGCCAGGGAAGTCCCTAAGTTCACTCTGATACCTGTTTGCTGTGCAGAAGCTGAGATTTTGATCAAGACAGTTCTTCCATCCCCTCTGACTTAGACCCAAAGGTCCTGATACGTGGCAGTTGTGCAAAACCCACAAGGCTGTGAGATTATACCTTTTGCTTCAGCTCACACCTTGTTTCCTTGGCCATCCAGAAACGCTTTCATGTTAGCATGGGTGGGCACAATTCGGAGTGCTTGGTTAACCCAGCAGTTAATACAAGTGGAGAGGTGACAATTGGTGTTACCAAGCTGCAGTCGAAAGCAATGCATTTGGCCTCTCTCCATGCAAACAGATTGGTGGAGAGGCCGCCCATGGGGAGGAACATGGGAATGCCGGAAAGGGAAGCTGGTTGGTAAAAGGGACTCAGAGCAAAAACCAGGGTGTCAAGATGGGTTGGTTGATTATTTCATTCAGTCAACAGATATTTATTGAGTAATTCCTGTGTACCTGATACTGTGCCAGGAACTGAAACTGTACATATGGACAAGGCCTGGCTTCTCCTCTGAAGATGCTTAGGCTGTCATGGAGGAAGTAGACATGTAAGCAATGAATTCTAACCCTGTGAAAAGTACGGGATAGATGGGGTTTAAAGTTCATGGGTGACCAAAGGAAGGAGTGATTAGTTTTATGACGAGGGAGAGAGCAGTTTAGACTTTACGGGAAAGGTGGTCTGAGCCAGACCTCGCTGGGGGAAGAGGTGACTCTAGCATAGGGGACCACAGGAGCAAAGGCTGGGAAGTGTGAAATGAAGGGGGGATTCGTAGTTGTTAACAGGAACTGGGATTGAATTCCAGTTCTGCCACTTCCTAGCTGGCCGACTGGGCAAATCATGGAGCCTTCCTGGGAGTGTGTTTGTTCATCTGTAAAATGGGCATAAAGAATCCAGGTATCATGGGATATGGAGAGGATTCACTCTTGCTTTACGTGAGACACACCTGGCCCAAGGTGACCCCTCCTGTAACAATTAGAGCTCTGAAGTATCCTGGGTTCCTTGAGTGTATCCTGTGTAAGAAAGAGCTGAGACTGGAGATGACATTTAGGGCCGGGTATCAAAGGCATGGGAGTATCATACACCCTGATCTTACCTCTGCAAGCGCTCACCAACGCTGTGGTTAAGCCATTTTCCCCCCCTCAAGGTACCAAAGAATCTTACTGTTTAAAATACAGCCACCCACTGGTGGCAAGTAACTGAATGTTAGTTGTTCATTCTTTTCTGGGGTGATGGCATGGAGAGACCGCTGTCTCAGGGAGCAGATTTGGAGACGGGGGTGAATTCGTATCCAGCATTAGAAAGAGCTCGGCTCGGCATTGAGCTAGACCCAGAGTCGAATTCTCACCCCACGATTTGCCAGCCTCTGCAGGTCACTTCATCACGCCCAGGTTTATCTTCTACATCCATGGAATTTGGTCTAAAAGATATCTACATGTCGAGAGGAAACACTTATTTTAAGAACTGGGATGAAAATTCCTTTGAAAGAGGGAACTGCCTTTGTGTAGGAAGACACCTTGATAAGCTAGAACAGAGCTGCTCAATAGAAATATACTGTAGGCCACACATGGAATTTAAAAATTCCCAGTGCACATGCAAAAAAAAAGGTAAAAAGAAATAGGTGAAGTTAATTTTCATAGGTCAGTATAACCAAAATGTATTAAAAAATTCTTGAGCTATTTTAATTCTTTATTTCATGCTAAGTCTTTGAAAGCTGGTGTATATTTTATATTTATAGCACAATTCAAGTGTTCGGCAGCCACGTGTGGTTACGGCTGCTGTATTGGACAGTGGACATGTTGGGAGGAACCAGAGCCACAGATGAAGTGGCTTTACAGGGAAAGTGAGTTTTCTTCCTCCCTTCTCTCCCTCCCTCACCTTCCCTCCCTCTCTGCATCTGTCTCTCTTTTAGTTTCTCTCTTCCTTATTTGGTTCCCCTTCCTGAGAGGGCTGAGAAGGTAAAGGACCCGTGGAGACCATTGTGGGTGCTCTGGGTTAGTGGGTTTTCATGGAAAAGGAAGACAGAGGTAAATTTCATGGGCGGATGTAGGGAAAGGCACAACTCACTGGGAATTCTCAGAAATCACAAAAGCAGGAGCAGCCGGACTGCATTGAGTGCTTACTATATGCCAAGCACTATTCTAAGCATTTTACTGACTTGTCTTATATAACTGTCACAGAACCCTAAGGGGTAGTCATTACTCCCATTTTCAGAATGGGAAAACCAAGGCACAGAGAGGTTAAGGAGCTCAACCTGGAGACAGTACTCTGTCTTCAGAGCCCTGCTGTGCTGGATGCCTCAAAAAGTCTTGGAGGGAATAAAAGTCTTAAAAAGGTTCTTGGGGCTTCCCTGGTGGCGCAGTGGTTGGGAGTCCGCCTGCTGATGCATGGGACACAGGTTTGTGCCCTGATCCCACATGCCGCGGAGCGGCTGGGCCCGTGAGCCATGGCTGCTGAGCCTGCGCGTCCAGAGCCTGTGCTCCGCAACGGGAGAGGCCACAACAGTGAGAGGCCCGTGTACCGCAAAAAAAAAAAAAAAAAAAAAATCTATGATATCGGAGCTTCCCTGGCGGTACAGTGGTTGAGAGTCCGCCTGTCGATGCAGGGGACGCGGGTTCGTGCCCCGGTCCGGGAAGATCCCACATACCATGGAGCGGCTGGGCCCGTGAGCCATGGCCGCTGAGCCTGTGCGTCCAGAGCCTGTGCTCCGCAACGGGAGAGGCCACAACAGTGAGAGGCCTGCGTACCAAAAAAAAAAAATGGTTCTTGGCTTCTGTGTGGCATGGACTGTGGGTGGTTTACACCAGAGGGCTGGGGGGTGGGGAAGCCCCGGGGATCATCTGGAGGAGCCTGAAAATAAGCCTTTTGAAAGAAGGAGCGTTCTTCGTTGCCTTCTCCTCTATGTCCGTGCCTGGTCCACAGTAGCTGCTCGGTGAACATTTGTGCAAGTCAGTGAGGATGGGCTGGCGTCACTGGATAGGATGGTCTCTGAGTCCACTGGGCGGCCTGCAGGTGCAACTGTGCCCTGATGGGATGGCTTTGTGAATAAGCCCTGGGGAGAGGGGCCCATGTGGCAAGATAACCAGCTTGTGCAGATCCAGAGTTCTCCCTTTGAGCCGAGGACAAAGGCCGATTTATATGTCCCGTGCCAAAGCTTTTTCTGTTTTTCTAGTAAATTAAAAAAATTGAATTATAGTAAATATATTCTACGAGCAACGAAGTACAGAAAGCATGTCGTGTACTGCAGGTATTCGGAGGAGTCCACGTGTATAACCAGCTCCCAGATCAAGAAATAGGACCTTACCAGTACCCCGGAGTCCCCTTGGCCCTCCCAGAGGTGCTCGCTATCCTGGCTTCTGACTCCATGGACTACCTTTGCATGCCCACGCTTTTCTAGTGAAATCTAAGGATTGGAATGGTAGGGTATCTAGTTTGTTACAGCCCTGCATCCCTCATGGTCTCCAGGGTTGGGGTTCTACCCTGGTTCTTGTGTCCATTGCACAGATGAGAAACTGAGGCCGAGAGGCTATGCAGCTTGCCCAGGTCTCATGGCTTGAGAATAGATCACTGATTCAGGCTCAGAGCTGTGGTGCTCCAAAGCCCGTGTTCTTGACCATCCCCTGTGTTTTCTTCTATGACATTTTGTCTACGATCCCGAGGTTGGGATGTTCAGGTTGAGATTGCTTGACGGCGCAATTTCCGGGGGTGGCTGCCGTGATTGCTGCACTGGATTTATCCTGAAGGCACGCGCCTGGGCCCAGGGGGCCTGAAGGCCACGGCTCACCTGCCAGAATGACTTGGCCAGCGGAGCCCATCCCCAGGTGGGGCGGCAGGAGGCGTCAGCATGTGGGGCAGGGGGGTTCCTCGTGGCCCTGTGCTTCCCATCTCCGCTTTGCTGCGGACAAACGCGCTCAGGCTCTGGCGAGAGAAGCTTTCAATGAACCAGCGTCGAACAGCTCCCTCCCGCTGCAGTGAAAGAGCTCTGTGCTGCAGATTCAAGCTGGAGGCGCTGGTCAGCTCTGGGGGCAAGGCTGGGGCCGCTGCCTGGGGCACCTTGGATTTCAGCACCGGTCGTCGCTGGCTCGGGATGGAGCCGGAGTGGCAGGCAGGGGAGCGCAGCCTCTGTCCAGCCTGCAGGCCCCTGGAAGTGGTCGGAGCTGGGCCTATGTACGTCAGGCTGAGGAGCTTTTCTCTCTGTGTGTCGTGGCCGCCTGCCCCCTCCACTCCCCAGTCAAGAGGGACAGGTGGTGGCTGTCCTTCTGCAGTTGGCCCCAGCCACCGAGAGATTTGCCAACACCTCTGGAATGGAGATACCCCCCCCAGCCTCTTTGGCCCAGAGAATGCAGCTTGACCCATCAGGCCGCACACAGGCAAGCAGTTCCCTGAGCCTGGCTTTCTCTCCAATAGGATGCGAGTGGAGAGCAGGCAGAAACATAAGCGATGACACTAGGCTCTGTGCCCCTGGGACGGAAGTTTAATTCAAAAAGGCAATATAAAATCACCCCTCTGGAGGCAGTCATGTTTATCAAAATAAAGCCAATATTATTATGATAATGCTAGCGAGTGAGGTGTTGAACAGTTTACTCTTTGCCGGCCACTGGGCCTAACAGCAATTGAATGGTGTAGCTCTGAAGCCAGAGTGTCTAGGGGTGAAGTCTGCATCCTCTGCTCAGCTGTGTGACCTTGGGCAAGTCACTCGACTTCTCCGTCCATCTGTGAAACAGGATCACAACAGTCCCTAGTGAAAGTTGTTGTGTTAATCCACATTAGGCCCTTAGATTACTGCCTGACATGTTGAAGTTCACATAATGATGGTGAAGATGTGTCTAGGGTCAGTTACAGGTATTCTAGGTGGTTTAGTATTCTGAGTTAACAGACGAGGAAACTGAGGCACAGACAGGGCCGGTTCCTGGCCCAGAGTTTCACAGCCAGTAAGTAGCAGAGGTGGAATTTGAACCCAGAGCTACCTGATGGCATGCTTTCCAGTGAATGGTGGGCAGAGCCATTATTGGCTTACTCCGGATTTATTGCCTGAGGATTAAATTTATTTCAGAACAACCCTCTTCTCCCAAATAGTTCCAGTAAAAACAGGACGAATTCTAATTACTTTATGACCCATTAACATAATAAACATAACTGACGGCCGGTGAGTGCCTTGCCCCATTCCAGCTGCTACATCTCCACTGCCTTATTGTTTGGGTCATGTCCTCTGTGAAAAAGTTCTGAGGTCAGATCAAATTAGAGGCGCTTCTTTTCTCGCCACGGCTGTTGGCTGTGCTCCTGAAAGAGGAGATACCTTGACGTGTGAGGACCTTCATGGTGGCATCTTAGGAGCAGGAAGACCCGCTTTTTCATCTGTGTCTGTGCTCTGTGTCCTTAATGGGAAGTATGCCCATCACCCCAGCTGGCTGGGCCCTTCTGACTCTCCGTGCCTCTTGTGGCCCATCCTTGGTGTCCATGTCGACTCTCACAAAGGACCGAATCAGCGAGGAAAGGTGAGGTTTCGGGTTTGACAAAGGTAGGATGGCACAGTGCAGTCTGCAGAGATAATACACCGTTTTCTCATTTAAGTTCCCTGAGCAGAGGCAGGAACACAGAGGACCAGAGGAGCGGCATAAAGGGGGAGGAAGAGAGAGAAAAAAATACACAGTGGGGTAGGGATGGGGGAAGAAATGTCAGGGTGGGAGGGTGAGAGGGGAGGGCATGGGGCAGGAGTGGAGGTGGGGAGGAGGGAGGTGCAGTGGGTGACTTGAACTTGGATTTTCGTGACATGAGAAGGGTGGGGCGAGACCTCGCAGGAAGCAGATCCTAGGCCTGGTGGGTGGGGGAGGAGGAGGAATGTGAGATGCAGCCTTGGGAGGGTGAAGGGTGCCTATGAATAGGAGAAGGGACTCTACAAGTTTTTTTTTTCTTTAATTGAAGTGTAGTTGATTTACAATGTGTTCATTTCTGCTGTATAGCAGACTGGTTCAGTTATACATATATATACATTCTTTTTTGTTTGTTTTTTTGCGGTACGCGGGCCTCTCACTGCTGTGGCCTCTCCCGTTGCGGAGCACAGGCTCCGGACGCGCAGGCTCAGCGGCCATGGCTCACGGGCCCAGCTGCTCCGCGGCATGTGAGATCTTCCCGGACTGGGGTACGAACCCACGTCCCCTGCATCGGCAGGCGGCCTCTCAACCACTGCGCCACCAGGGAAGGCCCTGCATTCTTTTCTTAATACTCTTTTCCATTATGGTTTATCATAGGGCACAGAATATAGTTCCCTGTGCTATACAGTAGGACCTTGTAGTGTATCCATCCTGTATATACAAGCTTACGTCTGCTAACCCGAGCCTCCCACTCCAGCCCTCCCTCAGCCCCTCCCCCTTGGCAGCCGCCTGTCTGTTCTCTATGTCGTGATTCTGTTTCTGTTTTGTAGGTAGGTTCATCTGTGGCAGGCAGGTGGAGGCCCATTGTTGGCCGTGTAGCTGATCCGTGGCAGTTTCCTGATCCTGATCCAGTACTCCTTGGCCTTGTCACCTCTCAGGCCAGAGGGAGACGAGCTTGCTGAGCTGGGTTTGCTGGATGGTTCGGTCGGGACACCTGCAGAGTTGCCCTTCTGCCTCAGAGCTTCCCAGGGATGCCTGGCCCCGGGGCCGGAGCCGGGCACCGTTTAACCCCATTCAGAAGAGACCAGCCCAGTGAACCTCACGGTGCTTCGTTAATCCGGGACAGCTCAAGCTGTTGGAGGCGCGCCCCTGTTGTGCACTGCTTATGCCAGGGGTTAAAAAAAGAAACACTCACGCCGATCCAAGGGCTTTCTGTAGGCAGTGCCGAAATAATCAACCCAAACCCAGAGTCCGGCCGCTTCAGGCGTGAGGTTGCGTGTCCTACGGGGCCAGGTTCTGGCAGCTCCAGGAGGTAATCAAGGCTGCCGGAGGCGGTCAACTCCGCGCCCTCCTGTGGGGCGGCCTCCCCGCTGCAGGGCAGAGGTGAGTGGGCATGTTTTCTGTTCAGAGGATCTGATTTTTAGTGCAAGAGGCTTGCTTGTTTACTCAGTGAGGCCAGTGCCATGACTCTTCACCCAGGCCAGCGCCTGGTGTGCGCGGGGCCCGGCCTCGCTGTCCCTGCATTTCACATCTGGTCCTCATGGCCCAGGAGAACTTGCTTCACAGATGTGGAAACTCAGGCCCAGGGATGTAAAGACTTGCCCAAAGCTTGTCGGCGGCTTTGGTGGCGGTCGTGGTGATGATGATGGTGAGGGTGGTGAGGATGAAGGAATAGGAAGATTGCTGCTGTGTGTTTGCCCAGGGAGCCTGTGAGGTTCTGTGATAGCGAAGGCTGTGTTCAATAATAACAGGCGTGGCTAATGTGGGCTGTGTGTCTGCTCGGTGCTCTGCAAGGTCCCACTGGTTCAGGGAGCGACTGTAAGGCAGACGCTGTGTGTTCCGTTTACAGTGGAAGCGACAGAGGTCTGGGTCAAGTCAGAGCCTGCAGTCTTTCTGCTAAGCCGCCCGCCGCGTGATGACCGTGCCAACTTGCTGTGTGTGGTGTGATCCTGTGGGTGGGAGAGTGGCCAGCTGAAAATTGGTGACAGGACACATCTTTATTCTAGCTCCTTCTTCTTTGGCTCCCAGGAGCGCAGGTCCCTACCTCCCTGACACACCTCCCACTACCCCTGTCCCCATCCCTTTTCCCAGGGCTGTGTTCTCCTCTTTGTTGATAGAAATAGACTGTATCTATCAATAGAGGGATGGTTTAGCTGAATTAATGTTCACCATCACTAGTTATCTATTGACTTTAGTTATCCAAGGCTCTGACCCTCAAAGCATTTTTTCTGAAGATGACCAATTACCTCCGGTCCCTTCATTATGGATGAGTAATCAAGAACAATGAATGTTGCCAGATATCTTGTTGGTCAACTGCGTGGTGGAAAAAATCTAGTATTTCAGGGAAAGGTTGCAGAGAGAAAGAAACAATGGAGGAAGGAGGGAGGAAAGAAAGATGTGTGTGTTTGTGTGTGTTTGTGGGGGGTGGGGGGAGGTTAGGGTTGGATGAGCCTTAAACTAAGAAATGAGCTTGAAATTGAAGGTGCAGCTCAAATGTCACCTGCTCTGAAACCATGTGCTGTTTACGTGGGCAGATTTAGGTACCTGTCCTCAGTCCTCCAACAGCACCTCTGTTCTGACTTCAGAGGTAAGACTTATCAGGGTATGTGGCAATTTGATCGTTTCCATGTCCATCCTGGGCTGGTGCTGTGTGTTTTATACTGCCATTGCCTGACACAGTGCTGGCACATAGTAGGTGCTCATTAAATGTTTACTGCAATGACTTAGTGCCTAAAAGCTTTGTAAGAGAGGACCTTTATGTCACTCTGCCTGCTTAGGACTCCGGGTAACCTAGTTACTCCTTTCCTGATTTTTGTTGTCCATATGGGCCTGGGTCAGTCTTAATGGCTAAAATGAGCTAATTTAAATTTAATTTGAACTAATGGGATGTATGCAAGCCACTGCTCATTTGATTGTTTGTATCATTGGGTAAGCATTTTAAGGGACAGCTAAGTACAGAACATTCCGTTTGGCAGGCGGACTACAGAGTTGAGAGAGAAGGATGCGGGCTTTGAAACCAGGTTCAGGTCCAGATTTGATACTGTTCTGGCTTTAGGTGGTTCTGGTGGGTAAGAGCACAGATTCTGGGTCTGGGTTTGAATCCTGATTCTACCGCTCACAAGCTGTGTGACCTCAGGCAAATTACCTAACCTTTCTCTGCCTCACTTTCCTCTTCCTTAAAGTGGGATAGCTTCATGGGGTTGTTGTAGGCTTAGGGTTTTTGTGGGGATTAAATGAGTTACTCTGTGTAAAGCACTTAGAACCACGTTGGTATCTGTTATTGGTAGTATTTGCTTTTAATGAAGCTTCAGTGTCCTCGTGTGTAAAGCCTGACTTTTTAGTACGTAAGTCTTCATAGAATTGTGATGAGGATTGTATGAGTTTCCTGTGGCTGCTGTGTAACAAAGTACCGCAAACTGGTGGCCCCAAACAAGAGAAATGTATTGTCTCACATTTCGGAAATCAAGGTGTATCAGTGGATCCCTAGTCCCTCTGAAACCTGTAGGTTAATCCTTCTTGCCTCTTCCTAGCATCTAGCCATTGGCCGGCAATCTTCGGCGTTTCTTGGCTTGTAGACCCGTCACTCCAGTCTTCTGTCATCACGTGGTGTCCTGTGTGTGTCTGTCTTCCCATGGGTATCTTTTTATAAGGACATCAGTCATATTGGATGAAGGGCCCATTCTCTTTCAGCGTGATCTCATCTTCATTACATCTGCACTGTCACTGTTTCGACGTTAACTTGATCCCACTGGGAGTTAGGACTTCAACATGCCTTTGAGCGGACACAGTTCAGCCCATAGCAAGGATGAAATGGGAGAACCCATGTGGAGCACAGAACCTAGAACGAAACAGTGCCAGTAAACGATAACTGTGCCTGTTCTTATTGTTACCCTGTCCTCACTGTCATGATGACTGCCCTTGGCTGGGTGACCTTGGGCGGTTCTCAGGGCATCTTTGAACCTCAGTCTCCCATGTACTGACTGTGAATGGTGTGGCCCGTGGCAGGCGAGCGAGGTACTCAGCCTCCCTGATGTGCGTTGTCTCATCTCTGAAATGGGGAGGAGGTAGACCCACCTCCCGGGAGGGACCTGCTAGGCAGCGTGGGGTGAGGGCGAGTGTGTGCTCGTGGCCCAGACACGCGGGGCTTCCCGTGCTTGCCACCCCTTGTGGGCCCCTGTGGTGCCACTGTGCAGGCCAGAGACTGCTTGGGGTCAGGAAGGCTCAGAGGTGTGTCTAGACGTGCGCAGGCTTGGATTGCCCAGACCCCCAGTTGCTTTGCAGCCAAAATGGGAAAAAAATATTTTTCTCCACTTGGGAGCTGAGCAGATTTGCTACAGAGAAGTCTAGATATCTATGGAAACAGTCCTAATTTTAGCCTTGCTACACTTAATGCCAACTCGGAGAGTGCAGTGTTGGGTCAGGGCCCAGGGACTGAGGAAGGTGAGCAGCCTGAAAGGGTCAGAACAAGCGCAGAGTAGCCAACTGACAGGCGAGGAGTGGGAGGATGCTGCGGAAATCTTAAGTGGTTATCAAGGGGCTGGGATTTTCTTCAAGGAGAGAATGGGTCTCAAGGGAAGGGCCTGGAGGGATGAGCGTGTATCAAAAATTAGTCCTTTAAACTGAGGGATCTCCCTTCCCTCTCCCTGTCTAAATTCTGCTCGTCTTCACCTTAGTTTGAAAGCACTATTTCCACTTCCTACCTTGGGAATCAGCCACTTCTGCTCTGAATTCGCATCATCTTTTATAATTCTGTTGAAGCATTTATGGCAGCCTATTTAGTTTTGAGGTGAATTCATGTCCTTGCTGTTCCCCACTTATTTTTGAGGCCCTCAAGGTCAGCCATGGCCATTGTCCTGTCTGTATGCCGAGCCTGCCATGGAGGAGGCATGCAGAAAATACATAACAAATGGAGATAGACATGTCTGGTGATTTCTGGTTGACCAACCAGGGGTAGGCAGTTACTAGGAAGGGACATTAAACGTGTGAGTGTTGTAAAGTGTACATAAGCGCTTCCAGTGGGAAGAATCAACTTGGATGGGAATGAAAGTTGCCTGTAATTCTGCTCAGGACATGTTGGGGAGGGCCACAGCAAGAGGAAGCCATGGCGTGGTGGGAGTTGAATGCTATGGGTGATGGAAGACATAGACGGAGATCCTTTTAGGCCATGCAGGGAGCATCACTTCTCTCGGGTCAGCCCTGTCCTCCTGGCCAGGTCAGTTCTTAGTGGAAATCACTATAGAATATCAAGCATAGGGAGAACCTTAGATCTCACCCACGTCTGTGTGTTTTGAAGTGTCATATTCAAGACAAGCATTTTTACGTTGATCCTTGGTGATCTGTTTTCGTGTGTGAGACCTATCAGCACACGTCCTGGTCCTGATGTGACCATTTGGAAGTAAGCCTCATGCGAATGGAAGAGGTTGCTGGGATGAATTCTGGTACTGAATTTCCATACGCCCTGTATTCTTTTCAGCAGGATGTAAAGCACCATGGTTGTAAACTTGGGAAGGTTGTGTGCAAGAGTTTGCGGGGTGGGCAGCATGGACCCAGTCAGGCTCCCTCCTTTGAGTGATAAGGAGGTGGGTGAGGCCCAGGTAGACCAGATGGCCCTGATAGATAGTGACAGGATTGGGGCCTCGAACCACATCTCCTCTTGTCTGCCCATCTTGACATGCTAGATAGAATTTAAACTAGTTCTTACCGAATACAAGTTACTCATTTAATCCCACAAACAGCATTGTGGAGCAAACACTACTTCTCCCTACTACACAAGGCGGAGGCTGAAGGACTTGAAATGACTTGCTGGGGCCTGTCCTGCTGGTAAGGTGAAGATCCAATGATGCCACATAGCCCCGCCCACGACTTTTAGCTGTGTCAGGGAGCTGCAAACCTACCACGATGATCTTTAGAGTCTGGAAATAGAAACGCATGCAGAGGTGTGGTACCATCTGTCTCTTTCCGGGAGAGCTCTGCCTCCTGGGTCCTAGAACCCAGGCCAGCATGCAAGCTAGGCTGCTCAGGCCAGCAGGCCAGTCTGGGGCTGGGTAGGAGTTTTCTGGGCAGCGGGATGCCTCCCTCTTGGGTGGCTCTGTGTGTCCAGAGCCAGTGAAAGGCTGTTTGCCCAGTGGGAGAGGTGGGTGCCAGCTTCCCCGTTGGTTCTGTTCCCACCCCCCCCCCCCCCCCCCCCCCCCGGGTAGTACAGAGGGGAGGGAGCCGGCCCTGCTGATAGGGTGAGTCAGAGCACATCCCAGAATAGAAGCCGGAGGGCATGCCTGGGAAGGCCTTCTCTGTCCCAGTGGTTTGGGTTTTAAGGTTCCTGTTAAAGATGATGAAGCATTCGTACATAACTCTGCTTGTGGACTGCTTCGGGACCATTTATTAGTGTTGCTTGGCCATGGAGTTCTGAGCTAGCCACACCCATCATGGGGGAATTAGCTGAATCACCCAGGGCCCAGCTCCCTACTTACGCAGCTGTTGAGCCTCCTCCCAGCTCCCTCCATTCATTCATCATTCATCATTCATTCACTTTTATTAGGCACCCCCTTTGTAGCTGGCTTTCTGTTTGACAGCATTCCCTTTTTATTGTTGGGGGTATTTAATATGTGGTAAAAATGGAAATGTTGGTGTTTCTGTTGCATCGACATCATCACCCCGTTTATCGAGACTGTAAGCTCCACGAGGGCAGGGGCTTTGTTCGTGTCTCTGTCTCCAGTGCCTAGAAGAATGCCTAACACATAGCAGGTGCTCTGTGAACATTTGTTGAAAAAAACGAGTGAGTGAACTGAGCGTCTGCTGGGTGTTTGGCCTCATGGCAGGTACTTTACATAAAAATCTTTCCAATCCTCCCACCAACCCATTCTTCACTGTGCCTATGTCTGTCCCTCATTGGAGGGTATCAGCTGGTGAGTGTTTACTACTGTCGTAAGCATTATTGGAAGCACTTGCCCAGCAGATGTTCCTCATCATGACTGAATAATGTAGCTACTATTATCCCCATTTTACAGATGAGGGATTGAGGCACAGAGAGGTTACATAACTTGCCTAAGGTCACACAGATCCTTTAGCATCAAGCCATTTTTCTTTATTTCTGTGCCATCGCCATCCAAGAGAACTTTGTGCAAGACGGAACTCCCCTGTATCTGCTCTGTCCACTACCCACAGGTGGTTACCGAGCACCTGAAACGTGTTAGTGTGACTCAGGAACTGGTTTTTTAATTTAATTTTAATCAATTTAAAGTTAAATAGCCACATACTGCTAGTGAATAGTATATTGGACAGCACAGCTCCCTACGACACTCTCTCTAAATAATAGTAACAGCTCACATTAATTGAGTACTTTCTATATGCTGAAATTTTAAAAACTGCTTTACATACAGGAAGTGATTTAAATCAGTCCTCACAACTGCAGAGGACTTAACGATGGTTAGAGGTTAAGTACCTCTTCCCACCTCCAAGATTTTACAGAAAGAAAGTGGTGTAGCTGTATTCTACCCCAGGGAGAACTCTGTCCAACCCCAGAGTTTTAAACCATCTCCCTGCTTTTCTCCCTATTTTCCATGTGTACTGCCATGAAAAATGGGATCTCATTCTTCTCAGTGTTTTTCAACCCCAAACACAATCCACTGCACTTCTCGATAAAGGAGTCAACCCATATACAGGCTTGCGAACTCACTGTTCCCACCAAATGACTCATTTAGGTTGAAAACCTTTATAAAGTTGAAGTGGATTTGTGTCAGTGTCACTCTGAAAAAAGAAAACAAGGTGCCAGTATTCCTTACCAGAATGTTCACTAATGAAAACCAACCAACCAAACGAAACCTACTTCTTGATGTAGTGCTGATAATATTTTAAAGTCAGGCTGGGAAGGAGAGAAAGTGGAGCTGAGATTTTCTGCATCTTGCTGGGTGGAACAGGTGGCTGCAGCCTGTGGGCATGGTGAGCTGCACCTTCCTTTCTCGAGGATGGGGGAGAGTGGGCTCTGTGTCAGGGCTGGGGTGACAGAGCAGAAAGCAGAGGTCCCTGAATTTTGTTCCACTGTAGAGGTCAGCCATACTTGGCGATAAAAATTCATCTGAATGTGTTCTGCGTGCTGCCCTGGGCCTGTCACGCGTGCCGGTGGCTTATCCAGAAACTGAACTGATCTTGAGGCAGGGCCAGGAATTCAGGTTAGGAGCAGAACTGGGGTAAAGGTGACTGGTAAAGGCACATGGAAAGAGAGTGAGAGAGAGAGAGGCTGGAGGGATGAGACCATGTCAGGAGCACAGTCCAAATACAGGAGACCACAGGTCATGAGTGCTTGGGGTCTTGATAGAAAGGAAGAGAAGTGTGACCACAGGGCTCTGGGGAAAGCCTTGTTTTGAGGGCTTTGATTGACCAGTTAAATCCATATTGTTCTTCCTGTTGCTGTCTCTAGGCAGTCATGCAGCTTCCCAAACCATCCCCATCTTTTTCATCGCTTTGTCTGTTTGTCCATCCATCCGTCCATCCATCCATCTACCCATCCATCCATCTACCCATCCATCCATCTACCCATCCATCCATCCATCTACCCATCCATCCACCCACCCACCTATCCATCCACCCACCCACCTATCCATCCATCCATCCATCCATCCATCCATCCACCCACCCACCCACCCACCCATCCACCCATCCACCCACCAATCTGTCTATCCATCCACCAATCCATCCACCCATCCAGCATTTGAGTCTCATCTCACTTTCCACAGTACTGGGGATAGTGTGGTGAACAAGGCACCATTCCTACCCTCAAGGAGCTCTCAGTCTTGTCTAGAAACATGTATGTGGACATGTGTTTCTGAAGCAAGTAAAGAAAGGCTTTGATGCTCTGTATCCCAATGCACTTTGCTGGTGTAGCTTTCCCTAGTAGCATGAAGCCAGCATTGGCTTCTCTACTGCCCCTCTTACCTTTATCATACATGTACTTGCTATGTGTATTGTGCTTTGGGATATTTAACGTATACTCAGTATAGCACTTTATTGCATCTTTATGGTAACCCTCCTGAAAATATGGGCCTCCCTGAGACCTAGTTCAATTGTAGGCACAGGTAGGGATCATTGAGGTAAATCAGAGCCCTTAAACCTGGAAGGAACCTTAATAGTCATCAGTGGTCTGCAGGGTCGCTCCCAGCCTTCTCCTCTTTGTCCCTTTCAGATAAGGTCCATCTGGGAAGATTCTGTCATGAGCCATTGTCGGTCAGTGGAAGAAGAAAGGGAAGCCCAGCCTTCCCTGAAGACGTAATTGGAGCCAATCACACCTCTCTTTGCTTCACGGTCACCAGGAAACATGGGAGGGATTCGTTTTACCAGATTAACAAATGTGGGATTTCGCATGTTTACTTTTCATTCAGGTAAAACTGAAATCTGATGTGAACATGCCAGTTTGTTTGGCTACAGAAAAATTCCAGGTTGCTACTGGTGTTTTCAAAGTAGGGAACCACAATTTACAATCTTTTGAAAATAAAGGCGCTCCTACTCCCCTTTTAGTCCTAATAAAGTTAACCTGAGCCTAGAACGAGTCCAAGGCGCGGCCCAGACGCCTGCACGTCGGGATGGCATTGCCCAGGCGTCGTGAGGTGTACAGCAGGCTGTGGACCAAGCCCAGAGGGCAGAGATCCCCAAACTGCTGAAAGGAAGGACAGCGACATTATGGGAGTTTACTTTGTGTCAAGGACTTGATTCATGTTGCTTTATGTTAATTGTCTCAGTTACCCAGGGAGGCTATGTTATTCTTCACTTTAGAAATGAGGAACCTCTATAAGCCCAGTGAAACCCATTTGAGACTTAAAACCTTCAGAACTCTAAGATAATACATTTGTCTTAAGCCAAAACAAAAACAAGCAAACAAACAAAAAAACAGGAAGAAAAAAGACTTGAAGGGATGACATGCCCAAGGTCAAACAGCTGTTGAGCGGCAGATCTGAGACTTGACCCCTAATCTGCCGGCTGCCGTGTTTCCATCTGCCACCCTGCGGAGGCCCAGTGTGGAGGGAATCTTCTTTCTGTTATCACATTCACACGATCTCGGGCAACTCAGTTGACGTCTGGTCTGTGCCTGTTTCCTCATCTATAAAATAGGGTAATAACAATAGTAATATCTTGTAGGATTAGTAAGGATTAAGTGAGATTCTTCAGGTAGAACCTGCACATCGTAAGCACTCAGTACATCTTAGCTCTAATAGATAAAAAGCTCTAATAGCAACATCAATGATTATAGTTTTGACAGTTTTTACTCCTCATAACAATTTTGACCACTGTGTTGCTGGACTGCCCCTTCTTTGTCAATAGAGTTGTTGTATTGCTGAAGACACAGCTCTTATAACAAGAATTTGTGTTTTGCGATATCAAGCCCACATGCAGCATCATGGTAGCCCCCGAGGACACGTAGCAGAGCTGGGATTTGAACCTAGACCTGTCTTGCCTGCATGTCCACGTGCTGCCTCTCCTGGGACCCCGGTGTCCTGGCTGGCCGTTCACCTCCGTGGTCCTGGTGACTCTGCTCCTGGCAGCTACAGTGTCAGGTAGGCCCGCCCTGAGTGAGTTGATTATAATCTAGTTGCAGGGGAACCTGAAGCTCTCCTGGAGAAGTGAAAAGGCAGGAGCTTGCAGTGTCCCTCAAGGCCGGGCTAGAGTTGCTGCTCAGTGGCTGCCCTCTGCCCCCTTCCCTGGGAAAGTCCGGTGTTGTTCCTGGCGGGGTTCAGCTGTCACCACCGCAGAGAAGCCCTCCCTGATAGCAGGACCCTCCACCGCGGGCTCCCAGGCGGAGTGAGCGGAGTCTTCTTTGCTCCCGTAGCAGTTTGTGTGAACTTCTGTTGTGGCCTTTTCCATTGTGTGTTCTTAGGGGTCTGTGTGTCTCATCTCCTCCGCTAGCCGTGAGCTCTGAAGGACGGGGACTGTGTCTGAGTTAGAAATGTCTGCTTCTGGCCCAGATCTGATCCTCCTCTTCTGGGGCCACAGGAATGATTCCCTTCCTGGCTCCTCTCCATTAGGCAGGGCTGTGCTCCTACTTCTGGCCGCAGGGTGCTGAGTGGGGGTGACTTGCGTACCTCCTGCTACAGCGTTTCTTTGCTGGGGAGCCAGTGGGGCTGGAGGGAGCCGTGGGAGCAGGACTGGGGCCAGCACCCAGTATGTGATGGGGGCATCTGCGAGCCCTGATCCCCGTAGCAGTGTCGGGCTGCCAGGCCTGGCCGTGTGTCCCTTCTGCAGTGAGGACCCTGAAGCCTTTGCAGGGTCACCGCTGGGATTCGAGTCTATGTCTGGCTTGTTCTGTGGCAGTGTGCTGCCACTGGCTGGTCCTCGTTTCTTGGGTCGTTGTGTTAAGAGTAGGCTAAAGGGGTGTGTGTGTGTGTGTGTGTGTGTGTGTGTGTGTGTGTGTGTGTGTGTGTGTAAAGGGGGGGTGGGTGTGAGTGGGGGGACATTTAGCAAAACTGCGAGGCTTGGCTGCCTGGGCAGAGCGGGTGATGCTAAAGGCTGCATCCTTCGCCCAGGTATGGCTGGCCTTGGCCACCAGGTTAACTGAGGTGAAAACCAATTTGCTGTTATCTCTGGGCAGATGCCGGCTTCCCTTTAACGTGGAGTTTTGGTGAGAAGAGCAGGACACAGCTGTGCTTGCTGACCTTTTCCTCGCTGCACAGATGGGAAGAGGGGGTGCAAAGAGCAGGACAGACGGGACGAGTAGCCGAGGTGGAGGCTGCCTGGGCGATCCCCCCGCCCCCTTCCCCATACACCCAGGCTAAGGAGGCTTTGGAGCCCCGGCCAGCCTACGATTTCTGGGAGCGAGGATGGGGGTGCATCTTTTCCCGTTCTGGCAGTCGGCCTGAGAGGCAGGCTGGCCCGGGGGGTCCCGGCAGTGGCCTGGCGATCGGCCAGGTAGGATTCGTCCCCACTTGGCCTTGTTGATTCCAGCGAGGCTCACATTCATGAGAACTTAAAGTGTGTTGCAGGCACTTTCCACACATTTATTCTCAGAATGGTCCCCGCTGAGCTCCGGACGATCCTGCTGCCTGCAGGGAGGCTGGGTGACTGTCCTCAGGCCACACTGGAGCCTAAGTGGAGAAACCAGGTTTGCACCAGGACCTTCTGACTCCGGAGTTTCCCAACTGCTCTGGTTTCTCTTCCAGGTGTTTATCAACTTGTCTGGGTCACAGCTTTCTTTTTTTTTTCTTTTTGTAAATTGAAGTATAGTTGATTTACAATACCATGTTCGTTTCAGGTGTACAGCAGAATGATTCAGTTATATATATATATATATATATATATATATATTCCAGATTATTTTCCATTACAGGTTATTACAAGATACTGAATATTGTTCTCTGTGCTGTACAGTAAGTCATTGTTGCTTATCTATTTTTTTTTTTTTTTTTTGCGGTACGCGGGCCTCGCACCGTTGTGGCCTCTCCCGTTGCGGAGCATAGGCTCCGGAAGCGCGGGCTCAGCTGCCATGGCTCACGGGCCCAGCCGCTCCGCGGCAACCACTGCGCCACCAGGGAAGCACTGCTCATCTATTTTATGTAGAGTAGTTTGTATCTGTTAATCCCAAACTCCAAATTTTTCCCTCCCCCCGCCCCCTTTCCCCTTCGGTAACCATGAATGTGCTCCCTGTGTCTGTTTCTGTGTTGTAAATACAGCTTTATTTCTTATTTTGAAATGAAGACACCGGGAGACACAAATATCTACTTGAACACGCCTTGTGTGCCGGGTCCTGTATTTAGATTATGAACGTTGTGTTGTCTAAATCTTGTTTCAAGCCCTGGGCTTAGGTATCATTTTGTTGATTTAAAAAAAGACATCTTTTTTTTTCCCCCGTATGCGGGCCTCTCACTGTTGTGGCCTCTCCTGTTGCGGAGCACAGGCTCCGGACGCGCAGGCTCAGCGGCCATCGCTCACGGGCCCAGCCGCTCCGTGGCACGTGGGATCTTCCCGGACCGGGGAACGAACCCGTGTCCCCTGCATCGGCAGGCGGACTCTCAACCACTGCGCCACCAGGGAAGCCCCATCTTCACCATTTTTAAAGGTACAGTGTAGAAGGGTTAACTACATGCGCATTGTTGTGTAAGCAGTCTTCAGAATCCTTCATCTTTTACGACTGAGTCTCCATGCCCGTTAAACATCCCTTCTCCCAGCCCCGGCGACCACCATTCTACTCTGTCTCGATGAATCTGACTGCTCTCTAGGTACCTCATGTAAGCGGAATCATACCGCATTTGTCCTTTTGTGGCTGGCTTATTTCACATTATTTCACAGTGTCCTCAAGATTCATCCATGTTGTAGCATGTGTCAGAACTTAAGGCTGAATGATATTCCCTTGCATGAATAAACCACGTTGTGTTTCTCCATTCATCTGTCAACAGACACTTGGGTTTGTTTCCACCTTTTGCCCATGTTTTCTTGATTTTATTAATCGGTTGAGAGCAGCGTCACACAGCTGCATTTGAATCCAGGCCTCTGTTTGATACTCGACTTCTGACTTCTTTTTACTGCTGAGATCCTATAGTTGTAGGAGTTGGGATTTTTGATAGATGAGGGAATGATGTTTTCTATAAAGGGGCCAATGGGGAAAGTTCTAGAAACGTTGGCTGAGGGTCTTCTAGCTCCTCCTGCACCCTGGCTGCTGTGGTGCTGTTGCTTTTCTACCTGAGTTTCTGCAGTGACTCACCAGGTGGTTCTGAGGCGTCCCAGGGTGAGGGGGCGGGGTGTGTAGCAGCCAAAGCAGAGGATACCCGGTTTCTGGCCCTGGCTCTGCCTCGCGCGACCAGCCTGGGCCCACCCCTCCTCTGCTCTGGGCTCAGTGAGTCATCTGAAGAGTGCAGTTCTCGATGATGGCCCGTACCTGGAAGTAGTTTCACGTGCCTTTGAAGTCTGGCCCTGCCTGTCCAGAGAAGTACATTCACCTGGCTCTTGTTAAGCCTGAGATGGCTTTGGACCTTTGTTTTTGAATCCCTGCTCAGACAGTACTTCTCCCAAAAGCCTTATGGAGATCCAGTTTATATCACCAGGAGCCACAAAAGTGAAGGCTTTTTGTTTGTGTTCTGTTGTTGCCCATGATTTCCCCAAAGTGTACTTTCTTTATGTACTTGACTGTATCCCAGTTTGTTGAGTTCATGTAGAGCTCTTGCCTTTCTTTTCCTATTTAAAAAGCTGATTGCCTTGAGTTGCCATTCTGAAATTAGCAAGTATGGTAATGTGACATTATTATCATCATATAGGTTTGAGTTTGCACTGGGTAGCTCCCTTGAGGCTGGAATTTTTTTCTCAAGTCCTGATAAAGGGATGGCACAGTCACGGGGCTTATGGTAGCACAGGCAAGACCTCCTGTGGGATGTGCCACAGTTTCTGTCCAATCCAATCTGTCCTCATTTTCTATTTAAAATAAGCGTTTTGTTTAAATAGGAGAGCGTTAGTTACCGATTGCTAACATTTATATATCAACAACTATAAGAAAGATTTAAATACATGTTTCCTTAGTATGTTCCCTAAGAAACTGACCTTGAATGCTTGCTTTAGCTCAGCCTTTTCTTACAGCCTCAACTGTAAGAAAAGACCCCATTTCTTACAGTTGTGTGTCCATTGGTGATGTTTATTGCCCCCATCTCTTGAACTCCATCATTTGCGGGCTTCCTTGCTATTTGAGTGTCAACAGCTCATAGTGAATTTCTCCTGCCCTTGAGGGGCGTCTATTTCTTTTCCTTCCAGGACAAAGGAGGCAGTGGGTGATGAGGTGAGCTCCCAGAGGTCGCCAAGCTCTGTCTGCCCCACGAACCTCGACTTAAGGTGCTATTTCTGCCCTTTCTGCTTGCTCTTGGCAAAACAAAAATTGGAAGAAAAAGAAAAAGCTAATGACAGACAGGTTCATCAGACAGCTAACCTTAGAGGGGCCTAGACTATTTTTCAGAAACTACATTTAGAAGCAAATTCAGAGGCATCAGCCCTTTTTAGAGCACCTGTCGTGGGCCAGGTAAGATGAGAAGCATTTTCAGAGTTTTATTAAATCCCCATGGAAACGCCTCTGAGTTCGGGGCTCTGTTCTGGTTCTCCCATCACAGAAGACATAATGGCTTCCTCATGTTTATGCAGAAGTGATTCTAAGTCCCAGCTCCAGTGGAATTCTCTCTCTCCGTCTTTTTTTTTAATTGAAGTATAGTTGAGTTACAGTGTTTTCAGGTGTACAGCAAAGTGATTCAGTTATATGTGTATATATATTTTTCAGATTCTTTTCCATTATAGGTATTACAAGATATTAAATATAGTACCTTGTGCTATGCAGTAGGACCTTGCTGGTTATTTATTTTATATATAGTAGTTTGTATCTGCTAATCCCAAACTCCTTATTTATCCCTCCCCCCCTTTCCCCTTTGGTAACCATAAGTTTGTTTTCTATGTCTGTGAGTCTGTTTCTGTTTTGTAATTAAGTTCATCTGTATCCTTTTTAAAATTCCACATGTAACCGATGTTATATGATATTTGTTTTTCTCTGTCTGACTTACTTCACTTAGTATGGTAACCTCTAGGCCCATCCATGTTGCTGCAGATGGCATTATTTCAGTATTTTGTACGGCGGAGTAATATTCCATTGTGCGTGCGCGCGTGCGTGTGTGTGTATACATGTACTATATATACGTATGCTGCATCTTCTTTATCCATTTCCCCATGTGTCTTGTTCTCTTTGCCGGCGGTTGGTAGATTTCTTTCTTTATCACTGCTAGGAGCTGCAGAGACCTCAGAGGCTTTGTTTTAGCCTCTTAGTTTGGTCTTCACTGAGGCCCTGAGAGGGGAGTAACTGCTTAGACCCTCCACACAGCTGGTTCCATCAGGAATGGTTTCTCTATTTCTGTGGACGGTGTGTGGCTTTCTGGATGGAGAACGTTTCGGGAGCAGCACGGCACCCAAGAGCTGCTACAGCCATGCTTGTGGAACATTCTGGAAACTCTTCAGTGGAAGTCTGGCATGGAGCTCTCTTCCATGGCTCCTCCCACCTTGGCTCTGACCCTGCTTCTAAAAACAGAGGCCATTCCTCACATTCATCACCCAGGGCCTGGGTCCACAGGAGGCCCCCTCAGTAAGCAGCCCCGGGGTGAAAGATGCTTCTCAAACAGCTCGGGCTGAACCCTGACTCCATCATTTATTCTTTGTGTTCACTTAACCTTTTATGCCTCAGTTTCTTTATCTTAAAGAAAAGAAAAGGGGGGGGTGAGAATAATAGTCCATGGTTTTGCTTCAAGGACTCAGGGAGAAAAATGTTTAATGAAGTCGGGTATTTTTGTTTTATTCAGTAGGTTGTCGGGGGGGGGGTACTCAATACATATTCATTGAATGACTGAATGAATAAGGAATCCCTCCTCTACGCCTCATTTGCCCCACTTTGAAAAATGAGACGATAGTGTTGATCAGCGGTTCTTAAGGGGAGCTGCTCCTAAGAAATTCTTTGGCGGCCCTTCTCATAAGCACATGACCAATCCCCGCTTCTGAAATTCTGACTCATTATGTCTGGGGCTTGCCACATGCATTCTGTAAACAAGATTTCCAGATTCTCCTGTGCAGCCCTGGTTAAGGATGAGGGGCTCGCTGGCCTTCGAGGTCTCTTTCCTGGTTCTGTGTTGGACACGTTGGGGACAACTGGGATGACCTGCTAATCGTCAGCATCTTCTCAGTGGTCACTCCACCCCTCCACCTCCTACCCATCCTTCAAACCCAGCTTAAATGTCACCTTCCCTATCCCCGGATGGAAGGCACCCCTCTCTGCTGGTTGCCCCCCAGTCTCCCTCCTCAGTTTCTGTGATGCCTCCATCAGCTGGTATGAGGTGTGTCATCTTTATCAGGCCACAGGCTAGTTGAGGACAGAGTTTCCCTGATTCAACATGGTGCCCCTCACAGCACCTTCCCCAGCCTCTCGTATCTAATTGGGACGTCATATATATTTAAATATGTCACCAGGAAATACATGAAAGGCGATTTCAAAAGCTAACCTCTTTGGTTTTATGTGTGTAAGTCACAGCTGTCTCCCCCGAGATTCCTTCTGTACTTATTCAGACCAGTAACAAAGGGCATCTTTGTTAGATGGGTGTTTTTTATAATAAACCAGAAACATTTAGGGGAAAAAGCGATTTACTCTTCCTTTGTCATTAGCCTTGATGATTAGACTATCTTTTCCATTATGTTTTATTTTTACTTTCCTGGAATTTATCAAGTAGCCTCTTTCCTGTGAAGGTTACCCTTCAGATGAGTCAGGGAGCTTGATTAGAGAGCTGGGGGATTTACTTTGTCTTTTTAAAAAAATAAGGAATGTGCTGGAGAGGGCTGATGTGAGCAGATGGGTGAAAGGTCAGCCCTTGAAATATAAGAGAGGGCTTCTCTTGAGAAACTGAAACCAACGCTCCAAGGACAAGATTTTTTTTTTTTTTTTTGGCTGGCAACTGCTAAAGTAATTAATAGTCACTTCTGTTTTTCAGATTCGTCTTATATCTGACAAAGCTTCCTGACTAGTCCTTCAGGGCTTGTCTTTTATGTCCAGGGCAAGTTCCTTTTTTTTTTTTTTTTAAGCACATTAATCATTGCATTTATCAACTATAACTTTACGTTAGCTATTTGAATGTGATTTTTTTTTTTTTTGGATACAGGTAGATTTCAGAGTTAATTCTAGAGTGCCTTGGTGGACTACTTACCCCCCATAAGACAACTTAATCTTCTTGTTCAGGATCTAAAAGGAGTGTCATGTGAGGCTGGGCTGGGTGCCTGCTGCGTTTCTGCCTGTCTGGTTGGGACTCAGCTGGGGATTTGCTGAGAGCAGTTTCACTTTCACACTTGCTTCCTTATGTCCATAGCTGAACCAGAGGTGTTCTTGGAGGCGTCCCTGGAGCGTTGAGAGCAAAGAGCAGAAGGAAGTACTTTCATCCATCCATCCATCCATCTATCCATCCATCCAATGACTGTTTAGTGCCTACCCCTATCCTTGTGTCTTTTGAGGATACACAAGACAACCCCAAATCCTGTCCTTGTGAACAGACTCCGGCAACAAGCTCTTGCCAATACAGCTTATGTGGGAAGGGAGGCGTCCTTGCTGCCTCAGGCACACTTATTTAGTATCACAACTCCGTGCAGTAGATATTATTAGGGTTTGTATACACACACATACATCTGTAAACGTTGCACTGGTGTGTGGTGTTTTGCAGATCAGTTCCAGCTATGGAGTTATGCAGTCTGGGCTTGAATATAGACTCTGCCTCTTACCAGCTATGTGATATTGAACTTCAACCATTTATAGCCTTGTGTCCTCTGCTGAATGAGGCTAATGGTTGGAACTGCATCTCGGGGTCGCTGAGATAACATGTGAAGTGCTCAGGAGACGGCCTGGCTGCACAGGGTAAGCTCTTGGTAGGTTGGAACCTTAACAGGGGAAGAAAAATTTTCCTCTACCCTGTTAGATTCATTGGCCGGACCTGTAAAATAAACTGACAAAAGACAGATTAACAGAAGAAAAGTCTACAAATTTTATTGGATGTTAAAAGTTTTCCGTGGCACGGGAGCGGGGCAGAGATGGGTGGAGGAGGTTTCATAGAGAGAAGAGAAAACCCCCGAAGTAGCAGCTAGGCTGGAAGGCTTGTATACTATTCTGACAAGGGAGGATAAGTTTGTAGAGAAGTGACAAGACAAAGGAAAGGGGTTTAGGGGCCGTAAATTGTGGGAAGGTCAATACATGGGGGAACGGCAGAAAAAGGTTACTTGGCCGGGTTTCTGTTGATGCTTCTTGGTGTCATCTTGATCTCTGATGATAAGGAAGCTTTCCTTGCCTTCCTGGTTTTGGAAGATGGGGGCACGTTCCCAGGGGAATTTATAGCCTGCTTTCAGGGGGGTAGGATGAGTCTTCTGCCCTCTCCCTATGTCTGCTTTTTCCCAGTGCCTTCTGTTCACAATTGTCCTTATGCCAGAGTGGCATCTTTTGGTGGGGGGCATATTCTGATCCCCTGCGGTGTGCATCCACAGATGTGTCCTAAGCCTGTGGGAGCGTGAGAAAGCAGAGGCTCTTCCCAGTTTCAGGCCTCACGCTCCCACCCATGAGTCTGGAGTCATTCCTGCTTTCAGTCCTGCACCAGCATGATCTGAGATCTGGTTTGTTGTTGGAAAGGCAGAGACTCTGGGTGCTCCCTGGTTCCACCATGTAATTGCTAGGCAGACCCGGACACATTCCCCGACCTCTCTAAGCCTCGCTTTTCTCGTTTCTGAACTGGGATGAGGCTGATGCTCATTGTCATGGTCACCGCCTCCACTTCCTTCATCTGTTTAAATTTCCTATGGAGGAGGCCTTCCCTGACCACCCTGCTTATTATTCCTACCCGAGCCCGGCGCTCCCAGTCCCCCTGGCTCTGCTCTGCTTTTCCTTTTTTGCCACAGCACTTATCACCTTCTAACACACTGTAGGATTTATTTTTTTAAATGTATTATGTTTATTTTTAATTATCTTG
Source organism: Stenella coeruleoalba (assembly GCF_951394435.1). NCBI lineage: Eukaryota > Metazoa > Chordata > Mammalia > Artiodactyla > Delphinidae > Stenella > Stenella coeruleoalba. The sequence goes on from NC_137157.1 coordinate 13,560,792, forward strand.
TTCCCCCATTGGAATGTCACCTCCTTAAGGGTTGGGATCTTTACTTATTTTGCACCGAGACCCCCTTGAAATTGCCTGACACAAACAGGTACTATGAATAGTTGAACAAATAAGTGAGAAAAGAAACAAACAAACAACCACCCCAGCAACTTCTGACCGCTGTCAGCTTGGCACTGGACTGGCTCTGATAGCTGGGCCCTGATGTTCTCCTAGTGGACGTGAAGAATTTCACAGCATGCTGACATGTGACAGGGTTACTCTGTGATGATGATAGAACAAGACAAAAACAAGATGACTCCATAATCAAGACGGAGTACAGATAGAAAGAAGAACATTGTGCAGTTTGCAGAACTGACCAAGCACATGCGTCTCTCAGAGCGTACGAATGACTGCTGTGTCTTTATCAATTACAGCCAGAGCCCTGTGTTCCTGATGCCTCCTAGGTAAACGTTTACAAGGATACCTGGGCATAGCATTCCTGCTTTACGACTGCACCCACCGGAGCAAAACTGTGTCTCCTTGAGCCCTCCCCCAAATCACTGCACAAGCCCAGATCTGTACAGGGCGCACTCCCTAACATCCATCCTCTACTGAGATGCCAAGGTTCTCTGTGGCATGGTGGTAAACCCAACTGTGTCTGACTTCACATGAGTTCCTGGTGGTCTTTGGCTGGAGGCTTCAGCACCATGTCTCGTGGTGAATAAAACTTTGTAACTAGGCATCACTCTACAACTCTGTAGGTTATTACAGTCGGCCCTCCCTATTCGTGGGTTCCTTATCCACGAGGATTCAACCAGGCGTGGATCGATTTTCAGTCTTCTGACCGAGGTTGGTTGAATCTGTGGGTGTGGAACCTGCGAATATGAGGGCTGGCTGTACTATGTCATTTTATGTAAGGGACTTAAGCATCCATGGATTTTGGTATCTGGCGGGGGGGCGGGCCGCGGGGGTCCTGGGACAATCCCCACTGGATAACGAGGGACAAGTGTACTACTAGCTAAACAAATTGAACAGATGTGCTCTCTGCTGGGCCTGAATTTTCTAATCTGCAACACGAGAAGGTTGACCAGATGACTCTCCTTACAGGTGTCATGTTCTGTAATTCCTGAGTATTACTAAGCATTTACTGTATGTTGTACAGGTGGGGACTCTAAAAGGTGGCATCTTGGAATTTCCTCCTGGGCTGCAGTGCTTACTTGCTGTGTGGCCCTGGGCAAGATACAGAGCCCTGAACTTCAGTTTTTTAACTGTAATGTTGTGGTGATGTTGGTTAATAATAATATTAATGATAATAATAGCATAAAATTTCTAAGAGCTTACTCTATTACCTGCATCAAGCTCCCATTAATTCTCACAATAACTTTAAGAGGTCAGTACTTTTACTCCATTAAACCCGTGAGGAAATGGAGTCACAGAGAAGTTAAGTAACTTTCCTAAGATCACACAGCTTAGTAGCATCAGAACTGGGATTCACACCTAGGTTTTTGTCATATTACGTCACATCATACTGTGATTTCTAAGCTCAGACTCTTAATCACAACACTAGTGAACTAAGGTGGTTGCTCCTTAACAGATGTCAAACCGTTTTTAGCATGAACCCTGCCTTTAAAGGGTGCACAGTTTAATTGCATAAAGTCATATGCAATTAAAGTCATACATACACTTGCTGGTAGTTGAAACAAACCAGGATGTGATAGAAAGCAAAAACGCAGGTGTTGGGGTGTGCATGCCTCCAGGCACGAAGATGAGCGAAAGGGAATGTCTAGTGGAGTGGCCTGTTAGAGGACGAGGTAAACTCCAAGAGGCAATGCCCGTCTCAAGAGCACTGATTTGGGAGTTGAGAGACCTGAGGTCTTACCCGGTGCTCTTAACAACTCTAATTGTTAATGTTCTTAATTTGGAAAAATAGCGTCAGTCATCTGTCCTCCTCGTCTCACATAGTAGGTAACATCTGTGAGAGCACTTAGGTAACGGCCATGTGCTATAAAAGGGTAAAGCCTGGCTCTAATTGTGGAGAAAAAAAATCACATGCGGTTTTGAGGACTTTCACGCAACATAAGCCAGGTGCTGAAGGATCCGAGCGTCTTCCACTGACCCAACTTTAGAAAGGAGGGTTGCCGTAGGAACCTTGTCGTTATCAATCAGCAGATGTGGACTTGTGAGGGTGGGGTATTCACTAAAGACCTGTTAGGTTACAAGTGGGGTCTTGGGAATGGGAGTGTGGGGAGAGGGGCATGTTGGAGGTGGGGCAGAATTAGAAGAAGGAGGGGAGCTGACAAAGCCCCACGCTTATTTTTGGACCAGGTGAGGGAGGGGCCCGGGATCTAGCTGCTACCTTGAAACCATTTACCCTATCCCCACCACTCTAATTGCTCAAGGATTTAAATTGGAAAATGTGTTAGCCAGATTATCCTTCCAAATAAGGATCTTCAAGGGTCTTACCTGTATTAAAAGGAGGAGGCATTCCTTCTGTGGAATTTCAGCTGAGGATGAAGATGATAATAGTACTGCCTCTCCCACTGATTGGGTGGTAGGTATCAGACACTATCCAGTGTGTGCCTCGTTGTCTCCTTTAGCACTTAAAGCAAAGTCATTGTTGTCCCCTTCTCCAGATGGGGAAACTGAGGCATAGAGAGGCTAAATTACCCACCCACAGTCACTTGGTTTTATAGCCTGTATTTGAACTAGGTCCTTCTGACCTCAAGTCCCAAGAATTACAGATAATTCTAGAACATAAGACCTATTATTTAGGACCGTCATCTTTTAGATGGGAAAATGGAGGTTAGAAGAGCTGAGGTCCCTGTTGGAAGGCTGTGTTGTTACTGCTGGTGGGGCCTGGATCTCCTCATCAATCCAGAGAGTTCATATGCCTTTTCTCTGGATGGATTTGATAGGTGCAGTTATGGCTGCTCTGGTTTCTTGGACCTCCTTCCCTTTTTTGGGTGGGGAAGACCTAAGGCTACAGAGCCAGGGCTCCCATCCTGTCTCTACCCCTGACCAGCCATGTGACCTGGGACTTGTTATTTAATCTCTTTATACCTTCATGTTTCCGCATGTGGAAAATTGAGATACCAGGGTTGTGATAGGAACTAATGGAATTGGTATAGTTAAAACTCTTAGCTCAGTGTTTAGACGGTAGCCTGTGAGTGCTACCTGGCAATGCATTGCTTGTTTGAGGACTGTAGTCCTAATCGGAGTCTGTTGCAGTATGCTGGGGTCCCCGTTCTTCCCCCTGCCCGAACCAGTATCTCCCCAGAAATATGGATATTGTTGAAGATACGGTGAAATCGATGGGGTGCTGGATGGTGCGGTGGAGAGATACCGGTTCCTGAAAAAATGACATTTGCCGGCCGTACCCACCCAGGTGGTTGGGGTGTCTGTGGAGTGGACCTGCCTGTGTCTGTCGGACCCGGAGTTTAGGAGACAGGCTTATTTTGATGCAGCATCCCATCCTGGGGTGACTCAGAGAGGCCAAGGCATTGCCTGGTGATGCAGGCTAATGACACACCATCACCCCTAGACCAGGAATGGCACAGGGTTTAGAGGTTATATTCTGTGTATCTTTCTGTGGATGGTCCCTGTGGCAGAGCTGGTGCTTGCTGAGAGAATGGTCCAGGAACTGTCCTCAGTGGTCAGGTGCAGATGAAGTAGACGGGGTAAGCAGATGAAGAACAGCAGAGACAGTGCAGAGAGATGGGGTGGGGTGGAGAAGAAAGGAATTAGCCTTTATCATGCAGTTAGCCTTTTTAATCCTTTGTGAAAACCTTAGGAGGTCTCGAATATGGTCTTCCGATTTGGAGACCGGAGAGGTGTCTCAGATAAGGTATTTGCACAAGGCTAGTTAGGGGTGGATCAAGGAGCTGATCCCAAGTCCACAAGGGACTCTTCTCAAGGGATCAGTTGAATACCAGTTGATTCAGAATTAGGGATCTGTAATTGGTGGGCATGCCTTTAGTGAGACCGCTGGATAAGGATCCAATGCCTGGCAGCGTGCAAGGAGTGCTGGGTATTCCCATGGCTTCAGGAATTCCCTCGTCTGGCAGAGGCAGAGGGTGGGCTCCCGCTCTGGGACCGGTTATAATGGGCCTCTTTCTTTCTCTTCATTAATCCTGGACGGAATGGTCCTCACTTCGAGGGATTCAGTGGCCCTTGAGGGATAGGAGGAGGAAGAGAGCTGCTGCTGAAAACTCTTATCGCCTGCCCTGTCTTACTCCACTGTCTCCTTGGGCCTACAAACGTGGTTTAGAAACCACTTAAGGGGCTTCCCTGGTGGCGCAGTGGTTGAGAGTCCGCCTGTCGATGCAGGGGACGCGGTTCGTGCCCCGGTCCGGGAAGATCCCACGTGCCGCGGAGCGGCTGGGCCCGTGAGCCATGGCCGCTGAGCCTGCGTGTCCGGAGCCTGTGCTCCGCAACGGAGGGGCCACAGCAGTGAGAGGCCCGCGTACCACAAAAAAACCCAACAACAGCAACAAAAATCCACTTAGCCACCATCTGGTTTCCCTCCGTATACACTACATGCTTTAGATGTAAATAGGTTCGTAATGAAAAATACTGGGGTGGCTGAGATGGACTGGGTGGGACACTTTTTATTAATCTTTTCCTGATAAGCCACCCACTTGTTGATACTCTGAGCTTGCACGGCAGATAGAAGGATTAGTAGCCTTCTAGTGTAAAAAAAAAAAAAAAAGCCTACAGAGGACAAAAAAAAAAAATCTGTGTTGCTCGATTTAGTAATGATTGCTCCTGTCTCTGGCTTCTTTCGTGGGACAATTAATTGACTGCAGGGAGTGGCTGTCCCTCACCACAACAAGTTCCAAGTCATGAAGTGGAACGGTGACATTGATCCGTTTTGGGTACCTAAGGCTTGGCTACATAGAAACAGGCTGCTAAGTTTGTAACCACCAGTTAGTGTTTGTGGGGGAGGCAGGAATTACTGGTTTGATTATTGATCGGGGGCTGTGGTTTATGCTGAGGCTGTTTGGGGGAGGAGAAGACTGATACATGGGTGCGTTAAGGCAGTAAAAAGATGGAGTCATGTGGAGTTTTAGGCAGTTGTTTAAAAAAAAAGACAAAATGTGATATGGTGAAGAACAGGACTTGCCTGGCTTTGCTTAATTTATAATCTGAGAAGACAGTGGGAATTTTTAGAAGTCTTGGGTGTATCACACAGTACATCTGGTGGAGTTCTTGTGTGAATTAACTGATAGTATAACACTACTTCTAAGAAATCCACTGGATTTACTGGTATTGCTTGTTTATTCAGGAACTATGTACCAGTCACTTATTGTGTATACAGCACTATTCTGGACACATGCCAGAAGTTAAACTATAATTATTAACGTGTTAAATGTATCTTACTGAATTTTAATTTTTTAAAGATTAATAATCTCAAATCATTAAGTAAAAGGTTTCAGAACAATAGTAGGGTTTAATGCAATGTGGGTAAAAATTTAAAAATAGAACGTTATGTGTTAATCTACGTGTGAAGCATTTTGGAAGATACACAAGAAGCTGAAAAATAATCTAATATAGAAAGCGGCCATCAGTGGTTACCAATAATACAAAAAAGAGATGTTATGTGCCTCCTGATGGAACTTGAATCTGGTCAAGACCCTGGATCTAATTCTGGAATCACCAGAAAGTTCGTGTTAAATGACAAACAGAGATGCAGCCAGGAAAATTCAGGCAATGGGAAACTCTATAGAAAAATGACTCAGTTCTTCATCAAATTAATTATGCAGAAAATCATAATGGAGCAGTGACCTTGGGTGTCAGATGACATTGAAGAATTAATGTTTTTATTTTTCTTAGTATGGTAATGAAACTGAGGTCTAGTTTTTCTAAATCTCTATATTTTACATAACTATTGAAATATTTTTAACTAGCTGGATAATATATTGGAGATTTGCTTCAAAATCTCAGGGATATGGAAATGGGTAGGGTAGAGATAAAACAAGACTTGGTAATTGTTGATGCTGGGTTGTTGGTATATAGGGGATTTCCTCTCTTTTGACTATTTTTCAAATATTTTTGACATTTTTCATAATAAAATTTTTAAGTGAAATCATCAATCTAGTCTTGTTTTTTATCCACTCCACATTGAGAGGTGTCATAAGGTCCATTGTAAGTAACATCCTGAAGTATTCCAATTTGATGTGATCTTAGAAAAGTGATCTAGTTTGAGTTTCTAGGATTCTGGGTTTCCTAGAGGGAAGGGAGAGAGGCTTAGGTAGGTGGGGCTTCAGGAATCCCACAAATGTACTCTGAGCACAGCTGCTCCACGGTATGTTGTGTATATTGGAGTTCCCCCCTGTAAGTTTTCATTTGGGATGAAAAGGTGTTTTTATTCCTTAAAAAGAAAGTTCGGAAATTACCGCCTAATTTTATAAACCTGGAAACTGAAGCCCAGACAGGGAAGGTGATGTGTCCAAGTCTGCAGGCAAATTGCAGAGCCCAGACCTCTTATTAGATGTTCCTTGTATTACTCAGTCGTGCTACTGGTTACCCCTTACACCTTCTGGGAATTCCCTGGCGGTCCAGTGGTTGGGACTCCACACTTCCACTGTGAGGGGGCACAGGTTTGATCCTTGGTTGGGGAACTAGGATCCCGCATGCCACGTGGTGTGGCCCAAAAAGAACCTGCTGCACAGGGTCCTCCAGGAAGATCGGTCACCTGCATTCTGGATTCCAGTGCTGCTTTGCCCAGAAAGTGGAAGCTGGGCTGACATCATTCTCTGCGTGCAAAGAGCCAAAGAGAAAGCCCCATTAGAGATGCACTTGCTGTGCACTCCACGCGCCCCAGTGTTGTCTTTTACTAAACTCCTGGCTGAGTGCCTGTGCCAGGGAGCCTTGTAGGAGGAGGAAGACATTGAATTTGGGGAACAAGCAGTTCTGTTGAGACTCTACATGGGCTAGAAAGCCTGTATATTGAACGCTTAATCATTTTGAATGCTTGTTGTGAAACCTAGGAGCCTCAGAGGGGCTCAGGAGTTGCCCCCATCCTTCAGGGCCAGGTGCACAGGTGGAACACAGAATCCAGGTGTGTAGGGCTGTTTCGGTAAATTGAAGGTTCTTCTCCTCCAACCCCCTCATCCAGATACCCACCTAGGAAAAGAGGGGGACTTTTTTTTTTTAATATTTTTTTGGCTGCGTTGGGTCTTTGGTGCTGCACGCCGGCTTTCTCTAGTTGCAGTGAGCGGGGGCTACTCTTCATTGAGGTGCACGGACTTCTCATTGCGGTGGCTTCTCTTGTTGTGGAGCGCGGGCTTCAGTAGTTGTGGCTTGTGGGCTCTAGAGCGCAGGCTCAGTAGTTGTGGCGCACGGGCTTAGTTGCTCCGTGGCATGTGGGATCTTCCCGGACCAGGGATCGAACCTGTGTCCCCTGCATTGGCAGGCGGATTCTTACCCACTGTGCCACCAGGGAAGTCCCTGAGGGAGACATTTTGGTCAAGACTTGGCCAGGTTGGGCATGGGGAGAGGGTCTGGTGGGACATATGGGGAGGGTGGTGGTCGTCAGTTCGGATGCACTTTGAATGAGGATCCGTAAATATCTTTGGTCTTCCTGAGACCTCAGCCTTCTGCCCTTGCCCGCCTCTATTCTTCATTAGTCTCTTAGTTTGACATTTAGAACAAGGCTGTTTAGCATTATGGGGTGTATTCAGAACTGAGTTTAGGATTAATAATCTTTAATGAATGTATACTGTGTACTCTGACTCTGGGTTATGGAGATGGCTAAGACCTAGTACATTCTCAAAGGTGCATAGTCTAATAATTTGATGACAAATAATGCAAAAGAGCTCAATTTTATTGAGTCTTTGCTCCTTGCCAGGCAAACCTGGTGATGTTTTATCTGCGTTTGGTCATTTAGTTCTTGCAAAAACCATAAAGGAGTTACCATTAATAACTTGCTTGTACAGATGGGGCACTGAGCTCAGAGAGGTCCTGTAACTTGCTTTATGTTATAGAGTGACTAATAAGTGCTAGAGCCAGTATTTGACACTAGGCAGCTGTCTCGAGAATGCTCGCTTATACCACCATGCCCTACTGCCTTCCACTGTGGAAGGGACAGGCTCATGACACATCACAGTATGGTCGAGCCCAGCCACAGAAGTACACAAGCACAGAGGTAGTGCAGAAGGAGAGGTGACCTACTCTCATGAGTGGGGAAGAGAGAGGAAAGATCAGGGAAGGCGTCAGAGAAGAGGTGAAACCTGGGCTGAGTTTGGGGAATGAAGAGGAGTCTACCAGGCAGGCTAGGAGTAGAAATTCCAGGCCAAAGGAACAGCACATGTAGCAGTCCAGAGGCACAAGCAGGTACCCTGTTTGAGGAACGGCAGGCGGTTTTTTTTGGGCTGGGATAGAAAATGCAAGTGGGGGAGAGCAATCGATGACATGCCGGAGAAATTTTCAGGGGCAGTATCTGTGCTGCTCTCCAATTCAGTCACCACTAGCCACATGTGATTACTTTAAAATAATTAGAATAACGTTAAATACAATTGTTTCTCAGTCTCTATAGCCCATGTAAGTAGTGGCTACCATATTGAATAGCACAGATGTAGAACTTGTACATCATTGCAGGAAGTTCTGTTGGATAGCGCCGGGCTAAATCATTTTCTTATTTGGTCCATACCTGGCAGGCTGCGCCCAGTGTTCTGTGCCTCCTGCATGTGTCAGGTTTTAGAGGGTGTTGTGTTTGAGGGAAGAGTGTGTGTTGGCTGCCTGGGCCCGCTGTGGAGGGGCGGCGGGGGGATGGTATGTACAGTTAGAGGAGAAGCATAGAGCAATTTCTCAAGATGTGAATATTGGTAACTTTTTTAATGCACTGCTCAGATCAGTATGTAAAAATCCCAAGAAATATGTCATTTCCCTCTAAGCCAGCAGAGCTACCAGTTTCATTAAAAAGGCAATGGCAAATCTATTTTTAATTTTATTTTTTATTAAAAAAAGCCCTCTTGCTTGAGATTCTAATCTCCAACTGAAAATATGTGTCATTATAGAGTTGCATATAGCCAGTGCAATAGCATGCGTTGATGGTACTTAGTAAATAGGAGTTGGTGCTGTACGTTAGTGTAGGGACAGAAATAGGTCAAAAAGCTTTTCCTTTTTCCTTTTGAGTACAATGTTCTGGCTTTGCAGATGGTGAGGAACCATTTAGAGCTATAAAGGGATTTTGATTTAGATAATGGTCACCTTCATTTAATTTTACAAAATTTATATTTTGTAAAAGGGACTTGGCTTTCTTTGAAGTTCTGTAGGCAGTCGATCAATATTTTATAATGTTATTTGTGACCAAGAGAATCGGTTTGGGAGGCTTTTTGTGATTTACTCTCTGTGTTTTAAACCAATTTGCCACTATTTTTGGAGTACTTGGTTTCAGAGGTTGCTACTTGAGTCTTTCCTGATTTTTGTCTCCTTGTATCTCTGTGACTTTGGGCAAGTCACAGTCTGTAATGGGCACCTCTTGGTTTTCCAACTCAGCGTTTATTGACCCTGCTCAAGTTTTCTTTGGAAATCCACACTTCAGCCCATGAATTTTGGTATAGATGATATTGCATGACTTTAGGGTGAGACATATGACTCAAATTACCCCTGACCACAGTAATTTGAGTGGGCACGTGGCCTCCTCAGGGCCAGTAAAACATGATGGGGTGGGGGTGGGGGTGGGGGATCATCCCTGGTGGTCCAGTGGTTAGGAATCTGTCTTCCAGTGCAGGGGGTGCGGGTTCAATCCCTGGTCAGGAAACTAATATCCCACTTGCCGCGGGGCAGCAAAGCCTGCGCACTCTGGAGCCCCCGTGCCACAACTGGAGAAAAGACCGTGTGCTGCAGCGAGGATCCCGTGTGCTGCACCTGAGACCCAATGCAGCCAAATAAATAAATAAATAAATTAATTATTTAAAAATGTGATGGGGGTTTTGTAGAGACTGTTGAGAGACGTGTTTGTGTTCTTTTCCAGTGGCCTTGAACCTTAGAGGATGTAGCTGTGCACATCCTTGCTATAGCCTACCTAGCAGCTGCCGGTCCACAGCTTGGCATTTGGGAATGAAGTCAGTATGGATAAAAGCAGAGCTGAGAAATGGAGAGAGACCAGGTCACACCATAGACCTAAATCAAACCTTACCTGAGGGTAGATCTACCCTTGGGCTTTGTAGATTAAAAGCCACTAAGTTCTGTGTTTTGTTTGGACTAGTTTTTCTATCACTTGCCACTGGAAAAGCCCCCTTCCAATCTCTGTGAGACTTTTTTTTTTTACACATTTGTAAAAGGAAATAAACAATGAGTATTTATCTGTGACCTAGGGTTGTTGTAAAGATGAAAGTAATAGATATCCAAAAGCATTTTCAAAGTGGTAAAGCCATGATCGGATATTACATACCTGCAAGGGGTATGTGCTAGAACCTTTCAAACCAAATTTTGACTTTGTATTTGATAGAGAGCAAAAACTTTTCACAGATCAAAACTAACAGAAGAGATTAGACTATATTATAACACTCAGTATTTTCCCAAAGTGAGTTGAGTTCCAAAAATAATTTTAAATGAATATATGTGAAAGCAGTGCTTAAGGACTAGGAGTAAAACTGTGAAAGGGTTCTGTATTTATTTTTAGGACCATTTTTTTTTTCTGAATTAGATCCTTTTTTTTTTTTTTTGCAGTACGTGGGCCTCTCACTTGTGGCCTCTCCCGTTGCGGAGCACAGGCTCAGCGGCCATGGCTCACGGGCCCAGCCGCTCCGCGGCAACTCTCAACCACTGCGCCACCAGGGAAGCCCAGATCCTTTTGTTTCTTTTTTAAGTGTATGTGGCCGTGATTAATTTTCCTAGATTTTTAAGCAGGAGCTGTTCATTATGGGGGGATGGGGGGGTGCCTGTTTGGTGCCGTGCTAGCTGTTTTGCCTATGATATTGTAAAACTGAGTACTTTTGTATGAAATACAAAGTAGGAAAGAATCCCAAACCTAGTCGGTATGGATGTGTGTTTCTTACATTATACATTTTCCTCTGTAGGTTTCATAGTCTTTCACTTTCTGCAATTCAGAGGCATTTTAGAGGCATGTTCTCAGATGACCTGGCCTGTTGGATCATTTCATGATGTTATTGTCCACAGGTGACTGGAATGAGCGGTTTTATGTTGTATGCAGCAGAAAGGGCCTGGGCTTTTAAGGTTGCGTAGATCTGGGTTTGAAACCCTGGCGTCCACACTCCCTGGGTCTGGGTGACCTCGTCTGAAGAAATAAAGGATCGTGGTTCTCTGTAGTGTGTTTGTTATGAAGATTAAAAGAGGCGATGCATGTGAAAGTGCCTCCTACCTAGTAGGTAGTCAGTAATCACTTTTCTTATGTTTTTTATTCATGTAAATGAGATGTTTTAAGGCAGTCAGCCTGGCTTTAGGGAAATTAAGAATTTTATTAAAGAATCAATTGGTCTCTATAGCTTTCATCTTTTAATTCTTTAGGCTACTAAATCTTATTCTCACTAGATGTTCTGTTTTTGTGACCTGGACTAGTTTTGGTAGAATGATGAAAATGTCTTCTGTTTAGGCATGCTAAAATACGTTTATTTGTTCATTCATTTATTCATTCATTCAACAAGTATAATTCATTCTGTCCCAGGTCACCTAGAGGAAACATTTTTTTCTTTTCCTATTTCTTGTCTTCCTGGTAGGTCTGTGAACTGGGCTATTTCTGAAGCTGACGTTGAGGTAAAAGTAGAGTTTTCCACCCAGAATTCCGTGTTGGCTCCCTCTCTTGGGATAGATTTTTCTGTCATGAAAGTAGTCCATTCCTTTCATTTTTCTTCCCCTGATGCAAATAATCATCAGAGACCAAAGGACAATTTTTAACAAACATAATTTGAGGTCCTGGTGGTTCTGTGAGTCACTGAACACTGAGTGGAGGAGATTGCAGCAGGCTTAGTCCCAGCATAGAATGTCAGGAGGACCTTGACATTTCTGACCATGTGATAAGAGATAGCAGTGGGGAATGGTCTAGAACAGGGATTGGCAAAACTGTGGCCGGCCACCTGTTTTTGTATAGCCCATGAGCAAAGAATGGCATTTACGTTTTTCAGTGGTCCAAAAAAAGAAAAAGGAAAAAGAAAAGAAAAAACCAAAACAGAGTACCATTCTGTGGCATGTGCAAATTACGTGAAACTTAAATGTCAATAACGGTAAACAAAGGTTTGCTGGCACACAACTACACCGAGTAATTTACCTACGCCTGTGGCTTCTTTCTGCTACAGTGGCAGAGCTGAGTATTTGCAGCAGAGGCCTTATGGCCCCCAAAGCCTAAAGTATTTACTGTCTGACCGTTTACGTAAAAATGTTTGACGATCCCTGTTCTACAGTAGAACTTCCTGACTCCTTGCGCCCTGAAACCCCGTGGAAAATGATAATGTTTGCACAGCACACTGGGGTAAATGGAAGGGGCCCTGCTGGCCCAGGGCTGGAGGTGCAGCACCTCAGTACACCCCAAACTCCCATTCAGAGACCACTCCGGCCTCTGGCAGAGGCATCAATGCCACCTGGGGCCGTTTAATATGGACACTCTCACCTGGGTCAGCTCTTTTCCTGTGGCTTCTTGAAGATGCTTCAAGACTTAAACGGTCACCTACAGACGTTTTTATAGTTTGCAAAGGCTTTTCACTGATGCCTCTGTCTTTTCCTATTTGTTATGACTCTCTAGTTTTGCCTTTCACATCTGGTTCTGGTCCTCCATTTGAGTTAGCCTTTCTTGAAGGTGTTATGGGCAGGGGCAGGTACGAAAGTGTTTGTTGTTAAGAAATGTACAGTGTTGGGGAAACGGACTTATATATATAGAATAAAGAGTATTACAAAGACTCTGTGCCTTTGACGTGACTGTTTTGGAACCTGCCACATTCTCAACACCTGCCAGTGGACATGGCCTGAGCCTTGTTGAACGGCCTGCCCTAGGAATATGTGCTCGTTGGCTTCAGGGTGGGCAGCTGGCACACTGGCCGTCCCAGAGTCTGGGCAGCATCCTTTGGAGCAAGCTAGCATATCAACCTGTGTGTGATAATGGTGTTAGTTACATGCATCTTTTGAGAATCTTCACTAGAAATATAGAGAGAACCAGCCACTTCGTAGCAGGAAATGAAGCAGGAGAGGAATTCATTCCTGTGGCCAACAGTCACGGCATTCCTAGTACAGATGAGGTGTTCTTCTAGGGACATGAGGAAACAGACAATCCCTGCCTTCTTGGATGTTATATTCCAGGGTAAGGAAATAAGAAAAAAATTTTTTTTTAAAAGATCAGTGCCATGAAGGAAATAATCCAGATTGGGGGCCAGAGAGTGGATGGTGAAAGGGAAGGGTTAGGTGGTTAGGGAGGGCCCCTTGGGGAGGGGACAGCTGAAGGCTATGATGAAGCTGCCATGCAAAGACAGGACGGTAGAGAGTTCTAGGCAGAGGGAATAGCAAGTGCAAAGGTCCTGAGGTGCAAATAGACCTGGCTCGTTCAAAGGACAGAGAAAAGCCATTGTGGCTGAGATGTAGCAGTGAACGTGAGGTTGGAGAAGACAGGGCCAGATCTCATAGACACAGGGAGCAGCTGAATCAGCCTGTGGCCAAGCTCACACTCACCTAGCTGGGTCCCTTGTTTTGCCTGGGTTCCAGCTGCTGGCTCTGTATTGCTTGCTTGTAGTACAGCTGCTGTTCTGAGGTTCTGGGAGGGCCTGTCTCCCTTTTGTCTTCTAAGTGTTCCTGGGAAAATGGCGTTACCCGAGCTGGCTTCATTGAGTCACTGTTTTTTGCAATCAGATACTAATCACAGCTAGGACTTATGATGTGCTGGACCTTGTCCTCACACTTTGTATGGATTAACTAATTTTTTCCAATGAAAAAAATAGATATTTGATCACTCCCATTTTCTAGGTGAAGAACCTGAGTCACAGAGAGGTTGAGTTACTTGTCTCAAGCAACCAGCTAGGAACTGGAAAGGCTGATGTTTGAACCCAGGTGGCTCGTTTCTGAAGCTGTGCTGCCACTGGAAATCAAAGGCCACAGCTGAGGCATGGGGTGGAGCTCGGCGGCAACAGAGTGAACGTTGAATCCTAGGGAGGTGTAGGCAGGTGAGGTTGAGCCTGGCTTGCTGCAGGCATAGTGAAGGTGCCGGGGTTCGTGGTGTGCGAGGAAGCGGCAGATGGACGGAAAGATAGGGCGGTTGGTCCTGTTGGCCAAGAAGAACCTTCTGCTTTCCCAGAGGACTGTGAATGGCGAGGTTAACACTTAGTTGGCACCACTGCATGCCAGACATTTATTCTTGTATTTAACTCTCCCAGGAACCCTTGACCCAGTGTTACTGGGGTGTCATGATGCTCGGAGGGGTAAAGAGTCCCCCCAGGGTCACCTAGGGAGGAGGGCACAGAGCCAGGATTTGAACTTCTGAACCATCTGACTCCTTTGTTTTTCTTTCCATCACACCACCTCTGTCCTGCCTGCAGGAAGCAGGCTGAACGAGAGGCGAGAGCTGGACTCCACACTGCTCACTGTCAGCTTTTTCTGGCTGTGATTCCCTTTAAGGGGCTGTTATAATTTGGCCTCTTCCCCCGAAGCGCTTGTTTGTGCGCGTGCGCACACAGACCCCACCACAGACACACACAGTTCTGCGTGCACATTGCAGGGCTTTGCTGAATCCCTGCTGGGGGCCCAGAACCCTGTTGCTGACCTTGCAAAGTCAGGCTGGACACAGGGCTAAAATGGTCAGAAGAAAGAGTGATTCCTAACTTTGGGTCTTGTCCGGATCTTTCTGGCCAATAAGCAATGACCTTGTTCATCTAAATAGCATAACTTGAGTGCCTAGGCTGTGTCAGACCCGTAGTCAAGAGCTTATTAAGTACCTGATGGCATTTCCCTGTTGCTTTAACCCTAGGATATGGGTCTTGTGATTTTCTCTATTTTAAAGATGACAGAACAAAGCTTAGAACCAGAGGGATTTATCCATGCCAGGTGGGCTCGGAATCCTGGATTCTAACTTAGCTCATAGTTACCCTGACTCTGAAAGTAGTCAAGCTGCTGTCAGTGCCAGCATGTTGTTAGCATGAGTGAATGAGTGCTGGGAGATACTGCCAGGTCCTCAAATGTCATTTCTCACCTGCCTCTGTGCTAGGCAGCTCAGATCCACGAGCCTGGGGGATGCTATTGAGTTTCTGGTTCCGTCTTGAATGCCCTCCAATGCATGAATTAATGTGACTGTGGAGGCATTGCACGCTCAAGGAGGGATATAGAAAATGTGAAGTCCTTGCAGCCCCTCCATTGCAGGCTGCAGTGCCGTTAATCCCCACTGACACAGCTCTGAGCCATCCAGGGGGTTGACAATCATCGGGGGTTTGCAGATCCTCATCTGCCATTACAGACCCCAAAGTGCAGAACTGTAACTGAAAAAAACACTTAAGGATGCCACATATTGCGTAAATGCTTCTCCAGCAGTAACATATTATACTGACATAAAACCCCTATAAACATGTAATAATAATTTACGCCTGAGCACC
The DNA here is from genome assembly GCF_951394435.1 of Stenella coeruleoalba. Classification (NCBI taxonomy): domain Eukaryota; kingdom Metazoa; phylum Chordata; class Mammalia; order Artiodactyla; family Delphinidae; genus Stenella; species Stenella coeruleoalba. Next base: position 13,576,295 of record NC_137157.1, read on the forward strand.
AACCATAAAGTGAAATGCAGCTCCGTCCAGTTTTGCAAGAATCTTCCCTGGCAGAATGTGCTAGCCATTGTGTGAATTCTCATCTGGGTAAAGAAAAACAAAATGCATTGCCGTGAGCATGGTTATTCTTTGAAATAGCTCTGGCCTCAAACTTTAGAGGGAAATATTTTTCCTGCGTAGCAAACGCTAACTGTATCATTTCTAAAACCACAGCTTTGTTGCTGAGGCATGTTGACATGATAGAAACGTTTACTCAGAGCTGATGACTTGCTCCTGTCTGATTTTTTTCATTTACTTAAAGAAGAATGAAATAAATGAGCAATGCTCTCCCCCCCTGCCCCCAGCAATTTCCCTTTGAATATTCACTTTTATGGTTTAACTTTTTAGAAAGGAAACTTTAATAGTTTGGCTTAAATGTTGAGAGTCAAAACTATAGAATGAGAAAAAAAATCGCTTATATTCTCAACACACTCCACTTATTTCTGAAGGTAGCTATTTTATATTTATTTGACTATATTTATCATTTATCTTCTCCAGTAGTCGTAAACTCCATGAGAGAAGGGGCTTCTTGATCACTATCATATCCTTGGCACCTTAAAAAGATCTTAGCACAGAGAAGATACTCGGTAAATATTTTTGAGTAACTGTCAGATCCTCAGAAAGTGGTGGAAACAGCTGATTCTCTTGAATCTCAGCTTTACCACTTGGTGGCTGGCTGGCTTGGGCAAGTCTGAGATTCCAGTGTTCCCATGGTAAAATGACAGTAATCACACGTCGAGACTGATGCGTCTCGGGGTGTATTGATTAGTTAGGGCTGCCGTTACAGAGGACCACAGGCTGAGTGGCTTCAAAAGCAGAAGTGCATTTGTTCACAGTTCCGGAAGTAGATCAGGGTATCTGCAGGTACTTTCTTCTGAGGCCTCTCTCCTTGGCTTGTAGACGGCCGTCTTCTCCCTGTATCTTTACATGGCCATCCCTCTGTGTGTGTCTGTGTTCTAATCTCCTTTCCTTTTTAAAAAAAAAATATTATTTATTTATTTATTTTGGCTGTGCTGGGTCTTAGTTGTGGCAGGCGGAATCTTCGTTGCGGCATGCAGGCCTCTTAGTTGCAGCATGCATTCAGGATCTTAGTTCCCCGACCAGGGTTCGAACCTGGCTGTCCTGCTTTGGGAGCATGGAGTCTTACTCACTGGATCACCAGGGAAGTACCTAATCTCCTTTCCTTATAAGAACACCAGTCAGATTGGACCAGCCTAGTGATGTCATTCAACCTCCATTACTTCTTTAAAGACCCCATGTCCAAGTGCGGTCACATTTTGAGGCACTGGGAGTTAGGACTTCAATATATGAATTTGCAGGGGATAGGGAGGGTGGGGACACAGTTCCGCCCATAACGCAGGGTTATTGATTTGATTATACTTTGTAATTGGTAAGGTGCTCTTCGGTGTTTAGGTAGTACCAAGGAGTTTAAAATCTAATTGAGGAGATAATCTCATTAACAGCATAAAAGTCAACTCACTCTGCAGGCTGGTATATTCTAAGCTCCTTGGTGAGCATGGTGCTTTCGGGGTTCTGGAGAAGACTTCATCGCATCCGCACAGTGGGACATAGGAGCGTTCTCCAGAGTGGCTTTTCCACGTTCTCCAGAGTGGTTTTTCCAGTTGAAGGTACATGTGTGCCCTGGGGCTCATTGAATCCCTCTGGCCTGCCTTTACCCACGTGTGGGCAGGGCCACACCTCGGACACTACAGGGTGCCTGCCAGGCCCTGTCTGGTCTCACCTAGCAACAGTGGTCTAATAATAGCACTTACTGTACCCCGGACACAGTTCCAAGTGGGCCTCCCTGCAGAGTTTCAGCAAACTCCCCCAGAATCACACAGCATCACACAGCACACAGCTGGAGTCTGGATTTGAATCCAGGGAGTCTGCTTCCAGCTCTGTGTTCTTCTCACCTCCTGAGGTTCTGTGGATCCGTCCTCCTGGATGCTCAGCCTTGCTGGCCTGGGACTCAGGTCGGTGAGCCTGGAGGCAGCTGGAAACCCCCAGGAGCAAGTCTGTGGCTGTAGCTCCCTGAGCCGCTGACAGCAAGTTTCAGGGTTTCATGTCAGCCCTGAGAGTGCTCCCATGGGCCGGGGCTGCCCGAGGCCTGGGGCGGGCACGAGGTCCCAGCACAGCCAGGAAAAGGCTGCAGCTGCCGAAGAGCTTCCCGCCCACCCTCCCTGCAGCTCCTTCCCGACTCTTGGTACCTTTTTGGCTCTCCAGACCTGTCTCCTCATATCCAGATGTGTTACTGGAGGACTAGGAAAGCAGGCGCAGAGGAATGGTGCTCTCGTGCACCCAAATGCAAACCAAAATACTGCATTTTTATGAAAGACTTGTGAAATTTTCTCTTCGTGAAATTTTTTTGGTCACTCCTTTGCTCTGTGTAACCCCAGAATCTCTGCCAACACGTGATCCGTGTCATCACCACCAACACTATTACTGGTTCCACCAGCACTGTCCCCACCATCACCATTTTTCTTCTCCTCCTTCTTCTCCTTCTCTTTCTCCTTCCTCCCCCTCCCCCCTTCTTCTTTTTCTTCTCCTCCATCATCACCATCATCACCATTTATCCGCATCATCGCCGCCGTCACCACCTCAATCATCATCACCATCATCACCATCATCCCCATCATCACCTCCAGCCTCTAGAATGCTTGCATGAACCAGCTGACATACATGAATTCATGTAATTTGAATAACAACCTGGTTGGTCGTAACTTGCTGTGATCCTCATTTTACCTTTGAGGAGACTGAGCACAGAGATGTTAAGTGAGTCGTCCACAATCATACAGCTGATCATCGGCAGACGTGGGATTCAGAACCGGGCCATCTGACGTAGTGTGCACCATTCCTGACTCTCACGGAGGAGATGTGTCCCTGATGGTTTCCTTACCCCTGAGCTGGGAAGAAGGAAGGATTACAGCCGCCAGCTCCCTTCGCCTTGGCATCCGTTGGCGTCGGTTTCCGCTCCTCCCCGAGCTCCCCGAAGTTTTGTGTTCTAATCGAATGTGCTCAGCACCTGCTCATGGCAATAGATTAAGCTGGACAACCTCTTTCTGTACTTCAGAGATGGAGGGTCCCTTGAAGACAGCATGGCCATGGGTCTCAAACCTTGAGGCTGAGAACGTACACCACCACTGCTTTAATAAATGAGCTGAAAGCACAGTTGGCTCCCAGCCGGAAGGACCCTGTTGACAGATGGGCAAATGGCTTGTTACGTGTCATGGTGATACCATTCCTCACGACCCACGCCATTATCTTGCCTAAGCACTTTTGCTTAGAATTTCTCCATCTCATCTTTTCCTGGGGCAAGTCACCTGTAATCTCCCAAGCGGGGACCTTGCCCTCCTCCTGCCTTCACCGTCAGGGAAGGGTGTTTTCGTCTCAGGATGCCTGGAAGCTCAGTGGTTCCTGGCTCGGAAGGAGTTAAGTCCAGCCAGGCCGCCTCCTGGGAACCTGTCCCCCTGGATCACTGTTTGTTTTCATCTTCATTATCTTGAATGACAATGCTGTCAGCACCCGGGAGGGGTCCTTGAACAGCCAGATGGTGGCTGGATTTTTCTGCCAATCATCAGTTTTCATCTGATTGCAGCTCAGGTGCAGGGGGGGCGTTATTTCTCAGCACTCCCCCTAACTTCTACTGTTCAAATACATTCCTCCAGGAGGCCTTAAAGGGACTACCAAGGCTGGGAGAATTCCGGAGAGGTAAGGTAGTGGATTCACTCATTTGATAAATATTGACTGAGCACCTACTATGTGCCGGCCACTACGTCAGGCACTGGGGATACAGGAATGAACAAAGCCAAGGCCCTGCTCCAATGGATCTTATATTCTAGTAAACAAAGAAACAAGTGAGGGGCCGAGAAGGGAAGATACAGCAGGTTACTGTACAAGGGGTCAGATGGTGATCAGTCCATGAGTGATGGGTGGGATGCTCTTTTAGAAAAAGAGATTCTTAAACAGCCTCTCAGAGAAAGTAGCAAGTGATCACAGCACCGAGTGAAGTGAAGCAGGTCACCTGGATAAGCGGGGAAGAGCATTCCAGAGAGAGGGCAAGGGCAGGGTCCTGAGACGGAGTGTGATTAGCAAGAAGGCTTTGGTGGCTGAGTTACACACCCATTTCACGTGCAAAGAATTCTTCTCTCATTCTAATATTATTACATTTTCTCATTTGTTCATTCATTCAGTGATCCTTTACTAAGGATGCCGTTGGTGCCAAGCACTGCTTTAGCAACTGGGGATTTAGAAACACATATAGTCCTTTTGGGAAACCCCTGGGATACTGGGTGCTGGCATTGAAGGCACTCCCGGAGTTACCGTTACCTTGCTTTACTGATTCGTGGCACTCAGGCCATCCACATCACTTCTCTTGCTTACCTCTTCTGTCTCTCTTCAGATGGCTTTCACCTCTGCAGAGAGTGCAGAGCCTTTCTCTCTCAACCCAGCATCCTCTCCATCTCCTTCATCGCCAGGCTCCAAAGAAGGGCTTATGGAGAAGGCATTGACTTTCTCAGCTTGGCCACCGGTGTCTGGTTTCCGTCCCACAAGCTGCTGTATGTGCCGTGGGCGACCTGGTCGTCACATCTAAACATGTTTCTGCCGTCCTCACCCTTCCTGAACTCACTTGCTGATCTCATCACACTGACACCTCCTTCAGAGGTGCAGGCCTCCTCTCTGCACTTCCGGAAGAGGGCTCTCCTGGGATCCAGCTTGCCCTTTGAGCTTTCCCATCCAGTCCCTTCCTGCCCTTCAAAGGCAGGTCGCCTACGGGTAATGTGGCTTTTTCTCGTTTTTGAACTCACCCCCTTGGGGCGTGGATGTATTTTCCCACTTGTCCTGCCGGCAGCTTTATACTCAGTATGTCAAATACAGAAAGAATTCTCCATCTTCCCTCCTCCGCTCCCTCTATCTGCGAGGACCACCTTTGTCCCTTTCTGCCATCCCATGTCTTCCGATCCCACGGAATCTCAGGAATTCTCCCAGAACCGTCTGATATCCATCCCTTTGGTCCCATTTCTACCGCTTTTCTCCTCCCTCCCCACCCTTCGCCCCCCAGGTCCTCCAGAGAATAGTGGCTCTCAAGGTTTGCTCTCAGCTTCACCAGCACCCAGGAGCTTGTTAGAAATGCACGTTCTTGGGCCCCACCCGGGATCTACAGAAGCTGAAACTCTAGGGATGGGGCCCAGAAATCTCTACAGATTTCATTCACCTCACTTCATTCGGTGCTGTGATCACTTGCTACTTTCTCTGAGAGGCTGTTAAGAATCTTTTTCTAAAACAACTCTAAGTCCCCTACATACAGACCTTCAAGTTGTGAATTTTCAAAGATGTGAACGTGCATTCACATGTCCAGTCACATAAGTTAGTTCACGTGTCTGGCGTACATTGTCATGTGCACGCCTCCTCTACAAGTGGTGGTGCTTCTGTGTACTTTACTGTCCAGTTCTGTATAGAGTACAGTAGTACAGTATCTTTATTTCAAGCCCAGGATGTCTGGAAGCAAGTGTAAAAGCAGCAGTGATGCCGCTGGGACTACTGTACTTTTCCAGGTACTGTACTGTAAGATTAAAAATGTTTTCTTTATTTTTTGTGTTCGTTTTTTATGTATTATTTGTGTGAAAAGTATTATAAACCTATTGCAGTCCAGTACGCTATAGCCAATTGTGGGTACCTAGGCTAACTTTGTTGGACTTAACGAACAAATTGGACTTAGCACGCTCTTGAAGTGGAACTCGTTCCTAGGTAGGGGACTTACTGTGTTTCAGCAACAGCTATCCAGGTGGTTCCGATGCTCCCTAACATTTGAGATCCAGGGAGGGAGATAAGCGCCTCCTTTGCAGTGTCCATGGCTCATTCTCGCTGCTCCAAGCAGCGGTGCACCACGATGCCAGCTTACCTTCTCCACGAGCAGCCCCGATCTCATCCTTCCTCTCCTCAGCCACCTCCCGTGGTCTCTGTATCAGCCACTGTGTGACAGGTTTGAGTCCACATTGTCCAGGTATGAACCCGGGCCAGAATGCTTGGACTTTTTTATCTCCAGTCTACTGGGCTAACTGAGAGGTTGCTTTTTTGGTAAATGCTATCCCTTTGTAGAGATGTGGCTCATTTTATGCAGTAGATGGGTCCCAAATTTTATACATGATGGATTTTTCTGGGTGGGGAGGGGGAAGAAGGTCATAGGTTACTATTTTCAAGGAACTCTTAAATGTCCTAGGAGAAGCCATGGATTGAAATAGCTCTTGTGAGCTAGGGTGGATCTTCTGGGGAATCCCAGCAAATCGCTTTCACTTCTGGCTTCCCCTTTTCAGTTGGAGGAAACAGGAATTAGCTGATTTCCAAGGCTACTTCCAGCTTGGATATTTTAGCTCGGTGACTCTTACTCATTTGTTTTGAAAGGTTACATATTTGATTTTCCTGAGATTAGGTAAGAAGAGAACTGTAGCAGGATGAAAAATGTCCCCCAAAGATATCAAGTCCTAATCCCTGGAACCTGTAAATGTTACCTTATTTGAAGGTAGGGAAAAGCCCATTGGCGATAATTCTGGATGATGGGAGAGGGGTGGGCCCTAAATGCAGTCACATGTGTCCTTGGGAGAGGAAGGCAGAGGGAGATTCTCACACCCCAAAGAGGGGAGGGCGAGGTGACCAGAGGCAGAGATTGGAGCCTTGCAGGCCCAAGCCATGGGATGCTGGCAGCCACCAGCAGCTGGGAGGGGCGGGGAACAGATCCTCCCCTGGAGCCAACACAGCTCTGTGACACCTCGATTTTGGACTTCTGGCCTCTCAAGCTGTGAGAGAATGTTTCTGTTCTTTTAAACCACCAAGTTCTTGTTACAGCAGGTATAGGGAATGTTACCGCAATTAAAAAAAGAAGCTGCTGTAGAAAAGAAGAGAAATGGCTGTGTCTGTGTTTAAAATGTGTCCTGGACAGCAGGTCTGCCTGTCGTTGGCATCAGGGTGTGGGACAGGCGGAGTTTATGTCCTCAGCAGTGTCCCTTCCCAGCTCGGTTCTGACGATTTCCTGAACGTCCCCGCTCTGCCTTCTCCCCCATGAGTGGCAGTTTCTGTCTCGAATTCTCAGCTGCTTCCTCCCCATCATGATGCTGCCGCACGCCCACACCTGCTTTTCTGTTCTCACTAATTTCGGCTTGGGAGTTTAGCAGCATCCAGTCCCTTTTGGAGTCAGGGTTGACAGGCAGTGGGAAAAACTAGGACCAAAACTTTGTCCTCCATCTCTGTCCCCCTCCCATATCTGGAGACTTGATAAATATCCCCATTCTGAAATGAGCAAACTGGCCTCTGGAATGTTCCTTTATGAAGTTTTTCCTTCAAAGTGGCATTTGGGGCCCCTCCATGGTTTTGTGTAGTAAAGGCCAGTGTTCTCTGTAGGGTGGACTTAGATAATTGTCTGGGATGCTTAATTATTAAGTTACTCATTTATTGGTCAACCACTAGAATCACAAATGAGAGCATTTTTAAGACTGGTTCTTGGAGACAACTTGATCCATTTTCCCCATCTTGTGTGTAAGAAAGAAAAGGTCCCAGCTGTTACCTCTGGGATGAGCTTCAGTAGAATGAATGGGACATTAGACTGATCCTTGCTGCCCACCTTTCCACCCTCGCCCTCCAGACTGTGCTAAGACGCTCTGGTGGTTGATGGCTGTCACTATATTTAAGTTTATGACCAGTTAACGTTTATTGAGGCCGTACTGTGTGCCAGGCACTGCTTGTTGGCCTTTTTCCTGTATTAAGTCATTTAATTCTCATTACAACCCTATGAGGTAGGTGCTATTATTAGTAGAAAGTGTTTAGAGTTTATAATCGGTCAGACCTTTCGGGAACCATCCTCTACTAGTTAAAACTTTTCTTTTTATAAATTTATTTATTTATTTATTTATTTATTTATGGCTGCGTTGGGTCTTCGTTGCTGCACGCGGGCTTTCTCTAGTTGCGGCGAGTGCGGGCTACTCTTAGTTGCGGTGCGTGGGCTTCTCGCTGCGGTGGCTTCTCTTCTTGGGGAGCACGGGCTCTAGGTGCGCGGGCTTCAGTAGTTGTGGCACACAGGCTCAGTAGTTGTGGCGCACGGGCTTAGTTGTTCCGCGGCATGTGGGATCTTCCCGGACCAGGGCTTGAACCCGTGACCCTTTCATTGGCAGGCAGATTCTCAACCACTGTGCCACCAGGGAAGTCCTCTACTAGTTAAATTTAAAGCTCTTGTGTAAAATGGGGATAGGAGTGCCTCAGGCCCTCAATATATGTTTATAGGTGAAAGGGATACATAGGTGAACAGATAAGTCACAGACTCAGAGAAACAGATGTAACTAGGAAGCATCAGTCAATAAAATGTTAGCAAGATTCAGGGGAGTGTGTGTCTAATGGGAACATGTGATGTGAACTTTTGGTTCTGTCATTTTCTAATCTGTAAAATGAGGGTAATAATATATACCTTGTAAGACTGTTGTAAGGATTAGATAGGGTAATCATGTAAGTGAAGCACCTAAGCCAGTGCACCGCATAATGGCAGGAAATCAGTGAACACTCAGTGAATGGCTGCAGGCGATGCACTTAATGTAGATGAAGAATGCAGTGACATGGGCTGTGGTGTATGTACCCTGGGGTAACCTTAAAGTCTTGTACCAAGATCTGCCCTTGAAGCAGTACAGGTGACTCATTTTGAGCAAGGACATCTTGACCCCAACGGGCAGCAGAAAGAGCTGTACCCACCAACGGGCCTGGCTGGGAAATTCCTTCCCATCAAAGGAGAAGGTACAGTGCATCGAGGGTGCTGTTGGCCGCGTGCAGACGCATCGTCCACAATCACATTGTGGGTGGGCACGAGTCATTGGCTCTGTCCTCACATGGAGGGCAAGAATAGGGGGCACCCCATGTCATCGGGGGCGGTAGGTGGAGCTCTGCTCTTGTATAAGGATGGCTGGGCCTAATTCCTTTTCTAGTTACAAGTTTCATGAAAACTTGGGCAAGTTACTATAATTATTTTCTCCTTCCTGATACCTAGCAAGATCGCTAACTTAGATGAATATGTACTGACCTCTGCTCTGTCCCTGGCAGTGGACCCCACTGCAAGGAAGCAGCAATGACAGGTGCCCTCTGGTTCTGTGGATGTATTTACATACACACACACACACACACACACAGCCCTCGGCAGCCAAGGTGTGTGTCATGGTCTGAATATAAGCTGATGCAGTTTTCTCATTGGAGGGCCTTTTGGCAGATGACTCATAAACTTGTTACTCCTTTTTAATTTACCATTTATATTTACCAGGATGGCTTAGGTTATGCTACTTATATGAGCAACCCCCAAATCTCTGTGGTTTAAATAACAAAGATTTACTTCCAACTCAGGTAATGCATTCATCTACGGTTGGTATGTGTGTATGTGGAGAGAGGGGTCTTGCCCCATGTTACACTCTGGGACCTAGGCGGGTCCCACCACCTGGCATGTCAGAGCTCACCGTGGCCAAAGGAAGTGGGAACCTGGGGAGTCATGTTCTGGTTCTTGAAGGCTGTTGCTCACAGTTCTTTGGCCAGAGCTAGTCACCCAGGCACTGTTCACTTCCAGAAACTGGGGAAGATGAGGTTTACCTATGACGGCGAGAAGAGGAACCAGCGGATTCCTGACAGCCTGAAGGACCCCTACACTATTCCAACCGGCTTCATGTTTGAATTCTTAAGCTAGAGGATATAACAAAAGTGTCCTTGAAAGAAGAGCTTGAGAAGCCGGCCAGAAACACGAGTGACAAGTGGGTCTGACCTCTAGAAGTATAGGAAAGATGTGTCCACCAACTATCAGATCAAGTAGATCTGCTGCGTAGGGCTGATTGCCTGGACCCCTTTGTAGCTCCCGAGGGCACGCCTAATGCTGCTGCAGCTTGAGTAGAATTTAGTGCTGCACAGTTTCTTTGCCAGGCAATGTGCCAAGGTCGGGGATGCGTGATTAACTGGGATCATTAAGAAAAATTTAGCGTATATTTATTATATTGATTATAAGATCAGGGAAGTGTCCTTTTGCTTAGTTAAAACTAAACGTTTTAGCAATAAAAACAGTAACACTTTTGTCACCTAAAAAAGTCACTTAAATGGTACCTGGGGAGTCGGGGCATTGCGGTTTGTAGTTTTCCGTTTCCTTCCTGTGTAGACTCGATCACCTGCTGGATCATTTGGGCAGACTTCAGTCTCACTCCCTTGATCTTCTTTCTTTTTTTCTTGTTCATCATGCTCACGATTGTTGAGCATTTCCAGTAATGTGTCGCAGTTGAGCTCCTTTGGTATAAGCGCATATATGTACGTACACACGCACACACACACACATCTTTCTGCTAGGAGAAATATGGACTTCAGCAAACAGAAGGTCACTGGTTGGGGTCAGGGAGGATATGTGGCATCATTTTGAGCAGTCTCGCCTGTTATCTCTGCTCTGTTCTCCTCATGTGCTCTTAGGCATCCTTTATGCAGGTGGTTGGAAAGAAATCTTCTTAAATACCTTTGGCTCACTTCCTGGAGATCTTCACTACCTAACAGTCAAACAAACATTGGTCAGCTAGTTTTTACCCCCAAGGCATGGCAGGGAAAAAAGAGAAGTGTCACGTATCCTTCCCCTCCCACAGCCCTGCCCTGCCCCGCAGTCTGGGAGTTTGCAATTCCGAGATGGGGAAATAAACTAGGAGGTACCTACTGTGTGCCAGCCACTGTTCCAAGCCTATTCTGGGTACATCGTCTCATGTAAGCCAATAATAGCCCTCAGTAGCTGCTGTTTTTTCCACTTTGCCATGAAGAGATTGAGACTCGGAGAAGACCGCCAACTTTGTCCCGCCTACGTGGTAAGTGGCAGCGTTTGTATGCAAAGCTAGGCTTCTTTTTTATTCCAGTCTGTGTTCTTGTCATGGTGGCTGCCAGCCAATACGAAGCAATTAGAGATCCCTAACCCAGAGGAGGCTCTCAGGAGGCCAGAGAGTTTTGTTTGTTCTCTTCACCGTTGTGTTCCCAGTGACGGAGGGAGAGCCTGGCGTAGGTGTAGTGATGATGGAGAAGGGCTCCTGCCTCTAAGGAGCGTACGGTCCAGAGCCGTGAAACTGACAAGTACGTGTATCATGTCAGTGTGGGTGTCAGCTACCATGGACCTCGGCGCAAAGGAGGGTGCATCCCATGAAGCTTTTCAGCAGGGGTGAGGGTTTTAGACAGCATGCATCTTGAGCAGCAGCCTGGAGAAGGACTGCAAGGGGCAAGTATGGAGGTAACGAGGCCAGTCGAGACCTTGAGTGAGTGTGAATGAGAAGGGGCTGAATTCAGACAGTAACAGTGGGATGATGTTATTACTAAGGGTGGCACTTGTGGCTGTCAAGCGTGGGGGATAAAGGAGCAGGGAGAGTCGGGGAGGACCTACACATTCCTGGCAACTAGGCAGGTGGTATAGTGGATGAGGAGAAAGACCAGGTTTGACAGAAAAGATCATCCTGTTTTGAATAGGATGAGAACATCAGCTTTGGAGTCAGGCACTGGTTCTATATTAGCTTTTTGACCTTGGGCAGAATCCTTAACCCCCGAGCCTTAGATTCCTATACTACAGGAATACTAATTATACCTACCTCATAAGGTTATTGTAAGGATGAAATGAGATCATGCATGTAAGGCACTTATAGTTTGACATGTAAATGCTGGCTGTTAGTAATTACTAACAATTAAAAACTAGTGATGAATATGGATAAACTTACCGTAGTGGGGAAGTTAATATCTGGTAACTTCTATTCTCCTTTAAAGAGTTGAGGCAAAATGCTATAGGAGATGGGCTTCCCTGGTGGCGCAGTGGTTGAGAGTCTGCCTGCCAATGCAGGGGACGTGGGTTCGTGCCCCGGTCCAGGAAGATCCCACGTGCCACGGAGCGGCTGGGCCCGTGAGCCATGGCCGCTGAGCCTGCACGTCCGGAGCCTGTGCTCTGCAACCGGAGAGGCCACAACAGTGAGAGGCCCGCATAGCAAAAAAAAAAAAAAAAAAAAAAAAAAAACTATAGGAGAAAGTAAAGGGAGAAGGAAAAATATTAATCAAATATCTGTCATATTGCCAGGGTCTGTGCCCAGTCCTCATTTTCATTGTTTAATTATCATAACCATCCTGTCAAGCTAGAAGAATGGTGCCTAAGGTAGAGCTGGCTGAGGAGACCCAAGCATGTCTAATGACCCAAGATGTCTGTTTCCCCCTCTCAGAATGAGTATTGGGGAGAATAAAGGAGGGGGGTGTCTCTGCTCCACAGAGGACTCAGGCCGCAGGAAACTCAGCGTCCCCCTGAGATTTCTAAACTCTGGACACGGGTGTCCAGACAGCAGAGGGCAGGGGCGTGAGCAGTGAGGGTGGGACCCACATCACTGCTGCTTGTGTCCCACCAGTTAGAACTTTGTCACATGGTCACCCCTCATTGCATGGAGGCTGGGGAATGTCTCACCCTGCCCAGGGTTTGGTGGACAGTTGCCACTTTCCACAAAGGGCCCAATTTATAGGTGAAGAAACTGAATTTCTGAGAAACTAGCAATCTTCCTTAGGGGCACATAGATTATTTATAGGGAAAGTAAGATTCACATTCAGGTCTGTCTTCCCCCACCACCCCTCATGGGAAATTAGAGGCTGGTTAGGGGGCTGTGCGGGTTAATTGGAGTGGATTTGGTTGGATTAAGTATTTAATAACATGAGTAAGTAATAAACAAAGGAGGGGTGTTTGAAGTTAAGATAGTTGAGTCAAGTTCTAGAGGTTGTCCAGGGCTAGGAGCTGGTACTGAGGAGACGTGGTGGGGAAGGTTGTTGGTATCAGGAAAATAAATGACATGGTAAACCAGTGGTGTGGATGAATAGCCACAGGCCTGCTAGAGTTGCCCTGGATGGCGATATAATTGAAAAGGGGGGGGGTTGGGGTGGGAACCTGAGATTTCTTAGAGGACGGCAGAGGGATACAGAGCTCGTGGCCAGAAAGCCTGAACTTCAAAAAACGTCATCTTGAGCATGTGTATATGTGGACTACCTTAATTTTTGTTTAGCCCTGCCATGCATATTCTAGAATATTAAACCAACGGTGGGCTTTGAGCTCGCATACCACTGGGAGGAGATAAAATGGGATGTGACGATGGACCTGACAGGAATTGGCTGTCGCGATCAATACCTTCGGATTACAAAGACCACGGGGGCCTGTGTGAACTTTCAAGTTGCTTGCCATCTGGGATGAGGCTGCTGGTGAAATCGATGAGTCCAGTTTTCTTCCAACTGGTGGTCTTCGAAGTTGCTTTGGAACGTGGGGATAAATCAGTCTATCAACACGTATTTATTGAGCATGTACCGTGTGCCCAGGTGTTTACAGCACCAGTTCTTAGGATGGCAATGGGAAGTAGGAATGAGGAGTAACCTGCAGCCTTAGCTGGAATCCGGTTGCATAGAGGATGCCCTCCTGGGGAGTGGTTGAGGGACTAATAAGTCATTTAGCCATTCCAGGGAGCTCACAGAAAACAAAGCCCTCGAAGCTGGGATGACCTGGATTCTCATCCACTGAATTCTGTGAGCCTTTGACAAGTTACTGGGCTGGCTGGTGTCCTCGGGTGTCTCATCCGTTTAAAAATAAACGACAAAGCATGGGCAGAGCCTCTTTGTTTTTGTGATCCAGTGAGTATTTGCTGTGTACCGTCTGCTCAGGTCCACAGGGCACAGAAGGGTGGGACACAGAGCTGCTACCCTTAAGAAGTGGAAGGATCAAGATGAATGCACGCAGGGGGCAAGGCAGGTCTCTACAGATATTTATGAGAACCTCCATCGAGCAAGGCTTTTCTCTAGGGCCATCTGCCTACCTGCCTGCCTACCCTATAGTCGGTTACAATCTAGTGCAGCCGCCCTGAGTGGATTCCCCCCCACCCACCCACTTTCTTCCCCTCTCCTTCTTCCCTTTCCTTATTATTCATTCAGAAAATATTTACTGCACAACTACAGTTTATCAGGCTCTGGAGAGACACTCATGAATGAGTTGACAGGGTCTCTGTCCCGGTGGCGTGCCTGGAATAAACTGAAGACGGGGTGTGGTGGAGAGTGACCCGTGGGGGGCACGCTGCAGGGGAAGGTCTGTGCAGGCTTCTCTGGGAGATGACGGCAAGCTGAGTCCCGAGGAGGCAGAAGGAGCTGCCCGTGACTCTGGGGGACCAGCATCTGTCATGAGGGCGGAGGCTTGAACCAGCCTGTGCAGAGCAGGAATTGAAAGAGGCAAGGTGGGCGGACGTCTCAAAACTTGCTAAGAAGATGTGGGTAGACTGTTTGGATATTGAGAGACATGAGGAAACAGTAGACACCCCCCCTCCCCCCCCTTTTTTTTCTTACTAGTACCTGGCACGTAATGAAGCTCAGTAAATATTGTGAATCAGTGAGGGCACCCAAATATACCACCTGTGTTTTTTGGTTGTTGTTGTCTTTTTTTTTTTTTTTTTAACTAAAAGACCTTCTCCCATTTTTTGCATTAAAATGCCCTGGCTGTCTAAGGTCCCTCCCACCCTCCCTATCCCACCCCTCCAGGCGGTCACAAAGCACCGAGCTGATCTCCCTGTGCTATGAACAAATTTTTTTAAACCGTACTCTGACCCTGAGCCTGGGGGCCGCCACGTTGGAATCCTGAGCCCCTTGCTCCCTTGTGCCCCACCTTGAGTAGGAGGGGAAATGCCACTTATTCAACTATTTTGAACTGGCCCTTGTGTCATAGGGAGGTTTGAATATTTGTGCCGGAGTGAGTAGGTATAGCAATATCCCCATTTTTATAGGTGTGAACTGTCCAAGGTCAGATTAGCTGTGGAACTGGAGTCTAAACCTGTAAAGGCCCTTTGACCACCTACCCCATTCTTGCTGCCCCTGTTCTTGTTGTTTCCTCCCTCCCTCCTTCAGCTTCCCCATGTGTCAAACGTGGCTGATGATTTTGTCCTGTCTTACTGCTGACCCCCTCAATAATACTGACCTAGCGGAAGTTGTAAGGCATAACTAATAAAAATGCCAGTGAAGACTTTTGCCAGTAGAAGGTGCGCCACTGCCTGCTAATTCGTGGAGGAGCCCGGCTACGATGGGAGGGCAGATCTACTAGGCAGCCAGTTAGCCAGCAGGTTTTTCCTGCCCCCGGTTCATTTAGGAAGCCGCGTCCGGCTCCAGCAGCTCCACCCTCTGTGTTTTTGCTGTGTTCCCTTCTGTGACCTCTCACGTTGGACTTGGTGGCCCTGCGACCACCTGAAAGGGCTGCTGCTCTGGGGGTTGGGTTTGCTGGATGCCATACTGGGGACCCAGCCATGGAAGCTCTGGGGTCTGCCCCGGCGTCTCCCGGTCTAGAGAGAGGAGACAGGTGGGAGGTGAGCAGGTGCAGGGAGGAATGGTAGCGCCTGAGAAAGGCCCCTGAACACTCAGGGCTGTGGAGCACTGGGTGAAGGAGAGGCTCTGGGTGAAGGAGAGGAAGGGGGCCGTCAGGGGAGCCCTCCGTAAGGAGTGACACCGGCAGAGTCTGAGACATGGTCCAGCGCAGTGCTCATGAGCTTGAACTCCGGAGCCCAGCAGCCCCCTTCTGGCGGGGAGACCTTGGGCAAGGTATTCACTGTCTCTCTGTGGCTGTCAAATGGAGATGGCAAGACTGTCATCATGGCATGAGAGACAGGAGGGCTGTTTTGAGCAGTAAATGAATTTGTACATGCCAGGGGCTTACAACAGTATGTGATACATGAGGACACGTGTGAGTGAGTGTGCACACGTGTGTTCCGAGCAGGGACATCAGGACCTGCACAGGCTGGTGGTGGGAATGGGCCTGCACAGGGCAGGGCTGGAGGCAGGTGCCGGGACACTTGTGTGGTTGGCAAAGGGGAAACTGCTGAGGCTCGAGTGTATGTATTTGACACTGTGTGTGTGTGTGCTCACGCACACATATGACATTCACCCAGTGTCTTAGCTCTAGGGACAGGTTGTGGTGAGTGAGGACAGGTTGGGTAGGATGACTTGAGTAATTGAGGCACTTAGAGGTGGGTGACAGTCCATCAGACTAGCCTTTCCAGGAGAGCATTCTGGAATTTGAGATGATTGAGTGAGTGTCATGGAGGGGATATTAATTTTGGAGGCCAGACAGACCTGACTTAGAATCTTGGCCCCCAACATATCTATCTATCTATCTATCTATCTATCTATCTATCTATCTTATCTATCAATCATCAATCTATTTATTTATATTTATGTATGTTTTATCTATCAATCAATCGATCTATCCATCCATCCATCTAGCTACCAGCCATCCATCTCTATTTACTTATATGTATATATGTTTTATCTATCTATCTACCTATCAATCATCTATCTATCTACCTACCAGTCATCCATCTCTATTTATATTTATGTATGTTTTATCTATCTATCTATCATCTATTTATCTACCTATCAATTAGCCATCCATCTCTCAATTTACTTATATTTACAAATGTTCTCTCTCTTTCTCTCTCAAAGCCAAACTACCTCTTGAGGATTAAGCCGGGCAGGAGAATCGGGACGCTGCCCCGCACTGCTCCAAGATGAGTTTTCACTCCTCATTTCTTTCCTACACAGGCCACACAGCGGGGTGCTCTCTGAGTCAGGCCTTGAGTTTCCATGTCTTAGACACTTTCTGTTTGTGAAAACAGTGCAGGCGTCCAAATGCCAGGCCATGCCTTTGTGTGCTCGTTTAATGAGCAAATTGAATGCAAAAGAGGAAAAATTTGGAGATAATTGGACTCAGGAGGGTTGCCTGTTTTGGGGGAGGCGATGAGCAGTTGATAATCTCGTAAGAAGTGTTTATGATGATCTACACACGGTTCAGCAGCTGCATTCCTTCCTTCTGAAGCACCTCTCCCTAAGGCGAGCCCTCCCCGTTCTCTGCAGACGCTGAACTCGCAGGGCAACGGTGCGGCTGTGAACACACACACCTTCCAGCGCCGTCCCTCGTGGGAAAGGCAGAGAAGGAACTCAGATCCTCGCTGCAACTCTGTGTCGAGACTTCATTTTTCACAGCCAGCCAGCCTCTTCCCTGAAGTTGCAGCCCCAAGTGTGTGGGTCCCTGGGCTGGGTTGATGGACAGGTGCCTGCACTCTGCACATCCTTCAGTTCCCAAGATCGGGTCTTGGATGCAGAGGGTTCTGTTGTGCGATTGTAGAAGCCACTGTCCAAAGCCAATCGCTCATCCACTTGTCCTAGAACAGACGAAGGCCGCACAGTGCTTTTTCTCTGGTGGCAGATTCGCCCGGCATGAGGAAAGGAACATAATTGGAAAATGGGCAATATTCACAGAGCAATTACTGTGCCCGTTAATGAGGTTTACATGAAGGCTTCCAGTGAATGGATGAAGAACAGCGAGTTTGGCATTCATATGGAACAGCTGGACAGCTTGATAAGGGAGCAGACGAGGGGGGCCGAGGGCTTAGCCAAGGGGATAAGGACCAAGGGAAACCCTCGCCTTGGCTGGCCCCTTCCTCGGTTCTGCCCTGGTCTCCTTACTGTTCTGGGAGATACTGAACACGTTAGACTCCAGCCACCAGACTGCACGTCCCCCGCCAAGAGGCTGTGGCTAGGCTATGGGCGCCCATCTCCCTTGGGCTTTGCTCAGAGTGTAGCCAGTGGCAAATCGTTAAATCTCCTTTCCTTGGTGTTCTCATTAGGGATTGAGGTGACTTTTGGGGGACCGTGTATCTTGGGGAAGGCAGCATACCATTTTGAGTGTGAAGGTCTGAGTCTAAATCATGGTCATCATTAACGTCAGTGTGTTCCTTGGACACGTTATTTGGCTACAGGAAGCGAGGCAGTTTCCTCGTCCGTAGGAAAGGCAGCCTTACACAGATGAACAGTTTACACAGAATTACGTTATGCATATGGTGTCCGCTGTATCATTCAGTGTTGTCCAGAGAAACAGACCAATGGGAGATATAGATATAGATAGATATAGATACACATATTCCTAGACGCTTTATTTTAAGGGATTGGCTTACATGATTGTTGGGGCAGGCAAGTTTGAAATCTATGGGGCAGCCAGCAGGCTG
The DNA here is from genome assembly GCF_951394435.1 of Stenella coeruleoalba. Taxonomy (NCBI): domain Eukaryota; kingdom Metazoa; phylum Chordata; class Mammalia; order Artiodactyla; family Delphinidae; genus Stenella; species Stenella coeruleoalba. The sequence goes on from NC_137157.1 coordinate 13,594,396, forward strand.
GGACCTCAGGCAGGATTGAATGCTGTAATCTGGGGGCAGAAGTTCTTCTTCTCTGGGAAACCTCAGGTTTTGCTCTGAAAGCCTTCAACTGATTGGATGAGGCCCACTCACATTTTGAGGTTCCTCTCTCTTTTTTTTTTTTTGAGGTTCCTCTCTTTTACTTAAAGTTATCTGACTGTAGATGTTACCCACATCTATTTACAAAATACCTTCACAGCAACACCGAGATTAGTGTTTGATGAATAACTGTGGACTCTAGGCCAAGTTAACACGTGAAATTAACCATTACAGTCACTGTCATTGTCATGGGTATGTCAAGAACCAGATGCAGTATTGGCCCCATTGGAGACTATTGGAAAAGTGTCATTTGCTGGCCTGACATACACCCGGTGTCTTAGCTCCAGTACCGTGGTGGATGAGGTCAGGTTGGGGAGGATGACCTGAGTAGTAGAGATGCTTAGAGGAGGGTGACAGTCCACCAGACTAGCCTTTTCAGGAGAGCATTCTGGAATTGGAGATGATTGAGTGAGAGTCACGGAAGGGATATTAATTTTGGCGATCAGACAGACCTGACTTAAAATCTCGGCCTCAAAGCGTCTTCTTGCCCACCCCACATTATGATCAGTAACTTAACCCTAGTGATGGTCTTTTACATTTTTTCCTTAAAATGGGAAAAACGAATCGTTAACTTCTAAGCTTGTTGCAAGAGTGTGGATTATATCTGGCATGATTTAAACACTCAGTAAATAATTGTTGCCCTCCCTCTTCAGTGTTCATGGAGTTGTTCTAATGTGACAGTTGTTTTAATCTAAAGATTCTCCAGTAAGGGCTGTGAAGTTGGGAGCATTGCAGAATGTAAGAGATGGAACTGTCCATCAAGACGGGAAGAGTGTGGCGGTCAAGAGTGCCGGGGCTTCCTGTGTTCATAGTGAAAATGAGTTTCCCCACGACATCTCTGAGCAGAAAAGATGGAGCATCGTGAGGCAGTGCGTTGTCATCCGAGCTGAGAGCCAGGATAGCCAGAAGTGGAGGGTTTCCCGATGGTTGTGTCCAGATGGGACCAGCAGCACATCACCACCTCCGAAGATGAGCGTTCACCATTCTCAATCCTGTTTCATGAATCCCCCGGTCTGTTAGGCAGAGGGGATCCTACGTACTAGACACACCTGTCTTCCACTGAGACGTGTTGGGGGGGACAGTATTGGTACCCTGTTCTGTTTCTGGCCGTGGGATACTTGGCTGTCACAAGGCGAACAAAAGAGTCTATGTGACGCTGGTAATTTCTACGAGCTTGACGTCCTGTTGCTTCTTAGAATGACACTTCCCTTTTTTTTAATATTTTAATTTAATTTTATTTATTTTTTTATACAGCAGGTTCTTAGTCATCAGTTTTATACACATCAGTGTATACATGTCAATCCCAATCTTCCAATTCATCACACCACCACCCCCACCACCACCCCGTGGCTTTCCCCCCTTGGTGTCCATACGTTTGTTCCCTACGTCTGTGTCTCTATTTCTGCCCTGCAAACCGGTTCGTCTGTACCATTTTTCTAGGTTCCACATACACGCGTTAATATATGGTATTTGTTTTTCTCTTTCTGACTTACTTCACTCTGTATGACAGTCTCTAGATCCATCCACGTCTCTACAAATGACCCAGTTTCGTTCCTTTTTATGGCTGAGTAATATTCCATTGTATATATGTGCCACATCTTCTTTATCCATTCGTCTGTCAATGGGCATTCAGGTTACTTCCATGACCTGGCTATTGTAAATAGTGCTGCAGTGAACATTGGGGTGCATGTGTCTTTTTGAATTACGGTTTTCTCTGGGTATATGCCCAGAATGGCACTCCTTAATGCAGTAGATGTTTCTGATAACACCACTGCAATAGACTGAATGTCTGTGTCCTCACCGCCCCCCCGCCACCAATTCATGTGGTGAAATCCTAACCCCCAAAGTGATGGTGTTAGGAGGTGGGGCCTTTGGGAGATAATTATAATTAAGTGAAGGTAGAGCCCCCATAAATGGGACTAGTGTACTTACAAGAGTCACCACCACCTGCTTTTCACCATGTGAGGATACAAGAAGTTGGCAGTCTGAAGCCCAGAAGAGGGCTCTCACCAGAACCTGACCATGGTGGCACCCTGATCTTAGACTTCCTAGCCTCTAGGACTATGAGAAATGAACTTCTCTTGTTATAAGCCACCCAGTCTGTGGTACTTTGTTATAGCTGCTTGAATGGACTATAGACAACCACTGAAACCAACGCTAAACTAATAGTCTGCATTTATGTACTAATTTGGGACCACCTAATGGGAAGAAAAAACAGAAAGCCACCAGAACCAATCACATTAAATATACCTGTATTTTATTTGTCTTTTTCTTTCTTTGTCTCCTTGAGGGAGCTGTGAACTCCTTGAAGGACAGATGGTTTTCTTTTCATCTCTGTGCTTCATTGTCTAGCATGGGGCTTGGCATGCTGTCAGGCCCAAGTCTGTGTTTGTTGGATGAGTGAACAGACTGTGAAGGAATGTCCTGATCCCTGTTATGCCGTTGGCCTGGACAGCTGTTGAGGTTTGACTGTGCTTAATGGAATGAATTGCTCTGCACAAAGGAAAACTCAGCAATGGACCTCCATCCCAAGGGGGGCATCTCAGAGGATCTGAGAGATGGATGGGACAGCCCGACGAGGCCTGCGCCACGTGCGCCCTGACCCGGCAGATGAGAGATGAACGTGTGATTGAGGTCTTACCAGTGACAACCCACCCTGGCTGGAACATGCACGCTGGGGGGCTCTAGTTTGAATCCTGGTTTTCCTTGGAGACTTAAGTAGGTGGAAATGACATTGTGGTATGCAGAGCCATCACTTGGGCACACATCTAGGGGAAGTAATGACAGGGAAAAGACAATACATGCCCAAAAGAGCCTTGTGCAAAACGAAACTGCCTGTCACAAGCTATGGGCAGGTGAGCTTCTCTGTTGGAACTGTAGGAAGGCAGAGTAGGGCAGGCACAATTCTCAGAACATTTCAGAGCCTCTTGGAGCTTAGCATGGCCTTGACCTCATGAACTGACCCTCTGGGGCCTCTTGTTCCTGGACCTTCAGATATTAAGTGCCCTTGAGTAAGAAAAGAAATGAGTTTTTGGTTTTTTTTTTAAACTTTTTTTAAAAATTAATTTTATTTATTTATTTTTGGCTGCCTTAGGTCTTCGTTGCTGCGCGCAGGCTTTCTCTAGTGGTGGCGAGCGGGGGCTACTCTTCGTTGTGGTACATGGGCTTCTCATTGTGGTATCTTCTCGTTGCGGAGCATGGGCTTTAAGCACGCAGGCTTCAGTATTTGTGGCACGTGGGCTCAGTAGTTGTGGCTCGTGCGCTCTAGAGCACAGGCTCAGTAGTTATGGCGCACGGGCTTAGTTACTCGGCGACATGTGGGATTTTCCCGGACCAGGGCTCGAACCCATGTCCCCTGCATTGGCAGGAGGAATCTTAACCACTGCGCCACCAGGGAAGACCAAGAAAAGACTTGAGATTTTAAGGTCTATATCTACATGTGTTAATTGTCTTCTGCATTGGCCCACCCAGGTTAAACCTATCAAAACATTTCTACAAGTCTCTTTTAATGGCATCATTATGTCCCCAAGGTGGACATCTCAGAGTCATCCTTAGAAACTTGCTCTCTCTCCAATTTCCCCTCTCCTTGGCCCTTCCTCACTTAGGTCGTCCAGTTGAGCCCTGTTAGTCCATTCCCTCATGATGTCGCCAGCAGGTTTTTTCACCTCCATGTGTCACAGCTCTGGGCGGGGTTCCCATCATCCCTGGCCTGGAGTATTGGCACTAGTGGCCGGCCTGGTCTCCTCCTCCCTGTGTCTCCTAATCCATCGTTCTCGTGCTGCCACTGTGGTTTTTCTAAAGCCCAGAGCAGCTCAGGACAGCCCCTGCTTAAGCCTCCTTGATTACTCCTCATTGTGTCTAGAAAAAGTCCGAACAGCCTAATAACATGTATAAATCTGTTCCCAGTTGGGCTCCAGCCTTCCTGGCCTTGGGCCCTACCTCAATATACCAGATCTCAACTTCCCCACTCTCTAAATCTGACATATTCTCCAGAGTTTCCAAGATTTGGGAATTCTTTCTTCTCTTGGAAAGCGTATTAACTTTTTCTGCCTTCCGGATTCCTCCTTATCCTTCAAGACTTCAGGTTTTGTTGGTTGAACTGAATTGCATGCAACCGATGACTAAGAAGGTGCTGAGACCAGCACCAGGCTTCTGTGAAGTGCGTTGCTTTCCTTTAGTGGAAATTCTCTCCAGCTCAAGCCGGGAGTTCCCCACAAGGGAGCCTAGTTTGTTCATGCCTTTACTCGCTCTGCTAAATTGTGTTTTATTAATGTGTGTGATTGTACTGATGCTCGGGCTACTGTGCTAATGACTGGTAATTGCCTTAATGAGCTATTTGTGAGAAATACAGTAATACCAGTAGGAATGAAAGCAGACCCCACCACAGCTGGTGATGCAGTAGCCCTCTGGCTGATTTCAGGGAGGAGCAGCCTGCGGGATTCTGGCACTTAAAATAAGGAAGAGTTCCGAGTTCCCCACTTATTTTGAACACTGAATTTACCCAACTTCCACTCACAAGTTAACCATGTGCATTTCAGGAGGCTACATGATGCTGGGTTAGAAATCTCAGAGGCAGACGGTAATCACTGTTTTCTACATACTGTGTGTCCACCCGAGGCTGGTCACCTGGGGCTCCACTCCATGCTGTTTTCACCATGGGATCCAGGATGGTGAGGCCATCCCATCAGGACCATTGCTGGTCATCCTGGCAGAGAGAGGAAGGCACACAACTGGTTCTTAAAGCTTCCTCTTCATCGCCTGTGTTCTTATTTCATTGGCCAGAGTAAGTCATGTAGCCGTGCCTGGGCAGAGCCGTTCCGTCCTTATGTGCTCAGAGCCTGACAGATGATATTTGTGAACAGCCTGAGGGCCACCATCGCACGGTATAGCCGTGTGTGAAACACTGGCTCCTTTTGCCGCATCCTCAAAGAAATAGAATCCCAGTGCACACTTCGCCCTATGGACTCCATCCATCTCTCGTGTCAGATCTTAAGCATCCTTGAGATGGGGAAATTCTGGGTCTTATTTATGACTGTTTGATTCCAGAGTTGTGCAGAGTGCCTCCCTCACAGTTTATAAACACTCAACAAATAATGGTTGATGAAATTTATACATGACTGAAGAAGGCTTGTCATCTGGGTTACCCCCACTTATTTGTGTCAAGCACCTTTGTGATGGCGGGAGAGGGGAGGGGTTGCATATGTTCTCTTGCTGACTCCTCCCAGCCCTCTGGCAAGGCTTCATCCTTCTTATTCCAGGTAAGGAGATGGAGGAACTTAAAAATTTAAGACATGGTTATGAAAACGAACGCTTACTACCTAAGCACTTACTACGCACTGGTCCCTATTCCAAGCACTTCATGTGGATTCACTCCCTCCCCAACAGTCCTGTGAAGCAGATGGCTGTCATCCTGATTTTGCAAATGGTGACACTGAGCACAGAGACGTTGAGAAGTTTAGCCAGGGTCACGCAGCTTGGAAGTGGCAGAGCTGGGATTTGTATCCAGGCAAGCTCTCTCCAAGGCTTTGCTCTTTTTGACTTGCTGGGGTCTTACCTGCTGCATCAAACTACTGATCAAGCTGTGTTTCTGGGAGGCGCCTGGTTTGAAAGTGCAGGGGAGAAGATTCGAGGTCGGCTCTGAGTCTCATTGTCTCCCTCTGAGCAGGGCAGCTGGCATCCCTGAGAAGCTTCAGAGGCCTGAGCACTGCTCTGGGGGCCAGAATTCAAAGATGAAGAAGCTCTCTTCCCATTTTCAAGGAGGTCATAGTTGGGGACGTGTCCTATTACAGATAATTTCAATATAATGATATAGCCATGTTCCTGGAAAGCGTTCAAAGAGCTTGTCTTCGTCCAATATGTGATTATATAAAGAGGTGTTTCTGCTGAAGATCGTGTAAGCGCCGCATCTAGAAAACATGCCAGATTCATTTATAAGGCTCCAGGCTGTCCTGGAGGCCAGACTCAGAGACTCTGTGCCATTCTAATGCATGTCTGTAGCCAAGTTTGTGCAGCCACCTCTGGGTTTGGTTTCACAGTCACGTCTGATCCTCGCAGCTCCTCCAGGGAACCTTGCGTGAATCTGCTTTTGCTTCTTCCTTCTGCTTCTGGATGATATGACCCATTTACTCATTCATTCATTCATTCATCTACCCGTCCATCCATTCATTCACTTAACAAACACTTATTTTGGCCTACTGTTTTGGTTTTTTTTTTGTTTTCCTCAGCATGGGAAATACTGCAGTGAATAACACAAAGACTGTTGTCATAAGCTTAAATTCTACTGAGGGGCAGTGAAAGAAGTCAGACACTAGAAAGGTCCCATATTGTAGGACTCCATTTACATGAACTATCGAGAGTAGTTCATCTACAGAGACAAAATCCAGGTTGATCATGACCAAGGTTTTCCGGGGCGTGGGGGGCTGGGGAGGGAATGGGGAGAAACTGCCCAGTATATATGGGTTTTATTTGGAGTGATGGAACTGTTTTGGAACTAGATAGAGATGGCGGTTGCAACATTTTGAATGCATTAAATGGCGGTGGATGGATGGTTTGCTTTAAAACAGTTAATTTTATGGTATGTTGCATTTCACCTTAATAAATTTTTAAAAATAGTGAAAAAAATTCTAGGGAGGAAAGACGGACATTAAACAAAGTTCATAGTCATAGTGAACATTTTAGAAATGGAAGAAAAGAAAGGGAAAGGAAATGGGGCATGATGGCTGTCATTTTAGACAGGGATATATCAGGGGACAATTGAGGGAGCCCGAGGGAGGTGAGGGAGAGAACGTCCCAGGCAGAGGGCACAGCAAGGCAAAGGGCTGAAGGGAGCATGGCCATGTTACCAAGTCCAAGCCCATACTGCTCGCTGCAGGACAGACCAGTGAGTCGAGAGACGAGGTGTTGGGGCAGGGAATAGCAGCTTTATCCAGAAAGCCAGCTGACCGAGGAGACGGTGGACTAGTGTCCCAAAGAACCATCTTACCCGCGTTAGGATTCAGGCTTTTTTTATACTAAATAAATGGGGAGGAGGTGTGGCTGGTTGCTGCAGACTTCTTGGTACCCGAATCCTTTGTTCTTGCAGCTGTCCACGCAGGTCAGGTCACAATGTTCTTATAAACCTCCAACAAGACAAATGTTATTCTCTGTTGTGCAACTTTTTATCTCTATCTATATGAATGGAAAAATGTTATACCTTTAAAGGTCAGAGCCCGAGAATGGGCTGTCTTGTATATTTCAAGATATAGGCAACATTCTTAATTTATAGCAAAAGCAATAGAATACAAAGGTTAAAGAAACAGATCCAGTGTGGAGTCAGATTTGTGCTTCCCTATGACAGCCCTTGATTTCTAGGAACAGGCTGAGTGAGGATTAAGAGTGAGACAGTGCTGTCTCTAGCTCCCAAATGCCTTATACAGATTAGCAAGAGACAGCCCCTCTGAGGTGCAGCCCCAGTGCAGGGCTCATGAGAAGGGCGGATTGGATTTGCGCCCGCTCTGTCCACTCCCCTTGTTCAGGGCACAGTGTGCATGGGTCACATGGTGGCCCTGCTAAGAGCTGAGGTCAGACAGGGAAAATTGCAGGTAGAGTCTTTACTCCAGTTGAAATGGAGTGAGAGAGCCGCTGGAGGTTTCCCAGCAGGGGAGAGATGACCTGCTTGCTTTTCGAAAGGACCCTCTGGCTCCAGGGGTAAAGGCAGAGAGGCTGGTTAAGAAATGAGGACAGTAATTCAGTCAAGAGATGCTGCTGGCTTGGACCAGAGTCGCAGTAGTGACAGTGGTGGGAAGTAATCAGAATCTGGATGTGCTTTTGAGGCTGGTTCAACACATTGGATGCGGAAACTAACAGAAACAAAGGAGTCAGTGGTGAATCTAGTTTCTCATTTGAGCAGCTAGAAGGAAGAGTGGGGGGGCTTCCATTTTCTCTAATGGGGAAGATCACAGGAGTAACCAATTTGGAAGAGGATATTAGTAGTTTGGTGTTAGTCTTATGGAATTATGGACGCTTTTTAGGTAGATAATCATGTGAAGACACTGGGCTGGGTCGGTGGCCACGAGCCTGGGGTTCTAGAGCAAGGTTGGGCTGGGAGATAGAATTTGGGAGTTGCCAGCACTTAGGTGGCATTTAAGGCCATGTGCCTGGCTGAGATTGGCTAGGAAATGAGTGTGAGCAGAGAAGGGGAGCCTGAACTTGGCTGCGCTCTCTCCATGCTCTGGAAAAATAAAATCTGGGCTGCACTGGGAACATTGGGGGCTAGTTTTATTTTTTATTTATTTTATTTTATTTTATTACTTATTTATTTTTGCGATACGCGGGCCTCTCACTGTTGTGGCCTCTCCCGTTGTGGAGCACAGGCTCCGGACGCGCAGGCTCAGTGGCCATGGCTCACGGGCCCAGCCGCTCCGCGGCATGTGGGATCTTCCCGGACCGGGGCACGAACCCGCGTCCCCTGCATCGGCAGGTGGACTCTCAACCACTACGCCACCAGGGAAGCCCTAGTTTTATTTTTAAAAACAGATTTTTTTTTTTTTAAAGCAAAGAGTTGCAGTCTTACAGGGGAAAATAAAAGCAGGTTGCTCGTGGTATCAGAATCACACAAATACAGCTGGCTCTGCAGAATGTTCTGTGGGAAGCGGTGCCCAGGTGTACGCTGATAAACGTTTATTGTACTGAAGAGCAGTGAGCAGGGCTGTGGGCCTCTTGCAGCCCTCTTTTTCGTATGTGTGTCTCTAGCAACTAAGAAATTCTCTGGGATTCACAAGGTGCCAAATACATGTTTGAGGAATGAATGGTGGGATGGTCCTTGCCTTCTGTGCTTGGAGAGCAAGGTAGAAAGATCCAGTTTTATTATTTTATTGTTAATTTGTGGTTTGAACCAAAAAGGCTTGTCTATACCTTGGTTATTGGAGATAAGGTCCACCTTCGTGGGTTGAAGTTTCAAACGTTTTGCATATAGGGATCCAAGGCAACTGCTAAAGAGAAATCCCAAACTGCTGTGAACAAAGGCAGCATTGTTGGAATCAGTGAATGGCTTCCCAAGAAGACTACTCCGGCCAAAATTCATTTGTGTGTATCGCCTCTGCAGAAGAAGTTGACTTAACGAGCCTGACTGCTATCCGTAGGAAGCCCTTGGTTCGTGTCTGAGAGCTTCGATTTTAGGAGGGATCTCACCCTGCCCAAAGCTCAGAAGAGTGGCTGCCTGTGCCTGCCCCATTTATACAAACAATGTAGTTTACACTGAACACTTCTTTCCTTCTGGGAGTCTGGACTTCTGGTACATGTTAGGCAAAGGATGCCTACCTGACAGTCCTCAGTAAAAAACGCTGGGCATTGAGTCTCCAAAGAGCTTCCCTGGTGGATCCCATGTCACCCGTGTTGTCACAACTCATTGCTGGGCAACTTAGGTACGTCCTGGGGGACTCCACTGGGAGAGGACCCTCGAAGCTTGTGCCTGGTTTCCTCGGGCTTAACCCCACTTGCCTTTACCCTTTGCTGATTCCACTTGGTATCCTTTGGCTGTAATACGTCATAGCCGTGAGTATGTGGGAGTCTCTGCTGGCTCCTGTGAGTCCTCCTAGAGAGTCATGGAACCTGGGGACCTCTGACAACCCCACCCCCTTTTTTGGTTGTTTGCCTTATTAAACAGTCAGTCATGTTACTTTACAGACCCGTGAATGCCCTTAGCATCTCCTGGGTCCTCACTCCATACGTAACACATTGTGAAATGGTCAGATCGCCAGGCGAGTTTGCCTTTAGAAACCAACTCACATCCCCACGTGCTTCCGTGGGTGACTTGTTCCCAAGACAGTTCCACATGTGGGGCGCCGTGTAAGCTACAGAGATGATAGACGTAGACAAACACAATCTCAATTTGAGAGAGAAAATGTAAGTTCTACAAAAGCAGAATTCCTCGAACTTTGGGGAAGTAAAGTGCTCTGCCACTTTCGCGATGTAACGGTAGCTTTTGTTAAAGAGAGGTTTATGACTCTTGTCTTGGAGGAGTTCCAGAAGTGACTGTAAGGCTTTGGTAGAGTTGGGTGCTTTGGAGAAAGAGTACTTTGCTCTTCCCTGGTGTACCTCACTCTTCTTGTAGTTTTCCTTGGTCTGTCCACCCATCGACCCATCTTCCTACCCATCCACTTGTCTGTCTACCTGCTCACCCACTTACCCGTTCACCCATCCATCTAGTGTTGCCGAGCAGCTTGTTGCATTACTGAGTGTTGATTATGTGTTGCGCACTGGGGTACAGGAATGAGTTGAGTGGGGTCCCTGCCCTCCTGGGTATGGCCTGGGGAAGGGAGATAGACATGGGAACAAATACTTCCAGGTGGAAAGTGATGGGTATGACTTCTTAGGGTCACACAGGAGGGTGTACCTAATTCATCCTAGTGGGCAGAGAGGTAAGGTGGCAAGTGAAGTTATCACCCTGCCACGTGTCCTAGGAGATTATCCGAACAAGGGGGCCAGTGCAGGGGCAGTTCCGTGTCTCTGTCTTCAGGACCATTTAAGCAAAGCAAAGGGAAGAAGACCTCCTCTTGTGGGAGTTCCCCAAAGGTTAATGTAAAATATTCTTTTCATTTGGCATTAAGCTGGCACAGAGCCACCCATTAGTACATAGCTGGGGACACAGTCATTTCCTAAAGCAAGTGGCAATTACCCTCCCTCACCGGCCAGTGCTAATCAAAGAAGACACCCAAACTGAGTGGTCTGGAACATTCAGCAGGGCCGAAGAACATTTCTTTAAATGCTAATGGGGTCGAAGTCCCCTTTCTAGTGCCTTCTTTGCAATTCTGAGCCCTGTACGGTGGGAATGGCAGTTACGGAATTAGCGGTTGTGAGTTGAAGAAGTCAAATTATAGATTTTATTTTTGGCTTTGCCTCGGGTCACAATTCCTTTTGTTTCTGATTTATGTTTTGTTTGAGAAACTTGGCCTGATTTCTGTATTCAGAGCATTCTTTAGTCCTCTCTGTCTCAACCAGATCTTTCCATTGCACAGGTGTTTGTTCACTTGCATTTTTTTGGTAGTTAGTTATCCGGAATTTGCTCTCAGGACTTTCCCAAGGTGGTCTGAGCGAAAGAAGGTATTATGCATTTTCTAATAATAATAACGAGAACAACAGCATCAGCAAACATTGTGTGTTGAGTACTATGTAAGTACTTTATCTAGTTCAACTCTGAATTCTTAAAATAACTCATGAAGCAGGTGCTATAATTACTCTCCCCGTTTTATATATGAGGAAACCGAGTCATAGGAGGGTTAAAGAATTAGTTCAAGTGACTTTACTCATCTTGGATTACAAAAAGTGGGGGTGGGAGGACACACAAGGCACAACTCATAAAATAAACAAACAGCACAGGGAGATCAGCTAGGTGGTTTGTGACCACCTAGAAGGGTGGGAGGGAGGGAGACACAAGAGGGAAGAGATATGGAACATATGTATAACTGATTCACTTTGTTACAAAGCAGAAACTAACACACCACTGTAAAGCAATTATACTCCAATAAAGATGTTAAAACAAACAAACAAACAAACATGATAAATCGGCTTAATCAAGATTTAAAATGCTGCTTTGGCAGATGAGTCTGTTAAGAGGAAAAACGATAAGCCACTGACTGATGGGCTGACTTCAGGCGAGATTGACCAGGGCTCCAGCTGTGTCTCAGGCAAATTTCTAGACTGTCCTCTTCCCCCAAACACCGTGGGTTCTACAGTCATCGGAGCAACTCAGACCCATGGGGACCCTGAATCAATCACTGGCGTGGGGACTTTGATTACACTGATTGGAACCAACCGTAAAACTTGAGGTGGTTAAACTCCTCTCCAAACCCAAACAGCTGGCTCATCTGGGACCTTTTGGGAGGAGGAGAGAGGAGCAAATGCCTGGGGGGTAAAGCAAGCAGATGACAAGGTCCAAAGGCCTCAGAGGTCACCTGTACCAAGCAAGGTGGGGCTGCGGGGGCTCATCCGGAGAAGAGGGTGGGCTGAGAAGCAGCAGGCGCAGCTGGGAAGGTGAGAGCGGTCTCCTTCGTCCCCTTTCATCCGCCTACTTCCACATTTATTTGAAATCCAGCCGCCCTCTCATGTGCCCACCGACCCCCATCTGTTTCTTTTTTAAAAATTATTCTTTAAATGTATTTTTTATACAATTTTTCAAGGTTATTTCCATTTACAGTTCTTATAAAATAATTGGCTGTATTCCCCATGTTGTACAGTACATCCTTGAGCCTATCTTATTCCCAAGAGTTTGTACCTCTCACTCTCCTACCCCTGTATTGCCCCCTCCCCCCACCAGTAACCCCTAGTCTGCTCTCCATATCTGTGAGGCTGCTTCTTTTTTGTTATATTCACTAGTTCGTTGTATTGTTTAGATTCCACCGATCAGTGATATCATACAGGATTTCTCTTTGTCTGACTTATTTCACTTAGCATAATGCCCTCCAAGTCCATCTTTGTTGCTGCACACGGCCAAATTTCGTTCTTTTCTATGGCTGAGTAGTATTCTATTGTATATCCCATCTGTTTTTCATGTTCTTTGTAGGGTCCCACTTTCATGAGCACCTTCTAGGTGCTTTTAGAAAAGGCCAAGTCTTACTACGTCAACTTTAAGGTAGAAATGTCCCCTCCTCTTCCTCCTTGTCTCTGTCTCTCTGTATTTCCCCAGGGTCTTTCACTAGAGGGATTTCGCTATTTTCTTTCTTTCAGTTTTTTTATTGTGTTCTTCTCTGACGTGGCAATTTTACAAGGCAAATACAGTTCCTGACACCTCTTCTCCTTCGGTTTATGGTTTTAAAGGTTTATTTTGCTTTTTTTTATTAGCGTTTGGGTAATTTTGGATGCCCCTCCCCCCAAGTGTGTTAAGACATCACGGCTTCCTCCTGGTACCCCCGCCCCAACGTTTTAGATTCTTAGCTGTTTGTTCTTTTTTTAAAATTTTCTTTTAACTTTTTATTTTATATTGGAGTAGAGTTGATTAACAATGTTGTGATAGTTTCAGGTGTATAGCAAAGTGATCCAGTTGTACAAATACATGTATCTATTCTTTTTCAAATTCTGTTCCCATTTAGGCTGTTACAGAATATTGAGCAGAGTTCCCTGTGCTGTGCAGAAGGTCCTTTATCCATTTTAAATACAGCAGTGTGTACATCTACACCTTCTAATGTTTTAGATTCTTAGCTGTTCTTTAGTTTTCATTGAAACTGACTCTCAGAAAAGGTTCTGGTATGTTAAATTAGATAATGCTGTATCTAATTTATGTCTGTATTTCTGCATTTCCTGTGTAATGTTTGAGCACTTAATATGTTTTAAGCATTTATATATCTATGGTAGCTTACTCAGACATCACAAAATCTCTGTGAGGTAGGTACAATTGTTATCACATTTTACAGGTTAGGAAACTCAGGCCCAGAGATGTCAGTTGACTTGCACAAAGTCACACAGCCTATAGGTGGCAGAGGCAGGATTTGAACCTAGGCAGTCTGGCTCCAGAGTCTACACTCTTAATCATTGTCAACTGTGTTTACACACACACACGCACACATTTATACAACTCCATGTACATATATCCATAAATACTGCCAGAATCAAATTGTTTACATCTATTTAGACGGTAATTATTATGGTTAAGAGTTAACCAAGTACGTACCGTATGCCGGGGCGTTTTGCTAGTTGTTTTACTTACATTATTCCACGCTGAACTTTCAGCAGCCCTATGGCTTGCTACTATTGTCATCCCACGTTTTAGATGAAAACACTGAGGCTGAGAGAGTCAGAAATTTCTGTTGGGTGACACAGTTGACAAAGATGGAGCCTGAATGTCTTTAGAGATCAGTTCTCTTTAAACAGGACCCGCAGCAAGGATTACCACTCACTGAGCCCTACTCCATGCTGAAGACTGAGGAAACTGCTCCTTTCGTCATCGTATTTCAACCATCCTCTGGTATTTTGGCCTCATTTTCTGTAAATGGTGTTCCCTTTCACTCTGGAGATGGTCCCACTTTGGGTGATTGAGTCTCGCTGCTGGACAGATGAGGAAACTGAGTTTAGAGAATTTGTGTGACTTGCCCAAGGCTGCAGGGCAGTGAGAGGTCGAGTTGGGTTTGAAATATCTGCCCGAAGAGCCAGGGGGATCAACTATCATGGCCATCTGGTTCCTCTGCGATCTGCTGCCCGCGTGCTCCTCTTGAGAGCAGTTTTGGCTGAAAAAACTAGGTCTGTGGGCAGATGCCTCACGCGCCAGCCCGAGTCCTCAAGGCCCAGTTGGGACTACTGATGGCTGAGATGCCAGGGCTTTTGGCCCCTCCCCCCTCTTTCTCCCTCCTTTCCCTCCCTCCCTCCTTCCCACCAGACCCCATCTTTTTGGTCCAGTATCTGGGAAAAGACACAGCGTCCTTCAGCATTTGCAAATTATTCACCAATTATATGTACAGACACGTGGTCCAACCACATACTTCACAGACCTGAATGTGGGTCTGGGGAAGATTGTGGATTTGTGAGTTTAGAAGGGTGGGCATCTCATCAAGCGTGGGCTTATCTTCATGCTTTCAGCCTTACAATATCCAAGCCCAGGTTATTCTTTATCTTCCTTGCAGTTGGAGGAGAGAGAGGCCCTATAGAAAACTTGGAAACCAAACACATTCTTTTGCCAAAAAACCCTCAAAAAAAAAAAAGAAAAGCTATCTCTATCCATTCTGTTTTTGTTAGTTTTTCTTTATTTTCAGATCTATTTACATGAAAGCAAGAAATTCTCACACCAGCCTTCTTTTATGATTATAACAGAGAGGCAATGAAAAGGCAGAGTTTTGAGGAGAAAAGGGTGCTGGCCTTATTTCAATAAGCAGAGGCCTGCAGAGAGGAGGAAGTAATGCAAACCTGCCACGTAGATTTGGACAGGAGCTGGGAAGAGTCCTGCCTAGGGAGAAGTTTCCTCGTGTTCTTGGGGGTGGCAGGAGGGACTCGGAAAGTGACAGCCGCCATCCATATTCTGGAAGGAAAGCTGTGCTCCTGAGGGCTGGGGAATTCTTCACTTTTCACTCACAGCCCGCACCGGGTTTCGGGTTTGCAGGTGGGAACTGGCCAGTGGAGGCTTTCATTTCCTACAATGGAACTGTAGTAAAACGAACCCGAAGTCCTAATTTAAATAAATGTAAGGGAGCTGTTGGGAGCAGCTGTTCCCTGGTTGGGAGTGTTCTTTCTGCCCAACTGTGGGCGGCAGTATGGATGCCAGGCGGGAGCTGAGACCTCTGATATCCTTCCTGCTTTAAACCTGGAAAAGGCTGGTGTCCGTTATCAGATGGGGCTGTTGGCTGTTTCCTTTCTCCCCCAGCTGTTACATTTTGGGAAATCGGCAGCCCTGGAATGATCCAGGGTGGTGAGAAAGAGTGAAATTTTAAACTCTTGGGGCATGTTTTCCAGATCTTCTCGGGGTCACTAATATGAGTGACAGTGCGCTATGGAACACCTATCTCGGAGATGCCTTGGGAGTGCAGTTAGGCATCTCATCAGTTGGCGTGGCCTTGCCTGTGATGCCTGAGCCGGTCATGGAACTCCCTTCTCCGGACGCACTCAGGGGTCTTGGTTCTTTTTGTGAAAAGTCATTCGTGGATGTTGAATAAGATAGTATTGGACGGTCAGTGTCTTCCCTTCTGCCCCTCACCCTGTGTGGCTGCTCCACCCCGCCCTCCACCTGCCTTTTCTTTTCTTTTTTTCAGGGGTGGGGTTTGGGGGAAACTCCTGGACCCAGTGGAAAGGGAAGTCTGTGTTCTCCTGGGGACTGAGTCACATTGGGTAGGGAAGGGGGAGAGAGAGACTGGTGTGGATGGTGGGGACAGGGCCTTGGCAATCCCTGCATTTCCTATGGAGGAAAAGTCTGGAAGCTTGTTGTGTTTTTGGGGTGTGTGCTGTTTTTTTAATAATAATTTTTATTGGGGTGTAGTTGATTTACAGTGTTGTGTTAGTGTCAGGTGTACAACAAAATGAATCTGTTATAAATCTACATATAACCACTCTTTTTGAGATTCTGTTCCCATATAGGCCATTACAGGGTAGGTTCTTCCTTCCTTCCTTCCTTCCTCCCTCCCTCCCTCCCTCCCTCCCTTCCTGTGTTGGGTCTTCGTTGCTGCACGCGGGCTTTCTCTAGTTGCGGCGAGCAGGGGCTACTCTTTGTTGCGGTGCGCGGGCTTCTCATTGCAGTGTCTTCTCTCATGGTGGAGCACGGGCTCTAGGCGCGCGGGCTTCAGTAGTTGCAGCACGCGGGCTCAGTAGTTGTGGCTCACGGGCTCAGTAATTGTGGCTCACGGGCTTAGTTGCTCCACAGCATGTGGGATCTTCCTGGGCCAGGGATTGAACCCATGTCCCCTGAATTGGCAGGCGGATTCTCAACCACTGTGCCACCGGGGAAGCCCCATTACAGGGTATTGAGTAGAGTTCCCTGTGCTATACAGTAGGTCCTTATTAGTTATCTGTTTTATATATAGTAGTGTGTATGTGTCAATCCCAATCTTCCCATTTATCCCCTCCCCCATTACCCCCCGGTAACCGTAAGTTTATTTTCTACATCTGTAACTCTGTTTCTTGGTATGTGCTTTGCTTTTCGTTTCTGAACACGTGATGAGGAGTCTGGTTTGTAGGGCTGTCCTTAGGGCATGAAAGATGCTTCTCGTTCCTTCCTGGTCCCCCACATCCAGCCCTCTTAGTGGGCATCGCTAATAACAGATTTCCCTGGTCATGCTTTTCTCCTCTAACCTGTCTCATCCTAGAAAGGATGCAGTCCTAGTGTATCCTGTTCTGAGAGTGACGGTAACGCTGGCCTTGGACCTGGTGCGTCTGAGTCTGGACATTGGCCCTGGGCTGGTGGCAGGAGCCTCGGCATCCGCTCAGCCTCTCCAGCATCCCATTCCTCATATAGAAAAGGGGAAAATGATAAGAGCGCCATTTACCCATTAGGGCTGTTGTGAGGATTGAGGGAGATGATGTTATCCAGGGCCTGTCCGAGCATGGAGCTTAACAAATGACACACATGAAGATTTCATTTCGCCTTGGACACAAATAAGACTTCAGAGTATTTTTACTACAAAGATGGTGGTAGTTGTTATTAGTGGTACTAGCAGTACTATAGTAGTGGTACTAGTAATGCTATTGCTAGTTGCAGTAGTAGTGAGCCTTCGGCGTAGCTTCGGTATGCAAGTCCATAAGGATTTCTCTATAATAATCAGCTAGATTATTATATAGAAAAATAACATTCTCCTAATGTTATGCTAATAATATTGTTAATATATTAATAAATAAGAATATAACAATGATATTAATCATCAATAATATTAACGTATCATTATTGTTAGCATATGTTAATAATATTATGAATATATCATTTGTTAGCATAATAATATGCTAATAACAATATGCCAATAATAATGCAACTTAGCAGTATTATGCCTATGGAAATTTACCCATAAAGCTCCCCAAAGCCTAATAATAAGGCATTGTTAGCAGTAAAATATTCCTTACAGTTGAGTTTCCAGATGAAAGAACACTGTGCCTTTTAAGCAGCGAAATTTCCAAAAACAAAGCCCAAAATGCATGATTTTTTTTTTACATCTTTATTGGTGTATAATTGCTTTACAATGGTGTGTTAGTTTCTGCTTTATAAAAAAGTGAATCAGCTATACCTATACATATATCCCCATATCTCCTCCCTCTTGCCTCTCCCTCCCACCCTCCCTATCCCACCCCTCTAGGTGGTCACAAAGCACCGAGCTGATCTCGCTGTGCTATGCAGCTGCTTCCCACTAGCTATCTATTTTATGTTTGCTGGTGTATATATGTCCGTGCCACTCTCTCACGTTGTCCCAGCTTACCCTTCCCACAACCCTGTGTCCTCAAGTCCATTCTCTACATCTAAGTCTTTATTCCTGTCCTGCCCCTAGGTTCTTCAGAACCATTTTTTTTTCCTTCTAAGATTCCATATATATGTGTTACATATGGTATTTGTTTTCCTCTTTCTGACTTACTTCACTCTGTATGACAGACTCTGGGTCCATCCATCTCACTAAAAATAACTCAATTTCGTTTCTTTTTATGGCTGAGTAATATTCCATGGTATATATGAGCCACATCTTTATCCATTCATCTGTAAATGGACACTTAGGTTGCTTCCATGTCCTGGCTATTGTAGATAGAGCTGCAGTGAACATTGTGGTACATGACTTTTTTTCTTTCTCATTTTGTTACAATATGGATCTTTTTTTTTAACATCTTTATTGGAGTATAATTGCTGTACAATGGTGTGTTAGTTTCTGCTTTATAACAAAGTGAATCAGTTATACATATACAAATATCCCCATATCTCTTCCCTCTTGCGTCTCCCCACCTCCCACCCTCCCTATCCCACCCTTCTAGGTGGTCACAGAGCACCGAGCTGATCTCCCTATGCCATGCGACTGCTTCCCACTAGCTATCTTACAGTTGGTAGTATATGTATGTCCATGCCACTCTCTCACTTTGTCCCAGCTTACACTTCCCCCTCCCCATATCCTCAACATGACTCTTTTTGAATTATGGTTTTTTCAGGGTATATGCCTAGTAGTGGGATTGCTGTGTCATATGGTAGTTCTATTTTTAGTTTCTTAAGGAACCTCCATACTATTCTCCATAGTGCTGTATCAATTTACATTCCCACCAACAGTATAAGAGGGTTCCCTTTTCTCTACACCCTCTCCAGCATTTATTGTTTGTGGATTTTTTGATGATGGCCATTCTGACTGGTGTGAGGTGATACCTCATTGTAGTTTTGATATGCATTTCTCTAATGATTAGTGATGTTGAGCATTCTTTCATGTGTTTGTTGGCAATCTGTATATCTTCTTTAGCGAAACGTCTGTTTAGGTCTTCTGCCCATTTTTGGATTGGGTTGTTTGTATTTTTGATATTGAGCTCCATGAGCTGTTTGTAAATTATGGAGATTAATCGGTTGTCAGTTGCTTCATTTGCAAATATTTTTCTGCCATTCTGAGGGTTGTCTTTTCGTCTTGTATATGTTTTCCTTTGCTGTGCAAACCTTTTAAGTTTCATTAGGTCCCATTTGTTTATTTTTGTTTTTATTTCCATTACTCTAGGAGGTGGGTCAAAAAGAATCTTGCTGTGATTTATGTCATAGAGTGTTCTGCCTGTATTTTCCTCTAAGAGTTATATAGTGTCTGGCCTTACATTTAGGTCTTTAATCCATTTTGGGCTTATTTTTGTGTATGGTGTTATGGAGTGTTATAATTTCATTCTTTCACATGTAGCTGTCCAGTTTTCCCAGCACCACTTATTGAAGAGGCTGTCTTTTCTCCACTGTATATTCTAGCCTCCTTTATCAAAAAATAAGGTGACCATGTGGGTCTGGGTTTACCTCTGGGCTTTCTATCCTGTTCCATTGATCTATATTTCTGTTTTTGTGCCAGTAGCATACTGTCTTGATTACTGTAGCTTTGTAGTATAGTCTGAAGTCAGGGAGCCTGGTTCCTCCAGCTCCGATTTTCTTTCTCAAGATTGCTTTGACTATTCGGGGTCTTTTGTGTTTCGATACAAACTGTGAAATTTTTTGTTCTAGTTCTTTGAAAAATGCCATTGGTAGTTTGATAGGGATTGCATTGAATCTGTAGATTGCTTTGGGTAGTATAGTAATTTTCACAGTGTTGATTCTCAAATCCAAGAACATGGTATGTCTCTCCATCTGTTGGTATCATCTTTAATTTCTTTCATCAGTGCCTTATAATTTTCTGCATACAGGTCTTTTGTCTCCCTAGGTAGGTTTATTCTTAGGTATTTTATTCCTTTTGTTGCAGTGGTAAATGGGAGTGTTTCCTTAATTTCTCTTTCAGATTTTTCATCATTAATGTATAGGAATGCAAGAGATTTCTGTGCATTAATTTTTTATTCTGCTACTTTACCAAATTCATTGATTAGCTCTAGTAGTTTTCTGGTAGCGTCTTTAGGATTCTCTATGTATAGTATCATGTCATCTGCAAACAGTGATAGCTTTACTTCTTCTTTTCTGATTTGGATTCCTTTTATTTCTTTTTCCTCCATGATTGCTGTGGCTAGGACTTCCAAAGCTCTGTTGAATAATAGTGGTGAGAGTGGGCAACCTTGTCTTGTTCCTGATGTTAGTGGAAATGGTTTCAGTGTTTCACCATTGAGAACAATGTTGGCTCTGGGTTTGTCATATATGGCTTTTATTATGTGGAGGTAAGGTCCCTCTGTGCCTACTTTCTGGAGGGTTTTTATCATAAATGGGTGTTGAATTTTGTCAAAAGCTTTTTCTGCATCTATGAGATGATCATAAGGTTTTTCTCCGTCAGTTTGTTAATATGGTGTATCACATTGATTGATTTGCATATATTGAAGAATCCTTGCATTCCTGGGATAAACCCCACTTGATCATGGTGTATAATCCTTTTAATGTTCTGTTGGATTCTGTTTGCTAGTATTTTGTTGAGGATTTTTACATCTATGTTCATCAGTGATATTGGCCTGTAGTTTTCTTTCCTTGTGACATCTTTGTCTGGTTTTGGTATCAGGGTGATGCTGGCCTTGTAGAATGAGTTTGGGAGTGTTCCTCCCTCTGCTATATTTTGGAAGAGTTTGAGAAGGATAGGTGTTAGCTCTTCTCTAAATGTTTTGATAGAATTCTCCTGTGAAGCCATCTGGTCCTGGGCTTTTGTTTGTTGGAAGATTTTTAATCACAATTTCAATTTTGGTGCTTGTGATTGGTCTGTTTATATTTTCTCTTTCTTCCTGGTTCAGTCTCAAAAGGTTGTGTTTTTCTAAGAATTTCTGCATTTCCTTCAGGTTGTCCATTTTATTGGCATATAGTTGCTTTATTGGCATATAGTAATCTCTCATGATCCTTTGTATTTCTGCAGTGTCAGTTGTTACTTCTCCTTTTTCATTTTTAATTCTATTGATTTGAGTCTTCTCCCTTTTTTTCTTGTTGAGTCTGGCTAGTGGTTTATGAATTTTGTTTATCTTCTCAGAGAACCAGCTTTTAGTTTTATTTGTCTTTGCTATGGTTTGCTTCATTTCTTTTTCATTTATTTCTTATCTGATGTTTATGATTTCTGTCCTGCTAAGTTTTGGCTTTTTTTTTCTGTAATTGCTTTAGGTGTAAAGTTAGGTTTTTTATTTGAGATGTTTCTTGTTTCTTGAGGTAGGATTGTATTGCTGTAAACTTCCCTCTTAGAACTGCTTTTGCTGCATCCCATAGGTTTTGGGTCATCGTGTTTTTGTTGTCCTTTGTTTGTAGGTATTTTTTCATTTCCTCTTTGATTTCTTCAGTGATGTCTTGGTTATTTAGTATTGGTTAGCCTCCATGTGTTTGTATTTTTTACAGTTTTTTTTTTCCTGTAATTGACGTCTAGTCTCATGGCGTTGTGGACGGAAAAGATACTTGATATGATTTCCCTTTTCATAAATTTACCAAGGCTTGCTTTGTGACTGAATATATGATCTATCCTGGAGAATGTTCCATGGGCCCTTGAGAAGAAAGTGTATTCTGTTCTTTTTGGATGGAATGTCCTATAGATATCAATTAAGTCCATCTAGTATAATGTGTCATTTAAAGCTTGTGTTTCCTTAGTTATTTTCATTTTGGATGATCTGTCGATTGGTGAAATTGGGGTTTTAAAATTCCCTACTGTGATTGTGTTACTGTCTATTTCCCCTTTTATGGCTGTTAGCATTTGCCTTATGTATTGAGGTGCTCGTATGTTGGGTGCATAAATATTTACAACAGTTATATCTTCTTCTTGGATTGATCCCTTGATTATTATGTAGTGTCCTTCTATGTCTCTTGTAATAATCTTTATTTTAAAGTCTATTTTGTCTGATATGAGGATTGCTACTCCAGCTTTCTTTTGATTTCCATTTGCATGGAGTATCTTTTTACCTCCTCTCACTTTCAGTCTGTATGTGTCCCTTGGTCTGAAGTGGGTCTCTTCTACACAGCATATATATGGGTCTTGTTTTTGTATGCATTGAGCCTGTTTATGTCTTTTGGTTGGAGCATTTAATCCATTTACATTTAACCTAGTTAATGATATGTATATTTCTATTACCATTCTCTTAATTGTTTTGTTATTGTAGGTCTTTTCCTTCTCTTGTGTTTTCTGCCTAGAGAAGTTCCTTTAGTATTTGCTGTAAAGCTGGTTCGGTGGTGCTGAATTCTCTTAGCTTTTGCTTGTCTGTAAAGGTTTTAATTTCTCTGTCAAATGTGAATGAGATCCTTGCTGGGTAGAGTAATCTTCATTTTAAGTTTTTCCCTTTCATCACTTTAAATATGTCCTTCCACTCCCTTCTGGCTTGTGGAGTTTCTGCTGAAAGATCAGCTGTTAACCTTCTGGGCATTCCTTTATATGTTATATTTTGTTTTTCCCTTGCTGCTTTATAATTTTTTCTTTGTATTTAATTTTTGACAGTTTGATTAATACGTGTCTTGGCGTGTTTCTCCTTGGATTTATCCTGTATGGGACTCCCTGTGCTTCCTGCACCTGATTAACTATTTCCTTTCCCATATTAGGGAGGTTTTCAACTATAATCCTTCAAATATTTTCTCAGTCCCTTTCTTATTCTCTTCTTCTTCTGGGACCCCTATTATTTGAATGTTGGTGCATTTAATGTTGTCCCAGAGGTCTCTGAGATTGTCCTTCCTTCTTTTCATTCTTTTTCTTTATTCTGCTCTGCAGTAGTTATTTCCACTATTTTATCTTCCAGCTCACTTTTCCGTTTTTCTGCCTCAGTTATTGTGCTATTGATTCCCTCTAGAGAATTTTTAATTTCATTTATTGTGGTGTTCATCATTGTTTGTTTGCTCTTTAGTTCTTCTAGGTCCTTGTTAAATGTTTCTTGTATTTTCTCCATCCTGTTTCCAAGATTTTCGATCATCTTTACCCTCATTTCTCTGAATTCTCTTTCATGTAGACTGCCTATTTCCTCTTCATTCGTTTGGTCTGGTGGGTTTTTACCTTGCTCCTTCATGTGCTATGTGTTTCTCTGTCTTCTCATTTTGCTTAACGTACTGTGTTTGGGGTCTCCTTTTCACAGGCTGCAGGTTCGTAGTTCCCATTGCTTTTGGTGTCTGCCCCCAGTGGCTAAGGTTGGTTCAGTGGGTTGTGTAGGCTTCCTGGTGGAGGGGACTATTGCCTGTGTTCTGGAGAATGAGACTGGATCTTGTCTTTCTGGTGGGCAGGACCGTGTCCGGTGGTGTGTTTTGGGATGTCTGTGAGCTTATTATGGTTTTAGGCAGCCTCTCTGCTAATGGGTGGGGTTGTGTTCCTGTCTTGCTAGTTGTTTGCCATAGGGTGTCTAGCACTGTAGCTTTCTGGCCATTGAGTGGAGCTGGGTCTTAGCGTTGAGATGGAGATCTCTGAGAGAGCTTTTGCCATTTGATATTACGTGGGCCTGGGAGGTCTCTGGTGGACCAATGCCCTGAACTCGGCTGTCCCACCTCAGAGGCACAGGCCTGACACCTGGCCGGAGCACCAAGACCGTGTCAGCCACGCAGCTCAGAAGAAAAGGGAGAAAAATAGAAAGAAATAAAAAAAACAGTAAAATAAAATAAAGTTATTAAAGTAAAAAATAATTATTAAAAGTAAAAAAATTAGGG
This sequence comes from Stenella coeruleoalba, assembly GCF_951394435.1. Lineage (NCBI taxonomy): Eukaryota > Metazoa > Chordata > Mammalia > Artiodactyla > Delphinidae > Stenella > Stenella coeruleoalba. The sequence continues at coordinate 13,618,154 of NC_137157.1, forward strand.
CTTCCCTGGTGGCGCAGTGGTTGACAGTCCGCCTGCCGATGCAGGGGACACCGGTTCGTTCCCCGGTCCGGGAAGATCCCACGTGCCGTGGAGCGGCTGGGCCCGTGAGCCATGGCCGCTGAGCCTGCGTGTCCAGAGCTTGTGCTCTGCAACGGGAGAGGCCACAACAGTGAGAGGCCCACGTACTGCAAAAAAAAAAAAAAAAAAGTAAAAAAATTGAAAAGTAATAAAGAAAAAGAAAGAAGAGAGCAACCAAACCAAAAAACAAATCCACCAATGATAAGAAGCGCTAAAAACTATACTAGAAAAAAAAAAAAAGGACAGAGAGAAACCTAGGACACATGGTAAAAGCAAAGCTATACAGACAAGATCACACAAAGAAGCATATACATACACACTCACAAAAAGAGAAACAGGAAAAAAGATATATATCTTTCCTCCCAAAGTCCACCTCCTCAATTTTGGGATGATTCGCTGTCTATTCATGTATTCCACAGATGCAGGTACATCAAGTCGATTGTGGAGATTTAATCTGCTGCTCCTGAGGCTGCGGGAGAGAGTTCCCTTTCTCCTCTTTGTTTGCACAGCTCCTGGGGTTCCAGCTTTGGATTTGGACCCGCCTCTGCGTTTAGGTCGCCTGAGGGCATCTGTTCTTTGCCCAGACAGGATGGGGTTAAAGGAGCAGCTGATTCGGGGGCTCTGGCTCACTCAGGCCTGGGGGAGGGAGGGGCACAGATTCCGGGGCGGGCCTGCGGCAGCAGAGGCCAGCGTGACATTGCACCAGCCTGAGCCGCGCCGTGTGTTCTCCCGGGGAAGTTGTCCCTGGATCCTGGGGCCCTGGCAGTGGCGGGCTGCACAGGCTCCGGAGGGGAGGTGTGGATAGTGACCTGTGCTCACACACAGGCTTCTTGGTGGCGGCAGCAGCAGCCTTAGCGTCTCATGCCCGTCTCTGGGGTCCGTGCTGACAGCCTCGGCTCGCGCCCGTCTCTGGAGCTCATTTAGGTGTTGCTCTGGATCCCCTCTCCTTGCGCACCCCGAAACAGTGGTCTCTTGCCTCTTAGGCAGCTCCAGAGTTTTTCCTGGACTCCCTCCCGGCTACCTGTGGTGCACTAACCCCCTTCAGGCTGTGTTCATGCAGCCAACCCCGGTCCTCTCCCTGGGATCTGACCTCCGAAGCCCGAGCCTCAGCTTCCGCGGCTCTGAAGTTTCCCCCCGCCACCCCCCCCCCCCACCCCCGTCTCCGCCAGTGAAGGGGCTCCCTAGTGTGTGGAAACTGTTCCTCATTCACAGCTCCCTCCCACAGGTGCAGGTCCCGTCCCTATTCTTTTGTCTCTGTTTTTTCTGTTTTCTTTTGCCCTACCCTGGTGTGTGGGGAGGAAGGCGATCTCCATGTCGCCTTTCTTGCCTTTTGGGAGGTCTGAGGTCTTTTGCCAGCGTTCAGTAGGTGTTCTGTAGGGCTTGTTCCGTATGTAGATGTATTTCTGATGTATTTGTGGGGTGGAAGGCAATCTCCACGTCTCACTCCTCCGCCATCTTGAAGGTCTCCCCCAAAATGCATAATTATGTTCTGGAAAATGTCTAAACTTGTATTTGTCTCCCTTCTCCAACAGGCAAGTCCGCATCTTCTTTGGAAACTTTTCATTCATGTGACTCATTTCATCTTTGCGCCATAGTGTAAGCCGTGGGGATTACTGAGGTGTGAAGCACCGTTTGCCCCGACAGCAAAAGACCCCAAACTAGCCTGCTTTTGTAGTTCTTGTGACCGCTTTTGATTGTTCATCTTTCTTTTGCGCTGCTGTCAGACCATCCTCACCCAGCCTAAACTGCTTGGTGAAAATTTGAAGATGGCTACGGCTTTTTCAGTATGGACATAGGCTTTTTGATTTGAACGATTTATCTCATCACTTACGAGCTTTTCTCAGTTACTTCTAGGAAAGTGGGCTCTTTTGTCTTTCAAAGTCTTTATAGGTAACACAAGTTATAAAACAGAGCTCTTTATGTTCTCTTAAGGAAATTTGTTTATGGTGTATAAAAAGAAAAGTTACTGCAGCTTTTTTTGGTAGAATTTTTACCTGAAGTTCGCCTTGAAAGGACATGTGTCTGTGGGCATTTTAAGGCAAAACAAAAGAAAACAACAAAAAAATGAGGATTGAAATTTCAGAAGTAACCTAAATAAGTATTCTATGGTATAGGTATAGGATAAGTATTACTATGAAAAAAACATTTGAACCAGCTTCTGGAAACGCCTGTCAATTCTGTCTTATATTTTGCTGAATTTAGGAAGGTGGCATGTCAGATTGGTCAATCCTCTGGATGTGGAGCTTTTCAGTCTCTGTGATGGGCAGGAGAAACCTAAACTTTGGTCAATCTCTCCTGAGGTACAGGTTGGCCTTTCACCACATCTTTGAAGGCAAAAGGATAGATGGAAGTCACTGGGTGGTATGAATTCTAAGCACTTCTGTGGAATTATAAACACCTCAAGGAAAACATCTATCTTAGTTTTCTTTGTATTCACTTAACAAGTATTTATTGGCTCTTGAAGCACTTTGGAATAGAGTTCCAAAGTTGAAAATGTTTAGGGCTTAGAGTAAGAAGACGTGGTTTAAATTCCTGCTGTGTCCTTTCGTGATTCAGCTGTGTCCCCGAGTCTCAGGCTCCCTTCACAGGTAACTATTCAGTGGCTCTGTGTTCCAGGTGATATGCCAAGCGCACGGACACGGCCAGGAAGCAGCTGGACACGCCATCCCTGCCCTCGTGGAGGTTACGGTGGGGCAGGGCTTTGTCAGCTCTGTCACTCCTGTCCTCCTGTTCGGTGTTTGGCCACATCTTCTTAAGACCTTATTATGTGTCTGGATACCTTTATGGAAGCATCCTGTGTTCGAGTCTGGCCAGGTGCTGCTGCCAGCCAAAAGCGCGGTGGTGGGAATTCTCACATCCTCAGTTCCCCTTGTCAAGTGTTAGGGGCTGTAAGGATATACTGGCGCCATACTGAGGGTTGAAAAGGGGGGAAGAAACTTGCTCACTGAGTCTTTGTCAGCTAAAATAGGAGATTTTTAAAAACTGAATTGAATGCTTGATTTTCTTACTGTGATGGAGGTGAACTCTGCCTGATGGGGAACCTTCACGGAGGAGGTGGGGGTTGAGTGGGGTCTGGAAGGACAGTTAGGCGTTGACCTGGCAGGTAACTGGGAGGAAGGGTATTCCAAAAGGCCAGTTATAAAAATTGATTTTATTTGCTTTTGAAATGTATATTATTTAATATCTAGTGTCAAGTGTAGAAGTCTGAAATTGTAGAAATTAAAAGACATTTCTCTTTTAATGAAGAATATTGAGACTTTATCATGAAGACTTGTGTTTAAGAGAATCATAGGGGAAAATGCCCTGATTAATCCCCACCTGCTCTCATTTCCTACTGAGGATAGAAACATCACCTCTTGGATTAAAGTTACTGGCCTGCCTCCTGGTCCTCAGGCCCTGAAACTTGCCTCTCCAGCAGTTTCGCAGAGGTTTGGGTTAAACTGTAAGTCAGGGAGTTTCAAAGATCTTTTTTTTTTTTTTTTTTTTTTTTTTTTTTTGCGGCACGCAAAAAAGCCTCTCACCGCTGTGGCCTCTCCTGCTGCGGAGCACAGGCTCCGGACACGCAGGCTCAGCGGCCATGGCTCACGGGCCCAGCTGCTCCGCGGCATGTGGGATCCTCCCAGACCAGGGCACGAACCCACGTCCCCTGCGTCGGCGGGCGGACTCTCAACCACTGCGCCACCAGGGAAGCCCTCAAAAATCTTAAAAGATTTTCTGTAGTTCCTGTTTAACATTGGGTGAAAAATAATACCAGCCATTAGTTGAAATAAAGTGTGATATTTACTTGACTTAGAAAGAAGCCAGGCTCTGCCTTTATGGAGCTTACACTCTAGAGGGTAAGAAAGTAAAGAAATACAATAACCTTGCAAATAAATGTATTTGGTAAAGATGGCAAATGCTAGGAAGGAGCGGTGCTCCCTGAGCAAGTGAGAATTGAGACTTGTGGGGGATGTTAAGGGGATTAAAGGAGAGAAGGATCTGGAAGGCAAGGCTGCATAGAGACCCTCTGGAGGGAGTGGGGAGAGAGCTGGGTCTGCAATCTCCCTCCATGGTGCCTTTGTATAAGGTCAGAATATTTCATACCATTTCCCAGCTCCTGGAAAAAAATAATCCATCTTCTCTTAGGTGACCTCTCTCAGCGCTGGAGAGTCTGACGTGGAATTCCAAGAGCTGTAACTGTGACTGAATGTGCCTAATTCCTCAAAAGAGAAGTGCCCTCTGGCTATGGAGTAGCAATGTTGAATCTTACCTTGATAGCTGATGATGGGGCAATTGGGAGACACATATATTGGGGATGCTTTATTATTCCGATTAATGTACTTGAATATGAACCTTGGTGTTCCTTTGCATTATAAAGTGCATGTCATAGTAAAAAATTAGAGTTTCCCTCCTACCAAGGGCCTTATTAGGACTTGGAAAGCCTCCTTCCCGTCTTCCCATCATCTGAATAGTGTGCCCTACTTGTGCCCCAGATGACAGGCTTCTTACGGAATTCCTCGTTTCCTGATGATCCTGAGTTTTATTATTTGAGTTATGCTTTTACTAGTTACAGGATTTTAAAATAGAAGAAGAAGAAAAAGAGGCAGTCAGAGTTGGCCTCCAGACAATTTAGAGCTCCCTGTGGCTTCCAGCACAGGGCATTTTAAACATTCTCTGCCTTTTTCCTTTCTTGTATTTCTTTGTACAACCCTGCCCTGGTTGTGGAGATTTAATACGGCATGCCTGTAAATATCTACTCCTTGTTTGCATGGAAATAGTGCACAAATTGGATCAAATAGCATTTCCTTTCTCTCCTGACAGCTTGGATTCTTTTTTTTTTTTAAGTGGCTTTGACGGGAGTCAGGGCCAGATTATTAAATCATCAGGGTGACCCTTTCTGTTCATCAGCCATTAATGAACTTACAAAACTGGGATCTCATCTGGCAGACAAAATCATTTTGTTGGACAAACAGCTTAAAGTATTTGTAAATAAGAACAAATTGGGGTATGTAATTTTTTTTTCCCCAGTTGGGCCTGTGATCCGAATGCATGGGTTTTAGAGTTTTTTTCCCTTCTTAAACTTCTCAGAGGTTGGTAGAAATAAAGCACTGGATTTCTTCATGTTTTAGTTACTTCAGTTGTGTTAATGACATGTCAGCCTGGTGGATCCCCGAACACAGCAGCTGTTCCGGAATTAACGGGTGAGGTGTCTTAGAAAGAATGCTAGGAAGTGTGTGAGTGAGAGATGGTTTGACCAGTTACTTATTAAGTGACTTTACTAGTTAATATCTCTGTACCTCAATTTCCTAATTCATAAAATGGATAGTAAAGTAAAAGATATATACATATAGTGTGTGTGTATATACATACTGTATATATTATATACTATATGTACATATATCATACATAGTATATATATTATTGTATGTGTAAATATAAAGTATATATGCATATATGTGTATAATTGTATGTGTATATATATATTTTTAATTTATATATACATATAAATAATATGTTCATTTTGTGCTTACTAGTGCCTGCAAGCATCTCCTAAAAACAGAAAGACAGACCTCTTTGAGGGTAGACTGTCACTTTCATTGCAGTCTTTCAGCGTATTGTTTCATCTTATATTGGAGTCCCTAAACTCTGAAGTGGTTTAAAAAGAAAATTAGGACATTAGAAACATTTACCTTCAGTTTCTATTCCCTCAAATTTAGAGGAACATTCAGAAATGCTTTAGTTAACCTCCCGGAGTCTTGTTCTAGGAGGTGTGGTGGGAAACAAATGGCCTGGAGTCCGATTGCTGCTCCATCCTGGTTGTGTGGTATTGGGCAAATTGCTTAGTTTCCTCTTCTATAAAATGGGGATCGTACCGCCTCGTTTACGGGGTTGGATTTCCGTAAGACACTGTACGTAAGGCCCTTCAGATACAGTGCTTGGTACAAAGAGACTGCTCAGGATATGATAGAAAATAGTACTACTACTAGTAGTAATATTATTGTTTTAGTCATCGGCAATAAAGCAATGGTTGCAGTTGTTAAGCAGAACAGAAAAAGAGTTCTACTTAGCAGAGTATTGGTGGGGGGGTGGCTCAAAGGAGTCTGGGTCAGCTTCACTAAAGAGGTGACCTTGACCTCTGAAGGATGGACTGGGGGTTGTCATTCACAAAAGGAGGAAAAAGGAAGAAGGAAGTGAAAAATCGTCTTAGTGGCTCAGCATTGACTGGTTTTACCAACTTAGGAGTTCCGTTTGAGTCCATAGGACCTCTTTATGACCCACTGATGAAAGAAGCCTCCAGTCCCCCCCTCCCAGGCCCCTGCTTACAGCAGAGCCTGATGATCAGTGGTCACCTGGGGACTTAGAGCCTCTTCTCTACCCAAGATAGTCAGGATCACGCAGTGGCACTGAGGCTGCTGTTTTTACGATCGTGTCCCCTGTCTCTTGTCCCCAGCTAGATTTCTCACACACAATAGGCTGCAGTGGTTATTTGTTTGATTAAATGAACAGTGACAACCCTTCTGCCTGAAGTACCTCCAGTAGACCCCTCTTCTTCCTTGCATGGAAACTCTCATGTCTCAGTTTTCTCTCTCTTTTCCCATCCCCTTGTTCCAGTCTGCCTCCCGGTAAATCTCAAACTGTTCTTCCAAAAGTGTTCTTTTCCTAAAAAAACATAGTCCCTGTGCAAAGGAACTCACTCTCCGATGAGAGAAATCCAGACCCAACGAACTAAAATATATTTTGCCAAGTGCTATGATGGGAGATCAGAAGACAGGTGTTTGACCCCTTACGTGATCTTGAGGACATCTCTTGTCTTTCAGGAGATTTCGTTTTTTATCTGTAAATTGGGGACAGTGGCATTCATGTCACAGGATTATTGTGTAGATTAAAACAGGCAAAGAACTCGAGTGGGCTGCCTGACACGCTTATGTCTAGAAATGGCTTAGGGTGAATAAGGTTGACCGGTAGAATCTTTTTTTTCAATTTTTTTAATTTTTAACTTGATTCTTTATTTTGGTAGGGGCTCATCTGTGTTACTGAAGCCTGAGTATTCTGATGCCATTGGTATTTTTTCAATTGCGGTCTAGTTTACATGCCATAAATTTCACCCTTTTAAAGTGTACAGTTCAGTGGGTTTTAGTATATTCACCAGACTGTGTTACCGTCACTACTGTTGACTTCCGGAACGTGTTCATTACCCCCAAAGAAACCCCATACACACCAGCACTCACTCCCCACGCTTCTCTTCCTCAAGTCCTGGGTAAGCACTTTCTGTTTCTGTGGATTCGGACTGGGAGATTCTTGAAGGATTTCTCTGTCCTCCATCTTGAATGCTTCCAAATCATGAGTCTTCCTATATTTAGGTCCTTTAAACCTTTTAAAAAATATGTGTTGATTTGATGATGATGATGATGACGACGATGATGATGATAAAACTGAAAGAGCAGCTTGAGAAGATTAGAATTCAGAATCTAGACTTAATTCAGTCCTGTGCTCTCTGGATAACTTTGGATGTGTCATTCCCTTGTCTGAGCCCCAGTTTCCTTATTCAGATAATTCGTATTGGATTCAAGAGCTACTCCCTCCCCAACTCTCAACTTCTCTGTTAGGTTTAAACTCAGTGATTTTGAGTCTGTGTGTGTATATATATATGCCTTTTATATGCTTGTTCTTTAAGTTTCCTGCTGCTTTCTCTTATCTACAAAGCTGGAATTGCCTGCTTTCTTTTAGTTTCAGTGTTCTAATAAATATAAAAATAAGTAAATACATTATGTACACCTTTGTGTGTGTGTATAAAACAGTGGCTTTTTTTTTTCAGGCACCTCCCCTCTGAGAACTAATGAGACAATTCATGTAAATTACTTAGCACAGGGTTTGGCACATAGTAAGTACTAAGTAAAAATTCTTTGCTAGGTGAATGATGGGTCACCCTGGGTAAACCAGTTGACCTTTGCCCATGGGAACTTGTTAAATTCATTGTCCCAGATGATCCCAGTTGGAAGCTTTTTTGATCTTCGGATGGGGCCTCTGATATCTACTCTCTTTCCCTCTCTTTGCCTTCACTGGTTTGTATTGTAGAACACGTCAGTGTGAAATCATAGATTTGGGGAAAAAATGCCACGAGAGGAACAATTTACCTTATCCTGCTCTCTTCACGTGGCATGGGAAAATGAAAAACGTCCAAATGAAGACAGATTTATTGGATACCAAAACCACCAAGCTATTGATCCTTAACGCCAGACAGCAAGGTTACGAATTGGGTGATAAAATGAAAGCATCTAGCTTGACTTCTAAGATGGAGACAGTTTTGTGTGTTATCACAGCTCTTGGCTTCTCTGACAGCCCCACAACTAATGAACTAGCACTTCTTAACTAGACTGTTCACTTTATGTGTTGCATCTGTCTGATGTGTTGGGTGAGTGAGATATATTGGAACAATTTGATGTTTTTTCTAGAAGGCTGGATGCCTGCGATTTAATCTGATTTAATTTGAAAGTGGCAGGAACATTAGCTGAGAGTTCTTACCTGGAGCTAGGAAAGGAGGAGATGGTTAGAAGCCATGAATAGTTCTGCACCTCTGCAGAGGAGGGATTTAAATCTCCTGATGGATTTTGGAACTGATAAGCAAATGTTGTGTTTCGGGTGTCAAGAGATCAACATGGGAGCCTGTAATTATTTTAATTGGATGCCAAGGCCCAGAGGGAAGTGAGTGTCCAGTTGGGTCATGGAGTAAGGTGCTAGGACTAGGTATTCTGAAGCTTTGCTTTATGCTCTTCCTTTCACACCATTTAGAGTGTTGAGACCGTAGTAGCTTTCAGGCCATCCTGTCCATCCTCCAGTTGCCTTGAGTCAGTCCTGCTGCTCTTTGACCCATGGCCTCTGGGGACCAGGTATCCCTGTGACCCCATAGAACTGAAACGTCTCTTCCTGACTCTGCCTCATGGTGTTTTCTTTTCTTGACCTTTGTGTGATGGGGAAGGTAACTGTTATGGGATGAATTGTGTTCCCCCCAGGGACTTCCCTGGTGGTACAGTGGTTAAGAATCCACCTGCCAATGCAGGGGACACAGGTTTGATCCCTGGCCTGGGAGGATCCCACATGCCGTGGAGCAACTAAGCCCGTGCACCACAACTACTGAGCCCGCGCGCCACGGCTACTGAAGCCCACGCCCCTGGAGCCCGTGCTCTGCAACAAGAGAAGCCACCACAGTGAGAAGCCCACACACCGCAACGAAGAGGAGCCTCCGCTCGCCGCAACTAGAGGAAACCCCCACGCAGCAACGAAGACCCAACACAGCCAAAAAAAAATAATTGTGTTTCCCCCCAAATTTATATGCTGAAGTCCCAGCCCCCAGGATCTCAGAATGTGTTCTTTTTCTGGAAATATGGTGTCATCATTGCAGTTGTCATTAGCTAGGATGAGATCATATTTGATTAGGGTGAACCCTCAAACATGTGATGGCCAGAGTTGTGGTACCCCAAGCTGAGGGATAACCAGAACCTCAGAGAGAGGCCTGGAACAGGTCTTCCCCTAAGCGTCCTCAGAGGGAGCATGCCCTACTCACATCAGGGTCTTGGACTTCTAGCCTCCAGACTATGAGATGATAAATTTCTGCTGTTAAAACCAGCCAGCTTGTGGCACTTCGTTACAGCAGTCCTAGGAGAGTAATGCAGTAACCCACTAAGCGTTCTACACCATGAACGTGCAAGTAGTTACGAGAGGGGGCAGGTAAAGAGGAGACTGTACCTTCTTATCCCACTCCCAGTTCTTTTGTGTGTTAATGATCAAACTGTCCTAAAATGCTTGATAAATCAGTGTTCATTATATAGGCTGCTCTGTACCAGAAAACATGCTGGGCACGTCTCCACCATATTGAATCCTGGTTCTACCCCATACTATGTGTGTAACGTGTGGCATGTTATTTTTTAATTTTTAAAATAAATAAATATTTATTTATTTTTGGCTGCGTTGGATCTTCGTTGCTGTGCGTGGGCTTTCTCTAGTTGCAGCGAGCGTGGGCTACTCTTTGTTGCGGTGCACAGGCCTCTCATTGTGGTGGCTTCTCTTGTTGTGGAGCACGGGCTCTAGGTGCGCGGGCTTCAGTAGTTGTGGCACGCGGGCTCAGTAGTTGTGGCATGCGGGCTCTAGAGCACAGGCTCAGTAGTTGTGGCACACGGGCTTAGTTGCTCCGTGGCATGTGGGATCTTCCTGGACCAGGGCTCGAACCCGTGTCCCCTGCATTGGCAGGCAGATTCTTAATGTGTGGCATGTTATTTAACCCACACTGAGCCATGGTTTTCTCAGCTGTACAGTGGAACAATGTTACACAACTGTTAGGAGTTCTAGGAGGATTAAACGAGATGTAAATGCTGTCAGGCGCCCAGCATAGAGCCAGGCACACAGTAGATGCTAAGTAGATGCTGTTACTTGAGCTCCCCATGTGCCAGCTTCTAGAAATTTAAAGCCATTAATAATAATAAAGATGCTTCCTTGTGTGCATAGAACAAAGGGATTTAGGTAACCTCAAGAAAAGCCATTCTTCTCAAACAAGTACTTATACACAAACATTCTTGGTAGCATTGTTCACAACAGCCAAAAGGTGGAGACAACCCAAATCTCTCAACCGATAAATGGATCAGTAAATGTGGTACATGCAGGCAGTGGAATATTATTCAGCCATAAAAAGGAATAAGACACTGATACAGGCTAGAACATGGATGAACCTCAGAAACATTATATGAAGTGAAGGAAGCCAAACAGAAAAGGCTGCATACTGTATGATTCCTCTTAAATGAAATATCCGGAATTGGTGAATCTATAGAGACAGAAAGCAAGTTGGTGGTTGCCAGGAGCTCGGAGGCGGGGAAAGTGGGGAGGGACTGCTTAATGGTATGGGATTTTTTTTTTTTGTAGTGATGGAAATTTTTTGGAATTAAATAAAGGTGCCCAACACTATGAGTGACTAAATGCCACTGAATTGTACATGTGAAAATGGTTCATTCTATGTCCTGTGAATTTTACCTCGATAAAAAGAAGATCCATTTTTCTTTAATTGCAAGGATATTTATGTGGCCCAAATCAGGGGAACATGGAACAAGGGTTAAAATATATAGCTACTGGTAGTCATCACATAGGACAGTTAGATATCATGGAATCTGGAGGCCCTTCAGCATCTACTCTTTAATCGAGGAGAGATGTTTTCTGTGATCTGAGGCAAATAATGTTTCTGTCCCTCCAAAAGAGGAATGGCCTTTGTGGCATTCTTCCTCCTGTGGCTCAGTGGCACCATGACTTTTCCCTCATTGCAGCGCATGACCAGGACTGAGTCATGGGCCATCCCCCAACCAACCCCTGACAAAGGAGAATGGTGTTGCTCCAACACACTGAGACCAGCTGTGATTTACCCCCTGCAGCCGGAGATCCCCTCTCAGCACAGTGCCGCCCCACTGTCTTCGTCCCTTAGGACTCTGTAACACAGTGCCATAGAGTGGGTGGCTTATGAACAGCAGACGTTTATTCCTCACAGTTCTGGAGGCTGGAAGTCCAAGATCAGGTGCCAGCATGGTCAGGTTCTGGTGTGGCCCCTCTTCTGGTTTGCAGACTGCTGACTTCTCCTTCTATCCTCTCATGGTGGAGACAGCCCCTTTAATAAGGACACTAATCCCATTCAGGGGGGCTCCACCCTCATAACCTAATTACTTCTGAAAGACCCCTACCTCCGAATACCATCATATTGGGGATTAGGATTTCAATACATGAATTTTGAGGGATACATTCATTTCATTGTACCCACACATGGGCCAAATCAGCATTTTGTTAACAGAAATGTTCTCAAATCAAGGACATGGCTCTAGGCTTGGCTCCCAGCCTTCTGGTTGGCCTCTGGGTTGCACTTTCTCCTGCACTGACTCAGTCCTCACATGGCTTGCAGACGTGTTAGCTTCCTCAAGCACAGATGCTGTAATTCCTGCTCACGGATCTTCAGTAGCTCCCCAGGAGCTGTGGAATGAAGTTGACGTTCTCCTTCACGTAGCATTCAAGGCCGTCCCGGTCTCATTCCCTCCACCCGTCAGTTTTGTTATGTGATGCCTCTGCGCACTGTCCTTTGGAAGGATGGTTTGCTGCCATCCCCTGGCCCCAGGCATGCCCTTCACTTCTCCCAGTGGCTCCCTCTGCCAGGGATGACTGCTCTTGCCTTGCCAGCCTTTCGACATTGTGGCATCCTCTTTGGCTCAGATCAGATGTGTTTTTCCTGAGACCCCTGCCTCCCCTGGTCCTATCTTGTGTTCATGTTCATGGGATCTGTGTCTGTCTGTCCGCTGTGTTCTCACGGGGCTCCTCAAGGGTGGGGACCCTGTCTTATTCACTTATGTAACCCTGGCCCCAAGCCCCAGGCCTGGAATAGAGCGTATGCCCAGTAAACATGGCCTGTGTAGAATTGATGAATGGCAAAAGAGTTGAGAAAAAGCAAAGAACTCACTGCCTTCATTTTCATTTGCCACAAGAGATATTTGCATAAAATCTCTATCGGCCTCTGAACGTGGAGGAAAAAATAGACTCTGCAAGTTAGACACGTAATCCTCCAACAGTCGGGAAGACTGGAGTGCATTTTGCAGTATTGGCCCTTGTTAAATGCTTATGAGCGTTTGCTTAAGCAGAATGAAAATGTGAGGCATGCCTGCATAAATCATCCCTTTCCAGAATGGAAATCAAAAGAACGAAGACCAAAACACTCCGATGGGTGGCTTCATGGGTAGCCTCGTGGATGTGATTAAAAGCTGATTTAACATTCAGAAGAAAAGCATAAAAATCAGCCTTCCCGGAGCTGGAGTCTGACCCCAGGAAAAGTGTATATCCTCAGGAAAGATCAATTTGCATTAAAGATCTCTTTGGCAATGCATTGTTGAAAGAGGTTAATATTGTAAGTGGAAATTTTTGATTGCTTCACGATTCTTTTTCCCCTTTTTTGCTTCACCACCTGTGTCATCCCAGAGAGCGCTCTGTGCTAGAAGTGATATTCTCACTTCTTGCCTGTTGATGTCTTTACCAAGCTTGTGTTCCTGCCCTTAAAAAGCAGAATCCCGGTTGTATGGTATAATAGAAGGAAAGGAAATCAGGAAAAGTACCTGGGATTCAGGTCAATGCACTCCACTTCCCCAGGTCAAGGGAGGCGATTTTGGAGGAGAAGATGGCCACGGTGAATTTGTAGTTCTTCCTGGCATGTTCCCCCTGGAAACATGCTCTGAGCCCTTTAATGAGGGATGGATGGGTCCCCCCTGAAGAAGCGGTGCCTTAGACCATGGTTTCCCAGCCTCAGCCCTGTTGTTTTTTTGGGCGAGATAACTGTATGTTTGGTGGCGGTTCTGTGCTTTGTAAGATGCTTTGTAGCATCCATGACCTCAGCTCACGAGATGCTAGCAGTATCCCATTCTCTCTAGTCTTGATGATCAAAAATGTCTCTTAGACATTGCCAAAGGTCCCTGTGTAGAGGGCAAAATCATCCCTAATAGAGAACCACTGTTTTAGAGGCTTACCATGTTGCTAAGCAGAAGTTAGTCTAGTAGCAAGAGGAGGCGGCAGTGGAAAGGCAGGGAAGTGTGAAGGACATGGTGCCCTTCCTTCACCTGGTGGTCCTGCACCGGAAGGTATGACTCGGGTGGGCCTGGAGTGACTAGGTTGGCAGGAGTCACATCAAGGAGGCCTTTAGTGCCTCCCTGAGGAAAGCACATTGGGTCTGAAGCCAGAAGTCCTGGGGTTAATCCAGTGCCCCTCTTCCTAGCTGTGTGAACTGAGTTACGTAACCTTTTGAGCCTCGGTGCCTTTACCTGTTAAGTGGAGTCTCCCAGATTGGTTGTGAAGCCTGAGTGACCTCAGGCCGTATAGAAGTGTCAGTGTGGTGCCTGGCATCCTAGTCGCCCAATGAACGTTGCCCTCTTTCCTGAGCGCTCCCAACTCTGGTTAAATCCAGTTCTCTCTAGTTCTGCCACCACCCCGCTCGAGGTTGCTGTTTATCCAGCCTGTATTACTGCAAAGCCACCAGCGTTCTCTGCCTCAAGTCCATTGTCAAGCCCGCAGCCAAACTTACTTCCCTAAACAGGATGGTGTGAAGGCCTAGAAGATATTTAAACTGGTACCGTCCAGCATCATGGCTCTGCAGCACCTGAAGTGTGGCTAGGTCAAATGGAGATGTGCTGTTAATATAAGGTACCCTCTGGATTTTGATGATGTAGAATGAGAAAAAGAGCATAAAATATCTCATTAATATTTTGTATTGACTATGTGTTAAAATGCTAATATTTTAGACATGCTAAGTTGAACAAAATGTATCATTAAAATTAACTTCTCTTATTTACTTTTTTTTTTTTTTTGCGGTGCGCGGGCCTCTCATTGTTATGGCTCCTCCCGTTGCGGAGCACAAGCTCCGGACACGAGGGCTCAGTGGCCATGGCCCACGGGCCCAGCCGCTCTGCGGCATGTGGGATCTTCCTGGACCAGGGCACGAACCCACATCCCCTGCATCGGCAGGTGGACTCTCAACCACTGCGCCACCAGGGAAGCCCTCTTATTTACTTTTACCTCTTTAAAAGTAGGTATGGAAAACAGGATGAGTTTTGTAAGAGTAGCTATTGTCTTATCCAAGGAAGCATATTGGTTCTTCATGGGAGAATCATTTCCTGGTACTAAGTACTGAAGTAGAATTTGTTTCATGGGGCAGTCCCTTTTTAAAGAACGGAAGTTGTCCCCTTATAAAGAGCGGTAACGTATTGAATAATTGCTCGGCACATTTCTTTTTTTCCTCCTGGTAGATGTTGGGATTTTCTTTCCTTTGTATAGTACTCCCTTTGCTGATATGTACCACCTTGAGGCTGGGCCAGGGCACAGTCATATTTATTAATTCCCTCTCCTCCTTTATATAGACTGAATGTCTGTGTCCCCCTAAAATCTGTATATTGAATTCTAACCCGCAGTGTGATGGTTTTGGGAGGTGATTAGGTCATGAGGGTGGAACCCCCATGAATGGGATCAGTGCCCTTATAAAAGAGACCCCAGAGAGCTCCCTCACCTTTTCCACCATGTGAGGACACAAGGAGAAGATGGCCACCTGTGAACCAGGATGCACCCAGACACGGTCCTCACCAGACACAGAATCTACCAGCACCTTGGTCTTGGGCTTCCCAGTCTCCAGAGCAGCGAGAAATGAATGTGTGCTGTTTAAGGCACCCAATCGATGACATTTTTGCTATAGCAGCCCAGATGGATTAAGATGCCCTTCTGCATGCTTTGTGGATGTCACAGCAAGGAGGCAGTAGTGTCTGTGGTGTCTTTAGAATTGGATTGGTCAAGCAGCTAAAATTCAACAAATTCATTTTTATGTTATTAATACTACTGTCGTATCTCACGTCGCTGTGTAATTGCATTTGGGTTTCATTTGATCTCCCTTGATCCTTGCGACAACCCTTAATGCTTGATATTGCCATGGGCCTTCACAAAAACAGATGGGAGGTTCTGAGGTATTGAATGACTTTCTGAGATCCTACAGCCTATGTGCAAAGCCCAGGTCCTGACGCCCGGTCCTCTTATAAATGCTGTGAGGTCCGTGGGAAATTCCCGCTGTGCCTTGGGGGTTGTTTTTTAAAGCATAATTAGAGGGCTTCCCTGGTGGCGCAGTGGTTGAGAGTCCACCTGCCGATGCAGGGGACGCGGGTTCGTGCCCCGGTCCGGGAAGATCCCACATGCCGCGGAGCGGCTGGGCCCGTGAGCCATGGCCGCTGAGCCTGCGCGTCCGGAGCCTGTGCTCCCCAACAGGAGAGGCCACAACGGTGAGAGGCCCGTGTACCGCAAACAAACAAAAAAAAAACATAATTAGAAACAAAACCGGCAGAAGTCTCAGGCTGCAGGTAGTGTGTCGTATCTGCAGAGTTTTGGGGAAATAGGTGGTTGAAAACTGGGTTCGTGACCCTAGGGAGGCCTCTGCCCTTGATCTGGGCCATCACAGTGGTTCCGAGGTAAAAGGACCTGTTTTCCTGGAGCAGGAGAATTTGACTTCCCAGCGGGATCAGGACCAAGTAAGTTGGCGGGGATGGATCCTTCGAGACCTTAAAACACAGTGAACTCCACGTTGTTAGTGTTTGTTTCAAAGCGTATTGCATGTGGTTCTTACTCTTGCAGTTCACATGATCAGTTTTTAAACAGTGCCTCCCAGGCCAAATGCCATTCTCCGAATGAAAAAAGAGATCACGAGTGCCAGTTGGACAGCCGAAGCCACAGGTTCATCTGCAGGAGGGAGAGGCTCTGGGGCCTGATGTGCACAGGAGGAGGTGGAGGAAGGAAGAGACTGCTGGGAGGCCTTTAGGAGGGATGCGCCAGGTCCAATGCCTCTTGTGTGCTCTTCCTCCGGGGGCAGAGAAAGGAGAGAAAGTTACTGAAGTGAACTTTGCAAGGGACCTCAGACGTAACAGAGGGTTTCTAAGGGGCACACCATTGCTGCAGGGACCTACTTGAGGTGCAGTGTGGATTTTGTTTCTCGTATTACAGATGGTGTACAGTCAGACGACTAGCTGGCAGACTTTTGTTTCAAATGGCTTTGGGAACAACACAAGTGACAGCAAGGTGCCTGCTGGCCGAGGCTCTCCCAGCACCTTCATCTGTTCGTTTAAGGAATGCCTCCTATGTGCCTGGGTACGCCTTGATTATAAAGCAGTCATGGACTTTGCCCAAGTGGAGATGACAGTCTAGTGGGTGAGGCAGCCATTCAACGAGTAGTCAAGTAATTGGATAATCCCAAAATTTGATGAGTCCTGTGAAGGAAACACTCAGGGCGTGGTGACAAAGCGAAGTGGGTTGGGGAGGAGGATACTTAGGACTAGGAGTGTCCAACAAGACCTCTCTGAGTTGGTAGCTTTCAAGATCTAGACCTGAAGAGATGCAGCCAGATCTAGACTTGCCAGCAGCACGACCCTAGAGATAGTTAGAAGTTAGCCAAGCAGGTCTTTGTCAGCGTGGCAGAGAGTTTAGGATTTGAGAGCTGGGGGAAACATTGAATGATTTCAAGCATGATCAGAGTTAGGAGGCTGCTGCAGGAAGCACGCATGGGAGATGATGGTGGCTTTGATTCATATAGTGGCAGGAAAACGGGAGAGAAATGGGTGTGTTATGGGAAAGAGTACATGTTTTAAAGGTGAAAATGGCGGGATGGGAGGATGCGTGGACTTGGCAAGATGAGAGGGGGAAGTGAGGCATTGAGAAGGCTCCCAGGTATCTGGCCTGAGCGATGGAGTAGATGATGTCGCCCTTTATGGAGGTGGGAAAGATCTAGAGAGGGACGGGTTTGGAAGGGAAATTGGGAGTTGAAGTCTGAGGCATGTGCAGTAGAGGAAGATCATGATACATGTCAACCTGGAGGTCAAAGAGAGGCTAGGGTTAGAGATACAAGGGTGGGAGTCATCAGCCTAGAGATTGTTTTACAAGCCATTGGAATTGGGGATATCCCCTGGGTAGAGAAACAATGACGCATCCCCAGCGGATTCCTGGAACACTCCTGGAATTTACCATTCTGAAAAGAAGAGGTTTGGCAAGAAAAGGCACATATGAAATGAATATCTCAGGGATTTCCCGGGTGGTTCAGTGGTTAAGAATCTGCCTGCCAATGCAGGGGACACGGGTTCGAGTCCTGGTCCGGGAATATCCCACATGCCATGGAGCAACTAAGTCCGTGTGCCACAACTACTGAGCCTGCGCTCTAGAGCCCGTGAGCCACAGCTTCTGAGCCTGCATGCCACAACTACTGAAGCCCACGCACCTAGAGCCTGTGCTCTGCAACAAGAGGAGCCACTGCAATGAGAAGCCCGCACACCGCAATGAACAGTAGCCACCACTCACCGCAACTAGAGAAAGCCCACGCCCAGCAACGAAGACCCAATGCAGTTAAAAACAAAAAATTCTCAGAGGATAAGAGAGTGAGTTTACCAGAGAAAAAATAGTAGCATTTCTGAGCAGGTGACCGCCCATTTGAAACCGGAAATGATTAAAGGGAACGAATCTGCCTGCCTGAGAGCATGATTTCATACCCTAGCGTTTGGCTTCCCACGGAAAGCCGTGGAGAACAAGCATAGCTGTGTTCGTTCATTTGAAGCATCAGATTTCTCCAGGCTAGTACGGTTGGAAAAAAGGAGGGCCAAGGGAGGTGAGTCCTTGCAGAGGGAAGTTATAATCATAAACCAGGGCATCTGAGCCGAATAAGTGAAAATATAAGGAAAATCTAGACCTGGATGAATAGTAATGAAGAAAGCCAGTGGATCGAGGTTCATGAAGACAGCAAAGCATTCGTGTAAGGGCAGCCTGGGGAGGCGACCAGAGGGGGCTGGGCGGCCACTCATGTTGACATTTGCTATCTCGGAGGTTGTTCTAGAATGTGAACCTGGCCCACGTGAAGTGGCAGGTATTGTGAATTGGCTATTTGCATCACTGTATTAAAGTGGAGAGGCGTGGTGAGAAGTAAAGTCTTCCAAGAATGAGAGGCGTGACCAGGACTTACTTGCTTAATGACTGACGAGGACAGAGAGCCCATGGTGGTGCCTGGGAGGAACAGTGGTCGTCCTGCGAGGGAGGGGCAGAAGATTCGGTAGCGACAACTGGAAGCCAGGAGGGTGGAGACCCACTTCCTAGTCCTTAGGTCTGTGGACTAAGAATGCCACCTCGGTCACTGCAGCCGCCCTCAGTGGTGCACTTTGAGGAGCCTCAGGATGGGAAGAAACAGGCCCTGGATAGCTGAGATTCATTTCTAAGGAAGGAGTTCAGTGAGCCCAGACTCTTGCATCTTCCCATACACAGAAAAGCGCTAAATTCATTAACTTGAGATGTCTGGTTTTCTTTAATTAACAGGGACCTTCTGAGGTTCCAGCTACCTGGTTTTTGTTGCAAAACTCCTATATATCTTGGCTCCTCCCATACCTCTTCAGAGCAAACTGAGAGGCTGCCTCCAGGGTTTGAAGTCCTCAGAAAGTCCACCGAATAAAACAGAATTCTTAACTTTTAGGGTGTGCATTTTTTTTTTTTTCCAGTTGTTGTGTGTTTGCCTTGAGAGGGTAGTGGAAAGACTTCCCTCGGCAAAGCCGTGGTCCAGGGGACAGCTATGCATTCCCTTAAAAGCTGGAGGTAGCATGAAGTGAGGGGTAGTTGAGGTTAAAGAGGAATGTGTGGGTCACACAGTGGAAGTTCCACAGGATTTCATCGTTGGACTTGGGAGGAAAGCGTGGGCTGGAGGTTGTGTGACAGGAGGTGCTTGTATGATAATGAACATCCGGGGAGGCTGCTGGCTCTCACTGAGAGATTCAGGCCTTGACCCACTCAATACTTATTTCTTGATCACCTCCTTGTGTGCCAGAGACTGTGCTGGCAACAAGCAAGCAACAGTGGGCAGCATGGACAAGGTGCCTGCCTTTGAAGTATCTGCTCTGACTGGGGAGGTTCAGACTGGTCATCAATTTGGTGTCCTGTAGCAAAGAACTCTTTTCCTGTTTTTTTTTCCCAGAAAATACTAGAATTTGAATCCCAGGCTTTCCAACAACTAAATCAGTGTCCTTAGCCTCTTTTAGTGTCGATTTTCCCTTCTGTAAAATGGGTGTGGTGGTGCCTCTGTGGGTGGTGTTGGTGTTGCTCCGTTATTATTCAAATGTGCAAGAATTGCTTTTGCCAGGAGGTCAGGGTGGGTCATCAGAGCTACCGTTAGTCCATAAGATGCTTGTGTTTAATTAGAAAAAGGCACTTTTCCTTCTAGAAACTCTGCTTCCGTCAGTCAGAGAACTGTTGTAGTAAATATGCAATTGAAGAAGTCCAGGTGCTCCCTCCTGCACTGGCTTGTCCCTGCAGGGTGAGGTGAGGGGAGAGGCGAGCTTTGGGTATTAACCAGTTATTTACTAAGTGCCTGAGTACAGCCCTCTCTAACTGTAATGTGCTCTCGAATCACTTAGGCTCTTGTTAAAATGCAGATTCTGATTCATTGGGGCCGGGGTGGGGCCCAGTGGCTGCTGGATCAGGGACCACACTTTGGGTTGAGATGGCTACTGTAAACCTTTGTCTTAAATGCTGGTAGAAGACCTGGATCCTTTGACCTTGGGGGTTTTGGTCTGATGTGGAGAGATAACAGGAAATGGTTAGAAAACAATTAAGTGATCAGCAATGTGCTCTTGACACCTATTGGGGTCTAGAAACAAAGAGAAGGAATGCCTCTAGGTCTGGACTTGCCAGGAAGGTTTCACAGAAGCAGTAAGGACATGAAATTCCTCCTGAGGTCCAGCAGAGGAGGAAGGACATTGCAGGACGGTTGGGGTATGTGTGAGGGGATGGCTTGGGTATAGACATGAGGTGGGGTTGTCATACCAGCAATAATACAAATAATGATAACAGCCAAGCTAACATCGGCAGAGGTTCTATCTGCTGTAGGACCTGTTTTATAATCTCTTTGCCCTCTTAGTACAGGGGTGACAATGTTATGACTCTCAGGATTCAGCCACTCTTTTAGTTAGAAAAATCGGTGGCCCAAGTCTGTTACTTGTCCTAGGATCAGTTTGGGATCCTAAGTGGTTCTGATGGGTTTGGCCATTGTGTTCCTTAGACTTTGTTTTTGGAGGTTACTTAGATTTTTATTCCCTCTTCATGTACATTGTTTCTGGACAATCCACACGTCTTGAACACCCATGAAAAATCATTTCTAACATCCATGATGCTAATTAAAAGACAACCTCTGGTTGTCTCTCTCTTTTTTTTTTAACAACAGAAACTAACAGTATTGTGAAGCAGTTATACTACAATAAAGATCTATGAAAAAAAAAAAAGCCTCTGGTGTTGATCAGAGATGGCTGAACAGAGCAATGTTTGCAATGTGGGCCTCTGACTGGGGTCTTTCAGGTGGTAACCAGCAACCCCTCGAGGGTATAATCCCAACTAGGATCCTATGTTAGCTCACTGCCCCTAGCATGTAAGGTAAAAGTAACACGTATATACTACAGTGTCTGCACTGAGGTGTTTTGAATTGAAAGCACTATAACAAGAAGACATAGTGATTTAAGCTTTTAAATATTTTTAAATGGTAAAAGGAATGCATACTCCTTATATTTATATAATATTTAGGAAAAGTATATGTTCATGTATATTGAAATTATCCATATGCTATACCCAGAGATAACTTTCAACACTTATACCTCTTTCATATCTATAGCTACGTAGATATTTATATGTTTATATGCAATTTATTACATTGAATTGAAGGATACTTGAAATCACATTTTATGTTCAACTTTGAATCCTACCTTTTGTGGCTTAACAGCTCATGGGAATTTTTCTGGCTCATACAGTATATTTCATAGATGTGAATTTCATTGGTTAAGACAAATGGGAGAAGACAGATGGAGTAGATATTTAGGAGGAGAAATTGACCAGCTTGGCTAAGGAATTGGATGTTGGATTTGAGGGAGGGGCATTTAGAGATGACTCTTAGACACCTGGATTAATAGGTGAGGCCTTCTCCCTTTCCCCAGGCAAGAACAGTTTAGAGACTGGTTTTCTAGTTAATGCATCAACATTTGCACATGCTTGCGATGTAATTTCCAGCCCACCTCCAGTTTCCTCCTTCCTTTCTTCTTCTTATGTTGATAACTATACTAACTTCCTGGAGGAACTTCTGATATAAATTGAGATTTTTCTTTAAAATGTGTTTCTAGTGCACAGAGGTGTCATTTAAAAGTCAGATTCATGAAGGAATATTTTTTACCTGCTGGGTTTAATTTCAGATGCCAGTGTTATCATAAAAGGCAAACCACCCTAGACTCTGTATTAAAACGTTGTACAAATTGTGCCAGTTGAAATTAACTTCTGCAGATGGAGAGAGGAAAGGAGGAAAATAAGTGTTGTAAAGAGTCTTTTTTTTTAAGTTTGAATTTTATTTTATTTATTTTTTTATACAGCAGGTTCTTATTAGTCATCAGTTTTATACACATCAGTGTATACATGTCAATCCCAGTTGCCCAATTAATCACACCACCATCCCCACCCGCCGGCCACTTTCCCTGCTTGGTGTCCATACGTTTGTTCTCTACATCTGGGTCTCTATTTCTGCCCTGCAAACCGGTTCATCTGTACCATTTTTCTAGGTTCCACATATACGCGTTAATATACGATATTTGTTTTTCTCTTTCTGACTTACTTCACTCTGTATGACACTCTCTAGATCCATCCACGTCTCTACAAATGACCCAATTTCGTTCCTTTTTATGGCTGAGTAATATTCCATTGTATATATGTACCACATCTTCTTTATCCATTCATCTGTCGATGGGCATTTAGGTTGCTTCCATGACCTGGCTATTGTAAATAGTGCTGCAGTGAACATTGGGGTGCATGTGTCTTTTTGAATTATGGTTTTCTTTGGGTATATGCCCAGTAGTGGGATTGCTGGATCGTGTGGTAATTCAATTTTTAGTTTTTTAAGGAACCTCCATACTGTTCTCCATAGTGGCTGTATCAATTTACATTCCCACCAACAGTGCAAGAGGGTTCCCTTTTCTCCACACCCTATCTAGCATTTGTTGTTTATAGATTTTCTGATGAAGCCCATTCTAACTGGTGTGAGGTGATATCTCATTGTAGTTTTGATTTGCATTTCTCTAATAGTGATACAGAGCAGCTTTTCATGTGTTTCTTGGCCATCTGTATGTCTTCTTTGGAGAAATGTCTATTTAGGTCTTCTACCCATTTTTATACTGGGTTGTTTGTTTTTTTAATATCGGGCTGCATGAGCTGTTTACATATTTTGGAGATTAATCCTTTGTCCATTGATTTGCTTGCAAATATTTTCTCCCATTCTGAGGGTTGTCTTTTCGTCTTGTTTATGGTTTCCTTTGCTGTGCAAAAGCTTTGAAGTTTCATTAGGCCCCATTTGTTTATTTTTGTTTTTATTTTCATTACTCTAGAAGGTGGATCAAAAAAGATCTTGCTGTGATTTATGTCAAAGAGTGTTCTACCTATGTTTTCCTCTAAGAGTTTTATAGTGTCCTGTCTTACATTAAGGTCTTGAATCCACTTTGAGTTTATTTTTGTGTATGATGTTAGGGAGTATTCTAATTTCATTCTTCTACATGTAGCTGTCCAGTTTTACCAGCACCACTTATTGAAGAGACTGTCTTTTCTCCATTGTATATCCTTGTCTCCTTTGTCATAGATCAGTTGACCATAGGTGTATGGGTTTATCTCTGGGCTTTCTATCTTGTTCCATTGATCTATGTTTCTGTTTTTGTGCCAGTACCATATTGTCTTGATTACTGTAGCTTTGTAGAAGAGTCTGAAGTCAGGGAGTCTCATTCCTCCCTCTCCGTTTTTTTCCCTCAAGACTGCTTTGGCTATTCGGGATCTTTTGTGTCTCCATACAAATTTTAAGATTTTTTGTTCTAGTTCCATAAAAAATGCCATTGGTAATTTGATAGGGATTGCATTGAATCTGTAGACTGCTTTGGGTAGTAGAGTCATTTTCACAATACTGATACGTCCAATCCAAGAACATGGTATATCTCTTCACCTGTTGGTATCATCTTTAATTTCTATCATCAGTATCTTATAGTTTTCT
Organism: Stenella coeruleoalba; assembly: GCF_951394435.1. NCBI lineage: Eukaryota > Metazoa > Chordata > Mammalia > Artiodactyla > Delphinidae > Stenella > Stenella coeruleoalba. The sequence goes on from NC_137157.1 coordinate 13,641,825, forward strand.
GCATACAGGTCTTTAGTCTCCCTAGGTAGGTTTATTCCTAGGTATTTTTTTCTTTTTGTTGCAATGGCAAATGGGAGTGTTTCCTTAATTTCTTTTTCAGATTTTTCATCATTAGTGTATAGGAATGCAAGAGATTTCTGTGCATTAATTTTGTATCCTGCAACTTTACCAAGTCCATTGATTAGCTCTAGTAGTTTTCTGGTGGCATCTTTAGGATTCTCTATGTATAGTATGTCATCTGCAAACAGTGACAGTTTACTTCTTCTTTTCCAATTTGTATTCCTTTTATTTCTTTTTCTTCTCTGACTGCTGTGGCTAGGACTTCCAAAACTATGTTGAATAATAGTGGTGAGAGTGGACATCCTTGTCTTTTTCCTGATCTTAGAGGAAATGCTTTCAGTTTTTCACCAGTGACAATGATGTTTGAAGTGGGTTTGTTGTATATGGCCTTTATTATGTTGAGGTAGGTTCTCTCTATGCCCATTTTCTGGAGAGTTTTTATCATAAATGGGTGTTGAATTTTGTCAAAAGCTTTTTCTGCATCTATTGAGATGATCATATGGTTTTTATTCTTCAATTTGTTAATATGGTGTATCACATTGACTGATTTGTGTATATTGAAGAATCCTTGCATCCCTGGGATAAATACCACTTGATCGTGGTGTATGATCCTTTTAATGTGTTGTTGGATTCTGTTTGCTAGTATTTTGTTGAGGATTTTTGCATCCATATTCATCAGTGATATTGGTCTGTAATTTTCTTTTTGTGTAGTATCTTTGTCTGGTTATGGTATCAGGGTGATGGTGGCCTCATAGAATGAGTTCAGGAGTGTTCCTTCCTCTGCAATTTTTGGGAAGAGTTTGAGAAGGATAGGTGTTAGCTCTTCTCTAAATGTTTGATAGCATTCACCTGTGAAGCCATCTGGTCCTGGACTTGTGTTTCTTGGAAGATTTTTAATTAGTTTCAATTTCATAACTTGTGATTGGTCTGTTCATATTTTCTACTTCTTCCAGGTTCAGTCTTGGAAGGTTATACCTTTCTATGAATTTGTCCATTTCTTACAGGTTGTCCATTTTATTGGCATAAAGTTGCTTGTAGTAGTCTCTTAGAATGCTTTGTATTTCTATGGTGTCTGTTGTAACTTCTCCTTTTTCATTTCTAATTTTATTGATTTGAGTCCTCTCCCTCTTTTTCTTGATGAGTCTGGCTAATGGCTTATCAATTTTGTTTATCTTCTCAAAGAATCAGCTTTTAGTTTTATTGATCTTTGGTATTGTTTTCTTTTTTTCTATTTTGTTTATTTCTGCTCTGATCTTTATGATCTCTTTCCTACTACTAACTTTGGGTTTTGTTAGTTCTTCTTTCTCTAGTTCCTTTAGGTGTAAGGTTAGATTGTTTATTTGAGGTTTTTGTTGTTTCTTGAGTTAGGCTTGTGTAGCTATAAACTTCCCTCTTAGAAATGCTTTTGCTGCTTCCCATAGGTTTTGGATCGTCGTGTTTTCATTGTCATTTGTCTGTAGGTATTTTTTGATTTCCTCTTGGATTTCTTCAGCGATCTTTTGGTTATTTAGTAACGTATTGTTTAACCTCCATGTGTTTGTGTTTTTTACATTTTTTCCCCTGTAATTGATTTCTAATCTCATAGTGTGGTGGTCGGAAAAGATGTTTGATATGATTTCAATTTTCTAAAATTTACTGAGGCTTGATTTGTGACCCAAGATGTGATCTATCCTGGAGAATGTTCCGTGCGCACTTGAGAAGTGTAATCTGCTGTTTTTGGATGGAATGTCCTGTAAATAGCAATTAATCTATCTAGTCTATTGTGTCATATAAAGCTTCTGTTTCCTTATTTATTTTCATTTTGGATGATCTGTCCATTGATGTAAGTGATGTGTTAAAGTCCCCTACTATTATCGTGTTACTATCGATTTCCTCTTTTATAGGTGTTAACAAGTTGCCTTATAGTAGTGAGGTGCTCCTATGATGGGTGCATATATATTTATAATTGTTATATCTTCTTCTTGGATTGATCTCCTGATCATTATGTAGTGTCCTTCCTTGTCTCTTGCAACATTCTTTATTTTAAAGTCTATTTTATGTGATATGAGTATTGGTGCTCCAGCTCTCTTTTGATTTCTATTTTCATGAAATACCTTTTTCTGTCCCCTCACTTTCAGTCTGAATGTGTCCTAGGTCTGAAGTGGGTCTCTTGTAGACAGCATATATATGGGTCTTGTGTTTGTATCCATTCAGCAAGCCTGTGTCTTTTGGTTGGAGCATTTAATCCATTCACGTTTAAGGTAATTATCGATATGCATGTTCCTATGATCATTTTCTTAATTGTTTGGGGTTTGTTTTTGTAGGTCCTTTTCTTCTCTTGTGTTTCCCACTTAGAGAAGTTCCTTTAGCATTTGCTGTAGAGCTGGTTTGGTGGTGCTGAATTCTCTTACCTTTTGCTTGTCTGTAAAGCTTTTGATTTCTCCATTTAATCTGCATGAGATCCTTGCTGGGTAGAGTAATCTTGGTTGTAGGTTCTTCCCTTTCATCACTTTAAGTATATCATGCCACTCCCTTCTGGCTTGTAGAGTTTCTGCTGAGAAATCAGCTGTTAACCTTATGCGAGTTTCCTTGTGTGTTATTTGTCATTTTTCCCTTGCTGCTTTCAATAATTTTTCTTTGTCTTTAATTTTTGCCAATTTGATTACTGTGTGTCTCAGTGTGTTTCTCCTTGGGCTTGTTCTGTATGGGACTCTCTGCGCTTCCTGGACCTGGGTGGCTATTTCGTTTTCCCATGTTAGGGAAGTTTTCGACTGTAGTCTCTTCAAATATTTTCTCTGGTCCTTTCTCTCTCTCTTCTCCTTCTGGGACCCCTATAATGCGAATATTGTTGCATTTAATGTCGTCCCAGAGGTCTCTTAGGCTGTCTTCATTTCTTTTCATTCTTTTTTCTTTTTTCTGTTCCGCAGCAGTGAATTCCACCATTCTGTCTTCCAGGTCACTTATCCATTCTTCTGCCTCAGTTATTCTGCTACTGATTCCTTCTAGTGTATTTTTCATTTCAGTTATTGTATTGTTCGTCTCTGTTTGTTTGTTCTTTAATTCTTCTAGGTCTTTGTTAAATATTTCTTGCATCCTTTTGATCTTTGCCTCCATTCTTTTTCCGAGGTCCTGGATCATCTTCACTATCATTATTGTGAATTCTTTTTCTGGAAGGTTGCCCATCTCCACTTCATTTAGTTGTTTTTCTGGGGTTTTCTCTTGTTCCTTCATCTGTTACACAGCCTTCTGCCTTTTCATCTTGTCTATCTTTCTGTGAATGTGGTTTTTGTTCCACAGGCTGCAGGATTGTAGTTCTTCTTGCTTCTGCTGTGTGTTGTAAAGCGTGTTAAAAAGTATTATTTAAATAGTAATGCCACTTGAATTCCAGTCCATATATGTTCCTACTTTCCTCTAAATTATAAATTCTTCTATAGTTTTTCCAATTATATTTCTGTCTATTGCACTTTTTTTTTTTTTTTTTTGGAATGGGAGCAAACAGTGTTGATATGTTTGACCCTGGGAAAGAAAATAATTAGATTCAGTATGATGGCTTTAGTTTCCAACAGAAGGAAATGCCCCCCTGGCAAAGCTGTTAGAATGAAATACTTAAGGAGAGCAGAGCCTGAGGTGTCTCTGCACTAGGTGTGTGTAGCCTTTGGTCAGTTAATCCATCTTTCTGGGTCTTGGTTTTCTCATCTATAAAATGGGGAGGAAAAAATAGCACCTACCTCATAAGCTAGTTTGAGAATCTAACAAGTAAAAAAACACTGGAAGGTGCTTGATGCATAAGTGCTACTTACTGCTAGTTGCCTTTACCATAATTAAGTGAACTGTGAAAAAAAAAAAAGTGATTTTAGTGTAATGGTACCTACCACCCGAAGGAGGATTAAATAGGTGGGTCTTTCAGGTTTAAAATACCCATGTGCCATGTCAGTCAAGACCTTTTTGTTTAAATCTATTTTCTACCAAACCCTTTTGGGGTCGGGGAGGGTGGGAATGGCGAGAGATGAAACAATGTAAGTAAGGCTGCTCTTTGGTGTTCTGGAAGGGCGGTGGGGTCACGTCTGCCTGTGCTTGATCATCTTTGCTAGTCGCTTATTCTAGGGCGCTCTCATTTAAGGCTCATACCGTCCCCCACTACAGAGGGCAGCGCTTATGTTATAGATGGACAAAATGAAGCTTCCCAGAGACGGGGGCCTTGCCAAGGTCACAGCTAGTCAAGTGTGGTATCTGGATTTGCATCCAGATCTTTCTCAAGGCACAGCCTCTCCTCACAGCACTCCCTCTTCCTAAGAGATCACCAGCATTGCTGTGCTTCTCATTCTTAGTGACTAGCGGAGTTTGTGTGTAGGGTTTGTTTCCCTAACTTCAGAATGGAAAACTTCCCTAGGGGGGGCTTCTCAAGTCCACATCCTTTGTTTAAAGGGATTTTGCTTTTTCGGGTTTTACTTGCTCGTCCACACCCTCCAGCCCTGTGGTCTTTGATCTATTTCCGAAGAGCGCGTCATTTAGAAAATCCCGTCAGAGTGGTCACAGAAGAAAGCTTAGCCTTGACAGCTGAGGTTGGCTCTGTTGGGTGTTTATTGCCGGCAAGTTGCCGAACACAGATTCCTGAAGCTTGAGAGGGTCGCCTTTGGTTAGAATCTGATTCCGTTTATTTGTTCGACAGACAATTATCAGGCCCTGCAGGTGACAGGCGGTCGGCTAAGTGTCAGTGAATACAAGGTGAGTCAGACGGGGCACCTACCTTCTCGAAACACCAAGGCTGGTGCGGAAGGAAGACACTTAAACTAGACCATTGTCACATAGGGTTTAAGGGTTATGGCAGAGGGAAGGACACATTCAAGGGGACATTTAAACCAGGTCTTTGGTGGTCGTCCCTTCCTCGGGAATCTGCAGCCTTCTATAACTGCCTGCCGTGGCAGCTCTGCTCTGCGAAGGGGGCTCCACGTGGACTTTTCTCTCCACCTCCAGCCACTGTGATGTCTGTGTTGGGAGCTGTGAGGACATGAGATTGTATGGTCGGTTGGTTTTTAAATTTTTTCGTAAGTCACATGCCTTCCTGGTCAGGTACTCAGATGAAAGATCATTCGCCCTCTGCTCGGTCTGGGTTGACCTTCTGTGTCTTCTTTGAACCTGTCTCAGCCAGCCTTCTGCGTGGTCCACGATTGTCCCTCTGCAGGCTGGTTGTAGGTTGTCTGTCTGCTCCCCTCCGGTCTCTGCTTGTTTGAAATGTTTCATGCTTTTCTGGCAATCTTCTGTGAAAGGGTGGAAGCTATTAAGACAGTCCCTGTGGAGTGTTTCTAGGTTTTCCCCTGTGACTGAGATGTAGCCTCCTGCCCATGACGTTGGGGCCTCTCCGGTCTCCTTTCCCTTGAGTGTGTCGTCTGTTAGCCTTGCCCGCCTTCCGCAGTTCTCTCTGCCGGGAACACGGGGAGCTGTTTTGCCCTCTTGACTAAACATGGATGGGTCGGTACTTTCATCTGTCCTCCCATAGAGGTCTGTGCAAATCTCTGTCATCACATTCTTGGGGTTCCTGTGGATGTTTTGTGTTGGTCTTTCTTGTTAGACAGTGTTCTTTAAAGCCAACCCATACTCTGGTCACTTTTGAAAACACAGTACCTGGTTAGTGCTTGGTACATATAAGATGCTAATTAGGTGCTCTTTTTAATAAGTGTTTAGTCCAGGCTTCAAAACTCACCTAAACTATAAAATATATGCGTGTATGTATGCATGTGAGAGGGACAGAGATCTGTTATAGTTTGCATCATCCTGCATTTGTTGATTTTGTAGAGAGCTCTTTCAGTTTGGGTAGACTGCAAGGCTGCTGCATCATCTCTTGGGATGAAAGGTTAGCAGGAAATTGTAGATGAGTCGAACCAGTCTCAGGATCTGCAGGATATTTCTTTTGCAATTTGCATCCATTGACAGTGCTAAGAACTCAGCCCTTCCCTCTTTGCTCTTTCTTTCAGAAAGTATTATGAGGGAGGCCGAGGACTCCACGCTCCGGGCAGAGAAACGGCGCTGGGATTAGGGATTGCCACTTCCGAGAGGATGCTGGGAATCTGCAGAGGGAGACGGAAATTCCTGGCTGCCTCGTTGACTCTGCTCTGCATCCCAGCCATCACCTGGCTTTACCTGTTTGCTGGGAGCTTTGAAGGTAAGAAGGAAGCTTTCCCACAGGGAGAGGGATGGAGGGAGGAAGGAACCCTGGCTGTCCCAGAGTCCTAGGAAGAACCTCCAAGTCTTCTAATCCCAGCTTCTCATTCTGTAGAACAATGGAATTTTGATGCTCGATCACAGGAAAAGATTTGCCTAGGTTTACAGAGGGAATTAGAGGGAGTTAGTAATGGGAGGAGAAAAAGCTAAATACAGAAGCAAAAATAAGGCGCCCCTGGATGCAGCAGCGTGGAGGAGGTTACACAAGTGTCAGATAGCAGCTGTGCAGGCTGGTCGCCGTGTCGATAAAGGGGAAAAGGTTGGGTCCTGGGGGGATTACTTAGCTGTTTGTGGAGTAAGATGTTTCATTCATTCTTTCATCTATTCATTCACTTATCTGCACATTCAGCATTTTGCTACTGTTTAACATCTATGCTAAACCAGGTACTGGGAATCCGGTGATAACAGATTTGGACCTTCGGAGTGCAGTGAAGGAGACAGGTTAACATGTGATCTCTGTTCATTGCTGTATGTGATACTCTGTTAAGATAAGGCAAGCCCAGGGCGCTGGGGGAGAGGGTGACTGAGGCTGTCAGGCGGGCTGGGTACAGAAGATGAGTAGTGATGCTGACCGGCTGAGTACAGGAGCTCAGCAAAGGAGTCGCCTTCACTAAACAAATAACAAACGCTCATCCCTGCCGCGTTCCCGAAATCCACAGAAAAGACGAGTCTCACATCCTTCCAGCCAGCAGTTTCAAATGCAGTGCAGTGTTCTGAGTATCAAAGATGGTTTTCTAAGCTTCGGGGAGGGAAGGAGTGGCAGTGTTGAAGAGCACACTTTCTGTTTATTTACCCCAACACTTGAGTTAAAAATATATATATCTCTCTCAAGTGAAAATCTGTCTCCAGGAAGTCACTACTGTGTTTTTTTAAACATGTCCTTTATGCATAATTTTATCGACAGCTCAAGGCTACCTTTTAATTAGGAGTTCACTGCCTGAGCTTTGCCCTGAGTTCGCCAGGCTGAATATAAACGAGGTGGAACTCTGTGCCTGCATAGCAGGGAAGGGCCCAGGGCCACACCCCTGTCCCTGTCCTGCCCCAGACATCCCTGGAGTAGTAGAGCTTTCATCTAAGCAGCTAGATAGATCATGCATGGCAGTGGATGGTTGATTTTTGGCAAAGAGATCAGAGGGAGGAAGGTGAGTTGGTTTGGGCACTGGAAGAGGTAGAAGGAAGCATTCTCCAGGGATGATGGAAGAGACCCTGTGAAAGAAGGCCAAGAGCATCGGTACTGGCACAGGTTTAATGCACTAAAACATTGACTTTGCCAGTATAACTATAGTAATAATAGTATAACAACAATAGCAATAATGATGATAACAATATACACCATAATATTTTGAGCATTTCTACGTGCCTGGCGTTGTCGTAAGGACTTGACACCTGTTAACTCTTCCTCCACAATAATCCTATGTGGTGGGGACAGATGAGGAGGGCAAGGAAGATCAGCTTCAGTGATGTCCCCAAGGGCCCAAAGCCAGGCAAGATGTGGCCTGGATTATTGGACTTGAGAGCTGTAATACCGTGTTGTGGACTGGGCTTCGGTGGGGGTAGACTTTGGTGGGGGGCGAGGGGGGTGCTGACAAAGTGTCACATGATGTTTTTGGATGTGTGTGAGGGAAATTGTACAATTTTGATTTTTCACTCATTGGTAGAAACCCAGCATCAGATAATTTTGGCAGAAAGGCAATTTGGGGACTAATAAAAGTAGTAAGTTGAAAGGTAGTGCTAGCTTCAGGCAGGGTTGGATCCAGGCGCTCCAATGATATTTTTGTAGCTCTGTCTCTCTAGTTTCCTTTGCTCTACTTTTCTCTGCTATGGTTTCTTTCAGGAGTAGCTTTTCCTACCCAATGAAAGCTTTGGCTTACAACTTATCCTTACCAGCCCCTTGTAGAAAAAGGAGGACTTCCTCCCCCTAATTCTCCAGCATTACCTCTGATTGGATTGCCTCTGGTCACTCGTGGTCTGGAGAGCATTCACTGTGGTTGGGGGAGGCTAGTGAGGGCAGCCATGAGCCCTGTGCCTATTTCTGGTCACAGGGTAGAGAAGAGTTCCCTTAAGCATGTGGAGGGAAACTGGGGAGGGGTGGCCCCCAAAGGTAAATGGTGCAGTTCCCCAAAGAGGAGAAACTAGGAGTTGATCTGGGTTCTGGAGAATTCACAGCTGGCTGTGCTTTGTGATGGGCTGATGTTGACTTGAAGGTCGCTTTACAGCATCACGCTCTCTGGTCCAGCCCTGGCCCATAGAGGGACTGTGCTCCTTGACTTTGAATGATTTTATTAGGCAGGCAGATGGATTGCATTAAGTAGGGGCTGGATGACGTGGATACATTAACAGAAGCATTCTAGCTAGAAAGATGAAGGTGACGGATTTCTTTTACCGGGTATCAGTTAATCCACTGATTTCTTTGACCGGGCCCAGTTAGTCCACCGGTCCACTGCATTTATTTCTGGATGCTACACTTTAAGAACAGTCTAGACAGGTCAGCACATTTAGGAGAATATAGGTGAATGATCGTGTCAACTCAAACCTTGTTTCATACGAAATAGTGGAAAAAATGGGGCTGCCTTGGAGAAAAGCAAAGGCTCCAGGTGTACAGGATCAGCTTCAGTCAACAGTCAAAGGGCCGTCGCCTCAAAGAGATCAGGCTTATTACTCTGATGGCCCCTGAGTCTATGGAGGGACGTGGCAGGGAGCCAGATGTCAAGCTCATCATGATAAGCGTCATTCTGTCCACTGCTGGGACGAGCTGCCCTGGGAGGGAGGGATGAGAGGTGTGCAAACAGAAGTGTGAGCGTCAGGAGCAATTGCACAGGGTGATCTGCCTGACCGGTCCTGACCCAGAGATCGTGAGACTAGAAGAGGCTGAGTGTTTATCCAGAGACAAAGGTTTCTTCCTCAGAGTTCCTGCCGGCTGCCCCAGGCATCGGTACACTTCCAAAAGAGCCTGCGGAGACATCCTTTTCTCTGTAGTTAAACATAACAACTTTTCAGTCCACTTACTGATACCCTTGAGTTTTCTGGTTCAAGGCAGGTGGAGCCATAAATAAGGGACAGAGTAGCTGCCTGGATTCATGGTAATGCTATTCAGGCTTTATGTGGGTATTTATTTTTCAACCCTGTTTAATTTCAATGGATCATCTCCTGAGAGCAGAGTCTAGAACTCTCCCTGAGATGTGGATGCTCTTAGCATAAGGCTCTGGAGTCAGATTACACGCAGAAGCACGGTACATTGAGAGAGCACTGGCTGGGGTCAGGGTCTCAGGCTCTAAAATCAACTCAGCCAGAGTAGTTGGTGATGGGGCATGATGATGCCTCTCTCTTTGCCTCTTCCTGCTTGAAACGACGTTGTAGAAATGAAGCTCACCTGTTGGTGCACTAACATTCTACACGCTTATGATTCTAAGCATTGGGTGTGAATGAATTGGAAATGAGCAGAATCTTCTCCAATTAATGGGAAATAGGACAGGAGGAGGGAATAGGCTTATTGTGATTTGCTTGGGAGTGTGGATCCAGGATCAGTGCATAAAAGTTACGGCGAAGCAGGACCTTTCTCAGTGTAAGAAAGAACGGCTGTTCTGACACATTTGCCAGGCGTTGGAGTGCACCGTCTGGGAAAGCATTGAGATCCCCCTTCCCAGAGCTGTCAAAGGCCAAGTGACCATTGGTGGAGGATGCTAATCAGGGGATTTTTTTGCTGGTGCTTTATTCCCCGAAGTTCCTAAATGCTACTGACTTCATTTCTTCCCACACCCTCCTTTGTTCCTCTGCCATCTCCATGAACATCCCCAGCTACCCGTGCTCCAGGCTCTAAGCCTTCATTCTCTTCCTTCTTCATTCCCTCCATCGCTTGGTCGCCATATCCTGTTGAATCTGATCTTGACCTCTTGCCTCTGTGTCTCTTGTTTCCTTCCTTTCAGCACCTCTGATGCCCTGGCTCAGCTGTCTGCGTTCATCCTTTGGCGTCAGGACTGACGTGGCAGCCATCCTCGTCTGCCCTCCGGCCCCATCTCCTCGCACCCTCCTCACATTCCCCATCCAGCCTCGCTAGACTTCCTTGATGCTGGTGTGCACTGCCCTCCGTCCTCTGGACTTCGCACATGTTGTTCCTTCCCCTCCTGTCTTTGCCTCACTGAGATCCTCCTGTCTCAGCTTAAACATGATTGCCCCTCACCCTTAACTCGCTGGCTTCCTCAGCTACCCCGTCCTGACACCGCCCCCGCTCCCTGCTGACTTCTCATCCTTTCTCCTCCCTCATACTCAGGGCACTTCGTTTTTCTTGTTTTTATAATTGCTGTCTTCACGACTGACTACAGGCATCAGGAGGGAAGTGGTTCACTCTGTCCATCCCTCCATCTCTAGCACCTACTACGTGCCAGGAGAACTGTTTGTTGAATGAGTGAATGAGCGAAGGAATGTGTACTCTTCTGTCTTTAAGTGCTGGCAGCTGTCTTCACTGCTTCCTGGATTAACTCCAGACTCCTTATCATGGCTCTGGGGTCTTTCACAGGCTTTCTCCCTTAGCTTATAATTTCTGTCTTCACTCAGGTGAGGGTGCCTCATCCAACACCCTGAGAAAACGCCTTCATTTTTGCTCTTTCTGCCCAGGATACAGTTCTCTGTTTCCACAACCCTTCCTCCCAGCCTGCACCTTCAGTGCCCGTATTCAGTGTCATTTTCCTCTAATGTCTGATCCTATACGGAAACTTCTCTGGCAACACTCATCGAGGGATATTTTGCTTGTTTGGTGTCTTTCTAACCACTTGCCTGTGAGATTCTTGAGACAAGGGTCTGTTTTACTCATCATCACATTCCCACAGCCTGAGCATCACTCTGGCGGGTTCTTAGTAAATGTTGGCTGGAAAGGGTTCCGCTATTAAGGGCAGCGGGAGCCGGTGGTAGACGAGGGCTCTTCCTGGTGCTCTGGGCATCTCTGATTTTGAGACCTCAGGATATGGTGCCAGGAGCCTCACCTGCCTTCTGGTTGGGATGTTAATTCTGGGACTTGACTAGTTCTGCTTAAACACCCCTCCAACTTGAATTTAGAGCATGTCTGTCATTTTCTGCCAGAATCGCCTTTTCTCACGGGCATGAGAGTTTTGTTTGTGGGGTGTGGTTCTTTCTTTTCTGCCCATCAGGGAGATGGTGTTCAGCTGCTATTGAGTTAGCAGCAGGTGGAAAAGGGTGCTTTTCAGTGGTTCAGAAAATTGATCACACGTTGCCCTCTCATCATTTATAACCAGCTCTGCGCAGACGCTGCGCAGACGCTTCGCAGACGCTTCCTGTGGTCAGGGAGGTGGGCCAGCGAGGGTATGGGTGTTATTTAAAAGCAAATGTCTTTAGAGGCTGCAACGTCCAGAACATTTAAAAGCAGTGTCATGAACGGGCATAGGATATTAATTCCTAGCCGATTTCAGCCCGCACCTGCCTTTTGTTGTTCCTGAACCGTCTTCACTGTTCATGCGCTTCTTATCAACACAAACTCCTCCTGAAATGAATGGCTGGAGAGTCGTCACTATAAATTTCAACAGGAAGAAGTGAGGTCCTGACATTTGACCATTTTGAAGAGTTGCAGTGAGAACCAGCGTTGTAAGTTAAAGCGTTTTCTTTGTTTTATCGTCACAGGGGATCACGGGGCACGTGAACAGAGGAGTAGGGGAGATGCGGGCTTGACCAAACCTGACTGATTTCCCAGCCCTGCATCCCCTCTCCCCGTCCGTCAGCCCAGACACGGTGCCAGGAGGTCTGTGAACTCAGACCATGCAAGGTGCTAGCGGATAATGTGCTGGAGGTTTCAGGAGCCCCTGAGGCTAGGCTGTGCGGCAGCTTTGATGGCAGCCGAGCTATTTTGCCTTTCTGCCAATGGTCCCGACTTAATACGGATATTACCATAGAAGGATGTTATGGGGTATAAGAACGTAGGGTGCTGAATGCGAAATGAGATGGTAAGGGTGATATAAAAGTCATATTGATTTTTTTTTTTTTAAATCAGAAATGAAGGGCTTTCTTAGCCAGCGCTTAATACCATCAGTGCCGGGCCTAAGCAAAAGCCTATAACGGATGAGAATGTGCAAGTGAGACTCTGCGAGTGGTGCCCCGCCACAGGGCACAGGGGCTGCGTGTGTCTGCGGTTCTTGCCTTGGGCGAAAAGGCATCTCTTCAAGGTCTTGGAATCTGAGAGGGCAGGGGAAATCTATCATGATTTTATTTGGTTGTGAGTTGGTTGCTAAGGTAACCCCCACTTTTCTTACACCCAGCTTTTGATCCTAAAATCATATCGGTGATCCTGCTGGGGTGGAGAAAATGACCCTGATGTGTCAGTTGGCTGCATCTCCTGGAAGAGCTCATGGCAAGAGTCTTAGACCAGGAGTCAGGAAAACTGGTTTCCACTAATCCCAGCAGCTACCTTGTATTAGTTTCCAGTGGCTGCTGGAGCCAATTACCACAAATGTAGTGGCTTTAAAAAGCACAAATTTATTATCTTAACAGTTTCAGAAGTCAGGAACCTAAAATGAGTCTCATTGGGCTAAAGCCAAGGTGCTTCCAGGGCTGGTTTCTCCTGGAGACCCCAGGAGAGAATTCATCTCCCGGCCTTTTTCATCTTCTAAAGGCTGCCGTTTTCCTCGGCTTGTGGCCCCTTCCTCCATCTCCAAGGCCAGAAGAGTAACATCTTCAAATTACTCTTTCTGACTGTGATCTCTGCCTCTGTGGTCACATCTCCTTCTCTGATTGTGACCTTCCTGCCTCCCTCTTACAAGGACGCTTGTGATTACTTTGAGCCCATCTGGATAATCCAGGATAATTGTCCCATCTCAAAATCGTTAATTTAATCACACCTGCCAAGTCCCTTTGGCCAGGTAAGGTAACATAGTCACAGGTTGTGGGGATTAGGTTGTGGGCATATTTGGGGAACCATTATTAGGCCCTCCACACCCCTCCCCCCCAGTCCTATGCTCCTGCATCCCCTCCATCTTGTTATTGTTCTTTAGAGACAAAGTAAAGTGGTGTTGTACCATCTACTTTCTCATATGGACATCTTATCCTGCTCCAGGAGTTTTGGCTTCAATAATTTTGATTTGATACATGAATATCTAGCAGGACTTAGCGCTCATGAAAAAGGCATTGTATTCAGACATGTTTGCCCGTTCAAACAATTTTGGATTATAATACATTGCCTGTAATAGGTGCTTCATCGGTAACCAGTGATAGGTTAAGGTTTTCTGAAATGAAAGGCCCAGAACTTCTGCTCTTCGGGGGTTCTGGTCTGAAAGTGATTTCATTTACTTTTTAGTTTCAGATACCAATTTAACAAACGGAGGGGGATTTCATCAACCTGTTGATGGTTAAGGAGGTCTGTTAATTTTAAGTAAATGAGGGCCACTTGTGTAACTACCTGGCCGGCTCTTTGGTGTTATCAGCCCAACATATCAGTTCTGTCCCCAGCCATCAACCAGAGAGAAATGTGTCTACATTAGCACAAAAGACGTGTTAAGAGCACGTTCACATCGGTGTGTGTGAAAGCCTGTCCACAGTGAAAATAAACACATAAATAGTGGCACATATATTCATATATATATGAAGTACAGCAGAGCCATGAAAGTCTACTCACAGATCATACTGCACAAAAGAAGACAGACACAAAAGAATAAATACTGTATGATTTGAATTATACGGGCAAACAGTAATCTAGGGGTGGAGGTGAGACTGGGACAGGACAAAAAGGAGACTTTGGGGTGCTGGCAGTAACTGAATTTACTTTTTACCCTGTGTGATTATACAGGTGTGTTCACTTTGTGACATTTCATCCAGTTTTTCATTTGATTTGTTTACTTTCCTGTATGTGTTTTATTTATTTATTTTTTAACCTCTGCAGGTCTTGAATAAGTAACTGAATTAAATATAAGTACCTGAATTTGAAGAGCTGGTGTAGGTCTTGCATTCTTTTCAGATGAGACGGATTTTATTAACCTTTGGGATTTAAGAATCTGTGTCACTGTTTAACTTTGAAATTCAAATGCTTTTTAAGCATGGGACTTCTCTTTGGAGATAGATGTTTAACATTTCCGTGTAACCACATTTCCATTTTTTCTTCCTTCTATACCTCACCATTTGGACATGTATTCCCCCTGTGAGGGTCTGATAACAGCTCTGACTGCAAGATCGGAAATTTGCCCATAAAACCCTAATTCTGAAAGAGCGTCTTCATCAATTTGAAACAAGACCCGTATTCCTACCAGAAGTCTGGCAATGACATAGCTCCAATTAATACTAAAATGATATTATTTCATAATACGGACACCAAACCACATCGGATAAACATTCCCATCTGCATTAGTCAGTAAACATCTTCATAAAGCCGTGGTGCCTGGAAAACAAAGAAAACTTTTACTGTATTGTAGGAGATAGGAAAACATGAAAAGGCTATGTACTATTTAAACTATAACTGTAATGGAAGCAATAGCAATATCTGTTTATTGCTTGTTAAGCGGTAATAGGCTGCCTCTGGCCTGCAGGTGTGTTGGGTTTGGCCTGCCAACTGCCTTGACCATTTTTGAATTCATTATTAGCAGTTAAAAATTTGGACATTGCACATAAAAATCATGATATCTCGCTTTTCTTAATACAATGGAAGTATCACGCAAACTGGATCCTCATTTCATGATAGCACCCATTGGCTGGAGCTGAGTAGTAGCTGTTCCTTTGCCCAGTGTGTGGATGAATCACTTTGTCATGGTCCCTGCCCTCCCTGGTTGTCCCGTGCTCAGAGCTGAATTGAGAAGAAAGAGCCCTTGGTCTTTGCTTACCTCACTTGCTGACCCCGGTCGGGCTCACGTTAACTTTTTTTTTTTTAAACATCTTTATTGGAGTATAATTGCTTTACAATGGTGTGTTAGTTTCTGCTGTATAAAAAAGTGAATCAGCTATATGTATACATATATCCCCATATCCCCTCCGTCTTGGGTCTCCCTCCCTCCCTCCCTATCCCACCCCTCTAGGTGGTCACAAAGCACCGAGCTGATCTCCCTGTGCTATGCAGCTGCTTCCCACTAGCTGTTTTACATTTGGTAGATTATATATGTCCATGCCACTCTCTCACTTTGTCCTAGCTTACCCTTCCCCCTCCCCGTGTCCTCAAGTCCATTCTCTGCGTCTGCATCTTTATTCCTGTCCTGCACCTAGGTTCTTCAAAACCATTATTATTTTTTTTTAGATTCCATATATATGTGTTAGCATACGGTATTTGTTTTTCTCTCTGACTTGCTTCACTCTGTATGACAGACTCTAGGTCCATCCACCTCACTACAAATAACTCAACTTCGTTTTTTTATGGCTGAGTAATATTCCATTGTATATATGTGCCACATCTTCTTTATCCATTCATCTGTCGATGGACACTTAGGTGGCTGCCATGTCCTGGCTATTGTAAATAGAGCTGCAATGAACATTGTGGTACATGACTCTTTTTGAATTATGGTTTTCTCAGGGTATATGCCCAGTAGATTGCTGGGTCGTATGGTAGTTCTGTTTTTAGTTTTTTAAGGAATCTCCATATTGTTCTTCATAGTGGTTGTATCAGTTTACATTCCCACCAACAGTGCAAGAGGGTTCCCTATTCTCCATACCCTGTCCAGCATTTATTGTTCGTAGATTTTTTGATGATGGCCATTCTGAGTGGTGTGAGGTGATACCTCATTGTAGTTTTGATTTGCATTTCTCTAATGATTGGAGATGTTGAGCATTCTTTCATGTGTCTTTTGGCAATCTGTATACCTTCTTTGGAGAAATGTGTGTTTAGATCTTCTGCCCATTTTTGGACTGGGTTGTTTGTATTTTTTTTTTTTTTTTTTTTTTTTTTTTTGCAGTACGCGGGCCTCTCACTGTTGCGGCCTCTCCAGTTGTGGAGCACAGGCTCCAGACGCGCAGGCTCAGCGGCCATGGCTCACGGGCCTAGCCGCTCTGGGGCATGTGGGATCTTCCCGGACCGGGGCACGAACCCGTGTCCCCTGCATCGGCAGGCGGACTCTCAACTGCTGCACCACCAGGGAAGCCCGGGTTGTTTGTCTTTTGATATTGAGCTGCATGAGCTGCCTGTATATTGGGAGAGTAATCCTTTGTCAGTTGCTTCATTTGCAAATATGTTTTCCCATTCTGAGGGTTGTCTTTTTGTCTGGTTTATGGTTTCCTTTGCTGTGCAAAAGCTTTTAAGTTTCATTAGGTCCCATTTGCTTATTTTTATTTCCATTTCTGTAGGAGGTGGGTCAAAAAGGATCTTGCTGTGATGTATGTCATATAATGTTCTGCCTATGTTTTCCTCTAAGAGTTTTATAGTGTCTGGTGTTACATTTAGGTCTTTAATCCATTTTGAGTTTATTTTTGTGTATGGTGTTAGGAAGTGTTCTAATTTCATTCTTTTACATGTAGCTGTCCAGTTTTCCCAGCACCACTTATTGAAGAGGCTGTCTTTTCTCCATTATATATTCTAGCCTTCTTTATCAAAGGTAAGGTGACCATATGTGTGTGGGTTTATCTCTGGGCTTTCCATCCTGTTCCATTGATCTATATTTCTGTTTTTGTGCCAGTACCGTACTGTCTTGATTACTGTAGCTTTGCAGTATAGTGTGAAGTCAGGGAGTCTGATTCCTCCAGCTCCGTTTTTCTTTCTCCAGATTGCTTTGGCTATTCGGGCTCTTTTGTGTTTCCATACAAATTGTGAACTATTTTGTCCTAGTTCTGTGAAAAATGCCCTTGGTAGTTTGATAGGGATTACATTGAATCTGTAGATTGCTTTGGGTAGTATAGTCATTTTCACAATACTGATTCTTCGAATCCAAGAACATGGTATATCTCTCCATCTGTTTGTATCATCTTTAATTTCTTTCATCAGTGCCTTATATTTTTCTGCATACAGGTCTTTTGTCTCCTTAGGTAGGTTTATTCCTAGGTATTTTATTCTTTTTGTTGCAACGGTAAATGGGAGTGTTTCCTTAATTTCTCTTTCAGATTTTTCATTAGTGTATAGGAATGCAAGGGATTTCTGTGCATTAATTTTATATCCTGCTACTTTACCAAATTCATTGATTAGCTCTAGTAGTTTTCTGGTAGCATCTTCGGGATTCTCTATGTGTAGTATCATGTCATCTGCAAACAGTGACAGTTTTAATTCTTTTCTGATTTGGATTCCTTTTATTTCTTTTTCTTCTGATTGCTGTGGCTAAAACTTACAAAACTATGTTGAATAATAGTGGTGAGAGTGGGCAACCTTGTCTTGTTCTTGATCTTAGTGGAAATGGTTTCAGTTTTTCACCATGGAGAACACTGTTGGCTGTGGGTTTGTTATATAAGGCTTTTATTATGTTGATGTAAGTTCCCTCTATGCCTACTTTCTGGAGAGTTTTTATCATAACTGGGTGTTGAATTTTGTCAGAAGCCTTTTCTGCATCTATTGAGATTATCATATGGTTTTTATTCTTCAGTTTGTTCCTATGATTTATCACATTGATTGATTTGTGTATATTGAAGAATCCTTGCATTCCTGGAATAAACCCCACTTGATCATGGTGTATGACCCTTTTAAGGTGCTGTTGGAACCTGTTTGCTAATATTTTGTTGAGGATTTTTACATCTGTGTTCATCAGTGATATTGGTTTGTAGTGTTTTTGTGTGTGCGTGTGGAAAATCTTTGTCTGGTTTTGGTATCAGGGTGATGGTGGCCTGGTAGAATGAGTTTGGGAGTGTTCCTCCCTTTGCTATATTTTGGAAGAGTTTGAGAAGGATAGGTGTTAGCTCTTCTGTAAATGTTTGATAGAATTCACCTGTGAAGGCATCTAGTCCCGGGCTTTGGTTTGTTGGAAGATTTTTTTTTTTTTTTTTTTTTGTGGTTCGCGGGCCTCTCACTGTTGAGGCCTCTGCCGTTGTGGAGCACAGGCTCTGGACGCGCAGGCTCAGCGGCCATGGCTCACGGGCCCAGCCGCTTTGCGGCATGTGGGATCTTCCCGGATCGGGGCACGAACCCGTGTCCCCTGCATCGGCAGGCGGGCTCTCAACCACTGCGCCACCAGAGAAGCCCTGTTACAATTGTTATATCTTCTTCTTGGATTGATCTCTTGATCATCATTTAGTGTCCTTCTTTGTCTTTTGTAATGGTCTTTATTTTAAAGTCTATTTTGTCTGATATGAGAATTGCTGCTCCAGCTTTCTTTTGATTTCCATTTTCATGGAATACCTTTTTCCATCCTCTCACTTTCAGTCTGTATGTGTCCCTAGGTCTGAAGTGGGTCTCTTGTAGACAGCATATATACGGGTCTTATTTTTGTATGCATTGAGCCAGTCTGTGTGTTTTGGTTGGAGCATTTAATCTATTTACATTTAAGGTAGTTATTGATATGTGTCTTCCTATTACCATTTTCTTAATTGTTTTGGGTTTGTTATTGTAGGTCTTTTCCTTCTCTTGTGTTTCTTGCCTAGAGAAGTTCCTTTAGGATTTGTTGTAAAGCTGGTTTGGTTGTGCTGAATTCTCTTAGCTTCTGCTTCTATGTGAAGTTTTTAATATCTCCGTTGAATCTGAATGAGATCCTTGCTGGGTAGAGTAATCTTGGTTGTAGGTTTTTCTGTTTCATCACTTTAAATATGTCTTACCACTCCCTTCTGGCTTGCAGAGTTT
This sequence comes from Stenella coeruleoalba, assembly GCF_951394435.1. NCBI lineage: Eukaryota > Metazoa > Chordata > Mammalia > Artiodactyla > Delphinidae > Stenella > Stenella coeruleoalba. The sequence continues at coordinate 13,660,747 of NC_137157.1, forward strand.
CTGCTGAAAGATTAGTTGTTAACTTTTTGGGGATTCCCTTGTACGTTACTTGTTGTTTTTCCCTTGCTGCTTTTAATATTTTTTCTTTGTATTTAATTTTTGGTAGTTTGATTAATATGTGTCTTGGTGTGTTTCTCCTTGGATATGTCCTGTATGTGACTGTCTGTGCTTCCTGAACTTGATTGACTATTTCCTTTCCCATATTAGGGAAGTTTTCAACTATAATCTCTTCAAATATTTTCTCAGTCCCTTTCTTTTTCTCTTCTTCTTCTGGAACCCTATAATTCGAATGTTGGTGCATTTAATGTTGTCCCAGATGTCTCTGTGATTGTCTTCAATTGTTTTCATTCTTTTTTCTTTATTCTGCTCTGCGGTAGTTATTTCCACTATTTTATCTTCCAGGTCACTTATCCGTTCTTCTGCCTCAGTTATTCTGCTATTGATTCCTTCTAGAGAATTTTAAATTTCATTTATTGTGTTGTTCATCATTGTTTGCTGTTTAGTTCTTCTAGGTCCTTGTTAAATGTTTCTTTTATTTTCTCCATTCTGTTTCCAAGATTTTCGATCATCTTTACTGTCATTTCTCTGAATTCTTTCTCAGGTAGATTGCCTATTTCCTGTTTATTTGTTTGGTCTGGTGGGTCTTTACCTTGCTCCTTCATCTGCTGTGTGTTTCTCTGTCTTCTCATTTTACTTAATTTACTGTGTTTGGGGTCTCCTTTTCACAGGGTGCAGGTTCGCAGTTCCCATTGTTTTTGGTGTCTGCCCCCAGTGGGTAAGGTTGGTTCAGTGGGTTGTGTAGGCTTCCTGGTGGAGGGGACTTGTGCCTGTGTTCTGGTGGATGAGGCTGGATCTTGTCTTTCTGGTGGGCAGGACTGTGTCCGGTGGTGTGTTTTGGGATGTCTGTGAACTTAGTATGATTTTAGGCAGCCTCTCTGCTAATGGGTGGGGTTGTGTTCTTGTCTTGCTAGTTGCTTGGCATGGGGTGTCCAGCACTGTAGCTTGCTGGTCGTTGAGTGGATCTGGGTCTTAGCGTTGAGATGGAGATCTCTGGGAGAGCTCTTGCCGATTGATATTATGAGGGGCTGGGAGGTCTTTGGTGGACCAGTGCCCTACACTTGGCTCTCCCACCTCGGAGGCTCAGGCCTGACACCTGGCTGGAGCACCAAGACACTGGTAACCACCTGGCTGGTGCTGGGTGACTGTGGATTCCACACAAAGACTGAATGAAAAGGTGAAAAGCTGAGCAGAGTTTTCATTAGTGTGTGGAACTTTGTCTGTGCTTCATATCTCCTTTATTCTAGGGCCAAAGCTGAAGAGGTAGCTCTCTCATTTGCATGGCAGAGGTGAAAGGGCCGTGTTAACTTCTTGCATTTGCACGTCTGGGCTTACTTACTGTCTGCCTCGGGCTGGGCTAGGTAGTTTACGTACGTGATCTCGTTTTTTCCTCCAAACACTTTCACGCTTGTCCCATTTTATAGATGAGGAAGCAGGCTGAGGGATCTTCAAGTCTTTGGCCAAGGTCACCTAGGTTGTACGTAAGGGAGCTGGTATTGGAACCCAGGCTGTGCCTGTAAAGAGCCTGCAAACTGCTCTCTCCCAACAACTTGCAGATATAGAAACAACTGGTGGGTGACAGTTTAAAGTGAAAATGCTTAAGTTCCAGACAAGGACAAGACAAACCCTGAGACGGGAACGGGGGCCATCTTGGACGAGAAGGCAGACCATGTTCTGTGGCTGACGGTGTTATCATAAGCCAGTAATAGGCAGAAAATTCAGTTAAACCCTTAATGCAATTTGTATTTTGTTTCTGCCATAGACTCATACAATTATGAGTAGGAGTGGACGGTAGGAATCATCTAGGCAGGCTTACAACCTAAGCAGATCAAGCCTTTGAAAACTACCCAAGGACTTTACCTAGAGGAGGAGCTGATGGTGGGGGAGCGTGTCCCTAAATGACAGGTGACACTTAAATCACAGGGTGACAATAGACAAATTGCTTAACATCACTGCTGGTTGGTTTCTCCTCCACGAGAAGGGGAACAAACTGTGTACCTCATACACATGTTAACAGGCTAAGTACAGTACATGTTATAGAATGGCAGTAAGTGTTGCTTTTCTTCCCCTCTCTTATTTTCCAAGAATGTTGGAAGGTCATCCTAGGAAAGATGCCAAAGATCACCCACCTGGTCTAAACAAGGTCACTGAGGCAGCCAAGGTCTAGAGCATGTGACCGAATGAACTAAGGTCAAAGCCTCAGCCAGTGGTGTAATTGGAATCACCACCTGATTCACTGCTTGATACTGATGTGTCCGTTAACATTTTTAGTAAAGGCAAAAGGTGAATGCCCCATTTGTTCATTTCTATCCATCTGTATTTCCAGACATTTGCAGTTAGAAAGCAGGGGGTTAGGAGGGAAGAGGCAAGGAGACACAGACATATATTGTAACTGTAGTCATAAATACACCTGCAGGCAATCATGAACCCATCGGCCACATTTGGGGAAAGTTAGTTCACACAGGTGACCTGTTGTGAGAACATTTAAAGAGTCACAAAGAGGAAAGGACCATCCTCTGAAGCAAAGTGGAATCACTTCTCTAAAGATTTTTCTGATGGGGTGTAGCTGAATCAGTACACTTTATTCAAATTCCCAAACCCCCTGTTAAATGCTGTGTGTCCTCAGCTGAGTAACTTAACCTCTCTGAGCTCAAACTGTCTCTTCCAAAGTTGGAGGTGCTGCTTCCTACTTAAGAGGGGTTTTGTGCAGATGAAAAGGAGTCCATCGTGCCTAGCGGAGAGTAGATTTACAGAGTCACTTTGTGTTCAGCTGGGTTTTATATGCTGACTGCTCTCCGAAGCAAGAAATTGCTTAAGGAATCAACAGAGTTGAGTGTTTAATATCGCACTGTTTGGAAGAAACCTGAAAATGCAAGGTTCCTTCTCTTTCTAGGGTGGGCTCTTCAGATAGTGGGTATTTGTCATTTTTGCCCCAGCAGAGGGCACTCCATGCCCCATCTGCTGCCCATCATGACTTCTCTCGGTGCACAGCCAGTGCTGGGTGTTGAAGCTTGCAGTGACATCCCAGAAGGAAGTGTCTCCATTGCACCAATGGGTAGCAATTACAGGTAGGCAGCAGGATGGTGTTGAATCCGAGCTCTCCCGTATACATTTAAACAGTCCTCCCACAAGCCCATCAGGGAGGGAGGGTGTTCTGTTTCCCAGATGAGGTGGCTGAGCTTCAGACTCCTTAGTGCATCACCCACGGTGGTTCATTCCCTTCAGCAAACACCATCAGTCACTGTTTCAGGACATCGGGGACAGAGCTGTGAATTACAGGAGCGTGTAATGTCCTGTCTACTGCAGGAAGAGAGATGATTCACAGACAGATTCATACTCTGCTGAGTGGTGATCCATGCTACAAAGAGAAAGCAGAAGAGGCTTGTTGAGGAATGGGGAGGGGGAAAGTGCTTTTGATAGCGTGGTCTGGACAGGGCTCTCTGGTGATGTTTAAGGAGAGCCAGGCAGAGATCGGGAGGAAAAGCGTTTCAGGCAGAGGGAATAGCAGAATGTGGAGAGCACTTGGTACCTTTGCAGAAGAACAGGGAGGAAACAGGGCGGCCAGAGGGAAGGGAGAGGAGGAAGCGGGGTGGACGAAGCCAGGAAAGGTGTAGGACCCATCTCACAGGCCTTGGGACAGGGTCTTGGAACCTGTGTTCTGAATTCTCTTTCCTCATCCTGTCTCTTCCATGGGAAGCAAGCCATCTGGACTTGCCTTTGGCTGCTAACCTAGGACGAACCTAAGAGTATTTCCTCCTCCAGCCCGTAAGGAAGTCACCTGGATCTCTGGTTCCAGAATTGCTAGATGATAAGAATCACCTGGGCACCTGCTGACCCTGCAGATGCTCAGCCCACCCGGGACCGCTACTTAGGGAAAATACAGTGCCAGGGCCCCGGCCCAGGTTTGCTAAATGGGAGTCTGCAGGGGAGGTTCCCAGGTATCTGCATTTTTAACAAGGGCCTCAGGTGATCCTTACCTTCTGGCCAGTTTGAGAAGTTTGCCCTGGCTAAAGTGAAGCCTCTGGGTGGCTGATCTCAGCTCCCCTCCTCAGCCCCCGGCCTCCAGGACTTGAATTTAATAAGGTTGAATCAGGTAGGTGATGACAGCACTGACTGAGTGCCTGCTGTTTGTCTCACAAAGCAGCTTTATCTCCTTTGACATTTAAATCTTAGTCCTGGGCTTCCCTGGTGGCGCAGTGGTTGAGAGTCCGCCTGCCGATGCAGAGGACACGGGTTCGTGCCCCGGTCCGGGAAGATCCCACGTGCTGCGGAGCGGCTGGGCCCGTGAGCCGTGGCCGCTGAGCCCGTGCGTCTGGAGCCTGTGAAAAAAAAAACTTAGTCCTCACAACCAAGTTCCTGAGGGTGATATTATCATCCTCACCTAATGTATCGTTTGTGCTTCTGTTAATCCCGTGTGTGGAACTGCACCTCACTTACATAACTCACCTCCTTTTCAGAGCTGTTGTGCAGCCTTAATGGTGTGTATTAGAAAAGCGCCTGGTGCATAATGAGTGCTGGATAAATTGTTATTAGTATTTACTGTGATTTCTACACCCTTCAGATGGTGACGCCTTGCCTTTCTGTAGTCAACGCTGAATCCTTAGTCTTTGGCACAATACCTGGAATAAAGTAGACGCTTAATAGGTGTTGAAGTGCCGGCAATGAGGATGCTATTAGCTCCTCTTTATGGAGCATTTAAATCCTTGACTTGCATTAACTCATGTTCCTCAGAACTGCCCTATAAAGTGGGTACTGATATTCCCATTTTACAGATGAGGAAAATGAGGCACAGCCAAGTCCAAAAATCAGTTCGAGGTTCCAGAGCTAGTAGGTGGTAGAGTTAAGATTTAACCCAGGCAGTCCTGTTCACCAAGATCTAGCCGAGGTTCCAGTGACCTCTTAAGTTGGCATCACTGATCTTCCTCTTTTCGGTGTAAGATTCCTTCCTTCTGCTCTGTTCTCCAAGGAGATTGGGACAAGTTGGTCATTTCTTGTGTATAAATAACCCTTCACATACACTTGGAAAAGGTACTAGATTCAAACTTCTCCAGGCCAGGTGGGCTCAGTTGTGCTGACTTTTCAGACCATGGCTTTTCTCTGCTTGCCTTCTGGGCTTCGCTGCCAGGTGCCTCTGTCCCGGTTACTGATTGGCCAGGCTTCAGGCACAGGTAAGGGTCAGTCCTTTCTGAGCAGTAAGGTAACTGGGCCCTCGGCTTCCCTTCCCAGGAGCCGTACCTGTGATGTATGCTCCCTAGGATGCTGTGCCTGGCTCACTCCACAGAGATTTGGGGCAGTTGGGGTTCCAGAGCTCTGGAAGTCAGCAATGCAGAAATGAACGCAGGCACACCTTCGTGCCGGGAGAGGCTGGGCACACCTGGGGGCTCGTTCTGGGGCAGCAGTGAGGGAGAAGGGTCAGGAAAGAGAGGAGCATCTCACACACGGCTGTATTTCATGTTTCGGATAAACACTGAGGTGAGCAGCATGAAGGGGCGGATAAGTCGGCATCTCTGGGAGTGAGTATTTACAGAATTTTTCTATTCCTCTCTCACCAGTCTCTTAATAGAGAGTCCTGCTCAGGTGGCTCTCTGAGCAGAAAGGAGTCTGCTTTTCCTTTTGGTCCACTTCTCTGCCCCAAACAGTCTCTGCCTTGCTTTCCAGATGCTTCAGTGACAGGTAGTCATCAGAAAGAGACCCTGGAATTGCATATTTTCTCCGCTTCTTCACCTGTTCATTCGCAGGTGACATCACTGGTCTCCTCCTGGCTGTGGGGGAGTTCCCCCCTTCTGTCCTTACTATAGGATAGTGGAAGTTAACACTGGCCAGCGTTTGCTTTGTGCACTGTGCGAAGCCCCTCTCTCAGGTGGGACCTCCCCTCCCCCCTCTTATAGATCACGTGCAGGATGTGGAGAATCTGCCCTGGACGCAGAGCTAGCGTGTGCAGACTTGGCTTGTGTGACTCAGAGCCCTTGCTCTTAACCACGGACGCTCAGCCTCTTGCTTCGCTCCTGGGCCGCCTTTTCCTCCCTCCTTTCCATTCTGATCAGTAGCCTGCATGGAGATCTTCCTCTGTGCTGAGCACCATACCAGTGACCAGGGGTCAGAAGTAAGACTTAGGCACAGAGGAGTGAAACAGCCCGGGTGAAAGGGAAATCTGAAGGTGTCCCGTGTACATCGTGAAGCACTTCCATTGCCTGTCAGAGAGGAGCGTCTACCTCCCAGGAACGAGGACAGCAAATCGGAGTGGGAGGGGCACAGCTCTGCAGCCAGAAAGCTCTGGGTCTGTGCCCCATAGCAGCTGTGTGACCCCAGGTGCGTCTCTTACTTTTTCTAAGCCTCAGTTTTCTCATGTATAAATGGGAACAACCATACCTCCCATACAGATTTATTTGAAGGTCTGAGTGTGATTTAGGTAGGCAACGGATGCATGCTGGGCTCTCAGTAAATCCCAGCTTCTTGTTTTATTACATTTATTTTTGATGAGGTCATTTATCAGTGAACTTCAGATCTGTAATTGCAAATGAAATATAACATAAGAACATCTCTTGGCACATAGCTGTTGGCCAATAATTATAAAACAGAGGCTTCATTTACATGCAGTCGGACTGGACTTGTTGCCAGCATAATGAAAAAGCAAAAGGAGGGCTTCCCTGGTGGCACAGTGGTTGGGAGTCCGCCTGCCGATGCAGGGCACGCGGGTTCATGCCCCGGTCCGGGAGGATCCCACGTGCCATGGAGCGGCTGGGCCCGTGAGCCATGGCCACTGAGCCTGCGCGTCCAGAGCCTGTGCTCCACAGTGGGAGAGCCCACAGCAGTGAGAGGCCCGCGTACCACAAAACAAAAACAAAAACAAAAAACGGTTAAAAAAAAAAAAATGAGAACAGAGAGTGGCTAAGTAGACGGCTCAGGGACACTCTGCTCGTAAGCGGCAGAGCTTGCTCGTTGGACCTGTAGCAGCTCTGGGTCAAGTGAGGCTAGCATTGTCTTCCTCTCAGAGAAAATGAAGACCCAGGGAAGCTGAATATATCTTGTCCAAGTTTTCAAGTCCTTGGCACCTAGAAGGGACTTCATTCACCAGACAGCCACGTGGCACGTCAGGGACTCCGTTTCCTAATCTGTAGGATGGGAGTGTTACTGTCTGCCCTGACCTCCCCTCAGAGTGCTTGTGGAGATCAGATGAAATATTCCATGAGGAAGAAAACCATGAAGTATATAAAGGTGAGCTGGCCTGACAAAGGACAGGTGGAATTGCATTACCAGCTCGTACTTTTCCAGGGCTCCCCTATTGAGTCCATTTCCATTTTCTAGAAATACGGAAAGCATTTGGAAACAAGGAGCTATTTTTGGTCCACACAAGGATCTAGGGTAGAAGTCAAAAGATGAAGTGCTTCCTCCCTCTGAATGCAGTCAGTAGCTGAGGTCTGTGGGATAGAAGATGGGGGCACTCAGCCCCATAGGAGAATTTCTGAATTTATTACATGCCCCGTTGCATCATTCAGAGAGCAGCCTCGGAGCGAGTTCACACCTTCGCTCTCCCAGCTCCTGCCCCCCCTTCAAGGCCCAGTGGCAAGCCGTACCACCCTCCTGGTGCTCTTTCCAAAGCCCTTTTCCTCCCAGCCCCTAATGATAACTCTTTCCTGTGCCATCCATCCACCGCTAGGCATTTTAGAAGCAGGGTCTGCAGTCTGGTGTTGATTTCATACTGCCTCATCTACTTATTCATTCACTCAAGAAAAATTCATTGAGGACCTGCTCTGTCCCAGGCGCACTTGGGTACTTTGGAAATACTCCAGTCCTCATGGAGCTTACGAGTCAGCAAACAAGAGAATGACGCCTGCATGCGCCATTTGCATATTGTGGTCAGGAAGGACTTTGACGACGTGCCGTTTGAGCTGAAGCCTGAAGGATAATTGTGAGCCAGCTGTGTGGGGACAACACCCCGGCAAAGAGAACAAGCGTAATTGCTCAGAGGCTGGAAAGAACCGGATGTGTCTGGGTGAAGCTGGTGGAGTCCAACAAGTCAGGGATAGATGAGCGAGAGGATACGGGGTCGGAGATGAGGTTGGGGACGTAGGCAGACACCTCGTGGACAGGCCACTGAAAGGAGTTTGGACGCTTTTAAAGTCCACGGGGTGTCTGCCTGAGTCTAGGCTGATAGCAAGGCTATGTGTGTTAGTGTCCTGTTTCTGCTGTAACAAACGATCACAACCAGATTTATTGAAACAACACAGATTTATTCTTAGAGTTTTGGAGATCAGTCTAAAATTGGTCTTGGGACTTCCCTGGTGGTCCAGCAGTTAAGGCTCCGCGCTCCCAGTGCAGGGGGCCCGGGTTCAATCCCTGGTCAGGGAACTAAATCCCACATGCCGCAACTAAGACCCGCCACAGCCAAATAAATAAATGTAAAAATAAAAAATCGGTCTCGCTGGGCCGACATCGGGGTGTTAGCAGGGCTGATTTCCTCCAGAGGCTCCAGGGAGGAGGCTGTTTCTTGCCTTTTCCAGGTTCTAGAGGTTACTTGCATTCGTTTGCTGTTGGTGCCTTCCTGCATCTTCAAAGCCAGCCATCACATCATTCCAGCCTCTGTTTCCATCATTACGTCTCTCTGACCCTGACTCTCCTGCCTCCCTCTTATGAGGACCCTTGTGATTACATTGTACCCACCCGGATAATTAGCGTAATCTTTGCATCTTTGCATTAATTTAATCACATCTGCAAAATCCTTTGAGGCAACATAGTCACAGGTTCAGGGATTAGGATGTGGACAGCTTAAGGGGTCATATTCAGCCAGACATACCAGGTGTGTGTTTCCAAACAATCAATCCTGGTGTCTGTAGAGAATGATCTAAGGGGTGTAAGAAGTTAGGCCAGGCCTCCAGCTAGGTGACTCACGTGGTCATCCAGGTGAGCTGTGAGGTGACCTGAACTCAGATGGTGTCAGTGGAGATGAGGCGGAAGTGGCCATCTGGAGACAGGGTTTGGAGGGAGAGCCTCCAGGTCTTGGTGACGTTTGGACTGTGAAGGTGAGAGACGGAAAGGATCAAAGATGACTCCCAGGTCTTGATGGGAGCAAGTGGATGCTGGCTGGAGAAGCCTGGAGGGAGAGCAGGTGTGGGGCAGGCGATCGATGGCTGGTTTGGGACATGAGAGAGCAGAATAAAGAGAGAGCAGAATAAAGATGTGACAGTAAGCATCCCACCTGCTCACACCTGGGTATTGGGACCCTTGAACCACTGACACCCAGCAGGAAGGTGAGCTAGGACTCCAGTGTCAACCATCTTTCCTAGGGAAAAAGAAAAGATGTTATATGGAAAGAAAGATTGGGCTGCCTTTTTCATTTCCAGAGTGAAGTCTACGCTGTACTGTAATTTTTATCATAAAAATACGGTTGAAGTAAAGCTGGAGTGCCAGCTTTATCAGGCGGTGCGCTTAAGGTATGCTGGGGTGGAAAGCGCACGGGTGGCGAGTCCGATTCCGCCACTCTCTAGCTGCGTGGCCTCACGGCCGCTCTTGACCTTTCTGACCCTCAGCTCTTCATGGAGTGGTTGTGATACTTAAGTGAGCTAATACGTGAGCCTTGAATGCATGGTGCCAGGTGTACAGGGCTTGTTCTGCAAGTATTAGCCTCCTTTAAGGGAAAAGGGATGCGAAAGAACGTCACCATCATCTGCAATCATAATAGCCACTAATTTATTGAACACTTACTATATGCTGGGCGCTGTCTGTGATTTACATGGATTAACTCATTCAGTCTTCACAACCACCCTGTGAAGTTGGTCCTGTTATTACCCCCACTTACAGGTGAGGGCACTGAGGTCCAGAGAGGTTAAATTAGTTGCCCAAGGTCACTCTGCTTGGGCTCAGACTCGCCTGCCATTCTGGCCCCCAGGGACCATGGTTTGACTTACTAAGCTGTACGGTCTCTGCGTGTAGAGAGGAACCATCGTCATCCCTGTCTTACAGAGGAGGAGACTGAGCCACCAAGAGATGAAACATAGAAACACAGTGGGCCGGTGGTCATTGGCACGTTTCTCATTGATGGATGTTAAAAGCTGAAGCTGGTTCTGCTGGGACTCTGAGTCCAGGAGTTGTTCTTTATCCTGAGCGAGGCTCCATCTGGAGGGGCAGCATGGATCCAGGCTCAGAGTCTCTTCCTCGAAGGCTCGCACCCGCCTTCTGGCCCTGGGTCTTGGAAAGGCTGGATTTTTTTTTTGCACGGTTGTCCCAGGGCTACTGCCCTTTTCTCCCTTCCAGAGGCTCTGACTGTGCTGCCTCGCTCAGCATCTCGTTCCCCTGCAGCCCCTCCCACGGGTCTTCCGCGCCCCTGCCTGTGGCTTAATGAGAAATTACAGTCCTGGGTGTGGGAGACGGGTTGGTGCCTCGGCCAGAATGCTGCTGCTCTGAGGACTCCCAGCCCCGCGGGGTTGGGTGGAATTGCTGGCTCAGCGTTTCTGTGCTCGACTTGTGCCACATGTGGGCATTTAGGAAAGTCTCGATTCCACTAGAGATGCTTGCGGCCCCCTGCGGGTGACCAACGTTTGATCTTCAGCTGCTGGTTTTTCTGCAGATATTTACGTTCCTATGAGCTTGGAAGTGCCTGGAAGGTTCAGACTGGCTTTGGGTCTCTTGAAATCCCTTACTGGGCGGTGTCCACAGTGGGAGTGATTCCATTGTTTCTAAATTTGTCTTTTTTTGAACTTACCTGAGGGAGCCGTGTCATTGCATGATATGTCAACTTTGTTTTTCATTTTTGTTTTGGGGGGTATAGGTTAGCTATAGTGTTGTCAGGACTAACGTACAGACAGACATCCTTTGATCGCACTTGGCTTTGTTGTGCTTCGCAGATAGCGCGTTGTTTACAAATTGCGGGTCTGTGACAACATCAAATCTATTGGCACTGTTTTCCCACAGCATTTTCTCACTTCGTCTCTGTGTCACATTTTGGTGATTCTTGGCAATATTTCAGACCTTTTCATTATCATATTTCTTATGGTGATCTGTGATCAGTGATCTTTTTTTAATTGAAGTATAGTTGATTTACAATGTTAATTTCTGCTGTTCAGCAAAGTGATTGTTACACATATGTATACATTCTTTTTTGTCTTCTTTTCCATTATGGTTTATCACGTGATGTTGAATATGGTTCTCTGTGCTATACAGTAGGACCTTGTTGTTTATCCATTCTGTAGAGTTTGCATCTGCTAATCCCAAATTCCCACTCCATCCTTCCCTGACCCCTCCTTGGCAACCACAAGTCTGTTCTCTGTGAGTCTGTTTCATAGATAAGTTCATTTGTGTCATATTTTAGATTTCACACGTAAGTGATATCATATGGTATTTGTCTTTCTCTTTCTGACTTACTTCACTTAGTATGATAATCTCTAGTTGCATCCGTATTGCTGCAAATGGCATTATTTTGTTCTTTTTTATGGCTGCGTAGTATTCCGTTGTATATATGTACATCTTCTTTATCCATTCACCTGTTGATGGGCATTTAAGTTGCTTCCATGTTTTGGCTATTGTGACTAGTACTGCTATGAACATAGGGGTGCATGTATCTTTTCTAATTATAGTTTCGTCTGGATATATGCCCAGGAGTGGGATTGCTGTGTGATCAGTGATCTCTGATATTATTACTGTAATTGTTTTGGGGTGCCACGAACCACACCCATATAAGGTGGTGAATTTAATCAGTTGTTGAAATGACAGTGCATTTGGAATATTACATAAATTTAGTTGATAAAGCTGCAGCAGATTTCGAGAGGATCGACTCCAACTTTAAAAGAGGCCCTACTGTGGGTGAAATGCTATAAAACAGCATTGCATGCTACAGAGAAGTCCTTCATGAAAGGAAGAGTCAATGGACGTGGCAGAGTCCGCTGTGGTCTTATTTTAAGAAACTGTCACGGCCACCCCAGCCTTCCGCATCCCCCACCCTGATAAGTCAGCAGCTGTTGACATGGAGGCAAGACTCTCCACCAGCAAAAAGGTTACCACTTGATGACGGCTCAGGTGATGGTTAGCATTTTTTTTTTAAACAATGAAGTATTTTTAAATTATGGTTTGTACATGGGTTTTTTAGACATAACGCTGATGCATACTTAAGACTACATTGTAGTGTAAACGTAACTTTCACATGCACTGGGGAACCGACAAATTCATGGGACTCACTTTACTGTGATGCTTGCTTTATTGTGGTGGTCTGGAAAACCCCACCCGCAATATCTCCAAGGTGTGCCTGTAATGAAAAGCTGGGGCAAAGAAGCCTCCACACTTGTAAGGCCGCAGCATTTATTCTATACGCGTGTACTTTGTGTCCCTGTGAGCTGATGATTCTACACACAGCACAGATAATATGATCATCAGACACATTTTGGTGATGGTTTGTCCCCTTGTATGAATCCCAGACTAGCTCCCCTTCCCGTTTGAAGTTTCTTGTGCACTTAATGAAATGGTTCCAGTTCACTCTGTGAACCACGAGGGTAAACGTTGTTCTGCCTGAGGTTTGCTCTTCTGGGATTCTGCCATTCTGAGTCCACATTTCCCAAGCCCTTAAGCCCAGTTGTCAGATGCTGTGAGATGGGGGGAATCAGGAATCCTGAGCTTTTTTGAGATGAAAATTCACCCAGTGCTTGAGTGAGTGAGGATTAGTAGGGAGTAGAGGAGGAGATATTCCTTTTTGCTGCCTTTTTTTTTTTTTTAATGACCACCTTTGAGAAGGATCCCAATACTTTTGAATAGACCTGTGTTACCCCTGATGTATTTGTCTATTTCGTTGTCATGCTGAGGTTTCTTCTGTGCAGCCAGCTGATTTTTGGTGCCTCTGTTTTCCACTCCCCTGTTCTCCTGTTAGATGATGGGACAGATATTTATTAAGAAGCCAGCGTATGGTTGATACTGGACTAGAATGTGAGAAAGACACAAAGACGGTTGAGCCATGGTCCCTGCCCTCAAGAAAAATTGTTCTCTTTTTGGTCTTAGGGGACAGTGGCCTTTCTCTGTGTGCTCATTCCCCGAGGATAGTGGGTCCCTGGAGGAAAGCGGATGAGGTGATGGAGACGCTGTTTAGTGGGTAACGGAAGTTACGGGATGGTAGGAAGCAAATATTTAAGTCTAAGAGTAGCCGTCTTAGACTTAAATGGGAGGATGGCTCCCAATTGCAATGCACAAGAATTACTGTAGTAGAAGTATGGACGCCTGTCTTTGGGGATCCAGAAGGAAGGACTCGTAAGTATCTGGGGATGTCCAGGAAAGCTTCCTGAAGAAGGTGCCTCTTGGGCTGAGTCTTGAAGCATGGCCTGGAGTGGTCCATGGAGAGTGGAGTTGGAAGACCCTTGGTTGGGGTCATGAGATTGCAAAGGGGTGACAGTCTCTCTGCTGAGATCATTCAGTCTTTGAGATCAGCATGTTTAACCAAATTGGTCCAGTGGTCTTAGTAAAAAAAAGAAAAGCACAAAGTACATCTGATGCTGTACGGTCTCATGCAGTGCCTCAGCTAGCAGGTTTCTGTCATAACTTTCAAGCCTTGAAGAAATCCTATCTTCGTACATTCAGGGTGTCCCTTTCTGCTTCTGTATGATATTGGCGAGGCACTCTCATTCCCTTCCCCCACCTCCCTCCACGCCCCCATCTTTGGCCCTCAGTGATTCTGTATTAATAGAAGCGATTAAGCCGCCTCATCTCATCAGGGAGGAGATATTAATCTTCATCAGGCCCGGGGAGGAGCTGCATTTTTTTATTTCTGTTCTTGCTTCCCTGCCCCGCTCCCCACCATGAACTCAGGGGCTGCTCCAGCGTCTGTGGGGAGCTCTGTAATCTGCTCCTGCAGATGCATTTTCGGGGGGTCACTTCTCTGCCCTCTCTCCCCTAGCCTCCCTGCATCGTGCACTGTAATTGACGACCATTGTTAGGAGATGGAGGGAAGGGAAAAATGTTCCCTCAAATGGAAACTCCCAGCTTCACTGTCCTCGCTACTGCTGGGGAAATTAGAACAGGGCAGTACCACAGCTGGAAGCGGTAGGCTTTTTTGGTTTATGAAATCCTATTCAGCCCTTGGAGAAGTACTCCAGCACCTGGGTGTCTTTTTTATGCCCTGTTGCTGTGATTAGCGGTGAGCTGAGGATGGGAGGGGGCGGGGGGCGTGCAGGGGCAGGAGCAGGAGGAAGGGAAGCTTGAGAATCACTCAGAGAATTAGGAAGGAAAGGAGCTTTTTCCCAAGCTCAGCATCCCAGCTCTTCCTGCTGGTGTGAACTGACTGCCAATAATAGCTTATCACGCATCGAGATTCTATTATGTGCCAGGCGCTGTGCCGGCACAAGTAAATTACGTACATTGTCTCGTGGAATCCTCACAAGTCAACTTGCCAGATGTGTATTGCTGTTCCGTTTTTCAGATGAGAAAACCGAGGCTGAGAGTTTCAGTGCCTTTGTCCCGGTGGCATGGGGAGCAGAGAGGGAACCAAATTCTATCCTTGGGAAACAGCTCCTTTCCATCCTCATTCTCTGAGTGATTCTCAAGCTTCCCTTCCTCCTCCTGCCCCCCGGCACCCAGCATCCTTAGCTCATCGCTAACGTTCTGCCCACTGTACCCAGGAAGGCAGTGCAACTTATTGTCCAGACTGGAATGCTTTAAAGGATGAAAGAGGATGCCGTAAGTTATTAGGCTGGGACAGCAGGCGTAAGTGGGCATTGGTCCAGGGTAAACAAAGAAGCTTCCATTGCAGCTGGGGGCAGGGGATGCTTCCATGCTCCTTTTGGAAGCAGAGATGGCACAGTGCACATTGTCGCCCGCCCCTCACCTCATCTCCCGCACGCCCCACACGCCCCCCCACCCCGCAAACCACCACCAGGGGTCATCCGAGGTATGTGAGAGCCCTGCAGGCCTGCCACGTGCCTGGTGCAGGCGGGCCTGATGAGTTTGCTTCCACAATGAAGGATCTCAAATACCCACTGCCCCTTCCGCTTAGCGCGCAGCCTTCATACCCAGACCACCTCGGAGGATCTATTTAACTCCCTCTACTCGGAGGGATTGGCCTTCTTTGCAGCCTTTGAGCACACCTGGATTGGGGAGATGGTTCTTTTTCCCAGATGGCTCTATTTTCATTCCACCAGCAATCTTCTTACTCAGAGGGATTCCCAGGGCATTAAATTAGCAGAAAATGACATTAGCGCTAAGAACCAAACTCGATTATCTGAAATACAAGTATTTATTGTAAGTAATCAAACAGCCTCATCTCTGCCTCCCCACGCCTAGATCATATCCTCACACTGAATTTTATTAATGCCATTTTCCTCTTCGTTGGCAGCATTTGGGGCAGGGCGGGGTGGGGAGCAGCTTGTCTCCAGAGCACAGAGTCTGCAATGATATTAGGTATCGGCACAAGGCAAGTTTGTCTGTGGCTTTTTCTCATGTAATTTGCTGGCTCTCCTGGTGGTGGTCCGTGGATGTGAATGCTGACACGGGCCACACCCTTCTCCGTGACATGCCCCACCTCCCTCCTATCTACAGACATCGCTCTGCTCACTTTTTCTCTAACTCGGCAGATACTTGTATGCCTGGATTTTTGCCCCCATTCTCTGCTTTTTTCCCTGAGAAAAATTCCACTGTCCAGCCCCCAGTCCCCTTATACTTGAAGCAGTCCCCAGCTCACTCTTTGCTCCTGGTCCTTACTTGTCCCATTATTAGTGTGCTTTGTGCAGAATTGGTGCCTAATGTGTGCTGTAAATGGGGCAGCGTTATTGCTACCTCATCAAGTTGTTACGGAGTTAAGTAATGCACGCAGAGCACAGGCACGTAGGGGTTCGTATTAGCAATTGCATTTCATAGTATTAAACATCAGGAAGGTGATAATGTGCCAGTATTCAGTGTGTGTCTCCCCCCAACCCCACCTGAAGGGACGGCTCCTCTAGAGTAGGGGGCCGTATCATCTTATTCAGTTTTGTATCCCTGGGGCTGAGTGCAAGGTGCTGGTAAGTGTTCAGTGAATTGAACTGTTGTAAGATAATGGTCCACTTGGGGAAGTAAGGTTTTGATAAAGATCCTTTAGTCCCCTAAATACCTGGGGGCCAGTGTGTGGCGGGGGTGAGGCACGGGGCCTGAGATTAACTAGCAAGAGTTCTAGGATGAATGAGAAGCAGATGACAGGCATGGCAAGTCTGTTGCAAGCACACGGGGTCATTTTGGGCCGCCGCAGAGCTGATTCCCAGTGTTTACACGGGGGTGCCACAGCCTCTGTGAAGAGGGGAAGAGGATCCCTTCCAACCTGTACAACACTGGAGCCTTGGGCGCATTGGGGGAGGTTTGGCCTCTAGTGTGATGATGCTCCTCCTTTCTAGAATCTGTAAAATAAGGTGGCTTGGTGTTGGGAGAGTTAAACAAATTTTATGTAGATTACCATCCCCTCAAAAGGGTAAAAATGAAAATCAACTCAGAATGGATCGTAGACATAAACATAAGAACGAAAGCTGTTAGACTGAGGAGGAAGCATAGGAGTAAATCTTTGTGACTTTGGATTAGGCAGTTGTCTTAGATACGACACCAACAGCACAAGCCAAAAGAAAGAAAAATTGGACTTCATCAGAATTTAAATCTATTGTGTGAATACCGTTAAGAAAGTGAAAAGACAGCCTAAAACATAGGAGAAAATATTTCCAATCATATCTGACAAGGGACTTGTATCCAGAATAGATGAAGAACATTTGTAGCTCAACAAAGATAAGACAACCTAGTTTAAAAATGCGCAAAGGGGGCGGCTTCCCTGGTGGCGCAGTGGTTGGGAGTCCGCCTGCCGAGGCAAGGGACACGGGTTCGTGCCCCGGTCCGGGAAGATCCCACATGCCGCGGAGCGGCTGGGCCCGTGAGCCATGGCCGCTGGGCCTGCGCATCCGGAGCCTGTGCTCCGCAACGGGAGAGGCCACAACAGTGAGAGGCCCGCGTACCGCAAAAAAAAAAAAAAAAAAAAAAAGGGCAAAGGACTTGAGTAGACATTTCTCCAAAGAAGATTTACAAATAGCTAATAAGCACATGACAAAGAGGCTCAACATCGTTAGTCATTAGGGGATGCAAATCAAACCCACAGTGGGGTATTGCTTCACACCCACTAGGGTGGTGATTATCAGAAAGATAGAAAATAACAAGTGTTGGAGAGGCTGTGGAAAAATTGTTACCCTTGGACCTTGCTGCGGGGAATGTCAAATGGCCCAGCCACTTTGGAAAACAGTTTGGCAGTCCCTCAAGGTTACACATAGCCTATAACCCAGCAATTCTATTCTTAGGTATATGCCCAAGAGAATTGAAAGCAGATACTCAAAAACTTATACATGAGTGTTCATAGCAGCTTATTCATAATAAAGAGTAGAAACTACCCAAATGTCTATGAATTGATTAAAAAAATGTGATTTAGCCATACAGCGGAATATTATTCAGAACTAAAAAGGAATGAAGTATTGATACATGCTATAACATGATTGTACCTTGAAAATATAAGTGAAAGAAGCCAGCCACAAAAGGGCGTACTTACGATTCCATTCATTTGAAATGTCAAAATAAGCCATTCCACAGAGACAGCAAGTAGATGAGTGGTTTCCAAGGGTTTGGGGGAGGGTAAAATGGGGAGTGACTGGGCGTGGGTACAGGGTTTCTTTTTGGGTTACGAAATCGTTCTGGAATTAGGTGGTGGTGAGGGTTGCACAACTCTAGGAATACACTAAAAACCACGGGATTGTGTACTTTAAAAGCGTAGATTTTATGGTATGTGAATTATATCTCAATAAAGGTGTTATTTAAAAAAAAGATAAAAATGGAGCTGCTCCAGGTAAGGCAGAACCAGGAGGCCTGGATTTCCTCATCTGTTCATTCTCCTGACCTCACGCCACAGGGTGTTCCCTGAGATGTCCTCACAGATCCAACGGACACAGTCTGAAGGACTCTGTGGTCCTCTGGCTTGGGTATCATCTAGTTCTAGGAAACTAATATGAGTGAGCCCAGGGCAGCAAGAGAAAGTGTGGAAAAGTTTCTCTTTGTCTGCCCCTGACTCCCTGGGTGTGTAAGGGGTGTGCCTGCCAGACTCCCAGTCTAAACAGAAGTGGGAGAAGGTCATTGCGATGACTTGCCACTTAACGTACAGATCAGTTCTGTGCCAGAGTTGAGGCGAGGTTGTTAGGAAAGAGAAACATGAACCCCAGCTCCCCTCCCCCATTGAAATGCGAAGGTTGAATGGGGCTTCCCCGCCAGTTCTTGGGACCAAGGAAAACAAAGGGACAAAATAAAAATTATCTTGCAGGTGGCCAAAACAGTCTTTCAAAGCACCACACCGTTGTTTCAGTTCCTTGCTTAACCCCCTGCAGTGGTTTCTCGTCACTAATAGGATGATAGCCATTGTCAAGGCCTCCAGTTACCTTGTCCCATCTTCCACGCCCTGAGCTATCACTGGCCTGCTTGCCAGACAGTCACAGGGTCTCCCAGACCTGCATTCACTTGACCGTGCCCACACTCTTTTCTGCTGTCCTGTTGGTGAGCTTGTATTTGTCTTTCAGCACCCAGCTTTTCACCATGTTATGGGTTGAATTGTGTCCCCCGCTGCCAAAAAGGATGTTGAAGTCCTAACCCCCAGTGCCTGTGACTATGACCTTATTTGTCAATAGGGTCTTTGCAGATGATCAGGTTAAGATGAGGTCATTAGGGTGAGGCCTAATCCAATATGACTGACATCCTTATAAAAAGGGGAAATTTGGACACAGACATGTACAAAGTGAGGACACGGGGAGAATGCCATCTACAAGCCAAGGAGTGCCTGAGGCCACCAGAAGCTAGGAGAGAGGCCTGGAACCGGTTCTCCCTCACGGCTCTCAGAAGGAACCAACCCTGCTGGCATCTTGATGTTGGACCTCCAGCCTCGAGAACTGAGAGAATACATTTCTGTTGTCTGAGCCACCCAGTTTGTGGCAGCCCCAGGAAACTGATATATGCCACCTTCATGAATACTTTTCTCCACCAAACCGTTCACTTCTTCTGAGTCCCCTAGCTCTTTATCATTTGATTATTATACTTAACATATCACATTGTATTTACTTCTGTTTGTCTCTCTAAATAGAATGTGATGGTAGGGGTGATGTCTTTGAATTCCTAAGGTCTAATGGTGTACATGTCATACAGGGAGGATGGATGGATGGGTGGATTGATAGATGAACGGGTCAAAAAGTCGCTAATCTCTTTTGATTTCCTGCTTCCAAAAGAGAAAAGCCAAGTTCTTGGTATCAAAGTTTAAAATGCAAATTAACATTTGAAAGATACATGTGTCATCTTTATTTGAGTCTCTCTTTGGTAAGTGGTGTTGAAGGATGCGTATCCCAGTGTGAATAACTTTGGATGTGTTCAAGAGGTCACCAGTGTTTTAAGTTCATTAAATTAATGTTGTCATTGTGAATTGCTGAGTGTGTTGAGGATTGTAAACTGTTCATCGCATTTCCGTGATCCTGCAGTAGTGTCATCTTCAGGAATGTTGGGTGTATTAAAAGTAGAAGATTTGCTTCATACCAAAGAGTCCTAGACCAGGAATGAAACAACGCAGGTCTGCCGCTTAATGCTGTGTGGGTTTTATTTGTTCATCCATTTAGGCGTTCAGCTAAAATTTGAGCGCCAACTTTCTGCCAGGAACTCTATTGAATATTAGGGGTCCAGAGGGAAAAGCTATAAGCTCTTTCCCTTCAGGGGCTTAGAGTCGGGGGGTTGTGAGAAAGGTGAATGAAACAAAATTACGTAATTAAAAGTGGTGTGATGGTAGTTAGCACAGGGTGCTGTGGGACATGGAATAGGATACTCAGTCTCCAAAGGTGGTTGTCAGAAAAGACTTGTCACAGGAGGTGATTTGCCTGGCCACAGGTAACAGGGTGGGTGGTGTACTGGACACAGAAAAGTATATGCAAAGGCACTGTGGCCTGTGCAAGGCCCCACAGGCAGATCCCGGAGAGTATCTGTCTCCTTCCTGAAACAAATAAACTTGACCTTGATCTCAATTCCATGAGACAGCATTCATGGGGGGTTCAAAGCCACAGGGCTCTCAAATTGCATTTCTCTTCATGTTCTGTGGTCCAGCTCCATCCCCAGGACTACACTGTGGTGGCAGAAAGTGACACCAACACCCTGAGATACGAGTGCTGGCCCTTTCTCTTCCTTCACTTGGTTTAGCAAAATACTTCTGGGGCCTTGGTTCCTTCATTACGGTATATATGGAGTGAAATCTACCACCTCCTTTAATGTGAAGATTGAATCAGATAGTGAATGGATCACTCTTAGTTCCGTGCCCAGCCCAGAGTGGGTACTAATTAAATGGCTTAATCAAACCCATCCAGGCTGCTTTATTTGATGTCTCAGAGCAATCTGACATCTCTTGATTCTTTTTAACAACCACGTAACGACGCTGTCATGAGAAGCAGAAAACATTTCTCTTTAGGGGGGCCAGTTTTGGAGGTGCTCTTGCTTGTGAGGCCCTCTTCCTGGCTATCCTTAAACTTACAGCTCCTGCGGATTTGCTGTTTCACCTTGACCTTCATGAAACCTCGGTTCTGCTGCCAGCCTTTGCCTGTTCCTACTCACCATGGCAAACAGTTCTCCCTACGTTGCTTTTCCAGATCCACTCACGTCTCATCTGAAAACCTCTCTCTTTCCCTCACTTATATTGCCTTAATTTCTCATTCCTCTGCCGTTAACTGGGTGTTGACTTCTGTTAAGATGAACATCAGGATTTATTGAGTGGAAGGTAAATATTGCCAGGGGCAGGGAGGGGGGAATGCTGCCTCCTTCCCCCCACCATCCTGTCCTGCTTGTTGTTTAGAGAGTTAGGCAGAGTCCCTGTGTGGCACCCCCAACTGTTGCTTTGGGGGAATTGCCTGGGCCTGTGGGCCTGGGCAGGTAACTAACACTTAACAAGGTGAAGAGGAACCTCACGCATTTTGTATTAGAACATTCCCAGTCCTGCCACCATGCTTGACCCAGGGTGGATGTCAACAGATAACGCCTCCCTCCCTCCTTTCTTCCTTCCAAAAGTATCTCAAGAGGCATTTGGCCCTCCTACCTTTTCGGGGCAAAGGGGAAGGAATTCAGGATTCGTATGATGAGTGTTGCCACAGGTTTGTCAGTATTTGCACAAAGCTAATGTTTCTGCTCCAGAGAATTAGCCCCAAAAACGTTATAGCCGGAAGTGAGTGATCTGCATCTCCTGAAGTTTCATAGTGGCGAGTGCTGGCTCAGGGGGGAGGGGAGGCCTAGAGCCACATGCCAATTCTTGGAAGAGCTGGGCTTAGAGAGACTTTTGGTCCATGCCCTCATCTTTTCCCTATTTCTTGATTTCTCATTTTTGTTTCAATCTGTCTGCCTGTCTGGTGCACTCTCCCTGTCTACTTACCTGTGTGATAATTAGAAATACATACTTGGTTTCTGCCCTGGTTGCTGACACAGAGCTGTTAAAACCCTTGCAGTTGTCTGAGTGATATGGGGAGAGGAGGGTCTTTTGTTATTCCTAAGCCCTTTTCAAACATACCTGAGTTTATGCTAATGAGGTGACACCTGATGGGCCCTAAAATAGCTTTAGGACTGGGAGGTTGGGGACTGGTTGCCAGCACAACCAACTGGGAGGGGAGAAGGCCTGGGCATTGAGTTCATCCCTGGTGGCCAGTGACTTAATCAGCCATGGCCAGTTAATGAAAGCAAAGAGTTTGGAGAGCTTCTGGGCTGGTGAACACTTGGAGGTGCTGGGAGGGTGGTGGCCCTGATGGCACGGGTGCTCTGTGCCCCTCTCTCCTCACATCTGCCCCACACATCTCTTCCATTTGGCTGTTTCTGCGCTGTATCCTTTATAATAAACTACTGATCGCAAGTAAAGTGCTTTCCTGAGTTTTGTGAGTCAGGCTAGCAAATCATCAAACCCCCAGGAGGGGATCTGGGGAACTCTAGACATTACAGCTGGGTGGTCAGTGGTACAGGAGGCCCAAACCTGTGACTGGTGTGTGAAGTGGGGCACAGCCTCGTGGGGCTGAGCCCCTCACCTGTGGGGTTTGCACTAACTCCAGGAAGTGAATTGGATTGGAGGACACTCAGTTGATGTGAGGGAAGAAAAAACCTGTATACGTGGCATCAGAAATGTTGACTAGAAACAGTTCAGCCTGCCTGTTGCCCTACGTTGTTGTCACTTTATAGTTCGGAATGGTCCTCACCAAGCTGTCTTTGGGCAAGTTCATGTCCCAGTGGCCCAGTTTTTTCAAATAAAGAGTATTGTGAGGATTAAGTAAGCAGGGTTTCTCAACCTCGGCACTTAGACGTGTGGGGCCTGAAAATTCTTTGTATTGAATGAAGTTGGGCAGTTCACCCAGCCTCTACCTGCTAGATGCCGGAGCACCACACTCCCCATTCCCAACACACGCACGTACAGTTGTGACATCAAAAATGCCTCCCGCCATTGCCAGATGTCACCTGGGGCAAAGTCACCCTCAGCGGTGAAGTACTGGCATAGAATAAGACATCATTAAGTGTCGTTAAGAACATCGCTGTTCTGATGATGATGATGTAGTTCTTGAATTTATGCCCCCAGGTATTTATGTAGTGCTTACTGTGTACAGTGTCTGGCACTAAGCTGGGAGAAACAAAAAAGGAGTGTAAACCTGTCGTCCTTGCCCTCTAGGGGGCCTACAATGGGGTAGGAGAATCTTCCGATGTTGTCTTGAGTGTTTTGTTTTGACCTAAATACATCAGAAGGACAATGGTGAGGCAGGCTTACTGGCGCTCAGGCCTCTTCCTGGTGGACAGGTCTTTTCTTTTGATTCCCAGTGAACATGGCGGAGTGGGGAAGACCTTGTTGGCTGGCCCCCTGGTTCCTGATGAATCCTGGCCTGGGAGAGACTGTCCGAGCCTCAGAGCGGCTGGATCTTTGGAAGAGCAGACAGTGTCGGGTTGTCAGTGCTCTTCTCCTGTGCGTTCAGAATCCTTCCAGGACCTGGCGGGCAGAACAGCGCCACCTCCCCTGTGTGTGCCCCGCACAGCAGCAGAGGGGTCCTCTCAACCCACGGCCACACTGCGCAGCGCCTCTGCTCCAAACTCTCCATCAGACCGGACCGTCGGCCTTCCAGGATCTTCCGGAGCTGGACCTCCTCCTTCCCGCCTGTGTCTCCTTACTTTAGTCCCATCACAGCTCTGATCACCTCCAGGATCTTCCGGAGCTGGACCTCCTCCTTCCCGCCTGTGTCTCCTTGCTTTAGTCCCTTCACAGCTCTGATCACCCCCTTACACATCCACCGCGTTTTGCCGTTGTTGAGGCTGTTTCTTGTCTGTGTTCTCGTGCTAGAATGCGGATGCCCCGAGGGTTGGCAGTTTGTCGATCTTGTTCGGTGTCCAGAAGAGTGCCTGCCGTGTTCTGGACACTCGGTAATAGCCCGTGAATGAATAACTGAATGAACGGATAGATGGCAGGGGGACAGATTCTCGCGTGAGAAAGGAGACATTAAGATGACTCTGTGAGAAAGACAAATAGCATGGGATATCACTTACAGTGGAATCTAAAAAAAAACGGTTCAAATGAACTTATTTACAAAACAGACTCACAGACATAGAAAACAAACCAGTATGGTTACCAAAGCGGGGGGATAGTGGGGGAGAAGATAAATTAAGAGTTTGGGATTAACACGTGCACACTACTATACGTAAAATAGGTAAACAACAAGGACCGACTGTATAGCGCGGGGAACTCTACTCAGTATCCTGTAATAACTTATAATGGAAAAGAATCTGAAAAAGACTATATGTGTGTGTATATATATATGTATAACTGAATCACTTTGCTCTACACTTGAAACTAACACAGCATTGTAAATTAACTATAGGTCAATATAAAAAAAAGAAAAGATGACTCTGTGTTAGTACAAAGTTGCTGAGAGTGTGCAGAACCTTTGTTCACCCTTTCCTGGGAGGGACGGCCTCCAGTACCATTAAAGCTCTGAGTGAGGTCAAGTCCATGTTATGTCAACCCTTCCCTTCTCCGTCTTGAGAGAATTTTGTCTCCTGGTTAATGAGCCCACCTGCGCGTACAGATGAGCGCATGAAGAACTTTGTAGAACTCGGTGGCTGACAGCCCCGGGTTCACGTCTCTGATCCCCACAGCATTGTCAGCCTTGTCTCTGTGTCCTGGGCTCTTTGTTCTGGGACCCTTGCTGTGCTCTGTGCTTTGCTCATCCCCGACATGCAGGAGACCTTTCCATCCTTCTCATCTAACGCATGAGGGATTTTTAGGAGGAAAGAGGAACATGCATTTCGTCACCGTCACTCCTCTAACCGGCTGTCTCGCGCTCAACGTCGCTCGGGGAATCTGCCTCTGACCGTGGCGCGCTCCGTCGCCCACACACCTCTTGCTCTCCAGCCTGTGTTTCCTTGCACACATCCCCTCTGCTGTCCTCTGTCGCGCTTGCCTGGCATCCTGCCTGTTCCCCCTGCCCCCCACGCTGTCCCTGGTCCACACTTTTCTCTCCACTAAGTCTCCTTTGACCCTTCCCCTCACAGATTGTGCCGCCTTCTGCAGCTGACGTGTCAGCACCATTCCATTTCTAAAGCAGGAAACTGATTTGGTCTGAACTGGCCCCAGGTTCTTCCTTCTGTTGCTTCCAGATCCTGAAACCGCTAGGTGGTGTTTTGCGGGTGGGCTCCACGGAGCTCCGGTTCTTTATGTCTCAGCACAGAAAGAATTCAGCAAGAGGCAAAGTGATAGATGCAAAGTGATTTATTAGAACAGGATGCTAGTGAGGCGTACAGGTGGATGGGCGAGAGGGTGCCGTGCCCCGAGAACTTACAGTTTTATAATCAAATGAAAGGTGGGGAGGGGGAAAATACCACCACCTTCCTCACTCTTGAGTAGATGTCGTGTTTCCATCGTCAGCTCCTTTTTCACGTCAGGCGGGGGAGTTTTCTTGTCCCTCCATGGTCGAGCCAGGACGGTCAGGGCACAATGGAAATGAGCAAAAAGGTGGTAACGTATGCTAAAACCGGCACATCATTTCAGGTTTCAGTATAATGTCACCCTTTCCTTATATTTTTGTTTTTAATGTGCCCAGAGGAGCATGTCCTAGGAAACATTAACTTATTGAGCTCACTGGGCAGGATGTGGGTCTCATGCCACCATTGTTTTATTGTTTGGGGTCTTGTCTTGTGCTCCTGTTGCACGGTTTTGTGGTTAAGCAAACCTGCTTTCTTGAGTCATCATTAACTTACAGGGGTTGCCCGTATGTTTTTCTTTACTTAAAATCCACTAGTGGGATTGACTGTTTAATTACCTACTTTGTCCCGATCAATTCCTCACTTTCTTCCCTGTGCTGGCTGCCGCCAAGGGCTGGGCTCAGTGATGAATTCCAGTTGCATCGGTGGCCAGGCCCAGGCTCTGCTCAGGCTGAAGGTGGTGTTGGGAGCTGTGGGCATGAGTGAGGTCCCCCAAAGGCACCGTAACGCACGGGGAGTGGGAAAAGAAAAGGGGGTTTGGGATGGCTGTGTGGATGGCAGGTTCCTAGAAGACGGGACTTGTTTCCTTTCAAGTCCGGCACTAATACCACCTTCCAACAGTGTCTTCATCCTTTTCTGAATCCTGTGCCCCCCTCCCCTTTCACCGTGATTCCTTGCTGAAGCCTCATATATCCTTTACCCAAATGTGCCTGTGTCACAGCTGTTTCTGTGTGTGTGTAAGACCCTTGGAATCAGCAGCTGCCTTTTTCACTCTTTCCCCCTCCGCACCTGACAGAACGTGGCACACAGTAGGATTTCAGCAGTGTCTGTAGACATGAACTGGCTGGTAGAAGAAAGGAGGCATGGGGGTGGTCGTATCTAGAAGTTCTTTGCACGTTAACCAAGTCCTGGACTTACTACTTGAGGGGTCCAGAGATGGCATGCTTCCTTTCCTCCCTGATCTTGGGGCTTGTGCTCCTTTTACCAAGAACCCAGCTCTGGGCTGGCTTTGCCGCCAGCCTAGAAATTCGTTACTGCATTTCCCCTTTTACAGGCGCTTCATAAACTTCTTTTAAACTTAAAACTTTTCTTTCTTGTATTTGCCCCTCATGGCTGTCTTATTTGAATTAGCCCTTGTTAGCTCTTATCTGACCTTGCCTTCTGCCTCCGTTTCTTCCCTCCATTCTTCTAGAGATTCCAGAGGAATCTTTCTCAAAGGCTGCACCCCTCCTGCTCCGAAGCCTTCCATAGCTCCTTCTTGCCTGGACAGCAAGAGAGGCAGGCCAGTCTCGCATTTACTACCATCCAGGATCTTCCTCCAACCTTCCTTTCCAACTCTATCGATCCAGTTGGCCCTCAACCACCAACCTCAGCTCCCACTTATAACCCCAGCTCTCAGCATTCCTGTGCTTTGGCTGTCGGTGTTGGTTCCCCAGATGCATGTGTCCCTCTTCTGTCTCTGTGCTGTTAGGACCCACCTCCTCCCTAGGCCAACCCCATCCTCGCTGCAGAGTCCATCTTTACTGTTTCCTCTACCAATACTGCTCCCTGTTCTGTCTGCTCAGAATGGTTTTCCCTCCTCATTACTGCCACGGCGCCTCCCTGCATTGCAGGCGTTGTTATGACGTGCCTTCTGCTGTGACTGTTGTGTGATTTTGTCTGGCCGCTCGACTCCAAGGGCAGGAATGGTGTGTCCCCGTAACATCCATTTAGTTCCATACACATCGTAAGTCTCAACTTCTTTTCATATCATTGAAGGACTTTGAATATCGTCTTTATCATGTTTGGTGTCATTGCTGTTTTCATCATCGTCGTCATCATTGATATCTTCATAGTGACTTAAAATTGAGAAAGTTAATTTCTTATCCAAGTGCTTTGTTGTACTTCTGACCAACGGGTATAAAATAGTATGTCAAAGACAAAGCTAAAAAATAAGGAATGGAGTAAGGGTTGCACACAATGCTTTTCGGTTCCCATTTAGCACCAAGGAAGATACTGCTCAGACCAAGTCAATGGTTTTACGTGTAGAGGGGACATGAAGTCTAGCGCTTCTGTGAGAAGAGAATTTTGTTTGGCCTTAAACCACGTATAGTTTTTCTTCTGTACATTTAGCCTGTACCAACCAATCAGCTTAAAAGGAGCACCACCCATGTTTGTTCTCAGGCTGCCCTGGTCTTACATCTGTCAAATTTGTACGATGCTCTTCAGTCAGAGCCTAGATTTGACTTAAAAGACATCTGTTCCAGACACTTAGTGAAAATGTTCGTGAATGCATTTCTTCTTTGTAGCCTTTCTTATTCTTTGCTTCAGTTTATCCAGACCTTTAAGTTAAGTGGGCAATCTCAGAGTTAATGATCAGTTCCCCGTAATTGTCAAGTATTGTATTTAGAAGAGACACACATATTCAAATTCTCGTGTAGTCTTCATAATAAATCTGAGAAAACAGGTATTTTTGCCCACATTCTCTGAATGAGACAATTGAAATTCAGAAGGAATACATGTTTTGCTGTGATTCAGTGACTTGCCCGAGGTCACACAGCTGGAGAGCGAAGATTTCAATCTAAAGCCAGTGGCTCCAAGTTCAGAACTCTTTCCCCTACACAACACCTGATCCCAAAGTCACTTTTACTCAAAAATCTCAATGATACAAGTGGTTGCAAATAATAAAGCACAGTTACATTGTTTAGTTGACACCACACTGCCTTTGTTTTTGTTTTTCATCCAAAAAAAAAAAAAAAAAATTTTTTTTTTTTTTTTTTTTTGGCTGTGCTGCGTGGCATGTGGGATCTTAGTTCCCCGACCAGGGATCGAACCCACGCCCCCTGTGTTGGAAGCATGGAGTCTTAATAACTGGACCGCCAGGGAAGTCCCTCCATCACAATTTGATTTGCCTTGAATGCTCTGAATTTCTGGCTTCCTTCCACTCCCTCGCGAATCCCATAGGCACTAGGGACCCAAGGAATTGCCCTTCCAGAGCCAAGCCAGTGCTCTGTGTGGGAGTGGCGGTCCTGGAGGGCCAGGCTCTCCTCCCAGCAGCCCTCTGGCTTCAGTTGCTTCAGCTTTTATTAGCACCCATCTTCTGCGGTACAGCCAGATCCCTTCAACCAACCATTTCACTCCCTACTTAACCCCCACCCACTCCACAATGGCTTAGGACATTGTAAGTTTTTGGATCTGTTCAGTGTGGCCCCTGTCCACCTTGTATCTCTGGCCAGTTCCTTTTCTGACATCCTACATGCCAACCTTGTATAACCACAAACCGTCCTCTCTAGCCTTGGACCCCAGGTGCGTGCTGGTCTATCATCTCTCAGAAGAGAGTGATTTTTAAAAAGCCCTGATATGTAGCATTTACCCATTTCTAAGGTGTAAATTCTCCCACCAGTAGGAGCCAGCTCCGGCACCCGACTGGAGCCACACTGCCTGGAATACCCTTCTCTCCTCACCTCGCTGATTCTTGGCTGTTGTCAAGACTTAGATGTTGCTTCTTCCAGGACGACTTTCTCAACCAGCACCCACCTGTCCCCTGCCTGGCAGAAGCTCTGTGTTTCCACATGCCCCCTTGCTAACACAGGTTATAAATAGCACTTCCCAGCACAGCTCATAATTGTGTGTGCTTGGACATCTTCCTTCTGTTTTCTGCACTCTGTGGGTGGGTACCAGCTGTGTTTTGACTCATTTCTCTAACCCAACGCTAAGTGCAAGGTCAAAGACAGAAGATGTTCAACAAATGTTAGTTGGATGGAGGCATGTTTTGACTTTAAAAGGACAGTAACCTTTGTACTTAGTGCAAGAAGAGGGTTTTGTGTTGATGCAAGTTCTAATCCTGCATATTTCAGTTGCAAGACATACAGGTATGCTCAGGTTCAAAGAGGGGGATGGCTGTGTTATTTATGAGAGTGGGGTAACGTGCCCAAAATCCCAGGAGCAAGAAGTACAGCTCAGTTTTTACCTGAAAATTTTGAAATCAAGACTTTTTCTTCTAGGATGTAGGAGGCCATAGGGTCTGTTTCTTCTAGTTCTGTCTCCATGTCTGTGTCTTTCCATCTTTTTCCTCGGACTCTCTTGTTCTCTTTCTCATTCCTCCACCCCATGTCCTCTCCTCACTGTCTCTGTTCATCAGCTGTGTTCTTTTCCCCTCCGCCTGTCCAGCTTGCTCTGTTCTTTCTTCTTCTGCACAACCCAGTATGGTCTTTCAGCCCCAACCCTGAATACCTGTCAGCTTAGTCACCTACCACCAGTGAGAACTTCTTTTTGTGCCTTCTTTAAAATTTCCAGGAGAATAACTCTGGTTGGCTCAGCACTGCTGGTTGAAGCCCCCCTGTCGCCATCTTGGATCAGGCGTCCCTGGCTGATGTGATCAGTAGAGGGGCAGGCAGAGTCAGGGTGGACACACAAACAATGACGGACTTGTCCAGGACATTCAGAAATAAGATGCTCCCCTCTAAACGGTGCAATCCCGGCTGGTTGAAGCTAAAAATGATGGTACCTTGGAGTTGGGGTGGTGTGGCCACTTCATTCTCAGTTAAAATAATCATGCATCAGGAAGGAAAGAACTCAGCCCATTGACCATGTGGCCAGGCAGCTCGTTATTGGCTTATGTTGTTTCCACCCAATAAAAACCTAAGTCTATTAAAATCATCATGGCTGCAGCTTCTGTGATTGCCTTGGGGAGTCCAGTCAACACATTAATTAATTATCCTCAGTGTGAACAGATTTCCTTTAAAAAGCTTCCTGTCTGTTTATTTTCTTAGCCTCATTCTGTGCCTTCCAATTTGTCCCCCTCGTTCCCCTCATAAAGTGGTTGGTCACGGTCTTAGATTTCTCCCCAGCATCTGCTTTGGCTCTGCACAGTGTGGTCTGGTGAGCCAGCTGTGGTCCTGATGGACTACACTTAGCCAAGAATCCTCGGACCAGGAAGGTGGGAGTTTGTTGCGGTCTGCCTCTTGGATCAATACCTCAAGGAATTGACATCCTTGGGCATCTGCTCTCTAGACATAGTCAATGTGCTAATAAGGGACTGTGAACTGATGCCAAATAATGGCTCATTTGGCTTGATTGAAGGAGAAGTACAGATAGTGCCTAGAATTGTCTGCAAGGCAACAGAAAAGGTTGTCTACACTGCAGTTTGTGATTGAGGCTCTTTTTATTTTTTTAATTAATTTATTTTTGTCTGCGTTGGGTCTTTGTTGCTGCGAGCGGGCTTTCTCTAGTTGTGGCGAGCAGGGGCTACTCTTGATCGTGGTGTGCAGGCTTCTCAGTGCGTTGGCTTCTCTTGTTGCGGAGCATGGGCTCTAGGTACGCGGACTCAGTGGTTGTGGCTCGTGGGCTCTAGAGCGCAGGCTCATTAGCTGTGGAGCACGGGGCTTAGTTGCAGCATGTGGGATCTTCCCTGACCAGGGCTCGAACCCGTGTCCCCTGCATTGGCAGACGGATTCTTAACCACTGTGCCACCAGAGAAGTCCCTGAGCCTTTTTTTTTTTAATAGAACTTCATTGGAGTATAATTGCTTCACAATACTGTTAGTTTCTGTTGCACAACAAAGTGAATTAGCCATATGCATACACATGTCCCCATATCCCCTCCCTCTTGAGCCTCCCTCCCATCCTCCCTATCCCACACCTCTAGGTCATCACAGAGCACGAAGCCAATCTCCCTGTGCTAGGCTGCTGCTTCCCACCAGCCAACCGTTTTACATTCAATAGTGTATACATGTTGATGCTACTCTCACTTCGCCCCAGCTTCACCCTCCCATCCCAGGTCTTCAAGTCCATTCTCTATGTGTACCTCTTTATTCCTGCCCTGCAACTAGGTTCATCAGTACCATTTGTTTTTGTTTTTTTAGATTCCATATATATGCGTTAGCACATGGTATTTGTTTTTCTCTTTCTGACTTACTTTACTCTGTATGACAGACTTTAGGTCCATCCAACTCACTACAGATAACTCAGTTTTGTTTCTTTTTATGGCTGAGTAATATTCCATTGTATATATGTACCACATGTTCTTTATCCATTCATGTGTCAGTGGACACTTAGGTTGCTTCCATGTCCTGGCTATTGTAAATAGAGCTGCAGTGAACACTGTGGTACATGACTCTTTGAATTATGGTTTCCTCAGGGTATATGCCCAGTGGTGGGATTGCTGGGTTGTATGGTAGTTCTATTTTTAGATTTTTAAGGAACCTCAACAGTGTTTTCCATATTGGTTGTATTAATTTACATTCCCACCAGTAGTGTAGGAGCGTTCCCTTTTCACCACACCCTTTCCAGCATTTATTGTTTCTAGATTTTTTGATAATGGCCATTCTGACCAGCGTGAGGTGATACCTCATTGTAGTTTTGATTTGCATTTATCTATTAATTAGTGATGTTGAGCATCTTTTCATGTGCCTTTTGTCCATCTTTATGTCTTCCTTGGTGAAATGTCTATTTAGGTCTTCCTCCCATTTTTTAACTGGGTTGTTTGTTTTTTTGATATTAAGCTCCATGAGCTATTTGTATATTTTGGAGATTAATCCTTTGTTGTTTCATTTGCAAATATATTCTCCCATTCTGAGGGTTGTCTTTTTGTCTTGTTTATGGTTTCCTTTGCTGTGCAAAAGCTTTGAAGTTTAAGTCTCATTTGTTTATTTTTGTTTTTATTTCCATTACTCTAGGAGGTGGGTCAAAAAAGATCTTGCTGTGGTTTATGTCAAAGAGTGTTTTTCCTATGTTTTCCTCTAAAAGTTTTATAGTGTCTGGTCTTAGATTTAAGTCTTTAATCCATTTGGAGTTTATTTTTGTGTATGGTGTTAGGTAGTGTTCTAATTTCATTCTTTTACATGGAGCTGTCCAGTTTTCCCAGCACCATTTATTGAAGACACTGTCTTTTCTCCATTTTATCTCCTTGCCTCCTTTGTCATAGATTAGTTGACCATAGGTGCATGGGTTTATATCTGAGCTTTCTAACATGTTCCATTGATCTATATTTCTGTTTTTGTGTCAGTACAATTTTGTCTTGATTACTGTAGCTTTGTAGTATAGTCTGAAGTCAGGGAGCCTGATTCCTCCAGCTCGTTTTTCTTTCTCAGGACTGCTTTGGCTATTCGGGGTCTTTTGTGTCTCCATACAAATTTTAAGATTTTTTGTTCTAGTTCTGTGAAAAATGCCATTGGTAGTTTGATAGGGATTGCATTGAATTTGTAGATTGCTTTGGATAGTCCAGTCATTCTCACAATATTGATTCTTCCAATCCAAGAACATGGTATATTTCTCTATCTGTTTATGTTGTCTTTGCTTTCTTTCATCAGTGTTTTATAGTTTTCTGAGTACAAGTCTTTCGCCTCCTTAGGCAGGTTTATTCCTAGGTATTCTATTCTTTTTGTTGCAGTGATAAATGGGAGTGTTTCCTTAACTTCTCTTTCAGATTTTTCATCATTAGTGTATAGGAATGCAAGAGATTTCTGTGTATTAATTTTGTATCCTGCAACCTTACCAAATTCATTGATTAGTTCTCGTACTTTTCTGGTGGCATCTTTAGGATATTCTATGTAGAGTATCATGTCATTGGCAAATAGTGACAGTTTTACATCTTCTTTTCCAATTTGTATTCCTTTTATTTCTTTTTTTTCTCTGATTGCCATGGCTAGGACTTCCAAAACTATGTTGAATAATAGTGGTGAGAGTGGACATCCTTGTCTTGTTTCTGATCCTAGTGGAAATGCTTTCAGTTTTCACCATTTAGTATGATGCTTGCTGTGGGTTTGTCATATATGGCCTTTATTATGTTGAGGTAGGTTCCCTCTATGCCCATTTTCAGGAAAGCTTTTATCATAAATGGGTGTTGAATTTTGTCAGAAGCTTTTCTGCATCTATAGAGATGATCATATGGTTTTTATTCCTTAATTTGTTAATATGGTGTATCACGTTGATTGTTTTGCATATATTGAAGAATCCTTGCATCCCTGGGACAAATCCCACTTGATCATGGTGTATGATCCTTTTAATGTGCTGTTGGATTCTGTTTGCTAGTATTTTGTTCAGGATTTTTGCATCTATGTTCATCAGTGATATTGGTCTATAATTTTCTTTTTTTGTGATATCTTTGTCTGGTTTTGGTATCAGGGTGATGGTGGCTTCATAGAATCAATTTGGGAGTGTTTCCTCCCCTGCAGTTTTTTGGAAGAGTTTGAGGATGGGTGTTACCGCTTCTCTAAATGTTTGATAGGATTCGCCTGTGAAGCCATCTGGTCCTGGACTTTTGTTTGTTGGAAGATTTTTAATTACAGCCTCAATTTTGTTACTTGTGATAGGTCTGTTTATATTGTCTAATTCTTCCTGGTTCAGTATTAGAAAGTTTTACCTTTCCAAGAATTTGTCCATTTCTTCGTGCTTGTCCATTTTATTGGCATATAGTTGTTTGTAGTAGTCTCTTATAATCCTTTGTATTTCTGCAGTGTCAGTTGTGATTTCTCCTCTTTCATTCTAATTTTATTGATTTGCATCCTCTCCCTTTTTTTCTGGATGAGTCTGGTTAAGGGTTTATCAATTTGGTTTATCTTCTCAAAGAACTAGCTTTTAGTTTTATTGATCTTTGCTGTTATTTTCTTCATTTCTATTTCATTTATTTCTGCTCTGATCTTTATGATTTCTTTCCTTCTACTTACTTTGGGTTTTCTTTGTTCTTCTTTCTCTAGTTTTTAAGTGTAGGGTTAGATTGTTTATTTGAGATTTTTCTTGTTTCTTGAGGTGAGATTGAATTGCCATAAACTTACCTCTTAGAACTGCTTTTGCTCTGTCCCATAGGTTTTAGGTCATTGTGTTTTCGTTGTCATTTGTTTCTATGTATTTTTTTTATTTCTTCTGTGATTTATTCAGTGATCTCTTGGTTATTTAGTAGCACGCTGTTTAGCCTCCATGTATGTGTGGTTTTTACAGGTTTTTTTTCCTGTAGTTGATTTTAAATCTCATAGCATTGTGGTCAGAAAAGATGCTTGATACAATTTCAATTTTCTTAAATTTTCTGAGGCTTGATTTGTGACCCAAGATGTGATCTCTCCTGGAGAATGTTCAATGTGCACTTGAGAAGAAAATGTATTCTGCCACTTTTGGGTGGAATGTTCTATAAATATCAATTAGATCTGTCTGGTCTGTTGTGTCATCTGGTCTGTTGTGTGTTTATTTTCTGTTTGGATGATCTGTCCATTGGTATAGTGGGGTGTTAAAGTCCCCTACTATTATTGTGTTACTATCGATTTCTCCTTTCATGGTTGTTAGCATTTGCCTTGTGTATTGAAGTGCTCCTATCTTGGGTGCATAAACACTTATAATTGTTATATCTTTTTCTTGGATTGATCTTTTGATCATTATGTAGTGTCCCTCCATATCTCTTTTAACAGTCTTTATTTTAAAGTGAATTTTATCTGATATGAGTGATTCTACTCCAGTTTTCTTTTGATTTCCATTTTCATGGAATATCTTTTTCCATCCCTTCACTTTCAGTCTATATGTGCCCCTAGATCTGAAGTGGGTCTCTTGTAGATAGCATATATATGGGTCTTGTTTTTGTATCCATTCAGCCAGTCTGTGTCTTTTGGTTGGGGCATTTAAACCGTTTACATTCAAGGTTATTATTGACATATATGTTCCTATTACCATTTTCTTAACTGTTTTGGGTTTGTTTTTGTGGGTCTTCTTCTTCTTTTGTGTTTCCTGCTTAGAGAAGTTTCTTTAGCATTTGTTGTAAAGCTGGTTTGGTGGTGCTGAATTCTCTTAGCTTTTGCTTGTCTGAAAAGCTTTTGACTTCTCCGTAGAATCTGAATGAGATCCTTGCGGGGTAGAGTACCCTTGGTTGTACATGTTTGTTTTTCTCTTTCATCACTTTAAGTATGTCCTGCCACTCCCTTCTCTCCTGCAGACTGTCCACTGAAAAATAAACTGATAACCTTATGGGGATTCCTTTGTATATTAATTTTTGTTTTTCCCTTGCTGCTTTTAATA
This sequence comes from Stenella coeruleoalba, assembly GCF_951394435.1. Taxonomy (NCBI): domain Eukaryota; kingdom Metazoa; phylum Chordata; class Mammalia; order Artiodactyla; family Delphinidae; genus Stenella; species Stenella coeruleoalba. Next base: position 13,695,747 of record NC_137157.1, read on the forward strand.
TTCTTTCTTTGAATTTAAATTTTATTACTTTGATTAATATATGTCTTGGTGTGTTTTTTCTACGGTTTATCCTGTATGGGACTCTGTGTTCTTCCTGGACTTGGGTGACTATTTCCTTTCCCATGTTAGGGAAGTTTTCCACTATAATCTCTTCAAATATTTTCTCAGACCCTTTCTTTTTCTCTTCTTCTTCTGTGACCCCTGTAATTCGAATGTTGGTGCATTTAGTGTTGTCCCAGAGGTCTCTGAGACTGTCTTCAATTCTTTTCATTCTTTTTTCTGTATTCTGCTCCTCGGCAGTTATTTCCACCATTCTGTCTTCCAGCTCACTTATTCGTTCTTCTGCCTCCATTATTCTATTATTGATTCCTTCTAGTGTATTTTTCAATTCAGTTACTGTGTTCTTCATCTCTGTTTGTTCTTTAGTTCTTCTAGTTCTTTGTTAAGCATTTCTTGTATTTTCTCAATCTGTGCTTCCATTCTATTTCCGAGATTCTGGATCATCTTTACTATCGTTACTCAATTCTTTTTCAGGTAGATTGCCTATTTCCTCTTCATTTATTTGGTATTGTAGGTTTTTACCTTGCTCCTTCATCTGTGACATATTTTTTTGCTGTCTTTTTTTTTTTTTTTTTTAAATGAGTGGGATTGTCTTCCTCTTTTACTGTTTGTTTGAACTGAGGCTTCCAACACTGGGGTTTGTAGGCTATTGGGTAGAGCTGGGTCTTGGTGCTGAGATGAGGAACTCTGTGAGACCTCACTCCGATGAATATTCCCTGGGGTCTGAGGTTCTCTGTTAGTCCGGTGGTTCCGTCTTGGATCTCCCACCACAGGAGCTTCTGCCTGACCCCAGGCTCATGAATCAGGATTCCACAAGCTGCATGGGTGGCAAAAAGAAAAAAAAAGAAAAAAGAGAACAGTAACAAAGTAGAAAATAAAATTAGACTAGGAAACTAACATATGTTAGAAAATAATGTAAAAATAAAAATATAGATGAATCAGCAACCGGAAAGTACATCATTACCACAATAGAAAGAAGAGGAGGGGAAAGAAAAAAAAAAAAAGTGAGGGGAAAGCCTTGGCTGTGGAGGGCGAGGTTTGCGTGGTGGGCGGGGCCAATGCTCAGGACCCACAGGGCTGGAAAATGCTCCTTTCGGGGGAGTGGGGCTTAGGCTCAAGGAACAGCAGGGGCCCAGGCTTGGCCCCCACCCCTGTTCTCAGAGGGCAGGGGAACTCACCTGGGAGCCCAGCAGGCTTCCTGGGCTCGAGTGGGCGGGGCAGACGCCCTCTTCTCTTCCCCTGCTCCTCTGGTCTCAGGTCTGGGAGTGCCTCTCCCGTCTGCCTCTCCTGATCTCCCAGTCCTGAGGGTCGCTGATCTTGTCTGGCCTCCACTTTTCCTCCCCCCCGGTCTCCCTGCATCCTACCGGTTCACTCTGGGATTCCTCCCATCTCCTTTTGGGTCAGAGTCCCCCACAAGCTGCCGACAGGTGCCCTAGTTGTGGGGAGACGCTAACTCCGTGTCTTCCCACACCGCCATCTTGACTCCTCCCTCCCTGAGCCTCTGTTTTTTTTTTTTTTTTTTTTTTTTTTTTTGCGGTACGCGGGCCTCTCACTGCTGTGGCCTCTCCCGTTGCGGAGCACAGGCTCCGGACGCGTAGGCTTAGCGGCCATGGCTCACGGGCCCAGCCGCTCCTCGGCATGTGGGATCTTCCCGGACCGGGGCACGAACCCGTGTCCCCTGCATCGGCAGGCAGACTCTCAACCACTGCGCCACCAGGGAAGCCCGTGAGCCTCTTTTTAAATGGCATATATTGCAAAGTATTGCAGAAACCTGGAGCTTAGAAAGAGAAACGCTTTAGAGCTGAGATGGAAGGAATAAAAGGATGATGACAGATAAAAGGATGTCTCAGAGATGGAAATTAATGGTGCAAGGAGTAGGGAGGCCCAGCCCAGGAGGGCTGGAATAGGGGTGGACAGCCTGACTCTTTGGGACAAAGCGACTCTGAGGAGTATATTTGAAATGAAATTTTAGGACGTGGTTGGTTAAGTGGTTCCATGTATGGTTTTGGTGGCCTTCACCCTTCATGCACTAAGTTTCCTTCTCCATTTGTTGCACCAGAGAGAGAAGTAGGTGCCCTATTGGTTTCTTAAGCACAGTCATTAGTGCTTGGGATGGTTCACAAAAGAAGCATCTGCTGGGTCAGCAGGCTTTTTGGATAACCTGTGGCTGAGAGCACTCCTGCCCCACTGTGGGTACTGGGGTGTCCTGGAGTGGATTTCTTGGTCCTCAAGGGCTCCTCCGTGGCTTTTTTGGATTTCTACAGTGTTGTAATCTGACCCCAAGGAAGTGTACTGAGTAGGTGAGAAGAGAGTCTGGGGATTATCAGTACTGGAAGGAAAAACGCCCTTCCTCTGTGGTAGCATCTGGGGGCAGATTTACAAAATACTCTGTGAAAGAGGCCCTTGATGGTAAACATTGGTCATGGACTCTTGGAGAGTCAGTCAGAGGCACTAAGTGGGATGTCTCCCCATAGCTCTAGAGTGTTTCACCATTGGATGTTACAATAGAATAAATAGGTAAATGGTACACTGTGTGTGATGGGTGGGTGGGTGGATGGATGAGTAAATGAAAGTGAAGGAAAGAAGAGATCCACCAGCGTGACTCGTAAACAGAAAGAACTTCTGTTCTACTTGGAGAGGCAGAAGATAGCATACATAGCAAAGAGGAGTATCTTCTGTGTATCCGTTGGGAATCATTTTGGTACTAGTAGCAGAAAAACCAACTAACAGTGGCTTAAATAAGAGTGTATCTGTCTTGCTGTATAAGATCTTGGAGGGAGGAGGTTGTTGCCATCAGTCCTGTGGCTCAATAACCTGGTGCTCTGGGTCGGCATCTCTGCTGGCCTTTTGGTCTCCTCATGTTTCTGCAAGATGGTTGTAGGAACTTCAAGCCTCAGCAAGTACTGAAAGCCATCCCCTCCCCCAAGAGCCACTTTTTAAACATTTACCACACACCCCTACCTATATGTCTTGCATTTGTAGCAAGTAACACCTAGTAGAGGCTCGATGTGTATCTTTTTGAATGAGTGCACAGGTGTCGTAGCTCCTTGTTAAATCTGAATTTCAGATAAATGCTTAACAATTTTTAGTATGAGTATATCCCAAATATTGCGTGTGACATGCTTATACTAAAAAAAATTTTTTGTTCATCTGAAATTCAAATCTTACTGGGTGTACTGTATTTTCCTCCTAAATCTGGCTACCCAAGGGCATAGGTGTGACTTTATGGAAACAGATTTGACGATTTGCCTCTGTTTCACAAAGTGAGGGCCACCTGTTTGAATCCTTCTTAAGCGTATGGGATGAGGTGGAAATTTGGGCATTGATTGTGCACAGGGTTGAAACAATTTATCTAGAGGGAAACATGAAATTGGAATTAGTAGTTAGTGATGGAGAATTAACTCAAAATTCAATAAATCGTGGATGGTTTGTAACTCCTTAGAGATATTTCTTAGTGTTGGTTTCAGAGCAGTGAAAAGAAAGCTCATTGCCAGCCGGGACCCACAGCATGTCAGTACGGGGTCATTTGCTCAGTGACATCTGTCTGTGATCACGGGAGAGATTTGAGCTGTGTCTGAAAGTAGGGCAACTTTAGCCTGGTGTGTCTGATGCCACCGGAGTTGCAGATGGGGGTCTGATTTTCTATCCCTGCCACCTGTCACTGGACGGGGGAGTTTGGGAGAGAGAATTTTGGACCCTAGAACTTGTTTGAAATGCGAATTCTTGGACTCCACTCCAGACCTACTGCCTTGGAGGTGTAGGGCCCTGCATTCTCACATTTTAGCCAGCCCGCAAGGTGACTCTGATGCCCACTTAAGTTTGAGAGCTACTGTTTTAGTTGGTGGAGAAGCCATGGAAGAATGTTTGCCTTGCAGTCAGCAAAAGGGCCACTGCAGTTTCAGGGATGGGAGCACAGCTGGCCTGGAGGGACCACTTGTGGACGAGGTAATCGCCCAGGTGTTACCCCGATATCAGGGTACCAACCTGCCCTTAGGAATATTAACTCAAAGAAGCAGGATGGCAAGGGATCTGTGGTGCCTCTGAGGAGCAGTGGGGAGGGCTCCGGGGATGGTGGAATGGCTCATGTAGATGTGAAGATGTGGGGAAAGACCGATGGTAAGTAAGTACCATGGGTTCTAGTCCTGCCCCAGCCAGGACCTTGCTGCCCAGTTGCTTGCTTCTTTTTAGACCTCAATTTCTGATTGTGTAAAATGAGGATTTCAGAGGAACAGCCTAACTCTGATTCTTTTTAGCCCAAGCTTCTCATGCAAAAGACCAAGAGAGCAGAAGACAAGGATTCCCACTAGCTGAGCGTGTCTTTGGGTCCCCCACCTTGCATCCAGGCCCCTTCCTGTCCATGTTACCCTCATTTGGTCTACCCCACTGGCACAAGAGTTCTTCTGGCAGCGTGCCTCCTGAGGACATGAGTTGGGGACTGCCTGTGACTTGAATTCCAGAGGACGACCTGGAGTGAGCCGGGGGGCCTTGGAGGACTTCAGAGCTGAGTTGACATTCCTAAACTGTGGGGTGGACAGGGGGAATGCTGGATGAGCAGACTAACCTGCTGGGCCTCACTTTTTCCATCTGAGTAAAGGGCTGAGGATCCCAGACTCAGCAGGGCGTGTGGTGATGAAATGAGGCGAGGCCTTGAGTGACCAGTTCTCTCCCACCCCTCCTGCCACTCCTGACAGGATCATCCCAAAGACCCCTCACTCATGCCGCCTCTGCATCTTCAGAGGCCGCTGCTCAGGACACATGAGGTCGCCATCCTGCAACCTTCCATAATCTGAGATGGCTTTCGTTGGAATTCAGGGCGCCCAGGAGGCCAGAGTGAGGTTTGAGTGGGCCAGATTGCTGCGTGCTGTTGGCTGGTCTGGGAGGGGCCGGTGATGGGCCTACGTGAGGACAAGTTGGGTGGCAGCATGGGATGATGTCATGGTCCATTTTACCTGGACACTGCAGATTTTTTCAAGTTTCTTTTGTTTTTCTTGTCTTTGGTTTGTTACTCAGGCACATTTGTATTACACTTATCAGTTGAGCATTCATATGTTCAAAAGAGTTATTACTTGTCTGTGTCTCCAGTGTGGTGTCTTTTGTCTCGGTTTTGACTTTGTCCGTTTGATCCTAGGAAGTAGGTATAATTCTTTCCCCTGGTTTACAGATGAGGCCACAGGCTTCGTGTGAGGGAAGGCGGTATTCCCAAGGGTGCACAGGCAAAGAAACCAAGATTTGAACTAGTTTGTCTGATTCCAGAGCGGACACTTCCATTTTTCCAGGCAAAGATCAACCTTTTCATTTCTTTGGAGTTATGTGATCATGTGATAGCATAGGGAGACAGACCATTTCTGTCCTGCCGGTCACTATATACCCTTGCAGCTGTCTTAGCCAACTTAGTAGAAAAGCAGGAGGCCGTCCTCAGTTGCCTGGACCACTTTGCAAGATGGTCCAGTTCATCATTATTGACTGGTGGGGGCTGATTTTTAATGCTGTCAAAGAATAAACAGATACAGGGGTTTACCATTTATAACTTAAGAAATTTATACCTGGGAGGGGAGGAAGCCCAAAACAAAACCACCAACTAGATAATTAAGGAGCTGTCAGATTAAATAGAGCGTCAACCTGGTTCGCCGTGTCCAGCCGCGTGTGTGCTGGCTGGTGTGTTTAAAAATAAACCACCAATAACTACAGTAATGAGTGAACCCCAGACTGTAACTGATGTGCTTCCAAAAGCCAGAGGTGGTGCGATGCATTTATATACTAGTGGCATAGCCAAGGTGGGAGGTTCTTAGTGAAAGGCTGTCTGGGGATACATTTTAATGTGATTCCAGTAGGAAGTGGAGATAGCCCTCTCGTTTTTGTTTATCTAATTCGGGGGAGGCAGGGGGAGCTGGAAATTTTTAAAAAACCTGCTCCATCCATTTCTTTAATGATCATCTGAACAGCTAAACCTTCTGGGACTATTACGTATAATTGTTCTCTAAGCTGCATCCATTTTCCCTGCTCTGCAGATATATCTGTTTCCTCTCCTCCTCTTTAAATAAAACTGATTAATTATAAGAAATTGATATGAAATGAAGCTCCGAGCTTCTTAGCAGTTCTCAGCCCCCAAGTGATGCGACGTTGCTCTCAAGATGGAGAGGGGAGATTTGGAGGACAAACAAAAACAAATTAGCCGTGGGGATAGCAGCTTAGATGGCTGTAAATGCGTAATTGTCATTGTCAGCCTCACCAAATACACCTCTGTGAGTACAGCTGCCACGTGAGGCAGATTCCTGAAGGCACTGGAGTCTGGGCCATAGGAACATGATTTAAACTTGACTGTGGTCGAGGCTGCTGAGGGATGTTGGGGGCCAAGGTTACTGGCTCTTCTTCCCCCTGTTAATGCCTCTACTACCTTTTTTTGTTGTTGTTGTTTGTTTTGTTTTTAAAGACTAGTATGTTACTAGCTTTTGTCGCTGGCCTCAGTAGGTTGCATGATACCCATATATGTGTACACACACACACACACACACACACACACACACACACACACACACATATTCTCCCTCTCTCCATCCTTCTCTCCCTTCATTCTTCTCTCCCTCCATCCCTCTTTCCATCCCTCTGTCCCTCTCACCATCCCTCCATCCCTCTCTCTGCCCCTCCATTCTTCCACTCCCCTCTCCATCCCTCCATCCCTCTCTCTGCCCCTCCATTCTTCCACTCCCCCCCTCCATCCCTCTCTCTGCCCCTCCATTCTTCCACTCCCCCCTCCATCCTTCTCTCTGCCCCTCCATTCTTCTACTCCCCTCTCCATCCCTCCATGCCTCCATCCCTCTCTCTGCCCCTCCATTCTTCCACTCCCCTCTCCATCCCTCTTTCCATCCCTCCATCCCTCTCTCTGCCCCTCCATTCTTCCACTCCCCTCTCCATCCCTCCATCCCTCTCTCTGCCCCTCCATTCTTCCACTCCCCTCTCCATCCCTCCATCCCTCTCTCTGCCCCTCCATTCTTCCACTCCCCCCTCCATCCCTCTCTCTGCCCCTCCATTCTTCCACTCCCCCCTCCATCCTTCTCTCTGCCCCTCCATTCTTCCACTCCCCTCTCCATCCCTCCATGCCTCCATCCCTCTCTCTGCCCCTCCATTCTTCCACTCCCCTCTCCATCCCTCTTTCCATCCCTCCATCCCTCTCTCTGCCCCTCCGTTCTTCCACTCCCCTCTCCATCCCTCCATCCCTCTCTCTGCCCCTCCATTCTTCCACTCCCCTCTCCATCCCTCCATCCCTCCATCCCTCTCTCTGCCCCTCCATTCTTCCACTCCCCTCTCCATCCCTCTTTCCATCCCTCCATCCCTCTCTTTCTCAACTGCTGTGACTCTACGCAGCCTTGGTTTCCTCCAGTTCTCCACCTGTTCATTGCTATGCCTTGGCCATCTTTGGAGCCAAGTTGAGATTTCCTGATATTTTTCCATCCATGATGGAGTAGAGGGTGTGGCTCACCTAGTTGCCCAGCGGACGGTCATTCTGCAATGTCTCATAGCCAGTGGGTCCCTGGCCTCCGTGAACACTTCCCTTGAGGGCCTCAGGTCCCATGGACCATCTGGTCCTGCCTCTGCCTCGAGACTGCTTGGATGCTCGGGGAAGGACCATTTCTCCAGCTGAGGCTGACATCCTTACTGGTCCAAGGCTGTTCATGTCCAGTGTTAGGCCTGGCATCCAGGTTCCTAGCTTCCCTATGAAGGTAGCATCCTCCACCTTGTTCTTCACCCCACAAGCTGTTGAATGGGGTACAGGAGTGATTAAAGCTCTCTAGAGGCGAACTACCTGGGGTTGAATCTTGGCATTAGCTTCTACTGGTTGGATGATTGGGACAAGTTACTCTGCTTCCCTGGACCTCAATTTCCTCGTCTGTAAAATGGCACACCACTAAATATGCAGCAAACATGAGCTCTTGTCTTTATTTTGTGAAACCTGGAAGAGGCAGCCTTTGTTTAAACCCCACATTTCTGCTCGCGTTCCCCTGCTCTGTGCTCTTTTCTCTCTGTCTGCTCTCAGGAGTGTTTCTGCTCATATCATTTGGCTGGAGGTGGCACAAATTTCTTTCTGAACAGCACCGTATGAATTAGTCTACTGTGGGTGACTTACCTCCCTTCTCTACAGTAAGGTGATCAATGCCATTCCTGGTTTCCAGAGCATTCTTCAGACTTTTATTCCATTTGGTGTTTTAGGACACATTTAAATGCAAGTATGAAGAATTGGGATTGAGGCTGGGTAGTAGCAGAGTATTGTAATACAGAGGTTAGAACCCTTGAAAGAGATCAATCCAGTCTGCTCTTGGGGTCTCCGTTTCTTACTCTCTCGCTGCAGCTACAATTTGTCCTTCCGTCCCTCTGTCCTTCCATCCCTCCGTCCCTCAGCTCCGGCAGTTGACACACTTGGTAGCCCCGAGGCCACACTTTGCCCTTGCACCTTAGCACAGACTCATTTCTCTCTTCTGTCTTGTTTCCACGTGTTCACCTTGCAAAACTGCCACCCCTCTGAGGAATTAAGTTGGAGTCAGGTGTTTCTCATCCCGTCACCTCTCCTACAATGCCTGGCATGCTCATGCCTTCTCTGCCTAGCAGGGTGCCTCATACACGGTACGGGCTTAGTAAATGATGAATGAATGACGTCCTAAAACAAGGGTTTGGAACAGTTTGTTATCAGTGCTCTTTTCCAGTTCTGTGATTTGTTGCTTTGGAAATGTCTAAAAACTATAACTGGTCTTTTGAGAAGAAAATCACACAATATTTATATTCTACTCTCATACCCCACTGTTGGGGCAATGACCTGTTGAAATGTGTCCCTGGTTTTCAAGAGCTTTGCTCTCTTCCCTGAACCTCTCTACTAGGTTTTCACCCCACACCACGCTTCCTTTATTGTAATTTATTGTGTATGTTTTTATTTGGTGTTTGGATTGTGGTCTCCCTTTCCTGTGGCCTATGCCTAAGCCTGGCTTTTCCACCAAACAACAGCAGTGCCTCACACATAACACACACTCAACAGATAAATAAATGTCCCCTCCCAATTCCAAAAAAAAAAAAAGAACTTTGCTTTCTCTTTCTGTAGCGTATGAGACCTCCTCAGTGCCCTTGAATCATCATGCCCGCCGTTGGGGCCACCTTCCTTGATTCATTCTACTCCGATCAAAGCAGTGCAGTTGGAATGCTGTTAATTCCTCAGAAACCACTTGCATCGTTTTGTTCCTCTGCTCACGAGAATTGAATGGGTTTCTGGTGCCCATTGTGTCTGGTCTTAAACGCCTGAGTTGAAAGGACCATTCATGGTCCCCCAGGAACCCCCTGCACTCTGTAGTTGTCAGTGCCACCTTCCTTCTCCAGGCAGCCCCACCTCCGTTTTGTCCCTTTTCCCATGACACGTAGTATGGCTTCTGCGTCTTTAGTTTAAACCATTGTTCTTCCTAACTTGCTGAGTACCCTGGTCAAACCATGTCCATGGTCATCCATTAGACCCAGATCTAGCTATTTCCTAGGGTCAAGGTCAGGATTTCCAGTTTTGGTTTCCCGTGTAATTCTTTGATTCACTGACTCCTTAAAAACTAAACGCGTTTTAATATAATTTGCATTATATTATTCTGCATTCTCGAATATTTTTTACCTCCTTGAATTACTTGTAAATGCCTTGCTTTCATGAGCTATCGTCTTCGGCTTCTTTGGAAACCGCCCATGGTAACTCTTTGCTTATAGAGTTACTCAGACAGACATTTGTTGAACGACGATTGCATTTTCCAAATAGGAACGCAGACCCCAGGGACAGTGGAGTTAGATAATGACTGTGAAATTTTCCTCCTTTTTTCCACCTAGTAAGAGTCTGGCAAGAGAAGAAGGAACATCACATTAGTGTTGTGATTAATTCTAAGGGGAAAGTTTAATTGGTCCCAGGGCTCTCTGTCATGCTGTACCTGGGCAAGGGACGTTATCCTCAAGGACATTTCCGTTTCCGTTGGTGATACTGCCCTGACCTGCTGGCTGGGTCGAGGAAGATACACTGTATGAAGGAAAGGTGCTGATTTGGGTCTGATACAATCCTCAGCCTTCAAGCAGCAATCCCAGTGTCACCTCCTGCAGCAGAATCATGGAATTTAAAACGGGGAGGGGTCTTTTGAGGTTGCCTTGACTACTCCAGCCATGCATACGTACATTCACGTATCCAACAGATATTTATCAGCTGACGACTCCATGCAAGGTTTTCCACGAGGCACCATTAAGAGGCTGTTAGGAAGCGTGAAATCCAATTTGGAGAACAGGCATCCATCAAATGGGGGGTCCTGAGGGTTGTCCTGATTCTACCATTGAATGGCCTGCAGTGAAGGTTTTTGAAAATTGGTGCATTGCAGTGGAGAATGTGTAGGGCTACCCAATCATGGTGTCTGGACAACCCTGAATAGAGGAGAATGAGTTATGATGATAGACAGTTACTGGCTCAACAAAGAGCAGTTTTAATCTGAGTAGTCTTGGTGTGTTCAATGCAATTAACTACTGAGGGTAAAATTATCTAGACCCTGGGTGCAAGTCCCAGTGTCACGCTTTTTAGATCTGTGACTCTCTGGTAAGCTATTTAAGCAACCTGAGCACTGGTCAGAGGCAGCTCTTTCGGAGCAAAAGGATCATGTTTTTAGGAAATATGGGTTTGAATCCTAGGTCTGCCACAACTGAGTGGTATGTCTTTTGAGAAGTCATTTACTTCCTGTGTCATTTACTTCCTGTGTCTCGTGTCCCTCAGTGGTATAAAGATGGTAATGATTTGGATGGGTTGACTTGTCCCCCTCAACATTCTTATGTTGAAATCCTAACCCTCAGTATCTCAGAATGTGACTATGTTTGGAGATGGGACCTTGAAAGAGGTAATTAAGGTAAAATAAGGTCACGTCCAGTATGACTGTTGTCCAGTATGGACAGTATGACTGTCCTGATCCAGTATGACCGTTGTCTTTATAAGAAGGGGAGATTGGGACACAGACAGAGGAAGAAAGGAATATGTGAAGATACAGGGAGACGATGGCTGTCTGCAAGCCAAGGAGAGAGGCCTCAGGAGAAACCAACCCTGCCAACACCTTGTTCTGGGACTTCCAGCCTCCAGAACTGTGAGAAAGTAAATCTCCCTCGCTTAGGACACTCTGTGGTCCTTGCTTATGGCAGCCCTAGAAACCTAGTCCAACGTGACAGTCACCTGAAGAGGTACAGTGACTCAGAAGACGTGTTGTCATATGATGTCTAGGTTAAGGTGTGTGGCACAGGGCAGGCATCCTGGCAAAGCCACGTAAAACAGGTCCAGGCTGGCATGTCCATCCAGGTGTCCCACTGCCACCTTCTGTGGCACCCTTTCTGGTGGATAGACTCAGGGTCTGCTGTACCATCATGTTCACTAGATTCCTTTATAAATGCCAGCTCCTCTGAGTGTCAGCAGCTTCTCTTCAGTCTGTGGAGGCTGGTCACATGGCAGTGCTAGGCTCTACTGAAAGCACCTTTTCTCCTCCAGGCCATGTGGTGGTTGAGTCCTGAGCTATCCATCCTGGAAAATGGTCAAAGACCTTTTTCCTAAGGGTCCTACAAGGTGATATCTGGGGCCGCATCGTTCTCAGCCCTTCAGACTTCGTCAGCCTGCCCGAGTGTCTCTGCCTCTGAGAAACCTTGGCTTGCTCCAGCTGGCACATGTGCCCAAATGTCCATTTGATGGGTCTCTGCTTGGAGATTCTGCAGACGTTTTCAGAGCCGAGGACACATTGGTTCCCTCATTTTTATCTCTCTGGCTTTCTCAGATGTGCTCGCTGTTGTTGATTTTCATGGGGGGTACTTGCCCAAGGCCTGCACAGTACTACTAAAATCACAACAGTGACATCAGCCACTTGGGTGTGTGGGTAGCCAGTGGGAGTCAGCTCCATCTGGAAACTAAAAAGAGAAACACAATCCTCTTCTTCTTTTCCTTCCCCCGGACTTTTCTGTATCTTTGCAGGTAGATGGGGCCAAGTAGGGAATTTACAAATTGACACTTTTTTTTTCCCCAAGCAGCTTGATGTTTTAAAAAAAGTTCCTTTGATTCCAGAGAACTGGGAGCAGGGAGTAAGCTTGGCCGGGAAGCCAGAGCGATGGGAGAGAGCTGGTGGTGGAGGGTTGCTGTTGCATATGTGCCTGGAGTCCTGTGTGCTTGGAAAACCTCGGCTGTACACTGCAGATGTAGCTGTAAACCCCAGCAAGAGGAACCTGATAACCATTTCCAGCTGTTAACACCTGGAGACTTCCAAAGTTATTATGAAAAGAGCATCTCTGGCAAGCCAAACTTTATGAATTTTGTTATTTTAGGTCAAATACTGTTCCTACTCATCTGGGCATTCCGTGTATTTTATTGATGGACACGCAGTAAAACCATCAGGCTGCTGGTGCCAGAGGGCATGGGAGGTGTCGCTTTAGCAATTGGCAGGAGGACGACAAAGATAAAGGCACATCCCACTCCTATCAGGGTGGTAAGGGAGGGGAGTGGCTTTTCCCCTTCTTCCCGTTTCTTTATTAGTCATAACATTATTCAGCTGGAACTGGTCTCTGTGTGCCAACTCTGGATCTCCTGGAGATGATTGAATCCTTACTTGATGATGGAGGTAATGATTTCTTTTTCAGTCTGCCTTCAACCTGCAGTGTTACCAGGATGTGAACTGGTGTAGGATTATGAAGACTCTGTGGTGGTAGCTGCCTTAGGGCAGACAAAGGCCAATGCATGGGTTTATACCTGTGCATTTTGAAAACAAGAACTTCTAATGGTAGGTTAGTTGTGCAAATGATCTAGGACCCAGGCATCTTGTCTTGATTTGCTGAATTCTTTCTTTAAAGCTATTCAGTCATTCTTTGCTAAGAATCTCCCCCACTCCCTCCACAGGGGAGTCCAAAATTACATCACGTTGTTTATTAATTGTATTAGTGTTTATGAGGCCAAGACTTACTTGCTCCAGGTCACGCAGTGGGTTGCTGGCAGAGCTGGGACTTGAACCTGTGACTTCCTTCCCAGCCTGATGCTGTTCCCCTTATACAGTGCTACTTTTGCCACTTTCTAGGAGTCCTCATCTTTCTACTCCTGCCTCTGCACTGCAGTGGGTGCCCCGAGAGGGAGCCTTCCTGGGCTCTGACGAGAGGGTCCGTCTTAGCCATTGGAGGCCTGTGTCGGGATGTGGGCTGGTCCTTGTGATTCTCCTTTGCTATAATGGGAAGCAGCCCTCAGAAGAGAAAGACTTGCATTTGTATGCAGCCAGTCGGATGGCGTTGAAATAAATGCAGCACAGATCAAACTACACACAGCCAGCACGTCGCGGGGAAGAGGAACCGAAATGGAATGCTGATTTTTCTCACCACCTTCTTTAGAAACTTTCTTCCTCGCCACCCACCGGATGATGCTGGCTGTTGGGGCAGTCTAGCATTGAGATGAAACGCTTAGGTTTGGGAGACAGCCCTGTGTTCAAATCCATTTATCGATGGATGTATTTCCTATTTATAGTCTGTGGGACCCTTAAGGGAAGTCACTTTTCTGAGCTTCAATCCTTTCATCTATAAACTGGGCCTCTTAACGTCTCGCTTATAGATTTTAAGAGAGTTAAAATAATAGATGAACATAAGGTGCTTTGCACGATGCCTCGAACATATTAGCATTCAGGAACGGGTCGGTGCTGTTCTCATCCGCGGCAGCAGCATTGTTTCGACTGCCTCATTGACTTGGATGGATGTGGGAGTGTACGTAATAACGTACCCAGTCTAGAACCTGGCCTCTGGTTATCGTTAATAAATGAAAGCTGTTGTAGTCGTGTGGGGAAGCTCAAAGATCTGAGTAATTCAGCAGAAACCACAGAACTGGAGGAATCTGGGACTTAGATTCTTCTCCCAGCCCCGTCTCAAAAGAACTGGACTGCCCTGGGCCAGTTGTTTTGTTTTATGACCTCACATTCTGCATCAGTTGCATGGGGGTAACGGAGCTCTGTGGGATACTGAAAAGAGAACAGAGGTGAGGTGCCTAGCTCGGTGCTGGAATAAGGCCAGGGCTCCATCAACGGCCGTCGAATCTGAATTGCTGGTCCCATCAGCATCGCTCTTTCTGGAGAGTAAACTGTTGGTTCATCCCAAGAACTGTAAATCGTGCTTAGCCTTTAACTCAGTGATTCTATTTTTAGGAATGTACTGTTCTCACGTACAGATTCTAAAGGAGAAGGTGGAGCTGGGTAGAGTGGAGCCTGTCAGAGGGCTTCACAGCAGCGCTGTTTACAGCAGCTCAAATTGAAGACTCCACACGTACCCAGCGTTGTCAGGCATCTTGGGTGTTTTAATACCACAGAGCCCTCTGGGGCTGTGGGGAATGTCAGGTGCCTGGGAAGCGGACGTGGCTTTCAGTCTGGGGGGTGTCCCATTTGGGAGGGAGTTGAGCGGTGGTGGGAAGGCAGTGACCCTCTATTTTAACTGAGGTCCAGGGAGGGCTGGCGGTGTTTGAAATCATTCCATTGAGCACCATTCCCTGTGGGTCCCCTGCTTTGGCCACAGCCAAGGCACTGCCTTGGAACCTCTGCAGGGCCTGTCCCGTGGCCTCAGGGGTCAGGAGGCAGTGCCAGAGCAAATCCAGCTTGTTCAGATACGGGGCTGCGTAGGTGCCACCTAGGTGATTCCTTTGGCAACAAGTGACATTCGGCAAAGGGCACGGCTGACAGAGGCCTTGAAGAGGCGGGTGTTGCAGGGAGAATGTGATGCACAGAGAGGGTAGGAGGGCAGGGAGCCTGGGAGTGGCTGCAATTGTATGTGTAAAGGCCGTTCTGTGTGCAGACCCTGGGCAGAGGCTTGTGGGTGCAGGACAGAGGGATGGTCTCCTCTCCCTGGGTTCTCTGATGGGCCTTGTGCTTGGGGAATGGGGCTTGGTCACACGAGACTCGGGGATCCCCCAGTGGCACCGAGAGTGTGCCCAGAAGGGTGACGATCATACATCCTCAGAGAACCAGCGAGGCACAGTGTTCACGAAGCTTTTGGCCCCGAGTGAGCACTCAGTGTGTCAGTTGCCTTCCCACCTCCTAGAGGTGGGGGTCGGGGGGTGGTATTTCAGCACGTGGCCTTTTTAGACATATTACAGTAATCATCTGGTCAGAATTTCGGGGAAAGCTCCCAACTTCCGGTGCCGTCCGGCTGTCCACTGATGCGTCCTCATCCCTGATTGCAGCTCTACAAATATAGGTATGCGTCTTTGGAAACATTTGAATGGAATTGGGGGCGGGGGGGCTGCAAATCGTTACATCTACCAGCTGGTTATTCCTTCTTTTCATAAAGTCATTACAGCCTATGATAAAAGAAATGAGAGTCAATAAAATGGGGAATTAGGCATGTGGTAATTGCTAAGATTTAAGACCTAAAAGTTTGGCAATTCAGTGCTTTAGCGATCTTATTCTATCATCCGTCCGCTTGATGTCCTTTAGCCGGCAGCTCCATATTGAGGATAATTCAGCCTGGTACACAGATCCTTTTGTGATTTGGCCCGTGGCTTTGCCTCCTCAGCTGGTTTCCTCTTTCTGACATTTTTCTTTAACATTCCTGAAGGTGTACCTCACACAGTGTATGTGTATAAATTTCCTGTGGCTGCTATAACAGATTACCACAAATTTAGCCCCTTAAATTAATACAGATTTATTCTTGTATACTTCTAGAGGTCAGAAGCCCAGCATCAGTCTCTCTGGGCTAATGTCAAGGTGTTGGCAGGGCTGCATTCCTCGGCTTGTGGCCCCTCCCTCCATCTATGAAGCACATGTCTCCAATCTCTGCTTCTGTTTTCACAATGACTTCTTCTCCGGTGCCAGCTCTTCCTGCATCTCTCTTGTAAGGATTTTGTGATTGTGTCAGGTCTGGTCAGATAATCCCGGATGATCTCCCCATGTCACGATCTTTAATCGTACCTACAAAAAAGACCTATAAAAAGACCTAAAAAAGACCTATAAGTCTTTTTTGCCTTATAATGTAACATTCGCAAATTCCAAGAATGAGCACTTGGGCATCTTTGGGAACTATTATTCAGCCTACCCTCATGTGTCTTTGTATCTTGTGTTCTTGCTGCCTCCGATGCCTTTTCCTGCCTTGTTTGCCAGGCTAACTCCTATTCAGAACCCAGCCTCAGGGTCTTCTCTGTAAGAATTCCTTGGACCTCCTTCCTTTCCAGTCCCATTGATCTGGTAATGTTCCTCTCCTCCTTGCCTACCTAACATCTTGCACCTGTACCCTTAGTAGCATTATCACACACCATATAGTTGTCAGTTTGTCTCTCTGTCCCAGTCGTCCTTGCAGACAGGGACTGCATTGTAACCACCTTTTATTCCTACCACATAGACCCATGGCTGCACTCCGTAGGCACTGGTTGATGGGTGTTCAGGGGACCAGGGCAGGAGCACACCTCCTACCTTGAAGACATTGCCAAGGAGAAGCCCTTTGTCCTGATTTCCATGCAGCCTTGTGGGCCTGGAATTGCATTTCCTCCTGGGACCTGAGTCCTTTGGGCTTCAGCATGTCCAGGTCCCATGTTTTCCTGTCCCTTCTGCTGTCTAATTCCCTTTGTTGGACTGCAGGAGATCAGCCTAACGAAGTGAGAGCAAAGAGACAATTTCCAATTCACACGTATATTGCTTTGCTTTTCTGTTTCTTGGCGAGGCTCTGAGGACAGGGGTGGCTGCAGAAAATGTTCTTTCATCTAAATGATGTCCCTGTGGGGAGCTGGATTTGGACTTTTTGCTGGGCTGTGGAGAAGAGTGGGTATGGTAGACTCATGAGCCCAGGAACAATGAAGACACAGAAGTCAATGCAGAAACTGCAAGTTCGATTCAGTCAACATTTATTGAGAACATACCGTGTGTCTGCTCCCATGCTAGGGCTTGGCGTCCAGAATCAATGTCTAGCATTTATTAAGTAGTTATTACGTGCCAAACATTAGTCCTAGTTCTTTCATTCTATCACATCCTTGACCTGATAGAACTGCCCTGGGAAATATAGGCCCCATGATTATCTGAGTTTTACAGATGAAGAAACTGAGGCAGAGACAAGTTGCCTTAAATGTTTTCGGTCGTGCTCCAGTAAGTGGCATGGGCTCCAGAGCCCACTGCTGTACCGCCTTGCTGATGGAGAAGACTCAGTCTCTCCCCCCAAAGTACTCATGGTCTGGAGGTGGCATCTGACCTGATAGCACACTGAAGGGCGAGTGGATCCACGGGTGGCCAGAGGCTTCAGAGGACATCCCAGGCAGAAGCAGTTAAATAAAACAAAAGCAGGGAAGTGTGAAGGTGATTGTTTTGTCCAGGGAAGAGTGAGTAGCAATTCAGGATGGTATCGGTGGCTTTCAGAGTTGTAGGAAAGATTGACAAAGAACGAGAGACCTGGAGGGACGGGAGGGTGTAGCCAGAGAACGCATTTCCCAATCTGTGGTCTGGAGGTGAGCAGCTGTAGGTGAAGATGACGATGACAGTAATGTCTCTCAAACTGTGATTTTGTTAAAACGCAGACTCTGATTCATAAGCCTGGGGTGAGCTGGTGAGTCTTCCTTTGTGATGAGCTCCCGGGTGATGCTGATGTAGTCGGTACCTGGGTCATACTTTGAGCAGCGAGGTGTAGGGGGGATGAAGGTGCTACAGGGAGTGTGGGCGAAGGTGCTTGGAAATGATGCCCTTATTTTGCCGTCAGGCTAGAGGGTTGGGCGGGTCTGTGATAATGTTCTCAAGAAGAATGGCAGTAGGTGGAGAGGAAGATGGGGAGGGGGGGCAGAGCTATTCCGCAAGAGGAGGAAGAACCTGGAGTTTTGCAGGTTCATAGGAGGCCGTTGGAAAGAGAGTGGTGCACCAGTGACAGTTAGGCTCGATGACATGACGGCAGGTTCCCTGTAACAGTGGTTTCACCAGAGGGAAGCTTAGTTTTCTCTCACATCCGAGAAGTCAGGGTGTTGGCAGGGTAGCGTGGTGCGGTAGTTTCACGGTATCGCTAGATCCCAGGATACTATCTTGCAATTCTCCCATCCGCAGCTGTGAGCCAGAGCACCTCAGTGTCCATCGTGGCTCTTGGGTGTCAGCATCCTTGTAGGCCAGCAGCCAAGAAGAAGCAGGGAGAAGGCCAGGACGGGCGCACATCTCAGAGGGCAAACTGCCTCTGGGTGGCCTTCCTGAAGTCCCACAGCCATGCTTAGCTGCCCTAGAGGCTGTCGGGTATACAGTCTTTTCTCTGGCTGCTTTACTCCCCTGAATGGAAGCCGGGTTCTCTTCCTAAGCAGACAAGGGAGAGTGGCTCTGGGCTGGCAACTTGGCCGGCCTTGCCGCAAGTGGAATCCATGGTGAGCATGTAAAGGTGGGGTGGGGGGGAGTGGATGTCAAATTAATCAGATTTCAGAGCACACCTGAGTGATGGCCCCCTGTGCCCATGGGGCTCTGAATGTTCTCTCGCCCTCTGCTTGTCCTAGTTCCTTAGTGCATCTCTCTCCTCTACCATAGAAAACCTATCCAAAACCTTCTTACCCTACATTGCCACCTCCTCTGAGAAGTCCACCCGGACTCTTGAATCAGAATCTGTCCTCCATCCCCTGAATGGAGAGTGGTCTTGGCACCTCCATCGGCCTTCATTTCATTCCATTTTATATTTTATTTAGTCATTTGCACACGTACCTCTTCAGATTTCGAGGCAGCATCTGTCCCCCAACACGGTGCCTGGCATAGGATGAATTCCCAGGACTTTTTTTTTTTTTTTTTTTTTTTTTTGCGGTACACGGGCCTCTCACTGTTGTGGCCTCTCCCGTTGCGGAGCACAGGCTCCGGACGCGCAGGCTCAGCGGCCATGGCTCACGGACCCAGCCGCTCCGCGGCATGTGGGATCCTCCCGGACCGAGGCACGAACCCGTGTCCCCTGCAGCGGCAGGCGGACTCTCAACCACTGCGCCACCAGGGAAGCCCTCCCAGGACATTTTAGTTAAACTTCAGCGAGTAGTTACACTTGAGTGATCAAGCTGCTGGCGTATGGTGCTGGGTGATTTTCCTGAAATAGGGCTTCTCAAACTCTAGACTCCATCAGAATCAACTGGAGGGCTGGTTCTAACAACTCCCCCTTCCCCCAATTTCTGATTTAGGAGACTTGGGGGTCTAAGGCTGTGCATTTCTAAGAAGTTTCCAGATGATACTGATACTGCTGGCCCCAGGACAACCCTTCAAGAGATCATTGTCCTTGAGAAACACCCAGATTTGTTTCTTCCCCCCGCCCCGGAAAACGTGTGATGTAAATTAGGCCTGAAAATAGACATGGGAATTCAATACAGGAATATTAAGTCAATGGATGAACTAGTAGAGAAATATCTGAGGTCAAGAGTGCATTAGAGTTTTGTTTCAATTTTTTTCTCAAACAAATCTCCTATATCACCTAATCTTAGATGCTGCCAATTGTAAGACACACCATTATTTTATATAAAGCCAAGAAATTTAAAAAGGCTTTTAATTAAGCTGTGACACAATGCTTTCTCATCCTTTTGAATCTTTTATACTTATTTTTTTTAATTTTTTTAACATCTTTATTGGAGTATAATTGCTTTACAATGGAGTGTCAGTTTCTGCTTTATAACAAAGTGAATCAGCTATACATATATTCCCATACTTATTGAAAGAGCCCTTTTAGACCTAGTTAGGTGGGTTTTATCGTATTTTACTGCTATGCCTACATGTGAAGGAAAATATGGGCAAGCATGTTGGTTCAGGTATTTTTTTTTTAATTAATTAATTTATTTATTTTTGGCTGCATTGCTGCCCACAGGCTTTCTCTAGTTGCGGCGAGCAGGCGCTACTCTTCATTGCGGTGCGCGGGCTTCTCATTGCGGTGGCTTCTCTTGTTGCGGAGCACAGGCTCTGGGCACGTGGGCTTCAGTAGTTGTGGCGTGTGGGCTCAGTAGTTGTGGCTCGCAGGCTCTAGAGCGCAGGCTCAGTAGTTGTGGCACAGGGGCTTAGTTGCTCCGCGGCATGCGGGATCTTCCCTGACCAGGGCTCGAACCCTTGTCCCCGCATTGGCAGGTGGATTCTTAACCACTGCACCACCAGGCAAGTCCCAGTTCAGGTATTCTTAAAGCTTCTTCGCATTGAGCCTCACTCTTTGGAATCCCTTCTCTACAGTGTCATTGCCTCTGTGTTTTCTCTATTGTACTGTCCTCCATGTCGTTATGAGCATCAGATCGCTTGTAAGAATCCTGAGAAAGCATTTGTACCCACTTTGCAGCGCTGTGGAGCTAGCTTACTCCTGGCTCCTCTTTTGGGAATGTTGTGGACACACTGGACCCTCCACCTGCCCCTTCCCACAACCATGTGGGGCATAGGGGTTAAAAAGTGACCCCCCCCGCCCCCGCCACTGTCTCCAGGATTTTCATGGAAGCCACTGACACCTGTTGTGAATGTGCTAGCGGTGCAGCTGTGTTACCACTGCTGTATGCTCTCTAGTTATTGCTGGAGGCTACTTGATTTCAGAGATGTTAGAATGTGAAAAACAGTTTGTCCTAGAATTAGTACATTTTTTAAAATATCCACCACGTGCTGGGCACATGCTTCACTGTCATGGCTTTTTGTATAATCCATCTCAGTTAACATTTACGACGGTTGTCAGAGGTCAGCGTTGTGACCTCAGGTTTAGAGATGAGGGCCTTGGATCCCCAGTAAACATGCAGACAGGCGGCATGCATTCACTCTTCAGATTTATTGAGCTCCTACTATGTGCCAGTCACCATTCCATATACTGGGAATACTGAAGTGGAAAATAGGTACAGTCGGCCATCCGTATCTGCAGGTTTCACATCCATGGATTCAACCAACCATAGATCAAAAATACTCTGGGAAAAAAATTCCAGAAAATTTCAAAAAGCAACACTTGAATTTGCCGCACGCCAACAGTTGTTTACCCAGCATTTACATTGTCTTAGGTAAAATAAGTAATCTAGAAGTGATGTAAAATACACAGGAGGGTGTGTATAGGTTAAATACTATGCCGTCTTATATAAGCGACTTGACATTTTGGTATTCACGGGCGGGTCCTGGAACCAGTCCCCCACAGATATCAAGGGGTGGCTGGTTATAAGATTGAATCATATCTGTGCTATAAGAAAAAAATTCAAGATATACCAGGTATTATGGAAGGCTGTTTGAGTAAACACTAGAGTGAAGTGAGGGTGCTCGCCATACAGATAACAAAAGGATGCAGGTTCCAGCCAGAGGAAATTGCAGATGCAAAGGTCCTGTGGCAGGACTGTGCTTGTCTTATTGGAGGAACAGGTCTACGCAGTTCTTACCTACAACACTATGAGAGCGAGTGCTTGGGAGTTTCTTCCCACACCAGTTTTCTGACTCTCAGGACTCCAACTGGCTGTCCCACGATGTAATGCTTGCACTAACTATCTAGTTAGTTCAGACCCCATGGCTTAAGGGCTTAGTTCCACAAGACTGTCCCCACTTCAGATTCCAGTCACATATCTCAGGTTGGCACCTGCACTTCTGCTCAACTGGGTGTAAATTCAGGGGGTTTCCACAACCCCCCATCTTTGGAACTCAGGGAAGTGCTTTACTTACTGTCCCTGGTTTATTATTAAAGGGTACAAGTCGGGAACGAGGCAGGGATCACATATGCACCCTCTGTAGGCGTGCTTCTCCCAGGACCGTGATGTGTCCATCAACCTGGAAGCTGTCTGGACCCTGTCACTTAGGGGGTTTATGGAGGTTTCATTGTGCAGGCATGATGGATTGAGTCAGTGGTCATTGGTGCTTAACTCAGTCTCCAGCCCCTCTCCCCTCCCTGGGCATTGGGCATGGGGTGGGGCTGAAAGTTGCAACCCTCTAATCCTGCCTTGGTCTTTCTGGTGACCAGACCCCCTCCTAACGCTCTCTAGGGGTCCCCAGTCACCAGTCATCTCATTAGCATACACAAGACACTCATCATGCCAGAATTCCAAGGGTTTTAGGAGCTGTGTGCCAGAAACTGGGCACAAAGACCAAGTATGTTTGTCACAGCAAGGAAGCCAACGGAGCTAGAGCAGCGGAAGCTCAAAAAATGCTTGATCAGTAGCCCAAGCTGGGATGTAGCTGGGCTGTGATTTCCAGATCTTTGGGTTCTAAGTTCAGGGTTTGTCCACATGCAGGTAAGTATGGGAAGCCCCTTTAGATTACATTCTTCTCTGTTTCCTAGAGTGAGTTCAATCTTTTAAGAAAGAAACGTCTTCATTAATTCAACTGCAGTCACAAGGCAGAGCAGAAAAATATTCTCATGGTTGTCACCACTGTGCTGCCTGGGAAGTACCCACAGTATTTGGCTCCTGAGTAGTGGTTAAACCAGCCCACGTAATGATGACAGCAGGTGTGGGAAAGTGGGCAAAGGAAATGACATAGAAATACAAACATTTCATTCCCAGTGCATGTTCTCAAAATAGAACATGGGACTTTCAACTCTTTCTTCTTTGAAGAACGTAGTCAAGAGAGAGACTCTAGTAGCACACTGTAGAAGAAAGAGCAGAGATCAGGGTTTTGATCTCCGCTCTGCCAGTAATTAGTCATGGGACTCCCATCTATTAGAGTTCAGTTACAGACTAGAGAATGCATGAGTTTAAGCAGAAAAGGATTTGTTGCCATTATTAGGTGCCTTGCAGAATTCCAGGAGAAGCTAGAGGCACAGACTGTCAGCTGAGGGGCAGTTCTTGGAACCTCCCAGAACCAGATCGCCAGGGAAACTGTGGTTAAGAAGCCACTGGGATACCTCTCCCCATAAGGACCACCTTGTCTGCTGGGACCTGTGAGGGCAGCATGGGCACCATGTTTTTTGGTACTCATGAAGTTCAGGACTGAACTCGAGGATCTAATCACAGATGCCTCTGGAAAATACCAAGTATCTCTTACTTATACTTGCCAGAAAAGAGTCAAGGCAACAGAAGAGCTGCCCTACCCCCTGATGTTCATTTTTGCGTCTGATCTCACACAGGTGTATCTGCTTGGTGAAAACTAAGTTTCACAGTAGGTGTCCAAGATGTAAAGGCATTTGGAGAATGTCTGATTTGTCTCTCAGTGTATGTAGGGGAAATGTTACAACAATCCTATTGTAAATGGGAGAGGATAAAGGGAAACAAAGGGAGGTAAGGTTTCTGCACTTCACTCAAACTAGTAAGCTGTCCGCCCTAGTAGGCGTTGCTAAGTTATGTAGATATAATGCAATATTCAGAGCAACCACTCCAAAAGCCATACAAAGAGATACACTGAAAAACACCATCAGCAAATCAATGGAATTCTAAAGAAAAAGCTTGAGGACCCCACAGAAAGCCAGGAAAAACTACCATGAGATGCCACCACAAACCCACCAGAAAATGGCTAAAATTAAAAAGACTGACAACATCAAATGTTGACAAGGATGTGGTACAACTGTAACTCTCATACTTCATTGGTGGGAATATAAAAGGGTTCATCTGCTTTGAAAAGAAGTCTGGCAGCTTCTTATAAAACTAAATAGACACCTGTCCTCTGACTCTTCCGTTCCAATTGTAGTTGTTGCCCAAACTGCAAACGACCTAGGTGCTCGTCAATAAGAGAATGGATAAATGTGATATATTAATGTGACGACGTAGCTCATACTGAGCAGTACAAAAACCCAGACAGCTGATACATGCAGCAACGTGGGTGAATCGCACTAATGTTACACTCTGAAAGAAGGCATACCCAAAAGATTATATATTTGATTCCTAATGGACGAAGTTCTGGGGTGGGAAGAACCAATTTATAATGGAAATAAATTTAAAAAGTGCTTACATGTGGGGAGTGTGGGCAGAGGTTGAGTGGGAAGTCAGTTGAGTGAATTACATCATTAGCCCAATATGGTCTGTATCTTAAAGGTGGTTTGTGTTACATAGGTATAGATGTTTGTCAAAACTCACCAATGGTTGGTCTGTGCATTTCGTTGTATGTAACTCTATTAAACCCAAGTTAATGCAGTACATACCAAAGTGGCTAGAGAATAATGGGCTGACAAGTAACTTACTGTTTGGAAATGCATTTAAAAAATGGGTTGATGGATGACTAGAAGGGTAGGTAGGTATGATATAGCAAGTGTGGTAAGATGTTAATAATGGTAGAATGTAGGTGTAGGGATATACATGTTCACTGTAAAATTCTTTTACCATTACTGTATGTTTGAAAACTCTCATAAGAAAATGTTAGGGAAAAATCTTGAAAAAAAAAAAAATCATAGAATGTGTGGTTCCTTCCTCTCCTGCCTCAGGTGGTGGTTGGTTGGTTGTTAAGAAGGTTAGTCCAGCTGTCTGGCACTGTGTTATGGGACACGGTGATTTTTGCTGAACTGAATATAGGGCAGAAAGGACTCGGCACCATCCACAGAAGATGCCCAATGAGGACTTAGCTACTTCTCTTAGTCTCAAATGATAGTCCCAAACTCTGATTTCTTTGATTCCCCATCCTGGCCTTTCCACCCCCGAGTCAGTGCCAGCCATGCAAAGACTACAACTAGCCATTTCAGAGATAAGGTTAAGTGTCAACTTTTATAGTTGGAAGGGACCAAGGGGGACTACCTCATCTTATTTCTCTTTTTGTGCGAATTTACCTAAATCAATCGGGTCATGCAAAAATCTTAGATGATTTTGTTAGGTAACAGTAGTGGCCAAAAAAGTTTGAGGTGAAAAAGGGTTAACTTCCCACTACCTCCTCCCTATATTCATCAGTCAGGAGGCATCAGGTGGTTCAAGCAACCTGAACAATATCTGTATCTCTGCCTTCTGTCATTTCAGATGCTCTGGCCAGCACCTTGCAGACAGGCTCATGAGAGGCAGGCATGGCGATGTTATAGGGACCATTGCTCTCACCCTCGTAGCCGGTATGAGGCAAACGGAGAGCGGTCTTTCCAAAGAAAGGCTAGAAACAAGACTGCTTAGGGATCACCCCTGGGATGGCATCACTAAGGATGGTGATTCCAATCTCTCTAGGTTTTCAGTATGTTTATGAAAAGCAGGAGAGAACCTCTAAAATATTTTAGCCAGCCCACATTTCTTGAAAACCTTCTCTCACCAATGAGCCCTCCTTTCTAATATTCCATATGCCACTTACCAAGCTGCTATGTCACCAAGAAAAACTCATTCCAAAATTTACCACGTCCAGATATTGATAACGTACTACCTACAGCCTACTTCGGGGTTGAGGTTTTCCAAGTAGAGTGCCTCTTGTTTTAATTGTCATAAAGTATACATAGGGAACTCCCTGGTGGTCCAGTAGTTAGGACTCCGTGCTTTCATTGCACGGGGCCCAGATTTGATCCCCGGCTGGGGAACTAAGATCCTGCATGCTGCGTGGCACGGCCCAAAAGAAAAACCAAAAAAAAAAACAAACCGAAGAAAACCCCCAAAACGATAGATATACATACATGACAATATTTACCACTCCAACCATTTTTAAGTGTACCCTGCCATGGCGTTAAGCACATTCACAATGTTGTGTAACCATCACCACGATTCATTTCCAAAACTGGTTCATCACTGCAACTTCTCATTTCCCCTCCACCAGCCCCTGATAACCTCAATTCTACTTTGTTTCCATAAATTTGCCTATTGTAAGTACCTCACATATGTGGAATAGGGCATTATTCGTCCTTTCGGGTCTGGCTTATTTTATTTGGCAAAACATCATTAAGGTTCGTGCACATAGTGACATGTGTCAGAATTTCCCTCCTTTTCAAGGCTGAGCGATGTGTCCTCGTAGGCAGGCATCGCATTTTGTTTATCCCTTCATCTTCGGATGAATATTTGGGTTCTGCCACCTTATGGGGAGCGGGGGACTGTGGATAATGCTGCTGCCCCTTTTTTAAATACCTAAACTTTATACAAAGTACATATCTCGATAGCATATTTCGGGGGATGATGTTTACATAGGGAAAATATTTATGCTGCAAAAATCAATATACTGTTTTAAATAAGATAATGTATTACGGTAAGTATTAAGTCCTAGACCAGATACAACTGGTAGAAAATTGGAACTGTGTGTAGACATTCTGAGAAGCCTCCAAGCACCAGCAAACTGGGGACGTGCGCCTGGGGTGCTGCCGGAGATGAGAACAGCCAGGTGGCGGCCTCACGCTGACAGCCGCGTGGACGGTGTTCTCATCAGGAAGCACCGGGTTTTTTTTTTTTTTTAGCATTTTTACATCCTTGCAAGAGAATTTGTCACTTCGGTACAGGTGTTTTATGTTTATGATGTCTTTATTTCATTTTAGGAAATCGGGAGGGGAGGGAGTTGGCGTCACAACTAATGCATTGTTAAGTTTTAATTACAATCTTAATTTATAATTTTAATTATAACTTTTCCCAGTGAAAATTGTGGGAAATTGCTTCCCTGTTAGCTTTGTGGCACACGACGTTTTATTTTCAGGAATGAATTATTGGAATAACAAGGGAGATGCTTGCCTTTAAAGGTATATTACAGAAACTGAAACACAGAAGAAGGAACGTGGGTCCAGAGGCAGGAAGAGTCGTGCTGCCTGGAGAAGAGCAGGGACCCCCCTCCCTGGTTCCTTAGGGGTCTCCCGTTGGGTCCATGTCAGAGCCATCGAAGGGCCCAGAGAATAGGAGGAGGTCAAGTGTTAAGAGGAGTCATAGCCTTTGCAACTGCTTGTTTAAAGTCAGCCGTGATGGGCCAGGACACACCGGGAGGCTTAGGAGAGATGAATGGGGCTTGGCCAGTTTTTGTGTTGAGCGTGTAGGGAGGTGTACGCACGTGAGCCGACAGGCATGTATTTTGCTTGCTGACTTGCCCACTCCTGGCCTGTGAAGGGCCGTGTTCCAGTCTTGGGCTCACAGGCGTTCTTACTGCACAGTCAATGTTTGCTGGTGAGAAATGAGTCCACTGGTACCGCCGCGTCCCATACTCAGCCACACTGATTCTCTCTGATCAATGTCGTGTGCGTGGCTTGTAGTGTTAAGGCAACACCAAATCTATTTTTAATTCTCCCCTTCTTCCCATCTTTTGGAAAAGTGTGAAACCGCTCTTCCTGACCAGCAGCCTCTCCTTCTCCTCCCCCAAATGTCAATTGGATTAACACGTTGCGGTTGGGGATGCCTCCAGCTCCGCTTACAGCACGTGGAAAGCAACGGCATGGAGTCCTGGTGGGGTTTCAGTATTCATTCTCTCTTGATAACGTCCCCAGAAATTTACTCTGTTCTCAAGCCAGAGGGTGATGTGTGCAACTGCCAGGGCCGCACAGTCAGGCTGGGCTCTCCCCAGGCGAGGGCTGTCGGGCCTGCTGCCTCACTGGCTCTAATGCACTTTCTAGAACTAGAAAGGGACCCTCATGCTTTGAAGAGGAGCCAAAGCAGGGTCCAGAGGAGCCCCTGTTCTGTGCAGCGGCCGTGGCTTTGTGGTGCTGGATGAGTCCAGAAGAGTGTTGGGTGGATAGATGCTGTGTGGGAGGACCAGCCCAGTGGGACCCCCTCCCAGGGCTGGCCTCGCTGGCTAGAGGGACCCACTAGGCCAGATGGGAGATGGTCCAAATGCTGACCTTCAACTTGGTTGCCTTTGTCAAGGTCTCGGGGTCTCTCTACCCAGCCCACCCCTTTTTTCTCTTCCCTGTGCTCTGATTTCTTTGCCTTTTCGTGTCTGCCATCTCACCTAAGGGGAAAAGGATGCTTCTCCCTCTTTTTTTTTTTCTCTCTCACTTCCATGCTCTCTTTCCCTCCCCCATGGTCTCTAGTCTAAGGAGCACGGAGTGTGTTTGAATTCCATCTCCTGTTGGTTACTGGGTGTATTAACTTGGGTACCAGCATCTTCAAGGGTTGACTGGGGATGCAGATGCCTACATCTGGGGTGGTTGGGAGGACTGAGTGATCAGAACAATCACTAAAACGTGTATAGCTCTGATGTTTATATGGCACTCCGTGTCTCTACATGTGTGCACTCAATCCTCACGACCACCCACGGGACAAGACTGTTATCCTCAATGTAGATGAGGAAACTTAGGCCTAGAGAGGTCCACCAACTTGCTGAAAGTCATAGAGCATAGGGTGAAGCCTGTGTTGGCCCCTGGCCTGCCTGGCTCCTCCCTTCACACCGTGATAGGATTACCCATGGAAGCGTCTAGTACATGGGGAAATGATGCGTATTGAACGTCTATGGGTAAAAGTTCTTTAACATGAATTGTGGAAGATGTATTTATAAGTATTTAAAAGATTATTTATTCATATTGTTTTTCTCTCCATTTTATATATTTTTTAATTTTATTTTTTTATACAGCAGGTTCTTATTAGTCATCAGTTTTATACATGTCAGTGTATACATGTCAATCCCAATCGCCCAGTTCATCACAACCCCACCCCCACCCACACCCCGCGGCTTCCCTGCCTTGGTGTCCATACGTTTGTTTTCTACGTCTGTGTCTCTATTTCTGCCCTGCAAACCGGTTCATCTTTACCATTTTTCTAGGTTCCACATACGTGCGTTAATATACGATACTTGTTTTTCTCTTTCTGACTTACTTCACTCTGTATGGCAGTCTCTAGATCCATCCATGTCTCAACGAATGACCCAATTCGTTCCTTTTTATGGCTGAGTAATGTTCCATTGTATAGATGTACCACATCTTCTTTATTCATTCGTCTGTCGATGGGCATTTAGGTTGCTTCCAGGACCTGGCTATTGTAAATAGTGCTGCAGTGAATACTGGAGGGCATGTGACTTTTTGAATTATGGTTTTCTCTGGGTATACGCCCAGTAGTGGAATTGCGGGGTCGTATGGTAGTTCTATTTTTAGTTTTTAAAGGAACCTCCATACTATTCTCCATAGTGGCTGTATCAATTTACAATCTCACCAACAGTGCAAGAAGGTTCCCTTTTCTCCACACCTTCTCCAGCATTTGTTGTTTGTAGATTTTCTGATGATGCCCATTCTAACTGGTGTGAGGTGATACCTCATTGTAGTTTTTTTTTTTTTCCTTTTCTTCCCACACACACACACTCTATTTTATTTTTACAAGAGATAAGTAAACTGACACCAAGCATTGTAAGTGGATGACCACAACAAAAGCAACAGTGATTGCAATTACCAACCACGAAGCACACTCACACTATGTCATAATATTGACATTCAGTCCAAGAATCCTCCACTGTAACAGCTCCTTTACTTTGCAGTGAAAATTGATTTGTATATTTTTTGCCTCTGAGTCCTTGTGGGATTTTTTTTTATTCAAACAGAAAGTCACAAAAATTATAATCATCCTCATCAGTTCACTCAGTCCCATGTAATTAATTTTTTTTATCTTGATCTTTTGTTAGCACTTTTATGAATTCATCAGTTTTCCATTAGAGTTCTGAAAATGCTTATTCATTCAGTTCAGCAGTATAGTCAGTTACCAGAAACCTGTACTTGTCAGAGTCTTTTCCATGAATTCCTTGAAGATGAAACCCTTTTATAGGAACATTTTTGCAAAAGAATCAGAGTACACCCAGAACTGTCTGTGAATGACAAAAGACTTAAAAATGACCACAGTTAAAGATTTGATGAAAGTTCATAATAATGCAGTTGACAAGGAAATTTAGTTATTTCTGAGATATACATTTTAAAGTAGTAACTAGAATTATGACTTATAACGTTATACCAGAACATATAAGATTTTTAGAAATTTCATGTAATGTCTGAAACATTTATATTAACATATTTCCATACAAATAACCCAAAGAAAGTTTAGTATTAGTTGTTTTTTTTGTATGTT
Organism: Stenella coeruleoalba; assembly: GCF_951394435.1. NCBI lineage: Eukaryota > Metazoa > Chordata > Mammalia > Artiodactyla > Delphinidae > Stenella > Stenella coeruleoalba. The sequence goes on from NC_137157.1 coordinate 13,725,577, forward strand.
TGTTTGTTGTTTTATACTGCAGGTTCTTATTAGTCATCAGTTTTATTCACATCAGTGTATACACGTCAATCCCAATCGCCCACTTCAGCACACCACCATCCCCACCCCACTGTGGTTTTCCCCCCTTGGTGTCCATATGTTTGTTCTCTACATCTGTGTCTCAACTTCTGTTCTGCAACCTGGTTCATCTGTACCATTGTTCTAGTTTCCACATACGTGCGTTAATACACGATATTTCTTTTTCTCTTTCTGACTTACTTCACTCTGTATAACAGTCTCTAGATCCATCCACGTCTCAACAAATGACTCAATTTTGTTCCTTTTTATGGCTGAGTAATATTCCATTGTATACATGTACCACAACTTCTTGATCCATTCGTCTGTCGATGGGCATTTAGGTTGCTTCCATGACCTGGCTATTGTAAATAGTGCTGCAATGAACATTGGGGTGCATGTGTCTTCTGGAATTATGGTTTTCTCTGGGTATACGCCAGTAGTGGGATTGCTGGGTCATATGGTAGTTCTATTTTTAATTTTCTGAGGAACCTCCATACTGTTCTCCATAGTGGCTGTATCAATTTACATTCCCACTAACAGTGCAAGAGGGTTCCCTTTTCTCCACACCCTCTCCAGCATTTGTTCTTTGTAGATTTTCTGATGATGCCCATTCTAACTGGTGTGAGGTGATACCTCATTGTACTTTCAATTTGCATTTCTCTAATAATTAGTGATGTTGAGATTTTCATGTGCTTCTTGGCCATCAGTATGTCTTCTTTGGAGAAATGCCTATTTAGGTCTTCTGCCCATTTTTGGATTGGGTTGCTTGTTTCTTTATTATTGAGCTGCATGAGCTGTTTATGTATTTTGGAGTTTAATCCTTTGTCCGTTGATTCATTTGCAAATATTTTCTCCCATTCTGAGGGTTGTCTTTTCATCTTGTTTATGGTTTCGTTTGCTGTGCAAAAGCTTTGAAGTTTCATTAGGTCCCATTTGTTTACTTTTGTTTTTATTTCCATTACTCTAGGAGGTGGATCAAAAAAGATCTTGCTGTGATTTATGTCAAAGAGTGTCTTCCTATGTTTTCCTCTAAGAGTTTTATAGTGTCAGGTCTTAAATTTAGGCCTCAAATCCATTTTGAGTTTATTTTTGTGTATGGTATTAGGGAGTGTTCTAATTTCATTCTTTTACATGTAGCTGTCCAGTTTTCCCAGCACCACTTGTTGAAGAGTGTGTCTTTTCTCCATTGTATATCCTTGCCTCCTTTGTCATAGAGGAGTTGACCATAGGTGTGTGGGTTTATCTCTGGGCCTTCTATCTTGTTCCATTGATCTATGTTTCTGTTTTTGTGCTAGTACCATATTGTCTTGATTACTGTAGCTTTGTAGAATAGTCTGAAGTCAGGGAGTCTGATTCCTCCCTCTCCGTTATTTTCCCTCAAGACTGCTTTGGCTATTCAGGGTCTTTTGTGTCTCCATACAAATTTTAAGATTTTTTGCTCTAGTTCTGTAAAAACTGCCATTGGAAATTTGACAGGGATTGCATTGAATCTGTAGATTGCTTTGGGTAATACAGTCATTTGCACAATATTGATTCTTCCAAATCAAGAACATGGTATATCTCTCCATCTGTTGGTATCATCTTTAATTTCTTTCATCGGTGTCTTATAGTTTTCTGCATACAGGTCTTTTGTCTCCCTAGGTAGGTTTATTCCTAGGTATTTTATTCTTTTTGTTGCAGTGGTAAGTGGGAGTGTTTCCTTAATTTCTCTTTCAGATTTTTCATCATTAGTGTAGAGGAATGCAAGAGATTTCTGTGCATTAATTTTGTACCCTGCAACTTTACCAAATTCATTGATTAGCTCTAGTAGTTTTCTGGTGCCATTTTTAGGATTCTCTATGTATAGTATCATGTCATCTGCAAACAGTGACAGTTTTATTTCTTCTTTTCCAATTTGTATTCCTTTTATTTCTTTTTCTTCTCTGACTGCTGTGGCTAGGACTTCCAAAACTATGTTGAATAATAGTGGTGAGAGTGGACATCCTTGTCTTCTTCCTGATCTTAGAGGAAATGCTTTCAGTTTTTCACCATTGAGAATGATGTTTGCTGTGGGTTTGTCGTATATGGCCTTTATTATGTTGAGGTAGGTTACCTCTATGCCCACTTTCTGGAGAGTTTTTATCATAAATGGGTGTTGAATTTTGTCAAAAGCTTTTTCTGCATCTACTGAGATGATCATATGGTTTTTATTCTTCAATTTGTTAATATGATGCATCACATTGATTGATTTGCGTATATTGAAGAATCCTTGCATCCCTGGGATAAATACCACTTGATCGTGGTGTATGATCCTTTTAATGTGTTGTTGGATTCTGTTTGCTAGTATTTTGTTGAGGATTTTTGCATCTACGTTCATCAGTGATATTGGTCTGTAATTTTCTTTTTTTGTAGTATTTTTGTCTGGTTTTGGTATCGGTGATGGTGGCCTCATAGTACGAGTTTGGGAGTGCTCCTTCTTCTGCAATTTTTGGGAAGAGTTTGAGAAGGATGGGTGTTAGCTCTCCTCTAAATGTTTGATAGAATTCACCTGTGAAGCCATGTGGTCCTGGACTTTTGATTGTTGGAAGATTTTTTTTTTTTTTGTGGTACGTGGGCCTCTCACTGTTGTGGCCTCTCCCGTTGCGGAGCACAGGCTCTGGACGCGCAGGCTCAGCGGCCATGGCTGACGGGCCCAGCCGCTCTGTGGTATTAGGGATTTTCCCGGACCGGGGCACGAACCTGTGTCCCCTGCATTGGCAGGTGACTCTCAACCACTGCGCCACCAGGGAAGCCCTGTTGGAAGATTTTTAATCACAGTTTCAATTTCATTACTTTTGATTGGTCTGTTCATATTTTCCATTTCTTCCTGGTTCAGTCTTGGAAGGTTATACCTTTCTAAGAATTTGTCCATTTCTTCCAGGTTGTCCATTTTATTGGCCTAGAGTGCTTGTAGTAGTCTCTTAGGATGCTTTGTATTTCTGCGGTGTCTGTTGTAACTTCTCCTTTTTCATTTCTAATTTTATTGATTTGAGTCCTTTCCCTCTTTTTCTTGATGAATCTGGCTAATGGTCTGTCAACTTGTTTATCTTCTCAAAGAGCCACCAGCTTTTAGTTTTATTGATCTTTGCTATTGTTTTCTTTGTTCCTAATTCGTTTATTTCTGCTTTGATCTTTATGATTTCTTTCCTTCTGCTAACTTTGGATTTTGTTTGTTCTTCTTTCTCTAGTTCCTTTAGGTGTAAGGTTAGATTGTTTATTTGAGATTTTTGTTGTTTCTTGAGGTAGGCTTGTATAGCTATAAACTTTCCTCTTAGAACTGCTTTTGCTGCATCCTGTAGGTTTTGGATCGTCGTGTTTTCATTGTCATTTGTCTGTAGGTAATTTTTGATTTCCTCTTGGATTTCTTCAGTGATCTCTTGGTTAGTTAGTAACGTATTGTTTAGCCTCCATGTGTTTGTGTTTTTTTACGTTTTCTTCCCTGTAGTTCATTTCTAATCTCACAGCGTTGTGGTCAGAAAAGAGGCTTGTTATGATTTCAATTTTCTTCAATTTACTGAGGCGTGATTTGCGAGCCAAGATGTGATCTATCCTGGAGAATGTTCTGTGCGCACTTAAGAGGAAAGTGTAATTTGCTGTTTTGGGATGGGATGTCCTATAAATATCAGTTAAATCTATCTGGTCTATTGTGTCATTTAAAGCTTGTGTTTCCATATTAATTTTCATTTTGGATGATCTGTCCATTGGTGTAAGTGAGGTGTTAAAGTCCCCGACTATTATTGTGTTGCTGTCGATTTCCTCTTTTGTAGCTGTTAGCAGTTGCCTTATGTATTGAGGTGCTCCTATGTTGGGTGCATATATATTTATAATTGTTATATCTTCTTCTTGGATTGATCCCCTGATCATTATGTAGTATCATTCCTTGTCTCTTATAACATTCTTTATTTTAAAGTCTATTTTATCTGATATGAGTATTGCTACTCCAGCTCTCTTTTGATTTCTATTTGCATGGAATATCTTTTTCTATCCCCTCACTTTCAGTCTGTATGTGTCCCTAGGTGTGAAGTGAGTCTCTTGTAGACAGCATATATATGGGTCTTGTTTTTGTATTCATTCAGCAAGCCTGTGTCTTTTGGTTGGAGCATTGCATGCACATTTAAGGTAATTATTGATATGTATGTTCCTATGACCATTTTCTTAATTGTTTTGGGTTTGTTTTTGTAGGTCCTTTTCTTCTCTTGTGCTTCCCACTTAGAGAAGTTCCTCTAGCATTTGCTGTAGAGCTGGTTTGGTGGTGCTGATTTCTCTTAGCTTTTGCTTGTCTGTAAAGCTTTTGATTTATCCATCGAATCTGAATGAGATCCTTGCCTGGTAGAGTAATCTTGGTTGTAAGTTCTTCCCTTTCATCACTTTAAGTATATCATGGCACTGCCTTCTGGCTTGTAGAGTTTCTGGTGAGAAATCAGTTAACCTTATGGGAGTTCCCTTATATATTATTTGTCATTTTTCCCTTGCTGCTTTCAATAATTTTTCTTTGTCTGTAATTTTGCCAATTTGATTACTATGTGTCTTGGCGTGTTTCTCCTTGGGTTTGTCCTGTACGGGACTCGCTGTGCTTCTTGGACTTGGGTGGCTATTTCCTTTCCCATGTTAGGGAAGTTTCTGACTGTAATCTCTTCAAATATTTTCTCTGGTCCTTTCTCTCTCTCTTCTCCTTCTGGAATTCTTATAATGCGAATGTTGTTGCATTTAATGTTGTCCCAGAGGTCTCTTAGGCTGTCTTCATTTCTTTTCATTCTTTTTTCTTTATTCTGTTCTACAACAGTGAATTCCACCATTCTGTCTTCCAGGTCACTTATCCGTTCTTCTGCCTCAGTTATTCTGCTATTGATTCCTTCTAGTGTAGTTTTCAGTTATTGTATTGTTCGTCTCTGTTTGTTTGTTCTTTAATTCTTCTAGATCTTTGTTAAACATTTCTTGCATCTTCTCGATCTCTGCCTCCATTGCGTTTCCAAGGTCCTGGATCATCTTCACTATCATGATTCTGAATTCTTTTTCTGGAAGGCTGCCTATCTCCACTTCATTTAGTTGTTTTTCTGGGGTTTTCTCTTGTTCCTTCAACTAGTACATAGCCCTCTGCCTTTTCTTCTTGTCTATCTTTCTGTGAATGTGGTTTTTGTTCCACAGGCTGCAGGATTGTAGCTTTTCTTGCTTCTGCTGTTGCCCTCTTTCACACCACCCTACTCTTGAATCTCCCGCCGCTGTTCCTCAGGCCAGGTCCTGTCCATTTCAATTATACTCTTTTGTTTGTTTGTTTTCTCTTTATGCTTCTACTTACTCCCTTCTCTTGGGGCCTGGCCCAGCACTCCTTCTTTCCTTTGGTCTTTTCTACTTTTTGGACTACCTGCAGTTCCTCTTCCCTTTTTGTTTGTTTTTTCCCCAGAGATCCCCCTCCCTTTTTGTCTCCCTCAATTTCTCCTCCCAGCCTGCTGCTTTTTCTTTTTCTTTTTCTTTCTTCCCCCATCTCTGTCTCATCTCTGTGCTTTTGTCTATCTTGATACTTGCCAAACCAAATCCTGGAACTCCAGCAGGGTTTGAAGTCAGCCCCCAGACACACAGCATGACACAACCTCAGGAATCCTGCTGGCTTGCGGCTTCCTGTTCCGTGATGCACGGGAGCAGAGGATGGAGTATGGCTCCTTGATCAACCATCCGGGTTCAGTGTGCAGTGACTCCTGTTATAGGAAATGGACCACAGGCAGAGAGAGATCACTGCCGCATGACTGTGGCTGAGAATTTTATCTCCCCAAAGTCAGAACAGTTTGGAATGAATTTTTGCATTCCTCATAAGTTAGCCAGACACACACACACACACAGACACGCAGGCAGGCAGTAAATTTGTCAACCCGTACAGTAATACACAGTTCTAAAAATGGGCACGGTAGGAAGAGAGATGGTTACTGTGGGAACTATCATTTTTAATTTACTGGCTTGGAGCTCTAAACCAGGGCCTGGCGTTTAATGTAGTGTTTTTACATTTGGGTCTGTGCTCAAGAGAGACATAAAGTCTTGCAAAGCTCCTCCTGAACTGGAGAGGGTTCAGGCCAGTGGGGGGAGGGGGTTGAAACTTTCGGGAGGTGCAGTGGGGCCAAGTAGTGAGCATGTGACAGTCAGAAGGGAAGAAGCAGACAGATCCTGGGAGCCCAGCTAATTAGCACGGAGGGGCTTAATGACCAGCCAAGGCCATTTCTGTCAGCTTGCAGATGAGGAGACCCAGGTTCAGAGAGAGGGGTCGGAGAGGGGCCGATGTGGCCCGTGAAGGAGGAGCAGGAGCCAGAGGAAGTGTTCAAAGCAGTGCAACACACGAGGGATTTGGACTCCCAAAATCTAAGCTTAAAGAGGTGCTTACCACTTAGGTTCTGCTTCCTTTGTGCCAGGCGGTGTTCTCAGCAGTTAGGACTCTTTTAATCTTCAGCGTGTCTCTGTGAGGCAAGTACTGCTCTTCTTGCGGCTGCTTTGTAGATGGGCGTTATGGTAGAGAGGGCGTCAGGCCTGGGTTTCATCCCAGGCGTTCCGGCTCTTGAGTCCCTACTCTGAACTGGCTACGTTTCACTGTGTTTAAATCCTGACTTGGTTACTTCCTAGCTGTGTGATCTTGGGTAAGTTACCTAACCTTTCTGAGCCTTGATTTCCTCCCCAGTAAAATGAGGACAGTCAGACCTCCCATGTGTGGTTGCAGTGAATCTTGGGAGAAAACGAACATATGGAAGTTCTCTGCAGGCATGATGTTTTATTGTTTACCATCCATGGAGAGAAGCTGATTGAGGGCCCTTTTTTTAAAATTGAGGTGAAATTGAGGTATAGTTGATTTACAGTGTTGTATTAGTTTCAGGTGTAGAGCAAAGTGATTCAGTTATACATACATGTGTATATAGTTTTTTCAGATTCTTTTTTCCATTATAGGTTGTTACAAGAATTGAGTATCGTTCCCTGTGCTCTACAGTAGGTCCTTGTTTATCTATTTTATACATGGTAGTGTGTATCTGCTAATCCCAAATTCCTAATTTATCCCTCCACCCACCCGCCCCCCATCACCCTTTCCCCTTTGGCAACCATAGATTTGTTTTCCTTGTGAGGGCCCTTCTCTTGAGGAATAATAGGACAAGAATTGCCTTGGGGATATTTTGACTTCTTAGGTTGGCATCGCGCCTACCTGATGAACAGGTCCTCTTACTGCCTCCCCGCCCCCTCCCGTCCTGCCACACTTGGCCAGCACGAGCTGTACCTGAGCCGTTCCCCCACCTCCCGGCGTTTCGGGCTGGCAAGGTTTCTGTGCAGCTGTCTGGAGTGGAGTGGGATGCAAGGCCTTTTCCAACATTCCTTCACTCCATGACTGTTTCTTTTGCACCTATTATGTGCCACCCGTTGTCCTCAGCTCTCGGGGTCCATTCATGACTAAGAGAGTCTTTGTGCTCATAAAACTTGCTTTCTAATAAGGGCAGTGGATAGGCAATTCTGTCCACTAGCAATGAAGGTTATAAAATAATCAAGGTAAAGAAATGGAGCCCGAGGGGCTGATGGAGAATGGGGTTTTGGGACAGGGAGGACTTCCTTGAAGAGGCTGTCTTGGATCAGAGGGCTGAATGGAGCCAGGGGATGGAACCAAGCTAGGATCTGAGGGAATAGTGTCCCAGGTAGAAGGAATGACACGTGTAGCCGTCTGGAGGCCCAGCAAGATTGATGTACTCAGGGGACAGCAAGGAGGAGGAGGTGAGAGCAGAGGGCCAGTGCCAGTGGTGTGGGCCGCACAGACGCTAGTAAGGAGATGGGTTTTGATTCTGAGTGCAGCAGGAAGCCATTGGTAGAGGGTTGCCAGATAAAATACAGGGTGGCGGGCTTCCCTGGTGGTGCAGTGGTTGGGAGTCTGCCTGCCGATGCAGGGGACGCGGGTTCGGACCCTGGTCTGGGAGGATCCCACATGCCGCGGAGTGGCTTGGCCCGTGAGCCACAACTACTGAGCCTGCGCGTCCGGAGCCTGTGCTCCGCAACAAGAGAGGCCGTGACAGTGAGAGGCCCGCGCACTGCGATGAAGAGTGGCCCCTGCTCGCCGCAACTAGAGAAAGCCCTCGCACAGAAACGAAGACCCAACACAGCCAAAAATGATAAATAAATTAATTTTAAAAAAAGAATCAGATTTATATTTTAAAAAAATACAGGGTGGCCAGTTAAATTTGAATTGCGGATAAACCACAGTTAATTGTGTAGTTTGGACGTAACTGGGCATTCTGTATTTTTATTTGCTAAATGCTGGAACCCTACATCGATGGGCTCAGAGCACGGCCCTGCTGTGTGGAGAGAGTGTTGGCTGGGAGGAATTTTGTAGTCGGAACCGGGGTGGAGGCTGTTGTCTCCCCGGACAGAGCTGGTGTTGGTCCAGGCCATGGTGTTCCCAAGTGGAGGTGCTAAGAAGTATTTGGATTCGGGATATATTGTGATACCTGTGGGACTTGGTGATGGATTGGATATGCCAGGGAAAGAGAGTCAGGCAGTCCTAAGCTGGTTCCTTAAGCTCTAGTTCACGAGAGGAAGTATTGAGTCTCAGGCCCTGGTCAACTGTGGACCACGTTGCCTGCTGTATCCCTGAGCTGTGACGGGTTAAAGATTCAGGTGCCCACAGAAAGGAGAGTCATTTGCCATGTTTTGCTGCATCTTTGTACACTTGGTAAATTTATATGCACTCCGTATAGGTAGATGGATCGATAGATACTGTCATAGATGAATATATCATCTTTTGAGCCGTTATCCTGTGCCAAACCTTCTGCTAATTGCTCTCCACGTCTGTCTCCCTCTTGTTTGAGTCTTGCGCAACCAGGTGGGGTCGTGCTGGGATCGTCCACATTTTACAGCTGAGAAAGTTGAGGCGCTGTGAAAAGATGACTTGCGTGCTCTTTGCTTTATTGGTGTCAGGGTTATTTCTCTGTTTTCTACAAGGTTGTGGGCATGCGAGTACCAGACCCACATTCAGCCCTCAGCAGGGACATTGCTTAGATGAGGGACATCTTCCAAAGCTGTCCTCATCCTCAGGACCAGACTTAGAACCCAGATCTGATTCCACAACTTTACACAGCAGTGATCTCCGTCTTCAGTGGGAATAAAATCCACAGTTTAATCCACAGTTAAAAATGGCACATTCCTGAGACCTTGCCTGGGATTCTGGTTCAGTCAGACTGAGGTTATGGCCTGGGAACATGCATTTGGACAAACCTCACCATTGATTCTGATGCCATTATTTCTGGAGTATGCCAAACATAGAAAACCCCTGCTCCCCCAGATGTCCCAGTGGGGCATGCTTGGATTCCATAATTTGGGTATTAGCGATGCAACTTTGAATGCAGTTTGATAGCACGTGTTCCTCATATTCCTATTTTCAGGAATTTCCACACACTTTCATAGATGCCTCCAGGAGGATCTGCTGTCAGCATTTCAGGCAGAATCACTCTGGGTGTCTCTTGCATATTCGTGCCCTCATGTTGGCTCCGCACCCACCTAGCGCCCAGGGTTTCTAGGTCCCCATCATGCTGCCTGTGTCATCTCCGGGACCTATGCCAGCTGCCCACACACACCTTCCTGAGCCAGATGCTCTTTTCCTCCCCCTCCCTGTGTGCAGAGTTTAAGGATGGATTTCAGTGGGCTCTGTCTTGATTACATGCTTATTCCCAGGGAAACCTCTGCTGTTAGGAGTCTGGAGAAGCATGGCGGTTCCACCCTAGGAAGTCATCAAAATGAAGACTCAAAATGCTGTGGACCCTCAGCAGATGTCATAGGGCACCTTAAGGCAGTGAAGTAAAAAGCTCAGAGCCTTGGCTGGAACAGCAGGAGGGGTTGGGGGTGGAGAAAGGGAAGGCGACTGTAGGAAGGCAGGTAGGATTGGCATGCCATCTTGGCCAGATGTGCGGGAGGTTGCTGGGAGGAGAGGGTCGCGTTATGTAAAAGGTTCTCTGCTTCTTGGAGACACTTAGCTGACTTGGCAACATTTTTCTCCACCCCTGGGTGCCTGACTCGTAACTAATGAGAAACTTGTCATGACAACATAGCGACCCCCAATGAGCTAGGTCCTGAAATTCCGCAGTCATAACTGTTCCTAAATGAGCCACTCCGTTGCTACTAGGCAGTACTACTTAGGAAGCCAGTGAAACATGAGATTAGTCCTCAAAGAAAAGGTCCTCAAGGGGTCTCCTGCATCAGTCTTGTTCCTTGAGGGTAGGTTGCGCCCTGTGGGTACCAGGGACACGAGGGTATAAAACACATGGATAGCCCAGGGCCAGTCTTTGTGCTCTAATTGGTCTCTGTCATTGTATCATGGTTTTCTCACGTTTCCTCTTAGTTTGTTGTCAACGTGTCGGTGGTGGGGAGCTTGGGTTGAGAAAGGGAACAGGTGCCAGAGAGAAGGAATTCCAGAGAGAGGGGTCATACGACACTCCTTCCCCAGGCACAATCTGTATTCACCTTGGGTACCACCCGTGATGATTTCTGATGCTGCTGACTTAAGGGCAAGCCCATTTGGTACTACGTCTTGCTCCGTGTCTTACTAAAGACCTTCTCACTGTAAAACTCTTACGTTAGTATCTCGGAATAGTTTACTTTCAGCACCTCCCCGCTCTCCCGGCTGCCGTGGCAAGGGACAGCCTTCCAGCTAGAGCAGTCTTGTTACTATTACAACTCTTGCTCCCAGCACTAGTAATATGAAGATGCGGCCATGTCCTAGACTCTGTGGAGGCTTTACCTCCATTAACACAATTCTATTCTAGTAGTTCTGGACCCACAGTTGGGCTTTTCACGAAGGGCTACAGAGAGGGTCCCCGCTCTCCTGGTGGTGTACAGTCAGACTGCTGGGAAGAGAGGCAGGCGTGGTAGATGGTTCACTTACCGTCTCCACCATTTAGCAGCTGTGTGACTTTTTGGTACATTGCCTAACCACTCTGTTCCTCGGTTTCCTCTCCTCTAAAAATGGAGATGATGACAGCATATGTCTTACCGTGTTCTAAGGCTAAAATAAAAATGCAAAGCGCCTAGCATAATACTTGTTACATGAGAGCTTATAATGTATTACCTATTGTTATTTCCACCACTGTTACTGTTCCTCTTACACGGTGGGTTGGAACCAGGAAACCTGGGCTGAACTTCCTGCTGTTGGTGTCACTTTTTATTCTTTTGGCTGTGCCACCCAGCTTGTGGGATCTTAGTTCCCCCACCAGGGATCAAACCCATGCCCCTTGCAGTGGAAACACGGAGTCTTATCCCCTGGACTGCCAGGGAAGTCCCTGTTGGTGTCACTATGGGCTAAGGATTGGCTTCCCAAGTCCCAGTGAAATCAAACCACACGTCTCTGGTGTTCCCTTGGGTCCAGATAACACAGCGACAGGCACACAGCAGAATGTCTGGCCCACAGTAGGTGATACACTCACAGGTGTATTTTCACCGAGCTTCTGCTTTACGGCACATTATACGTTAGTTGGTGTAGATCCAGCAATTCAAAGATGCGTGGTCTTGGAGTGGGATAGGGAGGGTGGGAGGGAGACGCAAGAGGGAGGAGATATGGGGATATGTGTATATGTATAACCGATTCACTTTGTTACAAAGCAGAAACTAACACACCATTGTAAAGCAATTATACTCCAATAAAGACGTTAAAAAAAAAAAGATTTGTGGTCTCTGGTTTGCAGCATCCTTCTGTTTTCTGAGAACACAGATGTGACCAGAGAGGGTTTCACACAAAGAGATAGTTGCTGAAATGGAAGGCTGCGTGCAGGACGACAGAACTAGTCAAAGAAGAGCTAAGTTCTGCCTGCTGGAGTTGGAGGACTTCCATGGGTGGGTGTTAGAGGGATCTGAGAGTTGTGTGAGAGTTTCCTGTTTGGAGGAAATAGTAGAGGCCTGGTGACAGGGAATAGCCTGGGGTGCTCGGGGAGGGGAGAGAGGCCGGGGCCAGATCACAGCCCATTTGCTCCATGTATCGCTCTTTAGGCTAAGGTCCTTCAGCTTGAGTATCTTGCCAGCCCTCTCCCAAGCAGCACAATTTTCACAGACGTAAATAATTCTCATTATAATGTTACTTACATGTGCACCTTGGTGCAACGTCTGTGAAGAGATAGCTTGAATCAACTGGAATAGTACAATACACAGATGTATATAATATTTCTAACAAAACTGCACAATCAACAAAAAGTTCAAATTATCAACATGGTTTTATTATGTCAGGTGGTGCTGTGTTACTCTCCCAGCATAAATATGGGGTGGACCGTGGTTTCATAGAATTTGGGATGCCTGTGTGCCACGTTATGGCTTGCCTTTCCTTGCTTTCCTCTCTTCTCACTAGAGAGCCCCAAACCACTTTGCATCCTTGGCCGTTGTATGGTGTCACGGCGTCATTTAGGTATCCAGTCTTCTGTTCTCACTAGCCCAGGACACTTAAGGTCGTGGGTACAACCTGGGAACAGCATGACCATAAACCCAGGTGCAGAAGCAGGCAGTGATATTGGGCTCTGCTCTAAGATAGTGGTCCAGATGATCCTGATTGTGCTTCTATGAAGTTTGAAAAGATTATCCTCAAAGTGAAAATTCCAAATTAGCAAACACTTTCTGAGAACACAGGGAACGCGCCGCCCCCCCCCCCCCCCCGCCCCGAATGACAATTGAGAAATAGAAATCCAAAGGGAATATTTGGTGCAAATCTAGTTGACAAAATCACTCTAATATAGAGTGAAGGAATAAGGATTATTATTGTTATATGAGTGGTGGTAGTTACTAATATTATGGGAAATACTTAGTTTAGCAAGTGCTTAAATTGTGCTTACGGTATGCCGGGCACCACTCTGAAAGGTTTATGTATGTTATCTGATTTCATCTTAACCACACTCCTTTGAGGTAGGTATCATTAGTGTTCTTATTTAACAGAGGAGAAAGAGAAAGCACAGGAAGTTTAAGTCACGGGCCTAAGGACACAGGGCTAGTAAACAGCAGACCCGGGATTTGAACTCCGGCAAGCTGGCCCTAGACCCCTTGCTCCTAAAAATTATAGACAGGGATTGACTTTTCAACTCCTCTTTTAATAGCTACCTACTCAAATAACTAATGACCAGTTTCCATTATTCTCTGTATGTGTTTAGGGGTTGCCAACTTGTTAAAGTTTAATATTTCAGAGCAGTGCTGTCACTGCTACTTGACAATTTCAGATAGAAATCTACCTTAAAGATGTACAAGTACAAATTATGCAATTTGATTTTTAAGTGCTTTTCCAGCAATATAAATAATGAAGGGTGTTGCAACTGGCAGGTATAGTACATTAAGTTGAGTGCAATTAAAACACTGTGCTATTTTTAAATGAACAAGAAAAAATAAGAGGCGAAATTACGAAATCTGAATCGGTCTTTGCAGCCTCCTCCAGCTGATAACTGGGTGGGTGACTGCAGAGGGTATTAGTAACATTTATGCTCTGGATTTCAAGTGTGATGATAGTCACATTTAACACAAAGAGCACTTTGATTTCGCTTCTGCGTAACAGGCAGATGACATTTCCAGCAACATCATCTTTTCAGTTTTTTTTGAAAGCAGATGACAGGGGGGTATTCTGGGAAGACATCTGAGTTGAAATAATGACTTGCCTTCTGGGTAGCGCCTCAGTGAGACATCTGAAAGTCAGGATCCTCTTTGCTAAATGCAAGAAGAATCTGCATCTTTCACACTCATGGGTGGGCTTCGCCCTTTCCAAAAGGCAAGAGCCTGTTCACTGGGACCCAGGAGGATGGCACAACCGTTCCGATTGGTTTTTCACGTCCCTCCCAAAGGCTCCATGGATGGGGCAAGAGCTACTCCCCGCTAATAGTTACTGTAAAACCCGACGGGTCCATCTTTGTTTATCAAAGATCTCTTTTGGCCTCCCCCTCAGTTCTGGAAGTAGAAAGGTCCAGGCAAGAGACCACGGACTGGTTTTGTTGTAAACATGCCTGTATCTCTGAATTCACCTGAGTGTGTTTCCCACGTAAGTGGTCATCTCACTTAGCTGTCCACTTACTCCCACCACTTTCTACCCTTTATCAGTGTTCGGAGACTCAATGGAGACCCCATTTTTCGAAACTGGCCTGCAGCCCCTTGCTTTGGGTGACCCAGATGGGGACTGTCAGCAGCTTTAGACTTGAAGGTGACGTCCTCAATTTGGAGTCCCTGTGTGTTAGCCTGCTAGGGCTGCCATAATAAAGTGCTGCAACCCAAGTGGCTTAAAAAAGAAACGTATGGTCGCTAAGATTTCTGGAGGCCGGAAGTCCAAAATCCAGATGTGGGCGGGGCCATGACCCACAAAGGTGCTAGGGAACGGTCTTTTCCGGCCTCTCTCCCCACTTCTGGTAGTTCCTCGACTTGTGGCAGCATCACCCCAGTCTTCCGCAGCCTTCTCTTGCATGCATGTTTCTTTCCAAATTCCCCGTTTTCTAAGGACACCAGTCATTACTGGATTAGGGGCCCGCTTCATCGGAGTCTGACCTCAGCTTAACTAATTACATCGGCAACCACCCTATTTCCAAAAAGGGTCCCGTTCTGAGGTATTGGGGGTTCGTGCGTCAGCATAACAAATTTGGGGGAGCCCAGGTCAACTCATTACAGCCTGTCGCCAGCAAGTGGCTGGCACGTAGATCAATTCCTACATTGATTGTTCAGCCCATGAAGATCTGAGGACTCACTTTGTGCTGGGTGCTCTTCTAGGTCCTGGAGGTTACCAGCGAGCAAAACTGACTCCTTGATCTCAGGAAGCTTGTATCTTAATGGGAGAGATAGAGATTAAGTTTAAACAATAGAATGTCAAGTGATGGTATGTGCAGTGAAGAAGGATGGGGGAGGCAGATAGCCAGCGGTACTTGGTGTAGGAGGCTACCTGAGATGGAGTGGCCAAGGCAGGGGTCTCGGACCTGGTGGCCTTTGGGCCACAACTTCATTAAAGTCAGGAGTAAGCCATGGAGTGATCTGGAGGACTGTCTTAGAGCTGAATGCTTAGGTGTACATCTGTTAAACAGTACATGTGTGTACACTCAGTTCACGAAGGTCTTTGGGGAAGGGGTTATTTTTAAAACACCCTGTGAATATTTGGGAGTGACTTCTGATAGCTAAGGGATGGGCAGAAGTGTTCAGGGAAAAGGGAAAAGCACGTGTTAGGTTCAGTGTGTGGTAGAACCGTCAGAACCTTGTGTCATCTTCAGTCTGAACATGGGCCTGGAAAGCCATGTCAGAGGCCTCAGGGCATTCTACCCCTGTGGGAATCTTGGATTCGTGGGATTTCAGAGGAACTTCACGTCTGTTCAGACCCTCCTTCCCCCGATGCAGAAATGAGCCTCCTCTTCTGACGTTTCCACTGGGGCTCAGCATTCGGCCCTCTCTCCTGAGCCACCTCTTGGATGTGTAACTCAGCTGCTCTGTTTCAGATAGCTCACTGGATGGGCAGCTCCAAACTTCACTTGCTGGCCCGTGGAGATCTTTATTCCTCTGCTTCTTCTCCTTGCCCAAAGTGTCGGTGTCCTTGTTGAAATGTTGCGTGCCCTAAACCAGCGGTTCTCAGGGCTGACTATATGACAGAGCCATCTGAAGGGCTCTCCAGATGGGCAATTCCCAGATCCATATTAAATTAAAAAGTATAATGGCATACGTGCTGAATTGGAGTTTTGTGGGTAGGGGCCTGGGAAATAAATAAATATAATTTTTTTTTTTTTTTTTTACAAAGCTCTAAAGATAATTCTACCATTTAAAGCATTGAGACGGTTTCCCCAGTGGTCAACTCTTTTACTAGTAGAACATTGAGAAAAGGGAATAGATGGGGAGTCACCTCTACCCCTACCACGATGTCTTAGCCATCAAGATGCAGAACCGTCTCGGATGTGCCCCTTCCTCGTGGTAATCACAAAGGTTCTTTCTGTACCATAGTGCGCTCTGCTCACATTTGTGGAGGGTAAATCACAGCAAAATCACAAACTGTCCTCAGATCTCAGCACGTCATTAAGAGACGCTGAGAGATCTGGGTCAGCTTGGAGAAGCAGAAACAGAGCTGTTCTCAGTGCTCGTGCTAAAAACAGAACTTGAGCAGAGGTGTATCTCTCGTTGCCTAAGGACCATTTGGATAGAGAAATCAAAGAAATTAATGAGGTTTCCTGGTCTAGCATCTCCACGTTGAAGTCTCTTATGAAGTGAAGAAGAAATCTTTGCAGTGCTACTTACCCCAGGCATGCCACCATGTGTCCTGTGTACACGTTTAGGTGATGATT
This sequence comes from Stenella coeruleoalba, assembly GCF_951394435.1. NCBI lineage: Eukaryota > Metazoa > Chordata > Mammalia > Artiodactyla > Delphinidae > Stenella > Stenella coeruleoalba. Next base: position 13,741,911 of record NC_137157.1, read on the forward strand.
TATACCAGGTTATTTATGTCGATTCAGACACTTTTTTGTACCCATTCGCAGCCCCTGTTGGAATTTACTGTCAACTCTTTTGAGTCAAATAGGTGCCCCTGCTTTGGTTCTTACCCCTCGTGATTTGCCCTTTATGGGGTTAAAAAGCAGCTTTCTGAACTGTTGAGTAGTATCCCTTTACATAAAATAAGAACAGCCTTTGCCACAATTGTATTTTTTTCATTTCACATATTGGATTTTCTCATGCATCTGATTATTTTTATCACTCTCACTTGGTCCCTCTCCAAGTCCTCCAGATTCTTCCCGAATTGAGTAAACACATCCCACTCCTTTTAAGTAATTTTCTGGTTCCAGCTTGGCTTTGCGCGCCTCCAATCTGTCTGCTCTTTCTCTCGCATTGTAGAGCCCAATCATCCTTCCTCTCTTTCTGATGTTAGGTATGTTTGAGGTGAATGCCAGCTTCTCAAAGAACTGGCTTTCGCCCGTGGGTCTGGCAGGCCTTCCTGAATGTTTGGCATCACAGGCCTACTCCATCATCCACAGGCTGATTGGACTAAGGATGCGTCTGTGACCCACCCCTGGTTATTCCCTGTACTTGCTTGTGACCAGTTAGATGCTCCATCCCAAGAATTTGGACAAAGAGACACTGGGCATAAGCTGTGGGTCTAGAGCAGAAGGAGAGGGTGGCATCAGGGCAACGGTACCACTCTGGCCAGTGTACTCGCTCTCATGTCACCTGGGGATACGAAGGCATGTACTTGAGGGCCAGCAGAGGACACCAGCTTGTAGAGCAGGGAGAATGTTGTAGATCCCTGAGGAAAGCGCAAAGGAGAGACTCTCAGGCTTCTGAAAGAGGGAGGTTGGGAGGGAAGGAGGAAGAGAGAGAAAGGGAAGGGGGGAAAGAGGGGAGGAAGGGAAGGAAGGAAATGGGGAGGGATGGAGCGAGGAATGGGAAGAGGGAGATAAGACATGGAGAGATAGCTGCCTTGATTTCCAGTGGCTTTTCAGTCCCCCCAAGACTCAGAGTACTTTGTTCCTACAGAATTTCCATGGGTTTATGGTAACCTGTCCTTTTTCCAGTTGGCTGGTTTGAGTGAGTTTCTGTTCCTTGCCCCTAAAGATTGCAGACTGAATCCCCTTTGGATCTTTTCCATCGCAAGGCCTATCTCCTTATGGCATGGTGAAAAGCCCCTGAATGCTGAAAGCCCAGCATGCCTGGATCCTACTCCTGGCCCTGCCCTTTACGGCCTGGGTGGCCCTGTGCAAACTGTTTAAAGGTCTCTGAGCCTCAGTTCCTTCTTTTGTAGACTGGGGCTAAAATGATATTTGCCTCACAGAGTAGGGTTTTATGAAAATTATATAAAAGTTTGGGAAACATTTTAATTTCCCTTCTGGTGTGAAATCCAAGCTCTATGTTATTGCTTTGAAGGATGTGAGGGTCGTTCTTTATTATTTTGTTGTTGCTAAGATATAGTTGCTATACAACCTTATATAAGTTACAAGTGTCCAATATAGCGATTCGCAGCTTTTAAAGGTTATACTCCGTTTATAGTTACTATAAAATACTGGCTATATTCCCTGTGTTGTACAATATATTCTTGTAGCTTGTTTTATACCTAATATTTTGTACCTCTTAATCCCCTACCCCTCTATGGCCCCTCCCTGCTACCCTCTTCCCACTGGTACCCCCTAGTTTGTTCTCTACATCTGCGAATCTGGAGAAGACTTGTTTTTGACCTTTAGTTACAGGACTTGGCAGATTACGGGCTGCAGGTCAAATCAGGCTCACCGCATGTTTCTGTAAATAAGGTTTTCTGGGAGCACAGCTTTATTTATATACTGTCTGTGGCTACTTTGAGCTACAGATGGCACAGTTGAGTCTAAAATATTTAGTATCTGGACCTTTATAGGAAAAGTTTTCCAACCCCTGTTCAAGGATCTCCGTGTCTCGATGGGAATTAGTAGACTTTAACTTTTATTGTATAGCTCTATTGGTCTTTATGTAGTTTGACTTTTCACTTACTTGTCTAGTACATTTGATGCCATTCTCAGTTCTCTTTCACTGTCTTTCTAAACCATTTTTAGCTAGCTATTTTTTTCTCCCCTTTGAATCTGTGACTGTATGACGTGTAGGTTGAACCCACCAGACACACTGTCACATGCAAAGAACTGCATGTGGCCAGTGACATGGCTCAGGGGATTCTCCCACCAGTAACTGACTGTCTGTTGCTCCTCTGGTTTCATCTCCAGAGTCTGGCTTCCTTGGGGAACCTCAGAGCTGTGACCTGAGTCTCCCAACAAGGACAGTGAGCCCTGAATCTGCCTGAGCCACTTTTTGATGTTTTGTGCAAAAAATACCCTTTATTACCAAAATATCACCTACAACTTAGACTACTGGTGTCTGTAATGCATAAGAACATAGAACTCTCTTTTGGAACCAGAATTTAAGTAAGCATTAGAAAAAAAAAAGGTCATGACTCGGTGAAAATATCATGGATGTTGCAGACAGATCTTTATCCAAGTCTCAGGCCCTTTCACTTACCAGCTGAATGACCTAGGACCAGTTGCTTAACTTGTCTTTGCTTCACTTTACTGTCCTCTAGACCGGAGAGAATATTTCCTTCAGAGAGGTGTTGGGAGGATTAATTGAAATAATGCATATAAGAAATTAGGGTTATTGCCCTGCACACAGTCCTTCTGTGTGTGTGCTGGGTCGGGGGTGGTCTTGGAGAGCTGCTTAGAGACAGTTCTTTGGGAAAGTCCCTCGCTAGTGTAGTACTGTTTATACTGGAACTTGCTGGGATCGGGAGTCTTCACAGAACATGAGTTTGCTGAGGCCTTTAGGTCCTGCTGCATCAGGCAGCCCATCACCTGAACGCCCCCCCTCCGCCCCTCCCGTTCACACTGCTCCTCCGACGATGGCCTTTGTTCTGTGTTATGTTGTTTGTTTCCCAGTTTTGCAGATATACCAACCTCCTTGTCACCTGAGGGCTTTGAGTTCCTGCCCTTCTGTTTTGGATCTTCTACCTCTTCCAGTTTTGCCTGGTGAATTCTTTCTCGTTTTTCAGTCCTCGGATCAGATCTCACTTTCTCAGTCATATGCCTTTTCTGAACCTGTCCAAGTCAGGTTTTCTTGAGCTAATTTATTCAACAGTGCCAGGTGCTGGAGATAGTAGAATGGAAGTCAAACACTTGAAGTCAAGGACTCTGCTAAGCAAAGGAAGCCGGCCATCAAAAGACACATCTTGTGTGATTCCTCTTACGTGAGCTACCTAGTGTGGTCACATTCATAGAGGCCAGAAGTAGAATGGTGGTTGCCAGGAGCTGAGGGAAGGGGGAGCGGAGAGCTATGGTCTGATGGCTGTAGAGTTTCGGTTTTGCAAGAAGAAAAGAGTTTTGGAGATGGATGGCGGCGATGGTCACACAACAGTATGAATGTACTTAACACCACTGCACTGTACATGTAAAAAATGGTAAAAACAGTAAATTTTACGCTGTTTTCATTTTACCACAGTTAAACAGGGCTTAAAAAAAGAAAAGAATGGATCCGAGTGGATCAATTGGAAGACGATTTGCCGCAGTCGGGGGAGAGACCGCCTGGGAAATTAGCACGTGGAGTTGCTGGTGGGGATGGAAAGAATCCGATTTCCCTGCGAGGTGATGAGGAGATGAAGTAGCTAGGACTAGATGATGGATTAGCTACGGTCCAGTTTGGGAGTGAGGGGAGGGGGCAGCGTTAGTGTTGAGTAATTCCTGGGTCTGAGGCTTGCCCATCCGGTGGAGACATTGACCAAGACAGAGAATCTTGATGAGGTCTCTCACAGCACTTTGTACTTATCACAAATATGACTAAGTAATTAAGCGGGGATTGATTATACGCCTGTTGAACTATAAATAGCTCCCAGGGAAAGACGGTATCTGCCTTCTTCTCCAAGTGTCCCCATCACCTAAGTAATGTCTTGCACACGGTAGGGGCTCCATGTCATATTTGTGAGACGCAGATGATTTGTGGCTTGTCAGATCTACCTTTCCATTGACTGACTTGGTTCTTAACTTTCTTTATAGGGTCAAGGTTTTAGAGATCAGTACGTAATACCCCTCTCTTCCACATCTGAGATGAGAACACACTGAGAGACAGAAATAGGACCAGGCAGAAAGGTACTGCTTTTTGTTGAAACCGCTTGGAGAATGAATGTGTCTCCACAAGGTAGACTTATTTCCTCACCCAAATCAGACCATCTTAGCAGCATAGCAAACCTCATCAGGTCCTCTCCATGGGGACTCGTGACCCATGCTCCCTGCAGGCAGATGGACCCCGAAAGAGCAGGGAAGCAGGGTCAGGCTGAGGGTGAGCACCTCCTTCACATAGACTCTGGATCAGCTGTGTCGTTCCCCTTCCCTGGGAAGGGGTGAGTGACGACTGGGATGAGAGCCCAGGCTTATTTGTTGCTCTGGTAGAGCTCACCCCTCCTGGAACCCTGAGCAGTGAGGTGGAAGGGTTAATAAACATAGGATAGCTTTTCTTGCTGCAATTTTCAAAACTAGTAGGTTTTTCTGGGGGAGATCTTGGGAAGGGCCAAAGTCTCTTGTCCCCTGACCATTCTCTGTCCTACATAAGGGAAGGAGCATGAGATGCAAGTGTGCTCCTGGCTCCTTTACTGGGCATTTGTTCTAGGCCAGCCTTTATGACATCCTCCTTCTTCCTTCTTTCAAAGACCCAGGGTGGACAGGATGACTTTGATTACCTGTTAACCATAATGTTTTTTTTTTTTTTCCTAACTTCTGGACGTGCCAGAGAAGTGGGGGTGATGTAGTCAGTTTAGCTTCAGATTCGTAAAGCTTTTCTGTGACTGGTAAGAAGCTTTCCCTCAATATAACATTTTAAAGGAAAAAAGAAACCTTCATGGAAAACGTTTTAGGAGATGGGTTTTCAGTATGCTGTATTGTAAATCACACAGGCAGATGAGAAGAGTCAACATTCTTAAAACTCTTAGATGACACTTGAGAGAAATGACAGCATGCCTTGTTTCAAATGTTTCTTGACAATGGACTATTATTCAGCCATAAAAAAAGAATGAAATAATGCCATTTTGCAGCAACACATGGATGGATCTAGAGATTATCATACTAGGCAAAGTAAGTCAGAAAGAGAAAGACAGATACCATATGATATCACTTATATGTAGAATCTAAAATATGACACAAATGAACTTATCTATGAAACAGAAATAGACTTGCAGACATAGAGAACAGTTTTCTGGGTGCCAAGTGGGGGAGGGATAGATTGGGAGTTTGGGATTAGCAGGTGCAAACTAGTATAGATAAACAACAAGGAACTACTGTATAGCACAGGGAACTATATTCACTATCCTGTGATAAAACATAATGGAAAAGAATGTGAAGAGTTATACATAACTGAATCACTTTGCTGTACAGCAAAAACTAACATGACATTGTAAATCAACTACACTTCAGTTAAAAAAAAACCCCAAAACAAATGCTTCTTGAAGTTAAGCAGTTCAGAGTTCACCATATAGCTCTTTCTCGTTTTTTCCAAAAGTTGTTTTAGGAATTAGAGGAATAACCAGGCATAAGCTTTGGTGATGATGCAGAAAAAGGAAAAGAGATGTTAGCAACCCACCGTGCAAGGGGTCGAGGCAGGACTTATATTCATTGTAGGTTGACTGCTTTTAGAATACGCAGCACGCATATATGAATGCTAGATGGTGATAACTTTTGTCTGTAAAGCATTCTACACTTTACACTGTGTTTTTCCTTAGGTTCAGTGGATTAGATGATGTTGCCAGCAGAGAGCTTGTGATGGCTTCTGTCACCCCCCACTCCTCAGGTGGACTCTACCACGTGGTATCCACATGATGGGTGTGAAATACAGCAATTCCAAGAACTGGGGAAAGTCCAGTTAAATTCGGGTGGTATTTTTTGCAACAGTGAAGCTTAAAACTCTTGTGACAGCCCTGCCCTGCCCCAGCCTCAGAGTGAAGGCCAAGTTCATTCATGTGCTTACAAGGCTCTCTGGGATCTGCTCCGTCTGCCTTTCCAGCACCTTCTCTCATCGATCCTCACCTTGCCCTCCGTGTCTTAGTCATATGAGAGGAGTTTATGTCTGCTGTAAGTATTGTGTCTCTGGGCTCTAATCCACAGGTTTCTCACATCTTCTCATTTCTTGGGGCCCTTGGTGTAAAAATTTTAGTAATTTTTTCACCCCGCCCCTAGGCCAAATGAAATACTTAACTATTACATTTATCAAGCGGTTATGTCCTAACAGTTTAGTAGCTGTTGAAAAAAACAATGCACATAAAGTGAAGGAAAAAAATTTTTACATTTCACTCTGAAATAACCACAACTATTTCCTTGTGGGATGTTTACCTGTTGGGCTGCACAACTTCTCAAACCTTAGAATCAGACTGGACACCCGTTGCACATTGATTTTCATGCAGCTACTGCTTTTTATCACAGCAAATTCTGAAAACCCAGCTCTGCAAAAAATAGGGAATGTGGTACAATCTAACGTGGAAACCGTGAGCCACCTTGAGCTGGTTCGCACAGGAAGTGCCCAGCAGATACTGAGAACTGCTGTGCTTCTCTGGAACTTTTAAAACATCTGTGGTGCTGCTGGGGGTTTACTGTGTCACACTGGGGCACCTGGGCACACAGTTTGGGAACCATGGTTCTGAGCCTTTGCATGTGCTGTTTCCTCTGCTTGAATACTTCTCCTCTCATCCTTCGGCTCTTAGCGCGGATATGATGACTCCTAGAAGGTTCCCTGAACCTTTAAGACTGAGCTCAGGGGCGCTTCTGCATGCTCCCCTAGCACACTCTGTCCTTAATCCTACTACTTAATCTCTTTGCTCTGTCATTTTGTCTTGACTTATCTTTCTGTGCAGTGGGCTTTCAGTTCCTCGAGGGAAAGGGACTGTATATTCATGTTATCATAGTGCAGTTGCTTTGTAACTGTGTGAATTGAATGAATGAATGAATGAGTGAGTGAGTGAGTGAAACACCTATTGGATCTGGTTCAGAATAAGCTTGTACACTGGAGGAAGTCAAAATAACAGGTCCAGACAGACAGGTTGACAACTACAGGGCTCCCTTCATTTGTACGAGGATGTCTTTTGAGAAGACCTGACCTTAAGGGCATGCCATGTCTCTTTCCTCCCATGGCCTCATTTGCTCCCTGGCCACATACTACAGACCTCCCTGGGTACAAGCACGTCGTCCTCCTGAACTATAATACAAATAACAGTGGAGGCCAGTTTGATTCTTTTGCATTTATTTGTGTTGTGAGACATTGACCCATACACACATCTCTTTGGCTCAGAAATTGTAGATGTGACTTGATTCAAATGTGTTTGTTCTTTTCTTGAGAGGGAAATATATTATGTTGCCTGATGGCTTGAACTCCCGGCACCCTGTAGCATTCTAGAAGATACAGTTGCGCGGCAGTCATTTCGCTGGGAGGTGATAGAGACTTGGGGACTGGGACACAGCTCCTCTCAGAGGGCGTGGGACTTGGGGTTGTACACCAGAGCGGGTGGGAAAGGTCACTCCAGGACTCAGCTAGCAGATGGTGGCCATTCGGGTGCCTGTTCACTGTCCTGTATATTTCTCGTGTCTGTTTCTGGAACAGGAGCCTTCTGACGTGATGACTGTCCTCCACCAGGCTAAAATGACTCAGATGGCTTTTCAGAGCCCTGTGGACATTGTTTTTCTTTAGTTTTGCCTTACCTTTATAATATGAGGATGGTAATGCTTTCATCTGCATGGATGGCTGTTTTTACTCGTAAATTAAATAACGGTGAGTGGACGTTGGCTGGTCATAACAGTAATAGTAATGACGAGTCCTGTGTGTCTTCACTTAGGAAGAACATTATGTCTTATTCCCATAAGATTCCCTGTCCTACCTAGGCCTTTCCCACAGCCTTTTAAAAAATGCATTTCCCAAAAGGCCCTGGAAAGTAGAAAAGTTTCTTCCCTGTTCATTGAGGCTTAGAGGTATTAAACGACTTGCCCGAGGTCAGCACAGCTGGGAACCCCTCTGTGTCCTCCTGTGTGATGGCTACCTTGCTGCAGGGGAAGATTTTCCTCACTTCTGCTGCAACCGTATGGGCCTCGAAGACTTTGTCACACAGACTGAGGCTTCAGGACTGGAGGTCTGCTCCGCTGTTTCATGTGGAAGGCCAAGGGGGGCTGAGGGGTCTGCAGAGGTGCTTCAAGTCTGCTGTCTCCTGACTTCCATTTTTGCAAAGGAAGATCTGTTTCTGTGCTCCTTTTTATGTCATTAAATACGTATCATCTTTATAACTTTAGAAGGAGTATAAGAAGCAGCACAGTGTGCACTAGAACAACTCCAGGGAATGTGAAATAGCACAAGGAGAATTCTGTTCTCCTTCTGGTCCTGCTCCCAGTATTCCAGGAGATACTAGGCAAGTGCCCCTGGGCCCCTGGATCTCACCCGCCTCATGGAGAAGGGGGCACAGTTGTTCCTTCTCCACCAACGTTACTTCACGTGAGGGACCAATGGACTGGTGCACCCACAGATGCTCTAAATTGGTCTCACGGTGTCCTACCAATGGGAAGGAGTATTGAGTAGTATTTTTATCAGAAGCTCATGGGAGGTTATTTCAAAGCCAGCATCCAAGTGACTTGACTGATGTAATAAGATCAACTACTACTAAGAAGTTTTTCCCAAGCCTTTATTTCATACCTAACATGGGAAGCTAAATGCCTCCTGTGCGTTATCGTATGTATTCTTCCCAGCAGTGCCACCAAGTAGATGCTCAGTGGAGGATTTCCGGACTCACTTCCACTTAAGAACACACCCAGTCCCCAAGCGCTCCTCCAGCCCCTCTGTCGCAGCGCCGTTCACTGCCTAGGGCACGTGGAGTCTCCTGCCGTTGGCCCACTTTCTAGTACCATTTGGCACTGCTGATCCCACCAGTTGAACTGTGTGTGTTCTTAGCCAAAGTCATTTTAACCTATCATCAAGGCTTTTATGATGTACCTTTACCATATAATTAAATAATATAATTTAATATAACTTTATAATTTAATTAATAATATAATTATTACATAACACAGTGACATAGTACAGGAAGAAGCATTTCTGTAAACAGCTAAGTTGTACATTTTGGAATGGCCATAAAAAGTAAGCCATCAGATTACATGTAACCAAGACAACTAAAAAAATGGGGGAAGAGATAAAAATGAGAAAGGAATTCTCGACTCTCATTACTTCACAAATGTCTTTTGAAGTTTTCCCTACATTTTAAAGATACCCAGACCAAAAGCACTTGGCAATTCCTTTGTGGTCTCAGCACGTGAAGCAGAAAGGCAGTGTAGAATTGCACACCCTGGGCATGCTCTTACAGAAGAAGCCTTAGCCTCATACCAGAAGGCTGTCAAACGAAGGCACGTATATAGGTTGTAAATTGAAATAAAATGTTGTTAGTATGTACATACCCTGATGGTGCCGTGTAAGAGGGTTCCAGCAGAATCTTCACTCCCATTTTATAGATGAGAGCATTGAGACCCCAAGAGGATCATGGACTTAACCAAGAATGAAGAGACCCAGAATTCATCGTTTATATTGTTTTTCATCCCATTGTCTGTTTCTGTCTTTGGAATGTCATGGGTATAATCTTAGACACCCTGTAAATTTAGACAGTCCTGGCAGCTTCCTTATTACAGGCATGTCCTAGCGCCTACAAATGACATTGGTCTTTTAAAGTCCCTGATATTTCAAGCCATGCTAAGGACAGGGTCGTCTCTATACTCCTGGGAGCGAAGGCTTTTCCCTGTGTGGCATCCTTTCCTATGGGAGGAGAGACAAGCTCAGTAACTTCTTTCCTTCTCACAAGCCAAGATAAATGTCATAACAGAGATAAGCCATCAGATACTTGGAATTTGATGCCATTTGCATTTCCTTCTTGCTTCTTCTGGGCTAAAGCTTCTTAATCGACAGGTGCAAAGATTGAAAAGTGTCAAATATGTGCGGAGGATGGAAGCCTTCTTTTTGGAGAAACGAATAACTGCGCCATCATCCAGTGAAACAACCCAGGCGTGTGTGTGTGCATGCCCACGTGCTCCAGACTGGATAATCACAGGCCTTATAAGACACGTATCATGGTAGAATGCATCCTTGCCAGAGCTGGAGAGAAAGGTCTCTTAGCTGGGGATTGGGACAAATGGCGTATTTTGGGATGTGGGGTTTATTTTTGCTGAATATCTGGCTTGATGAGTGTGGAGAAGCACATGCAAAGCAGGCTGGAGCCCCACCCTACCCAAATCTCCCCAGGGCCTCACAGTCAGGAAGTGCTTCTCCCTCCCATTGTGGCTTTGGAGGGAAGCGTGCTTTACATATGCAAATACGAGCCCTGAGTTTCACTTAATAATTATCAGCTGGAGATTCTATTGATGAGCAGCTGAGCTACTCATCCAGAGAGTAACTGTGAGTTAACCATTTCTAGACCCCCCCCCCCCCCCCCCCCCCCCCCGGGTGCTGCTGCTTCCAACCAGTCTCTGAATACTCTGGTGATTGCAGACAAAGGTTTTGATTCCCACCATTCTTCCCGTCTCCTGTCTGGCCTGAGCCTGGCAGCTGAGTCTTCCTGACCCCTTTTATTATCATGTGTGCATCTTTCCTCTGCCCCCACCTCCTTTCTGTTTTTTAGGCTACGGAAGGCAGAATAGATCCATCTCTGTTTGCAGCAGTGGGATTGCTTACAGCTCCACAAATAATGGCCTTAGTTTCACCCTGCAGTAGCTCTCAGGCTTAGGCGACCCATGGCTGGCATTCTTTTAAAAGGACGCAAGAGGGAGACCTTCAAGATGGCAGAGGAGTAAGACGTGGAGATCACCTTCCTCCCCACAAATACATCAGAAATACATCTACACGTGGAACAACTCCTACAGAACACCTGCTGAACGCTGACAGAAGACCTCAGACTTCCCAAAAGACACCCTCAGGCAACCAACACGCAGAGGCGGGTCCAAAGCCAAAGCTGAACCCCAGGACCTGTGTGAACAAAGAAGACAAAGGGAAATCTCTCCAGCAGCCTCAGGAGCAGTGGATCAAATCTCAACAGTCAACTTGATGTACCCTGCATCTCTGGAATACCTGAATAGACAACAAATAATCCCAGAATTGAGGCTGTGGACTTGGGGAGCAACTGTAGACTTGCGGTTTGCTTTCTGCATCTAAGTTGCTTCTGGTTTTATGTTTATGTTAGTTTAGTATTTAGAGTTTATTATCATTGGTAGATTTGTTTATTGATTTGATGGCTCTCTTTCTCCTTTTTTTTTACATATAGATTTTTTTTTCATTTTTCTCTTTTTGTGAGTGTGTATGTGTATGCTTCTTTGTGTGATTTTGTCTGTATAGCTTTGCTTTTACCATTTGTCTTAGGGCTCTGTCTGTGTTTTTTTCTTTAGTAGAGTTTTTAGCACTTGTTATCATTGGTGGATTTGTTTTTTGGTTTGGTTGCTCTCTTCTTTCCATTTGTTAATTTTTAATTTTTTTTTTTTTTTATAAATTTATTTATTTATTTAGGCTGTGTTGGGTCTTCATTTCTGTGTGAGGGCTTTCTCTAGTTGTGGCGAGCGGGGGCCACTCTTCATCGCGGTGCGTGGGCCTCTCATTGTCACGGCCTCTCGTGTTGTGGAACACAAGCTCCAGACGCGCAGGCTCAGTAGCTGTGGCTCATGGGCCCAGTTGCTCCGCGGCATGTGGGATCCTCCCAGACCAGGGCTTGAAACCGTGTCCCCTACATTGGTAGGCAGATTCTCAACCACTGCGCCACCAGGGAAGCCCTAATTTTTAATTTTAATAACTCTGTTTTATTTTATTTTATTTATTTATTTTTTGCTCGCTATTCTTCTGAGCTGTGTGGTTGACAGGACCTTGATGTTCTGGCCGTGTGTCAGTCCTGTGCTTCTGAGGGGGAAGAGCTGAGTTCAGGACATTGGTCCACCAGAGACCTCCCAGCCCCACGTAATATCAAATGGCGAAAGCTCTCCCAGAGATCGCCATCTCAATGATAAGACCCAGCTCCACTCAACGACCAGCAAGCTCCAGTGCTGGACACCCCATGCCAAACAGCTAGCAAGGCTGGAACACAACCCCACCCATTAGCAGAGAGGCTGCCTAAAATCATAATAAGTTCACAGACATCCCAAAACACAACACCGGACATGGTCCTGCCCACCAGAAAGACAAGATCCACCCTCATCCACCAGAACACAGGCACTAGTCCCCTCCATCAGGAAGCCTACACAACCCACTGAACCAACCTTAGCCACTGGGGACAGACACCAAAAACAACGGGAACTATGAACCTGCAGCCTCTAAAAAGAAGACCCCAAACACAGTAAATTAGGTAAAATGAGAAGACAGAGAAACACACGGCAGATGAAGGAGCAAGGTAAAAACCCACCAGACCGAACAAATAAACAGGAAATAGGCAGTCTACCTGAGAAAGAATTCAGAGAAATGATAGTAAAGATGATCCAAAATCTTGGAAACAGAATGGAGAAAATAAAAGAAACATTTAACAAGGACCTAGAAGAACTAAACAGCAAACAATGATGAACAACACAATAAATGAAATTAAAAATTCTCTAGAAGGAATCAATAGCAGAATAACTGAGGCAGAAGAACGGATAAGTGACCTGGAAGATAAAATACTGGAAATAACTACTGCAGAGCAGAATAAAGAAAAAAGAATGAAAAGAATTGAGGACAGTCTTAGAAATCTCTGAGATAAGATTAAACGCACCAACATTCGAATTATAGGGGTCCCAGAAGAAGAAGAAAAAAAGAAAGGGACTGAGAAAATACTTGAAGAGATTATAGTTGACAGCTTCCTTAATGTGGGAAAGGAAATAGTCAATCAAGTCCAGGAAGCACAGAGAATCTCATACAGGACATATCCAAGGAGAAACACGCCAACACACATATTAATCAAACTATGAAAAATTAAATACAAAGAAAAAATATTAAAAGCAGCAAGGGAAAAACAACAAATAACACACAAGGGAATCCCCATACGGTTAACAGCTGATCTTCCAGCAGAAATGCTGCAAGCGAGAATGGAGTGGAAGGACATATTTAAACTGATGAAAGGGAAAAACCTACGATCAAGATGACTCTACCCAGCAAGGATCTCATTTAGATTTGACAGAGAAATTAAAATCTTTACAAACAAGCAAAAGCTAAGAGAATTCAACACCACCAAACCAGCTTTACAACAAATGCTAAAGGAACTTCTCTAGGCAGGAAACACAAGAGAAGGAAAAGACCTACAGTAACAAACCCAAAACAACTAAGAAAATGGTAATAGCACACATATCGATAACTACCTTAAATGTAAATGGATTAAATGATCCAACCAAAAGACATAGACTGGCTGAATGGATACAAAAACAAGACCCATATATATGCTGTCTACAAGAGACCCACTTCAGACCTAGGGACATGTACAGACAAAGTGAGGGGATGGAAAAAGACATTCCATGCAAATGGAAATCAAAAGAAAACTGGAGGAGCAATTCTCATATCAGACAAAATAGAGTTTAAAATAAAGACTATTGTAAAAGACAAAGAAGGACACTACATAATGATCAAAGGATCAATCCAAGAAGAAGATATAAAATTGTAAATATTTGTGCACCCAACACAGGAGCACCTCAATACATAAGGCAAATGCTAACAGCCATAAAAGGGGAAATCGACAGTAACAAACTCATAGTGGGGGACTTAAACACCCCACTTTCACCAATGGACAGATCATCCAAAACGAAAATAAATGAGGAAATCACTTTGCTGTACTGCAGAAATTAACACAGCATTGTAAATCAGCTGTACTTCAGTTTAAAAAAGTAAAATAAAATAAAGCTGATGGTGAAAGGACACAAGAAGACTGCAAGACAGGGCACCCGGGATGTCTAGATCAAGATATCAGGAACTTTTCTCCTCCCTGCTTTTCCTTTTCTTCATCCTGTGTGTGCTTGCCTTCTGGGACATCTGATAGCGTATTTGGGTCGCTTTGTCAGCCTCACGCGTTCTAGCTGCCTGAGCACAGTTCACTGGGCTGTTAGAAAAGGTTTTTTTCGAATTCTCCTCTTATTCATCTTTTTGCAGAAAGTCCCTTACTTTCTTGATCCTTGTTGAAACTGTCCTGCTACTTGTCTATCTTGTAAATGTACTACATGCAGGGTGTCCCCACTTGTTCCGTGGGAATGCAACCTTTATTTCCTTTAGAGAGCTATTTAGAGACAGAAGGTGGAATGAAAACAGGGTTTCTGGGGGGAAGGGGGGTATCAGTTCAAGCCCTTTCCTTTGTTTGCAGAACGTCTTGGCAAGTTACTTTAGCTCAGTGAGCTTCTGCTTCTTTAAAATCGAGACAGTAAAACCCACCTCGGAGATGTGGGACTTAAATAAGGTAATGTGTGAAACTCACTCAGCCAACACGCGTGGCCAGTAAGGGAGCTGTAGTCGTCATCCTCATTCGAAACCCAATTCCCGTCATTGAACTGTGCTAGTAATTGCTTGTATTCCTTGCCTTGGTCATTTAGGACCTTGACTGCGTGCGTATTGTGTAGCTGGTTCTAGACCCTGGAGATATAATAGTGGATGAGACAGATCCAGAAAAGACGCTTCCACCGCGGAACTTGTATTCTAGGGGTGGAGACAGACAAACAAGAAGAAAACAAAGAAATGTCTCCTTGGGGAGAGTAGTGTAATGTGTACAGTGGAGAAGAAGTACCAGAGAAGGAGTGACAGAGACCAGGGCTGCTGGACGGGCAGGGATGGGTTTTCAGAGACTGGTGTACAGATTCTTCTCTGAGGATTGGTACTCAAGCAGGTTTCCCAATTAAGATCGTGGAAGCCAGCAGCAAGTGCAGAGGCCCCAGGGTGTGGGACAGCGGTTGGTATATTCGAGAACATCTGGAAGGCCAGTGTGGTGGCTGCGGAGGGAATGGAGGAACATTCTAAGGTCAGAAAGATAACCCCGGTCAGGGTTTTGTTGGGCCATGTAACCCATGGTAAGGTGTTTGGGTTTTGTGTTTAGTTTGATGGGAAGCCATCCGAGGGATGGTTTGAGCAGGGTGGTGGTGGAGTCTGAGGACCATGTCTAAGTGTCATCTGGCTGCTGAGTGATGAGTGGACTGAAGCCGGGTGGCCTGGTAGATGGCTGTTGCATGAGTCCAGGTGGGAAATGGTGGGACCTGGGCTGGCGTGGTGGTGCTGCGAGTTTGGATTCGGGGTATACTTTGAAGGCAGAGCCAACATTCAGATATATTGCTAACGCAGTGTACGTGGGAGGTGAGGGAAGAAATTCAAGGATGAGCCCTAGGTTTTTTTTTTTTTTTTTTTCTTTTTTGCGTTACGCGGGCCTCTCACTGTTGTGGCCTCTCCCGTTGCGGAGCACAGGCTCTGGACGCACAGGCTCAGCGGCCATGGCTCACGGGCCCAGCCGCTCCGCGGCATGTGGGATCTTCCTGGACCGGGACACAAACCCATGTCCCCTGCATCGGCAGGCATACTCTCAACCACTGCGCCACCAGGGAAGCCCGAGCCCTAGGTTTTTGACCTGTGCACTGGGAACAACAGTGATGCCGTTGGCTGAAGTGGGGAGCGGAAGGTTTAGGAAGGGCTGTTGTTTGGATATGAGGACATCACGTAACTCCTGAGTCATCGTCTCTTTCCGCAGTTGGGGACACATAAGAATGCTCATTGCTTACAGACCTGGTGCTGGGCTCTTGGGAAACAAAAGTGACTCAACGTGGTCCCTGCCTTCCCTGGCACAGCATCTGCCCTGAACAGGTGCTGAGGGGATGCAAGTCCCAGTGCCAAGCAGTTTGCGTGAACAGCTGCTACAAACGTAGTAAGAGCCATCACCTTAGATCCATGGTGGGAGGTTACAGGAAATCCAGTTATGGGGGGAGGAGTGGAGTGGCCATCCCACCCTGGGCAGATTGGAGAAGGGTTCCTCGAAGGGAATTTTAACCAGATATTGGAGAAGCAGTGAGCATTCACCAGGTGATAAGTCCTGCAAAGGGAATGGCACAAATACTTAATGCTTATTCCAGTTGCTGGTCATGCCAGCCAGGATCTTAGCATAGGGCTGCCGTATGTAAAGGCTTTGGAAATACTGGATGGTGAATACTGGATGGTTCTCGGAGGTGCTCTTCGGGGCCAGGAGATGGAGTCAGAAAGTGCAGGAGACTTCAAGAGCAGTTCCAGAAACTCTAGAAAGCCTCGAATAAGTGTTTCCTCTTGACAGATCTGTTCTGATGTCTTGACACGGCCTCTGAGGTCAGTCCCATTAGTACAGCCTCAGGTGGGCCTCTGGCCTGCAAGGGACTCTTCTCTTCAGGGCCAGGAATTGGGGTCCGTACTGGAGCATCACCATCCAGGCATCCCTTGGGTCCCCTCTAAGTCCTCCCTGTACCCAAGCCCATGCTTCCTTTCAACGTGCTGAGGAAAATCCTGGGTTTGCCTTACAGTGGAGCTGAGTTGAGGGTCCTTAGTTTTATTCTTTTTGCTTCTGTGATAAGGTTGGAAGCACCTTATAGAAAAATCTCCATCATCCCTGGAGGAGGACTTGGAAGAAAATAACCATCTGTCAAAAGTAGAGATGGCAGGTTTTGCTTAATAGGTATTAGCACGATATTTTACCCAAACATCTATCTTGCTCTTGGTAATGTCTTATCTTTGCCAAGTGCCCATCCTGAAAAATGCTATTTCTGTCAAGCTGAGCTCCTGATAAAAATCTTCTATCTACCCCCTCCGCCCTGAGTCTATCCTGATAAAACCTCATTCTTCATTTCTGATTTCCTCCCAAGGGATGGTTTGGATTTGTCAGGAAGGGGTGAAAAAAGGATGATAAGGGTTTTTCTTTTCTTCTTCTTTCTTAAAATTTTGTTTCCATATAGATGCTCATGGCAATTGGAATATAATTTTAAGTAAGTCAAGCTGATGGGGGGGGGGGTTGGAGACTGTGAAGAAAGGAAAAGGAGAGAAAAGGAGAGCAGTCATTTATAGGCAAGAGCATGTTCAGTCAGGCTTTTGGTTGTTTTCTCTTGTTTTTCATTTACAATTGAGCCGAGGATGGTAACATTGATTTTGGTGACGTGGCAGTTTACAGGAAGGGGATGCTATTGAAGGAATCAACCACATTCACAAAAACACTTGCTTCCTCTTCTCTTTGAAATATGTAGGAATATTCTTCATGGCAGCTACTCGTGCTGGTGGTTGGCTCCGTAGCCATTACTAACTTTAACTAGTGCAGATCAAGCGTCCTACTTGTCTTTGTTAACTCTTTCTTCTAATCTCCTTTCCAACTCCTTTTTTTCAGTATCTCATCAGGTCAAACTGTACCATGAACACTGCAGGCCAGAATTGGGTTCTCCTGATGTAGTGCAGCCTGCATGAGGTTTGCACGAAGGGCAGAGGCTTTGTCTCAAAGCCAGTTCAGTGTAGAGGAGATGAGGTGTGTCAGAAGGCTCCAAAAATCGGATGCAAATCAATCCAGTCCTCCCTGACACGAGACCTCCTGAAATACCAGAAGTGGGAGAAGGGATTCTTCCCCTATGTTAATCCTCACTTAAATGCAGCCCAGAGAAAGAGAGCTTTTGCTCAGATTGGCATGTGCCTAATTTCAGATACGGTGGTGGATAAGCACACTGGCCGCCATCACTGACGTAGAGCATGAAGACTACCCTCTCGCCTTCTGGTCATGCTTTGCACTCAGTTTTCCTCTTTTACCCCTGGGACATTCATGAAAGTACCATCCTCCAAAAGCAGCAGAATCTCCAAGCCTGAGGATACTGTTTGGTGGTCCCCCTTCCTCCCTAGGTGAGCAGAGCACCATCGTTCAAGTCTGACACAGTCCAATGAAGGAGGCACTCAGGATGCAAGGCAGTCGTTCTTTTGGGTCCTTTTTGTAAGAGTCCCTAACTCTTTTCCCTAGATCTGAATTCCGCTCTGGCACTTCCCCCCTGAAATGAGATGATCTAGGAGCCCTGGGGAGGAGAAGGGAGCACAATGGATGGGCCAGAGCTCTGCTGATGTGTCTGGAGTCCCGAAGCATCTGCTGCCTGCCATTGAAATCTTCCATCCCTCTGTAATCCAAACCAGACGTTGTTGTCAATACTCACCATTAAAATTCTTTTTTTAATTTAATTTTTAAAATTCTTTTTAAATGTTTTTTGATAAATAAATATAGCCACCAAGTATGACAGTGTGAGGCTTATGGAAAGCATGGGTTCACATTTTTAGAAAAGGACAGTTTTCAGTATCCTTAGTGCGATGAGCGTAAAATTTTAAAACCTTGATAAAGTCATCCCATGTAGCTTTATTGATATGAACAAGATTTTAGTTACCAAAAACAAAACAAAGAAAAACAAGCCTCATTAAAAAATTTTTACCGGGGCTTCCCTGGTGGCACAGTGGTTGAGAGTCCGCCTGCCGATACAGGGGACGCCGGTTTGTGCCCCGGTCTGGGAGGATCCCACGTGCCATGGAGCGGCTGGGCCCGTGAGCCATGGCCGCTGAGCCTGCGTGTCCGGAGCCTGTGCTCCGCAACGAGAGAGGCCACAACAGTGAGAGGCCCGCGTACCGCAAAAAAAAAAAAAAAAAAAAAAATTACCGTAAAATATGATTCTCCCCGACATACATGATTTGCCACTCTTGGAACATATTAGTGGGATTTTATAAGGGCTATGAATATTTCCTATAAAATAACATATATTGCTAAGGTTAAAAAAATAGATCAGTGGAAATATATGAAGTCATATATCTTGAGTGCTGCCAAAGAGAAAATGAAGGAGAAATTCTAGAATATTTCTGAGTCCGATTCTACAGTCAAGGGCCATATTGGTGACTTGGGGATGTCCAGTTCACGTTTTACAAAGGATAAAATCATCTTGCTCATTTTAGTTTTGATGTCTTTCCTAATAAAGGGAACTGTTTCCAACTATTGCAGGTGAATGGAATATGTCTCAAGAGACTCTGGGAGGGGAAAGACTACTTTCTCAAACTCAGCCATTGGAGTCCACCAGTAAAGCTTGGGTGTCTTTGAGGCTATGCAAAAAGTGATTGAAGTTAACTCAGTAAGGGCAGAGAGTGAGCAAAGGTGATTGGAATATGAATTTATTTGGCTCTCACACACGGGTTGATTCTCCAGATTGGAATAAATGTCACATTTTCTGGAATGCACTGTATTCTTCCCTCCAAGAGTTGTTTCTAAAGCACCTGGTGATCTAAGAACTCAACTCTGCTGTCACGCCATTCAATTATATTAAAAAATAGAGCACTAAATACATCATCCTTTGTCGTGTTCGGTGACGATTTGAATGCTACCAACAAAGTCTTTCTGTTAATGCTTAGATTCCTTGGACATCAAAGAGAAGAAAGATGGGCCAGATTTAGGAGTGGAAAGATTCAGTTACTCTTGCTGTGAGAACCAACTGCCTCAGACTTTCAGAACTTAGGATATTTGGCCAAAAACATTTGAAGCTTTGAAATCACTGATCCTGAAGTTTCAAGGGGCAAACCACTGACATCGTTGCTTATTAGGACACCCTTAAGCGCTTCTCTCCCAAACCCAGCTATGGATACAGCAAATCAGTGCTAACAATGCCTTCATTTTCTTGACTTAATGAAGCTCTTTAAGACAAAGTTCTGCAAAATAATTTCATGGAGGAAAAGAAGTCAAACTGCTTTTACCCTATTATGATGAGACAAATCTAGGCTTCTTTTCCTGGCCTGCTAGTTGCTGATTCTTTTCAGAAGCTTGCCGGGAGCTCTGTTGTGTTTGGTCTTTGCCAGAAATGCTCTAAGGTCTTTGCTGGAACTCAAGTTTGCTTTGGTTGCCAAAGATGATTCCAGGAAATGACTCTGGGGGATTTTGGGGTAAAAATGTTCCCTGTTTATCCCGTAACAAGCAAACAGCCTTTTCGTGTCATCAGTCCCTTTTTCCTCCTCTGGGCAAATCTGGTTCCACAATTCGGAACTTGGGAAAATAGCTCCACCCAGACCTGTGTCTTACTCTGAACCTGTAACCTACCAAGAGTGACAGCTGAGCTTGCGATGTGTGAGTAGACTCAGCTGTCATGTGGAGATCCAGTGATCACAATTTAAAAGCAGTTTTTAAATGGGAGATTTTAAAGATTGAACTGAGTTTTCTAAATTTTTCTAAAATGACTTTGGCCACAATATTTAATTTAGTTTGCAATTTCAAAATGCATTGAAGGAGAGTGTGAAGTTTTTATGTTGATTGCAAGGAAGGCATTGTGCTTTTTGGAATTACAAAATGCTTACTTAATGAATGCAGCCTTATGTGGAAGGCGAGAAATTGGAGTAAATCATTGGAATGGAGTGACATCTTGGTCATAGAGGGCGGAGTCTGGAACCGAGGAAGCTGGCAGGTCTGGCAACTGCAATAGTAGAACCCTGCTTTGGGAAGAGCTCTCATCCTGGAAGGAAGGGGGATTGATAGCAGCAAAACAGCCCCAAGCGTGGAAGAGCTAGAATGCCGGGCAGCCTAGGTTATAGGAAATCAGGAAGGCCCTGGGTTACATGATGGGAGCTATTCTAAGAATACAGTAGAGACTGGAGCAAGGGCAGTACCGGAGTTAAGTGCGACAGTGCTGCTAAGACCTCTTTGCATCGGAGCCCGTTCCTTAAATTTGCCTTAAGGAGCAAACAGTGGCAAATGGGGTTTATGGTGTCTCAGCCTGAGGTTGGGGGAAATGCCTAAGCCAGGGTTTCTCAACCTTGACTACACGAGAACACGGGAGGGTGGCTGTTTTTTGGGTTTTTTTTTTGGCGGTACACGGGCCTCTAGCTGTCGTGGCCTCTCCTGTTGCAGAGCACAGGCTCCAGACGCGCAGGTTCAGCGGCCATGGCTCACGGGCCCAGCCGCTCCACGGCATGTGGGATCTTCCCGGACCGGGGCACAAACCCGTGTCCCCTGCATCAGCAGGTGGACTCTCAACCACTGCGCCACCAGGGAAGACCGGGTGGCTGCTTTTTAAAAATGCTCATAACTAGACCATAACCTCCAGAGATTCTGAGCTAATTAATCTGGGATTTTTTTTTTTTTAAGTTTCCCAAGGGATTGTAATGGTAGCCAGGATTGAGAACCACTGGCTAAGGGACCAGGAGATGAAGCAGAAGCAACAATAAACTAGATTGGACATATTTGGAGAGGGGCAAATAGGAGACATTGTGATTTGGGGCAAATAGAGAAATTGATCTGGAGCCAGTGAACCTGAGTTCAAGTCTTTCCCTTTGCCGTCTGTTGCTGGGATGACATTGAACAGGTTAAGTCATGTGTCTATTTCTTTTTTTTTTTTTTTCCATTTGTCATATAGGGTTAGTGTGAGAACACCCACTCGATTAGAAGTGTTGTATAAATTAAAATGAGATGACACAGCCTCTAAGCACTGGACATGTACTCAATAGGAAGTGACCAAGTGTTTGTTGAATTTTATAGATGACCTTGAAGCAGATGGAGACGCTTCTGTACCTTGTCAAACTGCACAATGTAGTGGGAATAGGGTTTTCATTAAGCACATCCCTGGCACCTGTGAGTAAGGCTGGCAGGAACAGAGAGAGATTGGAAGTGGGGAGACAAACTGAGGAGACCAATGTTCTAGAACAAAGATCCACAAACTAGGGCTTGCAGGCCAAATCTGGCCCAGCGCTTGTTTTTGTAAATAAAGTTTTATTGTAACACAGCCATGCTCGTGTGTTAGGAATTTCTGTGGCTGCTTTTGTGCTGCAAAGCCAGAGTTGAGTCCTTGCATCAGAGACCGCATGACCTACAGAGTAAAACATACTTACTCTCCGGGCATTTACAGAAGTTTGATACCCCTGTTTTAGGATAAGATTAAAAGGCTGGGTTTGAGATGGAATGTTTGAAATAGAATGAGAAGGGCTTCAAACGTCAGGAGAATTGGCAGGCCCTGGTGACAGATTGTACATAGGGGGATTTTGCCGAATAAATGTTAGGGATGTGATGTTTTCATCGTGGGTAGAATGATGCAGGGGGACAGCCTTCCTGAAATCTGGGCATGAGTGCAGGATTGTGGTGTCCTTGGCCAGAAAGATCTAGGACTGTCAGCACTGGAAGGGGCTGGTATGAGCTTGCAACATGGCGGTCTCAGGGCTGGGGTCCCTGCCTCCATTAATGAGCCCCCCCCCCCCCAGTTCTGTCTGCAGTGGTGGCTATCACAGTGTGAAACGCCAGTACTCCAGAGAGAGTCAGTGCGCACAAACTGATTCAGATCATCACTTAGGACGTTTTGGATGCCAAGTCCCTAATCTCTGTCACCGTGCTGCACGGAGGTTGATTTTCAATTTACCTTTTTTGTTCTGAATCTTAGCTGTTTTGATTCTTAATTCAGAGCATTCATCTCAAGTGGATTCAGAGATTCAAATCTGATGATAAATTCATGTTTGTTGAGAAGTTTGGGAGGGAGGAGGAAGATGTTGCCAACTGAGATTCTGAATAATGTCTTGTTTGACATTTTAAACTCAAAGTGGGCTGAACTGTAGATCAACACATATAGGCATTATGTGACACAGATGCACCTTGTGTACAAATACAGTGCAGATCTGGGGGGAAAAAAGAAACCTGGAAGGAAAGGTAATAGAAAAGCAAGGGTCGGGGGGCTTAGAAATGAAGGATCCTATTCACTGTTGTCTTTATGTGTCCTGCCTCTGGGTTTGGTGGGGTGGGTTAGGGTGGGTGGGAAGGGGAAATTTGAGTATCTACTCTGATTAGGCCTGCTGCTAGGTAATAATGTACACAGCCCGCTGTCTCCCATTTTACATATGGGGACAGTGAGTCACAGAAGTTAAGTACTTTGCCTAAGGTTAATTATTAGTAGGTGGCAGAACCGTAATTCAAACTCAGCTCTTTCTTATTCCAAATCCCATGCTTGGGATTTGGAATAATCTAGTCATGCTTGCTGACTAGATTTGATTTGTTTTCTTTTCTTGGTTATCTCTCCCTCTTCCCCCAGCAATTAAGCTTATAATGAAGTCACTTTGTAAGTACAGTTGATCCTTGAATAATGCAGGTTTGAACTGCATGGGTCCACTACATGCAGATTTTTTTCAACTAATACGTGTACTATATGATCTGTAGTTGGTTGAATCAGCAGATGTGGAACCACAAACATAGAGGACCAACTCTAAAGTTATACGTGGATTTTCAGCTGCGTCGGGGATCCATGCCTCTAGCCCCCAGGTTGTTCAAAGTTCAAGTGAACTGGTAGTTGAAGGTTTGCTAGATCTATTTTTTTCATGCCTTTTTTTTTTTAAGCTCTAGATGCCAGTCCTTCCCTTCATCCTTCCTTGAAATGCTTGTTAAGTGCAGGCAGCGTGCCAGGCCCTGAGGACAGAGAGGCTGGGTACTGGGCAGTGGTACTCAGTGCGATCTACAGAGTGTTGTTGGTCTCTGTACTAGTCAGGGTTGTTCAGACAGACAGACAGACAGGGTGTGTGTGTGTAAAGAAATTTATGATAAATAATTGGTTCATGCAATTATAGAGATGGTCAAGTCCCAAATCTGCAGGGTCAGTTTGCAAGCTGGAAACCCAGGGGAACCGATGATGTAATTCTAGTTGAAGGTTGGCAGGCTCGAGACCCAGGAAGAGCCAGCGTTTCAGTTCAAGTCCAAAGGCAGGGAAAACAAAACAATGTCCCGGCTCAGAGGTTGTCAGGCAGGAGGAATTCTCCCTTCCTAGTGGGGAAGGGTCAGCCTTTTTGTTCTCTTCAGGCCTTTGACTGTTTGGATGAGACCCACCGCATTAGGGAAGGCAATGAGCTTTACCCACTTGACTGATTCAAATGTTAATCTCATCCCCAAACACCCAGAATAAGTTTGACCCCATATCTGGACACCCCATGACCCAGTCAAGTTGACATATAGAATGAACCATCACAGCCCCCAAACTATTACTGGTCTTCAACAAGGTAAGTGTGGAAGTTGGGGGCAGGCATGTCGAGAGCAGTTGGACATGTGTCAGGCATGCGATCAGTGGAGCTTGTCTTGATGACTAGGGTATGGACCAGTTTGTTGAATTCACGTGAAGAATTGCATGTAGGGTAAGCTATGTATTAGGCATGTGTATTGGGCCAGCATTTTATCCAAGGTGGATTGGAGGGAAAAGCTTCAGTACTGCCAGTTTGAGAAGTAACTGCTGTGGGTTCAGTGGTTTCCATAGATGATACAGTCCCACGTGATGGGCTTTATAATGACGGCCTAGACACGAAGAAAGAGGAGCGTTCCTGGGAGAGACCAGGGCCCAGAAGCCAGCACAGAGATGTGCAGACCACTTCGAAGACGGCAGGCCTTGCACTGTCCTAACCCTGCCCCCACTACATCCCCCCAGAGGGTTAGGAAAAAAGGGGTCAGGAGCCAGAGAGATGTGTAGTCCAGGAACAAAAGCAGTAGGCAGGCTGAATGAGCTGTGAACATGGCAGGGCAACGGGCCCCACTGTCTTGACTTCCGGCCATGCAGCACTGGATGGGTCGGCTGGGTTAGAGATGCAGGGTCCATCTGTACACGAGCCCACGGCAAGTTAGAGCCGAGAGGTGCCCATCTCCAGGACACTCCCTTTCAGGAAGAGAAAGAGGAAGGGGCCGGCTCAAGGTGATGCACCTTGCAAACACACAAACCAGCAGTTCCGATTCTGCTGTTTATTGAGCCCTTCTTACATGCCAGGCACCGAGCACGGTACAGCATGTGGCTTTTTCCAACGTCCGCTCCCCCTCCTTGAGGCCTGGCTTTTATTATTTTATGTGTCTTCATTGGTGACTAATCTGTGGAGTTTTAAGGTAGAGAAAACACCTGCAAGTCTCTGAGAGCTAAGTTTGGTCGAAACCAGTTGGGATCTAAAGCAGGAAATGGACACAGGATACTGAGAGCATTTTCCCCCTCACTACCCTGGAATTAGGATTGCTTAGGGATTACATAATTACGCCTTTATAAGCACGTCATCAAAGAATTAGAAATAAGTAAACTGGGGGGCTTTTGGGAGAGGAGCTAGAGGAAGTGACCGGACCCCCATGGGAAGGCTGCCTGCTCCTCCATGTAGCCTCTGCGTGAACTTTGACCTGCCTAAGGCTGAAGGAAAGAAGGTTCAGAGATGCCACATATCAAAGTAAGTGAAGGTTCGTTGGCCACTTTCTCCCACGTGCCACTCAGAGAGCAGCCCGTGTTCAGAAAATGGACAGCGCTCAACACCCTAATTTACATCATCAACTCATCTTGCCCGTAATATCACCTGTCTGCACCCCTACCCCCCGACTGGGACAGGGGTTGCAGGAGCTAATCGACACCAAATACCGTCCAAAGAGAGTTCAAGTGGTTGGTATTTCAGTATCTTACTCAAGCCTCCCCCATCACCCTTGCAAGGTTAGCGTTTCTACTTGCATTTCAGGGAAGGGAAAACCAAAGCTCATAGCATTTAATCCCTTCAAAGAACAAATTCAGAGTTCCCATTTGTTGTATATTTTCCAGAGCTTCTGGGATCCTGGTGGGCTTCCAGAGCTTCCTGGGTTCCTTCCCAGAAGTGCCAAGGTCCTTTCAGAAGCAAGAAGACCCCTCATGCTCCAGAGCAACTGTACCTCCAACTCGGGCCACACATTCAGGAGTTTGGCCACGTGCGGTCACAGAGACCTTGTTTCCAGTCGCCACAAGGGGAGCACGGCTTAAGCTTGTAGAGGCTCAGTTTCCTCATCTGTGATGGGGACACCGATTGCCACCTGCCTGTGCTGTGATAACCCAAGACATTGTCAGTGTGAACTGCCCAGCCCCTGCGCAGAGCCAGAGCAGCTGCAAAGCGTTAACTGCCCTGCCCACTGATGGAAGCTAGACTATCGTCCTCCCCACCCCTGCTTGAAGGGTCAGTGTTGGCTGAGAAAACACAATTGCTGTTGCTCCCTTCTCTTTTTCATTCTCAGTGGAACTAATTTGGTTTTACCAAACAAGGAGACAGGTTTCAAAAGCCCCGGTCAGCTTGTAATCAGCCAGCTTGGTAACAATGCAACCCTAATCAACCTGTGATTTCACATCTCCATACACTGGGCCTTGGCCTTAGGTCTGTGGTCCGGAGCAGTGGAATTCAGCGAGTCATATTTGCTGTGTTGATAGCAAAGGACCTGGGAGCTCAGGCGTTTAACCCTGAGGTGATTAAGAGGGAAAAAAGGAGTGGTGTTTGTGAAAACCCAGAAACATATCAAAGAGCCCTGGGCAGAGGCAGGCGCAGTAAGGCAGCACAGGTGAAACTCGCAGGGTGTAATTCATCACATTCTTTGATCCTCAAGTTTTTGTGAGTCACAGAGACTCCCTGGGACAGTTTTCAAGCTCAGTGGGGTCTGGGCAGGAAGGAGAAAAACTCCAAGTGTGGAAAAGAGTGTTTTTTTAGCAGGAAGCTGAGAGAGGGTAATTTTCTAGAGATGTGATTTTTGCTTGGTCTTCCTGAGGCGGCTGTGTTGTAGCTGGATCCTGGGATTTCTGCAGCATGAGAAGAGAGAAGGGAGAGTTTTGGGTATGTCTTGTGTCCCTGGGGCTCCTCAACAGTAAGCATGCATTGAGCACTTACCGAGTACAAGGAGTTATGCTAAATATCCTTGGGAGATGGGGTTTTTACATTAATAATTTTTAAATCCGTGGCCCTATATATAGCCTTTTATGAATCTGCATTTAAGGGGAGTGTGTACAGGCTCGGGTATAAGAGAGACCTGGGTACGAATTTTGGTACCACTGGGTTCTGATTGTGTGACTTTGAGAGACCTACTTGTCTTCTCTGTGTATGATTGTTAAATAGACTGTTTCTGCCCTCAGTTTCATGATTATGCTCCTACTTTCTTCTTCCTTTTTGCACTTAATTATTCTATTCTCTTGTCATGGAACATGCATCCATGCTTCCAGCATTTATCATATATTATGATATGTTTCCACAAAGATAAGTAAGAGCCAGTTTTTGTCCTCGTTGAACACCCAATCTTCATAGGAAACATTTAGTAAAACAATTTACCAAATCCAGTGTGGCAGGCACATATTTTTCTTAGTGCTGTGTACGAAATGCTGTTGGAATATGCTGATAGATATTTTATCTGCAAATTGAAGAAGGCTTCCCTTGGGAGGTGATGCTTCTGAAACTGGGTTTTGAAGGGTAAATAGGAGTTCACATAGGAAGAACTAAATTAACTTAATCATTATTAATACTTCTTTATTCCTTCTCTTCTTTTTTCCTCTCATCCACTTCCTCCTACTCCCCCCCATTCTCCTCCTTTCTCTCCTCCTCCTACTTCATATTCATGTTTTATTGCTAACAAGAATATCTACCTGGAAATGTGCCAAGTAGGGAAAAGAAGACAGTGCATTTAATTAGGAAAAATTATATTGTGATTGTCTTCTCTAAACAGCGTGTTAGTTTTTTTCTTAATTGAAGTATGGTTGATTTACAGTGTTGCGTTAGTTTCTGGTGTCCAGCAAGTGATTCAGTTATACATATATATACATACTCTTTTTCATATTCTTTTCCATTATGGTTTATTACAGGATATTGAATATAGTTCCCCATGCTATACAGTAGGACCTTATTGTTTATTTTATATATAGTAGTTTGAATCTGCCAGTGGCGAACTCCTGCTAATCTCTACCCCCCCATCCCCTTTGGTAACCATAAGTTTGTTTTCTATGTCCCTGAGTGTCTTTCTGCTTCATAAATAAGTTTATATGTGTCATATTTTAGATTCCACATATAAGTGACATCATATGATATTTGTCTTTCTCTGTCTGACTTACTTCACTTAGTATGATAATCTCTAGGTCCATCCATGTTGCTGCAAATGGCATCATTTCATTCTTTTATGGCTGAGTAATATTCCATTGTGTATATACCCCACATCTTTACCCATTCATCTGTTGATGGACACTTAGCTCTTGGCTGTTGTAAACGGTTAAACAGCATGTTTTTCATCACCACATTAAGTCATTCTGTTCTCAACTTTGTTCGCAGTTCAGTCTGGATGTGTGTTTATTTACAACGCATTTTCCACCGGCTTTTACTTCTAAATGGGACGGCAAAAGGAGCCATGGACGTCTGGAGTAGGGGTAGGGGCCCGTGGAGTTCTAGTCGGCTTTAACCCTTCCCGTTCTCTCCGCACCCGCAGATGGGAAGCCGGTGTCTCTGTCTCCGCTGGAGTCCCAGCCTCACAGCCCCCGGTACACGGCGTCCAGCCAGCGGGAGCGCGAGAGCCTGGAGGTGCGCGTACGCGAGGTGGAGGAGGAGAACCGCGCGCTCCGCCGGCAGCTCAGCCTGGCCCAGGGCCACGGCCCGGCCCACCGGCGCGGCAACCACTCGAAGACCTACTCCATGGAGGAGGGCACCGGCGATAGCGAGAACCTTCGGGCCGGCATCGTGGCAGGCAACAGCTCCGAGTGTGGGCAGCAGCCGGTCGTGGAGAAGTGCGAGGTAAAGAGCACCCGGAGCCTTCCAAGGTCCCAGTCCCCACGTGGCCCACACCCACCCCTTGCAAATGCCGCCAGGAAGTGTGGCCAGGGACCTGGAGAGAGCTGGCGTTCTTGGCTCAGGCCTGGGCCTGAATCTGGCTTGATCATTCACTCTGCTGAATGGCCAGGCAAATCATTTTAAGCCTCTGAGCCTCAGTTTCCCCACCTGAAAAATGGGCATAAGGAGGCCTGCACCTGCAGAGATATTAAGAGCGGCACACAGAACCTGCTGCTTGTTTCTTTGCAGCTCATTTTGACACTCAGGATTTCTCTGCCTAGCTGTCATCCTGGGGGCCCCTGTTACTTAGCTTCCAGGGGGCATGGTGCACCTGGCCTTGAGGCCCTGTCGGGCAGTTCCCCTGGACCTCATTCGCACTTTATACACAGCTTCTGTAATTCAGAACCAGAGACTTGCTTATCTAAAGCAGTTCTTTGAACTTTTATAGCTTTGTATCATTTTCTCCCTTTTAGAGTATTTCTTAGTAACTCTTTGGTCGTTTGGAAAACTCCCACTCCCTCTCCCTCTTGCCCCTCATCCCGCCCCCGGTTCATGCATCCATGCTTATGTGTGCGCTGCATGTGCAAGTGCACACACGTGTGCGCACACACACACGCACTCGTTTTCTGCTTCTTCCAGTCCCAGTGGAGAGGAATTAGAACCTCCCTGTTAAGAGCAAGCCCTTCTGGGACTGACAAACTTGAGTTCATTTCCCAGCTCTGGTGGTTTCTGTTGTGAGTGCTTGAGCAGGTTACCGAACCTCTCTGAGCTTCAGATGTGTCTCATCAATAAACTTTAGAAAACAATACCTGCTTCCTGCAGTATTTGTGAAAAGGAAATGGGATGGCCATATAAAGCCACAATTAGTGTCTGGTATATAGCATATTTTCAACTATGGGTAATTTTTGTTATTTTTAGTTAGATGCAGATATTACCTGCTGCTGGTTTATTCCATTTCCTGGCTACATTCTCAGAATGTTAGACTTCAGACGCCCTGAAGAGAAAACAGTTTGCAAACTGTAAGATGCTGTTCACGTGAATATGGTTTTTAGTGATATTGGTGATACTGTGTAGTATGCCATAAGGGGATATGGGGCCTGTTGAGTGACGTAGACTCACTTCTATGCAAGGTCAGTGGTCAGGGAGATTTTGGACTGGAATGGTCAGGGGGAGCCCCTGAGGATAATAGGATTTCTCATGGATTCCCAAGCCTGGTTGAAGTGTGGGCTGGTGGAGAGGCAGAGGAAGGTAGATGGAGGACATCCAACAAGGAGTGTATGTGTGAGTAGGAAAAATATGCAGCGAGGCGCTGTCAAGCAGGAAAGGATTCAGAGCTCAGTGAGTTGCTCGGTCAGGCGAGCACAGAGAACCTGGGCAGGGAAGCGGGTGCTGCATAGTCATCACTCATCCAACAAATATTTACTGAGCCTCTATTATGGGTCTCACAGTGTTCTCTGTGCCGGGAAATAACAACGGTTGAAAAAGGGACAAAACTCCCTTTCTTCTGGTTCTTATGTTTTGAGGTGGGAAGTGAGGAAGCGATTATAAACAAAGAGCAATTCGTACTATTACCAAATCCAGGTTTGGCTGCTCGCTGCCCCTAAGCCAGTAATTCGAGAGGCGAGTGTCAGGAGAAATGAAACGTGCTTTAAACAGAAGAGCTGGCGATCTGGGGGGAAGGTGGACTCATGACCTGAGACCAACTCGGAAGATTCTGCTCAGCCAGGGCAGTTTCTAAAGGGGAAAAAGGGGGAAGAATCTCAGTGAATCACTGAGGCAGGAGGCTGGATTCTGCATCATTCTCCATGGCATGCAGACGGGCTGACTCTTCCTTCAGATGTTACGTTGCCTGCGTGATCTACCTGCAGGATTCTTAGGGGGGCTGTTAGGGGTAGAGAGCTAGTCATTTTTTAACTGCTTCATTCTTCATCCTTGCTTCTTTTTATATAAGAAAAGAATCAACAGGTTAGGCAAGGCGTGGCGTGCATGCAGGAGAGCATACGTCAGGAGTTAGGTTCAATTGCCTAGTGATCTCACTCCTATAATTAGGTTCTGACTACATGCCAGGCCCAGCCTCATTTAACCTTCCACAACCATTGCCAGTGGCCTGTGTAATGGAAGATCTCTGTGTTGCATCTTTGGGGACTTAGCAACTTTAACAGATTCCCTTGGTCTAGGCTGGTCTGGGATGGCCCCTAATTTGGGAATCTTCTTTCCCTGCCTGGGTGAAGGCTGGTTTGATTTCTTACAGGTTCTGTGCTCTCAGGTTATGGTCATGGCATCAGTTTAGAGTGTTGGCTGGCCCAGAGGGAGGAACTTCTTTTCTTCGAGTGTGTTTACATTATTATGACTCAGGCTGACTTAAACCATCAACTACGATCAAGGAGGTGAAAAATAGAAAAGGAAAAGGAAAAAATGGGAGGACACAAGTGGAACAGAGGGAGAACACAGAGGATTCCTCTTCCTGCTGTAGTCTCTGTGGCCATTGTCTTCCCCTGCTCAGCTTTCTGAGATACACACATCCTATTGATATTTCTAAAGAGGGCTTCTGTCCCGAGCGCCCCACCAAATAGTGTGGGCAAAGACCACTGGCTTTCAAAGTGAGAGACAGGAGCCCAATTCTGGTTCCCTCTCCATACCTTGATGGCTATGTGGCACTGAGCAAGTTACATCACTTTTCTGTGTGTTGGCTTCTTCGTTTGTAAGTTATGGATTAAAATCAAGTTCCTGCCTCAGACTATTTCAGTGATGACCGTGGATATTAGAACTTTAGGCAAACAATAGCATAGTTGGGTTAGCAGTTGATTTCACTGTGATTTATCACACAATCCCAAGTTAATGGTGGCTTTGCCTCTTATTTCTGTTTACATGTAAGAAGTCTGGAGCTGTTGGTGTAGGGATGTTCCTGCCTGGATGCAGGCTTCCTTTATCTTTCACCCAGCTGGCATGACTGGCATTCTCAAGGTCATCTCATGGTCTTTAATGACTCTCAGAGCTTCAGCCCTGTCATTCACATTCCAGCTAGCAGGAAAGAAGCAGCGTTAAGGTGGGGCATATCAGCTTGCTTTAAGAACACGTCTCAGAAATTTCACAGTCAGTTCCTTTTGGAACACATTGGCAGAACTTCATTTAGCTGCTACCTTTAGCTGCCACCTAGCTGCAAGGGAGCCTGGAAAAGATAGATTTTCTTTAAAGAAGCCATGTTCTTGGTTAACATTTTGGAGATTTGCTCCTAGAGAAAAGAGATATTATGGTTACGGTGCATGTTCTCTGTCAAATGAGTAGTTACCGAACTCGGTTATACATTAGAATTATATACCAAACATGCATTTTCATGGGACCCACCACAGAATCTACTGATTGAGAATCTCTGAGAATAGGGCCCAAAATATAAGTATTAAAAATATGTATCCCAGTGATTCTGGGATCGTGGAAACTGTTTGGAAACCACTGCTTTAAGGGACAACGAAAATAAATGATGGGGTTCACTTTATCCTTGTGCTCTTTGAGAGATAAAGACCCTGAGCTTGTTAATTTTTACTATAACTTATTTTTTAGTCTTTTGCACCTGAGAATTAGGTTTTGTCCATTTGTTTATCTTCTCTTTGGGCGTTTTGATAATGTTATGTCTTAGACCCTTAAAAAGTTATCCCCAGGTCCTGTTCGAGGTTTCATAGATGAATTAGAAAGTCCTGACCCGCTTGCATCTTATTTCAGTGTGGTCTACTCTGGGGGCACACGTGCCCTGAGATGCTGTCTTTATACCCATCAGCAGTGTGCTTCCTCGGTTTCCATCGCTTGGCATATTTAAAGAATTTTGGGAAAATGCCATAGAGGCTGATGAGAAATGTCAGTCAGTGGAGTCAAAATAGAATCCTCCCTTCATGGGAGCACTTGTGGTTGCAAGTGCTGAAGGTGGTCCTGACACGCTGTCAGTGCACAGGGCCTCGTCACCAAGGACGTTGTCATTGTATCTGGTTGTGCTGAAACTTCTCTGGGCTATGACAAGTATTTCTGAAAACCCTTCTGAGATGATGCCCGGGCTGTCAGCTGAGATATTTGGTGATAGAAATCAGGGGCCTTTGCCAGTCCTTGTGCCCTCTTGTTGTTTTCTAATGGTGTGGCCTTCAAGGAGCTGCCCATTTCATTCTTGCACATATCTGTTGCCAGGACAATGCTGCTTCCGTGAGGGGCTGGTTTCTTTGTGCCTTTGGGACTTGGAACAGGATGGTCCTCTTTGATCTCCGCTTCTGCCTCTGTGTGTACAGATGTGCGCTGCAGTTCTCTTGCATTTCTCGTTCTGGTCTATTCTGGGAGTCAGCTTATGGTACAGCACAGAAATCACTGAACTGGAGTCCGAATTTCTAACCAGGAATGTTTACTTTGCCGCTCACTAGCCATGTGACCTTGGGCAATTCAGTTACCCTCTTGGAGTCTATTTCATTATCATGAAATGAGAATAATAATGTGCTCTTCCCTATGCAACTGTGAGGATGAAATGAATGAGACAGCAGGTGGGAAACTGACTTTGTATGGGTTTCACATAGACTTATCATGGATATTCCAGTTCTCAGTTGCTGCCTAACAGATCACCTAGAACGTAATGGCTTGAAACAATGCCAGTCATTTTATTAGCTCTCCTGGTCTCTGTGGGTCAGGGATTTGAGAAGGGTTTAGCTGAGTGGTTCTGGTCTGGGGGTGGAAGGGGGACTCATGCAATTTCTTGGTGGCTGCAGCTGGAATGGTGAGGACTGAAGCAATGGGCGCTGGCCCAGCATCTCTCTTCCCTGTTGTGGACTCAGGGTCTCTCCATGTGGTCTCCCTCTGTGGCTAGTTTGGGCTTCCTCACTACATGGCGGCTCCGGAACAGTCACCTGCTTCCATGGCAGCCGATGGCTTTAAGTACAAGTATCCCAGTGAGCAAGGCAGAACAGAGGCACTTTTTTTTTTTTTTTTTGCGCGGTACGCGGGCCTCTCACTGTTGTGGCCTCTCCCGTTGCGGAGCACAGGCTCCGGACGCGCAGGCTCAGCGGCCATGGCTCACGGGCCCAGCCGCTCCGCGGCATGTGGGATCTTCCCGGACCGGGGCACGAACCCGCGTCCCCTGCATCGGCAGGCGGACTCTCAACCACTGCGCCACCAGGGAAGCCCCAGAAGCACTTTTAATGACCTGGCCTCAGAAGTCACATAGTGTCACTTTTGTTGACAGTGTAGTCTGTTAGTTGAAACAGTCACAAAAGCCCACCCAGTTTGAAGGGAGAAGGAGCACACATCTCA
Organism: Stenella coeruleoalba; assembly: GCF_951394435.1. Lineage (NCBI taxonomy): Eukaryota > Metazoa > Chordata > Mammalia > Artiodactyla > Delphinidae > Stenella > Stenella coeruleoalba. The sequence continues at coordinate 13,775,746 of NC_137157.1, forward strand.
TCCCTCAATGGGAAGAACGTCAAAGAATTAAAACAGCAACAGTTGATATTGTTATTATGAAAAGCCAGGTGAATGGTACTGTCTGATGTCAGACCACCCCTTGAGGAAGTATCTCTTTCCTTCTCTTCCGTGCTTTGAACTTCATTCAAAATGAAATAGTAATGTAATAGTAATAAAAGTTAACATGTATTGAGCCCTGAAAGTGTAGGCGACACCATGCTAAAGCTTACATAAAATATCTCATTTAATCTGCATAGCATACTTTCTTCCTTTTATAAATTAGAAAACTACTGCTGAGAAAAGTTAAATAATTATTGTAAAGTCGCACTGTCTGGAAGAGGTGGAGCTCTCACATTTAAACCTTGGCCGTTTGCTTCCTAGAACCTGTGCTCTGAACCACTGTGCTGGACACTTCATAAATTAGAGCTGCTGGGACCCGTGTTCCCATCAGCTCAGAACTGCAGTCCTTATTCTGTGCCTGGCAGATGCCTCACCTCAGAAGGCTTCAGGGTGACAGTCACGATATGGAGGTCATCTTTCACCTTGGGGGCTGGCGCAGCCCTATGAGGGTAATCATTCCTCTGTAGGTCTAAGCAAGGATCTGTCTGTTCTTTAAAAAGAAGTTGGGTTGTTTTAAAGTGCCCGGCGGATTGTGACCACGTTTGTCAGCTCAGTGGGAATTTACCGTTTTGCTTTGGGTTTTATGTTTATAAACCTTGACACCTCTTACCTGCGTTTTCTGGACCCATAACAAACCTCCAAGAATTTTGATCTACCTCTTTGTTTTGACTTCACCTTCAAGGTCTTTCCATAATCACTCCACAGTGGAAGGGTTTGCCCGCAATCTTTTCATACATCACGTTGCTGTTGAAAGATACTCTTACGGCATTTGGATACACATTTCATTAGGTTCATATGTTGTCTTTGGGGCTCCTCAAAGGATGTAAATCTACTAAAATATCCTTGCTAAATGTCAGGCCCTGGAACTAGGGGATGTTGTACTGGAAGGTACCTAGTAGGACTTCTTCTGCAGTGATTTTCAGGAACCCTAGCTCTCAGTGTGGTCTTTCGGGTACCTTCCTTGAGTGTATTAATTATTTATTGCTTCAGGGCAAGTTATTACCAAAACTTAGCAGTTTAAAACAACATGCATTTATCATCTCATAGTTTCTGAAACTTGGGAATCTGAGAGCAGCTTCGTTGGAGATTGAGGCTCCAGATCTCTCCTGAGGTTGCAGTTAAGACATCTGCTGGGGCTGCATCAGCTATAGGCTCGACTGGGGCTGGAGCCTCTGCTTCCAAGCTGGCACACTGGCCCAGCTGGGGCCTCACGTCCTTAAGACTGCTTGAGTGTTCCCCTGGTGTAGCAGCTAGCTTTCCCCAGAGGAGGTGATCCAGCAGAACAAGGCAGACACCACAGTCTTTTTTATGATCTAGCCTTGGATGTCACGGACCATTACTTCTGCTATGTTCGACTGGTCACACAGACTCACTGATACAATGTAGGAGGGGCCGCACGGGGCATGGTTCTCAGCTGGCAGGGATCTTTGGGGTCAGTCTTGGGCTGGCTTCCGCACCACGGCCATGGCAAGGGGCCCTTTCTCTGGCAGCCTCCTGGCTGTGCTTACCCCGAAGCAGGGCTGCCTTGATCTGCTTTATCTATTGTGCCCTCTTGTAAAACTTCCTTTGAAAATGTGCCCTTAAGAACAATGACAACAAATAAAGATGCAACCCTCACTTTTTTTTTTTTTTTTGCGGCATGCGGGCCTCTCACCGTTGTGGCCTCTCCCGTTGCGGAGCACAGGCTCCGGACGCGCAGGCTCAGCGGCCATGGCTCACGGGCCCAGCCGCCCCGCGGCACGTGGGATCCTCCTGGACCGGGGCACAAACCCGTGTCCCCTGCATCGGCAGGCGGACTCTCAACCACTGCGCCACCAGGGAAGCCCCGGTTGTAAATCTTCATGTGTGTGATAGCCTGCTCCCTCCACTGGAGAAGCCGACTGTGAACTGGTCATGAAGGACTTTGAACTAGGATGCCGTCTGGCCCTTTCTCACCCCCACCACTACCTCCCTGGCCCATTTCATCTCCAGCTTCCTGTGCCGTGAAGCACACCCAGAGATGGAGTTTCACATGCTGACCATCTGTGAAGGCATGTCCATGGGGCCAGCCACTGAGGATGCCGTGGGAGGGTCACTGGCTGCAGCTGCCCCGGGAAGGGGCCGACCCTCAAAAAGGCAGCTCTTGGCAAGGAGGCTGTTCCTAGCAAGTGGGGCAACGCACACCTCATGAAAGGGGCCTTAGGCAGCATATCACGGAGTCCACCGCACTTGGGTTATTGCAGTAGCTTCCTGACTATTCTCCTTGCTCCCCCCTTTCGTGCTTGCTCCTCCCCACCCCCAGGTATGTGCGCACTCAGAGCATCTGTTCTTAACTGGCAGCTTGAGTGATCCTTTTAAAATTTAAGTCAGATTGTGCTGTTTCTCGGCTTTGAACCCTCCAGTAGCTTCTCTCCTCACACATAGGAAAAGCCGAGTTCTTAAGGGTGCCTGGGAGCTCTAGGAGAGCTGCCTCACGGACTCCAGCTTTCCTCCCTGCCGTCTTTCCCAGGCTGCCTTTCCACAGCTCCCTATTCCGCAGGCGGCTGCCTGGTATCTCAGGGTTGTTTCCGCTGCCTGGGACACTCTGCCTGGACACCCAGAGGCCTCATTTCCTGACCTACGTCCGATTTTTGCTCCAGTGTCACCTTCTCAGGGAGAGTTGTCCGGACAACCCCACTTTAAAATCTTAGCCCTTCTCACCAGCTGCCTATCCACGTGCCGCTCTTCCTCCCCTGCTTAATTTTTCTTCCTAGACTCATCATCGTCTAGCATTCTATATAGTTTAATTATATATGCCTTTGTTTGTTTATTTTCTATGCCCCCCCCAAGTGGAACGCCAGCTCCCGTGATGGGGGGCAAAGATTCAGTCTCCTTCACTTGCTGCTGTATCCCCAGCAGCTACAATTGAGCCTGGTACATCGTAGGTGCTCAGTCCACGCTTGTAGAATGATTGAGTACTTGGCAAAGGTGTGTAGACTTTTGGGGTCAGGCCGGTTGTCCATTGGCCCCATAGATGGGATTGTGATACATGTCAACTGTGCTGGGTACGGGGCTATATTTAGACAACCCACCTGCCCCAGGCATGGGTTTACCCTAATAATTAAACTCTTCTCAACCCACCCAAAAATCAGTCTCACCCTTTCACATGTCTTCCACAAAATACTTGGGTTTCTGATTCCTCAGCTTATCATGCTCTTCATAACACAAGAAAACCCACCCTAAAGCAGACCAGGAATATGCCGGTGGGGATGCTGGGAGATCATTCCCTTGTTGTCCATTGATTGGGCCTTGGCCACGGAGGACGCAGTCACCACCCCCTGGAGGGTTGGCCCATCCCGTCCTCTCACCGGGCCCTGTAGGCCCTGCGTTCCACCTGCCCCCTTGCGCAGCCCCTGATGACTTGGCTTCCATTATAGTTGGAAGGGGTCTCCTTCTGTTTTCTACAGGGTTGAAATAATTTTGTCTTCTGGGTCGGTGGATCAGTATTTTGAGGGAATAGACAGAATTCGGTCAGTGGTTTCCCAAGAGAGTAGAGCCTGGGCAGTTTGTAAGATTATTTTAGGTGGCACGTTAGCAATATATTTTTAAAAATTTAATAGTTAACATATGTGTGTTACTGAGCCGAGTTGTGTGGGTCGAATGGCAGGAGTCTGAGTTCTTCCACCCCTTTGCCGCTGACTGGCTGAGGCCTTGTACCAGTTACTCATTTGCTCTCGCTTCCTTCCTCTTGAATTTTGGAAAATCCTGGGTATTAGGAAAGCTCTGTATATAGAACTTCTAAATCCCTCTTTTTATAAAGGAGTCACTGAGGATCAGAGAGGTTAGGTCGTTTGCCCAAGGGCACCCAGGTGGCCAGAGGCAGAGCTGGGCCACTGTCCTGATTTCCAGGGCTTTGCTTTTGCGCAGGAGAAGCTGCGTCCCATGTTCTCTTCCCCTGGCCTTTTCGTCACCCCGGAAGAGTCGTAAATTCCAAGGTGCTGGGAGAATGAGGTGGCTGTGCGGGAGCAGTGCCTCTGCTTGTCTTGTAGAAGCGGGATGGTGCTTCCTCTTGGGAGAGTATCGGAAACAGATTCTGCGAAGACCTCTCCTCCTCTCCCAACATAGTCACAGCTGACATCTGTGGAGTGTTTAACCGGAGACACTCTTCAAAGTGCTTTACGCACAGAGCAGTTCTCAGGCGGAGTCCCTGGACCAGGAGTAGCGGCGTCATCTGGATTCGGGGGATCCTCAGGCTGCTCTCTGAACCTCCTGAATGGGGAACTCAGGAGGAGGGGCCCAGCGCTCTATGTTAGCGAGCCCTCCAGGGAGTCTGATGCACGTTAGACTTTGAGGACCACTTTCCCTCAGCAACCCCTTGAGGGTAAGTAGTATGATGTCCCTGTTTTACAGACGAGGAGGTTAAAGCCACGGGATGATGAACACCTTCTCGTTATGCTGTGTATGCAGTCGGTCACATGAACGAGCATCAGTTCAATAGTGCACCTACTTGCACTTACTTGTCTGATCCCCCCAGCTACACAGTGGAGTGTCTACCTTGATCTCCATTTTACAGGTGGGCCAGTGAGGCTCAGGGATGTTAAGCGACTGCTCCAAGGTCACACAGCAACTCAGCTTTGAAGTTATGGCTCGGACCCAGGTCTCTTCACTCTCGTTGGGTTTTCCCAGCTAACTGGCTCCTGCCTCTGTCGCCAGCTGTGTGCCTCTCCCCGGCTGCCATGGGAGCATCTGTCCTCTGGGAGGTCCTGCCTCTCCACCCCCTGTTCCAGCAGCTGCAGTCCAGAATCTGGGCCGAGCCTGACTCCCCCAGCCCCTCCGCACATATGCCAGCGTTTAAATAGGTTTCCCCTCCCACTCCCAAAGGCTCCTGGTTATGAGATGCTTTCACTGCGTTGTGCCCCCAGGCAGAATGCCTGGCCTTCAGGGTCGCTGCTCATGGGGTCGCTGGTAGACACGTGGCTGGCTGGAGTGTTGATTAGTTCTGCCCTGTGGGGATTTCTTCCTGTTGGGGGGCAGTTCTCTTTCGGGTTACATGGAGACTGGCAAGCACACAGTTATAAATCCCTGCTAACCTTGAATAGCCGCAGTGAGTATTGCCCTGGTCTCATTACTAGAATGCCCTCTCTTCCTGGAAGCTCTCCCTGCCTCTGCTCGGTCTGGGGTGCTGCTGGCTACTCTAGGGGCAGGGACGCCGAGCTTGCCACCACAGAAGCCTCTGCAGTCCCTGCTGGGGTTGTCTGGTTGGCTCTTCCTCTCTCTTCACTTGACCCGGGGGATGAAGGCTGATTGACGTTTTGATCCTTTGAGCCCAGCACAGTGCCTGGCACATCAGTCTCCAAAAACACTCTGCTCATGTCTGAATTCTTCCTGCAGGCCCTAAAAGTAAAGGTCACTCACTTGACCCCAGTGGCATCAGGAATGAGAGCTTAGCTCTGGCACTCTAACCTGTATCTTTGGGTGCAGGTTGCAGCACTGTAAGTGAGCAGGAAGCTTTCCTGGCTTCCTTAGAAAGAGCCTTGTGGTCCCTGTGTCTGAGAATTTTGTATAGAGCCGTAAAATTTTGTTTTAAGTAAAAATTTTTTTTTTTTTGGCCGTGCCACACGGCTTGTGGGATCTTAGTTCCCTGACCAGGGATCAAACCCCGGCCCCAGCAGTGAAAACACTGAGTCCTAACCGCTGGACTGCCAGGGAATTCCAGAGTGCCTTAAAATTTCTAACTACAATTTATCCATTCTCAAGTTGCTCTCCTGCCTTGTTTTATTTTAGATATATCAGTGATATATCTGTGGATGCCCCAGAATCATCTGTGGTTCCCTTCCAGCCACCAGGACAAATGGGGTGCTAGGGAGGATCACTGGAATTTGGTCTGGTCTTGGCAGGAAACAGGGGGACGCTCACAAAAGAGGTGGAGAGGGTTTAATGCAGGGTTAGGGGGAACCAGCGAGGGTGGTACAGCTCCCACGAGGGAGTCACTGCGACCCCTGGGCCCGAGAGGTGCAGGCAGGAGGCCCTGTGGAACCCAGCAAGAAGTGGACATAAAGAGGGGGGCCTTTGGACTCCCGCTGGGGTCTCCCATTGACCAAACTCAACCAGGAACCAGAAGCAGGAGGAACCCAGTTAATTTGGTCCAAAAAAATCAGGCTCTTGGGGCACAGAGCCGGTTGGAGAAGCTCAGAGAGTGAGCCTAGAGGAGCAGAGAAGAGCATCATCACGCTACTTGCAGACTTTTTGACCAATAAAGGCAAGTATGACACCTACCAAGTATAGGGCAGAAGTGGACCAGTGGTCACAGAATGTGATGTTTAGACCCTTCCCTTTGGGAGTCGGAATGTCCATGTATCTGTGACCATCTTTAAGCCACCACACTGAGAAACATGAAAACCTGGACTTCATAGCTTCAGACCAGAAAGTTCTCATGGTAGGACCATGTGTGCACCCCTGCTCTTCCAAGGAACCTTCATCCCTGTTCCCGGACTGTCTCCGCTCCTACCCCAAGCCCTGCCTCACTCCTGCCATTCGCTTCTGCACCCACAAAATTTGGGACCACCCCGAACTCTTCCCAGCGCGTGTTCGTGACACTCCAATTTTCTGCTTTCCTGGGTAGCAGCGCTCTGCCGCAGCGGCTCCAGAGGATGAATTTATTCATGGTGGCAGGTGTACTGGATGAAACTAAAGAGATTGGAAAATTATGTAAAATGTTTGAGAATGTGCACGCTCGTGCTTACATTTAATGGGCCCATTTGAAAACGTCCCTGAACCCTGAAGCCAAGACAGAGTTTGACATCTCGCGGAGGCCAGGTGTTTAAATATTTGCAATTCCAAAGAGCCTGATTCAGCATGCTTTTACCATTCTCATCCCCGCCCTGCTTATGTCTCCTCTGTGCAGGCGTTTCCCTATCCGTTTCCTTCATGATTTAAACTGTGACAGTTGCATCCACATTACAGGCTTTGATTCCGAGTCTTTTGGAGATATTATCCGGAGATAAGCGGGGCTGTCATCATTTTACAGGTGGAGAAGTTGAGACGTGCAGAAATGAGTTTGAGAAAGGTGGCTTTGGTGCCCCGTGAGATCTTAGCCTCTCCCACCCCCTCCGCATCCCGAAAACCTGGACCTTTTGCACAGCATCATTGTCTCGGTGGCCTCCTGTGCATTGTAGGGTGTTGAACGGCATCCCTGGCCGCCACCCACCGGATGCCAGTAGCCCTGCACACCCCCAGGAGTGACAACCAAAAATGAGTCCAGACGTGGACGCCCGTTCTGGGGGAGGCAGAGGGGAGTAAATTAGCCCCTGTTGAGAACTACGGCCTCCCAGCAGGGTATTTTAAGATCTTGGGCATCGGAGATTGTTAATTGGTCTGAGATGGGGCCGGGGCACAGGGTGTATTTTTTAAATCTTTTGTGTGTTGCTGATGTACCACCAGCAGGGTGAAGAATCTCTTTTGCAGAATTCAAATCCCATCTCTCAGCCTGTTTCTTGATCTATAATACTGAAATAGTAACACTGTACTTGCCTTGTACAACTAAATCTGGCAATCTGTGTGCTAAGTACAGTACCTGGAATGTAATAATTTGCTCAATAAATATTAGCTCTTAGTGTGGTGATTATTCGTCTCCTTTATCTTCCCTTGTCCTCCTTCTTGATCCCCAGGTATAAGTCTGGAGGAGGGACCCTGTAGCCCTGATCCAGGAGTCTGGGTTTGTGTATTGAGTGTGGGGTTGAACATGTCAGGGGGCCAAGGGCACAGAAGATGGGTCAGACAGGGTAGGGCCTGGTACACAGGGCGGAATGGGGTTCTTCAGGACGGGGAGAGGGGCAGGTGCAGGGGTGAGAGGCTCTGAGAATCCCACAGCTGCGGGTGAACCCGTGATTTCAGGATTTCTCGCAATGAGGATCTGGGTGACGCTGAGGTTCCGCTCCTGGCATTGAGAGTGGGTGGCCAAGGTGCAGTGAAGCTCACTGGAGTTGAAGCGGTCTTGGAAGTGCATTCCAGGCTCTTGGCTGGTTTATCCTTGAGGTGGTTAAACTTCCCTTGGTGATGTCCGGAGGCACGGTGCTGAAGGTAGGTCTGGGGAAGCCCGTGTGGCAGTGACCAGGACGTCAGAACTGCACTGCAGTTGGAAGTGGCTCATGAGGATAGCAGAGAGTCTGGGAGCTGTGCCCTGGGAGGAAGGGCCATGTGTGTGGTTCTGAAAACAAAGAGGCACCTATCAAGACCTCTCCCTCGAATTTCAGTATTGGACGCCCTGGGGAACATATTGGTTCTGCAGTACTCCCAGGACAGAGCAGGGCTGGAGTGGGTGTTAGGAGGCAGGTTTCAATTCGAGGGAGGCTGTGCTTTGGTAAAAGGACAACATGGAGAGGCAGGAACGCCCCGTTTCTTTCAGCTGTTCTGAGAGAGGCTGGGCAACTTCCTAAAGGGGATGCCCTAGGGCAGTACTTTCCAATCTTTGTCAGTGTGGCTCAAACAGAGGATGATAATTGTGTAGTACAAGGAGGTGAATAGGAAAAATTGCTGGCAGCAGAGGGCAGCCAAGCCTGAGGGGTAGACCTGCCTGGTAGCCTGGAGATCTCACTTGAAGAGATGAGTGTCTTCATCGCCTGTCATTCATTTCACGGCACACCAAGGTGCCAAGTCACCCCGTTTGGGAAGCTTAGCTCTTGAGGACGTTTTTGTCATGAGTGGACTGCAGTGTGCTGTATTTCTGCACGTGGCATAGTTCCCTTCCGTGACATCCTGCAGGATACGTGTCATGCCCCTCGTGTTACAGCGATTGGTTAATGGACAGACTGGGGCCCATGCTCTCGAGTGCTTGGATGAGATGACCCATCCTCGTCCCATTGATTCTGCCAGTCTTCAGTTCCTTGAATGGCATCCCAGCTGGGGCCCATAGGTGTTTGTTGGTCCCTTTGCTCTGTTATCAGGTTACCCCTGACCTGAGACATCTCGTGAGAACGTTTCCCAAACTCTGAGCCACCACGTCTCTGTCTGAGATCCCCGATTGTCAGTTCATCCTTTCAGGGCGTATTACTTTCTCTTCTCTTGTTACCAGTTGTCACGGTCTGCAGACATGGGGGCACGGGACTCACTGTTTACCTATTCAAGCCAATTGCCATTTCTCTCGTCCCCAAAATGTAATTGAAAAGAGCCTTAATGTTTTCCAAATGATGATAGCTCCATAAACCGATTAAAAAGGCCTTCATGAAACTGTCTCGAGTTATTCTTCACAGCTGCCGCCAATGCTTTTTGTGTCCCAATGATCCCAGCAAGAAATAAGGGCACTTTTTCGTGCGGTCCAGAGCGCCAGCAAAGTCCTCTTCCTCCATCTAACCGCTCCCCCTGCTTTCTTTGCTTCCCAGACAATCCACGTTGCCATTGTCTGTGCCGGATACAACGCCAGCCGGGATGTTGTCACCTTGGTGAAGTCTGTCCTGTTTCACAGGTAAGCGTGACTGTTGTCCTCTGCGGGCTCACGTGTGTAGCTGTCAGCCTGTGCCTTTCCTCCAGGAAGGGTTAAATAAAAGCAACATTTCTCATCAATCATTTAAGCTGCCATGAAAATGTAATTATTGTCTGAAACCCCGGGGAGATTATCATGTTAATAATGTTTAACAGCAGTGATGAGGGGCCCTCTCGCAATGTTTAGAATTGTAGCTCTTAGACCTTAAGGGACCTTCGAGGACACTCCAGATTTGCTACTTCAGTTTCTTCATTGCCTTCCCCTACCTGACACTCACCATACCTCCATTGACACTTCCCTGTTGACAAGTTGCGTTATGGACTGAATTGTGTCCCCCTAAATTTTATCTGTTTGAATCCCAAACTCCAGGGCATCAGAATGTGATTGTATTTGGAGATAGGGCCTTTCAAGAGGTAATTAAGTTAAAATGAGATCATATAGGTAGGCCCTAATCCAGTATGACTGAGGTTTTTATAAGAAGAGAAGATGAGGACAGAGGGACAGCCATTTACAAGCCAAGGGGAGAAACCTTAGAAGAAACCAACCCTGCTGACACCTTGATTTTGGACTCCTAACCTTCAGAACGAGAGAAAATAAATTCCAGTTGTTTAAGGCACACAAGTTCGTGGCATTTTGTGATGGCAGTTCTAGCAAGCTAATACAGGATGCTTATTCTATTCCAGTGTAGCCCATCCCACCTCCGGGTGTTTCTGACCATTAGACAGTCCTGCCTTATATCAAACTGAACTTTTCCAACTGGTAGATTGTGTGATGAAGTCCATTGGTGCTAGTGCATCACCATGGAGACAGTCATACAAAGGATGGATTCCTCTTCCACCTGGAAATGACAGTCCCTCCTGAGTCCTCTGTTCTCCAAGTTAAGCTCCGGCCATTTGCTTTCATAATGCTTTTTCATGGCACTTTTCTTCTGTCCCCTCACTATTTTGATTGATATCTAGTTATGTTCAGTGTATCCAGAATTGGGCCTACAGCTGCAGCCAGTGTCCTTAGGCTCTGCTCTAACTTGCTTTCTTACCAAGGGTTTGGACGAAGCTCACCCGTAGCTGCAGTAAACAGCATGGAAATGTATCAGATAACCACGGCAGGATGCAGAAGGGTCTTAGCAGTAGGAACAGTCATGAAGAGCTCCCACAGTTTAATTGAACAGCGATCCATGTAAAGGTTTACACCCAGATCTGTCAACAGCATAAATGGAGGTGAGAGAGTTGGTGGACACCCAAGACATACCCACCCTGCAGGAAAGTGGGATTCATCTTGTGTCCTCTTGCTCTCTCAGTCCCCCAACCAGCCCATCTATCACTGATGCCTTGAGGTCCTCCTTCCTAAGTAATTTTCATTTCCACCCCTTCCCCTCCATCCCCACTGTGAGTGTCATAGTTCATGTCTACATGTACTCTCAGCTGTGCTTTCTGTCTCCCTGCCCTATCCTCCCTAATGTCAGAATGATATTTCAGGCATGCAAATCTGATTTCCTAAAACCTTTCCTTAGCTTCTCCTTGTCGAGGGAAGAGAATTGAATCTCTTTACTGTGGCACACAGACCATCCGGGATGTGATGTCATTCTCAGCAGCGTTCTCTTTCTCCTCGCTGTTTTTTCACGCTCCAGTAGCACTGATGTGCTGGTAGGTCCCCACCCTCTCCAAGGTGCGCCCTACCTGTTGTTTTCCTCTTGCTGCTCTCTCTGCCCATTTCTCCCCTCCCCCTGCCTCTCCCTGCCACCCCAGTCTGGCAAACTCCTTTTATCCTTGAAGCCTTTGTGTAGGTATTATTTCTAACCGGAAGCCTGGGTCGGGGCTCCCCTTCTACCAGCCCATAGTACCCTGTGTATCTTTCTATCATTATATTTATTACATTGTAATTTATTTATATATTCATGTTATATCTCCTGTAGTAGAATCTGGGGCTTCTGGAGACAGACGCCGTGCCTTATTCTTCCTGTTTTCCCAGTATCTCAGCAGAGTACTTAACATGTATTATATGCTCAGTAAGTGTTGACTTGTTTAATAAGTGAACCTAGGAGACTGCATTAATAGATAACCTGGAGAGTGTTAATTCAACCAGTTACTTACTAGCCCGGATTTAGTTCGACTTCACATTCCGGCCGCCGTGTAGCTCAGCGATGTTCAGCACATCATCTCGCTCTTGAGACTTTAGTTTGTATATTGGTTAGCTTTTGCTAGGAATCAGTTCACCCCAAAACTGACTTGGTTGAAAACAACACTTCTTAGCTCAGCTGTTTGTAATGAACTCCCGTGGCTGGTTCTTGCAGGGCCCCCAGCCTTCCTGCAGTCAGCTGGCAGGTTAGCAAAACATCAGATTCACTGCCTCCTGGAGCAGGGAGAGGTGAACAACCGACAAATACATTACGGGATCAGTTACTGCTAGGGGTGCTCAGGTCCTCCTTGTAGCTCTGTCCGGCTGCCACTGTGATTTCAGTTGTACATCTGAGGAGGAGGTGGGAACGCCGAACGAAGAGGGGCCCTTTCCCAACACCACGGCTTCTGTGCACCTTGGGGACTCACGGTTCTGCAGCCTCCATCTGCCCCTTGAAACCAGGCATTCTGTAGGCTACGCATGGAATCAGATGAGTGGTTCTCAGCCTTTATGTGTTTATTCCATGTCTCCACTAAAGACCTCGGGTCCCTCCCTGATTGAAAGGAAAAAGCCAACTCTTTAGAGAAGAGTGTTTGCACGATTCCAGGTCATCGCGCTCTTTCTCAATTATGGCACCTTTAAGGTCATAAAACCTAAATAATTCCAATAGTTGTTGAAATCGTAAGAATCCTGTTGAGTATAAACTTTTACTTCTACGGTAGCTGAAGCACAAAGATGTTAAATTTAAAAATAGCAGTAGGGGGCTTCCCTGGTGGTGCAGTGGTTAAGAATCCGCCTGCCAATGCAGGGGACACGGGTTCAAGCCCTGGACCGGGAAGATCCCACATGCCGTGGAGCAACTAAGCCCATGCGCCGCAACTACTGAGCCCGCGTGCCACAACTACGGCAGCCCGCGCACCTAAAGCCCGCGCTCCACAAGAGAAGCCACTGCAATGAGAAGCCCGCGCGCCGCAACGAAGAGTAGCCCCTGCTCACCGCAACTAGAGAAAGCCTGTGCACAGCAACGAAGACCCAACACAGCCAAAAATAAATAAATAAAATAATAAATAAATTTAAAAACATAGCAGTAGTTTTATTATCAGCTGCTGATGGCATGCCATACTTTCATGGAGGCATGGGGACTTGAGAAGAAAGTAAATTCTCAGTATGTGGTATGAACATTCTACACCCCACATCGGTGACTACTTGATCCCTTTGGACCGAATAGCCAATTAAGTCCCTCCCATCCTTGAAATTCTACAGATGAGAATTATTCTGTGAATTGATAATGCTGGTGACAATGATTTGAGATATCAAGACAAAAGGACCTTTGAAAGACATTCAGCTCAGAAAGTCCAGCTATAAATAGCTTCATTGTTTCCAAAGCACACTGTGAGGATTAACTAGTACTTGATTATAAAATACTTTGACAAACGGAGCACCTTCCTAATGTTAATAATATAGTGGTTCAGGATGCTTCTTTTGGCTTTCACTGTTAATTACAGTAATTAGATTTATTTTCCAGACAAGATTTTTAGCAAAATTTCATGTGAGGTTTGCTTCGTCACATCAAATCAATTTTGCTTCTGCAGCATGCTTAGTGACAGTGGGCGCACTATATTTTAAAAGATAGTAGAAGTATTATGGGCACTCTTATATGCTGATGCTTGCACTAAAAAATTGCTATAACCTTTTAGAAAGAAAGTTCATAGTATTATGACCAAGACATTTACCCTATGACTGCTTTAGGGAGTCTGTCTTAAAAGGATAATCCTAATTACAGAAAAAAGTTTTTGCAAAATATTGCTTATAATCATAAAAATTCAAATAACACTTAAACAATAAGTCTGAATAATGGAATGTCCTCTTATAGTAAACCATATTCTTAGTTGGTTGTAAAAAGTATGTCATAACATGGACAAGTGATATTTTATGATATAAGGTGAGTGACAACACAGTTCAAAAACTCATGCGTAGGGCTTCCCTGGTGGCGCAGCGGTTGAGAGTCCGCCTGCCGATGCAGGGGACACGGGCTCGTGCCCCGGTCCGGGAAGATCCCACATGCCACGGAGCGGCTGGGCCCGTGAGCCATGGCCGCTGAGCCTGCGCGTCCGGAGCCTGTGCTCCACAACGGGAGAGGCCACAACAGTGAGAGGCCCGCGTACCGCAAAAAAAAAAAAAAGAAAACACACAAAAAAAACTCATGCATAACATCGTTCCACTATATAAATACATGCACACATGTGTGGCATGCATACAGATACACATATACATGGTTGAAATACTACAGGGAGTGAAAGAATAGCAAAACATACATGAAAAATGGAATTCTTGTATATTGTGTCTGGGGTGGTAGAAATACAGATGATCTTGGTTTTGTTTTCTCTTTATATATATTTTTGGTCATCTTACTCTGCACCCTCTATCATGAAGAAAAAAGGAGGATGAGAAAAATAAATACAAAATAGATGTGAGCAAAGGTTTACCTAGTAGAAAATAACACAATATGTGTCTGTGTCACCTAGATGGGAGACTATTTAAAGAAAAGTTGGGGGGATGCCTATGACTCCAATCCCAGTTGCAGGTAAACCGGGAAGTATAGCTGCTCTTCAAGGAAACCGAGCTTTTAGTAAGCAGAGGAAAAAGTATATATATTCACTTAGTCACTAAGTGCTTACCTCCTGGGCAGGAAGGTGGACCAGCTTGTAAACATTTAATATTCGTTTGCTGGGGTGATCTACTTAACTGTTACTCCACAGCCCTGTTGGCAGGAAGAAGCTGGGTGATTTGCCTTACTTTACATGTCAAACAGCTGGGTGTGTGTGTGTGTGTGTGTGTGTGTGTGTGTGTGCGCGCGCGCATGCGTGCGTGCGCGCACCCGTCCTTTTTTTTTTTTTTTTAGCTTTACTTGTGCCCCTCAAGAACAGAGAGGATAAAACAGCATCTTCGTGACCAGTGTCTGCCTCTAATTGTCTTATTGCTTATTCAGGCTTAAACTTGTTATAGAAGCAGTTTCCAGATTTTGAAGGGAACCTAGGATTTAAGTAAGAGAAACCAGAAGTACGTTCTGATTCTGGACTTTCCATCTGTGAGCTGGTGAACCAGCAGGTCACTGTACTTCTTGGAGCTCTGCCTTGCCCCCCAGCCTCTCATAGAGCCCTGTTGTGAATATCAAAAGAGGTAATCGACGTGAAACATTTGTCTTTTATTTATTTTACAAATAGGAAGGTAGTTCTCATTCTGCATCAGGCTGTGTTCTGAGTGTTTTTCAGATATGAATGCATTGAATGTTCATGTAGTTTCAGGGTGTGGTTACTGGTATCCCCATTTTATAGATGATGAAACTGAGGATCCGTATGTGAAGTCAAGGCTCAGGGTCACAGAGAGGAGGGGCAGGGCCGGGGTTGGACCCAGTCAGTCTAGCTTCAGAGTCTGAGCTCTTGAAAAGTTACCATTTTGAGTATCATTTTCTTATTTTTATTTTCATTCATCATTTTGGGTGACCCTGTAGACATTATTATTACTCCTGTGGTTTCCATTATCATCCTCATTCCCCCCCAGGTATGTATTTTTGAGGTGATAAGTATAAATAGTGGTTTTAAAGGCCTGGACATTAGTGTTCTAGTAAGACTTAAGAAAATCGCCTGGAGGAAAGAAAAGAAAGTGGTAACTGTGTGAGGCAATGGGTGTGTTCATTAGCTTGATTGTGATGATGATTTCACAATGTATACATGTATAAAAATATCACCTTTAATGTTTTCAAAGTATTTAATGTCCACCTTAAATAGATACAATTTTTATTTGTCAATTTTACCTCGCTAAAGTTCAGGGAGAAAAACAGCAAGGACATGTAGAACCTGTGAACAGGTAGAAGATCTATGCTATTTAGTCACGCATGTATATGTAAAACCAAAAAGGATTCATTCGTATAGTTCAGATGCCAAGGATAGGTCATTGTATTTGACCTTCATCCCAACCCTGTACAGTGGATGCCGTTACTCCCACAAATGGATGAGGAAACGGAGGCTCAGAGAGGTTAAATAGCTTGATCAAGGTCACAGGTGAATGAGTGATGCTCCTGGGTTTCTAGCCTTGGCTCCGGCCAACCCTGGAATCCATGCTGCTTTCACTACACCATGAGGCCTTTGATTTGCTCTGTTCTTCTCCCCTGGAGAGCTTTTCTGACATGAATACTGACTTGTCCTCGATTCTTCCCACATTATCAAGGCCACTTGTCCTCCCCCAATCCAAGAACTCACACTGAAAAACCCTCATTCTGGCTGCTATGGTTTTCTGCAGTGAGTTCCATTTACATCTCTCAGTGTAACAGATTCACTGAGCCTTCGAGTTGCTGTCACAGGCTCTTTCTTTTTCTAAAACTGCAATTCCATTGTAACCTTAATAATTAAGGATTATTTCAACTCAGCTGTCCTTGTACATTTTAATCAAAAACAGACCTTGGATTGCCTTACAGGGGCTGTGGCACATTCCTGACAAAATAAGAAAGGAAAAGCAGGGAGGAAGCTAGGGTTTAATCATCTTTGCCTCTTTGTATTACCATATTTATTGCTTCCCAGCCTGGAACAGGGGAGCAGTTAAGGAAACCAGAGGCAGCAGGAGCATTGCTCATTATGAGCAAAGTCTGCAGACTGTGCTGAAGATGAAGCATGCACTTGCTCCCTTCTTTGTTAAAAAAGTGTGATCTGGTCTGAATTAGAACAGACCTAGTGTCTGTGTTGCTTGAACCCAGCCAAGTGGACCCCATTGTATTTGAAGATGTGTACTCAAGCTTGCCTGTTCAGAAGCCTTTTCTCATGGGCTTAAAGCAGTGCTCCCAAAATGCATATGTAACTGGTGGACTGGTATAAAAGACTATTTCGGATGTTATCTAGATGTAAAATTAAATAACATTGAATCATATATTAAGAAAATTATTCCTTTTGTGATTCTTCTGAATGAGTTCTTACTGTCTTCAGTTTATGAAACTCGTTTTGGCGTAAATATGTTCTTAACATCTGTCTAACTCTTGCTAATTTACCTCTGGACAACAGAGAGTAGGATGGAGGCTCATCACCTCTGGCTGATCTGGGGAATTGGAAGCCTCTATCTTTAAAACACTTTTACCTTCCTGAGTTAGGAGCCAATTGCAAAATAAGGCTCAGAAGTTACACCTGGAGAATGAAATATCACCTCTGCTGCTGTTAGTCCTGAATTGTGGGATGTTCTTTCAATTGTGAGTTCTTTTTTGGCCTCATGAATTGGGTTTACTTACAGTCTGAGCCAACCGGGACAACTGCAGGCCTTCCCCACCTGGGCAAATGACTTACTGTACAACACAGTTCCCCAGGAAAGAAGCCCAGAGACAGCTGAACAGACCAGGCCTCAATCCCTCTCCCAAACTCATAGGTCAGACCATCAGTCCACATCTCAGGCCAGTAAGTAAGCATTGGGATGTAAATCACATACCATGGAATTCACTCTTGAAAAGTGGTTTTTAGTACAGTTAGAGTTATGCAGCTGTCACCACTGTCTAACATGAGACCGTTTTCTTCATCTTGTAAAGAAACACCCATATGTATTAGTAGTCACTCCCCATTTCCCCCTCCCTCCATCCCCTGGCAACCACTAGTCTACTTTCTGTTTTTATGGATGTGTTTATTCTGGACATTTCATATCAACAGGATCATGTACTCTCTGGTCTTTTGTGACTGGCTTCTTCTTACGTAGCATAATGTTTTCAAGGTTCATCCATGTTGTAGCACGTGTCCATACTTCATTCCTTTTTCTTGCCTAGTAATATTCCATTGTATGCATGTACTACATTTTGTTTATTCGTCAGTTGGTGGCCATTTGTGTTGTTTCTACTTTTTGACTATTATGAATAATGTAACTCTGGATGTTCGTGTTCAGGCTTTTGTGTGAATATATGTTTTCATACTTTTTCATATATAACGAGGAGTGGAATTGCTGGATAACTCAGCAATGGTAACTTTGCTCAATTTTCTGAGAAACTGCAAAACAGTTTTCCAAAGCAGCTACAGTCATTTTAGAATTCCGCAAGTAACAAATGAGAGTTCCAGTATCTCCGTATCTTTACCAACGCTTGTTATCATCTGTCTCTTTATTTTAGCCATTAGTGGGTGGGAAGTGGTGTCTGAGTTTTGATTTGCATTTCCCTAGTGACTAGTGATGTTGAGCGTCGTTTCCTGTGCTTATTGGCATTTGTACATCTTCTCCAAGAAATGACCATTCAGATCCTTTGCTCCGTTTTTAACCTGCTAACTTGTCTTTGTCTTGAATTGTAAAAGATCTTTACACATTCTTGGTTTTAAGTCCCTTATCAGACATATGCTTTGCAGATATTTTCTCCCATTCTGGGGCTGTCTTTTTCACTCTCTTGATGGTGTTTTCTGAAGCACAAAAGTTTTTAATCTTGAAGACCAGTTTATCTGTTTTTCTTTTGTTGTTTGAGCTTTAGATGTCATATCTAAGAGACCATCACCTAACCCCAAATTAAAAGATTTACTCTCACATTTTCTTTTAAGTGCCTCTACACCTAATTTCCAGGTAATTGTGTCCACTCTGAGGGAATTTGGTTCTCTTTGGTAATTATTCATTTGTCCGTTCATTCATTCTTTCAATAAACAATCACTGGATGATTATATCTACAAGGAACTGTTAAAAATCTGAGGAAAAGATCATCAACAAAATGTAGCTTCCAGGGCCAAGACTCCATCTAACAGGGAACAGTTGCAAAGATCTAAGTTTTGAGCTCTGATATCAGTGGGAGGCACTAAGAAAGGGCATCTGACTCTGTGGAGTGGCTTCCTTGGAGCCGTGGCGTCTAAATTGAGAACAGAAGGCTGGAAGCAGGAAGTGCGGCAACGTGTAGGCGGTTGTGGAAGCCACGACAGCGTGAACACAGCCTGTGGGAGAACGTGGCCAAGTCCTGGACCTGACTCACGGCCAGGCACTTTCTAGGCACTGGGGCTATAGAGGGGGTTAACGAGAGAGTAGGTGCTTTGTGAAATGAGAGAATCTCTACCCTAGACAGCTCACATTCTAGTGGAGGGTGGAGATAGACCTGCCGATGAAGATGGAGATTTCTAATACTAGTCAGTGCTAGACAGAAACCAAACAGGGCAGTGGGGTGGGGAGTGATGGGGAGGGAGAGGGACATTTCAGGTAGAGTAGCCATGGAGGGCTTCCTTGAAGAGGTGACACTTCGTTTTCTTCTTGAAGGAGGGATAAGAGGTGGCCACATGCAGGTCTGTGGAGGACAGTGGCTGGAGTGCAGGAGGGAGTGGGGAGGCGTGAGCATGGACAGGGGGACAGGGGGAGCTCATTGAAGGTCCGGTTAGGCGGAAGGCTGTATGGTGAGCAGGGGATCATGTGATCATTTTAGAGAGTTCAGGGCTGACAGGATGGATGAGCTATTGGAGGGAGCAAGCTCAGAGATCAGGGAGAGAAGGGGTGAATATATTCATAAGATGTTCCTGAAGGTTAGTTGGGATAATAATAGCTAATATTTATGAAGTCCTTACTGCCTGTGAGTCACCCTTCTAAGTCCTTTATATATTTTAACTCAGTTCATCAGACAGTAACTATGAGGTAGGAGCCATCAACATCAACCCCATTTTACAGATTTGGAAACTGAGACTAAGATTAAAAAGCTCACTCAGGGTCACATCATTTGTGACAGGACCTAGATTAGAAGCAGCCAGGCGGTTTGGCTTCAAAGCCCCAACCACAAGACTAACGCTGCCTCTGGGGACTTGCCGTTGACTGGGTGTGTGGGACGTGGGCGGGGAAGGAGCCCAGGTGACAGTCCCATTTCTAGCTTGTGAGTGTGGGTGAATGGTGCACCGTTCACTCAGGCAGGGAATTCAGGAGGACAGACATGTGTAACGGGCCAAGAGAGGACAACACGAGCCCCTATTTAATATGCCAGGCACTGTTCCAGGGGGTGGGATAAACCAGTGAATGACCAACCAGGTCCCTGTCCCCATGGAGCTGACATTCCTTGTTTGTTAGGAGTGTTGTAATTGGGTCGTCTTGATTCCAGGGGGCCCATGGGATATGAAGCGGGACCATCTGGTTGGCAGCCGGATTCAGAAGTTAAAGCTCAAGGGCGACATTCTGGCTTACACAGGGGCTCTGTGAAAAGTGGTCTGGGCCATGCTTTCCTCGTGGCCGCTGGAGGTGCAGTTGACGGGACCCACATCCTTGTGATGGTTCCCAGGGTGGAGCATTATTAGCAGAGCCCCTCCAGGTGTTCATCCTCCCCACGAGGAGACGTGAGCTACTGCTGGCTAGACCGCATTGGATTACTGAGGGGGTCAGCAAACTGTCAGGGTCCTGGTGGTCCCCTGAGCTGGGGACTGTGTGTCCTCAGATTAAGCGTTTTCTTAGTTGTCTAATGAGGGAAGCTGATGAGGCTCACTGACCCCTTTGACCATGCAAACACCTAGTTTAGCCCTAAAGAGGAGCCCAGTGTCTTTCTGGAGTTACACTCCCTTCTGGAGAGATGCTCTAAATAGACCAGAGGAAGAATGCAGAAGAGGGGGAAAGCCTCATACAAACGCTTGCACCGGGGCTTCCCTGGTGGCGCAGTGGTTGAGAGTCCGCCTGCCTATGTGGGGGACACAGGTGCGTGCCCCGGTCCGGGAAGATCCCACATGCTGCGGAGCGGCTGGGCCCGTGAGCCATGGCCGCTGAGCCTGCGCGTCCGAGGCCTGTGCTCCGCAACGGGAGAGGCCACAACAGTGAGAGGCCCGCGTACTGCAAAAAAAAGAAAAAAAAAAAAATGCTTGCACCGTCCTCTGAGAGCCTGTTCCTCTTACCCACGCTGGTTCATCTTCTGCTCGGTAACTAGATGAACCTCCTGAATTACATCTTCAATCTGCTGCCTGCTGAGCTCCCCAAACCTTGTCTGGCTGTCTTCTTGTTGTTAATACTGTCTCTCTCTTCTTTTTTTCCTCCCCATTCCAGGCATACACTAGGTGTTCAATAAACATTGTGTGATCCACTCAAAGAAGACTATTGTTCTTTCACTGACATACGGTGGACTTTCCCACCTCCGTTCCTTTCCTTATTCTGTTACCTCCTGCAGAATGCCTTCCTCTATCCTCCATCTTTTTGCATCCAGAGGTCCGGTTTACTTGCCACATCGTCCATGGGCACTTCCTAGATTCCCCACTAGTGAGAAGTGGTCTCTCCCACCTTATACTCCAGTGGCATGTGTGTTCCTCCTTGTGGCACCGTCCTGTACAGTTGTGCAAGTTGTTCACTCTCCAGCTCCAGGAGTACCTTCACTCACCGTCCACGTCAGTGTCTTCAGGTGGCTCCCTGGGAGCAGTGCCGTTCCCAAACTTTGCGGCCGTGTGTGTAGCCCAGCGTTACAGCGCGACACCGGGGTTCTAACGTTTATGTGGTTATTAGTATTCTTTCTCTGTCTCTGCCAGATTGATTGCTGCCTGAAGAGAGGACTCTGAGCTCATTCATTGCCTAAATCCCTCTTCTGCCTTACTTGCTGCTTGATAGCTCTTTGTTGGGTGTTTATTCATTCAACTCATTTTTTTGTCTGTGAATGGAAGAATTAATTGAAAATACTTTATTTGAAAAGTGATGCAAAAGCAGTGGAGAAAATAACAGTTTCATAAGTTAGTGTCGGTAATAGTTGTCCTAGTCCGTTCAGGCAGCTATAACAAAATAGCACAAACGTGTGGCTCACAAACAAGAGACATGTATTTTTTTTCTCAGTTCTAGAGGCTGGGAAGTCCAAGGTCATGGCACCAGCATGGCCTGACTCTGGCTGGGGGCCAGCTTCCTGATTACAGACTGAAGACTTCTCTCTGTGTTCTCATGTGGTCAAAAAAACAAGAGGGCCTCTTTTATAAGGGCACTAACCCCTTATAAGGAAGGAGGACTCTTCCCTAGTGACCTAAATACCTCCCAAAGGCCATACCTCCTGGTATCATCACCTTAGGGGTTATGAATTTGGGGTGGGAGGCAACGAACCTTCAGACCACACCAATTGTTAGCATATGTGGAAATATTCCACACCAGGTATTTGCTAAGTGCTTTATACACATCATGTAATTGTCACAATTACCCAGTGTCCTGCTGCTTACTTACCATTATTGTTTCTGAATTGAAAGGAAGAAATTGAGGCATAGAGAGCTGAAGTCACATGCTTTCGGTCACTCGGTCAGTCATTAATGCAGCCAGGGTTCTGACCCAGATGTCCTGGAGCAGAGCGCCGGCCCTGAACCGTTGATGCAAGCGTGCCATCAGCTGCTTTTACTTCTTATGGGAATGTGACCGGTGACAGGGAAGGAGGGGCGCTGGCTTTCGTCCCCTGTTGCACCAGTGTTTCTTGAGCACCCGTTACTTGCCGTGCTCTCTGCTGGGCACTGGGGGTGGCGATGAAAAGATGGTTCCTGTTCTCAGAGGCCTCGCGGTGCAGAGAAGGAGCCAGGTGTTTGAATTTGTATCACCCAGTGCTTCGCTGGAAGTGGTAGATTAGCTTTTCATTTGAGGTGCCCAGTTAGCAGGAAAAGGGAGGGATGAAGATGGGCTCACAGAAGGCTTTGAGGAGGAGATGACTGACAAAGGGAGTTTGAAAGGAAGAACAGGTACTCAGGGACCTCCAAGTATCAGGGGAGTATCCCAGGGAGAAGGAACAGCCCAGACAAAGATACAGATGTGTGGAAAACGTGATGCGTTGGGACAAATGTAGTATGTTGATCTGTTTGGTATTGTTACCCCATGTCTAAAATTAAGCCATCTCTCTACTGTGGATAAAAATGCAAGCTGACAGTTATACAGATTTATCTTCATTCATTCTTGATACGTAAGACTCCGGTCGCGGCTCGTGGGAGAGGGGGATGACTGTGCCAACACTGAGGGCTAAGGGGACCCTCTGACTTCCAGGTGGCTGTCTAGCTGTCTCTGGCTTAGCGTCCAGGTAAGTCAGTAGCCAGTGAACAAATACACCATCACTCCCTCATGCCACCAATCATCACCTAGGACTGCTGGCAGCATCTTATAGGGAAGCTACCTGTAGGGCTTCCAGGGAAGCTGTAAGGCAGGCGTGCCCCTTCCTTCTGAGTATAGACAGTTTAATGGGAGAGCTTGCAGTGTTCGCGCAGCGGGTGCCGTGGAGAAGTTCAGCAGTGCTGATCGCTCCTTTGGGTCATTTGTTCAGCTCAGCACCCTGAGCTCCTGCTATGTGTTTGGCAGGTTGGCCTTGGATAATAACTTTCTTCAGGTCTAGACTCATCTACCCAGTTCCACCTGGCTTTGCCACCCTCACCTGAAACTTGGTATACCCAGTCCCAAACCCATGATCTTCCCCCAGTGTGCCTTTCTTCTTGTAGCCCCTGTCCTGAACGAATCACCACCAGCCCAGGAACCCCAGTGTCTTCCTCTTCCTTTCCACTTCCCCCATATCTAAGATCTCTTCTCCTGAAATTCCTCTAGATTCCACTTCGCTGTTGCTCTTCCCCAGATACTAAGTCGGATTCTTGTTTCACATTCACCTAATCTCCTAAGTGAGGCATACACCTCTGTTCCCCTTAGCTGCCCACTATCCATCACCTATCCCACTCTTCATTTCGTTTATTGAACTCCTACTGCATCCCAGGCACTGAGTTCGATCGTGGGGCTCTCCATTTCAACACAACTGGCACCATCCTTTACTCCCCTGAGCTCTCGGTCGAGGGGGCATGCAGACCAGTAAACAGGCAACCACAGCCTAAGGATGGGCACAGATGCTGAGCTGACTGTGCGTTAGGAAGGGCCCCTAACTTAGTCATGGGTCGTCAGGGAAGGATTCTAAAAGCAAATGATGGCAGACCTCAGAAGTGAAGGCTGGGTGAGAGAGAACCAAATGCTGAATGGGGGCTGTGGAGGCAGGGGCGGGGGGAGGAGGAGGAAGAAGGAGAGGACGAGACCGTGGGAGCAGGGATGGTGTCTTACCACCATGTCCCCAGCATCCTGCACGTCACCTGGTGAACAGTGGGTGTTTAATAAGTATTTATAGAATGAGCAAATGCAAGAGGGTTTCCTGCAGAGTAAACGGTGTGTGCGAAGGCCCAGGTGGAGAGAGAGCACGAGGGTAGGGGGAATTGAAAGAAATCTGTGTATCTAGAACTTAGAACAGGGCTGGGGAGCGATTGCAGGAGGCTGAGAGCTATGGGCCAGTCTGTTACTCCCCACGCCGAGCTGATCAAATCCAGACTGTTTAAGCGGGCGTTCATTGCTCTGCTCCCTATGCGCTTGCATCTCTCCCCTTCTCTGCTCGAACCCCTGAGTCCCTGCTAACCCTTCCCTTCCCACCACACTCTCAGCACCCCCTGGGCTCCAGCCAGAGTCTCGTGTTACTCTCCTTGGATCGAGTCCCCTCTTCTTTGCCAAGAATAAAGTCATTTATCCTTCAGGGCACTACTTCCCCCACCTCTTACACATTCTTCTGACCCGGTCCAGATTAGCCCTTCTTTTGCTTTACTCTCCTGGAGCCTTGTGTTCTGTTGTAGCTGTTATCACAGTCCACCTCCTGTTTATGTTTGGGTTCATATTTAACTGTCTCTAAGTAGTAAGAACTCCTCGAGGTTGGGGTGGGCGAGGTCATTCTCATCTTTAGATTTCCAGAGGTGCTCGTTCGTGGTATTACGATGTATGCCGTTATTCTTACTAGAGCAATGATGTTTCTGGTAATAGTTCTACTGGGTTGAACTTCTGGTTTGTGCCTGGCGGTCCCTCAGGAAGGCGTATCTGCTGTCTGTTGTTATCCCATCTATGTTTGTTGTTGAGATGCATCATGTATGGTACGTCTTATCTCATCTAACTGACCCAGTAGCCCGTAGAGGAGGCTTTTCACATTTTGCAGAATGAAGAAGCAGCAGTGCAGAGGTATAAGTGACATGCTCGAAGTCCTCCCCTGATAGATGCCAGATCTGGGCTTCGAACCCATTTCCATTTGAATTGGAAGCTTTGCCCTTGTGTACTGCTGGTTTGCATTTTGGGTGCTGGCTCAGTGTAACAGCGGGTCAACTGAGGTAGAATGAATAAAGGCTTTAGAAATATTACAAGTGAGGGTGGGCTGATACTCAGTTATGGGAGCCCCAGGTGATGCCATCGTGGCTGCCTGTTTCTCTTTCGGGGAGGAACAGGCAGAAGATAGGACTTAGTGCTGTGCTGGGGGAGAAGTGCGTTACCCGCTCCGCACAGCTGGTCCAAAGACCTCATCCTTTGTCCACGTGCTTCTGCACTGATGCCGGTACATCCAGGTGGTAAAGATAAAGCGTTGACCAAATTGTTACACATGCTCTACTTAAGATTTTTAGAAACACAGATGCCCTAGTAACAGGTATGGCGGTTGGCTTGCATTGAATGTCACCAGGGATTCTACCCTCTCTGGTCCTTGGTGGCCACGTCTCTGAAATCCTGAGGTTGGATGAGACATCTTCTCTCCTCAGCTCTGACGTCCTCTCCAGTAGGTAACATGCCTGATTGTCCTTCATCACTGCTGTTAGAAACTGGCCACACGCTACCAGCTGGTAAGAGCGTGTCTCTGCGGCCTTGGTTCTCCCTCCTGACTCTCCTCCGCTCCCTGCCCACAGGCGGAACCCCCTGCATTTCCACGTCATCGCCGACTCCATCGCCGAGCAGATCCTGGCGACGCTCTTCCAGACCTGGATGGTGCCTGCCGTGCGAGTAGACTTCTACAACGCGGATGAGCTCAAGGTACCGGAGGGAAGGGAGGTCAAGCAGGATGCTTTTCTTGTTTATGGTTTAGTAGACAGCAGCAAAGGCAGACATCTCAGCTCGCAGACTGGAGACGTCCAGGGTATAACTGAGGGTGTTTGCCACTTGAATCTGATTTGATTATCTGAAGCATTAAAGCAACCATTTCTTGAGCACAGAATGCGTGTTGGTCTGTGCAGTTCTGGCCACCAAGGCTTTCTGTGGAGGCTGGAGGCTACTGGCCTGGTCCGTATCTAAAGAAGGCCTATGGTGGCCAATATCTAGAGAATTCTGTTACCCGGTGAGGTCAGCGCTGAGTCCAACAGGCCCGTGTTTGAATTCGTATGTTGTCATTTACTGGTCATAAGACACAAAGTAAACAGGCTATACCTTTGGATCTGTTTTTTCATGAGTAGAAATGTACTTATAACACCAACCTCATGGAGTCATTAAGGGGCTCAAATGAGAGAACATGTGTGAATGTGCTTTAAAAGACTATGTTGAATAAATATTAAGGATTATGTTGGGCCAGAGGGTTTCAACCAAGGGAGACTCATTTGGCCACGTCATTCCCTTGCTTAAAATCCTCCTGTGGGGGCTTCCCTGGTGGTGCAGTTGTTGAGGGTCCGCCTGCCGATGCAGGGGACGCGGGTTCGTGCCCCAGTCCGGGAAGATCCCGCATGCCATGGAGCGGCTGGGCCCGTGAGCCATGGCCGCTGAGCCTGCGCGTCTGGAGCCTGTACTCCGCAATGGGAGAGGCCACAACAGTGAGAGGCCCGCGTACCGCAAAAAAAAAAAAAAAAAAAAAAAAGAATAATAAAGAAATCCTCCTGTGGTATCACGTGGTCTGCATCAGGCTTGAGGTTCACGGTCTGATTTAAAAGTCCTGCACGTTCTGGCTCTTGACTCTTCTTCCAGTCGCATCTCTGGCCATTCCTGCAAATTTGCTTATTACTCAGCTCGAAGAAACCACCTCTGGGCTCTCTGCCCTCCCTCCTGCGTTTGAGCGTTTGCTTCTGCTGTTCCTTCTATCTGACACACCCTTCCAGCTACTGTCACACCTCCCACTCATCCTTTAGGACTCAGCTCCATGGCTACCCCCTCTGAGAACGTCCCATGACTCCTCCAGGAAAGAGGAGGACGTTTTCTGTTCACTTGCCCGTCGACTGCTTTAGTTTAGAACCTTCTTAACGGGACGGGGCTGGGAGCACATCTTGTTCTTTTCTGTATTTCTGGCGCATTTGTTGGTACCCTGTAATGCTTGTGGATTTAACCAATTGCTGTTATTAGTGGAACGTGTCGCTTTGCAGAAACCGTTGCAGCTCTGTCTCCAGTCACCTTGGGAAGGACTAAACACCTAGACACGAGGCAGGTTTTAGCACATTGCTTGGTCTAAACCTCATAAAGCCATTATCTTTTCATTTCAGAGCCATAGCATTTTAAATAGATCACAAAGATGTTGGCCGGAGTTTCTCATTTTCCCATATTTCAGGCTCTGAGGTTGATCGAGATGTTCAGAATTTAGCATTTGGGGATTGTCGTGGTAATTGGTGTGCCATTCCAATCTATTCTGAGCTAAAACTGATTAACACTCTTAAAAAGGGAAAAACAAAATTTAGCAAATTGCTGCACTAATTAAGGTGAAAGCAAGCCACTCTGTCTCCCGGGGTCTGAGGGCCAACACCATGGGGAAAAGCAGCAGGAGGGGAGGGGGCCACGTCTGGCACAGCGTGCGTGTTCTCTCTTAGAGCAGTCCTGTGTCTGTGCCCTGTGCAAGCCTGCACCCCCTCTGCTCTTTGAGGAAACACGAAGTAGTTGAAAACCCCAGCTTCATTTCGCATCTTGCCATTAAAGAGCTAATATCTGATTTGGGTTCTGAGCCTTGGCTTGAGCAGCTGAAAATGGGTGGAACCCTGCCAGCTGTGGGAGAAGATATTGGATTAAATCAGATCACTCACGTGAAGGCCCAGCAGTGCCTGAAATGCAGCAGGTTCTTGACAATCCCTCATTCCCCTTTGCAGCCATGGCAATATAGGATTAAAAGGCTCTTGATTGAAGGCCCACAGGGCAGCTGGGAGGTTGAAAGGTAAGGCACGGTGGCCTGTAAGCTGCCCCCGGGAACCCCAAGGCTTCCTCAGGGTCTTGGAGGAAAGGAGGGGACTGGTGTGGGGGAAGACGAGGGCTCTGACTCCCTCATGCCCACGTGAATCCAGGTATGCATTATGTTTACACACTGGAGTTTTATCCATTTGAATTGAGGACTCCATGGCTTAAAAAATAAGAATTAAAAAACAACAACAATCTGATGTGTCCTAAAGGATATCGTCTCCAGAGTCCTGCCCTTGACCCTGCCTTCTGCTGCTGACTCTGCCATGCAGTGTCCCTACCATCTGCATTTTATTTCCCCACCTCTTAAAACATCTATCACCCACAGTCCTGTATTCCGTGAGGCAGTTGTCAGAATCTGGTAAGGACAGTGAGTATGAAGGCATTTTGTAAAACATAATTTTTCCATTATTCATGAAAACAGTCATCATAATTTATACATAATTCTGCTCAACAAGTCTAAACCGTGGTGTGCCCACTCCCCCCCCCAACCTGAGCCTCTCCTGGAACCTAACACCACCACCTACTTAGCTGCTTATCCAGAACCGAGTTTGCCTTCGATGGGTCCCTTTCTCTCTCCGAGCATCTGGCCATTTGAGGTCCTAGCTAGTCTTCGTCTCCCCCTGCTACCATCCTTGTCTAAGCCTGCATGCTCTGTCGCCAACACAACAGCAGTTTTTTGTTTTGCTTTGTTTTCCCAGAGAAGCCTTTTCCCTTCTCCTCCGCTCACGTCTCCTCACCCACATCTGTTCTCCGTCAGTAGCATGAGTCAGGCTTTCCAAAGGCAAGCCCAACCACACCTTCCCCGTGCTCTGTGTAAAACCTTCAGTGATTTCTGGATGCTACTAAGATGGAGACCACAGTCCTTAACTGAGTCGAGTTTTTCTGCACAGTCTGGCTCCTACCTCCTCCTGACTTAGTCGTCTACTGTTAGCACCATTGCTTCCCCACTGGATCTTCTAGTCTGCTCTGCTCCTTCCCTTCCGCTGGGGGCCTTTGCACAAGTCATTTCTTCTCTCTGTTGTACTCTCAGCCTGCTCTCCCCCATCGCTAATTGAGTCCACGTTCTCTTGCTTAAGCTCCATGTACACAAGGAAACCTTCCCTGCCTTCATCATCGCAAAGGGGCTTCTTTGTTGTACCTTCTCAGAGGATCACGTACGGTTCCTTCAGTAAACTCGCTGCGGAGTGTAAGCTTTCACGCCTTTGTGTAATGAGCTGGTAAATGTCTGTCTCCCCTAGAATGTAGGCTCTGAAAGAGCTGGGATCCTGTCTGTTTTTCATCACCTTGTAAGCTTAACACCTGCTCAACAAACTTAAACCATGATGATGCCTCACCTATGAAAACATTTGCTAAATGAATGATACACAGTAAAGTCAGCACTGGGTGCCTAAGAGACATGAAGCCATTAGGAAGAGGTTTCAGTTTTGTTTTGTTTTTTTTAATTGAAGTATAGTTGATTTACAATGTCATGTTAATCTCTGCTGTACAGCAAAGTGATTCAGTTATACATATATATATATATTCTTTTTTAATATTCTTTTCCATTATGGTTTATCATAGGATATTGAATATAGTTCCCTGTGCTATACAGTAGAACCTTGTTTATCCATTCTGTATGTAATAGCTTACATCTGCTCCCCCCATGCTTCTACTCCATCCCTCCCCCAACCCCATCTCCCTTGGCTGCCACCAGTCTGTTTTCTATATCTGTGAGTCTGTTTGTTTTATAGGTAGGTTCATTTATGTCATATTTTAGATTCCACATGTAAGTGATATATGGTATTTGTCTTTCTCTTTGATTTACTTTGCTTAGTATGATAATCTCTAGTTGCACCCATGTTGCTGCAAATGGCATTATTTCATTCTCTTTTATGGCTGAGTAATATTCCATTGTATATATGTACCACATCTTCTTTATTCATTCATCTGTCAATGGACATTTAGGTTGAGGAAGGAGTTTCTTGATCATTGTCAGGGTTCACCACATTCCTGAGGCCCCTTGTGGCTCAGGGCATGGGCAGACAGCCAGGTATTTGTCTACCAGTGACCCTGCAGTGGCATAGATGAGGAAGCTCCGTCTGTGCCAACCCACCTTAACATCCCAAGAGCAGCTGTGGGACAGGTGGAGTGTCTTTCCATGACAGGTAAACCAGGAAGGGAACACACTGAAACACCATCCATTAGATGGCATTAGAGAAGGGATGGATGATGACAGGGAATGGTGCTGTGTTCTTTACTTGCATCCAGGAAGCATGTCGGATGGTAGCGTCAGCAGACACGTAAGACGGCCTCCCCCGATAGGAATGAGAAATCGCTTTGTACAGCTGTTGGAAATGGCGTTTCTCAGAAATACTCCTGTGGGCCCCTTATTCTATCTGTTAGCACTGGAGAATGGAGTAATAGGGGAAAGGAAGTTATGAAGGATCAGTGCATGATTAAAAATGAGCTGTGAGGGCTTCCCTGGTGGCGCTGTGGTTGAGAGTCCGCCTGCCGATGCAGGGGACACGGGTTCGTGCCCCGGTCTGGGAAGATCCCACATGCCACGGAGCGGCTGGGCCCGTGAGCCATGGCCGCTGAGCCTGCGCGTCCGGAGCCTGTGCTCCGCAATGGGAGAGGCCGCAACAGTGAGAGGCAGCGTACCGCAAAAAAAAAAAAAAAAAAAAATGAGTTGTGAGAAATTCGCGCTGGACTGGTGTGCTTCTCTCTGTGATGACCAGTTAGTGCGGATTTGCAAACAGTGAAGGCTCAGCCTGCTCGTCCCTGTGGCCTGTGAAACGCTCACTGGTCTTTCTGATGTTTATGTGGCCCATTCATTTCCAGCTTCCGAGGCCCCAGATCAACAGGCTACCGGCCCTGGGTGCCCCAAACTCTACCCAGGACATGCAGCTCCTGTCACCAGGGGAGGGGAGCCGCAGGACAGGGACGATGACTTCTTTCCGTGTGGAGCTTTGCAGGTGGTGGCATGCTCTCACTCACTTCTCAGGACCACCCTGTGGGCTGGAGAGAGGAGTTTCGTTACCTCCATCTTACAGGCAGTTTATAAATTGAAGCTCGGAGTTGAAGGATGTTTGCCTAAGATCAGGCAGCTCATAAATGCCAAGGCAGCTATTTGATTCTTCCCTTTCCAAATGAAATGATATGAGATGCATGATTGTGTGATTCAGTACACACGGAGGTGGGATGGATCTGAAGGAAAGGAGGGGGACGTGGGTTGCAGCCACTGGCTGAAGCTGCCACTGTTGAATTGCACTGGAACTCAAGACTCCTGTTTTCAGTGACTCTAGACCCCATAGGCTGTGGTGTAACCTGTGCTATACATGGAACGCTTTCTTTTTTATGTTTACATGGTTCTCTCATGGAACGCTCACAGTAACTCTGTGGATCGGTCCTATTAGGATCCCCATTATACAGATAAGGAAACTGAGGCTTAGGGAGGTTAAATAAGCCCAAGTCACATGCATAGCTAGTACGTGGTAGAGCTGGGATTAAAACCCAGAACTGACTCCATAATCCATGTTCTTTCTCCTGTGTTCTGGTTCCTTCTCTGTGGCCTGTTTTTAAGCTAAGATGCTATAATTGTGTCTAGACAAGGGTCCTCTGAGCTCTCGGTGGTGTTCTTTTTCTGGTTGTTCCTGAAGAATAAATGCGTTAAGCATGACCCCTCCATTTAAAGGCCTGCAGCGAGTGGCCTTCCTGCTGGGGACCAAAGTATGTCTCACTAATGATGCCGCTGAGGGCTGGGACAGCCCCATCACTGCCATCCAAGGATCATTTTCTAAACTAAACAGTCACCACTCTGGACAGTTTGCCTTAAATCAGCGAGATATTTGCCAGTGTTCAGACGAGGCCCTGCATGCCCAGCAGCCTTTGATCTTGCTCCTAGTTGGCCCGGGAAGTCACCCCCAGGCCACCACTGGGGTGAGGATGATCCCGAGCTCATGAAGGTAAGTGGCTGGCGCCGGGGCTGTTTCATGATTCCCCTGTCTAGCTGGGAGCCCTCATTTATCTCCTTTTCTCTTAGACCTGATGCCCGCTCATTACCAGCATCAGAAAGATTATGAAGTGGGATTCAGGGCTGTGGTCACGGAAAACACTGATGGCTGACTCTAAAAGTTGCCGTCCTACTCACACTCAGTTGCCTTTGTGCTGGTCCCTATGGAGTATTGTAGAGGTTCTCTTAGATAACTGCCGTCTTTCAGCACCTGCTGTCCTTTGGGAGACAGACTTCTATTGTTCCTCTCACTGGGGGATGTAGACACTACTGCCCGCCCCATCTGTTTCCTCAGAAGATATGCCTCCTGAGTGATGGGCATTTTCAGTTGGGAGGGATTGATAATGACATGAACTCATAGGGTCTCAGGGTTAAAAAGAAACCCAATACTCATAGCTAGTTTTTGACAAATGAGGCCCAGTGCGGGTTAAGCAAGTTGCCCCACATCTCACATATGACTCTTCTCCAAACTGGATCTGGATTTTATGATCCAGGCCTGGAGTGTAGTTCAAAGGGACCACACGCTTGGCGGTGGCCGAGCTTCCATTGCAGTGACCAGATACCCGCATGGGCTGGAGCAGTTCCAATTAGACTTGACCTGCAGAGGAGAGACGGAAGCTCTGGGACATGTGTCTCTCATAGAGGGTAGGATCTGCTCGGAGATGCCCTGCAGAAGAAAGAAGTGAAGCCAGGTGGCCTTTAGAATTGCCTTGTCCAGTTTCACCAGTAATATGGTAATGATGAGAGTAACACAGAGAACGTAATCGTCTTTCCATGTCGGTAGCTCTAGCTCCCCTTTATTGGTAAAACTGAGGTCTTGTCATGGAAAGCATGGTGCTTGGCACATAGTAGGCCCTCAACAGGTTCTATTTCCTTCCCTTCCTCTTTGGTATATTTGCAGATGGCTGTGATTAACCTGTTCAATCTTCTCTTTTCCAAACCTACCACGTCCACACACACCTTCTCTTCCTCTATAGCAAAGGAACAAACGACGGCTGACCGCTCATCAGAGGGCACATGTTTTAGCTTGTTTTTCTAGAATAGTTTATGGATTTAGGCTCTAGTTCTTTCTCTCCTTGTGGGTCAAACATTATACAGGAGGGCTGGCTGAGGTTACATATTATGTCCAGGTCTGGAAAAGTTGGCATTTTCCCATTTTCTTTACTGCTTTACTGGTTCCTGGATTATCTGCGTGGTTGTTGAATGGGAGAGCTGGTTCTGTAAGGACTGCAATGCACCTCGGGCCTTTGAGTTAGGCTTTTCTCTCCGATAATGAGCGCGAGATCACAGAACAGAGGTGGATCAGTGAAACGCGTAACGTACTTTTCCGTATTCAGAAGACTGATCTTTGGCTTTTAAATATCAGACATGGAACATTGTAGACAACTAACAGAAATTGTAATCTGTGTTAGAAAAGAACCTTTCTGTGTCAGTTGTACAATTCACTTTGTACACAGGCAAATGTCTCTTTATGTAATGGAGTGTCCTAATGAATGGGCTCTGTCCCCTTTTGAAAATCACAGAATCTTAATTAGGAAGGAACTTGGCATTCATCTGGCATAACCTTCCACTTTCTTCTATAATATTCTATGTAAATGGTCATTACTCTTCTGCTTTTGAGTCCTTCCAGAGATAAGAGATCATTACCTCCCAAAGGACCTTGTTCCATATTTAGAAACTCGATTAGAAATGTTCACCTTGTGCTGTACTGAAATCTTCACCTTTTTAATCCCCCTCCCGCCCCCATTGGTCCTGAGCATTAAGAAACACTGAATGTGAGTGTGTATATCATTGTCTGGTCACTTGTCTGCCTTCCATACTAGACTGTGAGAACCGAGAGGGCAAGGCCTGTCACTTTTTTCTTTAAGCCCAATGTTTAGGATACAGCCTGGCCAATGATGGCTCCCAGAAAATGCATGAGCTCTGTTTGGGGTCTGCAGAGTAGGTCAGCCAGGTATTTGAGGACCTAGCATATCTACTAAGTCTTCTCCTCATCATCCCCGTGCCTTCAACTATAATCCGAATGGCAGTGCTGGGAGCCTAGTTGACACTTAAATTTATCCTCTGACACGTTAACCTGATAAGTGGTTTCTGAGTTTTTACCTTCCTTGAATGGGCTCACTTTTTTCTCTATCTCTTATGTCTACCATTCTCTATGGTTCTTCAGAATATAACAGTTGTTCCAGATCTGTGTATGTGACATGCCCCTCCTGGAGCTCAGACTTAAACTCATTTAAAGCAATTTAGTGTCCCCTGAGCCACCTTTTCCTCATCTTGAGCATTGATCCCTTTCCACTTGCATTGCTGTGGTCTTCTCGTCCGTTCTCCTTGATAAAGAAGGAAATGCTTTCCTGAACCTGATTTCGTTGTGTCTTTTCAAGAATCCCATGCTATAGAAACAGCAAATGTTTTCTTTGGTTAATAAGGAACTTACCAAAGGTATCAGCAGAATGCTGCTAATCAGAGGTCTAAGTGATGCTGAAATCTCGTTCTCTTGGACTTCAGTGCAGTGTTATTCTCTGGTACCACAGGGCTTATTTGTACAGAATTTGAGTTGAACAACTTCAGTGATTCAAGAGAGTAGGTATAATGATGGGTTTTGGAATATGAGTTGGATGCCCCCCACCAAAAAAAAAAAAAAGAGAAAAAGAGAGACCAGAGGTATTTGATGGACAGTGAGAAAGTAGTGGGCAAAGTCAACTGGAGATTATGGTGAGGTTAGAAAATTTCTACAGTGAGAGCAGGAGTTTTTATCCAAATGTTTTGAAAGGATAAAAGGCTGGGTTTGGGGAGTGAAATGTTAGAGCTTCTAAAATGTGTTTCAGAGGAGGTACATTTTGACACATTACCCTGGGCTGGAGTGGCTGAGCTGGTGAGAAGCTAATGAAAATTAAGGGCTGCAGGCGCTTCAGAGTCAAGGTGTTGGATGGTCCCTCCAGAGTCTGATGAAATACAAAAAAAATTGTCACAAGCTAAAAAGAATTCTATGCATGTAGATCAAAAGGGGCCCTTACAATCCAGGTAAAATCAGTGGTAAGTTGCCCACATCAGGCTATATACCCTAGAAAAAAGTTTTTTTATTTATTTTATTGAAGTATAGTTGATTTACAATGTTGTGTTAATTTCTACTGTATAACAAAGTGCTTCAGTTATATATATGTGTATATATATTCTTTTTCATATTCTTTTCCATTATGATTTATCATAGGATATTGAATATATCAATAGTTCCCTGTGCTATACAGTAGGACCTTGTTGTTTATCCATTCTCTATATAATAGTTTACATCTACTAATCCCAAACTCTGAATCCATCCCTCCCCCATGCCCCATCCCTGTTGGCAACCACAGATCTGTTGTCTTTGTCTGTGAGTCTCTTTTTATGTCATAGATAAGTTCATTTGTGTCATATTTTAGATTCCACATATAAGTGATATCATATGATATTTGTTCTTTTCTCTCTTACTTCACTTGGTATGATAATCTCTAGGTCCATCCATGTTGCTGCAAATGGCATTATTTTGTTCTTTTTTATGGCTGAATAGTATTCCATTGTATATATGTACCACATCTTCTTTATCCATTCATCTGTTGATGGACATTTAGGTTGTCTCCATGTCTTGGCTATTGTAAATAGTGCTGCAGTGAACACTGGGGTACATGTATGTTTTCAGGTTTTAGTTTTGTCCAGATATATGCCCAGGAATGGCATTGCAGGATTATATGGCAAGTCTATTTTTAGTTTTTTGAGAAACCTCCATACTGTTTTCCGTAGTGGCTGCACCAATTTCCATTCCCACCAACAGTGTAGGAGGGTTCCCTTTTCTCCACACCCTCTCTAGCATTTGTTATTTGTAGACTTTTTAATGATGGCCATTCTGACAGGTGTGAGGTGGTACCTCATTAGAGTTTTGATTTGCATTTCTCTAATAATTAGGAACATCGAGCATCTTTTCTTGTGCCTGTTGGCCATCTGTATGTTTTCTTTGCAGAAATGTCTATTTAGGTTTTCTGCTCATTTTTTGATTGGGTTGTTTGTTTTTTGGTTACTGAGTTGCATGACTGTTTGGAAATAAAGCCCTTGTCAATCACATCATTTGCAAATATTTTCTCCCAGTCTATTAGAAAAATATTTAAATTATAAAGAACAAAAAAATTCTTCCTTTAAGAATAGCTCTCATTAATAAGAGTTGATTATGTATGAACTTAATAGCTTCACATGCATAATCTTATTTTATCCCCCCAATAAGCCTTGAGGTGAGTATAATTATTTTCACCCATTTCCAGATGAGGAAATAGAGGCTTATAAAAGAGACTTGTTGAAATTACTCAGTACTGTGGAACTAAACTGTGAATCCAAGTCGTCTGACTCTTGTGTAATGCCATCCAATAGAACTGTAATGATGAATCATGCGTAATTAAAAAATTTCTAGTAGCCATATTTGCAAAAGCAAAGTGAAACAAGTGAAGTGAATTTTAATGATACATTTTATTTAATCCTGTATATCTAAAATATATTGATCAATATTTTAAAAATTACTGATGAGATATCTTGCACACTTTTTTTTCCACACTAAGTCTTTGAAGTCCAGCGTATGTCTTATGCGTCCCACCTTGGACAGCTGCATTTCACGGGCTCAGCAACCACGTACGGTTGGTGACTGTGGACTAGGGGTAGAGCGTCATCTCTAAGGCAACCTTATAATGCAAGGGTAAGAGGTGGAGGGAACCATTCTGTGTTTGAAGAACAAAAATTCTCATGCTAATAATAAAGTGCTAATAAAGCACTTTATTATGTGCTAATAAAGCGTCTGCAGAGTTTTGAGCAAGACAGAGACCTGAGAATACCAGCCAAGTTCTCTCATGTATAAAGGCAACAGGAAAAAAACACAGTAGATATGTTATGCAAGTGCTCACACAATATGCACCAGTGTATTATACTTCTTGAAGAAAGAATCATCAGTTACTTGCCAGCCAACCAAAAAAGTAATCAAAATGAATATTCACAAATGGAAGAGGTCTTGTTCTAAAGGGGCAGGCAGTATGTACGGGAAGAAGTTACACATGGAATGATCTGTAAATAATTGTTTGAAGTCAGTTGCAAAGCTGAATGCAGATGCCAAAAGTTGCTCTTACAAGCATACAAATAACCAGATGATCACAGACATTTTGAAACAGCCTCAGAAGTGTGTTGGATTTAAAAGCTGCTAAATTTCTGCTGTTTTGTGGGGTAACTCAGATGGTATTTTTTTTTAGCCCTTCATTCTGATCATCAGGGAAAAAAAGATGTTTCTGGAAAGTTCAAAGGTGACCGCTGGTAAAGTTATAAATAGATTTAAAACTAAGTTATTAGAGATGATTATTGCAGATGAAAGAAACTCTACATAAGATAGGTAGGAAGCAAAGACAATGAGAAAAATATTGGATGTCCATATGGGGAAAAATGAATTTTGACCTTCACTATATACCATATGCAAAAATTAACTTGAATCTCACCCCTCAATGTAAGAGCTACAAATACAGAACAGTAGAAGGAAGCAGAGGAGAAAATCGTAGTGACTTCAGGTTAGTCAAAGGTTTCTTCACTAGGATACGAAAACCACAAACTAAGAAAAGATACTGATAAATCGGACTTTATCTAAACTGATAGTTTTTGTTCTTCCAAAGACATTAATAAAATGACAAGCCACAGACTGGAAGAAAATACTTGCAGAGCAGATGTCTGACAAAAGTTTTATATCTGGAATATAGAGAGAGAACTCTTAAACAATAACAAGAAGACCAATGACTCAGTTTGAACATGGGCAACATATTGTAAGGGACACATCGCCAGAGAAGACAGGGATAGCCAGTAAATCCCTGTAGAATGCTCAGCGTTGTTAGTCATCAGGGAAATGCAAATTGAGATCATCACGGGATACTACTTCACACTCACTACAATGGCTAAGATTAAAAAGACTTACAATAAAAAGTGTTGGTGAGAATGTGGAACAGCCAGGACTCTCATACATGGTTGGTGGAAGTATAAAATGGTTCAACCACTTCGGAAAACAGTTTGTTAGTTTCTTAAGAAGTTAAACACGTACTCACAATATGGCTCAACGATTCCACTCCTGGGTGTTCATCCAAGAGAAATAAAAATGTACATGCACACGAAAATTTGTGTGTGAATATGCATAGCTTTATTCATAGAACTTGAGTGTCCGTCAGTTGTAGAAAACAACGGTAGTATATCCATTCAATGGAATGTTATTCGGCAATGAAACGTATGACACATGTAACAGTATGAATGAATCTCAAGAGTGGTTTGCCAAGTGAAAAAAGCCAGACAGAAAGACTGCATGTTACATCATTTCATTTACATGAAATTCTTGAAAGCAGATCAGAAGTTACTAGGGGCCAAATGGCAGTGTGGTGGGGATTTCCTTCAAAGGGGCATGAGGAAACTTTTGGGGCTGATGGCATTGTTCCATGAAGTGATTGCTGTAGCAGTTGCAGACTATACTTTTGTTGAATTGTACATTTAAAAGAGCTGATTGTAGGGACTTCCCTGGCGGTCCAGTGGTTAAGACTCCACGCTTCCACCGCAGGGGGTGATGGTTCGATCTCTGGTTGGGGAACTAAGATCCCACATGCCGGGCGAAATGGCCAAAAAATAAAAATAAGTTAAAAAAAATAAAAATAAAAGGGCTGATTGTAATGTGTTTAAATTTTTTCTCAAAGCTGAAAAATAATGCATAAAATACTATTCCAGATGCAAAACCAGCATCATTTCTTTTAATAAATATAAATGCTTTAAACTCTTCTATTGTTGGACAAAACTGATGCTTGATTAGATAGTGCTATCTTAACTGTGTGCTTACTATCTTTAAGAAACACACCTAAAATAAATTATAAAGTTTAAAAATAAAATTTATAGTGTGTCTCAGACTTACAAAGACAAATACAGTAAAGATACGTTAATTGCAGATGAACACAAATATAATTAAACACATTTAATTAGATAAAATTAATAATTTTGAATTGACGAGTGTGATATCCATAAGAGGATGTACTAGCCAAGCTATTTTCCAAGTAGAAATCTTCCAAATATATAAAGCAAAAACCGATAGAAATATGGGGTATATTGGGAGAGTTTCAGCCACTAAAAACGCAAATTGTATTGTTAATGACAAAGATAGTTTTAAAACTGTAATCAGTATCAATAGATATCAAATTTCATATCCATCAAATGGAATAAAAATGATTTTTCAAATGGAATAAAAATGGATTTTCAAGTGTTCATG
The DNA here is from genome assembly GCF_951394435.1 of Stenella coeruleoalba. NCBI lineage: Eukaryota > Metazoa > Chordata > Mammalia > Artiodactyla > Delphinidae > Stenella > Stenella coeruleoalba. The sequence goes on from NC_137157.1 coordinate 13,814,551, forward strand.
AAAAAATTACGTAAATTGAGGGCCAGAGAAAACCTCATTAAAATTCAAATCATAAAAATTATATAGGCCCCATTTTTGACCACAGTGTAGGAAAACTACATGTCAGAAACAGACTTTTAAGCCTATTCTCTATGTCTGTGAGTCTGTTTCTGGTTTTTTTGTGTGTTTTTTTTTTGTTTTTTGTGGTACGCAGGCCTCTCACTGCTGCGGCCTCTTTCGTCGCGGAGCACAGGCTCTGGACACGCAGGCCCAGCGGCCATGGCTCGTGGGCCCAGCCGCTCCGCAGCATGTGGGATCCTCCCAGACCGGGGCACGAACCCGCGTCCCCTGCATCGGCAGGCGGACCCCCAGCCACTGCGCCACCAGGGAAGCCCTGTTTCTGTTTTGTAGATAGGTTCATTTGTGCCAAGGGAGGGGGAGTTGGAGGAGGGAAGGACTAGGAGTTTGGGTTGAGCAGATGTAAACTATTATATATAAAATGGATAAACAACAAGGTCCTACTGTAGAGCACAGGGAACTATATTCAATATCCTGTGATAAACCATAATGGAAAAGAATATTAAAAAAAAGTATGTCTATATATGTATAACTGAGTCACTTTGCTGTACAGCAGAGATTGGCATAGCATTGTAAATCAACTATACTTCAATTAAAAAAATTTTGAAAAAAAAGAAACAAACTTTTAAATGGGTGGTTCAAGATACTTGGAAATTAGGAGAGGGTGAAGAATTTTTCTAAATGCTTATTTAATCCAAAAGGAAATAAAAACTAAAATCATAGCCTGCTCTGAAAATAGCAAACGAAGAACATTTCACTGTAAAGTTTATGGCATGTGCCCAGAGCTGTCACTGGAGATGTTTTAATAGCCTTTAGTGCTTTCGCTACTCAAAAACAAAGATGATGATAAATGAATCTCACATTCCACTTGGTAATTTAGACAAGAACAGTGGTGTGGACCTGAGGAAAACAGAAGTCCATGAAGTAAGAAAAACAGAAAACTAAAATTTTGAAAGCTGGTTCTGTATATAAGAAAATGGCAAACAACTGGCAAATCTAATAATGAACAATAGAGAAAATATTAATAAGCTAAAGAGTAAAGATAGTATGCAACAATACACATAGAAAATGATAATAGCAGTAATAGCCAACATTTATTTGGTATTTATCACATACCAGATACAGTTGTAAGCATTTAATGTGGATTATCTCATTTAATTCTCACAATGACCCTTTAACTCTAGTGCTATCATGATCCCATTTTGCAGATGTGGAACCTAAGACTAGAGACAATTTGGCCAGGACATTTGGGTTAGAAAGGGGTGGAAACAGGAAAGAAGCCCTTCAGCTGGTTGTGGGTCTGGGTTTTAACCCCACACATAACACTGTAAAATCCCATGCTGATTTGTGAAATCAGTGAGGTGTAATCCTCTGTTTGCCTGAAATAATGTTTGCATTTATTGCTGCCAACCGCCTGAGGCACTGTCAGTCCTAATTACTTTGAATTCAGTTCTCTGAGGTTTGTCAGATCTAACAGGTAGCCTGAGTTGAGAGCACACACATTGGATGTTACAGCATCAAGGGATTGTACTAATTCTCAAGATTGCCCCCCATAACCAGCCACAGTTAGTCATCAAGCTAAACACCAGTGTGTTTCCTGGCTTTTCTCTTCTGGATGGTTGAGTTTATTTCTAGATTACCTTTATTCAGAGAGTAAAGAATTTGGGGTCCTAATTTTGTTCAGATGTCTTCTCTCTGACTCCTTATTAAGCCAGACCACCATCCTTATCTTCTCTCTCCTGTACTCCACCCATGGTAATGAAAGCAGAAGTTCAAGGGCTGCTTCCTTCAGGGCAATACTTGGGTTCAGGAATTACTTATAGTCTAATTTTCCAACTTTTATTTGCTTTTAATGTTTGTAGATTTGCTTTCATGCCAACTTATGTTTTATTCATATAATATATATAAACTATATATATATATAATTATATGTATTAAATACATAATTATAGGCATAGGTATATATTTATAATATATATTTTAATATATACTGTATATATAAGGTCTATATAATATGCATATTATATGCATATATTGTGTAAAATATATACATAACTATATATATGTTTGTGTATTAAATTGTATACATATCTCCCATTGAAAGGGGTTTTGGGTTACCTAGTTCGCCATGTTACCTGAAACGTCTTCCCTCCCCATCTGTCATTTAGAGCTCAGGTTAATCTCAAGGACACTGTTCTTGGCCCACCGTTCTATTAATGTTTGGCGCAGAATTCCCCTCCTAATTAGGCTGTCATGCCACTCTGTGCTTCCTTTGTCATGACGCTTGTCATTGTATAATTACTTGTTAAATATCTTCCTTATATAATTATTTGTTAAATACCGTCACAGCCTAAGTGTTGGTTATAAGGCTGACTCATCCACTACAATGTGAAGTCCTCTGGATGGTCTTGCCCACCCCATCCCTGTTGTTAGCACAGTGCTTGCGCAGAACTGACTCTCAGTAAACATTCAGGTGAAGAAGTCCTGATAGGGTTGCTGAGGCTTTTCCTCCACTCAGCAGGGAAGAGTCCCAGCAGCAGTTACTTCTCTATGCTCTGAATATGAAAAGGAAAGAGTGATGTCTTAGGTTTTGGTATTTATCAACCCTTGCCTGACGAAGAATTAGCAACCTATACAGAAAGAACAGATTATGCAGCAAAGGGTGTTATCGTGAAGATTGTGAATTTGGGAAAAGATGATGAAACAGAGTATTGTCAGATACAAAAAATGAATTTTGGATTGATTAAAGAGTTAAGTTTAAAACAGGACATTAAACAAAACTGGAAGAAAAATATGAACATTTTCATCTAAGGGTGAGGAAGATTTGCGTATGCCCAAGGGAAATGGGGGAAAAAAAACTGTCAAGGGAAAAGTCTACCAGATTTGACTTATTAAAATGAGGAAAAAAAGGGAAAAATTCTGAATGCTAATCAGCAATTGAAACAAAATTAAATGGTAAGTGATAAGTTGGGAAAATTATACTTTGAACAAACATAGCAGATAACATATATAAAGGGCTCTTACGAATCAATAGGAAAAATAAATAGACCAATGGGAAATGGGTAAAGGATAAGAATAAAGGAATTCACAAAATAAAATAAGCAAATGGTTTAAAAATATATATATATAGAGAGAGAGAGTAATATAGCAATATCACTAACTATTCAAAGCAACAGGAAATAAGATTTTTATATCTAAATGGCAAAGGCTTTAAAAAATGTATCATCTAATACTGGCAAGTATCCCTTGGGACCAACTCTCATGAAAGTGTCTGTTATAACTGAATGTCAGAATAGTCTTTTTAATAGTTTGGCAGTACTTACCAAGATTCTTTAAGAATATATACAAGCTGTGAGTCAATTTCCAAGTACGTTTGGAGTTCATTGTGTGGGTACAAAGGAAAACTCTCACGTATCTCTTCTTTAACTTATGGTGGAAATAGAAGAGCTGTTTTGAAGATTGGACTACAAGAACAAGAAAACTCAAATTCAGAAATCACCACCATCAATATATTATTGTTTTGAAAATTAGCAAAGGACTGCTAAAGTTTTCTATGAAGGGGACACCACTGCAGTAGCTGGATTTGTTGTTTTGTCAGCATCATCATCTACAAGGAGAGATGGTAAACTTTGCTTATTTTTGAAAGCATCTGAGGACTTCAGATCAACTGTTCATGTTTATGTTAGATCTGTAAGAGATTTTTCTACAGAACCAACGTCTTTGGCTCGAGCCACACATTATGTATATACATCCCTGAGTCAACTTAAGAGTGGCATTATTGTCCATGTCTATGGTGTTGTGAAGTTCTTTTTGCCTCCATATCTGAGCACAGGAACTGCCGTGGGGCTGACAGGGTCTTGGTGCTCTGGCCAGGTGTCAGGCCTGAGCCTCTGAGGTGGGCTCAGGACACTTGGCTCAGCCAAGTTCAGGACATTGGACCACCAGAGACTTCCCAGCCCCATGTACTATCATTCGGCGAGAGCGCTTACAGAGATCTCCATCTCAACGCTAAGACCCAGCTCCACTCAACGACCAGCAAGCTCCATTGGACACGCTATGCCAAACAGCTAGCAAGACAGGAACACAACCCCACCCATTAGCAGAGAGGCTGCCTAAAATCATAAGTTCACAGACACCCCAAAGCACACCACCAGACATGGTCCTGTCCACCAGAAAGACAAGATCCAGCCTCATCCAACAGAACACAGGCACCAGTCCCCTCCACCAGGAAGCCTACACAACCCACTGAACCAGCCTTACCCACTGGGGGCGGACAGTAAAAACAATGGGAACTACGAACCTGCAGCCTGTGAATAGGAGACCCCAAACACAGTAAGTTAAGTAAAATCAAAAGACAGAGAAACACATAGCACATGAAGGAGCAAGGTAAAAACCCACCAGACCAAACGAATGAAGATGAAATAGGCAGTCTACCTGAAAAAGAATTCAGAGTAATGATAGTAAAGATGATCCAAAATCATGGAAATAGAATGGAGAAAATACAAGAAACGTTTAACAAGTACCTAGAAGAACTAAAGAGCAAATAAACAATGATGAAAAACACAATAAATGAAATTAAAAATTCTCTAGAAGGCATCAGTAGCAGAATAACTGAGGGGATAGAAAGGATAAGTGACCTGGAATATAAAATAGTGGAAATAACTACTGCAGAGCAGAATAAAGAAAAAAGAATGAAAGGAATTGAGGACAGTCTCAGAGACCTCTGGGACAACATTAAATGCACCAACATTTGAATTATAGGGATCCCAGAAAAAGAAGAAAAAAAGAAAGGGACTGAGAAAATATTTGAAGAGATTATAGTTGAAAACTTCCCTAATATGGGAAGGGAAATAGTCAAGTCCAGGAAGCGCAGAGTGTCCATACAGGATAAATCCAAGAAGAAACATGCCAAGACACATATTAATCAAACTATCAAAAATTAAATACAGGGGCTTCCCACGTGACGCAGCAGTTGAGAGTCCGCCTGCCGATGCAGGGGACACGGGATCGTGCCCCGGTCCGGGAAGATCCCACATGCTGCGGAGCAGCTGGGCCCGTGAGCCTTGGCCTCTGAGCCTGTGCATCCGGAGCCTGTGCTCCACAACGGGAGAGGCCACACGAGTGAGAGGCCCGTGTACCGCCAAAAAAAAAAAAAAAAAAAATTAAATACAAATAAAAAATATTAAAAGCAGCCAGGAAAAAGCAACAAATAACATACAAGGGAATCCCCATATGGTTAACAGCTGATCTTGCAGCAGAAACTCTGCAAACCAGAAAGGAGTGGCAGGAAATATTTAAAGCGATGAAAGGGAAAAACCTACAACCAAGATTACCCAGCAAGTATCTCACTCAGATTCAACAGAGAAATTAAAACCTTTACAGAGAAGCAAAAGCTAAGAGAATTCAGCACCACCAAACCAGCTTTACAACAAATGCTAAAGGAACTTCTCTAGGCAGGAAACACAAGAGAAGGAAAAGACCTACAATAACAAACCCAAAACAATTAAGAAAATGGTAATAGGAACATACATATGGACAATTACCCTAAATGTAAATGGATTAAATGCTCCAACCAAAAGACATAGACTGGTGGAATGGATTCAAAAACAAGACCCGTATATATGCTGCCTACAAGAGACCCACTTCAGACCTAGGGACATGCACAGACTGAAAGTGAGGGGATGGAAAAAGATATTCCATGCATATGGAAATCAAAAGAAAGCTGGAATAGCAATACTCATATCAGACAAAATAGACTTGAAAATAAAGACTTACAAGAGACAAAGAAGGACACTGCATAATCATCAAGGGATCGATCCAAGAAGAAGATATAACAATTGTAAATATTTATGCACCCAACATAGGAGCACGTTAATACTTAAGGGAAATGCTAACAGCTGTAAAAGGGGAAATCGACAGTAACACAATAATAGTAGGGTACTTTAACACCCCACTTTCACCAATGGACAGATCGTCCAAAATGAAAATAAATAAGGAAACACAAGCTTTAAATGACACATTAAACAAGATGGATTTAATTGATATTTATAGGACATTCCATCCAAAGGCAGTAGAATACACGTTTTTCTCAAGTGCTTATGGAACCTTCTCCAGAATAGATCATATCTTGGGTCACAAATAAAGCCTTGGTAAATTTAAGAAAATAGAAATCGTATCAAGTACCTTTTCTGATCACAACGCTATGAGCCTAGATATCAATTACAGGAAAAAATCTGTAAAAAATACAAACACAGGGAGGCTAAACAATACACTACTAAATAACCAAGAGATCACTGAAGAAATCAAAGAGGAAATCAAAAAATACCTGCAAACAAATGACAACGAAAACACGATGACCCAAAACCTATGGGATGCAGCAAAAGCGGTTCTCAGAGAGAAGTTTATAGCAATACTGTCCTACCTCAAGAAACATCTCTGATAAACAACCTAACCTTACAGCTAAAGCAATTAGAGAAAGAAGAACAAAAAAACCCCAAATGTAGCAGAAAGAAAAAAAATCATAAAAGTCAAATCAGAACTAAATGAAAAAGAAATGAAGGAAACGATAGCAAAGATCAATAAAACTAAAAGCTGATTCTTTGAGAAGATAAACAAAATTGATAAACCATTAGCCAAACTCATCAAGAAATAAAGGGAAAAGACTCACATCAACAGAATTAGAAAAGAAAAAGGAGCAGTAACAACTGACACTGCAGAAATACAAAGGATCATGAGAGATTACTACAGGCAACTATATGCCAATAAAATGGACAACCTGGAAAAAGTGCAGAAATTCTTAGAAAAGCACAACCTTCTGAGACAGAACCAGGAAGAAGTAGAAAATATAAACAGACCAGTCACAAGCACTGCAATTGAAACTGTGATTAAAAATCTTCCAATAAACAAAAGCCCAGGACCAGATGGCTGCACAGGTGAATTCTATCAAACATTTACAGAAGAGCTAACACCTATCCTTCTCAAACTCTTCCAAAATATAGCAGAGGGAGGAACACTCCCAATCTCATTCTACGAGGCCACCCTCACCCTGATAACCAAAACCAGAAAAAGGTGTCACAAAGAAAGAAAATTACAGTCCAATATCACTGATGAACATAGATGCAAAAATCCTCAACAAAATACTAGCAAACAGAATCCAACAGCACATTAAAAGGATGATACACCATGATCAAGTGTGATTTATCCCAGGGATGCAAGGGTTCTTCAATATATGCAAATCAATCAATATGATACACCAAATTAACAAACTGAAGGAGAAAAAAGATATGATCATGTCAATAGATGCAGAAAAAGCTTTGAACATAATTCAACACCCATTTATGATAAACACCATCCGGAAAGTAGGCATAGAGGGAACTTACCTCAACATAATAAAGGCCATATATGACAAACCCACAGCCAATATTGTTCTCAGTGGTGGAAAACTGAAACCATTTCCACTAAGATTAGGAACAAGACAAGGTTGCCCACTCTCACCATTGTTATTCAACATAGTTTTGGAAGTTTCAGCCACAGTAATCAGAGATGAAAAAGAAATAAAAGGAATCCTAATCAGAAAAGAAGTAAAGCTGTCACTGTTTGCAGATGACATGATACTATGCATAGAGAATCCTAAAGAAGTTAGCAGAAAACTACTAGAGCTAATCAATGAATTTGGTAGAGTCGCAGGATACAAAATTAATGCACAGAAATCTCTTGCATTCCTATATACTAATGATGAAAAATCTGAAAGAGAAATTAAGGAAACACTCCCATTTACCCTTGCAACATAAAGAATAAAATACCTAGGAATAAACCTACCTAAGGAGACAAGAGACCTGTATGCAGAAAACTATAAGACACTGATGAAAGAAATTAAAGATGATATAAACAGTTGGAGAGATATACTATGTTGTTGGGTTGGACAAATCAACATTGTGAAAATGACTCTACTACCCAAAGCAATCTACAGATTCAGTGCAATCCCTATCAAACTACCAATGGCATTTTTCATAGAACTAGAACAAAAAGTTTCACAGTATGTATGGAAACACAAAATACCCTGAATAGCCAAAGCGATCTTGAGAAAGAAAAACGGAGCTGGAGGAATCAGGCTCCCTGACTTCAGACTATACTACAAAGCTACAGTAATCAAGACAGCATGGTACTGGCACAAAAACAGAAATATAGATCAATGGAACAGGATTAAAAACCCAGAGATAAACCCATGCACATATGGTCACCTTACCGTTGAAAGAGAAAGCACGAATATACAATGGAGAAAAGACATCCTCTTCAATACGTGGTACTGGGAAAACTGGATAGCTACATATAACAGAATGAAATTAGAACACTCCCTAATTCCATACACAAAAATAAACTCAGAATGGATTGATGACCTAAATATAAGGCCAGACACTATAAAACTCTTAGAGGAAAACATAGGCAGAACACTCTATGACATAAATCACAGCAGGATCCTTTTTGACCCACCTCCTAGAGAAATGGAAATAAAAACAAAAATAAACAAATGGGACCTAATGAAACCTCAGAGCTTTGCACAGCAAAGGGAACCATAAAGAAGACAAAAAGACAACCCTCAGAATGGGAGAAAATATTTGCAAATGAAACAACTGACAAAGGATTAATATCCAAAATTTTAAGCAACTCATGCAGCTCAATATCAAAAAAAAATCAACCCAATCCAAAAGTGGGCAGAAGACCTAAATAGACATTTCTTCAAAGAAGATATACAGATTGCCAACAAACACATGAAAGGATGCTCAACATCACTAATCATTAGAGAAATGCAAATCAAAACTACAATGAGGTATCACCTCACACCAGTCACAATGGCCAACATCAAAATGTGCACAAACAATAAATGCTGGAGAGGGTGTGGAGAAAAGGGAACCCTCCTGCACTCTTGGTGGGAATGTAAATTGATGCAGCCACTGTGGAGCACAGTATGGAGGTTCTTTAAAAAACTAAAAGTAGAACTACCATACGACCCAGCAATCCCACTACTGGGCATATACCCTGAGAAAACCATAATTCGAAAAGAGTCATGTACCACAGTGTTCATTGCAGCACTATTTACAATAGCCAGGACATGGAAGCAACCTAAGTGTCCATTGACAGATAAATGGATAAAGAAGATGTGACACATATATGCAATGGAATATTACTTAGCCATAAAAAGGAAAGAAATTGAGTTATTTGTAGTGAGGTGGATGGGCCTAGAATGTGTCATACAGAGTGAAGTAAGTCAGAAAGAGAAAAACAAATACCGTATGCTAACACATTTGTGGAATCTAAAAGAAAAAAATCATTCTGAAGAACCTAGGGGGAGGACAGGAATAAATACGCAGATGTAGAGAATGGACTTGAGAACACGAGGAGGGGAAAGGTTTGCTGGGACGAAGTGAGAGAGTGGCATGGACATATATACACTACCAAATGTAAAATAGATAGCTAGTGGGAAGCAGCTGCATAGCACAGGGAGATCAGCTCGGTGCTTTGTGACCACCTAGAGGAGTGGGATAGGGAGGTTGGGAGGGAGACGCAAGAGGTAGGAGATATGGGGATGTATGTATATGTATAGGTGATTCACTTCATTATACAGCAGAAAATAATACACCATTGTAAAGCAATTATAGTCCAATAAAGATGTTAAAAAAATAAATAAATAAAAATAAAATAAAATGGATAGCTAGTGGGAAGCAGCTGCATAGCACAGGGAGATCAGCTCGGTGCTTGGTGACCACCTAGAGGGGTGGGATGGGGAGGGTGGGAGGGAGACACAAAAGGGAGGGGATATGGGGATATATGTATACATATAGCTGATTCACTTTGTTATACAGCAGAAACTAATACAACATTGTAAAGCCATTATACTCCAATAAAGATGTTACAAAGAAAAAGACATGCACCCCAATGTTCATTCCAGCACTATTTACAATAAATAGGCAGGTCATGGAAGCAACCTAAATGCCCATCGACAGATGAATGGATAAAGAAGGTGTGGCATATATATGCAATGGAATATTACTCAGCCGTAAAAAGGAACGAAATTGGGTCATTTGTAGAGATGTGGATGGATCTAGAGACTGTCATACAGAGAGAAGTAAGTCAGAAAGAGAAAAACAAATATCGTATATTAATGCATATATGTGGAATCTAGAAAAATGGTACAGATGAACTGGTTTTCAGGCAGAAATAGAGACACAGATGTAGAGAACAAACATGGACACCAAGGGGGGAAAGCTGGAGTGGGGGTGGTGGGATGAATTGGGAGATCGGGGTTGACATGTATACACTAATATGTATAAAATACATAATAAGAACTTGCTGTATAAAAAGTAAATTTTTAAAAAGAAAATATACGAGCTGTATGATGCAGAAATTCATGGTCATACAGAAACAGAGTCTAAGAATCTCATTTTGGTATTGTCTGTTTACCAGTAGCAAATGTTAGACACAACTTATATCCCTACAGTGGTGAAAGGGCACATTTGAAACTTTTCAAAAATTACTCAATAAGATTTTTATTGAATGTTGCTTGAATAAGTGAAAAGGGAAAATACTTGCGTTGTGCTATTAAGTTATAGTAAAAAAAGACACAAAGCTACTTCTCCTCAAATTTAAAGTCATCTATATAAGTAATAAAATTATTGTAAAAGGAAGAACGTAAGGTAACATTTAATAGGTCCCCTCTGGGTACAGGAAATCTAGTTCTCTTTGTTGTTGCATTTTACAAAAATTGTATATAGTAGCACAGTTTTTTAGAAAAACACATTTTTCCTTCTGAAAGAAAGGAGGGAAAGAGGGAGAGAAGGAAAGAGAAAATAGTGACCTGAAGCAGATAGGGCACCGGAAGAGAAGCCTTGTTCTCCCAGTGTGAAGGGCAGCGTGGCGTGTTCACGGGTATAAGAGCACACGCACTCTGGGGTCTAGCCTGTCTGCGTGGGAGTTGTGGCTGTCCGGCGTGTGACCGTGTTTGGAAGAGGGGCTTGCAGGTGAGAAGCTGGCTGGAGGGGCACCGAAGAGTTTCTTGGGGTTGTATGTGCATTGGCGAGTCCACCCTTTTCACTTAGATCATATCTGAGGTGTCTGTGTGGGACAGATCCGGAGCCAAATGTGGGGAAAGATTATCAGGAACTCGCCTCACAGCCTTTTGTGCGGCCCCAGTGACACTTGCTTTATTTGTGTGGTCATAATATCATTGGTCCATCCATTCTAGACTTACCATTGTGGACTATGACAGACAGTTCCCAAAGAGAAGGGATAGAAGTGTTTCGGTTCAAACACAAGTGTTTTGGTTCCTAGTCTTTGACATGATGATGTGATATCAGTTAGATTGCTTTCGGTGCACGTGGGGGAGAAAAAGACCCCAGGAAAGGTGACTTAAACAACCTGTTTCTCACATAGCAGGAAGCCCAGTGGTTGGCAGTTTCATGCACGTTGGTAGTTGTGTTGGGGATTCTCTTGGGCTTCTCATGGTCAGAGTGGTCATTGCCGATCCAGTAGTCATCTCCTCACAGGATAGTGGGAAGGAAAAAGAGAAGCCTTATTCCTCTCTATCAGGGAAGGAATCTTCTCCCCCAGATCTCCCAGCAAACTTCTCCTCAGCTGCACTGGCCACGATCGTGTCCTTTGCCCCCTCATGTCTACAGAGGAGACTGGGCAAGTGAGGGCTTCTGTGTGTCTATTTGTGCATCTGTGTCTGTTGCTCTCCCCTTACTTTCTTTCTTTAATCGTGATTTCTGAGTTAAGCAGTTTGGAGTTTGGGTTGGCTAACTGTGTTGGGATTTTCTGAGGCACTTAGTCTGTAAGTGCCTTATGGAAGTTCCCAGTCCCTCTAAGACCAAGGTGGATCGACTGCCAATAATTTCCATTTTCTTAGCAGCACAGAGCAACTGGCTGGCTGGGGAAAGCTGATGCTAACTCAAATTAATAGATAGCTGAATTCTCACCTAATTAAGAGGAAACAACTCAGGTCTGTACCTGTGTACAAATCAATCAGTAGATAAGGATTTGCTGAACACACAGTATTCCGGGAGAATTCAGATGTAGGAAAGGCAATGTCTTTTCCAAGAATTTAGTGGAAACTAAAGAAATAGGGAACAGTGCAATACCAATCAGTTACCAGGTGGATAGGCAGGGAAGGCTTCCCAGGAGAGATGGGACTTGGCTTTGGGCCTTGGGAGCTAGTGTGATTTACAGAAATGAAAGGCGGCATTCCCCATGCTAGGTACCTCATCATCAGAAACAGGCGTAGAGCTTTTTATCTTGCCCTATGAATTAATGATAGCTTTCATTGCCTGAAGAAGAGAATAGCTTCCCCCGAGCAGAACTCCTTTACCTGCTTATGATCTGCTGAGCTTAGCTGTAAAACTTAATACCCTATCATTGCAGTTTTTCTGTCAGAAAAGAAAGAAATGCATTTCTTTTATCTGCCTGGCACTTGTTTTTCACTTATGAAGTCTATACCTTTTGATAGTAGAAACACCTAATAAACCAGTACTAAACTATCTCCAAGGGCTGCTCAGCATGGCCCTAGGGGAGTGGAAATTGGATTATTTTACCTCTGGTCTTCACTGTTCAAATAGTCAATATGTCTACATTTGAACTAAAAGCAAATGGAATGTCTACTGTGCGCAGAACATCTTGGAAAGCACCAGGGGAGTTTCCGAGGTAAAAACTGTGAACCTACCACAGAGGCTACAATGGATGCCCATATAGAGGAGATAGATACATGTGAGCCAGAGTGTATTACCCACAGTAAATAAGGGAGAGAAGCGTGCTTAGTAGCGGATGAGTGTGGACCTGACTGGCCTCACATTTGGAAAACTGAACTTTCATCTTATAGTGTGCAGAGTCCATTTAAAAACCAGTTTCCCTGCCCTATTCAGTGGGTTTGAGGGCAGAAGAGGCAGCTGGGTGGGATAGGCATTGTTTGAATTCCTGCCTGAGGTTCTGTTTGTCTTATTTATTAGATAATGTGCAACAGAAAGCCAACTCTTGCCCCGTGGGGCATTGCTGAAATGAACAAATACGTCCCAAGATCCTGATATTAAGGGTGATACTAAGGGTCTCAGGTCCAGAGACCTAGTGACAATATGGGCAGTATGTCTTGACAGATGAGTAGAAAATCAGGAAAGAATAGAGTTGGCACATCTGCTCCAGACTTACCATTGTGTGCCATGGCAGTTCCCCCAGAAGAAAGCACAGAGGTGTTTTCGTTAAAAGCTACCTCCGTAGACTGCCTTCACCCCCTCCAGGTGACTGCCTTGAAAGGCAGACAGGTTTTAACAGCAGACTTGACAGGATTTGGACCTGTTGGATGTAGCAGTAGAGGGGGAGAGGGATCAAGTTCAACTCATAGAATTCTGCAACAAGATGGTGGGTGTATGGTGGTGTTGTCTAAGTTGGGGGAAACTGAGGAAGCGGTAGGCTTTAGTGGGGAAAGCAAGAGTTCTGTCTGTCATCTAGACTTCCACTTAGAGATGGTAGGTATGGAGTATACCGTATGTGACTGGGAGCTGTCCCAGAATAAAGACGTTCTCATACTTAACGTGACTTCCCCCGCCCCTACGTAATTGCACAGTGCAGGATTAGCTGATGAGCAAGTGGGCCTTTCTCTAGGGGTCATGCTACAAGGTGAGCACTGGTTAGGGGACAGCTAGGTATGTCCTGCGGCTCTGATCCAGCAGAAGGAATCTACTCACTCACCCCCTTTCAGGTAGGGCAAGCATGAGCGTGCTCTTGACCTAGTGACGTTAACATATGGGGCTCCGGTACAGGGGAGCCTGAACTTCAGTGCAAGCATTTGGAAGATTGCTGGTCAACAGCAGGCGCCCAGCACCTGGGGCTCAGAGTCCTTGGTTCAGTGTGAAGTTGAGTTTAGGATGAGGCTCACCTGGTTGGCTGACGAGGCACTGAGCCTAGTGGAAAAGTGGAATCCCTCTTGCTGGGAGCAGAGCGTCTGTGGGCCCGGAGAGTTCATTGCTGCCAGGCCAGAGAGACTTTGCCTTGAATCCACTCCTGGACGGTCTTGCTTGTCTCAACTTTGTATTCTTTCACTTGTAGGCCTCATTTACTTCTCTTTCTTACTTATGGAGTTGTCACTTTTTCTTCCTGTAAGTCAGGATACTGATGACTTTAAACCCTTACCTCTTTCTTCAGAGGCAGTTCCGTAACTCTGGATAAGGCAGAACTTTCCAGTGGTCAAAACTAAACAAAACGTGTACTCTTGTACCAGGATCAAATTGAGATCGTGCCGTTCATCCACACACAGTTTTCTGAGTCTTCGTGAAAGCTTCCAGACGAGGTGCCTCAACTGTTGACGTTCTGGGCCAGATGACTCTGCATTGTGGGGTCGTCCTGCCTGATGATGTGTAACGTCATCCCTGGCATCTACCCACTAGATGCCAGTAGCACCCTTCTCCTCATGGTGCGACAACCAAAAATGTCTCCAAGCGTTACCAAATACCCTTTGGGGGGAAATTCGCCCCTGGTTGAGAACCACTGCATTAGAATCTGAAAAAATTAGGGGTGACTCCACTGTTTAGACAAGGCTGGACTGACCTGTGATGCTCTGGAAGGCAGTGAGATGGAAAATTCAAGTCACTCACTCAGAGACCAGCCAAATGGATTTATGTCTTTTTATTCCCAGTCACATGAAACGTAAGCAACATGCAGACGTTCCTTACTGGACACCTGACCTGTGGGCCCCATGGTGATATCCATTTGTAACTCTCTGGCCTCACTTGGGACAGCAAGGGGCCAGATCTTGTTTGGTCCCTAATTGAAACACGGAAAGCAAGCCAGAATTGTTTCTAAACAAGGATAACATTGAGTAGGAAACATTTAAAATTTTCACCCCATGTTGCACCATGTCACCAACTCGATTTTGGCAAAAGGTGCATATAGTTGTTAAAGTGTGAGTTTTCTCGCTTCAGAACAGTAGACAGGACTTCACAGTCTATAAATTCTGTCTGCCTTCTGTGATCAAGACACAACATTCCATGGGGGCGTTAGAAGGCCCTGGGCTTCAGAAAAGTGATTTTCCTGAAGGTCAGAAGAGGTGAGTTTCAGCCCTACCATTTACTAGCTGTGCGACTTTGAACAGTGATGTTTCGAAGTTTTAGCTTCCTGTATGTAAAATGGAGATATGAATTCCTTCCTTGCTTAATTCACGGAATGTTTTCAAGAACGAAATGAGATAAAAGATGTGCAACTGCATATTGTAAACTAGCAGATGCCCTGCGTCTATGATTATTATTACTGTCGTCATTCCTATTATCATTTTTGAAAGATGGGCATCTTTAGAATCTGACCTGTTAAATATCCTTTTATGTACTCAACTCCCTTGGCTAAAAACTTATCTAACTAGGATATTTTCATTGGGTTTAACCACTCAGCCGGGCTGAATTCAAAAACCCCAGTGGGTTTTAAATCTGCTCACTACTGGCTAAATAATATGTTTGAAGAGAAAATAGCAAGTGATGATCAGCATCTTATTCACAGGCATAATAGCACTGCTGAAACTCCCCTTTCTCGTCCCCTATTGTGATTAATACGGTGTTATTACTTAACGTACACTGTGTCCCAGAGTGTGCTTGTTGCCTTTACATTATATGTACATAATACGTAAACCGTACCCTCCAAAACCAGCCATTCTGAAGAAGCGAGGGGAGATCACAGGTGGTGGCGGCTGTGGTAAGGCACTAGCGTTCCGAGCTCCCTTACTATGATCAGACCTTTATTCTGCTTGTCTAGTAATGAAATATTCCTTATTCTAGATTCAGAATTAACTAGCATCTCGCGAGTGCAGATTCTGTCAGGCACTCTGCTAGCTGCTTCCACAAACATCATCCCATTTTCAGCCTCCCAGAACAAATGTAAGTGGCTTTGTCTCCATTTTTCAGATACCGAATCTGAGAGAGCAGGGGATGGACCCAGACCCCAACTTGGATTTTCCAACTCTGAGTCCAGTGCTCATTTCATTATTCCAGGTTGTTTCCAGATCAAGAATGCTTAAGTATTCCCACACCAGGGAATTCAAAACCAAAAACATCTATCGATAGGGACTTGGTGGTATCTGTGCAAGTTACAGAGCTGGGCCATTAATCTGGGTGTTGATGGTCCCAGCCAGAAGTTAGCATTGATTGGTTGGTGTATTTTCCCAGTTGTTGGGTACCTCAGGCTTGATTGCACAAAGGAATCACTTGGTAGCTTTTGTAATGCAAAACAATACCCGAAAAACAGTGCCAGCCTCTCCCCTTAATTGTATATTAGCATCACTCCTGTGCAATCTTTATCAACCCAGAACAAGCAGCGATGCCAGGCCCCACCACTAGATAGCCCAAATTAGTTTTTCTGGGCAGGCCTGGGAGTGGGCCCAGGTGATTCTAATCTGAACCACTGCTCCAGTCAGTCTTCATCAGCCTTCTGGAGAAGGACACCCAGACTCCAGTTGACCTTTGCTCTGGGCCCTTGATAGATAGCATTGCTCATGTAAAAAAAGGCCCAGCATCAGAGGCCGAGATGTTTCTCTGGCAGCCTCTTGAGGTGCTAAGGATTAACAGATACGCACTACTATATATAAAATAGATAAACAACAAGGACCTACTGTATAGCACTGGGAACTCTATTCAACATTTTATCATAACCATAAGGGAAAAGAATCTGAAAAAGAATATATATGTATGTGTAACTGAATCACTGTGCTGTACACCTGAAACTAACACAACATTATAAATCAACTATACTTGAATTAAAAAAAAAGAATCCATTTTAACGGTCTTTCTGGATCTAGACTTACTTTTCAGTCTTCTCTTTCTGCTTTTTTTTTTATTTGGGTGTTATTAACAGTTTTCTTAGTAGAATGTTACTGGCTACTTACCATCCTGCAGATGTTGGAGAAACATTTGTGCTGAGAAGGTTGGTGACTCCTCATATGAGTTGCATTGACTGTCACTCTGTTGTAGTGTTCATTTGTGCTGCAAATATTAGCTCCATATAGGAGTCACCTTCACCTTTGCTGATTTTACTTCCCATTTCCAGCTGCAATTAGGGCTCCATCCCAAGCTTCCTAGTAAGACTTTATCTATAACTTCCACTGCCTAATGATCATTTGAATATCTTATTGTTTTTTTGAATATCTTATTTGAGTCCGTTTCCAAAATGATTAAGATTTTTGGAACGAGGCAAATCAGATTTTCAGTTCCAGCTCCTGTAATTCTTTAAGATTGTGTGACTTCCTTGACGTCTACTTTATTAGGGATATTGTGTGACTTAAAAGATAATATTTATAAATTGCTTATAGTGTCTACTACAAAGTGAGTAATCAACAAATGCGGTATTATTGTCATTATTATAAATATAATAATATTCTTTTCCTGTTAACTGTGATCTCCTAGGAAATAGGAATGTTCCACATTTATTATTTTTTTTCCTTAACATCTAGTACAGAGTTTGTACACACAAGGAATGTTTAGATAAATGAGTCTTTTTCAGAATTAGGTGATTTTTTTTTTTTGAAGGGGGATTTAAAGCATTAGGAATTCCTTTGATCAGTAGCCAAATCCCCAAGTGGAAGTAAAGGCTTAAATGGAATTATCTTGTAGCACGCACCATTGTCTACAGTACTTTCTAAGGGTGACATTCTTTTCCCTTCTGCATTCTCACATATGATCAATTCTAAATCTAGACAAGGTAGGCAGCTATATCCTCAACACCTGGTTTCCTTGACAACTCTTCATATAAATAGTAAGGGCCTGTTATGGGGGGGTGAATGTCAATATAACTACAGTCTTAAGTCATCTTGAAACAAGGCTTTCAAGGTCAAGGCTAAAATACTTGAAATTATAATAAAACCTTTAGTTAATATTTCCTAGATGCATTACAAGAATTGAGTAAAGGCATCATCTTTTCAGGGGTGACCAGTGGAGAGGCTCATTTTTGGCTGTGAGCTGAGAGAAATTCTGATTGTCACTGACAGGGTTTACTTTTGGATCTTTTTACTACACCAAGACTTTTGCCTTCCATGTTTCATTAAAAAAAAATAACTTTTAAACCAACCAGAAATTAATTAAGTGGCACCTCTGGTTCATCCTTCTTAACCCTCCTTTCCTGCTTGTCGTTGGCCCTCCCCTGCATTTCCAGTAAAGTTGACCTGTAGGGTGGATCGCTGGAGCTGGGAACAGAGAGTGTCACCAGCAAAGGCTTCACCTCCAAAGGATTACAGAGCCCTCTAACAGTGAAAAGTGCCTCATTAATGAAGAGCAGCATGGGGCCACGTTAATTGCAGCCTCTGAGGCTGTCCTTTAGATGGTTCCCTGTGAAGGAGGTGGTGAGAGTGGAGGAGGAGGAATGGGGGGTGAGAGGGTGAGAATGGGTAAAGTGTCCTCAAATCTCCAGGTGAACTTGAGGACAGATCACTGTCATGTTTTATGATTAAACTGCCTTCTGATTAAATTCAGGAAGGCAGGAAGAACTGCTAGACTCAGCAGATGCAAATGTCTGGACCCAGGTTTGGGGTTACTTATCTATCTTTGCACACTTCTTGTGTGTTTTGTGTCTCATCTGGTATCATATAATCCTATAGAGTGAAGTTTTTCAACCTTTTGAAAAATTTATTATTACCCACACCCAGGAGCCTTTTTAGATATTTTAAAATTGTACTCTCCCCATTAGATTTTAATAACAAATCACAGTAATATCCAAGATTTTTTTTTTGCTCCCCCAAAGCAATTTTTGCTTTTGTTGCAAGAAGCAAAAATTTTGCATTTTTTAAGAATGAATGCTGAGAGGGCAGACAGCAGAAACAAGAAGAACTACAATCCTGCAGCCTGTGGAACAGAAGCCACATTCACAGAAAGTTGGACAAGATGACAAGGCAGAGAGCTATGTACCAGATGAAGGAACAAGAGAAAACCCCAGAAGAACAACTAAATGAAGAGAGATAGGCAACCTTCCAGAAAAAGAATTCAGAATCATGATAGTGAAGATGATCCAGGACCTCAGAAAAACAATGGAGGCAAAGATCAAGAAGATGCAAGAAATGTTTAACAAAGATCTAGAAACATTAAAGAAAAAAACAGAGATGAACAATACAATAACTGAAATGAAAAATACACTAGAAGGAATCAATAGCAGAATAACTGAAGCAGAAAAACGGATAAGTGACCTGGAAGACAGAATGGTGGAATTCACTGCCACGGAACAGAATAAAGGAAAAAGAATGTAAAGAAATGAAAACAGCCTAAGAGACCTCTGGGAACACATTAAATGCAACAACATTCGCATTATAGGAGTCCCAGAAGAAGAAGAGAGAGAGAAAGAACCTGAGAAAATATTTGAAGAGATTATAGTTGAAAACTTCCCTAACATGGGAAAGGAAATAGCCACCCAAGTCCAGGAAGCTCAGAGAGTCCCATACAGCATAAACCCAGGCAGAAGAAACATGCCAAGACACATAGTAATCAAATTGTTAAAAATTAAAGACAAAGAAAAATTATTAAAAGCAGCAAGGAAAAAAGGAAAAATAACATACAAGGGAACTCCCATAAACTTAACAGCTGAATTCTCAGCAGAAACTCTACAAGCTAGAAGACAGTGCCATGATATACTTAAGGTGATGAAAGGGAAGAACCTACAACCGAGATTACTCTACCCGTCAAGGATCTCATTCAGATTCAGTGGAGAAATTAAAAGCTTTACAGACAAGTGAAAGCTAAGACAATTCAGCACCACCAAACCAGCTTCACAACAAATGCTAAAGGAAGTTCCCTAAGTGGGAAACACAAGAGGAGAAGAGGACCTACAAAAACAAACCCAAAACAATTAAAATGGTAATAGGAACATACATATCGATAATTACCTTAAACGTGAATGGATTAAATGATCCAACCAAAAGGCACAGGCTCGCTGAATGGATACAAAAACAAGACCCATATATATGCTGTCTACAAGAGACCCACTTCAGACCCAGGGATACATACAGACTAAAAGTGAGGGGATGGAAAAAAGATATTCCATGCAAATGGAAATCAAAAGAAAGCTGGAGTAGCAATACTCATAGCAGATAAAACAGACTTTAAAATAATGTTACAAGACAAGGAAGGGTACCACATAATGATCAAGGGATCAATCTAAGAAGATATAACAATTATAAATGTATATGCAGCCAACATTAGGAGCACCTCAATACATAAGGCAACTGCTAAAAGCTATTAAAGAGGAAATCGACAGTAACACAATAATAGTGGGGAACTTCAACACCTCACTTACACCAATGGACAGATCATCCAAACAGAAAATTAATAAGGAAACACAAGCTTTAAATGACACAATAGACCAGATAGATTTACGTGATATTTATAAGACATTCCATCCAAAAAGAGCAGATTACACTTTCTTCTCAAGTGCACGCAGAACATTCTCCAGGATAGATCACATCTCGGGTCACAAATCAAGCCTCAGTAAATTTAAGAAAATTGAAATCATATCAAGCATCTTTTCTGACCACAACGCTATGAGATTAGAAATCAATTACAGGGAAAATAACGTAAAAAACACAAACACATGGAAACTAAACAATACATTACTAAATAACCAAGAGATCACTGAAGAAATCAAAGAGGAAATCAAAAAATACCTAGAGACAAAGGACAATGAAAAGATGATGATCCAAAACCTATGGGATGCAGTAAAAGCGGTTCTAAGAGGGAAGTTTATAGCTATACAAGCCTACCTCAAAAACAAGAAAAATCTCAAGTAAACAATCTAACGTTACACCTACAGGAACTAGAGAAAGAAAAACAAACAAAACCCAAAGTTAGCAAAAGGAAAGAAATCATAAAGATCAGAGCAGAAATAAATGAAATAGAAACAAAGAAAACAATAGCAAAGATCAATAAAGCTAAAAGCTGGTTCTTTGAGAAGATAAACAAAATTGATAAACCATTAGCCAGATTCATCAAGAAAAAGAGGGAGAGGACTCAAATCAATAAAATTAGAAATGAAAAAGGAGAAGTTACAACAGACACCATAGAAATACAAAGCATTCTAAGAGACTATACAACCAACTCTATGCCAATAAAATGGACAACCTGGAAGAAATGGACAAATTCATAGAAAGGTATAACCTTCTAAGACTGAACCAGGAAGAAATAGAAAATGTGAACAGACCAATCACAAGTAATGAAATTGAAACTGTGATTAAAAATCTTCCAACAAACAAAAGTCCAGGACCAGATGGCTTCACAGGTGAATTCTATCAAACATTTAGAGAAGAGCTAACACCCATCCTTCTCAAACTCTTCCAAAAAATTGCAGAGGAAGGAACACTCCCAAACTCATTCTATGAGGCCACCGTCACGCTGATACTGAAACCAGACAAAGATACTACAAAAAAAGAAAATTGCAGAGCAATATCACTGGTGAACATAGATGCAAAAATCCTCAACAAAATACTAGCAAACAGAATCCAACAGCACATTAAAAGGATCATACACCATGATCAAGTGGACTTTATCCCAGGGATGCAAGGATTCTTCAATATACACAGATCAAACAATGTGATACACCATATTAACAAATTGAAGAATAAAAACAATATGATCATCTCTATAGATGCAGAAAAAGCTTCTGACAAATTTCAACACCCATTTATGATAAAAACTCTCCAGAAAGTGGGCATAGAGGGAACCTACCTCAACATAATAAAGGTCATATACTACAAACGCACAGCCAACATCATTCTCAATGGTGAAAAACTGAAAGCATTTCCTCTAAGATCAGTAACAAGACAAGGATGTCCACTCTCACCACTATTATTCAACATAGTTTTGGAAGTCATAGCCACAGCAGTCAGAGAAGAAAAAGAAATAAAAGGAATACAGATTGGAAAAGAAGAAGTAAAACTGTCACTGTTTGCAGATGACATGATACTATACATAGAGAATCCTAAAGATGCCACCGGAGAACTACTAGAGCTAATCAATGAATTTGGTAAAGTTGCAGGGTACAAAATTAATGCACAGAAATCTCTTGCATTCCTCTACACTAATGATGAAAAATCTGAAAGAGAAATTAAGGAAACACTCCCAGTTACCACTGCAACAAAAAGAATAAAATACCTAGGAATAAACCTACCTAGGGAGACAATAGACCTGTATACAGAAAACTATAAGACATTGATGAAAGAAATTAAAGATGATACCAACAGATGGAAAGGTATACCATGTTCTTGCATTGGAAGAATCAATATTGTGAAAATGACTATACTACCCAAAGCAATCTACAGATTCAATGCAATCCCTGTCAAATTACCAATGGCAGTTTTTACAAAACTAGAACAAAAAATCTTAATATTTGTATGGAGACACAAAAGACCCCGAATAGCCAAAGCAGTCTTGAGGGAAAAAAGCGGAGCGGGAGGAATGAGACTCCCTGACTTCAGACTTTTCTACAAAGCTGCAGTAATCAAGACAATATGGTACTGGCACAAAAACAGAAATAAAGATCAATGGACTAAGATAGAAAGCCCAGAGAGAAACCCATGCACCTATGCTCAACTAATCTATGACAAGGGAGGCAAGGATATACAATGGAGAAAAGATAGTCTCTTCAGTAAATGGTGCTGGGAAAACTGGACAGCTACATGTAAAAGAATGAAATTAGAACACTCCCTAACACCATACACAAAAATAAACTCAAAATGGATTAGAGACCTACATGTAAGACTGGACGCTATAAAAGTCTTAGAGGAAAACATAGGAAGAACATTCTTTGACATAAATCACAGCAAGATCTTTTTTGATCCACCTTCTAGAGTAATGGAAATAAAAACAAAAATAAACAAATGGGACCTAAGGAAACTTAAAAGCTTTTGCTCAGCAAAGGAGACCATAAACAAGACGAAAAGACAGCCCTCACAATGGGAAAAAATATTTGCTAACGAATCAATGGACAAAGGATTAATCTCCAAAATATATAAACAGCTCATGCAGCTCAATATTAAAAAAACAAAGAACCCAATCCAAAAATGGGCAGAAGACCTAAATAGACATTTCTCCAAAGAAGACATACAGATGGCCAAGAAGCACGTGAAAAGCTGCTCCGTATCACTAATTATTAGAGAAATGCAAATCAAAACTACAATGAGATATCACCTCACACCGGTTAGAATGGGCATCCTCAGAAAATCTACAAACTACAAATGCTGGAGAGGGTGTGGAGAAATGGGAACCCTCTTGCACTGTTGGTGGGAATGTAAATTGATACAGCCACCATGGAGAACAGTATGGAGGTTCCTTAAAAAACTAAAAATAGAACTACCATACGACCCAGCAATCCCTCTACTGGGCATATACCCAGAGAAAACCATAATTCAAAAAGACACATGCCCCGCAGTATTCACTGCAGCAGTATTTACAATAGCCAGGTCATGGAAGCAACCTAAATGCCCATTGACAGATGAGTGGGTAAAGAAGAAGTGGTACATATATACAATGGAATATTACTCAGCCATAAAAAGGAACGAAATTGGGTCATTTGTAGAGATGTGGATGGATCTAGAGACTTTCATACAGAGTGAAGTAAGTCAGAAAGAGAAAAACAAATATCGTATATTAATGCATATATATGGAACCTAAAAAAATGGTACAGATGAATCCATTTGCAGGGCAGAAACTGAGACACATCTGTAGAGAACACACGTATGGACACCAGGGGAGGAAAGCAGTGAGGGGTGGGGATGGTGGTGTGATGAATTGGGCGATTGGGATTGACATGTGTACTCTGATGTGTATAAAATGGATGACTATTAAGAACCTGCTGTATAAAAAAATAAATTAAATTAAAAAAAAAGAATCAATATGAGATGGTGGTAATGTAGAAATAGATAAGCAGAACAACATGAAAGGAAACATAAATGGTATCTTCAACTTCCTTTCAGAATCTTAAAATGCACCTCCAAAATAGGTATTTTTTACCTAAATCCTTAGTTTATGTCATGTTTAATGTCCATTAAATCTCAAAAATTAAATATCAAAAAAGAAAAAAAAGTAGTTTATTGTAAGAGGAGAAGAGTGATTGTGTTCTTCGCATTTACTAGAAAAATGATTGTCTCCATTCTTAGCAGGAGCTGGTGTGTGTGTGTGTGTGTGTGTGTGTGTGTGTATTTGTGACTTTTAGCTGGGTCCGCTTTATTCCTGGGTTCATTCTATGTCACATTCTTGCCCCTTGGTTCCTTATGATTTCGTCCTGTACATGCAGGCACATACACACAGTTGAAGATTGAAGATAAAGAGGTTATGATATAAACCAATAAAACACCACACCATCTGACTTAGAACTAGAACAATATCACCAAAGATACCTAGATGTCTTCGCATTCCATTACCCTACCTCCTCCAGCCCCCATCAAGGTAAACTACTAATGGGAATGCTGTAATCATACTTTTAGAAATTGTTTTTCTGTCTCCCCGAACTGTACTGTATTCCCCTGCAAGCATTCATCTGGTGATTGAATGAATGAATGAAGCAGTTGCACCAGTGTATTCCCCTCGCAAGGAATGGTTCCCAGTAAGCATCGCTTGTTTACGTGTATTGTTTTGGTTTTTCAAAACTATTCATTGAGCGCCTCTGTGTGTCAGACACCGTGCTAAGTAGACATACATAAATACATGCCGCGCACTGTAATAAGAAGAATTGCAGCTTCTAGAAATAATAAGTCCAGGCTCCTCAGGAGCTAACGCAGTTTTCTCCTCAGTGCATTGAAAAATCTATTAGTTAAGAAGGCAGCAATATTTCAGGAAATTAAACCACTGTAACAGTCCAGTTCACAAATCAGAACTGCCAGTGCTTTGCAATGCTCCATTTCATAACGTAAAGTGCTCAGAGAGGTTCAGACGATCCATAGATGCCCCAGGGACCAATCCCCCCAGGCTTCACAGAGCTAAATAGAGGATGCTTCTTGACAGGCATGAGAGAGGAAGGGGTTTCGTTGCCACTGATATGAAGAGGAGCATGTTTACAGATGCGTGGTCACATTCCTCTTGATTCACTGTGCCTTTGTCATCATTCTCGAGTTAATGATGCTTGTGGAAGATGGCGGCTCAGTAGATTTCTGAATAATGAACATTTCAGGTGAACGCCAGATAGCTCACTTTGGGCTGGGGTTTTATTTTCTAAATAAATGTTCGTGGATGCCTAGTAGGATTGCCGTTACCTGTAAAGACCGACTTAGGACTCTTACAAGGTTTTCCTCCAAGGCTCCATTGTGGGAAGATGTGAAACATGTAACTTAGCTCTCCTGGTGGTACTGGTTACTCAGAATTTCACGGGAGCTGACCTAGAGCCGCTTTTGCCGAAATGGGATTTCTGAGTTTAGAAAGTAGAACAGTCAGGAAACCTTCATGCCATGAAGCATAGGGTCACCTAAAGAACGACAATCTTCCACCGACACTTTCTTTTGTTAGTCTTTGAGAAAGATCCTCTCTCCCTACACATCCAACCCTGTCAAGTTCAGGTGGGACTCTTAAGTTTAGGGCTGTTATATCTCTTGTTTCTGAACAATAAACTGGTTGGCGATCCAATATAAATGATTCAGCCAACAGGCCTTGAGAAATACAGTACCTACTGTATCTCCTAAATTACTCTTTCTTAGGGTGTAGTCCACCGCTGTATCTAAAATGGATAACCAGCAAGGACCTACTGTATAGCAAAGGGAAATCTGCTCAATGTTATGTAACAACCTAAATGGGAAAATGTATAACTGAACCACTTTTGCTGTACTCCTGAAACTATCACAACATTGTTAATCAACTATACTCCTATATAAAATAAGAAGTTAAAAAAAAAAAAAAAGGAATTCCATGGAGATCTGGTTAACAATACAGAGATCTGGTTAACAATACAGATTTCTGGGCCCTACCCCAAATCTGATGAATCATCACCTCTGGGTATGACCCTGGGAATCTGCATTTTCTGTAGGCGTCCTCCAAGGTGTTGATGCCCATCAAACTGCCTTCTATTAATCTTTCTCTTCTATGGGTTGCTAGAGTATATTCCGAAAATACAGTTGAGATTATGTGTCTTTGCTAATGAAAACCTTTTTGTTGCTTCCCACTGACCTTAGGGTATTGGCCAGAGTTCTTTATACATATTCTCCATATACTGTATTTCATACAGTATTTTCTAACGTTTCACCCTTTCCTCCTTCCCCACAGCCTTTCCCATCACTTCCAGCCTCAAGCTTTATCTGGACATATCAGATTGTAGTTATTTTACACACATACACACACACACATACACACACAATTGTCTATTTATATCTTTGTGCCTTCACGGATACTATAATACCTCTCCCATCCTGCTTTTCTCCCAATATTTGAAAAACTCAATTTTCACCTGATTTGTCAAGATCAAATGTAAGGCTCATCTTTTCCAGACATCTCTGATTATTCTCCCTCCCTTCCAACCACCCCACCTTGACTGTCCTTCTTCTAGATCACTGCTATACGTACACCTGGAGGTATCATAGTCCCGTTCTTACCATCGTAATATCACAGATGTGGTAGCCAGTTTCCAAGATAGCCCTCGATAATCCCATCCCCTGGTACTCACACTCTTGTCTAGACCCTTCCCACGTTGCCCAGGGCTGACCTGTATAATCAGTAAGATGTGGCAGAAATGACACCATGTAACTTCTGAGGTCAAGTCATAAAAGACATCCTAGCTTCTTTCTTGTTCTCTCTTGGATCACTCACGCTGGGAGAAGCCAGCTGCCCTGTTGTTAAGGCGTCCAGACAGCCCTATGGGGGTGGTCCATGTGACAAAGAACTGAGGCTTCCTGCTAACAGCCGGCATCACCTCCCAGGCGTGTAGGAGTGAGCCTTCTTGAAGCAGATCCCAAGCATTTAGATGTCTGTAGGCTCAACCGACGTCCTTACTACAACATCATGAGGAATCCTGAGCCAGAGCCACCCAGCAGATACGCTCCCAAATTCCTAACACAGAAACTGTGCGAGGTAATAAATAACGCCGTTTTAAGCTGCTGTGTCTTGAGGTAACTTGTTATGCAGTAAAGGATAATGAATATACACTAGACCATAAACTCCTCAAGCACCAGCCATGTTTTATTCATTGTGGATGCTGGTCCCTAGCCCCTCCTCGGTACCTGACCCATATTAAGTGTTCTGTAAATGCTGATTTAAAAGATTCCAACTGAGCTAAACTGGAGCATATTTTTGCTGGCAAGGGCAAATACAAATGCACATGACTTTATCTAGTAGGTAAGAATCTCATCTTTTCTGTCGCTCTAAATATAATTGGTAACAATATTAACAATTAAAAATAATAGCCAGTACCTATATTACAGCATCAGAATTCTCAAAAGCCTATAGAGTATGTTCTGTGAGGATGCCCATGTTACAGACGAGAAAACAAAGGTACATTGAGGTTCAGTTACTTGCCCAAAGTGACCCAGCCAGTGAGTGATGGAGCCAGGATTCAAACCCAGGCAGTCAGACTCTGGAGTGCATGCTGTTAACCAATTGAAAAGCTAATATTGAGCACTTATGATAAGCGAACGCTGAACCAGGCCCCTTAGTTCTCTTGCCTCATTTAATGCTTTTTCAAAACTCATGGGATCTGTATTTATATTCTCTATTTTATGGGTGAAGAGTTTGAGGGTTAGAGAGATGAGCCTACCAGTGGGAATCTGGCCATTCAGATTCCCAAGCTTATGCTCAGTTCATGACCTCCCGTGGCACTGTCCGGAGTCCCCATCCCATCCGAGCTCCTCACCCTCCATTTCTCAACAGTTATGTTCTGAACATACAGGTTGGTTGCCAAAACAACCACTCAGAAATGACATTAAAGGCAAATGACTTTTCAGACATTCTGGGACTAGGATGGTTTTTCCTTTTTAATTTTAAAAAATGGGTCACGGTGATTTGTAATCCATAGGAAAATGTTGGTAGGGATAAGAAATGTATTTTGAGTAATAAATATTTCCAGGATAATGAGGAAAGCTTCCAGATTACAATTAGAGCAACTCGCTAGGAAGGGAGCAGGATATGCTACTATTATCCCTATTTTTCAGATGAGAAAATTAAGGCCCAGAGAGACTTCAAAGCCAGGAGTATCCGACTCCAAAGTCTTTGTACCTACTTGCCTTGAAAAACTACTTCTTGACGAACATAGATTTGGCTGGGTTGAGGCAGGGGCTTGGCTATGGCCCTACAGTAACTAATCCAGGAGCGGAGAGCACGTCTGAATAGGCCCGGGGCTGCAGGAAGGGTGAAGAAGAAAGAAACACTGGCATTATTCCAGAGTAGAATATCTAGGGCTGGGGGACTGAAATATGAGGTAAGGGGAAGGACTCAGCCCTCATCCCCCAAATTTCAGGTACTGAGATAATAATATCTGACCTTTAGACTAGTTGGAAGGGATGTAAATAAGGTAGCACATAGAAAGCTCTTCCCACAATGCCTGACACCCAGTAAACACTCAGCAAATGCTAGATAGTATTTTCTGTTGTGATCATTACGGGAGCATCCCAATGCCTCCTTAAAAACAACGCCTTTAAGAAGAAATAGCTTATTTTTGTTTATGGTGTTAGGGAGTGTTCTAATCTCATACTTTTACATGTACGTGTCCAGTTTTCCCAGGACCACTTATTGAAGAGGCTGTTTTTTCTCCACTGTATATTCTTGCCTCCTTTATCAAAGATAAGGTGACCATATATGTGTGGATTTATCTCTGGGCTTTCTATCCTGTTCCATTGATCTATATTTCTGTTTTTGTGCCAGACCATACTGTCTTGACTACTGTAGCTTTGTAGTATAGTCTGAAGTCAGGGAGCCTGATTCCTCCAGCTCCATTTTTCGTTCTCAAGATTGCTTTGGCTATTCAGGGTCTTTTGTGTTTCCATACAAATTGTGAAATTTTTTGCTCTAGTTCTGTGAAAAATGCCAGTGGTAGGTTGTAAGGGATTGCATTGAATCTGTAGATTGCTTTGGGTAGTAGAGTCATTTTCACAATGTTGATTCTTCCAATCCAAGAACATGGTATATCTCCGTCTATTTGTATCATCTTTAATTTCTTTCATCAGTGTCTTATAATTTTCTGCATACAGGTCTTTTGTCTCTTTAGGTAGGTTTATTCCTAGATATTTTATTCTTTTTGTTGCAGTGGTAGATGGGAGTGTTTTCTTAATTTCACTTTCATATTTTTCATCATTAGTGTACAGGAATGCCAGAGATTTCTGCGCATTAATTTTGTATCCTGTTACTTTACCAAATTCATTGATTAGCTCTAGTAGTTTTCTGGTAGCATCTTTGGGATTCTCTGTGTACACAAAAATAAGCTCAAATGGATTAAAGACCGATATGTAAGGCCAGAAACTATCAAAGTCTTGGAGGAAAACATAGGCAGAACACTCTATGACATAAATCACAGCAAGATCCTTTTTGACCCACCTCCTAGAGAAATGGAAATAAAAACAAAGATAAACAAATGGGGCCTAATGAAACTTAAAAGCTTTTGCACAGCAAAGGAAACCATAAACAAGACCAAAAGACAACCCTCAGAATGGGAAAAAATATTTGCAAATGAAGCAACTGACAAAGGATTAATCTCCAAAATTTACAAGCAGCTCATGCAGCTCAATAACAAAAAAAACAAACAACCCAATCCAAAAATGGGCAGAAGACCTAAATAGACATTTCTCCAAAGAAGATATTCAGATTGCCAACAAACACATGAAAGAATGCTCAACATCATTAATCATTAGAGAAATGCAAATCAAAACTATAATGAGATATCATCTCACACCAGTCAGAATGGCCATCATCAAAAAATCTAGAAACAGTAAATGCTGGAGAGGGTGTAGAGAAAAGGGAACACTCTTGTACTGCTGGTGGGAATGTAAATTGTTACAGCCACCATGGAGAACAGTATGGAGGTTCCTTAAAAAACTACAAATAGAACTACCATACGACCCAGCAATCCCACTACTTGGCATATACCCTGAGAAAACCATAATTCTAAAAGAGTCATGTACCAAAATGTTTATTGCAGCTCTATTTACAATAGCCAGGACATGGAAGCAACCTAAGTGTCCATCAACAGATGAATGGATAAAGAAGATGTGGCACATATATACAATGGAATATTACTCAGCCATAAAAGAAAGGAAATTGAGTTATTTGTAGTGAGGTGGTTGGACCTAGAGTCTGTCATACAGAGTGAAGTAAGTCAGAAAGAGAAAAACAAATACCATATGGTAACACATATATATGGAATCTAAGAAAAAAAAAAGGTCATGAAGAACCTAGGGGTAAGATGGGAATAGACACAGACCTACTAGAGAATGGACTTGAGGATATGGGGAGGGAGAAGGGTAAGCTGTGACAAAGTGAGAGAGAGGCATGGACATATATACACTACCAAACGTAAGGTAGATAGCTAATGGGAAGCAGCTACATGGCACAGGGAGATCAGCTCGGTGCTTTGTGACCACCTAGAGGGGTGGGATAGGGAGGGTGGGAAGGAGGGAGACGCAAGAGGGAGGGGATATGGGGATATATGTATACGTATAGCTGATTCACTTTGTTATAAAGCAGAAACTAACACACCATTGTAAAGCAATTATACTCCAATAAAGATGTTAAAAAATAAATAAAATTTAAAAAACAGAAGAAACAGGCATCATTTCCTGACAAAACCAGCCTCTTTCCCTGCTTTCCCTTGTTTATCAAAGGTCAGAAACCAGCCTCACCCCTGAGATATTGCTTTCCTTCACGCCCTGGGTTTTAAGCACGCACCTTTGGGGATGTGTCTTCTGTCAGCCCTTTACCTCCATCCTCATGTCACTGTTCTGGTCAGATTTCCTGAGTAACTTTTCTTTGGACCACCCAGCATCACATGAACCCTAGAATCACTTGTAGCACTTCACAGAAACTCCCCTTGGGGTCCATTCCCCCAAGGAACTGACCACTTTGGGAAGGTGAATTTCCCCTTGAGAGCCTCCACCACCCCCTACTTTACACAGAAACCCTTCAAACCTGGGATTGCTTTTGTTCCTTTATGTGAGTACATTAGGTGGTATTCTTGAGCACAGCTGGATTTTTTTGCTAATTAAATGTCAGAACATGCTGCTTAGAATTATTAACAGCCATTGCAAGGATAATAATCTTTCCATTAACATAAACCTAACTTTCATTCTTATTATTGTTTTAATTACATGAACCCTTTCGCGTGCTGAGTGATGAAGAACACTCTAGGATATTGCTTGGCTAGGCGGTGGTGTTTCTATAGGGTACTCTGGGGTAGGTCTGCATGATGCCCTCCAGGTTTCTGCATCTTGCCTCTGAGGATGGACTTCTCCCCGTTGACCCCAAGACTTAACGTCCCTGGTTGGACTGAAGTTTATTGTAGGGTGGAAGTGAGATCCGTAGCAGTGTGAATTGCACCAGGAGAGTGCCCCGAAAGGTTATATGGGTGACCACTCCCACCCATTTTTTTTTTTTTCCTCCTAAAACCAAGGATGTGCAGTCCAATTTGGAGATCCACCAGAGGGGGCTTCACGTTTCCCAGTAGATCCCAGTTTGTGATTTATTAATCTTTTATATAGAAATATAGGAAAAATAGGTGGGTGATTTATTTTCCCTGTCAAAGCTATCTCTATTCCCTACTCCCCCTTTACTGTCAAAGGTACCATAACTTATCACGCTCCAAATCCTGAATCATCTGAGCCTGGGTAGTAGGTAGGTAGTAGGTAGGAAAGTGGGCTTTATTATACTGGATGCTTTGTAATCCTCCCAGCAATATTGTGATGTGAGTGTCTTAAGCTCCCATTTTGCAGATGAGAAAACTGAGGCTCATGGAGGTTAAATGACTTGCCTGAGGTCCCACAGCTTATTGGAAGTGGAACTGGTGCTAAAGCCCAGGCTCTGGGGCTCAACAAGCTGTGCCTCTTCCAGTGTACTGTGCTGACCTAGACCCTAGCAATTACAGATACCTCTTCTCCTAGTTGAGGAAAATGCCAAAGGTAGCATTTGAACCCAGGCCTGGCTAACTTTGCAGTCATGCACGTGATCAGACATTTTTTGAGAAATGACTGTTGTTACCATAATACAAATGACATTGTCCCTGCCTCAAGGAGCTCCAGTCCAGAGCAGGAGAGAGACGTGGAAAATTCGACACAGCGTGATGGCTTGCTGTGCTGGAAGAAGGGAAACACCTTGCTTTGGGAACCCTCGCGCAGCCTGGGGCAGCGGGGAAGGGCGGCTGGAGGGTGGGACCTTCTAAGTTGGAACTCGGGGGAAGAGCAGGAATTGGACAGAGGCAGAGCGTGTTCCAAGCTACTTCTAAGAGAAGGAGCCATTTATGATAAATGCATCTGCTTCTCACCACACGTTCTTTCCCCCTAGAGATTCCTTAGTTTTCTTTCTGGGATTTTCTTTCTGAATACACACTCATTCAAATGCTTCCTTTACCTCTAATTGAACACTCTAACTTAATTGATTATGTATTAAGTCGGGGACTTGGGGCGACATTCAGTCCTGGGCTCATGTTGAGATTAATTTATTCCTGTAGTCCTACTGTTCTGTAATGCATCTGAGTGCCTTGCGTGTGTGTAAAAACTAAAGTCAGAAGCTGGGCCATCTAATTCGACGGCTTACCCCAGCGTGCTGGTGTTCGGCCTCCACCAAGCTCTCCTGCTTTGATGGTAACCAAAATAGATGAATAAGTTCATCAAAGGTCTGATTAAATAGCGTGGCTCTGCAGCATGGGCCGATGATTGCCAAGCTTCAGTTCAGGCAAATTCTCAAGGGAGAGAGGAAAGTGAGCTGAGTTCCCAAGGCCGAGGCTTACATGAAAAAGAGTTATATAAAACCCACTGGAGGGAATTACTCGAAGTCCTCAGACCTCAGATCTTAAGGTGATGGCCAGCTCCATTACAGCTTTAACAAAATAGATAAGCGTAAGAATACCATTGAATAGTCATTTTTAATGACACAGAAATGGAATATGACTGAAAGAAATATGTCTACCCAGGAACAGTTAGGTACTGGTTGCAAAAAAGATATATAGTAGGATTCAATTTTTGAAACCTTTATTTCTTGTTTTGTGCATATTCGTATTTCCTCCAATGAGCCTATATAATTTCTATAATAACAAAAATCTTTTTTTTTTTAAATCTGAGCATAGTGTTTTCATGTGATAGTTATTTCATAAACATTACTTTCCTTCTCCCTTGATTCAGATACGTTTTCTTCCAAAAGAACTTCATATGCCATGAAGTTCCATGAACAGATCTTTAAGAAAATATTCATTCATTTACTCAACAAATTTTTATTCGATGCTTTTTATGTACAAGGCACTATTTATAATGGTTATACAAAGAAATTAATGCATCGATTTTTTTTTTTCCTTTCTCCTGCTCTCGCTCTTCACTGCCCTGTCTAGTCTGAAGTTTCCTGGATCCCCAACAAACATTACTCTGGGATTTACGGTCTGATGAAGCTTGTCCTCACCAAGACTCTTCCTGCCAACCTGGAGAGGGTCATCGTCCTTGACACAGACATCACCTTTGCCACCGATATTGCAGAGCTCTGGGCTGTGTTCCACAAGTTCAAAGGTAATGGTAGCTCATTTTTTTTCTGGTATCTTTGAAGGTGTCAGCATGTCAAGAAGAGTGATTTTTTTTTTCCCAATGTGAGGTCAACTCTTAACGGTCGTTCTAATGAAACAGACAAGGAATTATAAATAGAGTGGAGCATCAGTTTTAGTACTGTCATTTGAAACATGTTAAACTGGAATTTGCTTGTGTTTTTGTAATAATTGAAGAGGTAAGATCTGTGTTCATAGGAAGAACCCAACTGAGGGTTGCTGAATTGCCTGGTAAGAGACAAATATCGAATGTGTGTATTTTGTATGCAGATAATTGAGTTGACTTCCTGGTGTGGAGACATGCATTTATCAGTTTTCTCTTTTTATCAAATGATGCTTTGATTGCCGAGAAAGCCTGTGAGGTGGTGGTGATGGACATTGATTATAGAGTGTTTGCAAATGTCCTTATGGCTTCCATTAATGTTGTGGTTTATCGTTTTAAAGAAGTATATAAGTTTGGCTTTTTAAGACGTTCCTTCTAATCTAGTTAGTTCCTGTAGCTCTTGGCACTGCCCCAGGGTATGTGCGGGTATAAGGTGGGAAATTGTGAGCCCGATGGGTGTACATGACTCTGGTGGGGACGCATGAGAGAAGTGGCAAGTTAGCACAAACCTTGGACTATTATTTAATACCCCTCTTCCAGGGGTCTTCCTTAAAACTGCATAATTTTTCAATTTTATATTCTCAGTATTAGACAAATACAATGAGAGATAAATATGGCAGTGAGATTTTTTTTCTTCCGGCTTCTGCACTCTGGCTTCTGTGTTTAAAATTCCTCCTGCCTCTTTTCTATAGCTCCTTATCCTATGAAAGTGAAAAATACTGCTCAGTGATTTTAAATCACAGCATTTTCATGAATCAGAGGATATTCCAGTTGGTTTCTGTTTTCGTTCACGGACAGAAGAGTAAATTCCTCACCCACTCCAATCTCTGCCTGCTTCCTCCTGGGGGCCTCCCAGCTCTGGGGTAATTGAAAAAAGTCCTCCGCACACCATGGGGGGAAACACTCTGACCCTTGGGCTCTTTTCCTTGCCAGGATCAAAAGTTTCCTTACTCGTGTCAGTAATGACACTAGTAAAGACATCATTTAGCAAAGCTGTTGAAATGGAGTGTGTCTCAGCTTTCTGATCTCTTCTTCATAGCATGGTTGGATCTGTCTTTTTATTTCACAAATAAAGGGACAGAAGCTTGGTAGGATGCAAGGTTCTACCCGGAGCTGAGACCAGAATGCCTGTGTGTGTTGGCTTCCCCGTGCATCTCTTTTCAAGTCCCCCTATCAGGTCTGCTTGTTTTTTCCGATTACATCGAACTCACTGGGGGCGGTTTTTCTATAGTTATGTGGTTGAGTTGGCGAAAAAGTTCTTTCGGGTTTTTGCATAAGATGTTATGGAAAAACCCAAACGAACTTTTGGGCCAACCCCAATATTTTATTCCTATTTTCACGCCGATGTTCAGTATTCAGGGTTGTATTTATTCAACGGGCACTTATCGCATCCCCACTGGGTATCACTGGCTATAAGATGAGCAGTGAAGGGGAGTGAGAGTTATCACCTCTCCTGAAGGGGCTAAAGCTGGGTCAGTATCACAGCAGAGGTGATGATTGTGTCTGTCTTGCCGGATAAGAGTAGTGGTTGTGTGCGGTGGGTGCCCACATTCCCCTTTGGAATAAAGGGCTTATTCCTCCAGCTGCTGGGAGCATTGCCTGCAGATGGGTTCAGCTCTCAGCCCCCTTTCGGGATGATCTCAGGCGAAGAGAGTCACCTTGCCTGGGGCCATGCCCCCTTCCTGGGCCGCCCCACATCATGGACTGCCTGGTGCATGTGGAATCTTGCAGGATCCACTGTAGCCTTCCCTGGAGTCTGCCTGGCAGCTCCATGTCCCCCTCTGCCCTGTCCTGATGGTGTTCCTTCCCTTTCATAGGTACTGTTCCAGGAGCTCTCCCTGAGTTAACCTCCCGCGTGCTCACTCCCATCCTGGAGTCTGCTTCCCAAGAAACTCAATCTGAAATATTCATTCAGAACTGCAAGTCTCCCCTGGATAAGTGTAACTCAGCAAAATCCCTGGAACAGTTGGCCACTGATTGTAGCCTTGTAACTAGGAAATCACATTTATTCTGTTCCAGCCAGGACCTGCCACAGTGCTGGTGGGGTTCTGTCGCCAATCATAACAACAGTCATAATGCTGGTGTTAAATCGTACCCGTCCCATATCCTCCGTGGAAGGGAAGGCGCCCGAGGCTCTTGTCGCTCCCAGAGCTGGCCCAGGGATTTGGATCTGGAGGGCTCTGAGACTCAAGGCAGTTCCTGGGGCAGAGCAGAATAGATGGGTCAGGATCAGAGCAGGGGAAAGTTGAATGCGTGCAGTTGATTTAATAGGCTTCGTTTATTTGTTCATTCTCTCACTGGTTCATTTCCAGCATTAGCCAGGGCTCCACTGGAATATATTAGATGCTGTTGTTAGAACAGGACACCTGCCTTCAAGGAGCTCACAAACAAGGCACACTGTGTTCCGTTTTTATCTATCACCATCAAAGGAGTATAGAACATCTGAGGGTTTCCCATGCCCACCCTAACTTTTCTGGGAAAATACGGAAGTGAAAAGAAAATAAGCTCTTATCTTTTTCGTATGGTACTCTTTTGTACAGGGTTTGCTTTGTGTGTGTGTGTGTGTGTGTGTGTGGTTCTTTCTTTCTAAACTGGAATGATTAGAAGCCAGGTCATGGTACAGGAAGCAAGTCCCTTAGGACAGACCCATAAATGTAGAATGCGCTGATCCAAGAGGGAGAGTTCCCCTCTCATAAAGGCAATCACAGTTGACATCTTCACTGTAAACATTTTGAGTGGTGTTGATGCAATTTGGCCTTGTTGGTTTTTCTCTGGTTTGGAACAGCTAGTTGCCTGGGGCTGCAGTGGCTCTTGTGTTCAGTCCCATATAGGCTTGACTCCTTAAGGATGCTGTGAAATCGCCCTTACCTAAAGTCATTACGTGGAGAACCTAGTACGAAGCTGTTTAGTGAGGACTTAGACCATCCTCAGCCTCTGCTGTGGGCAGCTCTGTGTACCTCTTGGGGATGTGCACGTGCTCCCTGAGCCCTGACTTCACCTAAGTTGCAGATGCTCCCCTCTCAGCATCTGCACCCTTATCAAGCCTGCTCCAACTGCTGGAGGATTTTCAGAGCCTCTGATTCTATTTTTTGTTTTTTTTTTTTTTTTTTGCGGTACGCGGGCCTCTCACTGCTGTGACCTCTCCCGTTGCAGAGCACAGGCTCCGGACGCGCAGGCTCAGCGGCCATGGCTCACAGGCCCAGCCGCTCCGCGGCATGTGGGATCTTCCCGGACCGGGGCACGAACCCGTGTCCCCTGCATCGGCAGGCGGACTCTCAACCACTGCGCCACCAGGGAAGCCCAGAGCCTCTGATTCTTAATAGGAAGAATCAGACATGCCACTGATGGCTAGAATTAGGAGTCACGTTTACTGAGCTCCTGCTAGCGGCCAAATAGTTTGCTGTTGGGAGCATTGCAAGAATAAATCAAGTTCAGTCCCTATTCATTTAGTGTATATGTGAATGGGGGAGAGAGACGATAAACAAAAAATAATAAAATATATAGTGTATTAGGTGGTGAATAGTGCTTAGGTGGAAATTAGAGAAAGGAGATAAGGGATGCCTCTGTGTGAGTGTGTGTGTGTGCGTGTGCGTGTGTTATTTTAATATTCAAATAGGGTCATAATGGAAGGTCTTACATGAAAAGTGACATTTAAGCAAAAATCTAAGGAAGTTGAGATGACAGGCATGCCAGCTGTCTAGAGGAAGGGTAGGAATAGTGTCCTAGCCAGAAGGAACAGCAAGTGTGAAGTTTCAGGAGTGATGTGGCCTGACTTCTTTGAGGACTCGGATGGAGTTCAGAACAGAGCAGAGTGAGCCCAGGAGAGGGGCGGGGGCTGGTGAGGTCAGATCATGGGGACCTTTGCAGGGCAGTGGGAGGATTTTGTCTTTCCCTTCAGAGATATGGGAAGCTGATGTCTGGCTTTGAGCAGAGGAGTGATGTGATCTGATTTACATTTGTAATGGATCATCCTGGCCGTGGAAACTATTTCTGAGATGGTTGCAATTATCCAGGTGAGCCATGTTGTGGACTCAGACCTGGATGCGGCAGTAGGGGTGAAAGACGTCATCATATGAGGTACATTTTGAAGGTCAGATAGTCAGGATATCCTGTTGATTGGATGTGGGGAGCAGAGACATAGGAGTGGAGGATGCCCCAAGGTAGCTGGAAGGGTGAGGTGGCATCTGTGAGATGGAAAAGGCCGCAAGAAGAGCAGGTTATGGGGGATGATCAGGAGTTTGGTTTGGGGCATTTTTAAATTTGAAATATACCTAACTGGGCATCCACGTGGAGATGGGAAGGAGGCAGGCGGATAAAATGAGTATTTGTAAAGCAAAGGGAAAGTAACTACTGTTTCCTAAGTACTTCTTCTGTTCCAGCCACTGAGCTAGAAGCTTTGCCCATTTGAAAATCAAAATAAACTGGGTCCAAGAGGGGTTAAATAACTTCCCATGATCAGAGGGCTATTGCACAGCATGGCTGAGCCCAAACTGTGTGGCTCTGGAGGCTGTGCTCTCTCTGCTACCTGCTGCGTCCCCTCCAGGCTTCCTGATGGCATGGAGGAGGGCATGCCCACCACCTGGGAGGCAGGGTCTGCACCTTAGTTAAGGTGTGGCTGCCGATCATG
Organism: Stenella coeruleoalba; assembly: GCF_951394435.1. Lineage (NCBI taxonomy): Eukaryota > Metazoa > Chordata > Mammalia > Artiodactyla > Delphinidae > Stenella > Stenella coeruleoalba. The sequence goes on from NC_137157.1 coordinate 13,853,031, forward strand.
AGTCAGTTTGACCCCTGGGTGCCATCGTTTTCCATAAAAATTTGGAAATAATATCTCATTCTAGCAACCTGGGGAAGCTGTTGTAAAGGCATAAATAATAAATGTGCAGGCTTCCTTTGAAGATTTTGGAAGAAAGCCGTGCTGAATAGGCAGGGTAGTATTTGCATGCATAAGGACAAACGCCTTCCCTTTAAGAAGACCCTATTGCCATAGTGTCAAGTTCTGGCCTCAAAACAGGTACGGTGAGTGGAGCAGTGCCTTGCCCCAGAGGCCATCCAAGAGGCCAAAGGCTTACTTGCAGCAAAGTGGGCTTCTGGAGCTGAACCTGGGGCCCCAACCTGACATCTGCCAAGGGCACTTTCCTGGCTTGTTCAGCACTGCAGGTCAGTCAGTGCAAAAAGGTGGAAGTGTGCGCTCGGCTTCCCGAGCCTGGGTACAGAATGTCACCATCCTTTGCCTGATTCCATCAAACAAGCCTTCTGACAGGTCTCCTATCCTCTAGCTTTCTCCTGGCTTCAGTCCATCTTCTCCTGGATGACCCAGCCGTGTGGCTGACAGGGTCTTGGTGCTCCGGCCAGGTGTCAGGCCTGAGCCACGGAGGTGGGAGAGCCTAGTTCAGGACATTGGTCCACCAGAGGCCTCCCAGCCCCTTGTAATATCAATCGGTGAGAGCTCTCCCAGAGATCTCCATCTCAATGCTAAGACCCAGCTCCACTCAATGACCAGCAGGCTCCAGTGCTGGACACCCCATGCCAAACAACTAGCAAGACAGGAGCACAACCCCACCCATTAGCAGAGAGGCTGCCTAAAATCATACTAAGTTCACAGACACCCCAAAACACACCACCGGATGCAGGCCTGCCCACCACAAAGACAAGATCCAGCGTCATCCATCAGAACAGAGACACCAGTCCCCTCCACCAGGAAACCTACACAACCCACTAAACCAGCCTTACCCACTGGGGGCAGGCACCAAAAACAGTGGGAGCTACAAACCTGCAGCCTGCAAAAAGGAGACCCCAAACACAGTAAGTTAAGCAAAATGAGAAGACAGAGAAATACACAGCAGATGAAGGAGCAAGGAAAAACCCACCAGACCAAACAAATGAAGAGGAAATAGGCAGTATACCTCAAAAAGAATTTCACAATTTATATGGAAGCACAAAAGACCCTGAATAGCCAAGGCAATCTTGAGAAAGGAAAACAAAGCTTGAGGAATCAGGCTCCCTGTCTTCAGACTATACTACAAAGCTGCAGTAATCAAGACAGTATTGTACTGGCACAAAAACAGAAAGGTAGATCAATGGAACAGGATAGAAAGCCCAGAGATAAACCCACACACATATGGTCACCTTACCTTTGATAAAGGAGGCAAGAATATACAATGGAGAAAAGACAGCCTCTTCAGTAAGTGGTGCTGGGAAAACTGGACAGCTACGTGTAAAAGAATGAAATTAGAACACTCCCTAACACCATACACAAAAGTAAACTCAATATGGATTAAAGACCTAAATGGGAGGCCAGACACCATCAAACTGTTAGAGGAAAACATAGGCAGAACACTCTGTGCCATAAATCACAGCAAGATCCTTTTTGACCCACCTCCTAGAGAAAGGGAAATAAAAACAGAAATAAACAAATGGGACGTAATGAAACTTAAAAGCTTTTGCACAGCAAAGGAAACCATAAACAAGACGAAAAGACAACCCTCAGAATGGGAGAAAATATTTGCAGACGAAGCAACTGATAAAGGATTAATCTCCAAAATATACAAGCAGCTCATGCAGCACAATATCAAAAAACAAACAACCCAATCCAAAAATGGGCAGAAGACCTAAATAGACATTTCTCCAAAGAAGACATACAGATGGCCAACAAACACATGAAAGGGTGCTCATCATCACTAATCATTAGAGAAATGCAAATCAAAACTACAATGAGGTATCACCTCACTGGTCAGAATGGCCATCATCAAAAAATCTACAAACAGTAAATGCTGGAGAGGGTGTGGAGAAAAGGGAACCCTCTTGCACTGTTGCTGGGAATGTAAATTGATACAGCCACTATGTACAAGTGTATGGAGGTTCCTTAAAAATCTAAAAGTAGAACTACCTTATGACCCAGCAATCCCACTACTGTGCATATACCCTGAGAAAACCATAATTCAAAAAGAGTCATGTACCACAATGTTCATTGCAGCTCTATTTACAATAGCCAGGACATGGAAGCAACCTAAGTGTCCATCGACAGATGAATGGATAAAGAAGATGTGGCACATATATACAATGGAATATTACTCAGCCATAAAAAGAAACGAAATTGAGTTATTTGAGGTGGATGGACCTAGAGACTGTCATACAGAGAAAGAGAAAAACAAATACCGTATATTAACACATATATATGGAATCTAAAAAAAAAAAAAAGGTTCTGAAGAACCTAGGGGCAGGGCAGGAATGAAGACGCAGATGTAGAGAATGGACTTGAGGAAATGGGGAGGAGAAGGGTAAGCTGGGACGAAGTGAGAGAGTGGCACTGACATATATACACTACCGAATGTAAAATAGATAGCTGGTGGGAAGCAGCCACATAGCACAGAGAGATCAGCGAGGTGCTTTGTGCCCAGCTAGAGGAGTGCGATAGAGAGGGTGGGAGGGAGATGCAAGAGGGAGGGGATATGGGGATATGTATATACCTATAGGTGATTCACTTTGTGATACATCAGAAACTAACACACCATTGCAAAGCAGTTATGCTTCAATAAAGATGTTTAAAAAATAAAATTAATTTTTATTCGAGTATAGTTGATTTATAATTTTGTGTTAGTTGCAGGTGTACAGCAAATTGAATCAATTTTACGTATACATGTATCTATTCTTTTTCAAATTCTTATCCCATTTAGGTTGTTACAGAATATTGATCAGTATTCCCTGTGCTGTACAGTAGGTCCTTGTTGGTTATCCATTTACAATATACAGCTAACATTTTGAAGCATTTATTCTGTGCCCGCCAGTCTGTTAAACTTTGAGTAAACTCATTTAAGCCTCATGACACTCCCTTGAAGTAATTACTGCTAATGTTCCTGTTTCAAAGATTTGAGAACAGGTGGTTCGGGAGACAAGGTAGCTTACCCGTAGTCTCCGCTCTTAAGTAGAGCTGGGATTTGAACTCAGGGACTCGAACTCTAAATTCAGTACTCTACCTTTCACCCTACTGTCCCTGGAAGAGCAGGTGGTGGGTCTTAGAGTCTCTTTGTAGAGACCAAAGTTAGATATAAGAAAGAACTCTGGGTGACCGTGTAAAGCTTGTAGAGGGTGGGCCCAAGGTGATGTAGGCATTTAGAGAACAGGAGTGTCGGGCAAAATCAGAGGCATGCGAAAGTGTGGTCTTCCTAGGATTTGAGAAATAAAACCTCAGTCTCCAGAATCCTGGCCCAGCTTGTGACATTCCAGGACACCCTGTTTAAAGTAGCTGTGAGCCCCAAGAGCTCTCCCCATGTACTCATCATTGTCAAGAAGAATAAGCCAGCATCAGGGCTCCCCGAGCGACTCTGTGAGCACAGGCAGGTTACTCGACTTCTCTGGGCCTCAGTGAACCAGGAACAATGCCAGCGGGGTCCTTGCAAGAAATGCACAGCATGTCGTGCATTATTCTTCCCATGTTCCACTTTCTCTACGGACTCCTGCCAGCAGGTATGGGATAATGGCGGACACCGTTAGTGGGTGTCTGCTCCATTACCTCACGGCTTTGTGCACAAAGCCATCGGGTGGGCATGGGTGGCTGTAAGTGTACAGTAATGTAAAAAAAGCTGAATATGAAGAGCTGTGGAAGTATTATTTTTGAAAAGACATTTGTAGAGCCTTTGTGGTTATATAATCACTTGCCTGGAAGGGGTTTTTGCATTCTTGGAGCTTGCCGCAGGTGTCTTTCCTTCTTACCTGGTCATGACCTGCCCCTCCCTCCTTTGCCGCTTCCCCTCCCCTCTCCCCTCACTCCCTTTCTCGGTGGAACTGGTTGGGTAGGAGAAGCTTTGAAAGGAAGACACCAAGTTTAAATCCCTGCTGGTCTCCTCATCAGCAGGCTGACTTGGGGTGTTTGTTTAACCTCTCATCCTCACTTCTGCACCTGTACAAGGAAAATGCCCACATTTTCTCATAGTGATGTGAGGTCCGAGGAGGTGATTCACTGATCCCGGTACCCCAGTGGATGCTCTGGCCACAGGAGTTCCCTTCTCCTTTCCTTCCTCCTCTCTCCTGTGTCTAAGTTTGTTCTTATTCCCAGTGAAGGTCAGCCCCTTCACTGACCTCCAAATGAAGCTTCCTCCCTTTAGCTGGTGTGAAAGGAATCAAAGAAGGCCTTTCAGGACGACTAAGTAACCTGTTTAAGCATCTTGTGGGGAGGAGACTCTCTGCAGTCAGGGTCCTGTTCATCTCACATTGGCTCGTGACAGTTTCTAAACTTGAGAGCCTGCTTTGCCACAGGGAAGAGAAGCAGAAACTTTAAAAGATCTAAAGCCTCCCATAAAGTGGTTTAAAATGACTCCCCCAGCCAGTGTGTGCATGGGTGATGTGCTGTTAGTTCAGAAGGCTCTGGAATTCTAATGGGAGCGAACCACTCAGGGTGTGTGGTCTTTGTTGTCAATCACAATATTCCACTAAAAGACTGGGGCATTTCTCTACCATCTGGGCATCGTTTTAAACATTCTCCTGCACTCCTAGTATTGACGGAGCTCCTTCCTCACCACCAGTTTTCATTGTTTGGTTCTGTTTTTTACCTTCTAATTCCTGGTTGACTTTCCCCTTGGGAAACTCCCCAGGGCCTCTTTTTTTTTTTTTTTTTTTTTTTTTTGCAGTACGCGGGCCTCTCACTGTTGTGGCCTCTCTCGTTGCGGAGCACAGGCTCTGGACACGCAGCCTCAGCGGCCATGGCTCACTGGCCCATCCGCTCTGCGGCATGTGGGATCTTCCTGGACCGGGGCACGAACCCGTGTCCCCTGTATCCCCTGCATCGGCAGGCGGAGTCTCAACCACTGCGACACCAGGGAAGCCCCAGGGCCTCTTTATTCCTCCTTCCTCCCCCTTCTTCACACCTGTTATCCGGCTGCCTTCCACTCCGAATCCAGGAACTACACTCTGATTTTCTCCTTACATGCCTCACGGTGCTTGCATTTGGCAAGCTGAGTTGCTCACCATGGGAGGAAGCTCAAGAATTTTATTCCTGGCAAAAAGGGGGGAGAGGTTTTAATTATTTTTAGATTAACGGTGAAGTGGATCTGCCTTCTCTTACTATATTAGAAACATTCTTTACCTTCCCTGATTCTCTTTTGTGCTGTAAATGTGGGGGAATGGTATGGTAATCACTGCCCCATAGGCTGCATTTTGGTGGTTAAGTCGCCAAATAGCTCTGCCTTACACAGTACTTAATAAATTATCTTCCCCTTCCTTTCCTTCTGAATCTTTGTTTTCGTCTTGTTCTTCAGCCTGAAACTCCTGAGAGTTGGGGGAGCAGAAGCTTCCCTGCCCCCTCTGCCTCCCTGCCCATCCTGCTTCCCTCCCCTCCCCTCTCCCTGCAACCCTGCCCCCTGCTTCCGTCCTCTTCCACCCCCTGCCTCCCTGCCTTCCACGTTCGTTCAGTCACTCATTCTTTCATTAATTCGTTACCTGGCCTAGGCCCTGGGGATAAAATAGTAAATAAGACAGGCCGACCTGCCCCCCACCCCTCTCTGTGCTAATTCCTATTAGCTGCTTTTTCTGTGTCAGGCGCCAGGCTATCTCATTTAGCCCTCAGAAGTCCTTAAGTGGCGTGCTTGAGATCACACAGTGAGGCCCTGGCGGAACCTGGATGGAAGCCAGGCCGCCCCCAGGCTGACCTCAGAGCCCAGGCGTTTAACCACTAGATTCTAGATCCAACTCAACACACAGTTACATTAAAGCATGGAAGGTACCTTGAAAGGCGGAATTCAGGGTGAAGTACAGTCACAGTTTTGGGGGAAGCAGTCCTGGCCAGGAGGGTTGGGAGGGTCAGGAAGGCTTGTGAAGGAAAGAGGCATGAGGACATTAGCCTCCATGGCCCACTTAGAGGGAATGCCATACCCAAAGGCCTGAGGTCCGGAGAGAGAAGCGGTGCAGACACTGAAAGAAACATCGAGGTCTCATCCTCAAACAGATCAGGTGGGCCCTGCCTTTGGTCCTCTGCTCTGCTGTTCCACTGCTGGGAATGCTTGTCCTCCAGATCTCTCCCTGTCTTGCTGCCGTAACTCCCTTTAAGTCTTTGCTCAAATCTTAGCATCTCAGTGAGATTTCTGCCAGTTGGCCCCTTTCATCCTGCAACCTGGGATACCATCCCATCCCTCACACCCTGTTCTTTTCATGTTGTTTATAGCATCCATCATCTTCTAATCTAGTTTTTGATTACTTATTAAGATTGCTCTTCTGCTCCACCCAGTAAGCACGACAGACCCGGGTACCGGGGACGTGGCTTTACCTGGTCACTGTGTGTCTTTCCTGCTAATACATAAATACCGTGAGGGCGGGGATCTTTGTCCTGTTCCTGATGTGTTCTCAGCACTTAGAACAGTACCTGGCAGGTGCTTAGTGAATAAATGAACAAATAGACATATGATTCTCGGTGGTTTGCAGAGCGGGAAATAAGGCAAGAGAACCACGAAGGTTTTGTAAATTACAGCTTTGGCTTTTATCCAAAGGTATAACTGAAAGACAGTTCGGAGTTTCCAGTACAGAAAAGGATGCTCAGATTTTCCGATTTGAAAAGGTTCCTTTGGCTGCAGTGTGGGGATGTTCTGAAAGCAGGAAGCAGGAAACCAGTACCTTGAAAGACAGTGTGGGCAGCAGGTAGGAGGCTGGCTACTACTGCACTGCAGGCAGGATATGATAGTGGCCGAGCAGGATATTGCCCTTGGGGGCGAGCAGAGGACGCGGATGGGAGATGAACAGGGAGGCAGAGTGGATGGACCTGGGTGACGAGTTCAGTGTTGGACACGTGGAGATGGAATGAACAGGTCTGGATCTTACAAAAGAGGACGGCTGGAGGTATCTTCAGGTGTTTCCTTATTGGAACGAAGCAGAGCTGTTTTCTTAAAATGTTCTCACCGGGTTATGACAGTTTCCTTTTCTGGACTTCCAGGTGTAGCATCCAGGGGTGCCCATGCTGTGGCTTCCGGCCCTGAAGGGAGGGTGGCTTGCTGGACCTGCTGGATCTAATGGGAGGCTGTTGGGCGGTGGCAGACAGGGATCTGCAAGTCCAAAGGCTGGGCGAGGTGTGATTGGCGAGCTGTGATTAGTGAGGAGGGGACCACACTTCATCGGAGAAAGGGTCACGGAGCTCACCCTGATTGTGTCAGGAGCCCCTGACTGTGCAGCCCATACCCAGTGAGTGACGTCGCCTCCTGCCTCAAATTGCCACTGCATCATCAAGCCAGCCACATCCTGCGTGTCCCTGTCTGCACAGCTCCCGGAATGGGGCAGGACAGCCACTCTGATACTTACATCCCCAGGATCCCCCAATGGGGCAAATGGGACTTCTGTCCACTCTGTGACTTCCCTTCATGCACAGGGATCCAGGCTCTCTGTGAAATGAGCTAGAGGAACACTATGGGGCCCATATGGAAGAGGAGGAAGGAGATATTTCTAGAAGTGACTGTGAAGTATTTCCTTCCCTTAGTCCTTACCCAACTCAAGTGTCCACTCCTGGAGTGATAGGACAGAGCAGCCCAGGGCCTTTCCTACGGTTGACCCCCATCCATACTCTTACCATCTTTATAACCTTGGCACTACTCAAATCTCTGAACCTCCATTACCTACAGGCAAAATGGGGATGATAACGCTGTGAGGGTGATATGAGATTGTACATAGGAAAGTCTCCGTGCAGTTCCTGACAGAGAGTGAACAGCAACAGTGTTTTGCTGCTGCTGTTTCTAATATGAGAATCATCTTACTGTCATCACAATAAGGCAGCTATCTACATACCTAAGAGATTCCGTTGGGAGGATCTTCATCTTAGAGGAGATGGTATCAGTCCTCCATGAGTAAGAAAAGTTCCCCAAATATCCTCAAGCAAGATGAGGAGTGGGGGGGCCTGGGAGGGTCACGTGAGAATAAGAGTTAGGATTTTGTCCTGTTTGGAAAGAGCTGGCTGTGTGTCTCAGTGGGGAGATCAGAGACGGTGGAGTGTGACCCTCCAGGACCTGGGTGGAGGCCCGGCTCTCCCAAGCAATTTACACTTCAGTTTTAATGGGAATGATATTTCAGAAGCAGAATCTGTAATTCACCTGGTCCTTTGCAGGTTTGTTTGTTCCAGGCAGGGTTTTTCACATTTTACGGTTTCTGAAATTGAGATGTGACTTAACCAGAGCAACTTGACTGATGGTCTTTTTCTCCTGGAAAATGTTTTGCTATATCCTACCATCAGTGCCCCCTTAGAAGCCAGAAAATATGGTGTTATTATTTTTATTAGTATTATTTCTCTAGCTTTTCCTTTTATCTTAGAGCAGTAGAGGAGAGATGGATGGTGGGTAGGGCTCTGGACTGGAGAAGGAAAAGCTGAATTGGGAGGCTGGTTAGAATCAGCGAGAGAGAAGGATTTGGGGGTCTTAGTAGACTACTCCTTGATTACCTTTTATTGTATGACCACAGGGTCCTGGCACATTGTGCTGTTGCTATTTTTGGTAAATACCTTGCCTGTATATCACATGTTGGAATGGTTACCACCTCCTGATGGGCCCACGGGATTTTTTTGAAAATTTCAGGGAGAGATACTGAAAAGTTTAAGCATTAAACCTAAAACTACAGGAAGTTACTCTGCCCAAAGGTCTTTTCTCACTCATTCAGACACTCCATAAGTATTTACTGAACACCTACTTGGTACCGGCCACACAACTTATTCTGTCTCATACCTGGGCCATTAGACATTCATGTGACTAACTCATTCTTATTAGAAAAAATCAGATACTTCTGGAACCATTTTAGGGTTACTTGCCATTAATGTGAATTACTTAGCCAGATTGCTTTTCTAATATTTTTCTGATATCAGCTGCCTTGAGTCAAGGAGATTTTGATTGTGAACATAGCCATTGTGGATGCATGAAGGGGAGAGGGCTGTCCTAGGCCATCCTGGGGGGAGGGAGGGGGAGGGGGCAGGTTGGCACCAAATAAAGGCACGAGAGACTTAGTGGGAGTGACGGTGAGAGACAGGTGCAGTCCAGGTAGTGGGAAGAGGTGAGAAGCAAATACTTATCAAATAAATTTATGGAGACAAAGACAAAGCCCATCTTTAGAATCATGTGCTCAGAAAAGAAGCCTTTTTTTCTTGTTTGTTCTAAAAGTATCTGGGGCCAAAGGAGTCTTCCGTGAAGGTTAGCTCTGCTCCGATTCCATATTAGTGAAATACCAAATTGGATTAATAGACATGTGATAGCCAAGCAGTAACCTAATGATCATTTACGACTGTGTTCTCTGAGCAGTACTTCTGAGTTGTGGGGTGGAGGGTGGCTTTCAGTATCAGAATTACCTGTGGTGTCTTTGCAAATTGTGCAAGTCCAAGGCCCACTCCCATCTCCCACCAACAGCCTGGACAGCACCGGTGCTTTGACAACCATTGCCTTCATGCAGGGTTTCTCCACCTCAGAGCTCTTGACATTCGGGGCTGGATAATTCATCATTGTAGGGGGCCGTCCTGTCCATCCCTAGCCTCTACTCACTAGGTACCAGTTGCACCCCCTTCCCCCGTTGTGACAACTAAACGTATCTCCAGGCGTCTTCAAATGTCCCCTGAGGGCAAAGTCCTTCTCTGTTGGGAGCCACTTCCTTAGTGGCCCTCCATTACTGACCAAAAGGTGTAAGATGTCAGGTGCTGGTGGTGGTAGTTTAAGTGGTTGATAGTGGCTATAGCCCCAAAGAGGAAATGAAATCTGAACTTTCTACCGCTTGTTTACTGGTTCATGTCTTGGAGACCCCCTAACCACGTGCCCTTTTTGAATGACTTTCTGAGTCAGCCCTGTGCCCAAGCTCCTATCGTGTGTGCTTCAGACTTCCTTCCCCTTCTTTCTTATATTCGACACTAGCCTCCAAGATGCTTGAGCTATGAATTTTCTCCTCTCCTAGGGCCACAGATAGTTGAATAGCCAGTAGTAAATTTCCTCTTTCAGAAGGTAAATAAATGCATTCATTCCCTTGTACCTGGAAGGAAACGTGATACCAAGGGAAAGTATGATTGAATTGACCCGACTCAAATGCATCCGTAGCCGTAGATTTGGGGTTAGGACCCACTGGGGTTTACAATCTTCCCTCGAAATTACAAGAGGATCCAACGTGCTGCCCATCTACAGACTTGTGAAGAGAGGAAATCGTATCATTCTGTGACTATCACAAGGACACAATTTTTTTTTCTCCTAAACGCATATACGTAGATTATTAGCAGAATCTAATATATGACAAGGACGGACGTGGCCTGTCAAGGAAGACAAATAGCTGTTCTCTTCTCTGTGCGGTGCGCTGGGCTTGCCCATCTGGAAGAGTGCAGTGGACAGAGTTGTGTGTGCTGATTCTTTATTGAGATGGATGGAGGGGTCGTTGAAGGGAACACTGTCAACTGGTATAGGACCAGGTGAAATCACCAGCTTCCCTAGAAGCCAAAGGATTTTTTTTTATTAACAACCGTCTCCATTCGACAAGGAAGGTTGGGTTTCTGTTTTCTTATTTGCCTTTTGACGGGTCTCAGGACAAAGAAGGTATGGCAGTTTGGGGCTTCTCTTCTTTACTGCTTAGACGTCAAAAGACCGTATCCCATAATGGCAAAAATTCTTAAAAGATTAAAAAGAGGATTTCCCAAATCTAGCCAGTAATCTTTTTTTTTTTTTTTTTTTTTTTGCGGTATGCAGGCCTCTCACTGTTGTGGCCTCTCCCGTTGCGGAGCACAGGCTCCAGCCACGCAGGCTCAGCGGCCATGGCTCACGGGCCCAGCTGCTCTGCAGCACGTGGGATCTTCCCCGACCGGGGCACGAATCCGTGTCCCCTGCATCGGCAGGCGGACTCTCAACCACTGCGCCACCAGGGAAGCCCAGCCAGTAATCTTTTCTGGGCTGTTGGTGGGGAGGAAATGATGCTGATACTAGGATATGAAAAAAAAAAAAAAAAGAGGCATCCGTTGAAGGGTTTTGGGTGGAGGTGAGGAGGAAAGGAGGGAGGAGGGTTGGTTGGTAGGGATGGAACTCACTTTTTTATTTTTTAAAGTGAACTTTTAAAATTTTGGAACAGTTTTTGATTTACAGAAAAATTGTGAAGTTAGTACGGAGTTCCCATGTACCTCGCACCCAGTTTCCCTTATTACTGTCTTGCGTTAGTATGGTACATTTGGGGGGTAACTGGCTTTGATGAGGTGCCTGGTGCAGTCCAGACTCTGCGTGCAGCCTGGATGTTCCACACACATTAGCTCCTTTCATCCTCAAAACAATCCTGACACATCTTACAAGAGGGAGAACCAATGCTTAAAAGGGTTGAACAACACACTCAAATCATCTCACTGGTAAGTGGGAGAGCCACGATCTCGGCCTCTTTCATTTGTGGATTCAGTTCACAGGTTTTCACGCACTACTCCGTGTCATTGTAGTCAGTACTGAGCTAGAAGGATGGATAAGATGATTCGCCAGCCTTCATGAAGGTGAATTCTAGTTGAGAATTCAGAAGAGGTGGGAGATGCGGGGCGTGTGCCAAGCACAGTGGTGCCATTGTGGGAGGGGGATTAACTTTGGGGGCTGGGAAAGTCGTCACTCACAACATAAGATACGTGGGTCTTGTGGATTGGCTGCAGATCTCCACATGGGAAAGGGGGACCAGGGAGAACAAAGTGTACCAAACTCACAACATGAAACAGCATGGCATGTTGCCTGAACTTCAGGGGGTTCCCTCCGGCTGGACCATTTTGTACAAAGAATTGAGTCTGAGAGAATGGATTGGAAACATGATGGAAGAGTGCAGAGTAGGCGGGAGGTAGATCCTGGAGGGTGTGGTGTGGCATGCCACGCCAGGGAATTTGGGCTTTTCCCGAAGATGGTGAGAATCCATCAACAGTCTCTAAGGAGAAGAGTGATCTCATCAGGCTGGTCAGTCCTCAGTATAGAAAGATGATTGAGCTGCAGTGGGGGAATGGGCTGGATGGTGCAAAACCAAAACCAGAGTCCAGTTAGTCGCCCATGTCAAGAATCCAAGAAACAAATGATCATTGCCTGAGCTAAGGTGGAGGTAAGATGCAGCAACATAATCAATTAAAAATGGGTGTCCCGATAAGATGTGGTACAAGAGAGAGAAGATTTGTCCCTATTTTCCCAGTTTAGTAGATGAGGTGGGAAATACAAGAGAAAGCGTAGATTTAGGGTGAGAAAATAAGTTCAGCTCTTTTAGCTCTGTGACTTTGTGCCGGTGGTGGTTAATGTTTGTATAACAAATGCTTCCTTATAATGCACTACATTTGTGCTTCACAAATAGAAGTTCTGTCCTAATTGCTCAGCATCCGTGCCCCCCCCACTCCACAGACGTCAGCAGAATGCCCCTTTTTCTCTTGAAAACCATGTCTTCTCCTTGTCTTCATTGGTCTTCAGTGTGCGTAAAGGGTGGTGATTCCATCCCTGACTGCAGGACATGATCCAGTCCTGTCCACCAGCAGGACTGCAGCCGTCTCCCTGGCTCTGGTGATTGGTCCAGGGTGGTTGTGTACCCGAAGCTAAGCCAATCACAACGAATGAGCGTAGGCGAAGGACTTTAGTTGGAGCTTCTGGGAGAGATTTTCTACTACAGTTGCTAAACTATGAGAAGGTGATTGGAACTTCCGTTGGTCATTTTTCCGCTGTGTCAAAGGTCCCCAAGACCACCCCTAGGTTCAGTGGTCTATTAGGAGGACTCATAGGACTTAGCATGAGTCAAACTCACGGCTATGACTTATTACAGCAAAGGACATAATGCAAAATCAATAAAGGAAAAAGGTTCATGGGGTGAAGTCTGGGGGTGACAAGGCTTAGGCTTCCAGAATCTTCTCCCAGTGGAGTCACACAGGACACACTTAATTCCTCCAGCAGTGAGTTGTGGCAGCATGTGTGAAATGCCGTCCACCAGGAAAGCTCATTAGAAACTCAGCACCCGAGATCTTTAGTGGGGGCTGGTCATATAGGCATCCTCTAGCACATAACAGAATTCTAGAATCCCAGAGGGAAAGCAGGTATTCATCATAAACCATAATGTTTGCACAAGCAGTTTTAGACACATTGGGCCATTCTTACCAGGGAGCAGTGGGAACCTTCCTGGAACCCAGGCTCACACGAGCCAGCCGAGGGCCACCTTTGCAAGCAGGCCTTTCTAAGGATGGCAGTCTCAGGCCGGGTGTGTAACCTCTTTCCTGCACAGCCACTCTGTCTGAGAGTGAAAACAAATCTGAGATCCTGACAATAGAGGCAGATTCCAGATTACACTGTGTTGCAGTCTCTAGTTCCAGCCATGCCTGAAGCAAAATTTCCCTTTTTTTAATTTCTTAAGTCAGTTTAAATTTCTGTTACTTGCAGCCTCAAGGAGCATGTTGGCTAATAGAACCCATTCTAAATAAAATCTTCTTTTTTGGTTCCTTTCCCACAAATCCTCATCACCATTTCCCGTCTCAGGTCCTCCCTGGTGACCACGATGGGCCTGTAATCGGTGTTTGTAAATTTTTGGTACGTGAACACATTTTCTTTAGCATCTTAGAGGATCGTTCTGTCTAGATGGGAAAGGTAGATTTTGGAGCCTGTTTACCCACAAATGCAACCTAAATTGAAAGTTTGACCTGGCTGAATATCTTCTTGATCTTTCCTTTTACAAATGACTCTGCCCTGAGAAATGGGCCACTGCTCGTGCCTCCAGCTCGGGTGCTGTCCTGGGCTTTCTTCCTTGTTTGGCCTAATTACTTTTGTCATCATTCAAGCCTTCCCGGGACGTCAATTACAAAATAGATCAGTGTTTCTCAAAGCGGAGAGGTGACACGTTGAAAGATAAGTTTTCTTTTCAGTCTTGTATGGAAGCAGTAAGAACAGGGGACGTTGTAGAGTGGCTTTGCTGGCATCCACGCGTGGAGAAAATACGACTGGAAGGAATGAATCTTAGAGATTGTGAACTCGTGCAGGGCTTTTTGTTGCAAAGGTAAAGAAAGACCCAGAAGGTCTTTCATTTGTGTGTTACAGTTGCAGGAGTACTTTAACTTGGATGTGGGTCTCTGTTCTACCATTACTAGCCTCAGGCAAGTCACTCTACCTTTCTGATCCAAGGATATCTGTTCAATAAGTATTTATTAAATGACTGGTGAAGAGATGAATGAGTCTGTAAAATAGGTTTGACTGGGTGATCTCAGGGTTCCTTTCAGGTCTGTGAATCTGATACAAATTCACACTGGCAGAAGCAGAGCCAGCACCATATAAAGTATGAGTCCCTTTGATGTCTTTCTTGCCCTCACGCTCTGCATTTATCTGCCAGCAAATCCTGCTGGCTCTGCCTTCAAGGTATGTCCCAATCCGGGCCTGGGTGGTGCTAAAAATCTAGTTACAGCAGTGCCCCCTTATCTGCAGGGATGAGTTCCGGGACCCCCAGTGGATGCCTGAAACTGTGGGTAGTACCAGACTCTGTATATAGTATGTTTTTTCCCGTACATACCTACCTATGATAAACTTTAATTTATAAATTAGGCACAGTAAAAGAGGATCCGAATTGCCAACATCACTACTCTTGGCTTTGGGGCCATTGTTAAGTAAAATGAGAGTTACTTGGACGCAGGCATCGCGATACCTCGACAGCTCTTCTGATAACCGAGGCAGCTATTAAGTGACTGGTGGTGGGATAGGGAGGGTGGGAGGAAGAGAGACACAAGAGGGAAGAGATATGGGGATATATGTATATGTATAACTGACTCACTTTGTTATAAAGCAGAAACTAACACACCATTGTAAAGCAATTATACTCCAATAAAGATGTAAAAAAATAAATAATTGAGCATTTAAAAAAAAAAAGTGACTGGTGGGAAGGATACGCTGGATGGAAAGATGCTTCACAGCCAGAGGGGGACAAAGCAGGGACAGTGCACAGTTTAAAACTTATGAATTGTTTATTTCTGGAATTTTCCATGTAATGTTTTTGGACCCCAGTTGATCATGGGTAACTGAAACTGCAGAAACTGTGGATAAGGGGGGCAGGGAGGGATTACTGTACTGAATAAACAAAATTAGGTCTTCAGCCTCTGTGACTCTTTGGGTTCTACAATACTCTTTCTCCCTTTATGCCCCTATGAAGTAGCAAATCACAGATGCCCTGGAGTCACCCCAGGGGCTTGCACCACTGAGGTTATATCCAGGCAAGAAACCATATGTAAGGCTGGAATGGAGACACAGAGTACAGGGGAATGATGAAGTTAGCCCCCAAACAGAGTTCCACGAGAATTTAGATCTCCAAAGAGTGAGTGGTGGCCCGCTGGCTCAGCCCAGTGAGAATCTCAGAACATAAATCTGGCTTCCAAACCCATGCTCAGTTCCAGCCTCTATCTCTGGAGACAGCCTAGGAAGCCATTACAGTGGGAGGTGGGCTTTTGAATACCTCCGGATGCTTTCGTAGCATCACACAGTAGGTGCTTATCCCCAAATGTTTGTTTCTCTTAGGTTTTTAGAGACGCATTGATGTGACTCAGTGCTCGCGCTCTCTCTCTCTTCTCTCTCTCTCTCTCTCTCTCTCTCTCTCCCTCTCCCTCTCTCCCTCTCTCTCTCTGTGTATGTTTGTGTGTGTATATATATACACACGTATATATATGTGTGTGTGTGTGTATATATCTATCTATCTATATCTATACCTATCTATCTATCTATCTATCTATCTATCTATCTATCTATCTATCTATATATATATTAGTTTCAGGGAAGAAGATATGTATTCTTTGTAGAACCGTAAGAACAGAATTCCAGACAGGACAGGGAGAAGGCAGCATAAAGGTGCCCCCGGGCATTAGTGTAATAGTGAAAGGGCCTCATCTCCAGAGGCAGAGACAAGAATTTACTGGACGCTTTGAAGAGCAGACTGCTCTGTCCCGGGCATCATTAGGTTCACTGGATGTATCCCCTTGATATGTGTGTCATGAATAAAACAGTGCCTATCCATGACACACAGAGAAGAAAATAAAACTCCTACTGCCTAGAGTTGAATGTCAGTAACATTTTAGTGTATTTCCTTTCAGGCACTTTTCTGTGCATTTAAAATTGTTTTTTTTTTAATATATAAATTGGGGTTGTACTAGAGTAATGTTTATATACTAATATTTTTTCTTTAACTACATATTACAACCATTACCCCATGTTATGCACCATGTCATTTGTTATGCTTCCTGGTATTTCATGGTGTGGCTGTGTTGTTATTTATAAATTCAAGCCTTGGATTCTTGGGCTGTTTTCAACTGTTTTTGGTATTCTACAATAAAAAAGAGCAAAATGCTAGCCCTGTCCTTTGAACATTATAAGGCTATGGCCCAAGGCTGCTCACATACAGACGTCTGTAGATGCTCTGAGCTCAACAGTGTGATGTCATGGCTATAAAAAGAGTCAGATAGCCCCGCGGCCAGGTCCCAACTGTCTGTGTGATCTTGGATGAGCCAGTTAACCTCTGTCTGCTGTACATTCCTCGTATGAAACTGGAAACCTTCTCCACCAGTTCACAGAGACTGGCCTGAGGACTGGACCAGATCCTCTAGCTCTCTGTTGCCTTCACTCCTCCCAAAGGCAGTTGTATTCCACACTGGCTGCAGGTTAGAATCATGGTCGGGGGAGAGAGGCTCCTTAAAAAGAATGATGCCCAGGTCTACCCTGTACCAACCAAGTCAGAATCTCTGGTCTGGGCACTGGACATCCATACTTTCCAAGCTCCTTAGGTAACACTCAAGTGCAGATGGGTCCATACTCACTGCTCAGAAGTTACTGACCCAGGATCTGCTGGCTACTGCAACAAAAGAGACATTGTGTCTTGGCTGCTTGGTCAGGGGGGTGGCAGGGCAGGGTAGCATTTAGGAGAAGTGCTTGGAGACAGGTTTAAAATCCTGACGCTTGTGCCTCCCAGGGAAGTATGCCAACCTGTTTACTTTGTGTCAAGAGCTCAAACGGTGATCAAAATCCAGTCCGACATCACAAATACCAGAAAAGGTCAGGGCTAGGCTGGTGGTGGGACGAAGGACACACAGCCGCGCTGGGCAGACCCTGGGTCAACTCCAGACTTTCAGCTGGCACGCAGTGCAAGGGGAGACTCAGCCAGGCCTGGGCACACGGTGCCCCAGCCACGGGACGGAGGGTCATGTGGCTCTGTTGCTTTTACTGCCGGAGGAGAAATGCCATTTTCTCAGTGGTGGTTCTCTCTGACTCATTAGTGAAGTTGGCATGTGGTTATTTTGTAACTTCTCTGCAAATATTCATAGAAAGAGAAGGGGAGCTGAAGGCGGGAGGTGTGAATGTTTACTGAGTTTGTATTCTTGTGCAGACCTTCTCGGTATTGAAGGGACGTCTCCCTCACCCCAAGCCCACGGCCCACAGTGCAGCTGAGGGTCCCCAGTCACATGGCCACCAAGTGGCAGAGATGGGGATTTTGTCCCAGGTCAGCAGAACCTCAAAGGCTGCATTTTTCCCTCGAAGCTACACATCACAACAGTTCAGGGGATTTAATTAGACCATTTCTAGATAATCAGATCTTGATTATGACAATTAGAAGGAAATCCCATTGTAGTCTATTTAAAGGAACTTTCCACATATATTTTTCAGGCCAGCCGAGGTAATGGAACAAGATGTACTTGATCAAGTCATTTGCCCCTTTGGGCTCTCATGGGAACTCCACTGGCTCCTTTAATAAAAGAGCATCCCAACCCTCAGGGATGGCAATGGAGTGAGTGTGAAGTACAGGTGCGCATGGGCTTGGGGACCTTACCTACAGGCCTTTGATTAAAAGAGCTGGCGAGAGTCCCTTGCCAGGCTTTGCTTGCTCTTTGTATCCAGGTAGAGATGTAGGCCCATCAGTACTTTCCATACATTTTTGACTGTATCCCACAGTAAGAAATACATTTTACATCACAATCCAAAAAATATATGTGCGTACACACACATCTATACATATATACACACATACATATATACAGACACATTAGTAGATGTGCAACTAAGACAATATTTTCATAAAACAGTACTTACCCTTACTACGTTCAATGAATTTTTATATTTTCTAATTTATTTGGTGTATTTTAATTTTTAAAATGCTTGTCAAACCCAATCCGTTATTTTCACAACCCCCTAATGTGTGGCAAACTCTAGTTTCAAAACCACTGGACTGGAAGGTCTCTTAAGGTACCTTTTAAATCCATGTTAAGCATTCTGAAATTCAGCAAAGCAGCCTATAATCAGAGAAGAAATCATAAACTCATTTTCTAGAATCCATGTGCTAGAAGGTGCCACGGGGATCTCATTGAGGCTGCTTCCCTCTCACCTGGCAGACCTCCACTTAAACGAGCTAACGCATTTGGGGGTGTCACACAGTGGTGGGCACATAGTAGGGGACTCCGTACATCTCGTTTTCCTTTCCTCCCAGGCAGGTGTCATGTTTTATTCATCTCTATTCCTAGCAGCTGGTATAATGTTCAGCATCGGGCTCAGTAAATTGATGGGGAAACATGAAAAAAATGTGTCTCGATTCTCTTTTTTTACTTAGCCTTTGGGGAAGACTGCACAGTCTGCCTTTTATCATACAGTTCATTTATTTTTTTTTAACTAGTTTCAGTTTAGTTCAGGAACATTTATTGAATGACCTACTATGTGCCAGGCAGTATTGGGCATGGAAGATACTAAACAATCCACAAAGAAAGGAAATTCTTACATAAATGGCCAAAGGGCAGGAAGAAGCAGAAATAACTGCAAAGTTATGTGGCTGTTGCTTGTACAGAGAGGTTACCAGAGTGCTGCGGGGGCATTGAAAACGGAGAACCAGTTCTGCTCAGGAGTGGCAGGGAAAGGATACAGAGGGGAAGCACTTGAGCTGGGCTTTGAAGGTCAACTAGGAGTTTGTGAGGCGCCAAGTAGAAGGGAACTAAAGACAAAAGAAACACCTTGGAAAAGGCATGGAGGGATGGCCCTGCAGGGTCTATGTGGGGCACAGCTAAAGCTCAAGGTTCATGGGAAGCAGGTGTACAGGGTGGTTAGACGCTTGGCTTTCGGGCACAAGACTCCGGTCTGAATCCCAGGCCTTCCTCTTTCTATCTGTGGTAGAAAGAATAATGGCCCCCAAAGATATCTTCATCCTAATCCCTGGAACCTATGAAAGTTAACCTTTAGGGCAAAAGAGACCTTGTGGATGTGATTTAGTTAGGAGTCTTGAGATGGGAAGGTCATCTGGGACTGTATGTGTGAGTGCTAAATGTCATGAGTTTCTGTGATAAAATAAAAAAATGTATATTTGGCCTTTGTCCCCGATTCCTCACGCAGAGTTCCTAGACTCTTTGGAATTTCCTGTGTAATAGGAGCGTCTTTTATTCTAATGATGCCACTCTTGACCCCTAGATAGCTTTAGGATGGGGCTGGTCACCAGAAAGACCAAGGCATGATTAGAGGTTTGGAACCTTTAGCTGCACACCCCCGACCTCCAGGGAGAGGAGAGGGGCTAGAGACTGAGTTCATCACCAGATCACAGTGATTTGATCAGTCCTTCTAGGTACTGAAGCCTCCATTAAAAACCCCTAAATGACGGGATTCAGTGAGCTTCCAGGTTGGTGAATACAAGGAGGTGCTGGCCCGGGGAGGGGAGCGGTCTACCCAGAGAGAGCCCGGATGCTCTGTGCCCCTTCCCATATACCTGCCCTATGCACCTCTTCCATTTGGGTGTTCCCAAGTTGAATCTTTTATAATAAACTGGCAAGAGTTAAGTGCTTTCCTGAGTTCTGTGAGTGTAGCAAATTATTGAACCTGAAAGGCAAGGGTTGTGGGTACCTTGGGGACCCGATTCTGGTGACTGACACCTAAAGTGAGGGCATCTCATGGGACTGAGCCCTTCAACCTGTGGGGTCTGTGCCGAGTCCGGGTAGTAAGTGTCAGAATTGAATTGGGTTGTAGGACATCCAGGTAGTGCCCACACAGAGAATTGGCTGTGGTATATAGATGATCTTATTTGTAAAGCAGAAATAGAGACACAGATGTAGAGAACAAACATAATGGATACTAAGGGGGAAAGGGGGAGTGGGATGAATTGGGAGATTAGGATTGACCTATATACACTATTGATACTATGTGTAAAATAGATACTAATGAGAACCTACTGCATAGCACAGGGAACTCTACTCAGTGCTCTGTGGTGAGCTATATGGGAAGGAAATCCAAAAGAGAGGGGACATATGTAAACATATAGTTGATTCACTTTGCTGTACAGCAGAAACTAACACAACATTGTAAAGCAACTATACGCCAATAAAAAATTAATTTAAGGGCTTCCCTGGTGGCACAGTGGTTGAGAGTCCGCCTGTCGATTCAGGGGACACGGGTTCGTGCCCCGATCCGGGAGGATCCCACGTGCCGTGGGGCGGCTGGGCCCATGAGCCATGGCCACTGAGCCTGCGCATCCGGAGCCTGTGCTCCGCAACGGGAGAGGCCACAACAGTGAGGGACCCGCATACCGCAAAAAAAAAAAAATTAATTTAAAAAGAAAAGAGAATTGGCTGGTGTGAGGAAAATACCTACACATTTGGTGTCCCAGGTGTTACAAGTAAAAGCAGTTCAGAGTATCGTCAGAGGATGGGGAGGGAGTGAGATTTGAATGCAGAGAGAAGCCATGTGATGACAGAAGCAGTGGCTGGAGCAATGCATGCTGAGGACAGAAGAAGGGACCACGAGCCAAGGGGTGCAGGCAGCACCCAGAAACCGAGACGAGCGAGGAGTCGGAGTCTCCCTTGGAGCCTCCAGAAGGACACAGCCCTGTCGACACCTTGACTTTAGCCTAATGAGATTTTGTATTGACCTCTAGAACCATGAGGTAGTAAATGTGATTTTAAACCACTGAGACATATATACACTAATATGTATAAAATAGATAACTAAGAAGTACCTGCTATATTAAAAAAAAATTTTTTTAAATGAAATAAATAAACCACTGAATTTGTGGTAACTCAGCAATTAGGAAACTAACACAGTACCTAAATAGCTTTTGAAAATGACCTCACTGCTTTAAGCATGGGGATAAATGGGAATAGTCATAGTGAACTAGCCACCTCGTAGGCTTCCTGTGAGGCTTGCATATGTAAACTTTAACATGAGGCTTAGCCAAGGACCTGGCATGTAGTTAGGCCAGGAGGCAGATAAAGATGAGCTAAGAGAAGCCATCAGAGATGGGCTTTATATCTTATTGAAAGTGCTTGTTGATGTGTCTTTGTTTCTGGCGAAGCACAAGAGGAAGGGGACCACATCTGTCCAGTCACCACCGTCTTCCAGTGCATAGCGCAGACCCCAGCCTGTTTCGCTTTCCATAATTAACTGGTAAACGACTGAACATGTGCTCTGTTGTATTTAGAGGTTCTAAATCAGGGCAGGGAAATGAACAGCACAGAAGCCGTTTAGAGACGCAGAGGTCCCAGGTAGGAAGACCAGTGCGGCCAGCACGGTGATCCAGGTGAGAGATGGCTTTTCTTCATATGTGGTTAAAATCCCTCATTGTTGCCCTTTAATGCTCAGGCCCTTTCATTATGTTCTCCGAGCAAGAGAACAGCTGCAAACTGTCCTCAAATGTTCTCTCCTCTACCATTAATTTGTTCTTCTGCCTTCCCTTTCCAAGCAAAATGACCCAGATTATTTTGGCTTTCCCTTGTTCAGGTTGCGGTATTGCAGTGCCTGGCAGATGTTACAGGCGATGGCCCAGAGGACACATTTGGCTTGCACATGTGTTTTAAGTGACCCACGCATACTTTTTTAAAAATGTGAATTATAAAACAGAGATTGAACGTATGAGCTTATTGTTATGCCTTCCCAAAGTCCACTAAATTGGAAGGAAAGGAGTAAAGAAAAGACAAAGTTCACAAAGACAAAGATAATAGGGAAAGAGAAGAGCAGACAGGGGGCGTCACTAAGTCTGGGAACCAGAATGCAGGTGGAGGGGTGGGGACTGGCATCTCAGAGCAGCGATCTGATTGGGCAACAGGACAGCAAACAGGTGCTTGGCTCTGCTGAGCTCAGACAAGGCTCAGCCATGAGAGGCTCCAGGTACCCTAAATGCAGCATGGAATGCATCTGAGTATAGAAACAGGTGGAACCCCAACCCTTTCTTCAGCCCGTGCAGCCAGATAGCCATTCCTCCCTCCCCCCACCCCACAGTGCTAGAGCTTTTCTCTTGGGACACACTGTACCCACATAGCTCAGGACACAGCCCACCATGCACAGATGGGGCTGGGCAAGGCACTGGAGTGAAAATAGGGAGACGACCTGAAAGTATGCATCCAGAAAGGGAAGACCCCTCAGCCCCCTCCTCTACTTAGAACTTAGGTCTGAGGCTGTTTTTGTATCCTCCAGACAAGAAA
The DNA here is from genome assembly GCF_951394435.1 of Stenella coeruleoalba. NCBI lineage: Eukaryota > Metazoa > Chordata > Mammalia > Artiodactyla > Delphinidae > Stenella > Stenella coeruleoalba. Next base: position 13,875,615 of record NC_137157.1, read on the forward strand.
TTGTATGATGTCTCTAGGGAAATGACCCAGCTGAAGAGTCCAGTGTTGATGTTTGGGATACCCACACCGCACTGGGCTCATTTAAGGTAATTTTAAGTTATGACTCCCAGTTTCAAACCCACCCTTCTGGACTGTGCTCTGTGATACTAGGCTGGGACTCTGCTGACATTTCAGTGTTGCCAGAGGCTCCTGGGAAGGTCTACACATCGGGGCAAGAGGGAAACTGAGGCTGGAGGGGATGAAGCGTCCTGCTTCTGCTTGTCTGCTCTCTGTTTTTGGCAGAACCATCCCAGCCAGGCTTCCTCATCGGGTTGCATTGTTCATTCCGATCAGCAGCCCTGCATTGTGATGCCCCCTTCTCCGAGGCTGGACTTTCGTGCTATGGACCCCCTTTCCAAGCTCCGAAAGCCTAGTAATCCTAACTCCTTCCTGTTACTGGCCCAGACCTGGGAATGGCAGTTGTCACTTTTAGGTGCCATTTATAGGGTATCTTGGTATTCCCCTTTTGCTTTTATAGTCTCTCATACCTGGCTAGCAGGTCTTTAGTAACATCTCTCTGTGTGGAATTCCTGTTTCTTAACTGGACCCTGACGGATGGACCCAGTAAAATCCCATGACTTGCTTCGTCACCCTTTAATGGAGCCCAACCGCCAAGAAGCCTGCCCCCATGAGACATCAAAGGGTATAAACTTCCAGTTGCAAGATGAACAAGTTTGGGGATCCAATGTGCAGCATGGTAATTATTAACAAGTTTGGGGGTCCAATGTGCAGCGTGGTAATTACAGTAGGTCCTTGTTGGTTATTTTATATTTTTTCTTTTTTAAAGCATGCATTTCTAGATTGAATGGGTTCACCAAACGCTCAGCACATGAATAGCTAACGATACTGCATCTCATATACTTGACTGACGCTAAGAGAGTAGATTGTAAATGTTCTTACCACAAAAAAGAAATGGCGACTGTGATGGGACGGAGGGGCTACCTAACACTATGGTGGTGATCATTTTGCAGTTTATAAATGTGTTCCATCCATACGTTGTACACCTTAAACCCACACAGGGGTGTGTGTCAATTATATTGCAATAAAGCCGGGGGTAAAAAAAAAAAGGTAGAAAAGAAGCTCACCCAAGACTCAAGGCTGCCAAGCCATCTTCAGTGCCTCACTCATCTGTACTGTGAAGAGTCAGCAGATACTGGAGGAAAAGCAGATGGAAAAGTCGGAGGTCAGTTTTGACAAATTAAAAAAAGGAATGGGTAGGAAACAGATAAGGCAGAGGGGAGCAGGAAACTTCAAAAAAAGCTGAAATTGGTGTCCTCAGAGAGGAGAAAACAGCTATTTCAGTCGTAAAACATGAACAGAGCCCATGTTTAAAAACAACAAAAAAAGGATTGTTCAGAACACAAGCACTCTAGGAAATGAAAGATATGAGAGTTGACGTTTTACAAAATGGTCAAAAGTTAGAAGACCAGGTTGAGCAGATCTCCTTAAAGTAACACAAAGAGACAGAGATCTAGAAAAGAGGAGATAGAAGATAATTAGAGCATCAATTGGGGGTTTTCTACATCTAATTAATAGATGAAGATGAGGAAAGATTTTTTCTTTTTTTTTGTTTAATTTTTATTGAAATATAGTTGATTTACAGTGTTGTGTTAGTTTCAGGTGTACAGCAAGTGATTCCGTTTTATATATATATGTGTGTGTGTGTATATATATTCACTCCTTTTTTTTTTACGTTGTCTTACATTCTCCATTATAGGTTATTGCAACATATTGAGTCTAGTTCCCTGTGCTATACAGTAGGTCCTTGTCGGTTATTTTATATTTTTTCTTTTTTAAAGCATGCATTTCTAGATTGAATGGGTTCGCCAAACGCTCAGCACATGAATAATTAAGAAACACCAAGGCGTATCCTTGGGTGGGAATTTCTGACCCTGGCACTTATTAACGTTTGGTCTTAAGAAAGTTATTAAGTAGTTTTGGGCTTCTGTTTCCCTGTAAATGGGGATGACAGTCCTTGGTCCCTCATAGAACTGTTGTGAACGTATATCATAAGATATACACAGACATCTAGCATGGCTCTTGACACAGTATTGCATAAACATTTTAGTAATAATAATAGGTAATAATTCTTTCAAATGGCTTTGGGCTCATGAGAAAGAAACACAAGCTGACATTTATTGAAAACCAAGTACCAGTCACTGGGTTCACTTTTCTCCATTTTACATTATCCCATTTATTACTGGTAAAAATCCCCCAAGTCTGGGTGTTTTTCACGCGTTGTATTGAGAAACTGAGGCTCAGAGAGCGCTGCCTGATTTCGCAGCTCACGTTACTCTCTGTGCCTCTGAGAGGGGGAATGGCATGCCAGCAGAGGCAGCCTTCCGCAGAGTTTCTGAGGGACCATATGGGCAGACAGCCTCTTCGTTGTCTAGCTAATTTAAGAACAGGAAGGTATTCCAAATAGAGCTCAGCTGATGGCAATAGTCCCAAGTGAAGTGTCGCTCTTTCAGGTACGGGCAGGTCCACCCAGCAGCTGACAACGTTAATAAAATTGTCAGGCAGCTATTAGAATAGCTCAAAATTATCCAAATTTTTATAGGTACCTGAAAGGGCTGAACACCTCTTGCTTTTGCTTATAAAATGAACATCTGTTAGCTCCCGGAAGACTGATCTCTGTACCTCATGCGTGGACCTTAGTGGCTCCCTCCTCCTAGGATGCTCAGTTGTATATCGGGTTTTTACCCCCTTCTTTAAAATGCTCCCTGTGGTCAGTGCATGTGCTTGATGTTTCCTTGTTCTAAATATTTTTACCTTTTTTTAAGTTACCCCCACTGAAGGATCTTGAAATCAAGCATTCGGATTCAACAAGCATAGCTTGAGCTCTAACCTCCCATGTGTCTTGCCCTGTGCTAGCCCTTTGGTACACTGGTTCATCTCTGTGGCCATTTCTCATGAATCAATAACTGGACATTATCTAGCAGCCATTTCCAGGCCAACTGTGCTTAAGCACTGTGCTCAGCAATCAGGGAGGAATGAACACACACTTGTTGTACGTATAAAGGAAAAGGATTATAGGACTGGACACTTTCTTTCATTCTGATGAATCAGAATAGTCTGAATGTTATGTCTTAGAAATACCAGGAGGAAGAAGCCTAGAACTTAAGCAACTATTAGTAATGGTGATGATGCTGACCACTTGCGTCCAAGAACTGTGCTCACCTGTTAGCTGTCTACTCCTGAGTCAGTGATAGTCATCCCGTCTTAGCTGCAGTTTTTATATCCATAAATTGGGGATGAAAGATCTCAGCCATAGAGTGTTGGTATCTCGATTATTTGAGATAATCCATCCATGGGAAAGACAGAAATTGGCACCTGCATAAGAGAAGGGCTCAGTAAATGGGTGTTCCGTAGTCTCGCCCTTTTCAGGACTTGTACACCTGTGCATTCACCTTTACAAGCACAGACCCATCCTAGAGTCTCTGGATATGGAGACAGGTTTTATACCAGGTGTTACAGGCGGGGGATAAAATGGGGCATTGAGAGATTAACAAGCCCATGGATCTCATTGTACAAGAAAAGGAAGCTTTATAGAGGTTAATACCATTAGCACATGATGGAGATAAAATAAGGGATATCTCTGGTCCTCCTCATCCGTGTTATATTCAGTTCATTTATTTAGCAAATATTAATTAAATGCCCACCATGAGCCACGCATGTCAGAGTTGTGTACCACTGCTGCCTAAGTTCATTTCAGAATTGTGCTAAAACGGCTTTCTGGGTCTTCTTGGTGCTCCTGAAGCTTCAAGCCCTTGCTTATAACCCCTGCCTTGCATGTGTGCAGCCTCGGTTATATGCATCCTTTGGAAAGAAACTCATCGGGCAAGACCGTCTTCTCTATTTCTGGGCATCTTGAGTAAACTTTGTATAAGCCTAAACCAATGGCTCTCTTACTTCCTCTCTCTGGTTTGAGTTCTGTTCTTGAGACCTTATAGCCAAGGTTGATTCTCCTCTGACTGTCCTTCAGGTCACTAAAGGCTGCTTTCACAGCTGCCTGGGAGCTTCTCTACTCTAGGCCAAATAGTCTGAATTCCCCTAGGAAAAGGATTCCAAGTTCACCAGGACCTTTGCCTGGGGGCAGCAGCACACAATCACAAAACCAGCATCAGGGTCTTACTCCTGTTGCACTCTGCCATCTTCTAGCTGCGTGACCTTGAGCCAGTGAATTAATCTCCATTAGACTCCTCAAAAGGAAGTGGATGTCACAGTGGTGTCCAGCCCCCGGCTCACGGGAGGATTCATTGATGTAATTTTGCATAAGAGTCTTGTACGTGGAGGGGGGTCCACAAGTGCAGTGCTCCTGGCTTGAGGTGGTCGGGTCCAAGGTTATCAATGAGGAGGCTGCAGTACAGTCAGGACAAGCGAGTCTCCCAGTGGCCCCTCTGTTAGTGAGAACCAGGTATCAGTGCCCTGTCACCATTAAATGACCACGCGGAGGATCAGTCTCTGCAGTGCCTGAATGCCTGGTGTGTACACCATGGTACTTCATGTCCAGACAGTAAGATACGGTCTTTCCAATAGCAGGAGAATGACCAAATACTTGCCTCAGAATCCTGAGTCTATCATGTAGGTGGGTGTTCCTCAAACTTGAATGTGCATCACAGTCTCTCCCCTAGGGAGCTTTCAGATCCTGATTCCCATCCTTGAGATTCAGATTCTGCAGGTACTGGGGTGGGGCCTGTACTCTTGTGAGTCTGGTACATTTGTCTTCAGGGGTCACGGGACCGTGAATATGCCTAGCTTCTCAATGCCTAAGTGAGCTGAATCATGTAAGGCCAGAGAAGACAGAGTGCCTGGAGAAGGCGGAAGATTTCCCCGTTATTGTTTTGTTTTCATTTTTAGTTTAGCAGAGAAGTATAAAATTGGTGTCATTAGGAACCTAGTCTGATAGCTTAAAACATGCCTCAGCAAAGCAGTCTTTCCCAACAGAAAATGCACATGTTTATTTTGTCCAGTTCTGGGCCAAATGCTAATTATATCATTTCCATTAGGAGAGCTTTCGGCTACAAGTACCAGTGTTTTAAGCCATAAGGAGGCAGGAAATCCAGTGCCTATGCAACAGCTCAGCAATGTCTTCAAGACCCCAGATTCTTTCCATCTTTTTTCATTCTCAGCACATTAGCTTTTTGTCTTCATGATTCTTGCCTCTTGGTTGCAAGATGGCTGCCATAACCCCAGACATCTTATCTTCACTCCAGAGTCTCAAGCAGGAAGGAAGAAGCAAGTCCAAAATTCTTTCTCCTTAGGAGGATCTGCCTTTTTATTCAGGATAAGACCCTCCACAGCAGACTTCCCTTTACTTCTCACGGCTTAGAAATTGGTCACATACTGAATCCTGGACCCTATCACTGCTAGTCGGGAAGGGGATTACCATGACTGGTTTGTACAGATTATTAGTCATCCCCAGGAAGAAGTAGAGGCCTACCTTTCTTGAAATCAGGAATTTCCACCTGCTGCCTAAACACAAAAGCTTGGTTCTTTTAGCAGGAGAGAAAAAGGGGAAGCTGAGAAAGGAGAAGTAACTTTCCCAAGGACACACAGACAGCAAAGGATAGTCAGTGGTCAAATTTAGGTTTGGCTTTGAAGCCTATATGCTTCCTACTTTGCCATCCTGCATCTCTTACCACACAGACTTCTAGTAAACCAGAAATACCTTCTGTTCAAGCAAACCTTAGAAATGGCCTAATCCCTTGCCCTCATTTCACAGATGAAAAAATTAAGGCCAACATCAGGTAAGCAGTTTACCTAAGTTTACTCAGCTATTTGGTGGGCTGTGAACCGCACTGCCTTCCTTTTGGTTCACTGTGCTGGTTCAACCTGAGGGACACGTAGCAGGCGGAGGGGAGAGAGCAAAGGGGTTGGGTTGCCAAGGCAAAAGGCCATGATGGCACTCAGTGGCTATGATCCAGGGATTAGAGAGGGATGGCCATTTCCTCTTCTGAAAAATGTGCAAGGTAACTTTTCAACTTCCTCTTTGGAGGCTTCGTTTTTTGGTAAGGCATGCCTGGTAAAAAAAGATACTGGGGAAGGAAAAGACAGAGAGAATAGAGAAGAAAATTGCCATTTCATGTTTAAGGCGTGGCGTAAGGGAGGTGGAACATTGCAGCTTGTTCATGGTGGGTGTACAATAATTGTAGTGGATGCGTTTCTCCACCTTGAGAACTAGGGGTCATAACAATAACTGCCTCTCAGGAGTGCTGTAAGACTAAATGACTCCACGTACGTAAAATGCTTAGAACAGTGCCTGCCACTTAGTAGACGCTCATTAAATAATATATTGTTATCATTAATATTGGAAATTCTGCGAGGTTTGACCCTCTAGCACCCATAGTTTGAAGGAGAAGAAAGCAGGTACAATACTTTGTGCAAAGATCTGTTGCTAGAACTTCCCCCCCATATTTAACCCCTCCAGGAGCCTGAGAGGTTAATATTAATTCTCTGATTTTACAGAGCAGAAATAGGGGACCCAGAAAGATGAAGCTGTTTGTTCAAGTCCAAAGATTCGTTGACACCAACGCTGGTGTTTGTTTTGCTCTTCCAAACTGGAATCCGTCTCTGCCTACCATTGGCTGTGTGTCACTCTGGGGTAGGGTGTGATGTGTCATTTAGGAACACCAGGTCATCTTCCTTCTTCCCCTCGGGCCTTCTCTCTGCTCTTATTTTTTCCCTCTTGATGTTGTAATTCCTTTTAGCCAAACGGCTAAAGCCCCTTTCTGTTTGTTTGCCACCCTCCTTTAATGGGGTCAACATCTGGCCAGATAATTCTACCATCCACAGAGGAGCCAGGGAGCCTTGGAGTTTGGGTCAGAAGGTGGTGTCACATCTGATACAGGGACATGTTAAGTCATCTTGATGGAGAAAGACGACAGTAGTGGTTAACGTTGGCACTCACCTTTGAGGGAGTCTCTGAACTGATCCCCATCCCAGAACCACCCACCAAGAGTCATGTGAAAATTGATCTCCACTGGGAGGATAAACCTCACTGCCCTTACTCTTGTCCCCAATACATCACCCACCTGGCCCTTTGGAGACCCTGCCACGTGATAGTATCATTGTCATTGTACCTGTGTTTCTCAAGGTTGTTTTCAGGACCACAGGCCAGAAGCATGTGGGGCATCCCTGCGAAAGCAGATTTCCAGGTCTAGCTCCCCAGACCCACTAGGATTTGTCCTTGGGATCCATGTTTTTCACCAACTCCCTCGGTGGCAGGGCTGCGGTCTTTGGGCCACGGTTTGCGAAACGCGGAGTGCAGCCGTGAGCTGCTTGGGAGCAAGTCTGTGATTGTATCGCATCTTGCCTGGTATATATATATATTTTTTTTTAATTGAATGGTGAGTTAACTGAGTTATTTGATTAATTAGTATACAAAGAGAACAGAAGGAACTCCCAGAAATGGGAAGTTCTAGTGTCCTAAGAGTAAAGGAAAACAGAATAAATCAAAGTTACCCTGAAAGATCAGAATGGCCTTTGTGATTTAAGGACTTGTGTTTGGCTTCCCTGTGGGAGCTCTTCTCGGGGCCCCACTCGGAACAGGCACTGTCCTCCTTCATGCACACTGAGACTATAGGCTCTGGTTCTCGTACTCTGCAGGATTTTAATCTCAAGCCAAGCCTTCAGTTGGGGAACCTCACTGAAATGTAAACAGATGCCTATACTAGATCGATTCATCTGATCAACGCCTCCAAAGGCCCCAGTCCGACGTGAGCATCACCTTCTCTCTCAAGTCCATTCTTCTCTCTCCAGGCCAAGCAAGGTCCATCTCTCCTTCATATAAGCACTGTCTGTTTCTAGAACAGACCTGTTTAAGAGCTTTGCATTATGGTTATTTAATATGTTCATGTGTGTCTCCCTCATTAGACTAGAAGCTCTTGAAGACAGAACTTCAAGTGCTATGTACATAGTAGGCATATAAGTCTTTCTGGAATGAATGAATAATGGAGTGACCAGATTCTGATGCCAGTTCTGCTTCTTCATAACTACCTGGCTTCATCTCCCTGCCTCTGATGTTCTTGAATCTCAGAAAATGAATGATGAAGCAGTGCATCAGGCTGTGAATGGAGGAAGATCCTAAATGGTGGGCTGAAGGCTCTTTATTATCATTTATAACATGTAGCATAGAGACCAGTCACTTTAGCTCATCTTCCACAGTTATAAGGATATTGGTTAACTTTGCTTTGATTTTTTTTCCCTAATACTAACTTTTTAGCAGGCATTCATTTACTGGGTCTTTCTTCAGGTATTTTATTGGGCAAGCCTATTTCTTTTTTTTAACAGCAGCTTTATTAAGACATAATTCATATACTATAAAATTTATTCTTCCGGGCTTCCCTGGTGGTGCAGTGGTTGAGAGTCCGCCTGCCGATGCAGGGGACACGGGTTCGTGCCCCGGTCCGGGAAGATCCCACATGCCGCGGAGCGGCTGGGCCCGTGAGCCATGGCCGCTGAGCCTGCACGTCTGGAGCCTGTGCTCCGCAACGGGAGAGGCCACAACGGTGAGAGGCCCGGGTACCACAAAAAAAAAAAAAAAAAAAAAAAAAATTATTCTTCCAAAGTAGGCAATTCAGTGTTTTTTTAGTATATTTAAATATTCATAGAACTGTGCAACCATCACTACTTTCTAATTTTAGAACAATTTGATCACCCCGAAATAGATACCTCTTACCCTTTAGCAGCCACTCCCCATCATTTCTCTGCCCACCAGTGCATGGTACCCACTAATCTGTCTCTAGGATTTGCCTGCTCTGGATGTTTCATATACATTGACTCATACGGCATGTGACCTTTTGTGGCTTGCTCCTTTCACCTAGTGTAATGTTTTCAAGATTCATCCACGTTGTAGCATTCGTCTGTGCTTCATTCCCTTTTAAGGTCAAATCATACTTCAGCCTGTGGATGTATCACATTTTATTTATTTATTTTTTATTTTTTATTTTTTATTTTTTTGCGGTACGCGGGCCTCTCACTGCTGTGACCTCTCCCGTTGCGGAGCACAGGCTCCGGATGCGCAGGCCCAGCGGCTACAGCCCACGGGCCCAGCTGCCCCGCGGCACGCGGGATCCTCCCAGACCGGGGCACGAACCCGCGTCCTCTGCATCGGCAGGCGGACTCTCAACCACTGCGCCACCAGGGAAGCCCTGTATCACGTTTTTTAAAATGCATTCATCAGCTGATAGACATTTGGGTTGTTTCACTTCGGGCCGTTATGAACAATGCCGCTATGAATATTTGCGTACATAGTTTTTGTGTGGCCGTATATTTTCAGTTCTCTCGGGAATGTACTTAGAAGTGGAATCGCTAAGTCATAGGGTGACTCCTGTTTAACATTTTGAGGAACTGCCAAACTGTGCCCAAGTGACTGCACCATTTGCAAACCTGTTCTCTTAGACTTAGCTGTTCATGTGCTAAGAACACCAATGCCCTGTATCTTCATCGCATGCCAGCTAATCGGACAGGTGGAACCAGCGATGAATGCTGAGCAGAGGACTACAGAATCTTCTCATCACTGCAACCACTCTGGGCACCAATTCAGACCTGATGAGTAGGTCCAGTGCACTGGGTTAAAACACAGAGGATCCTGGGTATAGGGGCCACCTAGGAACAGATGAAGTTGTTTAACCACGAATGAAGGCACGATACTATTTAAGAGGTAGATATCCATGTCTGAGGCCTGCATCCTCATTACATATCATGTATCCCTTGCATTTGTTTTTCTTTATTTTCAGTGGCATGCAACAAAATTATTTGAGAATCTATTTTTTGCAGTTTTCAGCTTGCTTCGGCCTCTTTTTTTCCTTTGCACAATAGTCACAGTCAAGATTCTTAATACCTTCCATCTCTCATTGGAGGTCACACCTTCTAGGCTGCAAATTGCGCTGATATCATGGCCCTGCAGTGTTGGTAGAATTTGCACAGGAGACAGTTTCATTGAAGACATCTTTTCTCTGGGCCTAGACCTTAAAGAATCAAGCTGAGTGTAATATTGCCAGAAGGTCAAGGGATCCCTCTGTTCGTGATGGCAGAGCGTGTAATGAGACCTTCCAGAGTGGGGTCAGGGTTGACCCTTGTCCTCTGTCCACCCTGCCCTTAATTATGTGTCTCAACTGAGATGGGACTTCCATCTTTATGACAATATCTGCCTGATGGAAAGATTCTAAACCAAGATTAAACGTGTAAATACTTCCTAAGCCACAAGAGCTGTGTATTAAATTAATAAATGCTTAACCATCTCAGGGGTTACAGCCCTGCTGCGTGAAGACAAATTCTCTGGAGTCCCTCTTGCTGGGTTTCTTTACCAGAGTAAACTACCTCTGCCAACCAGAGATAAATTGAGTAGATATACATGGGGGAGAAAGGGCCCCTGTACTGTGCCTTCTCTCACTGGGCTAAGCTCTGCTTATGACTTCTGTTCAACTTGATCTTTTTTTAAAATCGCTACCTTGCGAATTTTGGTAGACCAGTGATTTCAGCTAACCAGGAAGAGGGAAGGAGCTTTCTCAGACCTTCAGAGGTCACCCCATTTCCATTTCCTCACACCCATATTGGAATGAGAAAAGAGATGGGCTGACCCTACGACCTCTGGGATGGAAGACATTTGTCTGGCACCTGGGATAATTCTAGAAAGGGGTGGTTGGAGAGAATGGGGGGGCTCAGGAAAGTGAGGATGGATGAGACGTGGTCCCAGGACTGAGTCCGAAGTCTGCTCTGCCCAAGTAAACAAATTTTACATCTAATCCTATACTTGGAGCACTAGAGATTTTATAAGATGACTAGAGTATGAAGAAAAAATCAGCAGATTAGAAAGGAAATAGTATCAGTGGTTGCCAGGAGTTAGGGATGATGGGGGAGGGGACAGTGCAAGGGAGTGGCTGTGATTTTTAAAAGGGTCGAATTAGGGAGATCTTTGCGGTGATGAAACAGTTCTGTATCTTGATTGCTGTGATGGTTTCATGAATCTACACATATGATAAAGTGGTACATACACGTGATACCAATGGATCCGTTTCCCAGTTTGTATACTGTAGCTATCTAAGATGTCACCACTGGGGGAAACTGTGTGATGGGTACATGCACTATTTTGCAACTTCCTGTGCATCTATAATTATTTCAAAGTAAAAAAAAAAAAATTGTTTAACCTGGGAGGAAAAAAAAGGAAATAGTCATGCAAACAGAAAAAAGTAAATGAGATGATGGACAGTACAAATAATGGCATAGCATCAAAGTAGATATAACCTCTGTTAGGCTTCTGACAAATGGTGACATTTAAAACAGGAGGGCAGCCACACTGTGACTAATGTGGTGGCTGTCATTAAGATTTCCCAAGAGGAAAATGTCTGTGATTCATGTCACAGACAGTGGGCTAATCTCAAAATTATATACAAAGAACTCCTAGAAATTAATATGGAAAAGACCAATAACCATGGTCAAAACATGAATACATAGTTCACAGAGGAGGAAATACAAATGGTTCTTAAAACATAAAAAGAGACTCAACTTTCCCCTCTCAAAAATTAAAAAAAAAAGAGTAATGCAAAAAAATGTATATACTGAGATACCATTTTTAACTCTCAGGTTAGTGAAAATCTATAAATTTGGTAACACGTTCTGTTGGTGATGCTGAGGCCCTCTCAGGCTTTACTGGTGGCAACACGAGTGGATACAGCCCCCTACAGACTCATACTTGGCAGTCAAGACAAAATTCCTGGAACAGAGATGGCTACGTGTTCACCAAGATTCATTTTCCCCTTCTGCAGTAATACAGATGCAGCTGGAAAGTGGCTAAGCAGATAAGGAGAGCACTTCGCAGCTCCCTTCCCAGGCATATTGCATGTTCTTTCCAGTGGGATATAACTAGAAAAACAGTATGTACGTATGCTTGTGAACATGTGTGCATGTTTGCAAAGATGGCCGTAAGTTCTTCCCCTCCCTCTGCTTATGCCCTGTGCCATGACCTTGAAGCCCCTCCCATCAGGAGGAGGCGTCTGTCTTAACTTCCTGAATCCGGCCTGCCCCTGTGGCTTGTTTCAGCCAGTGGAACACAGGAGCAAACGCCAGGAGCAGAGACCTGAAAGTGCTTGCATTGGGGCTCACTCTCCTGCTGCTCTTGGAAGCCTCCTGCCATGATATGAACAAGCCTGGGCTAACCTGTCAGAGGATGGGCAACCATGCAGAGAGGAGCCCCTGTCGCCTGAGCTGCCCTTTGAGGACTGTCATATAGTCGCCGTCGCCAGCTGATCAACCAGCTAACAGACACCGAGCGAGCCCAGCTAAGAGGTCAGCTGCAGCCAGCCAGGTCCAGAGAGGCCCCGCTGAGTCAGGCCAGATTGCCCACCTGAACCGTTAAGCCACTACATTTGGGGCGATTTGCTACACAGCAGTGTTAACCGATAGAGTGTCCTAATTCTGAGACAAGGTTTCTCAGACCTGCATATGCCCCCTCCCTGTTTTCTTTCCACCATGTCCTGAGATAACTCGTAGTTCAAAGCCAGCGGAATATCTCACTTTTCAGTCAGGCAGGCAGTACCAACAAATACTTAGCAAGACTCCACTTTGCCGACTGCTGGGGACTGAAACTCAGTTGCCTCAAATTCAAGGAGTTTACCCTCCAGCAAAGGGGGACAGTGCATGTGAACAACGCAGGAGATACTAGAAACATCTCAAACACTGGTAAGTGCAATGATGAGAATAAAATGAGAAGGTTGGTGTGCCTTTCCCAAATTGACAAGGAGAGAAATAGGACCCTTAGCAGCTCAACACTCACCTCTTACAACTGAGGGAAGAGAACCCCAAACTGAACAAGTGACGAAGTGAAGGCTCGTGTTTTGCACAGGAATCCTGTGAACTTCGATCAGGCCATGTTTCACAGGGTGTTACTGAAACCAGCACAGGAAGATGCAGAAAACTTTACGAGGTCGGGCAGAGCCTGGCTAGGATTAGAATTCCGATGTGGACCTGGGAAGCAGTCAAGGAACTGACCTTGGTTCAGCCCAATGCCCAGGAGGGTAGTGGAGGCATGTGTTAGGGGCGTGAGTTAGAGATAAAGGAGTTCTGTGTTCTGCAGGGGAGAGGTGTGAGTTACCCCTGACGCTTGTTGGAAACAGAAGCCTGGAGGGTCCTTTCTGCACAGTTGTGGGATCCAGGGAAGGACGTTTTATCAACTCTGCATGTGCATCTCAGACCCACAGCAGCCTAAGAACTGCTGGAGTAGATGGACAGTTTCTTAGCCTCTCTACAAGAGGAGGCCAGCCAGAGCAACGTTTTAACCCTAAGGAGAAGACAGAGCTCTTTAAACGAATATCGAGATGACACAGATCCCCCTTTCCTTAAGAACATGACTTGGTAATCTCTTTTATGCCCCCAGTTAAAAACAGAATGTGGGCTGGTGATGTAGCCGTCCAGATCAGGCCTCTAAAAGACTGGCTTTCCTTTGCCTTTTTTTTTTTTTCTTTTTCTCCTTCTAACATACTAAGTTTCTTCTTTTGGTTAAATGACAGACTTCCTTCTGTAGAGGATGTAAAAATGGCAGTGATTTAGATGAAGTCTGGGAAGGACTGTATGATTTTTGTTTTTAATTTTGGGGATAAACTCCTCAAGGGTGGGAGGTGGGGAGACGAGTCTGATCTGGGACCTGGATATCAGGTCCTGCAGGGTCTGCTTGATTTCTATCGGCAGTTCAGGTAACCGGCCTCAGAACCTGTAGCATAAGGTGGGTTTTAGAGGTAACAGTGCCCCCTTCTGGCGTAAGTGGATTTTTAACGTGCAAATCCTGAGCCCAGTGGCACTTTTTTCCGTCTCTGAGGTGGTGGGATCCTTGCCATAGCCTGTCTTCCGTCCCCTTTGGGATGGACCCCTCTCTGGGGTGTCTGTGTCCTCCCGCATGTGGGCAGCTCAGGGGCTTGCGAGTTTTGCCAGAGATCACTGTGCTGAGTGAGGAGTTCTTCAATCTCGGACTTTCACTCACCATCCTCGCGTATCCATGGGATTCTTTCCCTTTGACGGTGGTATCAGGCTGCAAGTCGAACCTTGTATTTTCCTTTTTCTAAAAACATTACCACTAGCTGTCTACATGGGATTTTCTGTGTGCATATCTGTGTGCTTTTTCCTGGGTGTATCAGGATGTGATCAGAATCTAAACCTTTACTGGTGACCGCCACCAGCACATCCCTTTCCCCGTCCAGTCATCCGGCAGGTCCCCCCCGGGGGAGATCTGGCACTCTCTTTCCTACAGGCCTCACCTCTCCCTCATTGGCTCCTACTTTAGTGAACTGTCTGTGGCCTGGTGACGTGGACAGGCCCCACTGGGCAGACAGTGTATAGTTCACTGCAACCATCAGCACAGGTGGAGAAGCCCTGTACACCTGGGTTCAGATCTTGAGTTTGCCGCTTACTAGCTGTGTGACTTTGAGCTGGTGATTGGACTTGTGTGGGCCTTGGTTTCCTCATATGTAAAATGGGGATGATAATACCAGTATCTAACTCACAGAGTTAGCGTGAGACTCAAATGAGTGAATGTATGTTAGGCATTCAGAACAGCAATTAGCATAGAGTGCCCAGTTCCTGTTTGCCATTATTCTAGCTCCTTAGCCTGAGGCTTAAAGTTATTCTGTGGTTGTCTTCCTGGCTCTATCTCTTCAGGGCTCACCCTGGATCCCCATGTCTTGGGAAAAGGGAGCCTCAGATCACAGAAAATTCTGTAGGGGTTGGGGTTACCTAAGACAGCTAGGAAAGTAAACTTTTGGTCTCATTTAATTCCATTTATATTGTCTAGACCCTGATCACTGGGGTCCAACTTTGTGGCCTTATTTTTCCAGAGGAAGCCACTATTATTGACCCAGATCTACCCCTTCCTCCTTAGGGTACACTGCCTCGATCTCATGCACATGTAGGGCAGGGGCTGGGCCAGTTCCCGGCCATGCACCCCCATTCCTGAGTCGGGGATTCTTACCTGGGGTCCATGGATAGATTATAGCAATTCTCGGACCCCCTCAGAAATTGTGCACAAAATTTTGTGTATCGGGTGCATTTTGGGTGGAACTGCCCCACAGAGGTCATCATTTTCTTAGAGGGAAACTGTCCTAGAGGTTAGAGTATAACACTTGATGAGTGGTGATGGGGAAGGATATACTTGTAGCTATTTCCCAATTTTTCATCCTACAGGTGCTTTTTGAAGTCACCTAGAGTTCTCTTTCCCGTGGCGCAGGTTGTATGGCCTCAAGATCATCGGTCTGGACTTTTTCACAATTAAGGAGAATATGCAGAAAGGAAAGCCACACGCTGCCTAACAGAGCTGGGGCTTCTCATCAGCTCTTCTGAATTATTCACACCCCCCATTCCCTTTATTAACGTAGGTAATCAAGAGTTGACACAGTTTGGAGGCCCAGGCCCCAACACAAGAGTGTTTGGGGTGTTTTTTTTAAGACTCCAGTAAACATATAAAGAGTAAATGATGGTGTCCCCATGGGCTTTTCTGTGAGGTTCTTGTCATCACTCTCTAGTAAACGAGGATCAAAGGAGCTTAAATAGGGGAAAGGTGGTGGGCTTTCCCTGGTGAATGGCAGCCTTGTTCTTGAGGGTAATCTTGGCCAGTCCTCCATGAATGGAATGGCAACAGGCAGGACCAACTTTGTAATTTGTAGGGTCCAGCGCAAAATTAAATGTGGGGCCCTTTTAGAGAAATTGTTATCAGTTCCAAAATGGTGACAGCAGAGCTTTGAACCAAGCAGAGTCCTTCTCAGCACAGGGCCCTGTGTGACTGCACAGGTCACAGGACCCTGAAGCCGGCTGCAGCAGGGATGCTGGAATGTGGAGCTTCTCCCCAATCCGTACTTCCCTGCAGCCCAAGGACCTTCTTGCTGTGCCTTTATCATGCCAGGCACACGCCTGCCTCACGGCTTCGTCCTTGCTGTTCCTCTGCCTGGAAGGCTGTGTCTCCAAATCGCCCTACAGCTCCCTCCTTTCCTCTGGATTTCTGCTCAGATGTCATTTAGCGGTGATACCTCAGCCTCCCTTCACACTCTCCCTGAATCCTTTTCAGCAAAGACGTGACTCTTATTATATATTTCCTCGTTTATCATTTATTGCTGTTCTTACCCCAGCGAAGTGGGAGCTCCTGGAGGGCTGGGGCTCGGTTGTCTTTGCCCCCTGCTGTCCTCTTTATGGCTGGCACAGGGCCGGGCACACAGACGTTGCACACAGATGTGTATGGAGTGCACAAGTGGGGATGCTTTGGGCCAGGTGACAAAGGCAAGCCAAGGGTGAGAGTTCAAGTTCAAGGAAACAGTGAGGGTTTGCTCTTGACTCCTGACCTGCTTATCACTGATCTTCTCGGGCAGAAGCATTTTCTTCCTCCTGGTCTCCATCTCTCTGGATGCCATTTGTAAGATTCAGGACCCTGACCATGAAGCAGAGGAAAGGCCTTGGTGTAACAGAGGCTGAATTCATCACTGATTTTTGAGCACCTGCTAAAACACCCTACTCTCCAAGGCGTGTTAACAGCTGCTGTGGAGGAGGGGACTCTGAGGGAGCGTGGCTTAGACAGGGTCACCTGCTCCTTGCCTGCAGGATTCTCAGAGCCCTTTGTACGCTACTACATGTTGCGTTTCACCAGCTTATTAGGCCACGGGAACCTCTACTTTACCAAGCATCGCAGGGCACCGGTGATCTGTGAAGTATACACGGGGACACCCTGGCTTGGTGGCCTGCATGTCAGGAGGCTGGCTCCCATCCTCCCTCGGCACCACCTCCTAAGCAGATTAAGTCAAAGGACTGCCACTCCCTCTCCTGGGTTCTACAGTTTGCAAAACGAAGGCAGCTTTTCTGCTTTTTACTATTGAATGTGTTCTGGGTGAGCCCAGGGTTCTCGTCCAGCTCCAGCATTCTGGAAAAGACAGGCCTGGCTTCCTATTCTCTGATCCCTGTCAAAGTTAATTCATTTATTCAACAAGTATGTGTTCAGTGCTTACCACATGCCAGGGATTCTTCCAGCCCCTCAGAAAACAGCAGTGAAAACCAACAAGCCAAACCTCTGTCCTCCGGAGCTTATTTTCATAGAGGTCCTGGATGAACAGACTGGCGGGGAAGTGTTGGCTGTCTGTCAAGGTCTGGATGGATCACTTTGGCACTGGCAAAGCCACTCATAATGCTGTAAAGGAAGGAGCATTGGGACCCCAAGTCTAGAGACCCAGGTTAAGGTCCAGGCCTCGCCACCAGCAAGAGCGACTTCGAGATCAAGGGCTTGTGCTCTGAAATCACTCCACACAGGTCCAGTCTCGGCTCTACTGCTTGCTGAGACCTTGAGCACATAACTTCTCAAGATCAGTTTGGGTTTGTTTTTGTCTTCATCTGGAGGATGGGGTCAGAACACCACCCGTCACCAAGGAGACGCTGCACATGAAGCACTGAGCCCAGGGCCTGGTTCCTGCTGTTCACGTGATGCTGTCAGTCGCTTCCTGTTATCACATCCCCAGCCGAGTTAGGCAAGTCACTGTCTTTGGACCTTGCTGTCTTCTTCTATAAAGTGAAGTGCTTGTCTCAGTTCTGTATAAGCCTGTATTTTAGACTCAGTTTAAATAGTATTGGAATGTAGATGATTGTCTCTCCTCCAAATATAGACCGGCCGACTGAAATATGGCCGTGTGAGACGTCTACAACTCCATGTACGTCCAGGCACACCTCAGAAATATGGCACTGGGGTTCCAGACCACTGCAGTAAAGTGAAAATCGCCATAAAGCAAGCCACACAAATTTTTGGCTTCCCGGTGCATATAAAACTTATGCTTACACTGCTCTGTAGTCTATTAAGCATGAGATAGCATTAGGTCTAAAAACAACCACGTACATGCCTTAATTAAAAATACTTTATTGGGCTTCCCTGGTGGCACAGTGGTTGAGAGTCCGCCTGCCGATGCAGGGGACGCGGGTTCGTGCCCTGGTCCGGGAAGATCCCACATGCCACGGAGCGGCTGGGCCCGTGAGCCATGGCCACTGAGCCTGCGTGTCCGGAGCCTGTGCTCCGCAACGGGAGGGGCCACAACAGTGAGACGCCCATGTACCGCAAAAAAAAAAAAATATATATATATATATATATATATATATATATATATATATATATATATATATATATATATATATATATACACTTTATTGCTAAAAAATGCTAACCATCATCGGAGTCTTCAGTGAGTTGTAATAGTAACATCAAAGATCACAGATCACCATAACAAATTTAATAATAATGCAAAAGTTTGAAATATTTTGAGAATTACCAAAATGTGACACAGAGACATGAAGTGAGCAAATGGTCTTGGAAAAATAACACTAGCAGACCTGCTCCACACAGGGTTGCCACAGCCTTCAATTTGTAAAAAAAAAAAAAATACAAAAACGAAAACACAGTATCTGTGAAGTGCAATAAAACGGAATATGCCTGTATATCTATACATATATGTTTTACATGTGTACATAAGTGTATGCATACATATACCTATGCATGTGTGTATGCATGCATCATCACTGGTGTGTGTGTACACACACACACACACCAGCTTTCAAGTCTCCAGAGCTTTCTGCAATTCATTACCACCTTTCAGCCAGCATTCTAGACCTGAAACATGCTGCTTTTGCACATGTGGGAATGCTCCAAGGTCAGAAAAATGAATTCCTGCCCCTTCCAATGCAGGAATTCTATCATTCCTGTTGTAATTCAGGGAGATCTTGCTTACGTTCCTCTTTTGCATGTGTTTGTATTATTTCTGTTTATTTGAGAGCTGCCTCTCCCTCCCTGCTGGATCTCCTCATCAGTCTGCTTACCACTTACAGATTTCCTTGGGCAGAAGCATCTTCTTGGGCTGGTCTGCATCCACCTGCCATTTGTGAGATTCGGGACCCTGGCCCTGTAACAGTCTGGAATAGGAACCGAAAAGCGCTTGAGTTGCTCCGTGCTCAATATTACACTGATTTCAGAAGAGTTAGCCCGTTGAGCACACAGAGGAATATCAGCCAAAGTTGAGACACAGGCAGCTTTTCCTGTTACCTTGAAATTAGTCTCTATTCCCCTTAAATTATTGAAGATTGACCACCACGCAGAGTGGTTTCTCCTTTCATTAATCTTACTACCTGGCTGCATTTGTTACAAATCTCTTTTACCCTAGCCAGCACATGGTTCCTTTTCTGCAGAAAGCCTCCTCTCCTGCAGTGCTTTTCTTTTCCAGTACTTACTTTTATTTGAGCATTTGATTCATGGTCACACCAGAGCACATCCTGACAGCCTGTGTTTCTACCTGTGTTTCACCAGCCAAGGCACCTGGTTGCAGTGTTTGCATCTCCTGAGATCCTCGGGTATTAAGCACCTCTTTTTGCAAAAACCTTGGTCAAAGTGATCAACACATCTGGCTCAGGCATTTAAAAAATAATATAAAAAATAACAGTGAATATGCTTCCTCATTATAGAATAAAGCATGTGCACCACAGCATGTGTTGGAGACTAGAGAAAATCTGGAGGGAGAAGACAGAAATCATATATCTCCTACTACCTAGAGATCGCCATTATTTGATGCGTTACTTCCAGTTTAGTTTTCTGCACATTTTGAAAGATAGTTGTCTTCCATCTGTGTGCAATTCTGGTTCCCGCTTTTTATTTTCACTTAACATTATTGATCTTCATAACTATCGCTTTCATTGGCTGGGTAATGTTCCGTCCAGTGATTTATCATCATTATTATTTTAAGACAGCCTCCTGTTTTTGGCCAGTTAGGATGTTTCTGAATTTTTGTAGATTTAATGAAGACTTTGTTGAATTTCTTTAGCATGTGGCATTCCTTCTTTCAGATTCATTATTTAGTATAAATTAGCAGAATGTGATTTCTGGGTCAGAGGACGTGAATTTTCTTAAGGTTCTTAATCTACATTGTTCATTTTCTTCTTAAAAGGCATGCGACGCTTTGTAGTGCAACCAGTGATGTCAGAGGGACCCCTAGCAGAGGTACATTTAATGTTTTTGCTCATAAAGAAGTTCTGCCCATGACTTTGATTTTTCTTTAACAGGGTGGTTTTGATTTTTTAAAAAAAGGAAAAAAATAGTGGCTTTCAAAAAAATTATTTTAATTCTATGACCTGCCCACTAACCCACAAGAAAATAGTTCCATTTGCTGGGCTTCAGTTTTCCTCCCTGTAAAATGAAGAGATCAGATGAGGTGATGCACCATGGTCGCACCCCTGTGTGGGGGGACATTACAGTTGGACAGTTTGACCAAAGCTTCTCTTCTGGTGGAGTCGAAGGAGGAAAGGCTGGCCACTAAGTAGAAAAATGACATCCTGTTTCATGGGGGACAAGCAACCTTGACATCACTCAGATTTGTCTTACTGAGATGGAGTGGGCAGAAATGGCCTCGCGAGAGATGCAGGATGCCAAGGAGGCGGTTAGAGGCGAGAAGACACGCTGCGTGTAAACGCATTGCTTCTCCTGGGTGAAGCGTGCCATCCCTGTCATAGGGGCTTGCAAATGTCCCAGCTTTGGGGGAGTTCATTCCCTAGACCGGAGTCATCCTGTCTTTATGGGATTAATCTCAGTGGTGAAACTGCTTAGTTCACCTAAATCCTTAGAATATTCGAGAACTCTGATAACAGAGCCGGAAAGGCTCTGGGGTTTATGATGCAAAGCTGATTCCTGCTTTTCTCTCTGTAGTAGCAACATGGATAACATGTAGAAAACCCCTTTAGATGCCAGGGAAATACCACCTGTGCTGTCTGTGTCAAAGCCTTCAAGCCTCCTTAACGGTGTAAAGGAGACTCGAATATTACCACGTAAGGTATTAAGCTTCCAGATCTCTCCACGTAAAGGTCTAAGGAAGTGCAGACACAGGTGCAGCTCACGCAGGTGGTACCGGCAGCATAATGAAGAAGTAACAGTAAAAGCTGCATGTGAAGATACCCAAGTATAGCTGCCACATGTGGAAACATCTGTCCAAATGGGAGCAAAATCTGCCTCCCCCAGATTGGTCTCATTAGTCATTTAATCACCCATCAGTGCAAGAGGAAGAGAGTTGCTTTGTGTGTGATGGATGGTTTGACACCATAGTACTATCACGGCACTCTCCACCTTCAGTCGTGTGCATTTGTCTATGAGCCTGTCCCCCTTTCAAGAGCAGGAACCACGTGCCTGTCATCAGAGAGCCCTGGGCATGTAGCACAGACTTCAGAATCAAAAGCTAAGTCAGTTTCTAACCTTGGCAGGTTTCAGTTTTCTTATCCATAGAAACATGGGTGATATCACTCACCAGCAGAGACACTGGTGGATAGCGTAGTCCTTAGTACGGCCCTCTGGAGCCAGGTAATGTGGGCACACATTTTACCTTTCACCTTTTATTAGCAGAGTGGCATTGGCCAAGTGACTTAACCTCTCTGTGGCTCAGTTTCCTCATCTGTAAAGTTCCTAAGTCACAGGGTTGTTAGGGTGATGAAATAAGTAGATACGTGCAAAGCACTCAAAGGGAGTGTGGGACTCAGCAGGCGCTGTGTGCACGTTTGCTGGCATCACTGGCACTGCCAGAGCCATCCAAGGGAGCTGCAGGGACTAGGCTTCGTACCATGATGCCGTACCATGGTGCACAGCGGGCTTCATAACTGGTTATTACTATGTCCACGCCTATATCCTTTACCCTCTGCACGTCGCCTGCGGACGGGTGGCTTGTTGAATGGAATAATTCCTCATGTTTCTTCTCTAACCTTTTAGGTAGGAGCTAGAGCCATCACTTTATCTTATTGTTGTATTCACACATTCTGGGTCTTTGGGTCTAAGGTTTCCATAAGGAGAAGGTTGGGGATGAGTCCTAGAAGTGAAGCACAGGGTGCTTTTTCTAATTGCTGAGTCCTCAGTAGCTGAAGCCCAGGTAATCAGGCACTGCTCACTTTTCCTTTCATCTCTCTGTGATTCATTCTGTCCCAGTGAAAAGCAGAATAGAGAGATTGTAAAATTCCTGCTTAGATTTTGAAGGGAAAAAAGCAAATAAATAGGGACTTCCCTGGCAGTCCAGTGGTTAAGACTCTGCATTTCCAATGCAGGGGCCTTGGGTTCCATCCCTGGTTGGGGAACTAAGATCCCACGTGCTGCGCAGTGTGGCCAAAAAAACAAAACAACAACCAGAAAAACAAACAGGAAAACAAATAATTCCTTTTAAAAAATCCCACCTTTCAGCAGCTGTCCCCCTGCTAAATATAGCACTGTTCACCGTGCAGTGCAGTGTCTGCTGAGACCCGCGTGGCGGTTGCTCTTGTGGCCCTGCCCCTGCATTGCAGGTGGGAGGAGCGTAACGGTGAGGCCCGTGGTTCTCAACGGGTGGCCCAGGACCCGCAGCATCAGCACCACTTGGGAACTTTTTAGGTATTCACGTTCTTGGGCTCCACCCCAGACCTACTGAACCAGAACTTCCGGGGGTGGGGCCCAGAGTCTGTGCTTTAAAAACCCTCCCAGCGATTCTGACACGTGGGGAAGTGTGAGACCCCTTGACTTAGGCTGGACGTTTTAGGCAGGAGATCCCTTTTATAAGACCCGCCTAAGACCTGATATTCCTGCTCTTCTTCCTCACTCCCCTAGCAGATATATACCTGTGACCACACAATCAGAGCGGTAAATTGAAGCCAATTAGCAGCTAAGTAACTGCCAGCCTAGTTGTTAGTAATTAGCACTAATGACTCTAAAAGGAAAGCAGTTGTGGATCAAAGACATCCCACCATTTGAATTCACTCTGAGTGTTTTCAGCATTCTCCTGCCCTGTTTGTCTTTGACATGCAAACACCATCTCAGTCGGATGCATGCTTCTCCTGAGACAAGACCACAAGAAGTAGTAACACACAGAGCTGTTTTTCAGTGCTTGCCAGAAGGAGCTGATTCAGCTGGGGTGTAAGCAAAAGTTATGAATCAACCTTTCGGATGCACCCTGCATAATAACTGTAGAGATGTCGGAATATGCGTTGTAACTTTCTCCAGGAAGCAGAAAGTGACTTATCGGCATGACAGAAGTTGAAGGATGAGCTCACCAAATGACAGTTCTTTCTGAATTTGGGGAGAATTGACCCAAAGAGAAGGAAGAAAAACTAAGGAAGGATAATTTTCAAATAGAAAGTCGAATATGTAAACTTTGGTGTTGAGTTACTAAATGTATGGAATTGAGGGGCTTCCCTGGTGGCTCAGTGGTTAGGAGTCCGCCTGCCAATGCAGGGGACACGGGCTCGAGCCCTGGTCCGAGAGGATCCCACGTGCCGCAGAGCAGCTGAGCCCATGTACCACAACTACTGAGCCTGTGCTCTAGAGCCTGCGAGCCACAAATACTGAGCCCGCCTGCCACAACTACCAGAGCCCGCGTGCCTAGAGCCTGTGCTCCGCAACAAGAGAAGCCACCACAACAAGAAGCCCAAGCAACGCAACTAAGAGTAGCCCCCGCTCGCTGCAACTAGAGAAAGCCCACGCACAGCAACAAAGACCCAATACAGCCAAAAATAAATCTATTTTAAAAAAAAGAAAATTGAAGTATAGTTGATTTACAATGTTGTGTTAATTTCAGATGTACAGCAAAGTGATTCAGTTATAAATATACATATATATGTATCTATATATTCTTTTAAAGATTATTTTCCATTATAGGTTATTACAAAATATTGAGTATATTTCCCTGTGCTGCACAATAGGTCCTTGCTAGTTCTCTATTATATATATAGTAGCGTGTATATGTTAATCCCAAACTCCTAATTTATCCCTCACCCCGCTTCCCCTTTGGTAACCATAAGTTTGTTTTCTGTGTGTGTGAGTCTATTTCTGTTCTGTATATAAGTTCATTTGTATCTTTTTTTTAGATTCCACATAAAGCGACATCATATGGTATTTGTCTTTCTCTGTCTGACTTACTTCACTTGGTATGATAATCTCTAGTTCCATCCATGTTGCTGCAAATGGCATTATTTCATCCATTTTTATGGCTAACATTCCATTGTGTGTGTGTGTGTGTGTGTGTGTGTGTGTGTGTGTGTGTGTGTGTATAGGCCACATCTTCTTTATCCATTCGTCTGTTGATGGACATTTACATTGCTTCCATGTGTTGGCTATTGTAAATAGTGCTGCAGTGAACATTGGGGTGCATGTGTCTATTTGAATTATGGTTTTATTTGGATATACACTCAGGAGTGGGATTGCAGGATCATATGGTAGCTCTGTTTTCCATAAAAAACTAAAAACAGAGCTATCAAATGTAGGTTTTAGAAAACTCTTCCAAGAAATGTTGAAGGATAGAGTTTAACATGACGCTCCCATCTGCTTGTCCATCAACATGGTGTGTGTTGGAAGAGGGGAAAGGCTACTTTGGAACCCATGGCGCCCCTTCCAGTTGGCAGTGACTGTATCTTACTTACTGACAGTCTTCAGAAGATTGGATTGAGTTGAGTGGCACTGGAGTGAACAGTGTCTGATTCGGGCTGTGTGGAATTCTCCTGTTCAGTATAGATGCTGTGTGCAGGGTCTTGTTAATTAGGAGAGGGAGCAAGTTATCAAAGGGAAGCCTGGCTGTCTCAGCTGTCTCCTTTCTTCCCTCAACCCAAAGGTATAAGATTAGGAATACTTGTTTAAAAAAAAAACTTGGGGAGGAGGGGAAAATTGTGTGATTGGAAGGTTCACGTCTTTCGGGAGGTGACAGCTACTTAAAACTGCTAGATTATTTGTAAACAGTGAGTCTGGGACAGTTCCCACAGGTATATGATTCCTGTACTGCATCAGTGCAAAACAAGCTGAGATTTCTGAACTTCCGTAGCTTAGAGTGGTGCTGGACATGTGTCTGTCAGAACACCACGCTTCCTGGGCATTTCCTTGTTTAAAAAAAAAAAATTGTGGTAAAATATACGTAACAAAAATCAGCATTTTAACCATTTAGGTGTACAGTTCAGTGGCATTAAATAAGTACATTCACACTGTTGTGCACCCATCACCCCCATCCACTAATCTTCCCAAATTGAAACTCTGTATCCATTAAACACTAACTTCCCATTCCTCCCTTCCCCCAGCCCTGGCGACCACCATTCAACTTTCTGTCTCTATGAATTTGACTGCTCTAAGTACCTCCTATCAATGGAATCATTCAGTATTTGTTCCTTTTGTGACCAGCTCTTTGCATAAAGTCTTCGGGGTCCATCCACACTGTATCCTGTATCGCGGTTTCATTCCTCTGGGCATGTACTTAAGGACCGTCAGCATCCTTAGCCATAGTGTTCAAGGCTCCTCTCTAGGTTTAACTTCCAGCCCCAGGTGACCGCACAGACCCTGTGTCTCAGCCACACTGAACTCTTTGTGGTTCGCTAGACTCACAAGCTCCCAGGTCTCACCGGTGCCCAAGGCTCATCTCATCAACCTGCTAAATTCCAACTCATTCTTAAGGCGTCTGTCGGGTGTCACCACCGGCTAGGTACTCTCAGCCCTCTGTTTACATGGGTCATGCCTGTCAGTTCCCTGATCTCTTCATGACTCCTTGCTCCTGGTCCCTTCAGCCAGTGAGGACCCTGAGAGCAGAGACTCTTGCTCTGGTGTCTCCCAGATATCTGGCAGCAAGTCCCGCAGTCTGCACTAGTAACCTTTGTTGTTCAGATAATTCTGAGCAGCTTGCTAATCTCAGGCCAGAAAGCCCAGAAATTCTACTAGACTTTTTACTAATGAAGGAGATCCATTTGGGACCACATAGATTCTTTATCTAGCTCCATTATACCATCTCAGCTCCTTCCCGAGTGGGGTTTTGCAAGTGGCGTCCAGCCTAGGCAAAGAAGACAGGTTCCTGTAGGACACATAAGCGGTTGTACGCCACTGATGCTAAATCCCTCCTCCAGCGGGCTTGATCTCTGGCCCCAGGAGCTGTGTGGTTTCTAGGCATGGTCCAGAGTTGACATTATTGCTGGATTTAAATGGAAAATTGTTCCAAAAGTAGCAGCTGCCTCCCCAGCCCTGAGTAAGAATATCTCTTTTCTCCGATTAAAAAATTATATACATTTTATGCAGCACATACTGTGCTCAAGGCATCCTGTGAGGCAAAGAGGTTTGCAAGGAGACCCATTCTCCCTTCAGGGAAGATCTAACTTCGGAGGAGAGTCGGGCAGGAGTCAGGGAGAATGCATCGCGGTGAGTCTTAAAACTGAGTGAGAATAGTTCATAACTGAAACACAGGGGATGCTACTGCCCTGACTCAGACATTCATCTCTTCAGGTGAATGGGACTAGAGGAGCCCCCGGCAGCAGGATCATTATATCAAGTGTAGAGTGGCCAGTGCTTTGTCGAACAGAGGGCAGGTGGCCCTGAGAATAAAGTTGTTGTCAGATCCTTCTTTTTATTAAGCATTGGGAAGTGAGGGAAGAGAAGGGAAATTGATTCCAAATGACAGGAACCAAGAGATGATGCCAAGGGACTTCCCTGGTGGTGCAGTGGTTGAGAGTCCGCCTGCCGATACAGGGGACACGGGTTTGTGCCCCGGTCTGGGAAGATCCCACTTGCTGCGGAGCGGCTGGGCCCATGAGCCATGGCCGCTGAGCCTGCGCATCCGGAGCCTGTGGTCCGCAACGGGAGAGGCCACAGCAGTGAGAGGCCCGCATACTGCAAAAAAAAAAAAAAAAGAGAGAGAGGTGATGCCGAAAATGACCCACTTGTCAGCATGACAAGGAGTCCTGAAGGCCTAGGATGCCTGCTTGCCTTGCCCGAAGCATCAGTCAGCCTGTGCACACACACCCCCGATGACAGGGGACCCACTGCCTCTCACCACAGCCCGCTGTGCCTCCTCCAAAGAGCTCTGGCTTTTGAAAGTTCTTCCTCTTCAGCCCCAAATCTCCTCCTGTAACTTCCCCCCTTGTTTGGG
Source organism: Stenella coeruleoalba (assembly GCF_951394435.1). Classification (NCBI taxonomy): domain Eukaryota; kingdom Metazoa; phylum Chordata; class Mammalia; order Artiodactyla; family Delphinidae; genus Stenella; species Stenella coeruleoalba. The sequence continues at coordinate 13,902,539 of NC_137157.1, forward strand.
TTTTGCTCCTTACCATACAGAATAAATCCTCTTCCCAGCATTACCTTTCCAATACCTGGAGCATCTCTGATGGACCTGGTGAGGCTCTTCTTCTTCCAGGGAACCATCCTCACTCCCTGCAGTCCTTCTAGGGCTGGGGCTGACGTACGGGCTGGGCAAGGGGTGATGGGAGCCCATCTGGATCCTCTCTTCTCCACTGCGTGATGGTGTTACAACAGCTCCGGATGGAAGTCAGGGAAGCATCTGGGTGGGCCACGGGAAGGATGTGCCGCTCGGGCAGGCCGCTTGTTCCCTTCATTGTAGCCCCTGTCCAAACCCAGGGCTCCTCTGTGCACCTCGGGACATGGGAGAGGACAGGAAAGGACACAGATGGGCTCCTGAAGCCATGTGCCTCCTCAGTCCTGAACAGACTGACAAACAAAAACTCTTCAGGAACGTGCTGTGTTCTGGGCATTTTCCATGTTGAATATGGAGCTTTTAGAAATGGAGCAGCTCAGTCTGTCTGTCTGTCAGCCCCTTACTGCCTCCTCACCCCTGACGCCTTCGGCCACTGCCTACCTTCTGACCTGGGCTGACCCACCTGAGCTTTGTCTCCACGTCCAAACTAGGATGGACAGCAAACACTTGAGTAATGCAGCACCTGCCTGAAAACAGGATTAACTGTGCTTCTGAATTTCATTTGTTGTTTCATTAATCACAGTGTCTAGGTAAGGGATGAACTTTCGTTAACGGCTCTATTCCCTTTTAGATGTGGGTATCTTAAGGCAAATGGGATGCTAACACTTCAGGTGAGCTGTTTCGTCTTGGGGCCAGAGCAGCACCATGAGTTGGTCTATTCATCTTGCACAGATGTGGAAACTAAAGCTTGGAGAGAGAAATTCACCTGCCCTATTTCTCGTGGTTTAGCTATTAGTAGAACCTAGGAGTCCAAATCCCAACTGTTGGACTCTAATATTTGAACTCTTCCTGTTTTTTTTTTTAGACATAGTGCAGATACTGTAAAATCCACCCATGTATAGAGTACAGTCCAGTGGTTGTAGTATATTCAGAGTTGGGTGACCAACACCACAATCTAATTTTAGAATTTTTGTCAACATTCCAAAAGGAAACCTGTCCCCATGAGCAGTCACTCCCCATTCCACCAGCCCTCCAGCCCTAGGTAACTGCTAACCTGCTTTCTGTCTCTGGATTTGCCTGTTCTGAACTTTTCGTATCTGTGGATTTATACAACACGTGGCCTTTTGTGACTGGCTTCTCTGACTTAGCATCATGTTCTCAGGGTTCATCCACATTATAACAAAGATCACGATTTCATTCCTTTTTATGCCTGCATGGTATTCCATGGTAGGGATATATCACATTTTGTCTATCCATTCATCAATTGATGGACATTTCGGTTGTTTCCACTTTTTGATTATTATGAATAATGCTACCTTGAATTTTCATGTACAGGTTTTTGCATGGACTTATGTCTTCATTTCTCTTGGTATATGCCTAGGAGGGGCATTTCTGGGTCACGTAGTAAGTCCATATGTAGCATTTTGGGGAGCTGCCACACCATTTTCCATGGTGGCTGCAGCATCTCCTAGTCACCGTTCTTGACTCCTTTGTTGAGTGCAGGAATCACATCTTAGGTGTTCTGGGCAGACCTTCCCCACCTCATTAGTCTAGTTTAGTAACTCACCTGGTGATTTTTTTTACTCTGTTACACAAAGCAGGAAACTTTCTGAAGCATACCTGACTGGGATCTCAACTTTGGGATACGCCACTTCTGTAACTTCGGGTTTATCAAGTGTTCTTTCTGTAACAGCAAAATGAATTGATGTGATGAGAATCAGTGAACTGAAGGATCCCGTGAGGTGCAGGATGTAAAGCCTGGCATAGACCCTAGCCCACAGTAGGTACTCTTTCATTTGTTCAACATTTATACTTGAACTCCTACTATGTGTTATCAAAGCACATAGCAGGAGTCGAAGAGGTAAGCAGTGGACAATACAGACAAAAGTCCACGCCTGCCTGTCTTCATCTTCACCCCTCCACACCTCCCTCTCCCTGGCTCACTCTAGAAAGACTGGTGTTCTGTGTTTCTGGAGTGCATCATTCTCCCTTGTACCTCAGGACCTTTACACATGCTCCTCCCTCATAGTGGAATTTTCTTCCCTGTGTTCAGATCAGTTCCTCCTATTTTATACCTACACAGACATCACGCATCACCCCTTTGTAGCACTTATCACGGCTGTTAGTTTACATTTATCTGCATTTGCATGATTCGCTAACATCCACATCCCCCACTAGACTATAAGCTCCAGGAGGGCAGGGCCTGGGCCGCCATTATTCGTTGATTTATCCCCAGTACCTGGCATGCTGTAGTAAGTGCTCAACCAATATCGAATGATGGGATGAATACCCGTTCCTTTCCCTGTCATTACAAACTGTCAAAGGGGACTTGCTTTAAGCTGGAAGGCAGGCGTCATCCACTTCATGCCTGGGTGAGTGAACAAGCCGCCTCGTTGCGCAAGCCGCCCGCCACCCTGTCTGGACCACCATGTTCAGTTAGAACATGCGATGATGGACAATCAGGTGTTTAGCAAGGTTGAGGTAAAGAAGGACTTGGAGCACTTGCTACCAGTTTCAGGAAAGAACCGCAGAGCGCGTGAGATCAGAGCTGAGGGCTGCCGGTGGGCGACTTCAGGGAAGCCAGCCCGTCTCCTTACTCCACAATAAAGTTAATTAATCCTCCCCCCGATCCATCTTCCTCCCACCCTGTGACCACTGCCAGCTACTGATCAGCACGGGTGCATGCATCCAGATTCGTGCCCCATGGGGCTGGGCTCTTTTTGTAGCAAAGACACAGGGACGACCTCCCACCCTGTCTCCAAGCCAGCATCTTCCGTTTCCTACTCCTGTTCTTGGGAGGAACAGCGCCTCTTCCCAGCCCCTCTGCTGCCCACTGCCTCTGAAGTATAAGTAATAAACTTTTACAGGTGGTGACAAGAAGAGCCTCATTAGCTTCGTCCCTGACTTGGAGAGTGGCTCTAATCCTCTTGCCTTCTGAGTCCGGCTCCTTAATGTATCATTTTCAATCCGGTACCTCTCAAATTCAGCCCTGCGGCTTCTTTGAAGTGTCACAGCCCCCCACTCCCTCGGTTCCTCTTTATGTTCCAAGCCTGTCTGTGGAGGGTCCTGGGCTGGGCCGGGAAGCCTCCTGTGAGCGCCCGCAGAAGCCTCCATCCTTTCACCGATCCAGTGATGATGGCCTGCCCCTCTCCACTGTGCTCGCATCTGAGCTGAGGGCACTTGATCCTCCTCCAGTCCTTCCTGGGATGGCAACTCTTCCTCTAGTTTAGCAGCGAATTCCCATTAGGTCATTTGCTTGGATTGGCTTCTGTGTTAGCAAGTACTAAAGTAACAACAATAATAGTAATGACGTTAGTAGTAAGACCTTCGATTTATTGATAAAGCTGGTCATTAGACTAATGGCTTCATACATATTGCATTATTTAATCTCCCAACAATCACGTAAGGGAAGGTGCTTTTTTTTTTAATCCCCACTTTACGGACGAGGACACACAGATTTAGGGAGGTTAAGTAGCTTGCCCAAAGTTACATAGTCAGCAGGGGGAGGTTCTGCACTTAGAATCAGGCAGAGTGATGCAAGTACATGCACTTAACCACCTTATAAACCAGGAGGCAATGGAAAGTATTTTTCTTTAACAAATACACACTAGAATTTGTATATCCGAATGGTCTCCCATGGGCGACTCTGCACTTCAACCATATTTTTCCCTTCCTTTAATTGTCAACATCATGGTTTTCAAAGGGCGTTTATTCCTGTAATTGGACAGGTAAGATTAGGAGTTTGGGGAGATTGAGATTACGTAAGTGCCTTGCTACTTCCTTCGCTGTCTAAAGATGTTCCAAAGCTTAAGTGTAATGGTCTTTTGAGAGAAGCATCTCCCACTTAGCACCTAACTATTGGCAAAGCCGTGTACTAAGCACTGGGGATTCAAAAGTGAATTAGACCCACTTTCTACTTATACAAAGAAGAAAATAGAGACATATAAGCAGATTTACATACTATCATGTATACATATGTATTTTAATGTATATGTAGTGTATTTATGATATAAAATGTACTGTATGTTTACACGTCTCATAATTGTTGTAAGGCTTGATGACGTGAGGTGCTGTGGAGACACAGAGCATTAGGAAAAAGTCAGAAGTAACTAATGCTGTATTGCATTGATGTTCATGCCTTGCTTTAAAAGAGTTGCTCTTATTTATTCAGCAGGTTCTAGACACTTGGTATGTTTTATCACATTGAGAAACTGACAAGAATAGAGACCTATGCTTCTGGCAGTGATCTTGCATGAATCAGCTCTGCCGAAGTACAGGACTCTTTTTAGACACTGTGCAGAATACACTTATGGTAGCTGGCACTTACATAGCCCTCTCTCATCCAGTCACCGTGAGGCAGGCATTTTATCATGGTCCTTAGTTTCTACTGAGGAAACTATTTATATTTCTACTGAGGTGACTTCATTTACCTAAGAAAATAACAAAAGCAGGGTCTGAACTTGGCAGTCTTGCTTTTAAACCTGGGATTTGGGTCCTTCTCCAGGTATCTCAGAATACTACAGAAAGCCCTGTTTTCCTTGACAAAAGCAAAAAACAACCATAAACAAACATAAAAAGAAAACAAAAAACACAGTTGAATATATTATTTCCTTGCCAGGCAAGGGAACGCACACCAATGAAAAAAATTCACGGAACAGATGGCAGAGAGGAAACTTGAGGGTTTTTAAGTGCAAAAGGGGAAGGTAGGATAGGAGATAGAGTCTGAAAACTGTGTTCTGGGTAGGATGGAATGCATTCATAGGTTTGTACGTCAGCCTTGTTCATCGGCCAGGAGAGAGGAGAGGACATTGCATTAGACCACAGTCACGGCAAGCTCTGACTTGGTCTTTTAACAGCTTCAGCTGTTTCAAAGCAGCTGTATTGAAGTACAAATTGAGTTTTGATCTCTCCTAGGCAGGTACTGGTGGGGCTGGGAATCTTTCTTTTTACACTAAATTCCAAGAGCTGCGTGAGTGAACAAGACAGACACCAGGCTTGTAGATTTCTAATTGGGGGAAACAGACCATAGACAAGCAAGATAGCTCAGGTGGTGGTTAAGTGCCGTGAGGGGTAGAGAAGAACCACATGATGGAGATGGAGGGGTGGGGGTAGGAGGCTCTAGGAGACTACTGTTTAAAGTCACAAAAGGTGAGAAGGTTCAGGCAAGAAAAGACACCGTCACTTACGAGAGGAGGAGTGCTCTAAGCGGACAAGGGCTCGTGTGCAGAAGCAGGCGAGGGTTTGTGATATTTGAGGAAGAGAAAGGAAGCCAAGGTCCCTGAAGGGGTAGCAGGTGGAGGGGTTGGGAGTCGGGGGCTAGTTCATGGAGGACTTCCTGATGAACTGCAGGCAGGGGACACAGAGAAGAGAGGAAATCCTCACCTGTTCCTCAACGTGGGGCTTGCATGGCATCCGTGAATGGAGTTGGGCTCTCCCTCTGAGCCCCAGCGTGCAGTCCTCTGCCGGAGGCATCACAGGAAGAGGATAGAGACTCCAGAACAGTTTCCTGCCCTCTCGTGGACTTGCTGCGTGGTCCTGGAGAAGTGGATTCTCTCTCTTCGTTGTGAATTTTGCAGAACCTGTAGGTGTTTTCTAAGCAGCAGTGGCAGATAGAAAAGGAGACTCCAATTCCTGGTCTTAGCTGCAGCAGCGATACCAACTAACCCGGTGCCTGGAAGTAAGGTCTTTAATCCCACATTTCTCATCTGCAAAACGAGTACAGTAGTCGAGCTACCTACCTGCGAGGGGAGTTGCGATGCTTCGTGGGAATAACGGGTGGGGACGCAGTTTGGAACAGTTGAAAAGATACAGATTCACAAGGCATTGATGTTATCGATCTGACCAGCTGAAAATATCAATGGCAGCACAGCATGGAACATTTTGACGCAGTTGTCGTCCTCGTCATCTACCATTGACTGAACACTCACTGTGTGTTAGGCACTGTGCTGAATGCTTTCACGGGCATGAAGCTGTGTTGTATCTTCAGTAGCAGCTCAGCCATTCCAGTCATTTACACCACCCATCAGGTAGCATTTAACCTGGGGAAGCTCATCTCCATTACTTTTTACAACAGCACCAAGAGGCAAGCATTGCTATCTCTGTTTCATAGGTGGGGGAAACGGAGAGGTGTTGGTTAGATTCAGTGTTCAGAAGCACGCAGCCTGCAACTGGAAAAATTCCAGACCCACACCCAGGGCTGTTTGGCTTCAAAGCTCATCATCTGACCACGAGGCAGCACTGCGTCTTCTCGGCAAAGTTCTCTGTAGCTGTGAGCATCACCTGGTATCTACAAATCATCTAATACTCAGACTCAGTGCCTTAGGCTGAAAAGGTTAACAAGCACACTTCTCTTGGGCATGTACCCTTGTACCTGTGCTAAACTGAGATGGGCATCACCACGCTCGGAGTAGCATCTTGTAGATGAGAACCTTTAAAAGGGATTGAGCGATTGCTGGGCCCTTTGCAAACAGAAGGCGCGCTATGACTGCTCCCCAATCAGAATACGGAGGGCCCTAGGCAGCAAATAGGTTAGGAGAGCTTCTTCACTGTGTCAAGAGAATGGACACTGATATTTGTTACCTTGGTACTATGCAAATGTGGACCAAGGAGATAGGCTACCTGGGGCCATAGGGTAAAATGAATGTTTTTGAGCCCAATAACGTGGCTGTGAATCCCGGTCCCAAGATATCCTAGCTTGGGTCCCCTGGGGCAGTGGTTCAACTATTCTGTCCTCAGTTTCCTCATCTGCAAAATGTGTATGATAGTTCTTCCTACTTCATAGGGTTGTTGAGGGGGATTAATTGGGGGCAACTCATGGAAAGCCCTTTGGCCAATACCTGGACCAGCACGCAGAGTCAGTCTGTCATTTCCACTAGGCTGAGCAGTCGTGTTACTTCCACAAAAGGCACTTAAAGATGTGGGCATGTAAGAAAAAAACACCATGCCAGTAGGGACATCCACTTAGACAGAGATGATTTTTACCAGGAAGGTAGCAGAGATAGGTTCTTTCTCAATTCAAGAGAGTACACAGTTAGGGCTTCCCTGGTGGCGCAGTGGTTGAGAGTCCGCCCGCCGATGCAGGGGACGCGGGTTCGTGCCCCGGTCCGGGAAGATCCCACATGCCGCGGAGCAGCTGTGCCCGTGAGCCATGGCGCTGAGCCTGCATGTCCAGAGCCTGTGCTCCGCAACTGGAGAGGCCACAACAGTGAGAGCCCCGCATACCGCAAAAAAAAAACAGAGAGTACACACACGTTACTCGCCTGGGCCCTACTACGCTCCTCACTTACCCAGCCATTAAACATAATTTTGACTTTGATGGGGTACTTTGGTATTTCCTCATTTTGCCCTGAAAATGAGACATTAGCAGGCTGCATGGTAGAATACATTGCCTTTCAAGACAGAGTGCACATCGTCCCCCATTCCCCTCCCAAGGGGACTCGCTAGTGTGTCCGACGCTGTTCCAAGACCCCAGGACAGGGTCAGTATGCCCTTCTATATGGTAAGTAATTTAAAACATTTTCCAATTAAAACATAAACAAGTATGAGATAAACTTTAGAATGCGCACAAACGATTAAGATAAAAATGGAGACTTCAGAGAAATCACTCGCTCACCAGCAGACTCCTTTGGGCTCTTAGGGATTTTGTTAGTGAGAATCTGCAGAGCTCTGGGAACGCACAGCCTGTGCCTTTGGACAGGTCAGCCAGAGTCCTCACTGTGCTTCCTGCTTGCTGTGTAACCAGTGTATTACTCAGAGACTCTGTTTCCTCTGCTGTAGTCAAGATGATATTGCTTTCCACTTCGACCGATTTGGGGCAGTGTCACGGGAGATGACCCATGTACAGGTAGAGCACAGTGCCCAGCAGGTGGCTGACACACGGTATAATCGCCCACCCTCCCTCGGCTTCACTTGGCATTGGAGAATCAAGGTGGGCCAGCTGTGCTGCTGGGCCTTGCAATCTGCAGCGCAAGCTGCTGGCTCTCTGCGTCTCCCAGCTGCAGAGCCTTCCTCTGGAGCCCGGAGTATCTCAATGCCTTTCCCTCACATCTCCTTTGGTGGCTCATTGGCTTATCTGTCACCTGCCAGGGGCCGACCAGTCCCCATTAGTCTTGCTGTTGCCTGTTCATCCCCCTGCTTTTTCTCTTCTGTCATCACCCCATTAGTACTTCAGCAGCACTATTCTGGCACCCACTCTTTGCAGAACTCAGCAACGTTTGCATCTTTCTGGTTTTCAAATATTCTGTGAAACTCTTGTCATCTGTTGAGTCCTGCAGCCCCTTCAGTGGATCAGTCCCCATCTCAGCAGAAATTTGCATTACAGCTGCCTCCGGAATGCTTTGCTTCTGCCTCTGACCTTGTCTGCTTTTCATAGTAATTCAGCTACATCTTGAGTTCCTCTTCTCTGTGTCAGTTGGACAGTTTCTCTTAGTTTCAGCTATGCAGGCAGTGATAGTCAAAAAGATGGATGGATTCATACTATCCAAAAGCTTTTCAAACCTACCCAATGCTGGGCCCAAAAAGGAGGCTATAAAACTTGTGATGGAGTTCCAATTTCAGATTAACTGTCTTATTGTGTAGGCAAAGCCCGATGTGATTTCCTCTTCATAGACAAAGAGCTAAGCTCAGGAGAAATGCAGCCAACCAGCACATTAATTAAAAGGAAGTTTTGAGAAGATTCTTTCATCTTCAAAATTTCCTCTCACCTTAAAATGAGCGCCTGGCATTGTCTTTTAAATTATTGAGTCCTGGCTGGCTGGGATAGCTCAATTGAGAATATACGTTCATCTTCTTAACTGCTTTCATCAGCCGTTCTGTCTGACCCTCCAGGGATGCAGGTCTAGCGACCTCAGTCTCTTCCTACCCGCATGCAGCTCTATATAAAAACATAGTTCCTGCCTGTGCCTAGTTAATAATTCTTTAGCTGCATCTTACATAACCACATGTAGTAAGTAGCCAGCTATTCAGTAAGAGTATTTTTGTATCCTCAAGCTTCTGGAAGTCCCTAAGCTTGGAAGTAGACACAGAACAACCACGGTACTAATGACAATTCCGGAAACTGTATGCCAGCCCTACCATGTGAAGATATGAACATCCTCTTAACTGCCTTAAAAGCCAGTGTTGTCCCCTCTTTACAAGGGCATTCTGAGACCCAGAGATGTATCTGCCCAAGATGGTCTCACAGACATTTCAGTGGGACATGGGATGCCAGGCTCAGTTTCGTCTGGGTGAGCTGCTAAGGTTCTTTCCAATTTCTAAAGGACAATCTATAGGCAACGTAAAAGAGAAGAAACATGGGACTAAGGGGGAAGAGTCCCCAGGGAGTTGGCAGCAGTGGTGGGAAGAGGCTAACAGCAGAGGAGGTTTATGAAGTGAGGGCAGCTCTGCAGCTCAGGCTTGGGGGTAAAGGGCCACTGAACTGTCAGCTTTGAAGACAGAGAGCCTCTCCGCCATATTTGAGTATGAAAAGTGTTGGAGGTGATGTCGAGGGTCAGTAACCACCTCTAACTCAGCTCATGCTCGAAGGCATTGCACTGTCTCTTTAGTGAGCAGATAAGCTGTACAGAATTCCCAGGAACTGTAGCACCAGCTGTGGGGCATGTGGGTTTCATCTCACTCTGGTCAGAGACTAGAATCGGAAGCATTTCAGTAATACACTGGGTAACAGTACGTGTATTATAGTGAATCTACAAAAATTGATTTAGATTAGTAAAAATTATAGGAACCACTCATATGTCCTGAGCAATTTCAACGTTCCGGTGCTGTTCTAAACACCTTCCGTCTATTATTTCGTTTAAACGGCACATGAGTCCTTTGTTGTCGATGAGTGAGGTGGAAAGAAAAGCAATCTTTCAAATAAGGACAACATGGCGGGGTTCCTCTTTTATTCTCTATGATAGGGAACCTGGGCAGGCTTTGCAGTGGGTGTTCCATGAAAGTTTCTGGAATAAATAAATGAGGATGGATAAGACGTAGTCCTTGCCCTTCAGGAATTTGAACCTAGCAGGACTAACATATACCTAAATACATAAACATAATGTAATATCACGTGATACTAGATAAATCAAGGTATTCACGATGTACACAGAGGAGCCAGTTGAGAGAGGATCAGAAAAACTCCAAGAAAGTATCGTTGCAATCAGGGCTTGGAGGAGGAGGTGGCCATGTGTGCAAGGTGGGGAAAGTGCATGCCAGCACCTGTGAGCCATGCAGGTGTACAACCTCTGCACGTCCAGGTGCAGTGACCTTCTGTATAGGTGGGCACACCACCTACCCCAGCCCCACCTGTGCGCCGCCATCTTTCTTCACCTGCCTTATCCTCCTTACCTTCACCTGAGCCTTTACAGTATCGTTTTGTTTACTGTCTCTCTTTGAATCTAGAATGTAAGCTCCCTCAGGTCAGAGCTTTTGTCTGTTCTGTTCTTTGTTCTGGTCCCAGTACACATAACACCTCTCAGCACATGGTAAGTGTTCAATAAAACTTTACTGAGTGAATGAATGAATAAATGATAGTTTTAAAGGATTTAAGAAACGAATTAATGTAAAGTCTAAATATAAAAAAAACTACCCCCCACCGCCACCACCCATTTTTTGGCCTCTGTAGCACCATCACCATTTGACATTCTCTGCATCTTAATGTATTTATTTCTCCGTTGTCTGTCCTCTCCTATTACAGTGTAAGCTCCGTAAGGGTAGGGATCTGATCTTGTTTTCTGTTGTCTTCACCGCCATATCTTTAGTACCTAGAGTAATATCTGGCACGCAGCAGTGCTGGATAAATATTTGTGGAATGAATGAATGACTGAATGAGGCGGCCTCCGGGGGATTGGATGGAGAAGGGGCAGTGAGGGCAGAGGGGTGGAGAAGTGATAGTGGGAGATTCGGCAAGCTATATAGTTCCACTGTGAAGGGGATCCTATCAGAGGCCAGGACTCTAGGGAATGGAGTGCTTTGTGGAAATTTTGAAGCTGGGTGGTGTGATCACATGTCCATTTTACAAGGAGCATTGGGTGTGGCCTGAGGGAGGCTGGGAGCATGTCAGAGCACTAGTATATGCTAGGTTAAACCTAGACTCACCACTCCTTGCATTTGGGGAGTGGCTCCTTAGTGCTAGCTTATCAGAATTAACATTGTCAGGGCAAATGATAGGGGAGCCATTTAGCTTGTAGGAGTGGATTCTGTATGACTTTTTAAAAAATGTCTTTATTTTGTTTTTGCTAATTAGTGAAAGATCTGAAAATGTAATACCTTTGAATGGTGCTGAACTGTTAGTAACCATAGCTACTAAAGCTGTCCTATGAAGCCATTAAATGCCCCAAAAGCACTTTGTCAGGACAGCCCACCAATGAGAACAGCCTTACCCCGTCGGCCCTGACAAATTATTGAAAACATGCTGAAATTTCACGAGCTTCTGAGGAATTGACCCTCAAGGCCTCCTGTTGATTTTTCTATTTCTCCTCTCATAACTTATTTTCCGTCTCCCAAGTCTATCCAATAGAACTTTCTGCAATGGTGGAAATAATTTATACCTGCACTGTTCAGCAAGGTAGTTGCTAACCACATTGGTCATTAAGCACTTGAGATGTGGCAGCTGTAGCTAGGGGAGTACCTTTTAATTTGATCTGATTTTGATTAAAGTAAATTTAAGTAGCTGCATGTGGCTGGCGGCTCCCGTATTAGCACAACTCTAGACTTTTGGGTCAGCTCTGTCTGAAATTTCACCAAACCTTCTGTGCACCGTTGAAGTATTTAAGCCCAGGACTATCCCGGTTGCTCCAGAAAAACGCTCTTCCTGGGAAACAGAAATGGCAAAATCCTTCAGCAAGGCTAACGTGAGTTAGAACAACTGGGGTTAAATAAGATTTTATTTGTAAAAATGCTTCACACGCTGCCTGACTCATCATAAACGCTCAGCAAAGGTAGCATTTACTTAATCCTTGCAGTAACCCTAAGGGGAGATCCCATTACCTCCATTTTGCAGGTAGGGAAACTGAAACACCAAATTTTAAATCAAGTGCCCGAGATGGTCCTGCAGCCAGTGAGTAGCAGAACAGAGATTCCTTACCCAAGTCTGTTTGTGCTTTCTGTTTTCCTTTCCGAAAAGCAAACTTGTTTTCCAGATTTCAGTGCGTTTTATCACCTTACTCTGCTGGATGAGGTCACCTCTTCACAACACCAGCACAAACACTGCATCCTTTGCAGCCCGTTCTCCCATCTCCCTTATTCGATCCGTATACTGACCCTGCGAGATGGATAGGCACTCTCTCTGATTGCCCAGCTTGGCAGCTGGAGGGAAAGGCCTTTAAAACCAAAGTGCTCTCCAAAGGTCCTGACTGGGGTAACTCATGAGCCAGAAAAGCAGCCAGAGGAGTGTGTGTTGGGGGAACGGACTTGGAAGAGAGAAGCAAGATCATAGGCTGCTGCAGAGAAGCCATCAGACTGATGTAAATCAGAGCAAGAGGAGTTGACAGTCTCCATCCCTAAGTGGAGTAGGGTCCAGGGCATTCGGCAGACCTGTGACAAGGACAGGAGACTACTTTCTAATTCCTGGCGCTAGTGACTTGCATCTTTCTCTCCAGTTTGAATGAGATTCTTTATCCCCATTGCCTGGATCAATGTTTTGTTGATAGGAGATGCTCAATAACTATCTGGTGAAAGGATGAACAGGTGAATGAGTGAATCATTTGATGAGCATAAATTGCTGTTGCCTAAAGCACTCTTCCATAAAATAAAATAAATTTTAAAAAAGGTGTTGGCTCTTGCAAGCTTACAGCAATCTAGAAGGACTGGACTGCAGTCACTCACCCAGAGAGAATGTGAAAAGGGATATTTGCGCCTGCGATTCAGATCTAGCATTTTGATAAAAGTCACAGGGTTACAATCAGATACAGTTATATAACCCAGTAAACAGATTTGATAGGAATCGAGATATCTTCTCCTAAATGAGTTACGGGAGATTTAGCGGCAGCTTTCTGAGGATCCTGTAACCCTCGAGCCAAGTTTGGGGAGTGAGAGGAGGACAGGCTCACCTAGTTTCCCGTTCCCCAGATTCGATTGGCACCCGTTTGGATAATCCCCGTGGGATTAGTGCAGTGTGACAGTTACATAAGGAGTATTTAAATAAGATTTGGATGAACTGTGTGAAAATTAGCTCCCCTGCCTCTCGGTGCTCTCTTTCTCCCTGTCTCTGAAGTTACATTTAATCTGGTGGATGGAATTTCTCGGCCTTTCTTCGGCTGTCTCTCCCTGTCTCTTCTGTTTAGTCCAGCTGACTGTCAAGGTGTCTTGGGTGCCCTCCATGCTTGGTTTTGATGCTCTGTTTGAGAATCTCGGGCTGGTTCGCCGGTAGGTAAATTAATGAGATAATCTAAATGAAAGCACTTAGTAAACTGTCAGGTGCTGTGGCAGTGGTAGGAGGTGGATGACATGGGGTAGTTGAGGGTTAGACGCACAGGTTAGACGCATAAAGAAAGCAAGTGAACCCTGCTTTCTTTGGGTTCATGTTGTTTTCTCCAGAGTCTGTATAATAGTGAAGAACAGAGAGGTGGAAGAGCCTTTGGGCATCGGGTACGCCCAGCCCTCGCACTTAAATGAGCCAGGAGACCGGGGCTCAGGGAGGACAAGCCACGTGCTCAAGCTCAATGCAGACATTAGCAGCAGAGCCCACACCGGCCGCAGGTCTCCTGTTCTCTTCGCGTCCCTCCCTCCCTTCCCTCTGCTGGCAGAAGTGCCAGGGAGCAAATCTGCAAAGACCGTCATTTGTTCCTAGCAGCTCTTGACTGTTGGCAAAGAGAAGCATTCGCTGTTCTCAGGATAATCTGGACCTGTTCCGTCAGCATCCTTTTTGTCCTTGGGCACTGGGGATATAGCAGCAAACAAACAGACAAAAATCCTTGTCCCCATGGAGCTCATATTCTCCCCTGGGAAAATGCGTAGAGATAGGTATTACATGGTGTTACCTGCCTTGGTGAAAAGCAAGTCAGAGTTAGGGGGGCTGAGAGCGCCAGTGTGCCCGGGGAGGGGACTTCATGGTAAGTGGCAGGTGTGGGTCAGAGAGGTCTCGCTGATAATGTGGCACTTAGCTGATTGTTGAATTTGGACGGCGACCTACCTTAAAACCCAAATTCAAAGCAGTCATTTGGTAGAAATCAGGACAGGATTTTTAAAAATATTTTTTAAAGCATCTAATTGTCAAAAAGTCATTGAACATCTACTGAAATGTTCACAGTGCCCATCTCTGATTCATGGGATTACAATGCTATTTCGTGTATTTTTTTAGTTCCTGAATTTCCTATATGGAATACGTATTCCTTTTGTAATTAAAAAAACACACACACAAAGACTCATTGACATTGGGTGAGGGGATTTCACTGCATTGAAGGGGCAACAAGCCAAGGTGGCTGGGAGTGAGAGGTGCTGGCATGCAGGGGAAGAAAGAGACTGAACAGGAATAACCAGATGGGGGCAGGGCTGTAGTCCTGGCTCAGCGTCTACTGACAGGTTTAACTGAAAGAATTTAGGGAAGGGAAGGAAGAGCAGCCATTATGATTGACCCTTCAAGTCAGCAGGAGAGTAGTTCCTCAGCCTCTCTGACACCTGTGTTCTCCAGTTTGAAGAGCCTTCCCGCCTGCCCTTCCCTCCTCCATTTAAGATGGGAGAGTCCTCAGGCCCTGTAACACTGCTCCCACCTTTAGATGCAGAAACTCTAAGAAGATTGGGAAAGAGGAATTTATCATCCTTTAACATGTGTTTTCCAGAAACATTATTCCCTTTCCAAGTATGATTCACAGTAAGATTTATCGAGTAAGTTCTGTTCCTGCATTTAAATCATGATGCTCTTGGTTTTAGGGGGAGAAAAGACTCTTAAGTAGTCATTAAGTTGAAACTCTTCAAGATTAGGGACCGTGGCTCGTTTTTCTTTGTATTACCCGTAGCACCTAGCCCCATAAATATTGATTTTATTTGAAAAGGGTGTTTGATAAAGTGAAAGGAACAATGGAAATGTATCTAACTAATTTTTTTAAACATAGGGACATCAGAATCTCCCCAAGTTGTCCACTATCCCAGTTTCTTTATTTGGTGAAGAGTATCTTTGAAGATTTGGATGTCTCCAGAGAGTATCTTTGGAGAGAGAAATGTATTTGTAGGGAGGAGACAGTGATCGTCAGCCCGGATCACTGCTTCCCACTGTTTACACCCACTGTCTCCTCAGATATGCTTGAGGATGAACAGAAAATCTAAAAACCTTGCAACTCTCTTGGCTGGGTCTCACTTTGCCAAACCACCGCGATGACTGCACACACCACCAGCCTATGCCCAGCAGTAGACAAAAATTCACAAGGAATGGGATGAATGTACCTGATAATAGGTTACGTCACTCCTGCCTCTCCTAGAGTGTTACCCCTTTCAGATCTGCAACCCTTTGGCGTGTCATCCCTGTTTCTGAAGAGGATTCTAAAATCCAGTGGCCCACTGCCCTGCCACCATCTGTTTAACTGAGTGAAGATAATTTAATTGTCCCTTAACAAGGCAGGATCTGCAGTGCCTTGTGGTTATAATTAAGAGCATCAGCGAGCGTTATAAGCATCTATTATCCTGGTGTGGTCCCCTCCTCTTTAGTTCCCTGTGGCTACTCCCCTGTCTACTCTCACTTACCTCCCTCTTAAATAAAGTGCCTAGAGCTTCCATCTCACAATTTCTACCTACCTCTTCACTGTTCTTATCCCCTTCCCATCCACCCTTTCCTCCCCAAGCTCCCAGTGTCTCCCCAAGCTTTGCTGGACTGCTGGTCGTACAGGAGAGCATTTCCATTAATACACAGTTAATAAATACATTAATATTATTAATTAATTAAATGAGAGCTTGGATCTGCAGGGTGATTCTAGAAGTAGAAATGCCTTCTTTTCTGAGAAAAGTTTGGTGCCTTCTGAATTTGACCTGCTGCTACGGGGCCTTTCTCTCTGTACCCAGGCAGCAGTGTTGCTGGCCCTCTAGATGATACCACAGAACGCTTAAGCCTCAAGTGTGACCCACTTCTAATGCAGACCAGCCAAGACTTTCAAAAAGATTGAAGTTTTGCAATCCAAATGTAGGGGAAAAACAACATTCATAAATAGAACATAAGAGGCGTAACAACAACCGGAAGAAGATAGAAGGCGGAAGTTTCTGGTGCTGCAGGGGTTAGTTTGCCTTGAGGCCTCCTGGCTCTGTCCTGTCTCACATGCAGTCTCTGCTTTGCTAATTTCTCAGCACCACACCTGCCCCCACCATCCACCCAGAGCTGCTCCAGTGCTCAGCCCCCTGGCATGGCCATTGTCAGAACAATGGAGCCAGCTTCCCATTTTGCTTCCCCACCCTCAAGGTGGGACAAGGGTCCTTTAGCTCAGCTTTCTCTTCTAAAGGAAAAGGAAATGACCCATGGATTACCATCTCCCTTACTGGTGGGACCCTCCTTTAACATGGAGGAAGTAGACTCACAGATCCAGAAACTGTGAGTCCTTTGAGGGATTCCAAGTTCTCAACCCTGTCTATGACCTCTGTGTCTGTCATTCAAAATTTTATTGTCCCAACTGAGACTACCACTGGCTGACTTCTCTAAGAGTACTGGGGTGGTTTCTCTAGGAGCGATTTCTACATGAACTGTCAGCTTCTGCCTGGGTTGGTGGTAGCTCTAAGGGGCATGTTTATCACCTTGAAGAAAATTCCTTTGATCATCCAGTAGATAAATTAGTGATACACCTGGAGTGAAAGATGGTGTTTTTTTCTCTCCTAAGTATTGCTTTGCCACTAACTATTTGACAAGTAAGGAGAAAAGGAAACTACAAATGAAAAATTGGGAGGATGGATGAGGAAAGGGAAGAAAAACACCATTAAAAAAATACTGAAACAAACCACTCTAGGGGAAATGTACATCTCAGATGAAAAATAGTGGATCAGTGTTTCAATATGTAAAATGTTCCTACAAATCAATAAGGGAGAAAGAGAAGAATGGCCAAAGGACATGAATGCTCCTCACTGAAGAAGAAAACAAGTCAGTTGACACATGTAAAAACTTCTATCTCACAAGTAATCAAATAATGAAAAATAAAACAGGAATTAAGCACTGGCAGTACTTTATATGTATAGTTCCAGTGATAGTAAAGATGTAAAGATAGTAAAGACAGTAAAAGATGAGAAAAATGTAAACCCTTCTTTACATTCCTCCTTCTGGAGGAAATTGCAAAAGCGCAGGACAGTTTGACAAAATGTAACTAATTTTTAAAATACACATATATGTGGCATAGCACTTTCACTTCTAGGAAATTATAGGAGATGAAAAAAAGGTCTTATTATTTATGATAAGAAAATACTTAAAACAAATCCACTTCTGAAAACAAAGACTTGTTAAATTTTGGTGTGTTCATATAACAGAATAATACGGAACTAATAAATAAAATGTAGAATTTTGGCATGAGTAAATGTTGATCATTCATTGATCAGCTGTAAAAGTGGGCTACATAATAATTCTACTGTTATCCTATTTTTGTCAAAATATGTCTGTATATCCAAACATGGAATAAAAGTCTGATTACATTCTAATATTACCTCTAGGTGATAAGATTGCAAGTAATTTTCATTTTCTTGTTTATGCTTTTTTCTGCTTTGCACATTTCATGCAAGGAACACTTTTTTGTTTTGTCATCAGAAATAAAGGTAATATATGTCTAAAGTTATTGGAAACATGAGATTTGATTTACTGAGATTCCATTTATGTGCAGCCTTTGGAGAATGTGTTCATTGTCAAAAGCAAAGCCCAGGTCCCTACTACTCGAATAGGACTTCTTTCTGGAAAATACTCCCAGAGAGGGCAGGAAAGTCTGGTGTGGGGCACTACAGGGCTCACCTTTCCTCCCTGGACAGAGGGAAGGGCAGAGAAACGAGCAAGAGATTTATACCCACTTGACTTCTTGTTATTATCCTTTTTGATTAAAAGATACATCAAGACGTGAAACGGATGGGAAAACCCATCAAAATTGTTTTACTGCATCATAGAAGGCTTGCATTTCTGACACTGGGATCACGGAGGAATTAATTGACACTGTCAGTCTCTGCCTTGCTATCAGAGCGCGCTCTAGTGGGGATGGCGCGGCCCTGCTCCACGATCGATCCTTAAAGCCGCTGAGGGTGCTATTCCTTCTCCCCATGCTGCTGCCACCCCACTGTGTTCAATTCAGTCAGCGTTCTAGGTCTTTGTAGCTCCTGGAGGGCAGAGACCTTGTCTTGTTGCGTTCCCTGAATTTTGTACGTTGCTTAAGCCCACAGGAGACATTCGTATTTGTTACTATCCCTCATTTTGGATTATATGAATATTAAAGTATCTGAATAATTTGGGAGAATAAACAGGTCAGGAAGCAATCTGAGAGCAGCTTGATCTGTTAGTGAGTAGTCATCCTTTAGAGCCAGTTTTCCCAGTGGTAGCTTGGCTTAGTTTTCAGTCACTCATCTCTTCATTCAACAAACATTTATTTAGTTTCTACTAATGCCAGGCACTGTTCTAAGTCCCATTGGCTACAGAAGCAGCTAACAAGGGACAAAGATGCTGTTTTTAGGGAGTTTATATCCCAGGAGCATTGAGGTTAGCTCATGCCTTTGTTTCTTCTTTTCCTTCCTCCCTTTTTCACATTCTTCCTTCCTTCTGTCCATCTGCCATTTACTGAGTGTTCATCGGGTGCCAGGTGCTGTGCTAGGCATTGGAGATACCAATGAACAAGACCCCATTCCTATTCTGAAAGAGCGTAGGGTTTAGTGAGGGAAATGAGACGAGGTCAGGGCTGTCCATAAGACCTATGCCAGGCATAACTTCAGGGTGCCAGGGGGGCCACATGGGAGCACCCTCCACCAGCTACAGCTCGCCTCTTTTTTGGCCACAGAGGTACCTGTCTTAATCTAGTTTCTGCTACCATAGCTCGCCTGCTCTGCCCGGAAAGGGGGGCGCTCAGAAATCAGGCATCGAGAAGTAAAGAGATGTCGCCATGCTGCCAAAGCCACACTGGTGAATAGTAAGGTTCCCTGAGGAAATAGCTGCTGGCGTATGCACTGCAGCATGCAAGTAACATGGCTCCTTGAGGAAATTAGTAAAATCCTGATGTCACCCACACATTGAGTCACCTGCTACATTCTGGGGGTTAAATATTAAGAGATTTAAGTCTCAGAAGACCCAAGGTCTAAGCCCGAAGGAGCATTCCGAGGAAGAGATAGCTAGCAGTACTCACTCACACCTTTAAGTGCCAAGTCCGTGACTCGGACTGTCCCTGTGACAGGAACTCTGTGAAATAAGAGGGGCAAGAAACAAACTCTTACCGAGCACCTGTTAGGTTCCTCCCAGGCGTTTTTTCGGTTGCTTCCATGTGCTATCTCGTTTAGTTTTCACAGAAATCCTGTGACAAACAGTTCATCGTGATTTCACGGGTGATGAAATTGTGGTTCAGAGGGGTTAATTGACTTGGCCGAGGTCACAGGTATTGAACTGCTAAACTGAGCTCCCAAACAACTGTCAGGCCTCTTCATCCTAATGCAATTAGGAAAGCAGCGTGGAGGAGAGTGTACCCTTTGGCACTTTATTTGAAGTTCTCTCCCAGCAATTATTTCATCCTACTTTGTAGTGCAGCACCATGTCCCAGACTGGTTTGTAGAACACAAGATGTTAATAGGTGTTTGTGGTTAAATACATTGGGGAGACACCAAGTTAAACAGGCTTAAAGAGAGAACTCCTTCATGTCTTCTGTACACCTCCATGTATTGTGAAGCTCAGAGGAGAAATTGCGGCAGGTGTAGTGTCCTGTGGAAGCCAGTTTGGGAAGTATTGTTCACTTAACAAGCATCTGATAAGCTGCTGCTCTGAGAATGGCACCTGAGGTCTGTGCTTTTGCTCCCTCTGGACTGTAAAACAGAGACTGTGTTGTGTTCCTCCCTCTCTCCCCATGCCCACTGACTTGTCATAGTCAAAACTTAGTTTTCTCAGGGTATATGCCCAGTAGTGGGATTGCTGGGTCGTATGGTAGTTCTATTTGTAGTTTTTTAAGGAACCTCCATACTGTTCTCCATAGTGGCCGTATCAATTTACATTCCCACCAACAGTGCAAGAGGGCTCCCTTTTCTCCACACCCTCTCCACCATTTATTGTTTGTAGATTTTTTGATGATAGCCATTCTGACCGGTGTGAGATGATATCTCATTGTAGTTTTGATTTGCATTTCTCTAATGATTAATGATGTTGAGCATTCTTTCAGGTGTTTGTTGGCAGTCTGTATATCTTCTTTGTAGAAATGTCTATGTAGGTCTTCTGCCCATTTTTGGATTGGGTTGTTTCAAAAAGAGTCATGTACCAAAATGTTCATTGCAGCTCTATTTACAGTAGCCAGGACATGGAAGTAACCTAAGTGTCCACCGACAGATGAATGGATAAAGAAGATGTGGCACATATATACAATGGAATATTACTCAGCCATAAAAAGAAACAAAATTGAGTTATTTGTAGTGAGGTGGATGGACCTAGAGTCTGTCATACAGAGTGAAGTAAGTCAGAAAGAGAAAAACAAATAAATACTGTATGCTAACACATATATATGGAATCTAAGGGGGGAAAAAAAGGTTCTGAAGAACCTAGGGGCAGGATGGGAATAAAGAAGCAGATGTAGAGAATGGACTTGAGGAAACGGGGAGGGAGAAGTGTAAGCTGGGAGGAAGTGAGAGAGTGGCATGGACATATATATACTGCCAAACGTAAAATAGATAGCTAGTGGGAAGCAGCCGCATAGCACAGGGAGATCAGCTCAGTGCTTTGTGACCACCTAGACGGGTGGGAGGGTGGGAGGGCGGGAGACGCAAGAGAGAGGAGATATGGGAACATACGTATATGTATAACTGATTCACTTTATTATAAAGCAGAAACGAACACACCATTGTAAAGCAATTATACTCCAATAAAGATGTTAAAAAAAAAAAAAGAGTGGGAAAAAAAAAATTAGTGTCTGAGTGGGTGAATGAAACAGGCCTTGACCTTGACCCTGAAGAAGGTAGAAGAAATAGTTGTAGACTTAGAAGAGGGCTTCCAGGAAAAAGAAGTCGTAGGACCTGTGACTCAAATGCACAAATGGAGATGCTGGGTGCTGCGGAGATGTAGAAGGAGGTTTGGGGCAGGCAGAGGGTGAGTATTTTAGAGTCTATGACAATCTAGGATCTTTTCTCTGGGCATTTGGACTATTTTTATTGCAATGAAAGGAACTTGGCAAGAGTTCAAGAGACAAATGGTGGTCAAAGGCTTGAATTCTCCTTACGGATTCACTGTAATTCTTAGCATTACCTAGGTCATAGCCATACTGCTTCTAGCCCATTGCTTGAAGGGGGAATAATTCAGCTGAGCCCCAGGACTGGAGGAGTTTACTGACGTTTGGTGGGGCAGGTAGTGGTGGTGAGGTGCATCCGTGGCTGGGGGAGATGCACATGACCATGGATAGCTTTTGCGGGCATGTTCTGAACTCTTTTGTGATTTTTCCTGGACATGAAATTAAGGTCCCATAAGGACAAACAGCTTTCTTTTACCTTATTCAGAATACTGATGGGCAGAAATTTCCCTAATCTTTTGTTGAACCGCAAGAGCAAGCCTGCATGGTTTCTAAACAAAGAGGGACTTCTGACAAAGAATCCTTAGAGGGCATAATGATCAAATAGAGACTTTCAACAAAGGACCCTAGAGAGATTGCAAAAATCCCCTTTCCTTGAAACTGACAAGTAAATGCTTTCTTGGAAGGGACCCATTGGTCTTGCCTCACTTTTGCTTAAGTGTTGTAATCACAGTCTGTTGATCCCCTCCTGATTCATTGAAGAAGGAAGAATCTATACACTCAAGTGTCAGGATTTCTCAAGCCTCAGGTGGGACTTTTTCTCGGAATATTCCTAACGATACCCTTGTTACCAGTGGCACTTTGAAAATTGTACGTCACAGTAAAGCTCTTAGCCCTTCTCTGTCATCTCTTTGAAAACTTTTTCCAGGAAAGTGATTTCCGCATGACCTGAGAAAAGAGAGCTCGTGACAGGCTCACAAGGCAGGCCCTATAAGAAGTTTCTTCGTGTCCTGGGCAGCCCTGAGCCTCCCCACTGCCCTTCATTTCAAGCGGAAGAAGCTGAGAGTAGCAGGTACGTTAGTCTGCTCAGGATGCCATCACAAAACGCCATAGACCAGGCGGCTTAGACATTTTCTTCCTCACAGTTCTGGAGGCTGGAAGTCCAAGATCAAGGTGCCAGCGCGGTAGGTTTCATCATGAGGCCTCTTCTCTTGGCCTAATAGATGGCTGCCGTCTCACTCTGGGTTCACGCGACCTCTTCTTTGCGTGCGTGGGGCGACGGGGAGCACGTGCTCTCTGACGTCTCTTCTTATAAGGTTATTATAAGGACACCAATCCCATCAGACCAGGGCCTGCCTTTATGACCTCATCTATTCTGAATTACCTCCCAAAGGCCCCCTCTCTAAATCCCATCCCACAGGGGTAAGGGCTTCGACTGTCACCCTTATGCTCAGAATGACCATGCAAGAAGAAATCATGGCGTCATCACATGCAAGCATCAACAGGTAGAATTCCTGTCGTGTGACAGCCACACATGAAGAAGGATGCGGGTGTGGTTGTGTTGGTGACTCAGATACTCCAGGCGGCACTGCTGTTGTTGTCATTATTTTACAAAAGGATGAACAACGCTTGGTAAAATTCCAAACAAAACGGAGTACAGTCTTCTCTCAATTTCCACAGCAGTGCATTGCTAGAAAATTCAACATATATTAACACGGGAAGAAACACTTGGAGTTTGAATGTAAAATACGCCTTGGATTTTATACAAGACGATTATTGACATTTTTCACTTAAATGAATAGCTCGTGAGGTATTTGAAAGCCATTAGAGGCAAGGGACAGTTCTTTGTTGTGTGGAATTGCCCCGTACACTGCAGAATATTGATCATCCCTTGACTTTGCCTTCTCCATTTAGCCAATGGCATCCTTCAGTTACAGCGACAACAAAAACCACCTGCTTAGATTTCCAAAATGCCCGCTAGAAGGCAGTCTTGTCCTCCTTGGACACCATTCTACTAGATATATGAGAAGAAATAAATATTTAAGAAGAGAGAAGGTACAGCTGGATCCTTCTGCTGTCCTCTTCTCTTTGTTCTTTTTTTTCCTCCGTCATCAACTATAAACTGTTGAAATTTTCTTTGAGTACAACATCCTACAAAGTGCTTGGAAAAGTCTGCAGATAGCTATCATTTTTGTCCCCAGACAGCTCAAAGTATGCTTGGACACATAAGCAACCTGAATGTCCATCGACAGATGAATGGGTAAAGAAGATGTGGTGTCTATAGACAATGGAATATTACTCAGCTGTAAAAATAAGGAAATAATGCCAATCTCTGAAACATGGATGGACCTAGAGATTATCGTACTAAGTCTGTCAGACAAAGACATATATCATATGATATCATTTATATGTGGAATCTAAAATATGGTACAAATGAATATATTTACAAAACAGAAACAGACTCACTGACATAGAAAACAAACTTATGGTTACCAAAGGGGAAAGTGGGGGGAGACAAAATAGGAGTTTGGTATTAACAGATACACACTACTGTACGTAAAACAGATAAACAACAAGGTCCTACCGTATAGCACAGGGAACTATATTCATATCTTATAATAAACTCTAATGGAGAAGAATATGAAAAAGAATATAACTGAATCACTTTGCTGTATATCAGAGCCTACACAACACTGTAAATTAACTATACTTCAATAAAAATAAATAAATAAAACCAAAGAATCGGCTGTAAAACAACCCCCAGCACTAACTCAGGGATGTCTGCTCACCTCCAGCTGCAGCTAATAGTTTGGGGGTGTGCTTTCCATCCCTTTCCCAGCTCTCAGCTGAGCCTCCACATCTCATTTATGGGTCATAAAATCAGCCCAGTGTTTTCCAGCTTCTTTTTGTCCCCTGGCCTGGCGATGGAAGGGAATGAAGGAGCTGAGACCCACACCTGCCAGGGTGGAAGAGTGGCCTTGGTAGTCTTGTGTTTGCTCTCAACCAGTTACTCAATGTGTCACATGTTGGCATTTTTTGGAGTGAGGTGAGGTTCAGTGGTGGGAAATGAGATGTATAAGACATAAGAGGGCTTCCCTGGTGGCGCAGTGGTTGAGAGTCCGCCTGCCGATGCAGGCGACACGGGTTCATGCCCCGGTCCGGGAAGATCCCACATGCCATGGAGCGGCTGGGCCCGTGAGCCATGGCCGCTGAGCCTGCGCGTCCGGAGCCTGTGCTCGGCAACGGGAGAGGCCACAACAGTGAGAGACCCACGTACTGCAAAAAAAAAAAAAAAAAAAGACATAAGAAATTAGAGATGAGAGAGAAAAGAGACCTGAAAGAAATTATGGAAGAAGCACATTGAGAATGTGAGCAGATGTTTTGTACTGCTCTAGAAGCAACAGTAATAACAACAGTTACAATATAAAATAATAAAATATAATGATTATTGTTGTTTTCATACTTCATGAGGTCGGTTTTGGACTTTCCCAAATCCATGTCTCACTGCTAGAAGAAGGACTCAAATGTTGAACCTCACCATATTTATAAGTCACTTTTAGAAAGATTATCATGTACAGTCATCCCTTAGTATCCGCGGGGGATTGGTTCCAGGACTCCCAGCAGATACCAAAATCCACAGATGCTCAAGTCCCTGCTATAAAATGGTGTAGTATTTGCATATAACCTGTGCACATCCTCCATATACTTTAAACCATCTCTAGATTACTTAGAATACCTAAAGCAATGTAAATGCCATGTAAATACTTGTGAATACAATGTAAATGTTATGTAAATAGTTCCCTGTGCATGGCAAATTCAAATTTTGCTTTTCAGAACTTTCTGGAATTTTTTCGAATATTTTCTACCCGGGGTTGGTTGACTCCACAGATGCAGAGCCCACAGATACGGGCCGACTGTGCAGTCCTCACAGCAACCTGCGTCCTATCCCTGTTTTACAGACGTGTAACCTGAGGCTCAGTGAGAGTGGGTGACTTGGCTAAGGTCCCGCAACCAGAAAATAATTGGCTCGTATCCACTGATAATGGTTTCCACAACACTACAGTACTTTTTGCACAGTGGGTACTTGTGGAACGAATCTACATTAAGCATGAGGTGTGTAGGCTGCACCCTAAGCGCGATGGCAGGGCCTGCTCCCCCACTTACGGAAGAAGTGAAACTCAAACTAGACTAGAAATGTGGGGAAGATTTTCGGACGGGAGTAAGGGGCAAGGGAGAGGGGAACACGCAAGGGTGCTGGGAGGCTTAATAATGAGACCAGGCTTATGGGGCCAGTAGGCACACGTGTGTTTTGACAGAGAGGGGAACGTGGAACAAAAGGAACAGATTCTGAGGTCTTTAAGGTCAAAGATTGTCTCTTCATGTTTATATTCCCAGGATTTGGAATATAGGTGCCTCAGACAGGGCAGGTACCTAATAATGAATGTGGCCTTGAAGGTTGTATGCACAGGTCGAAGCCAAGGCATTTAGTCTTGAAGATGTCAGCCAGAGAGAACCTATCTGCCTTCTCAAGCCCATTTAAATACTGTGGTTTCTGATGAATGAAACTCACACCTCCTGGGGAATGATGAACAGTGAACGTGGTGTTATAGGAAGAGCAATCTGGTAGTGTTGTGAGTTGGAGAAAGGGTACAGTCAGAGGTAGGTCTGGATGCAGGTCTGGGCTCATGAGGAGTCCAGATGGGAAGAGGTGAGATTCCATGAGACCCTTCAGGTGGTAGCTTTGGGTAATGGAAAGAAGTGGGCTTTGTGGTCTCACAAACCTGGGTTTGAATCCTGGTTCTGCCACTGTCTAGCCGTCTGCCCCTACACAAGTAGCCTCATCTCTCAACCTCAGTTTCCTCATCTGTAAGAAAATGGGGATTGAGATACGTACTTCAGAGAGCCACTGGGGTAAAATAAAGCAGAGAATACACGTGAAGGTCCTGTTCCTAGGAAATAATCAATAAATGCTATGGCTCTTTGTCTTTCTTTTTTTCCAAAGGAATTCTTGATCAAAATTTGATAATTAATTGAGTTCAAGGCCCCAGATGTGTTGCCTAAAAACGTTGACTATGTTAGAAAATTTAGGACTTTGGGTTTTTGACATGTTAAATTTGAGTGACAGCCTAGGTAGACTCTGGTATGGAGTTGGTGACGTGGGACTGAGAAGAGAATTGATGCGAGTGAGTAGCTCTCAGGACATTGATGTGGAGAGTCCTCAGCAAAGAGGACCTTCCTGATGAAAGGGTGGCAGCATCAGAGCAAAGACTGGGGTCCTTGTGTTTAGCGCACTCATCAGCATCGCCACGTTTTAGGAAACAGGCTGTTTAATTCCTTTGGACAGGATGCTTCCCAGGTGTTACTGTCAGATTCCTCATCTTCTGCTGCACCTAGCAAGATGGGCTGCAGGTGGGGTTTCCCTGGTGGCACAGTGGTTAAGAATCTGCCTGCCAATGCAGGGGACACAGGTTCAAGCGCTGGTCCGGGAAGATCCCACATGCCGCGGAGCAACTAAGCCCATGCGCCACAACTACTGAGCCTGTGCTCTAGAGCCCGTGAGCCACAACTACTGAAGCCTGCGCGCCTAGAGACCGTGCTCTGCAGCAAGAGAAGCCACCAAAATGAGAAGCCCGTGCAGTGCAATGAAGAGTAGCCCCCGCTCACTGCAACTGGAGAAAGCCCACGTGCAGCAACGAAGACCAAACACAGCCAAAAAATAAAAAAATAATAAATTAAAAAAAAAAAAGATGGGCTGCAGAGCCTCACCATGACAGGAGAGAAGCTGGAGCCAGGAACTTCGTAGCATCCTGGATAGGCTTCTCCACAGATGGGCAGAACTGAAGAGGGAGGCTTTGGGTGTCTTGGGACTCAACCAAAGCCATTCCAGATGTTGGAATCAGAGCACCCTGCTCTTCTGTTGCTTTCTGCCCATGTAAAATTGAAATTATCCGGAGAGCGAGCACCAAGTAATGAAGTCTGGGTCACTCCCCGCCTGTCTCACTAAATGCCACTTGGAACCAGCGCCTTTACGTTTGACAACAAAATCAATGAATGAAATATCGCAGGGTTGAAAACGATGCTGCACAGAATTCATTATGGGCGGCGCCGTGTTCCCAGGGATGGGAAGGCTTGGCCCTCTCTACTTCACCTTCTGGAAACATCAACACATCCACTTAATGAAACTCGAACCTTCTGTTAATCCTTCACCTTATTTGCTTTTAAACTTGACTCCTTTGAACAAAACTCAGAAGGCCTTCTCTTTGGATTCTGCCTCTTTATGAATGAGCTGTAATGACAAAAATGGAATATGCATCAGTTAAGGGGAAAAGGGACTAGTTAATTAGGAAAACGGTTGATGAGATTAGAGGACTTTTTCTGTTAATCGCCGGGTCCCCTGTGTGCCAACACCATTTCCTTTGAATTGTTCTTTCCTTCCGAGGATCATCTCAGTACTGAGCACTCTGAGCTGAGTGTTACGATTTGTACAGATTCAGAGATAGCCACGGGGTCAAGGCAAAGAAGAGTGACCAAGGGAAGGGAGGGAGGTGTCTCCTTCACTTTCCCTTGGAGAATTGAAACAACATTATTGAAACAATAATGTCATTCCTTCAGAAGTGATGAAAAATAGGGTCGGGGTGAGAGAGTGACCTCTTAAGGTATGTGTGTGGCAGAGTGGGGAGAACAGAAGATAATCAGGGGAGGGTGAGGCAAGGGCTGGTTGTCCTGCTGCCCTTTTGTTACAAGGAAGTGTTCTTTCCTTGAGAAAGCAGGTGTTTAAGTGAGGGATCAGGAAAGAAGGAAAAACATCTAGGATCACAGTTAATGGCTCATCTGGGGAATACCTTCAATTTTAATCCAGGCTACTGTTTTTTCTTTTTTTCCTTCAACAAATATTTATTGAGGACTTACTATATTCCAGGCACTACTGGGCTCTAGATATATAACAACAGCTCAACTGCCAAAAAGTTCATGTCCAAGTATGAAAGAGAGGCAGGAGAAAAGCATAAACATGATGGGAGCTATGAAGGAAACATAAGAGATTGAGAATTAGAGAATAAGGATCAGGGAGCTACTTTGGAAAGAGAGACATGAAGGAACGCTTCTCTGCAGAGGAGGCATTTAAGCTGCAAGAGGGCAGAGGAGCCGACCCTGAGAAGAGTAGGGGAGAAGGTGGAGGAGAGCATTCCAGCTTGTGTGGAGCCTGAGGTGGGAAAAAACTGGTGGCCTTGGAGGAACAGGAAGTCCTCTGTGGCTGCAGTAGTGAGTGACAGTGTTGAGAGAGATAGGAGATGGACGGGGGCTTGTTCCTACAGGGACCTGGAGACCATGATAATGGGTTTGCTTTTTATGTTTAAACAGTTTTGTAGTGGGGGGACTGAGATCTGTAGTGAGATCTGATTTGCATTCCAAAAGCCTAACTTGTTTGCACTGTTGGAGAATAGATTGGAAGAGCCAAGCATGGAAGCAGGTAGAGCAAAGCAGCATTTGCCCAGAGGTGGCCAGACCTCACATGCGTTTGGGATGTGCTATTTTGTGTGCTAGGATGTGGTTGAGGGAGAGGGTTGACTTTCACCTTTCTGGCTTGAGCAACACAAGGAGGGTGTGGTCACCACTGGTCGTCCTTTTAACAAATGTTGGTGGCCCGTCAGCACTGTGCTCTGCACCAGGCCAGGGCTGAGGAAATGGATGTGAGTGGAACACAGTCCCTGCCCTCGCTGGGTTCACAGTTGAAACAGGAAGACACTTAATAGAACGTTATAGAACCTGGACGTACAGGCATGCAACTGGAGGTATTTATCAGAATCCCCAGTTAACTTATTCTCCCCATGTTCTCCCCCCTACTGGTTTTACTTGTTTTGTAGCAATTGTTACATTTTTGCTTTTGCCTACATATTTAAAATATATGATGCATATTCTACATGGAAAGGAATATGTATAATATTTATATTCTGTTTAAAGAATAATAAATCCAACATCCATATATCCACCATCAAGCTAAAGAAAGCAACCTTCATCAAACCCTTTGAAGCCCTGTGTACACTTTGTCCAGAGTTAAACTTTATTCTGGATTTTGGATTTATCAATTCCATGCTCTTCTTTGTAGTCGAATTCCCATGTTTCCAAACTATATATTATTTATTTTGCCTCTTTTAACTTTACGTAACTGGAAGCAGTCTGCATAGACACGTCTATGACTTCCTCTTTTTTGCTCACGTTCTCTTAGTGGGATGTACTGTTGTGGCATGTAAATCGAGTTCATTCATTTTCACTACCATGTATGAGTAAGTCACAGTATATCAATTCTTTTGTCACAGGTCACTTGGGCTATTCACAATAATACTTCTATGAATGTTATTTTAATATCTGCTAGGGCACATGTCTCCCGGGGTTATCCTGAGGGGTTACATAGGAGTGGGTTATAAAGTATATATGCTCAACTTTATTAGTGATCATCAGTGATTTTGCAAAGTGGTAGTTACAATTTACATTCCCATCCTAGGGATTAACAGTTCCTATGGCTATCCATCTTCAACAGTATTTACTCATTAGTTTTCCTTTTAAATATCTTTGCCAACCTAGTGGTTGAAGAATGGTATGTCAGTGGCGTATTAATTTACATTTTTTATTACTAATGAGGCTGCACATTTTTAGTATGTTTATTGGCTGGTTGAATTTTCTATTTTAGAAATATTTGTCCATGTCTTTTGTGCATTTTCAATTGAGTTGCTCATCTTTCCCTTATTGGTTTGTGGCCACTCTTTATATGTTCTAGACACCAAGCCTTTGCCAATTTTATGTGCTGCAAATATTATCTCTCGGTTTAATATGTCTTTCCACTTTTTTTAATGGTGCCAATTCCGTTGATACACTGAAATTCTCAATTGTAGTGTAGTTGAATTTATCAGGCTCTTCCTTTATGGCTTGCATGTTTTTGTATTTGGTTTAAAAAAAATAACCCATACTCTGGGGTTATAAAAATATTCTGCATATTTTATTCAGTTTTTTTTTAGAGTTTTTCCTCTCATCATTTAATTCCTTCATTCATATGGGAGTGATTCATATGTGAAGTATGGATAAAGGTGGTTTATTTTTTGTACGGTAACCATTTGTTCCAAGGTAATTTTTCAGGCTACCTTTCCCTCCTTTATCTGTCAGAGATCAAGTTCCTACACATGAATGACTGTTGCATTGGTCTGCTCGTATATCCCTATGTCAGTACCACATTATGTAATTATACCTTTATAATAAATCTTAACATCTGGTAGTGCTTAGTCCCCACACTTGTTCTCCTTCCTTTTTAAAAACTTCAAAAACTTGAACAAAGATACAGTGTGTGTGAGTATATAGCACAGTGAATTATCACCCTCTTGGCTATTCTCAAATACACATGTTTTAGAATAAGTTGGTCAAGTTCTATGCATGTACGTAAATACACAGACATACACACACACACAATGGGATTTTGATTGGAATTTTATTGACTCTATATCCATAAATCACTTTGATGAGAATTGTTACCTTTATGATGATGAGTCTTCCTATCTGTAATCATGATTTGTTATTCTTTTGGTTGGTTCTTCTTTAATATCTTCCAATACCATTTTACAGTGTTTCCCATAAACGTCTCACACATCTTTTGATAGTGGTATTTCTGGGTACCTGATATATTTTGTTGATATTGCAAATGGTATTTTAGTGTATTTTTTACCTATTGCTGGTATATGAAAGACAATTACATTTTGTTATCCAGAACCTACTCTAATAATTTATCAATAGACTTCAACTTTTTTATAACATAAACACATCTGCTAATCATGTCTTTTTATTAATAGGCATAGTTCATATTTCCCTTTTGGATATTTTTTTCATCTCTTTATTTTCAATTTTCTTTCTGTTCAATAATACATAGCTTGAGTTTTAAAAAATTGTGTTTAACTATCTGTCTTTCCCCCAGGAGGTTTAGTTTATTTACCTAGACGGCTGTTACCAGTATGGTTGGTGTTATTTCTGCCATTTGATTTTGCGCTTCCTATTTGTCTCACATTTCTTTATTTCTCCTTTCTTACCATCTGTGGATTGATTATGAATTTTTATTTCTCATTCCACTTTTAACCTCTACTAGATTGAAAGTTACATAGTAAGAATCTTAACATGAATACTTAAAGTCTGAAATTAATATCTTCCCTCTTCTAAACAATGTGAGAGCTTTAGAATGCTTTATCTATAATCACCTCCTCCTGAACTATATGCCCGTTATTTAAAGTATGCTTGTTTATTTTGTTTTTGTTCTATTTTCATTCGTTACATGGTATTATTGATTTTCACCTGGTAGCTTTTTAAAATTTTATCTATAAATTGGCTCTTTTCTTTTCTCACTATTCTTTCTCACATTTCAGACTTTCCTTCTGGGATCATTTTCCTTCTTCCTGAAATATATCTTTTAAAATTTCCTGTAGTGAGTGTCTGCTACTAGTAAAATCTGTTTTTGATTCTCTGAAAAAATGTCTTTATTTTGCCATTCTGAAGGATGTTTTCACTGGATCTATAATTCTAGGTTGACAGTTATTTCTTCTTGGCCCACCAAGGATGTTATTCCACTCTCTTAGGGCTTACATTGTTTCTGTTGATAAGTCAGCTGTCAGTCATTTTTCATTTGTATACCGTTTACTTGGTTCATTTTCAAATATGCCAGGTCATTTTTTGACAGTTTTCTTGTTCTTTGTTGTACTTTTTATAGTCTGTGTAGTTGTCTCTTCATGTATAACAAATTGCAGTAAAACTTAGTAAGTTCAAACAAGTCACTTTATTAGGTCTTGCAGTTTCTGTTGGACAGAAATTCAGGAATGGCTCAGCTATTCTATTCTCTTTTGGCAGCTCTCATGCAGTTGCAGTCATATGTCAGCTTGGGCTGGATAATTGACTTTTTTAACATAAAAATGATATTGTGTTACGGTTGTTTGTATTTTGGTTTGGGTTTTTTTTTTCAGCTTTATTGAGATATGATTGATAACATTGTAGAAGTTTAAGGTCTACACCATGTTGATTTGATACACTTATATATTGCAAAATGATCACCACCATAGTGTTAGGAAATACCTCCATTATGTCACATCATTACGATTTCTTTTTGTGGTAGTGAGAACATTTAAGATCTATTCTCTAAGCAACTCTCAAGTATATAATACGGTACTATTAACTATAATCACCATGCTGTACATTAGTTCCTCAGAACTTATTCATCTTATAACTGGAAGTTTGTACCCTTTGACCAACATCTCCCCTTTTCCCCACCTTCCAGCCCCTGGTAACCACATTCTACTCTCTGTTTCTATGAGTTTGGCTTTTACAGGTTCCACATATAAGTGAGATCACACAGCATTTATCTTTCTCTTTCTGACTTATGTCATTTAGCATAATGCCCTCAAGGTCCATCTATATTGTCCCAAATGGCAAGATTTCCCTCTTTTTATGGCTCAATAATAGTACACTGTGTGTGTGTGTGTGATGGCGGGGATGACATTTTCCTTATCCATTCATCCACAGCTGTACACTTAGGTTTTTTTCCATGTCTTGGCTATTTTGAATAGTGCTACAATGAATATGGGAATGCAGATATCTCTTTGAGATCCTGTTTTCAATTCTTTTGGATATATACCAAGAAGTGGGATTGCTGGATCATATGATAGCTCTGTTGTTAATTTTTTGAGGAACCTCCGTATTGTTTTCCACAGTGGCTGCACCAATTTACATTCCCACCAACAGTGCACAAGAGTTCCCATTTCTCTACATTCTTGCTAAAACTTATTAACGCTTATCTTTTTGATGATAGCCATTCTAATAGGTAGGAGGTGGTATCTCATTGTGGTTTTCATTTGCATTTCCCTGATGATTTGTGATGATAATGTACTTTTTGTATACCTTTTATATCTTTGGAAAAATGTCTTTTCAGTCCTCTGCCCATTTTTGTTTGTTTGTTTTTGTTTTTGTTGGGTTTTTTTTGCGGTACGCGGGCCTCTCACTGCTGCGGCCTCTCCCGTTGCGGAGCACGGGCTCTGGACGCGCAGGCTCAGCGGCCATGGCTCACGGGCCCAGCTGCTCTGCGGCATGTGGGATCTTCCCGGACCGGGGCACGAACCCGTGTCCCCTGCATCGGCAGGCGGACCCCCAGCCACTGCGCCACCAGGGAAGCCCCTCTGCCCATTTTTTAATCAGACTGTTTGGTTTTTTGCTATTGAACTGTAAGAGTTCTTTATATATTTTGGACATTAACCCCTTATCACATATATGATTTGCAAATATTTTCTCCGATTTCATAAGTTGCGTTTTCATTTTGTTGATTGTTTCTTTCACTGTGCAGAAGCTTTTTAGCTTGAAACTCCCACTCATTAATTTTTGCTTTTGTTTCCTGTGTTTTTGTTGTCGTATCCTAAATATCTTTGCCAAGATCAGTGTCAAAGGGCTTTTTTCCCTCTTTTCTTCTAGGTGTTTTATAGTTTCACTTCTTATATTTAAGGCCTTAATCCATTTTGAATGAATTTTTGTGACTGGTGTTAAGATAGGGGTCTAATTTCATTCTCCTACATGTGGTTATCCAATTTTTCCAACACCATTTATTGAAGAGACTGGATAATTGATTTAAGATACACTTACATAGCTGGCAAGTTGGTGACTGCTGTAGGCCAGGGGCTTTATTTTCCCTCCTTGGGGGCTCTCCACAGTACATCTTGAGAATCCTCATGACATGGAGACTGACCTCTCTCAAAGAGAGTAAACGAGAGAGAGAGAAAGAATATGAATGAACCAGGCAGATAGAGGAGGATAATGAACCAGCAGAGGTTGTATCCTTTTTATCACCTGAATTCAGGAGTCATATAGCGTCACATGTGTCACATTCTATTCATCAGAAATGTCACTGAAATGAATCATTCAATAGGAGGGAGATTAGACTCTACCTTTTTATGCAAAAAGAATGAAAGAATTTGGGAATATATTTTAAAACCACCACGTAATTCTTGTTATTTCTTTTAAATATATTAAACAGATCTGCCTTGTGTTCTATATATATTAATTCCAATGATCAGTCTTTTGGGGTCAAATTCATTGTTACTTCTGCAGGGTTTGTTTCCTGATAGATTTTGTGATCGTGTGTGTGTGTGTGTGTGTGTGTGTGTGTGTGTGTGAGTGAGTTCATGTTCCTTGAATATTTATCTGTGGGAATTGAGGCCAGGTTCTAAAATACAGTCCTCTAGAAAGAATTTGTATTTGCTTCTTTATTTTTTCTTTTTATTATTTTTGGCTGCATTGGGTCTTTGTTGTGGCATGCGGGATCTTCACTGCAGCATGCGGGATCTTTCTCTTGCAGCACACGGGCTCGTCGTTGCGGCACATGCGCTTCTCTCTAGTTGTGGCACGCGGGTCTTCCCTCTCTAGTTGCGGCACTTGGGCTGCAGAGCACGTGGGATCTGTGGTTTGTGGCTCGCGAGCTCTCTGGTTGAGGCATGCGGTCTCGGTAGATGTGGCGCATGGGTTTAGTTGCCCTTTGGCATGTGGGATCTTAGTTCCTTGACCAGGGATGGAACCTGCGTCCCCTGCATTGGAAGGCGGATTCTTTACCACTGGACCACCCGGGAAGTCCCTGTGTTTGCTTATGCCAAGAAACAAGTTTCACAGTGGCTCTCAGACCAGAAAGGTAGCTATGAATTCTGACCCCCAAACTACCCGAGGGTGAGCCTAGAGTTAAGAATTCCCAGTAGAGATCTCTTTATCATTGTCTTTCACCCAGACCTAAAACCAAGACAAG
Organism: Stenella coeruleoalba; assembly: GCF_951394435.1. NCBI lineage: Eukaryota > Metazoa > Chordata > Mammalia > Artiodactyla > Delphinidae > Stenella > Stenella coeruleoalba. The sequence goes on from NC_137157.1 coordinate 13,937,555, forward strand.
TTTCTTACCCTCTTCTTCTACAGGGCCAGCTTTCTACCACTTCACCTACCAAGGGTATGACTTTTGGGGGATTCTGGGTTCGTGCTTTGTTCTCCAGGCTGCTTTTGTACAGTGCTAGTCTCCTGTTCCTGCGTTTGGCTCATTTAAATCAATGCTTCATGACGCTAGTGATGGGCAAGCTCCCCAGCTTATGTACTGCCTTCACTTTGGTTCCCTCTCTGGGTTTGTGCTTTCTTACCGGTTTTCCTTAATGATTCTGAGGAATTACCTTATTTTCTTGCCTACTCCTTTTTTCTTATACATACATTATATGTATGTATAAATTCACACGTGCATTTATACATATAGATAATCCTTTCTTTTTTTAATCCAGCATTTTTAGATGTTCTCTACCAGGGTTTTATTTTATTCTTCAGGATATATTCCCTTCCATAGGGTCAGATACTCATGGACCTAAGATGCACTTTAAAAATACAAATTCCCTGGCCCAACCCAGACTTAGCAAGTTAGAATCTTCTGAGATGGGGCCAAGTACATATAGTTTTTTAAAAAACCTCCCTAGAGGATCCTGATGTCTGCCACTGCCAAGAGATCATTATTATAATGAAGACATGGTGCAGAAGCAACAGAACTGCAGCAGGAGAGCTAAGTTTGGCCAAGAAAGTTGAGGAAGGTTTTATAGAGGAGGAAATTGCCTTTTTTTCCTAAACATTCCCTCTTATCTTCAAACTGCTGCAGTTAGCTTTATGGTATGTAAGCATCACTCCACATATCTGAACGCCCCTAGGGAATGTCCCAAGGCAGCTGTCTTCTCACTGTGTAGCAAGATCACGTGACTTAGCCTACCTTGTGGTGTAAGACTCCCCAGCACTTGCTAATGCCCATCCACACGTCTGCCCATCGCATGGGCTCAGAACCCCCAGTAGTCCAGCGTACAGAGCAAGAACCCACCTGCATTGCTCTCTGGTCCTACTGAGCGTATGGAGTGGGCTGTCTGAATTGACAGGTAGAGCATGAAAGAGAATTTCAACTGTATTGCCTGGGCAAGGGGGATTCCGCCTAGAAGATAACTCTCAGAAGGTCAGATCCCATTCTTACATTATCCCAAGCTGTACCAAATTTGCCCTATGATGTCAATAGAGCTTTGCTTGACTTTCCTCTTCACTACCCTGTAAAGACTTTCACACCTAGTAGATTTAGTGGACCACACCCTTAGATCCACTTTAAAAAGAGATACTAAACAATTCGAGAGGCTTCCATATCTGGAGTCAGGAAGACCTAGTTTTGAATCCCAGCTCTATAGCTTACTAGCAGCATGACCACAGGCAAGGGACTTCAAATTTTCTGAGCCTCGCTTTCCATTTCTGTTCAATGGAAGGTAATAATATCTATCTTCTAAGATGATCAGAAAACGTAAGTGTCCTGCACAGTGTCTACTGGGCACTTCTGTTTGTTATTTTTCCTTTTGCTCTTATGGTTCTTAAAAACCCTAAGGGATAAATAAGAAATTTTCATGTTCTTCTCCTGTTCAGCAAATTGGATGTGCACACAGCCCTGCATACGGGTCAAGACCAGCCTTCTGTCTCCACGAGCCGACCCTAGTTTACGGAAGTTTCCAGACTGCAAACATACAAGTCAGGGAGCTTCTCTCTGCCCAAGTCACATAAGTTGCACAAGTATGACTTGATCGAATATCCTGTTCCCAGTCCACATCTTTCTCTCTGGCTCCCTTTGGCTTCTCACTTCTCACCTGGAATGTTATTCCACATCTACAGAAGGGGACCAGATGGCATGCTGAGCTCTCTCCGATCAGAGCTGCAGCTGCCCCCACGTACAAGCTCTTTCCAAAGATTCACCACGAGGAGCCTTACACCTAAGTTCCTGGGTCAGCATCTGTCAACAATTGCATAAATGGAGTGGAATTAGAATCTCTCGGGGGCTAAAAGGTTGCAGTTATAACAGGTTCTTCCATTCCTCTGATGCCTTTCATTCAATGACACCTCGGCGGAAAGTTAATTGAAATGGAAAACATCAAGCACAAAGGCAAAAAGGACTTTATAGGTTGTTCAGGATTAGTCTACACTTTGATTTAGGCATAGATGCAAAAGTCACAGGCAAACCAAAAACTTTATGTTTGAAAACTGTTAAGACGGTGATATTTCCAAAACCTTCCTTTCTCTAAGAAAGATTCAAAATACCCCAAATGGGGATATTGATTCAGCAAATAAGGCAGGTCAGGGTTCTTAGGTCATATGGGAGATTTTTTGGTACAGACGGATTAGCGATTATGTCTGTGTCTTAAGCAGCTATGGAATAACTGACAGCCCTAGAATCCTAGACAGTCAGAACTCAATGGGGCCTTTGGGATGATTTTATGGAAATCTTTCACAAAAGTGGAGGTCAGGGTCTCAGAACAATTGGGCCTGGCCTAGAACTCAGGTCTCTCGTTGCTTATTTCTAGTACTGTCCGTAGTAATGGCTCAGATTATCACAAAGCTGGCCATAATATAAGAAGAAACTGTACAAACAGATCATCACTGTGTGATAGGAGAATTGCTCCAAATGAAGGTATTTCAGAGCCACAAGCTTTTTCTTTGAGTTAGAGTCTACTGATTAGAGTGATGTGGCACTTTTCTTACATAGCCTACGCCCATAATGTTATTTCCAATTCCAGTTACTTAAAGCAGAGTTCATATTTAAAGGCATTCCTCAAGCACTGGCATCCAGAATCCACCTAGATTCTTAACTACCTTTCTGAGTTGTCTAGTACAATAGCATTTTTTTTTTTTTTAGCACTCACCCTCATCAAATCTTTTTCAAGAATTCAGTGTAGTTTTCAGAGAAACAACTGTCTTTTCACACTCGTAATTAATCCATTGACATCATATTGACTGAGCATACTTAATTGCAACAACAGGGACGGGTCCACGTGCTGGAGAGCTGCTTCTCGTGAACTTTGTTCTGCGTGCCACGTGCATTGGTCAGTGTAAAAACACACCTGGGAAAGAAGGGAAGGATTGACAGCAGGCCCTCAACATACTGCAATCCAGTCCCTCCCTTTATGGACCCAGGAAAGAAAGAAAGGTGACCTGGCCATCTTATCAATGTACTAATGACGGACCTTCCCTCAGACACACTCTTAGTACTTTCTAGGAGAGAGTTCTTATCTGTGGATCACTTCTAGCAGCATGTATTGATACTAGGATTGGTATGATGTCTTAGTCTGTTTGGACTGTGGAAACAGACTACCATAGACTGGGTGACTTATAAACAACATATATTCATTCTCAGAGTCCTGGAGGCTGGGGAGTTCAAGCTCAAGGCGCCAACAGGTTTGGTGTCTGGTGAGGACCTGCATCCTGATTCGTGAATGGCCATCTTCTCGCTGTGTCCTCAGGTGGAGAAAGGGGCAGGGGATCTCTCTGGGGTCTCCTTTATAAGAACACTGATCCAATTCATGAGAGCTCCCTCCATGACCTAATCATCTGCTAAAGGCCCCACCTCCAAATAGCATCACATCGGGGATTAGGTTTTTTTTTTTTTTTTTTTTTTTTGCGGTACGCGGGCCTCTCACTGTTGTGGCCTCTCCCGTTGCGGAGCACAGGCTCCGGACGCGCAGGCTCAGCGGCCATGGCTCACGGGCCCAGCCGCTCCGTGGCATGTGGGATCTTCCCGGACCGGGGCACGAACCCGTGTCCCCTGCATCGGCAGGCGGACTCTCAACCACTGCGCCACCAGGGAAGCCCGGGGATTAGGTTTTGACGTATGAATTTTGGGGGTACACGAATATGCAGTCTGTGGCATATGGTAAAGCAATCTCCTCAGTGGATTTGTGGGACGTGGCTCCATGGACAATAGCACATAAATGGTATGTGTATCTGTTGGAATATAAAATAGGGATGTTTCGTGGCAACATGGCTCCCTTTAGTGTAAGTGATGGCAGAATACATAGCTCAGAGACCTCGTATGTTACGTCTGGACATCTAGGGTTACATTTGGTAGAGGAAAAAAAGAAAGAGCACTTGCCAGTGCGGGGAGGAGTGGTGGCATGACACCGCCGTCCTGGCTTCTCTCTGCCTCTCTCATGCCTCGTGGTTACTTGACACTAGGAAGGACCTCTGATCCTTGCAGATCTGATCCTTTATGTCATTTCAGTTGCTTAATCCAGTGCACAGATTAAATGTACTTCCATGAAGAAAGCCTCTGATGTATGTTCAAAATGCCACGGGAAAAGGATAAAATGAGTGGTTTTCTCATTTTTCAGGTTTCTGAGAAAACTTTGAGAGAACCCAGACATGTAGTGGAAGCCAGAGGAAGTGAAATGGTCACAGGAACTGAAGGTCAGGACAGGGTTACTCCTGCATGAGTTTAGCTAGAACCAACGAAAAAAAACAGGATCCAGGGCTTCCCTGGTGGCGCAGTGGTTGAGAGTCCGCCTGCGCATGCAGGGGACACGGGTTCGTGCCCTGGTCTGGGAAGATCCCACATGCCGCAGCGCGGCTGGGCCCATGAGCCATGGCCGCTGAGCCTGCGCGTCCGGAGCCTGTGCTCCACAACGGGAGAGGCCACAACAGTGAGAGGCCCGCATACAGCAAAAAAAAAAAAAAAAAAAACCAAACAGGATCCAGGAGAGAGAGACAGAGACAGAATGAGGAGGAATTGGCCACAGGCTGCTGGTCAGATGTGCTCCAAGTCAAGGTTCATGTGCAGGGCCTGGTCCCTTGGGGATATGGGTGAACCCTTCTCTCCTTGACTGTTAACTGACTCTCTGTACATCAGCTGTAGCTTCTAGACGCCACCCACCAGGATGGGGTCATTTCAGTTGCTCTCTGGGAGACTCGACTGAGCATATGGATTTGTCCACATTTGGAAGTCTGTGAAAGGACAGCATCTCAAAGTCTTAGCTCTAAGAGTCCCAAACCTTTATATGGTGACAGTGGAGTCAGCTGGTCCCTGGTCCCCTATTAGAAACCAGAGAATGGGAAACAGTTATCAAAAACTCATGGACAACAAGTCACAATCAGAGACCACGCAAGACGTTTAAACAAACAGGAATCTAACAGGCACTATGTTTGTAGAAACACTCTGTTTTATTTATTACTCATTTATAGCCTACTTTATTTTACAAAAGGTTTTAGGCAGCTTATAAGAAAAGTTACCATAATTTATGGACAAGCATCGTCATATCTGACTCTATTTTGAAAGTTGAAGTCTGAGCTTCTGGGCGGTCTACTTGGTCAGTTAGAGGATTCTTGCTCCAAAAGAATATATATCATTTATTTCCCGTGGACTCAGGTTAAACCTGTTGTTTAGTTTTGAAAGGAATTTCTCACCTGGGATTTCCCAAAAGGAATACTGACCTAGCACTGCGGCGGACAGTGTCCTCAAGAGCGCCCCTGCTATAAATGCAACAGAGAGTTTTGTTTTTTGTTTTTGTTTTTACATCTTTATTGGAGTATAATTGCTTTACAATGGTGTGCTAGTTTCTGCTTTATAACAAAGTGAATCAGTTATACATATACATATGTCCCCATATCTCTTCCCTCTGCGTCTCCCTCCCTCCCCCCGCATCCCACCCCTCTAGGTGGTCACAAAGCACCAAGCTGATCTCCCTGTGCCATGCGGCTGCTTCCCACCAGCTATCTACTTTACATTTGGTAGTGTATATATGTCCCTGCCACTCTCTCACTTTGTCACAGCTTACCCTTCCCTGCAAAAGAGAGTTTTACAAAGCACTTCTGTTCCATGTCCAGCCTCACGCTTTCCCCTGAGGGCACGGGACTTCAGCGCAGGCCTGGGCAGCGTGGCTCAGGCACACAGGACTCTGTGATTCTCCCACTGGCCTTCTCTCTGCTGGGCCTTTGGAAGACCTACAGAGCAGATTATCTAGGGTTAATTTTTGGTAGAGGAGAAAAGAAAAAGAGTATTTTGTAAACTATAATATAAATGAATTGAAACGGTCCTCATTTTGACCAAGAAAAGAGGATGAGCCATCTGCAAGGGAGTCCCGCTCGAGCTTCTAAACCTCTGGGCTGAGGGAACGTGTCATTTTTCTGCAGTTTTTGGTCTCTGCGTGAGTTGGGCGTCTTTCCCCTCCTTTGGTGGCTCTGAAATGTTATTCTGACATATCCACCATGCAGCCAGATGCCTTCCTGACCTATTCATTGTCAAGCAGCCCTGAGCCCTAAATAAGGAACAGATGTCATCCCAGGCCTGCTTTCATCCGCCACTCACTACAAAATCGGTGACCTTTTCCAGATCAAGCCTGAGACAACAGCTTCTTTGTGCAGCCAGCCCACCCGAGACAGGCCCGCCAGAGCCGTCCCTACAGTGCCTTTCCTGGAGGCCTCCTGTTCATCCCCAACTCTTTCTGCTTCCCCTGGCGTTCCTGTGAGCAAGGAGAATGTCCTTTCTCCTCAAATGTCAGCTCAGCTCTGCTTTCCCAACCCTGCCCCCCATCTTCTCTAGTGGAGGCTCCGCCCCCATCACTGTCCATCCCTTCGTCTACTTTACTTTCATGCTATCTCTTAGCACCACTCGGCATTCTATCATGTATCTGTTTGTGATCCAACTCCCCTACTAAAGCGAACATGCCAGTAGACAGGGACTTTGGGGTTTTGGCTTTGTTACGTTGCTGTTTATGACTCAGAACCCAGAACAGGGCCTGGCACATAATTGGTGCTTGGATGGATGGGCAAATTTAGATTGAAATGCAGTCTCTGGCTCCTTATGAAAAGTGACTGCTTCATGGTCATCACGCACACATGCACTCTCCCCTCTTGCTCTCCCCCACCGCTGCTCAAGCATCTCTATGACTTTACCAGACAACATTGTTTTGTCCCTTGAATCTGGAAGCCTCCCTTTAGTCTCTATCAGAAAGGATGTCGAAACTATTAAGAGGCAAGGTCTTGAGCATTGTTACCGTCGGTGATTCAATGCCATGCCAGGAGAAGACGGTGAGCTGACTGTCGTGGGTATGTTGTCCTTGGCTTTGCTAAGAGAGGACTCTGTCCCAGGAGGGCAGCAATGAGCAGGCTGGTAGAGGGTGGCTTCACTAGCAGAACCCCCAGTGGTTCATGTGGCATGTTTGCTGCTCGGGTTTCGGGGGTGTTGGGTGAGAAGAGTCTGTGTGAGGGCTTGAAGGAAGCCGGGGTCCGTCTACGCACCCAGTTCTAGCTGTTAGTTTCAGCAGCCTTCATTTCCAAGTTGATATGGAGTGGCTGAGAAGCGCAATTTTGTTAAGAAACAAGGGTTCTGGTCCATACTCATCTGTGTGATCTTGAGAATATCATTTCCCCCCGCTGCAACTCAGTTTCATCTATTATACCCTGAAAAGGTTGGACTAGATGATCAGTAAGGTTTTTGCCAGCTGTAATATTTTTAACTATATTAAGATCTCCTATTTGTATGGTGTTCAAATTTCCTTTTAAAGTTTGCCTGTTGTTACAATGCCTCCCTAACACATATTTCAGTCTGTTTGGTCATGTGCTTTGTTTCCTTGATGAAGCCGCAGCCTTTACAAAGGAGGCTGTCTTATCTATAGATTTGGCACCCAGAGTGTGGCAAAATGCCCAATACTGGTATGTTCAGTGAACAGCACAACCCAGCCCTTTCCTCTGCATTTGCTTACCTGTTGGTTGTGCAGTGAAACATCCCAAAGACAGGTAACTTGTGCAAAATTCATAAATCATCCATGCATAGGTTCTCAGAACCTGGTCGCCCTTGCATGCCATCTCTGACACCTCTTAGATATAGAAACTTCTTTTAATCCCCTCTCTTCTCTTTCTCCTTTAACTTCATCCCAGTAAAACAACACTGAGGCTTTGGGGTCACACTTGGATCCCAGCTCCATCGTTTACTCCTTAGCTGTGCGAAACTGGGCTGGTTACCTTCCATCTTTGAGCTTCAGGTTTCGTAATTGTAAATGAGAATAATAATGCTAACTTTGCCGGAGCCTCTAGGACAGCACCTAAGAGGTACTAAATAATTTTAGTTGTTCCCTCCCGGGTTTAGTTCAAGACACCCCTTCCCCCCGAGCTTTCCCAGCCAACCCTTGGCATTTGTTCTTCAGGCGTCTTAGTTTATGACATCTCTATTATTATCTGTCTTGGAACATCTGAACTGACTTCTGCAAGATGGACCATAGGATGCTAGCAGTCAAGGAGCTTCATGGCACCTACTGAAAGGTTTCCTCCTTTCTTAGCCCGGTGTCCTGAAAACAGCGGGTGCTCCATTCATGCTGCGTGATGGCAAAGCATCTTCACCACGTGCCCTTGGTTAGGTCACGAGCCCTTGCTCTGCTTTAGTTGTCTCATCATTCAAATGAAAAGTTTGGTCCAGAACATCCCCCAGGCCCTTGCAGCTTTGATATCCTGTGCTGTGATGCTGCGCCAGGTTTCTTACAAAAGTACAAAGGCCTCATCCTCCGTGCAGGACTTTCCCTCTACACAGAGGGGCCTTGCTAAACACGAGAGGCATAGTCTTCTTGCATGAGCAGCTGGGGCTCAGCTTTCCTTCAGAAGTGGGCTGGCTTGGCCACTGGCCGGGGGAAAGACTGGCGCTGGTTTCTCTCCTGGAAGAATATGCATCATGACACGTGTGTAGCAGGCATTGCCATCCAAAGTTGCTGAGAGGAAGAGATCTTGGTTTTTCGCTGAGGAAGTCAGTTACGGGTCTCACCATAGGTAGAGCATCTTGTGAAGGAGAGGTGGGGCAGCTGTAATTAAGTGGTGGTAAATATGAGCTTTGGGGTCAAGACTGCTTGCCTGCAAATTTCAGATCTAGAAAGATCTAATACAGTGACAGTCCAGAATCCCTACCTTTAGATCCCCATTGGCTTTTCTTGACACAGCCAGGTGGAGGCCAGGTGGAGGCCTTCTGCTGCGGGAAGGCAGGGCGGGTGGGGACATGCACGTCCTCTTTTAGGAAGACTCCTTTTCCGGCTTCTCTTCCTCCTTTGTTCAACAGCAGCTAAATACTGGGGGGGCGGGCAGGGAGCAGGCTTCCACCTTGGTCTTCTTCTCCATTAACCTCTCCTGTCCATGAGCTTATGTTTTTTAAATATCATTAAAGATCAAAATCTGCGGTTTGGAACTCAGGCGTAACTTAGGAAAAACAGAACTCTTGACCGCACACAAATTGTGCTACATCCGTACTTTGGAATACCACTCAGCACTGAAAAGAAATGTGATGATAATATATGTAACAACTCGGATGAATTTCAAAAACATTATGCTAAGTACAGGGAGTCCACGCAAAACTACATGCTCTGTGATCTGTGATTCTTTTGATGTGCAATTCCAGGAAAGGGTAAACTGTGGTGACAGGAGGAGATCAGGGGCCGCCTGGAGTGAGGTTCGGGGAAGTGGATTGGCTGCAAAAGGGCCACAGGAAAAACAGGCTGTTGGAATAGTTCTGTATCCTGATGCTGGTGATGGTTACGTGACTGTACACAAGTACCACAATTTGTCAAACTACACTTAAAATGGATGAATTTATTGAAGTTTATCGTTCTTCGATAAAGCTTAGGGAAAAAAGAATGACTCCATAATTTCTGGCCTAAGCCACTGAGCAGCTGGAGAGAGTGATCTGCTATTTCCTGACCTGCGTGACGCTGAGGGGAGAGCAGGTGCAGAGGCGAAAAAAATCAAGATTTCGATTTGGGATATTTAAGTCTGAGACGCCTATTAGATGTCCAGAGTAGAGGTGTCAGGTGGGCCGTTGAATTTATGATTCTGGAACTCAGTGTAGAGGTTAGACTGGAGATATAAAGTTTGAAGTTATCAGCCTACAGTTGGCATTTAAAGCAGTGGCCTGGAGTACATGGTGGAGGACACAGGGCAGGGATGGAGAACAGGAGAGCTCTGGGGGGTGAGGGGGTCCGGGGCGTGCCAGCACTTGTAGCGAGAATTCAACAGGATGAACTGTGTAAACATGTCATTGGCGTCTTGCAGTTACTCCTGCCGTGCTAAGGGGACATCACGTGGTTTCATAGAAACAGCCGTTTTCAAATGTGCAGTTCAGCGGCGTTTAGTTATTTACAGCATTACGCAGCTATCTCCTCTCTCTAGTTTCAAGACTTTTCATCACCACAGAAAAACACCGTGTACGCATCAGATAATCACTCCACGTCCCTCCCTCCGCCATCCCCTGCTCGTCACGCGTCTGCTTTCTGTCTTTGTGGGTTTGCCTATGCTGGATGTATCGTATCAGAGGAATCACATAATACATGACCTTGTGTGTCTGGCTGCTTTCATTGAGCATTATGTGCGTGAGGTTCATCCAAGTTGCAGCATGTGTCAGTGCTTCGTTCCTTTTTCTGGCTGAATACACTATTTTATCTTATTATTATTCCACGCCTTTTCCCACACCGACTCCAGAGCGTGCATGAGTGAGTGTTCTTGCCTGAGAACTTTTCTCCTTCCATCCTTTCTGCCTGGACTTTCCTTCCTCCTCGTCCCTGTGCTGATGGGAGTTGCACCGCCTTTTATTTTAGAGACGCGGTCTACGTGCTCCTCAGTGACTGACGCACACCCAGCAGCATCCCTTCTGCGTCCCCCAGGACACAGACAAGAATGGTTTCTTAGAGTCCCCTCTACCACCTCTTTCCTGGACGCTGATTGGCTTCAAACACAGGCTAAATGGCTGTTTTTCCAACATGAACATTCAGCGAACAGATATAGAACCTCTAGACACTGTCCACAGTACGCTGAGCCCTGGGAGATCTGGGGTTACAAGAGCAGTGACGTCTACCCCCTTTCCCCACGCGACTCATCCTCTTACCAGATTGCGGGGGAGTAAGCATTCTCATTTCTGCCTCTTGGTCTGGCCCTCGACCCGAGCATGTCGCCTGCATGCAAGGGGATGCTTGTTGACCGTGATGTATGTCTCCAGCCCTTACCTCTCCCAGCACCTCTAGGCTTGTGTGTCTCTAATGTGATATTTCTAAAAGATTTCTAAAAGATTGGAAAAAAAAGTAAAACCCTTGGTTTTTAACTCGGCAGATCATGCACTAATGCATTCCCACACAGCAGCAAGAATATTCTTTTCAGAACGTTCAGATCACGTTGGCCCCTCACTTACAGCACTGCCGTATTGCATCACCCAAAGGGGCACTGTTCCCATTGTCTTCTTTGCAAGTGGTGCTCTGGTGTTGTGCCTGAGACCCTTTACTTTCGCCCCCTGCTTGTCCTGCCTGGATAAACCTCCTTACTCTGGGCCCTGACCCACTTCAGCCTCATCTCTCTCACCATCAGCTTACCATCTTCTCCTTGGTCTGTGTGTCTCAGTCCCACTGGCCTTGAGTCCTTTGAGACGTGTGTTTTCCTCCCGACACCAACTAATTCTTCAGTTCTCTGAAGACACCACGTAGGTGTCCTACAGTTCATTTCAGTTCTGACACTACTACCCAGTGTTAGCACAGAACCCACAGGTTAAGGTCTCAGACCCACAAGACCACCTGTACTTCAGGCACCAGTCACAAGTATTGGGTCCCGGGGTTACCCATACTTCTGTCCAATTTGGCTACAAAGTTGGGGGTTTCCAAAACCCCCTCTCCTCAGGTAGGTTTGCTAATTTGCTAAAATGACTCACAGAACTTAGGGAAGAGCTTTATTTACTGTTACTCGTTTATTATAAAGGATGCAACTCAGGAACGGCCAAATGGAAGAGATGCGTAGGGCAAGGCATGGGGGGAGGAGCGTCCCCTCTGCGGGACCACCACCCTCCCAGAACCCCTGTGTGTTCACCGACTCAGAAGCTCTCAGCCTGTAGCCTGTTGTTTAGGGGTGTGTGTGGAGGTTCCAGCAGGCAGACGTGGGTGAATCATTGACCATTGGTGATTAACGCAGTCCCCACCCCACCTAATTCTCGCCCGGAGGTTGGGGAGTGGAGCTGAATATTCCAAGCTTCTAATCAGGGGTTGGCTTTTCTGGCAAGCAGCCCCCATCCTGAAGCTGTCTAGGGGCTTCCGAGGGTTTCCTCATTAGAACAAAAGATGTTCTTATCACTCAGGAAATTCCAAGGATTGTAGGAGCTCTGTGCCAGGAAGCAGGGACAAATACCAAATATCTTTCTGTGACACCACAGCCTTCATCTTGGTCAAGCTTCCCACTGCAAGGTTTTAACAATCACTCTTCGCCTTGCCGTGACACTCTAACCATCTCCCTTCAGATCTTGATTTAATCCTGATTTCTTCAGGTAACCTCCTGGCTGACGTCTCCTCTTTCAGACCCGGTGCATTACTCTGGAGCTCTCCCTCCCAGTTCTTTCAGAGTCACAGTTCCACATTTGTTGGTGTGATTGTCTAGTGACCTTGCCCTATGGGATGGCTGAATTGTGTGTCCCAAAAAGTTCATCTGTTGAAGTCCTAACCTCCAGTGTCTCAGAATGTGACTGTATTTGGACTTAGGGTCTTTAGAGAGGTCATTAGGTAAAATGAGGTCATTAGGATGGGCCCTGACCTGATATGATTAGTGTTCTTATAAGAAGAGGAGATGAGGACACAGACACACAGAGGAATGACCACGTGAGGACCCAGAGAGATGACCATTTACAGGTACAGGAGAGAGACCTCAGAAGAAACAACTTTCCAGAACCTTGATCTCAAACTTCTAGCCTCCAGAACTGTGAGAAAATAAATAGCTGCTGTTTAAGCTACCCAGTCTGTGGTACTTTGTTACAGCATCCCTAACAAACTGATACACACTACAAGGATGTTAGGTCCACTGAGGGCAGGGAGCATCTCAGGGTTTACCCATCATTGCATCCCTGAAGCCCAGCACGGTGTTTGGCTCTATACGTATTCAGTAACTATTTGGTGAATGGATGAATGACCTATCTCAAGGTGATGACAGACATCTTTGAAATATGGACGTCTCATAAACCCTGTACTGTGTGGTTCCAGGCCAATGTTCCCGTATCCTTTCAGTATCTCTGTTTTGAATTTCCTGCCTGTCTTTCCTCCCTGAAGGAGCATTACTTCATCTCGATAATCTGCCCAAAGACCAGCCTTGAGAATATAGAGAGATTTTGTGCTCAAGCTTCCTGAGTGCTTCTCAGCCACACAGGGGCCTCTCCGGGTAACTCCCACCTTCCAGGCTGTGTTTCAGACTGTAAAGTTTGCTCAGTATCTGGCTTCTGCATAAGTAGAGTATCAATGAGTAATAATACTGTAATCTCAGAAATGCTATTGGGGAAAAAAAATTAAGTAATAGCTACTTAAGACCCAGAAAGGCTTGGTAATGATGATAATGCTTAAAGTTGAATGGTAGTTTACAGTTTACAGCCTTTCATTTCACTCTAAAAACAACCTTATGATGGCATGATGGTGAATTTTATCATCATCCCTTTTATAAAATGAAAATAATAACAGTAATAAAAAATAAAGTTCAAAAATGGAGTAGTTTGGGCTTCCCTGGTGACGCAGTGGTTGAGAGTCCACCTGCCGATGCAGGGGACACGGATCCGTGCCCCGGTCTGGGAAGATCCCACGTGCCGCGGAGCGGCTGGGCCCGTGAGCCATGGCCACTGAGCGTGCGCGTCCAGAGCCTGTGCTCCGCAACAGGAGAGGCCACAACAGTGAGAGGCCCGCGTACCGCAAAAAAAAAAAAAAAAAGGAGTAGTTTGGGCCCGGGTTGCACAGTTAATAATTGGAAAACCAGAACTTAAATGTTGCCCTTTGAATCCTGCAAGCAAGTGCTTTTTCTGCAACCCCAGTGGGAAAAGTGAGAGGATTGCTCCTAGGCACTATTATTAGTGATTCAAGGAGTGTCTGTGAATGAAGGATCTGAAAGATACCAACCAATTGTGTTTTTAAAAAGAGACCGACCCAAGAAGTCCATGGATGGCCCTGGTAGCTGGATGCAGGCCAGCTCTGCTCCCCGAGCTGAGGCCTCATCTGAGCGGTGACGGCAGCCGAGCGTCCTGGGAGTCTGTGTGATAAAAGCAGCCTTGGAAGAGAGCCCAGCGGCTGGCTCCGCATCCCTTTTTCATTTTTCCCATTTCCAAAGACCAAAGATCACGGAAGGAAGATGAGAGAAATCATTATTTGAGGCTGAGCAGGAGTTTTTAAACTGTACATTAAGTTAATGCGGGCCCTCTTGGGGCTGACTTGGGGGATAGGGAAGCTTGGTATTGCATCTCGGCAGATGGAATATCGTTCTCTGGACCTTTATTGGATGGCAGGCTCTTTTCTGAGTCTCAGGCCTGCCTTTTCCGTTCTTCCTCGATGTCCCTGGGTAGGACGTGCTCTCAGCTCAGCGCCCTGGTATTAATGCTGAAGGAAATTAGACTCAGAGGCCCCGATGGGATCCAGAGGGCTCTGCAGGGTCCTAGACCCCTGCCTGCAGCCCCAGGGGGCACCACGGGCAGGAACGGGAGGGCTAGACACCTTGACCAGCCTTTCCACCCATCCTCTCTAGGTCCTTTGGAGCTTTGCCCACAGCTGTGCCAGCTGCAGCCCTTCCCCTGGGGAGAGGAATGCCTTGCAGATTGTTCCTAACCATGAATTTAGGTGTAAAACATAGACTTTTGCAACACAGAGACCGGAACACAAGCCCCCGCTCTGTGGTCCTTAGTCACATGTCCTTGACACGTGACTTTCCCCTCTCTTAGCCTCAGTTTCCCTTTCGAAAGATGAGATGAGCACCGTGCCCACTTCACTGGGGTTGTTGTAGGGCACTCTGAGATGATGCAAGACAAACATGTATCCCGGTGCCTGGGCAAAGTGCTCACCGAGCAGGGGCTGCCCTGAGAAGAACAGCCTCCCCTCGCGGGGCAGCCACGCGCACACACGCAGCACAAGTGCGAGAACATGTGTGGGGACAGCCCAGCACGAGGAGGATGTTGAGAAAGGCGTTGCTAGCCCGAATAAAGAGATCTCATGGTCATGTTGGAAGGGAGCTTTGAGGTCAGCAAATCTTGTGTTTCTGCTCAGTGCAGGTAATCCGCCTACAGCATGCCTGCCGGGTGACCTCCCGCTCCCAAAGGTCCCCAGACCTACTTTGCATCAGAATTCCTGCAGCTGTCCTTTGCAGAGAGACCCCCTGGCCTCACCCTGAGAGAATCTGCTTCTGTAAGAGTCCAGTGGGGTGTGCAGAGAGCAGCCGAACCATTCGAGAAGCTTTTTGCAGAGATCATGCAGTCCCGAAGGCAGTGTTTCCTTTACTGCTGTGTCTCCAGCAGTTGATACAGGGCCCAGTGCACAGCAGGGACGTGGTGAATACCTGCTGGATGGGGGTGGAATCACGCAGCCTCGGAAGCCGTGCCCGGGAGCTTCTCCCTGGAAATGCAGCTGACTTCTGTCTGGGTGAACTCCAGTGATACTTACGGTCTTGCTTACAAGAAGCAAAATCTATCTTCCTTCAATCTTAACTCATGCAGCCTATTTCTACCTTCTAGAGTGAAACTGATTCTAATTCCTCTTAGAAGGGATTATCCCTCAGCTATAGAGGTCAGTAAGGGTGAAGTATTTTTCTCCAGATGAAATCAGGGTTGGCTGAACAAGGTATAAACTGGAGCCGGGGGTGCTTCGTCAAGCAGCCCCAAGGAAACAAAATGATGGGCGACAGGACCTTTTTAACTAGAGCACATGGATTCCATCTCAAGGACATGCAACATAAACATGGGGCACATAAACCTGGTTCAGGGTCCCCATGCAGCCCCGTGAAATAGAAACCTTTACCATTTTACAGAGGAGGAAGCTGAGGAACTAAGAATTTGCCCAGGATTACCATTCAAGCGTAGAAGAGCTAGAAATTTGAACCAGATGAGAATTATATTAAAGTTTAAGGGAAGAAGAGGAGGCCAAGTTGGAGAAGCTTAAGCATAGGAAAAAAAAAAAAAAACAGGGAACGTAGAGTCGGTGGTGGAGTCCTATATCTTGCGTTGGCGGCGTGTTTCTAAACACCTCCATCCCCTTCTCTGGGCTTCATCTGTCAAACTAGGCAGTTCCAGAGGAATTATTAAGCCCTCTGCAGCTCATGTGAACCTCTGTGTTCCCAGAGTGCATTTAGCTACAACCAAACGGAAGAAGTCAGAACTGTGAAACCTGCAAGTTCCGAAACAGTCCTTTGCAACCCTTTCAGGCCTGTTGAAATACCCTTTTGTGTCCCATCTTCTCGGGAGATGTTTTATCGTTCTACACCCACTAGCCGGGGGCACCTATGGCTGTGAAGCGGTTCTTTCAGATGTTTAGTAAATGGCAATGTGATACTCTTATGTTTTCCTTATTACAGCCATGCTGTACTCAGACATGCATGGAGGAATGGTACTATTAGAGGCTTTTCTGTTTTAAAATAGCTTAGTCGAATACACATGAGGTTGGAAGGGCATTGTTTTCCCTGCTGATACTCAGGGCAGCCCCTGGTGATAACATTTTAATATTCCCCTCCTGCTATAAGCACAGCTGGTTGGATGTGCAGCAGTGGTTGGCAGACTCCCCCTGTGCACCCAGGAGCTTTCCTGGGGGTGGGAAAAAGGTAGCACCGGAAGCAGCCATCATCGGGGCCAGAGCTACCTGCTCCTGCTGTTCACCTGGAGAGGCTATAACTGGTGCACAGCCACTTCCACGCCATTCACATGGAGCTCACCAGTTCTGGATGGTCTAGGTTTGTGGGTTGTAGATAATATTTATTTTCCATTTCTTCATTCGTTCACCAGCCCGCCATTCATCCACACTGTACTAGGCCTCAGGAGCGTTACATTTCTCACTCAAGGAAGCACAGTCATTAAATTTGTACTTTTAAAATATTTCTGCGGCTGAGTAAAGCAAAATAGAATGGGAAGGGGCACCCCTGAGGGAAAGGTGATCGAGGATGAATCTGCTAAGGTATCAGGGAAAGAGAGATGATGAGGACAGAGCAAGGGAGGGGATGAGGCTGAAAAATAATAGATAAAATCTGGAGGAGTCGGTTATGGCAATGATGTGAGGGGTGAGGAGAGGGGGGTGTCAAGCTCGATTCAAAGGTCCTGGCTTCAGTGACAAGTGAAACCTTGATGCTACTAACCGCAAAAAGGCAGGAGTCAGACATTATTTAGGAAGAGAAAAGTGTGCATTTGATTTTGATCAGTTTGAGTTGAAGGTCGCTGTGAAAGAGCCAGATGAAGATAGTTGGATGTAAGAGTAAGAAGCTCTGGAAGGTAGTCCGATACGGAGATGGGTGACATCTTCCCCTCAGTGGTATTTGTTTTTGTTCTTGTTTTTCTGTGGTACGCGGGCCTCTCACTGTTGCGGCCTCTCCCGTTGCGGAGCACAGCCTCCGGACGCGCAGGCTCAGCGGCCATGGCCCACGGGCCCAGCCGCTCCGCGGCATGTGGGATCTTCCCAGACCAGGGCACGAACCCGTGTCCCCAGCATCGGCAGGCAGACTGTCAACCACTGCGCCACCAGGGAAGCCCCCCTCAGTGGTATTTGAAGCTGTTGAGTTAGATTCCATCATCCAAGGATACGACGTAGAGCAAAAAGAGGGGGCAAGGATGGGAGTTGGGGAGCCCAGCATTCAGGGGAGACAGAGGGAGGGGACCCCCATGAAGGAGGTGGGGAAGGAATGTCCAGAGGGAAGAAAACAGCTAGGAGACTAGTGTCACAGAAGCTAAAGGCTTCGAAAAGTTTCAGCGGGGCTGGGGAAGGGCCAGCAGCGTGGCAGCTGGGGGAGCAGCTGGCTGAATTTCGCAGAGCCCAGCCTATGCAGCTAGGGTCAGTGCTTGAGTCGGAAAACTTAGACTTTCTGAACAATGACCATCACAATAGGGAAAAAGGGAGATGCCTTTAGTTGAGCATCTAACCACGAACCAGGGACTTTACGGTACTATCTTATTTATCAATACATCCATTCTTAGAGGCAGGGGGTGGGGATTCTGTTCTTGCCCTTTTACTGATAAGGAAATTGAGGCTCAGAGAAGTTATGCCTTGGTCAAGCCATACAGAACTGGAGCTTGAACTCTGTTTTGCCTGGTTGTAAAACCCTTTGTCTTTCTAATTTATACCTGGTGGGCAAATGCCCCGCCTGCCCTTTCCACATTCAGTGTGCCACGTGGAAGCGTCACCAATCCCTGCTTCCCTGGGGCCTCACCTCCTGAATGGCAGCAGCCCTGCCTGGAGCCAAAAGCTGCGGAAGGAGGGAACCAGGGGAGTTCCCGGTCTGGAGCCATCCGTCTGCTGGCTGGTGACACCGACACCGGGGCCCCAGCAGAATAGCAAGCTTGTTCGCTCTTGTCTGGCTGTTAGTGGTGATGTATGAATAAGCAAAGAAGACAGCTTCATTTTCATAAGTTAACTTGTGCCGAGAGTAAGGAAGACGGGAAACAGTGCACTTAATCATAACCACAGGGCCAGCGCAGAAAACAATGACAGAGCCTTTTCTGTTCATCACAGTGTTTTATTATAATAACTCCTATTATAGAGGAGACAGGCGGTGTGGAATGCTGAGGGCGGCAGCACACCAGCATCCCGCGTCATCTCCCCGAGAGGAATCCCTGGGGTTGTACGCCTTCATGGGATAGCAAGCCCAGGATGGGTTTGCATCATCAAGATTAAGACTTTAGACTTTGACCTCTGGAGACCAGGCTGTAGTTGCCACCTGGCTGGTGAGCTGGGATTGCCAGAGCTGTGAAAATAAGCTGTCTCATGTGTGCTGTCACCGGGGACCTGAGGACGGCTATGCCCAGAACAGTGTTCCAGGACAGCAGTGCTACCCGAAAAGCTTTGGGGGAAGCCTGGGAGCTTGGAGGTCTGTGTGGAAGGGGCAGGTGTGGCCTGCAGTGTGGCAGGGGCTGCAGTAGACAGGAAACGGGCATCACGCACTCTCCCCATAGAATCCACTATTCCCTGCCCTCCATTCCTCCTACGTATCAGCGTTTCTGTCATTGCATGTACCGCGCTGCTTCATAATTGTTTACCTGTCTCCTTCCAGCTGCCTCTAGGGTGCAGGCTATGTTTTATCTGTCTTTGATTCCTTAGTATTTTGTGTGGTATCTGACACAAAGCAAACCCTCAATCAACATCAAACTGAACGAAAGTGTAGGTAGGGTAAGGATTGTGTCAGCTAAGGAAGGGAGGGAACCGCTAAGACCGAAGACGCCGAACCCAGGCCAATGGGGCAGAATATTGGGCCAGGGAATTCTGGGTATGATGACAAGAGTAGATACCTACTGAACATTTTACTATTTTCTGGGTGTTGTTAGTGGTGATGTTTGAATAAGCAAAGAACACAGCTTCATTTTCACAAATTAACTTGTGCCTAGAGAAAAAAATGTTCAATTCTGAGGTGTGTACTTTTGTCAATGCCATGTTATAAATGAATGAAGAAACAGGCACAGAGAGGTTAAGTAATTTGTCTAAAGTCACACAGCTAGCACCTGGGTGAGGAGCCAGGATTGGAAACCAGGCAGTCTGTCTCTCATACACTTTCTTCACCACTTTACTGTACTCAAGAAGTGTAACACGAGGCGGCCACTGAATTCTGCTGGTTGATGCGCTAGATTTAGACACCACATGAGTTTTATTGTTTGCTAGGGGCCGTGCAAGGGAACCTCACTGATAACCAAAGCCAGGACAGAGCTCCCAGACCCTGATCAGTAATTCTCAAATTTTAGTGTGCATCCGGATTACCTGGGGGATTTTTTTTAATGCAGGTTACTAGACCCAGTGGCCAGAGTTCTTATTTAGAAGTGTTATGTGATGAGGGAATTAGTATGTGATATTACCCCCATACTCCCAGATCCTGAGAGATAAGACAAAGGAGAGCAAAATGTCACCTTATTTTGCTGATAAAAGTGAAATTGGAGGTTTTGACTTAGATGTGCGTCTACGGTGGATATTCATAATACCAACCCCGGAGCTGGAATCGCCCACCCTGTCACAGGAAGCGTGGGGCGACTGCAGCCTCATCCGGAGGGGACCTGCCCTGTACAACTGATCCAAGGTGGAGCTCTGCTGGCACACTGGCTCCTAGGAGGAAGATGAAGGAATAGCTAGGCCACCTGAGCTCGGTTCTCTCTGAAACTCACCAGGTCAGGTAGCTCCTTCCCTGCCCTTGGGGAAGAGGAAGGATTGGGGTAAGAAGCCGGGAAATCCCTCCTTCACAAAACGAAAGATGTAGAGGGAAGCAGCCTTCCGGTCACAGTTAACTTCACAGTTGAGGCCTGGGAATCTGCACTCTTAACAAGAAGCCCAGGTGTTTATGTAGCAGTTGGTCCTCAGACCACACTTAAAGAAACAAACTTCTAGAAGGAATTGTTGTGCTAGAGGGCCTTCAAAAAGAAAACCATTTGGATGGGCTCACTGTCTTTCAGAAGCTGACCGATGAGCTTGAATGATGATATTTAAGAAGAGCTATTACTTATATAGTTTTTAATATGTCCCAGCCTCTGTGGTTAGCCCTTAACACATATGAAGTCATTTAAACATGTGAAGTCACAGCAGTTAGATACTGGGGCACAGAGAGGTTAAGTAATTTCTTCAAGGCTACACAGCTAAAAAGTGGCAGAGCTAGAAATAGGAACCAGGCAGCCTGGCCCCAGCCTTCCCCTCTGGCTACACGGCCGCACGTGGTTTCCGGTCCACGGACACAGACCTCTGCAGGGGTGAAGGCAGTTAGCCCAGGGTATTCACAAGCCCACTTGCAAAGCCCAGCTGTCGCTTTAATCATCGACAAAGCAGCTAATGAATTCATCTAAAAAAGCAAAATGAAATCTTAGTAGCTGTTTATTATTTTGCCTTCTCAACCAGTGGATATTAAAATTACAGCTATCATGTTGCTAATTAAGGATTTTGTTTTCTTAACCTTAAAGAGGACGGGCATATGTGAAAGGGCCGCTTGCCACCATCAAAGGATATGCAGCCCAGGTGCAAAGTGACAGAAGGAGAATTTGGATGTTATCCTTTGAGATAACATGGCTTAAGGTTAACCACGCAAACTGCTCCTTCTCTGAAGATGAAGCCCTTGAGTTGAAGGCTCCAGTAGAGCAACCCATATAAAAGATGCTTTCAGGTGCTGCCACCCCATCTTTGCAGTTTTCCATGCAACTGAGGAAGACGCCAGAGTTCCCAGAGCTGAGTGAGAGAATATGTTGATGTTGGCGAGTGGGGAGAGGATGAAATGCTTTGCAACCTCAGAAATGTGGGGACACTAATACAGTAACGTAAGTGGTCTCCATTCAGGAGAGGTTTACGCACCAGATGTCATTTATTTAGCAGACATTTATTCATGCCTATTAGTGTGTTAGATATTATGCACTCCTTGCCCTTGGACAAATGGAGAGGTGGACATTTACAGATGAGGCGTGAGTGCTTGAACATCACCCATTCTGTCCTTGACAGGACATAAGTCAGCCGATGGCAAAAACAACGGGAGGAAGCGCTAAGTCGAGATGTCCCCCATCTAATGCGGGAATTCACAGGCTGCTTCTTGCCAGAGATGGGCCTGAAAGGATTACTGGTAGGAAGTGGCAGGGGGCAAGGCTGGCGAGAGCTGTACGAGCAAGACGTGGAGATGAGGACACAAGCAGCAAAGCTATGCATTTTCGTGTGGCTGTTAGGAAAATTCATCTGAAGAGTAGGTCGAGGCAGAATACAATTCACGGCATGTCCGAAAATGGAATTTGGACTTTCAGATAGCTGAAGATTAGCTCTCCTGAAATTCAGATGGCCACCCTAAACTCAGTGAAACGTCATTCCCCTTTATCGGTTCTGAGCACATGACACCCCTCTTTCATCATGCCAAAAAAAACCATGGTGACGCCAACCAGGGGTCATTAGTAATAACGAACCAGCTCCCCCAAGGACCCCACATGCCCTTTGAGTCCCAGCCTCGGAGTGAGGTTATTAAACAGGCTCTCCAACAAGGTTACAGCATCAGGACTCAGCACACAGCTTGCTCGGCTGAGGGCACCGCGCCTTTCAGATCTGTTGTGCACGAACGTCCCAAGCTTGTTGCATGTGGAATTGATTAGCTCTTGCACTTTCTGAATTGGTGACCTGTTTTTCTGAGGGATTCTACACGTTTTGGTTGTGATTATATACAATGACACACTGGGTGGTAGTGTTTTTCCTATGCCGCTAATTTATGTATTTGTGCTGGGGCAGTGATTTAGATGGGAGCTCGATAAATTGATCAAATAAATTACACCAAACCCACACACCATCATTTCAGGGAGCTGTCATCACACCAAAGAGGTTCTATGTCGCCCAGCGTGGTATTCCAGGAGAACCGTCGTGTTTTCTTCACGGGCTGCTAGGCTTTCATTTGGTCAGAAAGAGCTTTATTTCTCAGACAATATAAGGATTTTAGCTCCAGAAGACATCAGTTAGCTGTGGAAGACAGTGCCCATTAGTCCTGTGACCTTTAGCAAGTTACTTACATTTCTGAGTCTCAGTATCTCATCCTGTAAAATGTGGACTTATAATTTCTGCCTCAAATGTTTGTTGTAAAGGTAAGCAGTGATGCAGAGACAGTGGAAAGAATCTGGATGTCAGATAACTATAGATTCATATCCTGGCTCCAGGATACGCAAGTTATACAAATCACGGTCGTCAGTGTTCCTAGTTTGTAAAGTGCTGTTGATAGTAGTTGCAAGGGAATACCTCTGCACGTGGCATGATAGCGTTGTCTAATAGAAGATAGTTGATTCTGATGGCTGCCTGCCCCACCTAGAAGACCTGAGTCCGGAAACATTAACACTCTAAGAAATTGGGGTGAGTGGAGGACTCACCTGAGGTGTTAAAGCTGCTAAGAAATTGATTGAGAGACCTGACTCGCCTTTGATGTTGGCCTCAGTACAGTAGAGGGCGAGGCCCACGTCAAAGCCGAGCTCTGGGGACAGAGAAGCAATTGTTCCTCTAGAAAACACGCCTGCCTTGACGTGATGCTTGTTGACAAAAGACAAAGTGGATGTGAGAGTAAAAACGCGGCAAGAATGTGGCTCTTCTCTGGGGGCTCCCTTCTCATGAACCAAGGGTCCTTTCTTCCTCTCTGAGTGAGAAAATTACCTCAACTCCTGCCTCAAAAGCCAATAAATTAATATACCTTGGGAAATAGTGAACTGGAACATTTGAAGAAGAGTATGTAAGTAAATAAATACGTGTTCACGTGAGTTAAGGGATAGATGGACAGATGGACGGATGAATAGTTTGGGATTCTGGCTTTGTCACAGATTAACTGGATGACCTTGTTAATTAAGTTAATTAAGTACTCTGGGCGACCTCCATTTCTTTTCTATAAAATAGGGATAATGAAAATGGCTGGGCTGCCTAAGTGTGAGAATTAAACATATTAATACAAGTGAAGCGCTTAGATAAGAGTTTGGCACCTCATAAAAGCTCCCAATAACAAAACCTGTGTTACGATGATTTGCCATTGTTGTATCTGCCGTTCAGTACTCACTGTGCCACGTGGCTTGGCTTCTTTTAAGACCTTTGCATTCTCTGTACTTCACAGGTCAACAGGTCCTGGGCCTGGTAGAGAACCAGAGTGATTGGTACCTCGGAAACCTGTGGAAAAATCACCGCCCTTGGCCTGCCCTTGGAAGGGGCTACAACACAGGTAAGTCATGAGGGTGGCTTGCTGGGGGTGGGACAGGAGGTGGGCCAAAGCACGGGAGAAGGCCACCTGGTTGCCTGAGTTCTGCACTGGACGGTACATAAGGCGTTGGCCTCCTGGTTCTTGCTTAGGGCTGCAGCTACAGGCAAAGTCGCTACTGGGCCGTGGCAGTCCGTGGCATTCTCACCAAAAAGCCCCTCTCCAGACTGACCGTCAGCCCCAGATCCAGCGGGACAGCTTTACGAGTGTGACCTGTATAGGTTCCTTGGCTCTGTTAATAGAGACTAGAGATCATCGTGTCCACTTTAGGTCCCCAGGGTCTGTGTTCATCCTCAGCATTCAAGATTCATCTTTGTATGGGGAGCAAAGTTACTGATGTGTATTGACTCAAAGTCTTGTCAGAAGCGACATAATTTCTTTTTTGTTTTATTTTGTTTTTTCCCTTTTTTTGTATAATTGAAGTATAGTTGATTTACAGTGTTGTGTTAGTTTCAGGTGTACAGCAGTGATTCAGTTATACGTGCATACATATCTTTTTGTTTCAGATTCTTTTCCCTCATGGGTTATTAGAAAATATTGAATATCGTTCCCTGTGCTATACAGTAGGTCCTTGTTGGTTATCTATTTTATATATAGTAGTGTGTATATGTTAATCCCAAACTCCTAATTTATCCCTCCCCTCCCTTTCCACTTTGGTAACCGTAAATTTGTTTTCTGTCTCTAGGTCTATTTCTGTCTTGTATGTAAGTTCATTTGTATCATTTTTTTTTAGATTCCACATACAAGTGATGTCATATGATATTTGTCTTTTTCTGTCTGGCTTACTTAGTATGATAATCTCTAGGTCCATCCATGTTGCTGCAAATGGCATTATTTCATCCCTTTTTTATGGCCGAGTAGTATTCCATTGTATATATGTACCACATCTTTATCCATTCATCTGTCAAGGGACATTTACGTTGCTCCCGTGTCTCGGCTCTTGTAAATAGTGCCACAGTGCACATTGGGGTGCATGTGTCTTTTCGAGGAGCTAACATGAAATTGGCTAAAGTATATCCTGCGGTCATGCTCCCCTTCGAGTAGTGTGGCCAAGTGCAACCCGACCATGTGCCTGGAAGAAGAAAAGGCAGAAATATTTGGTAATTGGTACTTAGGGATACCACAGCCCCTAAACACCATGTGTCTGAAATCAAATCCATTTTCTACCTTGCTGCTAACCCAAAATGTGCACCTCCTCTTTTCTTTCTGTCTCTGTTAACAGCATCATTCATTCATTCATTCATTCTTTGTGCAGCTCTTGTCTGTCTAATGCTTACTGTGCACTAGGCCCTATGCTAATACACCAGACACAGCCCATGACCTCGTGGAGCTTATAAAGGATGAAACTAGAGCAACCTCCCTCTCCTTAGGCCCACGTCCTGCCACTGTCTACCTATGAAATGCCTCTGAATTCTGCTTCTTCCCCTCCATCCTCTTTGCCACTACCTGGAACTGGAACTTGGAGCTCAGGGGGCAGTAGGGTAGGTCCGGCCAAGAAGGGCTGGGACCTGGCATCTGGGACCAGCTGTACTGCGTTGGGGCAGGGGTCTGGGCATGGCGCCACCTGAAAGTGGTAGGTGGTAGCCTGTCCTGGACACTAAGGTCAGTCTGTAGTGGGAAGAGCCAGACTCAACTCTGAGAGCTGAGGGTCAGATTCCTGAGAGGTCAGGTGCAAACACGGAGCCCCAGAGGCCACAGGAAAAAGGCTGAGAGTCAAGCTTCCAGAAGTGAAAGTTCCGAGGTCAGGTCAGAGCGGGGGTCAAAGCTGGAATAAGACAAGGAAAGAAAGGTCCAGGGTCAGTGTCCTGGGCAGCCAGAGGTTAGGGAGGCCTTCACTGAAAGCTGTCCTTTGCACTGGGGGGACATTCCTTTAGCCACCGTTTGCCAGAACGTCCAGGCATGCCTCACGGGATGTAACACCTACCAGGCATCACAGCCTGCAGGGGTTGCAATGGAAGAATGGTAACCACCAGCCCGTCACAAACCCAGGCTGCATCCTGGAGGCTGTGCTGGGCATTCACCCGTGAGTTGCTGGATGGTGGGAAATTCTGGGGAGTCCCTGAGAGGGGCCAGGTTCAGGGAAGGAGCGCAAAGGGGCTCAGAGCAGCAGCTTTTCTTAGCTGATTAGAGGTATTTCGGTGTTTTAATAATGGGTAAGCCTCTGCATGCCAGCTAAGTATTGACCCGGTGCTGTCCCTGGTGCGTTCTAGGTGTTCATCTCATCCGATCCTCACACTAACCTCATGAGGCAGGGGCTATTCTTATCTCTGTTTTATACCCAGGAAACTCAAGCTTAGAGACTGAAAGGATGTAGTCTGATAAGTAAGGAGCCTATTAACTGCTAACCTTCCTAGCTTGAACTTTAGTGGCTTCTATTCTATCAAGAATACTTTTTTTAAATGTGGAGTCCTAGACTCTTGAAAGGTCTGGGGAGGGGTCCAGGATTCTGCCCTAAAGGAAGCCTCCAGGATGTTTCTGGAGCAGAAGGTCCAAGGGTCTGCTCTGATAAAACGTGGCACCCCATTACCCCTTCCCGCAAGCTTCCCCAGGAACTGTTTTCTCAGCGCATTTGAGGCTGGACCCTTTAGGAACCCACACTGGGCCAGTGAGAGGGCCCCCCATGCTGCTTCTGCTCAGCAAGTGATCACCTCATGTTGATCTCCTGTGCCTGGGTTTCCACACATTCACTCCCGGCTTTCCTACAGCTCGGGACACCCATGCTTATCAGGTGGGAGAAGGGGCATCTCAGGTGAGCCCTGGCGTGTGTTTAGTTCCTGCCTTCCACAGCATAGAATAATAGAAAATGTCACATGGAGATGAGCTGCAGTGCCTCTAGGACACAGCATCGGGGTCATGGTTATCTGCATCAAACAGAAACCACCGGTCATCAGTCTGGGTTTGCAGGAGGAAGAACAGTGTAGCACACTGGGGAATTTATGATGACCCAAATGGCATGTCCCCTCCTTCAGGAGACAGACAGGTACCTAAACCCTCTGCAGCCCCTACTTGATAGACCAAGGCAGTGAGTTGCTTCCCTTCTGGCTGCTTCTAAGAGGGCAGAGCAGATGGGAAAAAGCCCTGTTAGAAGTGATGTATCCATTTAAATAAGCCAGTGACACCAAGTGATCGTTAGAAAAGGATTTCTGCGACATCGAAATGCATTGACTTTCATGACGGGGGTTTGTTATTTTAAGACTGAGGATTGTGCCACACATCAGTGGATGAGTCATCCAGACACTTAGATTCTAACGGAAATTGTCAGGACTCCACTGGAGAGAACCTGCGCCCCTGAATCCCAGCGCATCTCAAGCCTCCAGACGGGGTATCTCCAGCCGAGCCCTGTGCTGAGCCTTCAACTTGGTGCTGGGAAGCCAAGACAGGTTCTGGTTAGGCTGGAATTTAGCCGTTTATTCTCTGGGAGCTTGGCCAAGTTGCTTCACCTCCTTGAACCTTAGTTCTCTCCCTTATAAAACAGGATAAATAACAACACCACCTAGTGTGTGAGCGTTAATGAGGTAACTTGTTTAATGAACTTAGCCTGTGTCCTGTTGCATTTTTCTACCACTTATTTCATCAGGGAATGGGATCCACCTGCTTTAAAAATGGTGGTTACCTGGTTCCCTAGGGTTTGCTGAGGTCTCCTAAGCTCTCGGGTCAGAAAGAACCAGGACATTTTCTTGCTTTTCCCCAAATATAATGCAGTCACCTTGAAGTTTTTAATCTCTCCACTAACTAGAAAAGGTTAACTTTTCATATCATTTTAGAAAAAAAAATGACAATGTTAGCTTGTATATCAGCCGATTCTACTTTGAAAAGCCCCAGAAAATGCATAAAATGTTGGACTGGAAGATCTGCCTTTAAGACTTGACCTTGACGCTTTTCAACTTTGTGCCTTTGGAAAGCTGCTCAAGCTCTCCAAGCCTTAGGTTCCTCATCTGTGATCTGAGAATGATAGTCCTATCCCAGAGCCCGCTGTGAGGCTCCAAGGTGGTGGTATAGTTACAGGGGAGCTGGTCAACCCAAGTGCTTTTGGAAGTTGGTGGTTGTTTTTCTTTCTCCTCCTGACCACAGCCTAGCATCTGTTTTCAAGTAATTCAGGTTCAGCCACATTTATCAGATACAGCTGCATTCACCAGGCATCCTACAAGGCACCTTACCATGCGTCATCTTTGTTAATTCCTAGAATTGTCTTGTATGCTAGATACTCGCCTTCAAAGAGCCAGCCAGTTTCCCTTCCTCTTTGTTTTTCTTTCCCAGTCTGCTTGCACAAAGCCCCCAGGGTCCTAAAAGATGAGGGAAGATCTGCCCACCTCTCCCACTCATCCGGCTCCCTTCTTCCTGGAGCGGTTGGAGCTGCTAAACCACAGCAGCTGTGGATGTCCAGACAGCCGCCGCTCAGGGTCCTTGCTACAGCCATTCAGGTGGAATAAAGGAGAACTCCCGTATCCTCGCGCAGAGATGTGTCCATTCCCGACCATTCTGTCAGTTCATCATCTCCTAAGTGCAAGCAGCTGTCTGCAGGACTTTAAAAAACAAACAGATGAAACCAAGATTATGATAGTATCATAAAGATTCAACCCACTCCAGTTCATACGCTGAGAGTGAGTATCTTAAAAACAAACACCAGCAAAGAACAGAAAGGAAAAGAGAGCTCAGAGTAGCAGGTGATTGGGGAAGGGACCGGGGAAGGCAGGCCAGTAGAAAGAAGATGGCAAGTTTACAGGAGGCTTGTCCGCACAGGATCCTAGACGTTACTCACAGAGAGGATGTGTCCTCCCTGAGACATATTAAGGATATAATATTAACCAGAAGATATGCTTTCAGGAACAATTTAAAAGTAAAATGCATCCTGTTCCTTCCAGTCCCCAAATTAGGCCAGAGACAGGCAGATGGAGGCCTGGCTCTCCAGGGAGGGAGGAAGAATTTCTCTAGGAATCCTTATCTACAGAACAACAAAATTGGGACATTCAAGGACTGACTCACCTCTGAGGTTGGAGCAAGCTGGGCTGTGAAGAAGTAAAGGGAAGGAAATTCGTGGTAAAGTCAAACACGGTGGCGAATTCCATGGTGGCGATCGAAGGAGCCAACATTTGACAACTTGCTTAACAGCTGTTAAAGAAATAGCTTTAGTGGGACAACTGGCAGTGTGGGATGTAGGGCCACCCTCTGCTCTCCCTCTGGCACCTGGCATTCTGCAGCCCTAGGCCAGTCTTTTCATTTCCCTGAGCCCTCTTTGTCTCTTGGGTCAAGAACCAAGATCTCTTCATGCTCTGAAGGAATATTGGGATTGGATGATTTGTGTCTGTAATAAGTACGTCCAGAGAAACCAGATTTAAATGTAGTTTCTTCCTTCAGCACATACTACTGAGTGTCTGTTATTTAGGGCAGAAAATGATTTTTTTAAATGTGATACCAATTGGGCTTCCCTGGTGGCCCAGTGGTTAAGAATCCCCCCGCCAATGCAGGGGACACAGGGTCGATCCCTGGTCCGGGAAGATCCCACATGCCATGTGTGCCCACATGTGTGCCCACATGTGCACCACAACTACTGAGCCTGTGCTCTAGAGCCCGCGAGCCACAACTACTGATCCCGCGTGCCACAACTACTGAGCCCGCGTGCCACAACTACTGAAGCCTGTGCGGCTAGAGCCCATGCTCCGCAACAAGAGATGCCCCCACTCGCCGCAACTAGAGAAAGCCCACTCACAGCAGCGAAGACCCAACACAGCCAAAATAAATAAATAAATTTATTTCTCAAAAAAAGATGATTGTCTAGTAGAGGAGAGTTTGCTTATCTGTAAATAAATTCAGTGTGACTTGAGCCTCTAGCCTGATTGAGATTCAGAGTTGAACATCAGCCCTGCAATAACCCTGGACCAGCATTTTCTAGACTAATTCTAGGAGATATTGCAGGTGATGGTAGCATGTGTTCAGAAACTATGAACCGTGGACAGCTAAGGTTGAGAAATCTGCATATTGCATCCCTCCCTTGGAGATTCAGATTTCACGTTGGCATATTAGAGATGCTGGAAAGTCCAGAAGTAAAGCTGTTAAACCCACCAGCATTCCCCACTCTTACTTGATCGTAGAACTATGGAAACAAGTTTGGAAACAACCGCCCCTACCTCTGTGAACTCGGAGGACAGAGGTGATCACTTTTTGAGCTCTGTATCCCAAGCCCTTGGTGTAGAAGTATTTAAATGGAGTTTGTAGAATAATCCCTATGAAAGATGCTTGAGGTTCAAGGAACGGTTCATCTGACACCACACTTAATAGAAATGTTTACTGTCTTTTGTTCTGCAGGTTCTCATTCATTTTTCTACTATAAGGGCGTAGGCACCATAAAATTGTACCTTCTTAATCAACATCCTCTGTGTCGTTACACATCTGAAGCCAGTCACCAGCTAGCAGCCCTCCAGAACTTTCCATGGGAAGGAATGGGGTGTGAGATGGCTTTAAACCTCTCACCATACTGATTGGTGGGTCGCCTCTAGATAGCCCCAATCTCTGTCTTCAAGGGTGACATTCTAATTCAGATGACACGTTCTGGCTCTTATCAAACTATCAGAGGCTCACACCTCCACCTGGACACTTCCACCCACTTTTCTGAATCACTTAAAATGCCTATTTAAGATGTTACTTTCCAGGCCCTAACCTGGAGAGACTGAATCTGAATCTTGAAAGATGAGGCCAGGTAACCACTATTGTAAACATGCTCCCTACATGTTCTGATGCATACCAGCCTCCTAGGTCAGACTTGCATGGCCATTCGCACATCAAGCTCCAGTTGAACTTGAGTTCAACTGAAAAGCTCCCTGAATGACTGTTCGGCCAAAGGTTCCCAATTCCGTGCTCCTGTAGTAGATTTATTGAGCCTAAGACACAGACTTAATATTTATCTCTGGCGAGTGTTATTGGAGTTAGGCCAATCTTTGTGGCCTTTTATTTGACTTCATTTTAGTTTTCAACTTAGGGTCAACTGCAAAAAATAATGAAAATGCGTTCTGTTCTTTCAGCCAGTGGCCTTGCCCCTTTTTTTTGGTAACAAATGTCTTGAGTGCCTCTTTTACAATCCTGGAATAAAATCCAAAGATTACCTAGATTACATGGTCTACAAATATAATGTCAAAAAAATCAGTACAGTTCCCTAGCTATGATATAAAGAGAAAAAGGAAATTCATTTACTATAAAATAATAGTAACTGCAATGTGTAATTGCTCAGGCTTGGCTATAGTCAAAGGCATAATGAAGTTAATGAAGTACTAGATGCTTGTATGCCTGTGCTCGCGAGAGAGCTGTCTTCAGCGTGGCAGCTACGAAGCAAGATGGTTCTAATGGGACACTGGCGGTCCAGGTTCCGTGAGCGGGGTTTGCCATCTGTGAGAAGTTTTCCAGTCTAGTGAACAACTCTTCAGGCAGCAGGAAATAACCATCTTTGCTTGTATTCCAAGTTCAGTGTCTGTTAAATGATGCCCCAGAAAAGCACTCTGTTTTGGAAGTAGTATTAGTTTCAGACTCAGATAGTTATGACAGTTATACACAGGTATAACATGCATGTCCAGTGGGACCCAAGCAGGATGCAGGAGTACTCTTCATTGTGCCAGCCTGTCCCAGAAAGGGGTTCTATCCCCATTAAGAGTCATGAATCCAAGGCGTTGCAGGTGTTCAACAGGCTGACTCACACGCAAAGCCGTGATGTGCCCAAGATCTCCCTGGAGGTTGATGTCAACTAATAAGAGTGCTTCCTGTCCTGGGGGAGCTGCGGGAGGGATGGATTGGGAGTTTGGGATTATTAAGTGCAAACTAGCATATGTAGAATGGGTAAACAGTAAGGTCCTACCGTAGAGCACAGGGATTTTACCCAGTGCTTGTCCACTTCATATCCTGAACCAGAATCTCCTTTGGCCTTAGTGCTGCCTTGTGGGTTCATACGGAATAAGTCTCCCTCGTCCGCCTGATGACCCCTTAGATATCTGAGGGAGAGAAGGTGAACAATACATCGCATTATTCTCTTCTGGGGACCTAATACCCCTGGTTCCCTGCACGTCACTGGTTCTCTGAGCCCGGGTTTATTCACATGTGAGATGGAGGCGGCTGTTTCTGCCTCACAAAGGACTGTGGTAGGCCAATGAGGTGACAGAGTACCTTTACTATGATAGGACAAGATTGGGCATGTCGTCAGTGCTCAGTAAATGTAGCAGCGGGTGCATGTCGTCATCCCTTAAAAGTGGCCAAAGAGACTGCAGGGCGGCTGGCCGTCACCCTGTGCTTCTGGAGCTCCTATTTCATTCTTCATGCCAAAAGACAGTATTGCTTATGTTCTGGAGATGAACTACCCTGGGTTCGAGTCCTGCCTTCATGGTTCTGGGCAATTAACAATCTTTTCTTTAGTTATCATGTCAGGACAAAAAGAGTTCCCACCTAACAGGGTTGCTTTGCTGAAGAAATGAGATACTATTTGAAAAGTGCCTGAGACAGTGTCTGGATCAATAAATATCAGCGATTAGCACTTGCCCTTTCCTTTTCTATTTGAGGTTCAAAAGTGGGCCCCACAATGTGGCTCTTCCGCATCTTTTGATAGGAACTCTGTCTCTTGTCCAGTGAAGACACCTGGGGCTGAGCTCTCCCTCCCCAGAGCTGACCACTCATTTGTCTATTCACGTATCTTGGCCTGGGGATGCCACTGACCAAGACAAAAAGGAGCCCTCTTCATGGGAGGTTGCTTGTCATTGTGGGAGAGAAGCAGTCTTGCCCTGGTGTCCTTTGGTGCCGTCTCCTCCTGGGCTCCTGCACCCACCCAGCGCCCGTCGTTCTGCCTTCCCTCGGTTCCTTGAACACGACCCCCGTGAGTCTCTCCAGCTGCAAGCTGCAGCCTCGTGCCCCCACCCTGCCTCTTCCTCCTCCACAGTGTTTATCGCCTTCTGGCCTATGATCATTCTGTCCATTTTCTTCTTAGCCATCTGTCTCTTTCCATGAGGATATAAGTTCCTCAAGGGTTGTAATAATTCTGTCTGTTAATTTTCCTGCTTTATCTCCTGTACCTAGAATCATTCCTGGCATATACTAGACATTGAGTAAGTATTTGTGGTCGAATGAAATAAGTAATTTTGGAAGATGCTGTTTTGAAGACAGTGACATAGAACAGCGGTTATCAGTGGGGCGTTGGTGGCAGATTTGGTGCCCCAGGGGACATGGGCAATGTCCAGAGACATTTTTCGTTGTCACAGCTCGGGAGATGCTCTTGGCCTTTAGTGGGTAAAGGCCAGGGAGGCTGCCACGGAGCCATCTTTTACAGAAGGGTTCTCTGAGGGAATAACATTTGAGCTAAAGACCTGAGGAGTGGAAGTTGTCACCATGCTACAAGATGGCTTGATCTACAAGATCTAGAATAATAGCGTTCCAGGCAGAGAGAGAGGGGCAAGTGCAGAGACCCCCAAGCAGGAGTGGACCTGGATGTGTGTGTTCCTTTCGCATCATCATGCCTCACATCCCCTGGTCAGAGACATCAAGCAGGTCTTCACCAAGCCCCAGATGCTTAGCCCATGTCCGGGCCATTCCTGTTCCCCTCGCTACACTCTAGTAATGCTCAAATCAGATTCTCCAAGTGCTCAGATTCCGAATGCCATCGGTTCTGCCTTCCATGCCCTCTGAGCTCTCGATTAACATGCTTTAGAGCCATGCATCTGGTCCTGTTTTCCCGCCTTAGCTCTAGAGTTTGTAAAGACCACCAGCAGCCCAGAGTGAATCACGGCAAAGCACAGCGTCAGAGAAAAGAGCCTTCCTGGGTTGGCCTCGGCTAACTCTCTGGTCACGTGGCCCCTGCTCTTCCTTGGGCACTCCTTCAGCCCCGCTGGCCTCCTGACAGTTGCCCAGTGCATTCCCACCCTGGGCCTCAGCCCTCTGCCCAGACTGCTCTTCTGCCAGCCTCCCGCACTGCCCCCCCCACCCGCTCATCCCATTACCTCCTTCTGTCCACTTGGATGCTATCCCCTCATGGTGGGCTTCCCTGACCATCTTATCCAAAGGAGCACCCTCGATCCCCTCACTCAGATTTATTATTTTTCATTGCACTTTCCAGCAACATTATAAAATATATACATCAAGTAAAAATATCAAATATAAAAATCAAATAAAATTTTTATTATTCCCCTGCTGCCTATTTGGTAGGCAGAATGACCCCGGCAAAGAAGTCCATGCCCTAATCCCTGGAACCTGTGATTATATTATGTTACATGGCAAAAGAGACTTTGTAGCTGTAATTACGGGCCTTAAAATAGGGAGATTATCCTGGATTATCCAGCAGGCCCAGTCTAATCACAGGAGTCCTTAAAAGCAGAGAACTTCCTCTACCTAGAAGCAGAACAGATATTGCAGAAGGAAATTCAGATTTGAAGCATGAGGAAGACTCACTGTGCCCTTACTAGTTTGAAGATAGAGAGGACAAAGTGACAAGGAACGTAAGTAGCCGTTAGGAGCCAGTAAAGTCTCCCAGCCGACAGCGAACAAGAGGGGAGCTCAGTCTTACAACCGCAAGAAACTGAATTCTGCTAACAACGTGATGAGCTTGGACTAGATTCTCCCCCCAGAGCCTCCAGATAAGATCCAAGCTGGCTGACACCTTGATTTTGACCTTGTGAGAGTCCAAGCAGAGATCCCAGCCCAGCCCAGCCCCTAGATTTCTGACCTATACAACTGTGAAGTAATACATTGATATGTTTTAAGCTCCTAAAGTAATTTGTCATGGCAGCAAGAGGAAACTCATATCCCTGACTTTGCCCATAAAAATGCAAGTTCCATGAGGGCAAGGATCTTGTTTTGTTTATTCCTGTGTCCCCATCTGGGACATGGAAAGCTCTCAATAAATATTTGTTGAATGAGTAAGTGAATTCCAGCCTTCTGGTCTCCTTCCTTTCTGGGCATGGAAGGGAGCATGGAAAGCTGCTGGTGGGAAACATTCTGTATTCCCAGTTCTTACCGTGTTGCGCATTCAGTAGGCAAAGCCCTCAGCAGGTACTGGCCTGGCATTGGACCCTGCACCAGGAGTAGAAATTAAAAATAAGATGTAGTCTCTGCTTGCACCGTCATCACCCCCTGCCCCCTACAGGTGGTCCACCGTAGACTCAAAGATCAGGAGGTTGGGCTTCCCTGGTGGCGCAGTGGTTGAGAGTCCGCCTGCTGATGCAGGGGACACGGGTTCGTGCCCCTGTCCGGGAAGATCCCACATGCCGCGGAGCGGCTGGGCCCATGAGCCATGGCCGCTGAGCCTGCACATCCGGAGCCTGTGCTCCGCAACGGGAGAGGCCACAGCAGTTTAAGGCCCACGTACCGCAAAAAAAAAAAAAAAAAAAAAAAAGATCAGGAGGTCAAGGACAATTAAATGCCATGTGGTTGGCTGCTGTGTTGGAGGGGCACATCTATGGTACAGAGAGCTAAGGTAGAGACCTGCTTGGATGCGCTGAGAAGAGTGTCAGAGCCAGGAGGGCTGTAAGTGGGGAAGGTGGAGTGCATGTTCCAGGCCAACAGAGCAGCAAGTGTGGAAATACTTGGCAGGGTCAGGGAACAATGCATAGTTTGTCTATTTAATTTAATCAATGTGGACTCTGCCCAGTATACAGGGAGTGCCTAAGTGCCCAACCTCTGTCTCCATCCTTTCTAGTAGAATGGCCTTGGGCATATCCCTTCATCTTTTTTTCCATTTTGGGGGGTTTTTTGGCCGACTTTCCTCATCTGTACAATAGGGGCATCAGTACAGACTCACAGGATTGCTGGAAAGATTAAGTGAATGGAAATACCTGACAAACAGGAAGCACTCAATACAGGATAGCTAGGATTCCTGGCCCAGCCGTGGAGATAGATGGGAGGTTCATGCAGGTAAGCAGTGAGGCTGGGAGCTGGGTAGGTCTAAGGCCTGAATGCTAAAGAGGCAGTTCAGCTTTATCCAGCAGGCTGGTGGGGTTTTAAACAACGCACAGTTTTGCTCCAGGCCCTAGGGAGAAACCACCCTCACCCAACATCCTCTTGCCATTTTTATTGTCTCCATTTATGTCTTGTCCCTGAGCCAGGTTTTCATCTCCTAACGCAGAGGAGCAGCCTGTTCAAACGCTACGCGGAAGCTCCCATCAGCAGGCCCCGGGCACTTAACCCACCGCATTGCCTTCAGCGGCACTGGGTCCTCTGAAGTACCCTCACGACGCAGCCAAGCGCAAGCCCCGCTGCTTATCGGACTTGGTCGGGGGGACCTCTAATTATACTGAGCTGCTAAAGAGTTTTCCCAGCAGCATCCGAAAAGATGGCAAGCTTGCCCATCGCCCGCCCTCCTGAGCCAAAGCCACTGTTCTAGAAGAGTTACTCTGTCATTCCTTCCTCCTTCCCCTTGCACGGCCTCACGGGAGAGAATGTGTATTTAATTTGAGGCTTCCAGAATCTGACCTTCAGTGCAAGAAGACTGCCCCCAACTTCTCCTCACCCTCTAAGAGAGACCTTTTCGCGTAAACTATTTTCCTTATAAATCATTCTTTCCATGGACTTCCATGGATTTCCCGGGTAGTTCTGTTGGTAGTCTCGTGGTTTTTCTTCCTCTTTGATAAGTAAATCACAAGCCTTCTGTGTGCTGCATAATGGGAAACAACACAAAAAGAAACCAAAAGCAAAACCAAAACTTTTCCACTGAGCTGGCCCTCACCTGCCATTGTCCAGGTGAACTAGAATGGCTGCATCTGTCAAACTGGAGAACAGGACACTGGGCGCTCCTCCTGAGTTTGTCGCCTGCTGCTTGTGCATCTGGACTTAAGGTAGTCAGTCCATCTCTCCAAGCCCCAGTGTCCTCTTCTGTGAATTGAGAATAATGATTCTGTCTTAGTCCTTTTAGGCTGCTACAGCAGAATACCGTAGGCTGGGGGCTTATAAACGATGGAAATTTGTTCCTCACAGTTCTGGGGACCGGCAGATTGGAGGTGCCAGCAGATTCTGTGTCTGGTGAGGGCTCACTTCCTGGTTCATAGACGGCCGTCTTCCTGGTGGAAGGCATGAGGGAGTTTTGTGAGATCTCTTTTATAAGAGCAGCCTCCAGAACTCTGAGAAAATTAATTTCTGTTGCATAAACTACACAGTCCATGGTACTTTGCTATAGCAGCTCCAGCCACCTAACACAGAACTTAATTTCAGGGTTTTTTTGTTTTTTTTTTTTTGACATAGGCAGGTGATCTCTGACTAAAAGATCCAGCTAGGCCTTTGAAGCCATGAGTGATGGACCAGCGGCTAAGTAAAGCAGAGCCCTTTCCTTGCTGTGGGTAACTCTACCTGGCTCTGGCATTTCAGCTCTGGGGCTAATTAAATTGACCTGGCCTGTTAGTGGACATAAGAGGTGGCCATTTCCCGAAAACGTTTCTGCCCCACTCTGCCGATCCACGCAAGGTCACTGGTTTCTGTGTCACTCACTCAGGTCCCAGCCACCCTGACACCTGTGTTGTTCAGTTTGCAGTGCAAGGGAGAGAAAGGGAACATGTGATCCTGAATCTTCCTGCCGTAAAGAAAACAATCGGGTATTCATTCAGTGCACGGTTTCCTGGAAGGCATATTTACGATGAGAAGAGGCATCTGATTTCCTGGAGGTCTCTCAAGTTCACAGTCCCCATCTCTTCGACTTGACTCGCGCGTTCATGTGCATTCGCTCACGTAATCCCTGTTTTAGAGGAGCCGATGGTGGCACAGAGAGGCTAATTGACTTCAGAAGTTAGCAGAGCTAGTGAACAACAGAGCCCTTGCTTAAGCCTACCTTGCAGTCTCTTCTCAGGGCTTCGGTGCTTGAGATTGGTGGCGCAGTCGCTGAGATCTGTCTCAGAGGGTAAGTCCAGCCCCTTCCCCGACACACAGGAGTAGACAGCTGTGGACCACCTTGTAACCTGCTGCCATCTACGAATTGAAGGCCCAGTATTGTGTTCAGATCACCAGCTAACATTCCCTGAGCGTTTACTTTGTGCCAAGCCTATGCTAAGTGCTTTTCACGCTTGATCTCATTCAGTTCTCACTGTAGTCTATGGAAGGTTTACGTGATTATTCAAAATCGTACCTTAGAACATACTTCAGAATCATGGCTGCACATTGAAATCACCTGGGGAGAGTTTTAAAACTGTGAGTCTAGGGCTCACCTTAAACCATCAGAACCTCTGATATGAGACCCCTCTGTCAGTAGTTTCTAAAACCATGCAGGTGTACACCTAAAACTAACATAATATTGTGAGTCAATTATACTTGAATAAAAAATAAAAATAAAATCATACAGGTGATTCCTACCTACCAGATATCCTATCTACCAGATAGGAATGCTTCCTTATCTTTCCCAGTATTGCATTATAAAGACACTCATTTGCACTTTACTACCTTTCTTTGGAAAGGTCCTAAAGGAAAGAGCACCTTTCCTCTTTATCCCCTTTGTCCTGTTTTCCTAACCATCACCAGACTCCAGGACTCCCTAGCTATTTGAATTTGTGTATATTCATTCAGCTCGAGATAGTTTGAGTATTAGCTGTGGATAATATCAGGCCCCACGCTAGGCTCTGGGGATGCTTAAGTGACACCAGAATCCTAGCCTCAGGCGGCTACTGTCAAGAAAGACCTAGGCTAATGCCCTCCAGATTCATCCATGCTATCACAGATGGCAGGATTGCGTTTTTTTTTAAGGCTGAATAGTATTCCACCGTGTGTGTGTGTGTGTGTGTGTGTGTGTGTGTGTGTGTGTGTACACATTATATATACATATACTGAGGAAACATTTTCTTAATCTTCTTTTATAGATCTATATCTATCTCATGTTTTTCTTTATCCATTCATCCTCAAAGGACTTGTAGGTTTTTCCATATCTTGGCTATAATGCTGCAGAGAACATGGTGTGTAGCTGTCTCTTCAAAATACTGATTTCAGTTTCTTTGGAGAGTTACCTGTGTTACCTGTGTGATGCGATGGTTGCATTAATTGTCTTGATAATCATTCTACAACATATAGGTATGTCAGATCATCATGTTGGACACGTTAAATAATACAGTTATGTGTCAACTATTCCTCAATAAAGTTAAAATAAAACAAACCTTAAAAAAAGACTGAGGAGCAATTGCAAGGGATTATCATCCGTAAATACCCAGATGGAGGAGGTGCAGGGATTCCCCGCCAGTGGTTCGTTTGCACCTCTGTCCTCGTCTGGATTACCATCCTGTGCTTTCCCTGGGACTGACAGAACCCAGCAAAAAAATGTGAGTGACATCGTAGAAAAGGAGAGAGCCGCCTCCTAGTCATCTCCTTGAGAGCTGTTCCTGTCAACCACCTTTATGCTTAGACATCCCTCCTCCCCCGCCCCCGCCTTGTCGCCCTGGGCCCTCAATTGCCCAGTCTCCTCTTACAGCATATGCGACATTTCTCCACAGCAGGTCAGAGGTATCTGAATCAGAATGGCAAGACCCATCCTGAATTGGTTAGCAGAGCCCTGTGGGACCTGCTCTAAGTAAGGGAATCTCAGCTCAGGCAATTATCTGAGAGAAATGGCTCAAGTTGCTGTCCTTCCCAGGCAAGCTTTGCCAGTCGGACCCACATGTATTCAGCGCAGACTGAATGCCCAGCGCAGTGCAGGCGGGCTCGTCGTCAGCTCTGCTCAAGGGGACAACAAAAGCAGTAGAAAACATGACTCCTGTCTTCAGAAAAAGCCTAGCATCAGGTT
This sequence comes from Stenella coeruleoalba, assembly GCF_951394435.1. Lineage (NCBI taxonomy): Eukaryota > Metazoa > Chordata > Mammalia > Artiodactyla > Delphinidae > Stenella > Stenella coeruleoalba. The sequence continues at coordinate 13,976,837 of NC_137157.1, forward strand.
GCAGCAGCAGCACATATACTGAGGAAACATTTAACCCTTAATCTCATTCACAGTCGATTTCATATCTTCCTAAGGAATGTTTAACTGTTTACAGCAGGGGTTGGGTCATGCCAGATTTTCCCACCACCTACTTTTGTTTGTCTCAAGAGAGGAATGGTTTTCACATTTTTTAACAACTGAGAAGAGAAATCAAAAGACAAGTGTGTTTTGTGGCACATAAAAATATGAAATTCAGATTTCAGCGTCCAGTAATGAAGATTGATCGACACACAGCCACACCATTCATTTTTGTTTTGTCTGTGGCTGCGTTGGGGCTAAAACTGGCAGAAGTTGAGTAGCTGTAACAGAGACTTATTGGCTCACAGGGCCAAAAATATATAGTCTGGCCCTTTAAGAAAAAGATTACCAGTGAAAGCTTGCAGCTTAGCAGAAGGAACATAATTTGGGGAATCCAGACTTGGATCAGGATCTTGCCTGTGCCACCTAGCTTTCCACAGCAGGAAAATGAGAATCAGAAGATGTCCTTAACAGGCTGTTGTGAGGATTAAATAAGCTATTGTAAACAGAGCACAGAACCCAATGATCTAGAACTAGTATAGATGCTCAATAATTATTGGTTACTTTCACCCAACTTAGTTGTTATGCAAATATGATTTCTTTTCTAGGCACTGAAAGGACAAAATCGCATGAGATCTAGTCCTTTTTTTTTTTTTCCCCATTTTTCTTTGATTCTAGTCCTGCTTTTAACTGGAGAGAGACGTCTCCAAAGATAAAGGGGAAAGGAATGGAACTAATGTAGGTATGTGATCTGTTAAAATCTTTCCTCCCCACCTATGAGGGAGAGAGGGAGGGAGGGAGGAAAGAAAGGAGTTACAGGTGTGATTACTCCCTAAAGTAATTAACCAGGATTCTGTGGTTGAGGATATCAGGAGCAGACCTCTCTTGAGGAGGAGATGTTTTTGTTTTTGTTTTTTTGCGGTACGCGGTCCTCTCGCTGTTGTGGCCTCTCCCGTTGCGGAGCACAGGCTCCGGACGCGCAGGCTCAGCGGCCATGGCTCACGGGCCCAGCCGCTCTGCGGCATGTGGGATCCTCCAGACCAGGGCACGAACCCATGTCCCCTGCATCGGCAGGCGGACTCTCAACCACTGCGCCACCAGGGAAGCCCGAGGAGGAGATGTTTTAGCTGAGACCCGAAGGGTGCACTGGAGCTGGCCATAGGCCTGGCCTGGAGACAAGAACCCAGCAGCCCCCGTGGGGGCACGGGCTCGCCTTGTTCTGGAACTGACTGCGGGGTGAGGGGCAGGAGAAGCTTGAGGTGAGACTGGGAATCAGGCAAGAGCTTCCTGGGCCGTGATGGGATGCTCTGGAGTTTGGATTTTGTTCTGTAACACAGTGGTAAAGACAGCCTCTAGCTGAGAACATCAGTGATCTTTTGTACATGACTAATTAGTAATAATGACTAGTGTAAGATTAATTCCTATTTATCATTCCTCGATCAATAATTTTGCAGGACCCCCCCTTGCATGTCAATAAGCTGTTTATTACTGTGCTTTGCTTTGCCTACCCATGTCTGATCCTCTCTCCAAATGCTCATATGATTGTAGGACATCAAGGGACACATTCCTAATTGTGTGTTCCAACTGTGACTTAGATGGCTACGGCAAAAGAGACTCCCAGTAGCCTTCACTTATCATTCAGTATTTCCTAGAGAGGTATTTATCGCTACATCATCTCCTCGCCCCTCTCTCTGGCCCCGCATGGCTCCGTCAACACACAGATGGGATACTCCAGATGGCTCTGGACTGTGGAGCATGGCCGTTCCAGCACCTTCTACTGCTTTATCTTACCACACTACTCCCCCATTTCCTACCTTTTTTGGAGTTATCACCAAGAGGTACCTCAAAATCTTTGTATAATTAAAGTAAAAAGCTTGTATTTGAGGAAAAAATCCACAGGAGTAATTCTGCACAGGGTAGAATATTCCCCAAGGGAAACTTGCCTCTGGAGAAAAGAACTGTATCGTTGCCTCCATTTCACAGATTAGAACAGAGAAGTTAAGTGACAGTCCCAGTGTCACACAGCCAGGAAGCATCAGAGACCAGATTCAGTCCCAAGTCTGTCTGACTTCAGACCCTAGCTCTTTGCAAAACCCTCTGCTTTGGCCCAAAGGTAGCAAGTGGGCTAAGGAGATGGGCCAGAGAGAACTTCCTGATGCAAAGTTTGTGACACTTCTGGCTATGGTTGGGAGATGGACAGTCATTTAACACAAGAACAGTGTTTTGACTTCCTGGCCTGATTTGTCCTGGCTCCACCCATCCTGGACAAGCTAACTGCACTGTACAGAGCCTCTAGGATCTGTTTTTAACCAGTTTATTTGTGTGTTTCAAAGCCGTTTTTCCAATTAGCCATTCAGCAGGTTAATTAACTGAACTTCTGTTAGGTACCTCTGGGCAGGTCCTCTGTCTTATTTCTGAACTCATTCATTTATTTATCAGCTCAGTTGTAAGCATTCTCTGGGTCTGTCTGCCAGGCCTGCCATAGGGATGGGTTCTCCTGCCCTGGAGAACTCAAGAGGAGACCCCGAGCAGCAAGATGAGTAGTGTTAAGGGAATAGCTTGTGGGTGGAGAAGAGACACGTGGCCAGCTGTGCTGCAGGGTCCAGGAAGGCATCCAAAGAGAAGGCTGGGAAGGACAAGGGGCAGAGAGGGTAGGGGGTAAATGGAGGCAAGAGGGAGAAAGAGCAAATCATAGTTAGCTCAGTTAGAGCTCAGAATTTCATGATTTTTTTCTTCCAGTGTTATAATTGACATACAGCGCCGTATAAGTTTAAGGTGTAGAACATCATGATTTGACTTACATGCGTCATGAAGTGATCACCACAGTGAGTTTAGTGAACATCTATCCTCTCACATAGATACAAAAGAAAAAGAAAAAACTATTTTTCCTTGTGACGAGAACTCCTAGGATTTACTCTCTTAAGTTTCGCGTGTAACATACAGCAGTGTTAGCAATATTTATCTTGTATATTACATCCCTAGCACTTATGTATCTTAAAACCGGAAGTTTGTATCTTCTGACCACCTTCATCCAATGCCCCCTCCCCATATCCCACACCTCTGGTAACCACAAACCTGATCTCCTTTTCTATGAGTTTGGTTGGTTGGTTGGTTGGTTTTTAAAGTATAATTCCTTGATTTTAAAGAGATTCATAATTGTTCGTAAGAGATCCAGTTATAAGAGGGCTGGGGGAAAAAAAAGTAAGCATAGCTTAGGATGACTGCATGCCCTTAAAAGCCAACACCAGGAGGCCAGCACATTCCTTTATTTTCTGATCCCCACCCTCCCAATACGGAGTCCATCCCTCTGGGATCTTCTTTGGTTATCGTGATTCCTAAGAGTCCCCCGGAACGATTGCTGACAGGTAGAGCTCTCACCACGCTTCCCCTCCCCCACTTAACAGAAGCAGAAATTTGTTTCTGGGGAGACATCTCACCCTGCATTAAAGAGCTCCTTAAAAGGATAAAGGGCTTGGTTCCACTTTCCCCCGCCCCCATCCTTCTTTCTGTGTTACTGGAAAAGTCATCAAGGGAAGGACACTGATTACTCTTGCCCAAAAGCTTGAACCAGGGATCATTTTGCACATTCTTTAAAATGATTGACACCACAAAAAAGCTGGGTTTAGTTCTCCCTTCTCTTTCCCCAGCACTCAGTGCACGCCCCGCTAATCCAATTTGGAGGAAATCCTCTCCCATGAACGGGGCAGCCTGTGGGTTTGCCACATCAGGCGGGCAGAGAGCAGAGAGCACATTCATTCGTGAAGGTTCAGACCCCAAAGGGTTACTACGGCCTCCTTGCCTGCCAGATTCACTTTCTAGTAGATAGGGCCCTTTGTGTGCCCACGGGAATAATGTTAATAGTGCTAGCTAACATTTATTGAGCAGTTGTTACGAATGTGATACTTCAAATGGATTATTTATTTGTTTAACGTTCACAGCAGCCCAAGAGACAGGCACTCCTCACCATTCTGCAGCATATCAGCTCGCTCAGGGCCTTTGCACTTGCAGCTGATTCTGCCGGAGTTCTTGCCCCATTATCAGCGTGGCATGCTCCCTCGCCTCCCGCAGGTCTTTGCTTAAATAACATGCCCTTCTCAGAGAAGCCTTCGCCAACCACCCATTGAAAATTTCAACAGGTCCCCCACCTGAGTCTTCCTGCCTTTCTGTGCTCTATCATTATCATCATATATCATCTGTATGTTTAACCTACTTTGCTATTGTCTGTCTTCTATTCATGTAAAGCCTCCACAAGGATAAGGATTTCTGCTTTCAGAATGGGTTCTGGTACGTAGGAGACTCTCAACAGGTATCGACTGAGTGGGGAAAAAAAAAATGTAATATCACCATAACCATTTTACAGGCTAGGAAAGAGAAGTCTACAGACATTCGCACACGGGCCCCAGGTTCTATGGAAAATAAGTAATGGATCCAGAATTAATCTTCATCTCGGGCCTCCAAGTCTTTACAGCACTACAGGGCCAGCACTCGACCAAATCCAAAGCCTTCTCTAGAACTATGGTTGTTCTAGGAAACAAGGAGACAGAACTGCCTACTCACCCCATTGAAATGTCCCCTTGAAGTCGGCTTTGGTACGATAGGGATTCGCATGAATAGAAGAGCTATCTCAGCCCCTCCTCTGCTCTGGACACTTGCTTACTGAGATCCAACTCCCCGGAAAGAATTCACTTCAGTTCAACACAAGTGCAGGTCATTATGGCCATCTTGAGCAGACCAACTGTGTGCTGTAGATGGTGTTGGAAACTGTGGGTACAGAGGACGTGAGATACAGGGCCACCTGTACGTATCTACACTCACTGCATCTTGACGTCGCGGGCGTAGACTGGGTTACGAAGTGCTTTTCTGCATCTGATTACCTGTACTAGTCACGTCCTACTTCATCTTACCAACAACGGTATTAGAAAATGCATGGGCTTGGGAGCCGGATGAAACTGTGTTTGGCTTCTTAGCTTCTTAGTTACTTAGTATTTCTGGGATGTTTTAAGTAATAGAGGTGGTGGGCATCCCTAACACAGTACCTGGGGCCCCTGCCTGGGGCCTGGCAGGTACCTAGTAGTGGGTTGCTGCCAGCTTTGTTAGCTATCAGTGTCATCATTTATTTTTGGTCAGCTTATGAGTGGTGGATTCAGTGCCTACAGGTGAATAGGAGCTTAGTTTGGGTTTTAAAAAAATCTGCCCCAGGTAATAACAGTAGCACTTATTTAATTGAAACTAGCCTTTGTGTTAGTCACTGTGCTGAGTGGTCTACCTTATCTTTTTTAATCCTTATCACAGTCCTATGAGTTATTATTTATACCTGTTTTACAGAAGAGTACACTGAACCGGAGAGCAGTAATTAGGTCACTTAACCAAGGTCATGCAGCTAGTAAGCATGGAGCTGACATGTGGATTGATGCTGGGACCTTTAATCTCTGTGGTCAGATCCCCATGTAATCCAAATACGGGACTTGGGAAGTGACTCTCTTCTTGCTATCATTCTCAAACTAGTTAAGGGAGCAACAGAAAGTATCAGAGCTGGAGTCCAAACACTTACGTTCAAGTCCTTATTCTGCCATTTGCATAAGCATCCCGACCTTAGGACCTTCAGCTCACTTCTCTGAGTCCTGGTGTCCGCATTTATGGAAGATGAAGAGATTGCCCTAGATGATGTCCAGGGGTCCTTCCTACTGCATGGGCCTCTGATTCAGAGAGACAGCCCCTTCTTTCAGTCTGCTGCAAGCCTGCAGGGTCAGCCACACTGCCATTGGAGTCAGAAAGACCTCGATGGAGACCTCAACTCTGCCGCTCATGAGCTGTACAGCCTCAGCTTCCTTACATGTAAAAGAAGCGTGACCATCCCAATTTCACAGAGGCAGTCAGGGAATTAAATGAGATAACATACATGTCACTAGTCAGGATCCCATCATCTTATCAGGTAATTCAAGGTATTTTAATGAAGGGACTGTTTATGGGATGGACAGAGAGCCCTGAAGGTGTCAGCAAGGAGGCTGAGGCACCAGAGACCGGCAGAAGCGGCAGCTGTTACCAGCTCTGGGCCAAGAGGTACGTGTTAGTTTCCTAAGGCCGCCATAGCTAAGGACCACGAACTGGATGGCTGAGATGGCAGGAACTTATCTTCTTACCATTTTGGAGGCTGGAAGTCCAAGATCAAGGGTTGGTTCCTTCTGAGGCCTCTGGCCTTTCCTCGTGAGATGGCTGTCTCGTCCCTGTGTTTGCACATGGCCGTCCCTCTGTACCTGTCTGCCCAGGTTTCCCCTTCTTATGAGGACGCTGGTCCTACTCGATTAGGAACCTCCAATGACCTCATTTTAAGTTAACACCTCTTTAAAGACCCTACCTCCAAATATAGTCACATCCTGAGGTCCTGGGTGGGGGTTAGGACTGCAACGTATGAGTTGGGGGAGAGGGGCACACGGTTCAGCCCATAGTGAGATACAAAGAAGAGGCGATGCTGCCAGACAGCAGTGAGAACTAAAGCCGCGCCCAGAGGAAGCTGCAGGGGAGGGGAGACAGGCCCCGCTGGAGACACTGCGCAGACTCGAGAGTGCGCAGGGAGGACGGCACCCTCCCTCTTCCCACCCTCCAGTCTGTCGCGGTGCTTCCGATGGGGAATCTGCCACCAGGGATCCCAGGCAGTTCCGTCTGTGATGGCCGTGAGCTCTGCATACCTCCCCTGCATACCTCCTGTTCTTTCAGCACCTGCTTGTTCCTCGTGTGCGTGAACGATTGAATAATGAAAAGATACGTAGCGTGCCCTTCCGTGTGGGTTCACTTTGTTCAAGTTGGAAATGGCAGGAATGCTCCTTGCCCTTCCACAGTCCATTAGCTCGGCGCTCAGGCAGGCTCTAGCGCACGTGCACCTGGTCCGCACTGCCCGGCTATCCAAGCCGTCTCTCCCTTCTTGGTGAGCAAATGAAACATCATCCTGTGCAGTGAAGCATCTAGCCAGGCCAGTAGGGAGATGAAGGCTCATGATTTGTTAAAAATTAAAATCTCCGTTCCAACAAGCCAGGCAGCAGATCGGACTTCTGTTCAGGGAGTAGTTATTTTTCAGTACCTGATAGAAAGCGCGTGGGGCTGTGGACCCCCAGGCAAGCTCTGTGGCGCTGTGCTCGGCTCTTGCATCTACCTCTGGCTTTTCTGAGCATCAAAACATGCTCCCTTTTGTTCAGTGGTCGTTTTAAGATCAACACCTTGGACACTCTATTTATCCCCTATACAGATCCATAAAATACTTTCTTCAAACTGAAAGAGACAGGCTGGAGAGTCTTTAATAACTACCTTAACTACAGTAGGTTTGCACTCAACAGACATGCATACAAATGACGCCAAAAGACGTGTTCAAGAATGTTTACAACGGCTTTCAAAGCTGGCAGCATCCCACGTGTCCGTCAGCAAGGTAATGGATAACTAGGGTGAGATATATTCATAGTGTAGGTAACGATACAGAATTAAATGAACGGACTACAGCAGCGTGCAGTAATGCAAATGGGCTTCCCAGAAATACTACTGAGCCAAAAGGCCAGTCATAAGAAGGGTGAATACTGTATGATTTGATTTATATATAATTCAGAACCTGATAAAACTGAACTGTGGTGTAAGAATTCAGGATAATGGCAGGACAGTGGGTGTATGTGTGAATATGAGGGGGATTCTGGTCTGTTCGTGATGTTCTGTCTCTTGGTCCAGGTTCTAATTACAATGGCGATTTCACTTCGTGAAAGTTCATCACGTTGCGTACTTAGGATCTGTGTACTTTTCTGAATGTATATTATACTTCAGTAAAAAGTTTACTTATAAAAATCTTGGCTAAAATGCATTTGCCAGCCAGCAAAGCCTTTATGTTCTCAGTCCTATCACAGTTCTGTTCAGTGAGAGGAAGAGATATGGTACAATTCTGTTCTCTTAAAGGACCGCTCCCCATGACATGAGATCTGAACCCACCTCCTTTTAAAGGAACCAACCTCGCTTGCCCAGAACACACCTCTCTATTTCAGTGCCCACAGCACCTCCAGATGCTTCAGAGCAGGGACCACTGTGTTTTCCATTTCTGTGTACCTAGTGCCTGACACGTAGAAGTCGCTTGATGGACATTTATTGAATGAATTAATGAGTGAGTGAGTGACCAGCCTTTTATAAGGTCTGAGCAGCCCTTTATACTATATCCATCCGCACTTTCAGAAATCCCAGCAAAGTCAGGGAAGGCTTCAGGTGGAAGGATTTCCATCTTCTCTCTCTGATAAAGAGCTTTTGAGAAAAAAAAACACATAAATTAAAAGGTTCTACTTTCGCTTTTTATGATCAAAAGTGAGTCGTAGGTAAAATCAGGGGATTTTAAAGTAGGTGAACTTTTATAAACTCACCTTCTATTGGGTCATCATGCATGAGAAGAGGACTCTAGTGCTTCAAAGCAGAAGAGAGGAAAGTCAAAATTATGTGGGTCCTTGTCATAAACATTTCCACGATGAGGGCCGGCATCTTCCCCAGAGCCTCCTGTGTAGCCAACCACTCAGTGCCCACTTAAAGTTTTCTTTCTCTGGTTCAAGCCAATGAAGCCACAAGAAATGCTAAAGGACCAAAGAATAAATCTTCATTTTCGTGTATCAGCCCTTACAGTGCAGGTGGAGAGCTGAGAAAATGCAGGTGGAAGTGAAGGGAAAAGCAATATTCTACCAGCTTCCTGAGGGAGAGCAGGGGTGCGGGGAAGAGGTCCTGGTAAATAAGTCTAGAAGGTGTTGGATGTGGTAACCACCTCTGAGATTCGCCATATGCACACTGCTAAAATCAACACTGTTTAACTTTATTTAACCCGCTATCTACTAAACTTATTTAACACAGCTAACTACCTGCTTCCCACAACACCTATTAGCATCCTGCAGAAGGCCATGGAAAACACTGCCTTGAGGAATAAAAGGTTTCATCTGAAACCTGCTCTGAACTGGTCTGAAGACATCAGGGAGCCACTTTGGACCTCAGTTTCTTCTTCTGAATTAAGGAAGCGCGTGATCAGAATTGACCAGGTCAGTTCTAGCCGTATTCTTTAGCTTGGCTGAAGGATGAAAACTGGCTCCATGGAAAGATAGAAAGAAAGAAAGAAGACAATGGTAGAACCTCCTCTTAAACAGCAGGTTTTCATAACATGAGCTTAAGGTTGTCCATTCGCTGAAAGGGTTTTAAGGCGTTCTCCTGGCCTGCAAGAGGTGGTCCAACACAGGCTGCAAGGTTGTGGACTCAGATGCAGAAAGAAGAGGATTTCTGTGCCGTGTGGGAGGGAGAGTTGATGTAAGTTAGCTCTGGAACCGTGTGCTGATTGAAGTAGTTCTTGACTGCCCCCCATGGTCCCTTATACCTGGTTAGAACCCACCTGTGCAAGCAGCTTCAGTCACACAGGGCCACCCTGCCTCTCCTGGCCTTGTATGCTTGGTCTCTCCCAGGTTCTGACACATGTAGTCTGGTTCTGGCCTGTGGTCTTCAGAGTTCCCCAAACATTCACATTACTGTTCCTCCAGGAGCTCCCTGACTTGTTTTGGTTTTAGGCCACCGATTCAGCAAAGTCTCGCCATATTTACTATGGGCATGTACACAGACACACACGCACACCAGGAGGCAGCATGGCGTGGCTGAAAGACCACAGGTCTAAGAGTGAGACTAATTTTGCCACTCACTAGCTAAGTGCGAGCCTTAGTTTCTTCATCTCAAAAATGGGGATCATTCCATCGACCTAGCAGGCTTGTCGTAAGAGTCGGAGGTCATCTAGGTTAGGCACCTTGTCTTCAGGATACAGCAGTTGCTTAATAAATAGTAGGTGACAGTCATCAGCATTGTCACCATTTTTAGTCTGTTCTCCCTTTTACAGTCGCATTGGTAAAAATCAATATCTGGCTCATTTTTTTAAAAAAGCATTATTTTCTCTCTCCACATCCACATCCAGCTTCGTTTCCCTGCCATATTGGCTACCGAGATGTTACTACATATTCAGTTTGGGAAAAAAACATTGTCCTCTGATCCACAGATGAAACAACGCCCTTCCTCTGGACCAGATGTTCACAGGAGAAGCCTTTGATTTTTAATTTATTTATTCATTTATTTATTTAGTGTTGGTCTCTTAAGCTCCCACCCAGCACGGCAGGAGAAGGTAAGGCTGTGTGAGCCCCATGCATCCCAGCCAGCTCCGTTGGGAGGGCCTTTCAAATTCAAGGCATGCTGCCTCTGTGCAGAGTGCTGGCCTCCAGGGCAAAGGGCTTGCGCCATGCTCGCAGACCCCAGCGGCAAGTACGGAAAGGGCAGATCGCGCAGCAGCAAAGGCCAGAGTCAAGCTTTTTGGCACCCCTGTCCCCCTGACAGCAGGGAAGCAGTGTCAACATCTGTCTGGGGGCACTTATTCCAACGCCAAAGCTGTGTTGTTTCAGCTTGAAAGGGTCCCATTTCAGAAGGAGCCATTTTCATCATTTTAACTAGGATTCACTTAAAAAGCTTGTTCCCACATTGCCTGTGTGCACACGATTTGTATTAATTCGAGTGGGAATCAAGCAAGTTTAATGCGTGATGATTAGGTACCTTAATGAAGAAATGTATAGTTTCTGTAACTGTTATTTACAAACTTTTAGGTACCACTTCGTATTTCCGAAGGCCTTCACAGTCATTAATTAGGGTATCTCCCCAGCACCATAGGAGTTAGGTCAATAAGTAGTTAGAGTTATGTTTCCCTGGAAATGTTGTTTTTTTAGCTCTTGTACAATCTGGGTACAAACTCCCAACCTTTGAAGAAACAGGCAGATTCTGTTGTAAGTACATATTCATGTGATTATATTTGACAGGTTCAACAGACTCCTTAGCTGCTTAAGAACGTAATTTACTCACATGATTGTTCTTGGGGTGGATTTTCTTTCCATCAATTTCTTTTCTTCCTGTGGGTTGTATCCCTTAGTGGCCACTTGCAATAACCCCAAGGGACATCTTAGTCATGCTGGTGGTGACACCCTAAGTGACTATTGACAGAAGACTAAGAAGCAATATGGACCTGGCAATATGTCACAATTTTTAAGTGTCCAGTGCATTCTACACGCACAAGGAGATTTTTAGAGAGACCAGTGAGTTCAGGCTCATAGAGGAGTTTGGGGTATGGACATTTATTCTCAATGAATATTTATCAAGTCAGCAATATTGAGTACTGTTCCTACTGTACTCAGTACTTTTTTTTTTTTTTTTTTTTTGCTGTACGTGGGCCTCTCACTGTTGTGGCCTCTCCTGTTGCGGAGCACAGGCTCTGGACGCGCAGGCTCAGCGGCCATGGCTCACGGGCCCAGCCACTCCGTGGCATGTGGGATCTTCCTGGACCGGGGCACGAACCCGTGTCCCCTGCATCGGCAGGCAGACTCTCAACCACTGCGCCACCAGGGAAGCCCAGTACGTTTTTTGTTTTTTGGTTTTTTTTGATTTTTCATAGAATCTTTACTTCAAGATAGGAAATAATAAATCATGGCATATACCAGATGCTTTTAAAGATATAATTTTTAAGCCCTTATAATCATCTTGGAGCTAATGTGGGATTGTCCCCTTATTACAAATAAGGAACTGGGGCTGAGGACCCCAGTGACTTTTTTAAAGAGATATTGCAATAAGGGATCCTATCAGGCCTCAAACCCAGGACTTACGTTTCCAAGTCCAGAACAGTTTTCATGTTACATGCAGCTCCCTTCTGTGATAGCTGCAAAAATGCCTGTGTTGCTGGAATTCATTCTACTGCATCAGTGTGAGGATACGGGGATGTTTATTCCACAAATAACCTGTGGTTAATTATAGATCGATGAGCAAAGACCAATGTTTTCACCCGTGCTAGACAACTTTATGCAGCCTCTTTTTAATTGTCTTTTTTGAGAGAAGAGAGGGAAATGGGTCATTACCTTTTAAGGTCTGCTATTCAAATGTGGTAGAAAAGATCTGCTGCCTGATTGATATTCACAGCCCTGAAGGGAGAAGTCTGTCTGGCCTGACCTTCAGCAGGTAATCCTCTGCCTCTTTTAGATTTCAGTTTGGACATCAGTTATTTCAGGAAGCTTTTCCCTAATGGTCCCTCCACACCCAGATCACAATCAGTTCCCCTGTCCCCGGCTCCCCATGGTTCTTCACACATCTCCTATCTGTCACTGTTTTCCATTTTCTTGGTTACCCATCTCCCTTCCCTGTTAGGCCTTGCTCCCCAAGAACAAGGACTGTGTTTTACGAACTGCTGAGTCCCCAGTTAACCCAGTGAATAGAACTGTAGGAGTTACTCAAAAGGTGCCTCTAAAATGAATTGTGTGTGCATTATATTTCAACATCTGTATGCGCTGCAGTGTGCTCACCACCAAAGTTTAGTTTCCATCCATCACCCTACAGTTGACCCCTTTTATCCATTTCACCCTCTCCACCTTCCCCTCTGATAACCACGACTCTATTCTCTGTATCTATGTGTGTATAATGTTGTACACATGAAATTTTATATAGTGTTATAAACCAATGTTACCCCCATCAATTTTTTTAAAAAACAAATTTCAGTTAGGTTGCACATAGTAGGTGCTCAACAAATAACTGTTGACTGAGTAAGTAAAAGAAGAGATGTGAAAGGCACTTTAAATGTAGACTCCATGAGTCTCTGTGATGGCCTAATTTGTAAGAGAAAAGGAAGATGAGGCAATTCAAGATGTTTCAAGACAAATAGCACCATCAACACAGCAATCCTTGTACAACATGGGAGGCTGTACCCCAGCTGAGCGCTCGGAAGTATGCCCAGTGAATTGGGATTAGGATGTTTATTGCAGCATTGTTTATAAGAACAGAAACATGGGAAACAGCCAAAATGTCCTTCAGCAGCGGAATGCACAAGTAAACTGTGGTGCAGCTATACAAGGAATGAATAAAGTGATTACAATGAATAAACTAGATGCTGAAACCGTAACATGGTTAACTCTTAAAAGCCATAACATTGGGTGAAAAGGTAAGTTAGAGTAGAAAATATGCACTGGGAAACATACTGAAAATGCCATATATTGTTTATTAATATATGCATAGAGAATACAAATTAAAAAAAACATGCAGGGAAATGAAACCCAGGCACTCCAGGATACTGGTTACCCTTGGGAGAGGGAGGGCTACAGTGAGATGGTGGAGCTTCTCATTTACCTGTGACATTTTATTATGAACAGCAAATGTGGCAGTATATTAATATCTATTAAATCGGGGTGGTAGGTATTTGTCATATTAGTTTTGGTACTTTTCTGTTAGTTTGAAATAGTTCATGCTTCTAAAAGTTAAATTAAAATCACACAAAGGAGAAGGTTGGGTAACTGGGAGAAGGACCCTACATTTCTGCCTTTAGTCTTCTGTTCTGGACCATCCCCCCACCTCTTTTCAACTAGCCTGGCAAACTGTATGGAGTCACAGCTGCCACTTAGGACATGCTAAGTCTTAACGCCATTGAAAAGCATCAATTCTCAGTCAGTCTCCAGAGACTGATAGATCTACCATTGATGCCTCCAGAGGCTTCAGAATGTGCATAAGTATCTTTCGTCATTGTTTATAGTTTCTGCATTCCTCATTTTTTCTCTATATTGGAGCATCTAGCCCTAATTCTAAATCTAATTAGCATTAGTTTCTGCAATAAGATTTAGTGGAATTCTCTTTCATATGTGTGACTGGAATCTATTTTCTTGAATCCGTCACTATATTCTCTTGTTTTGTAACGCTGTCAATTTTTCTTTCCTTTCTCCCCCAAAGAAGCAATCAAATAATACCCTTGTGGTGAATTTTGCTATTTCTAAAATTCCTCCCGTGTTTGGGGAACACTTTCAGTGGTGTGCTGGACCTAACTCCCCCTAGCTCAGGAGGGCCAGTTGTGCTCAGTCCTTCCCAACTGCTTGTTTGATGACATCACATCAGTAGCTGGAAATCGGCCACAATGAGAGTATTTACACCATGGCAATCAGCAGTCGCTACAAATCTAGGTTTGGGGTGTTTTTCCCCTGAAGAGCTAGCTGGTGGTTAAACATTTACCAGCCTACCACTAGGGGACGTGGCGGTTTTCTGAGTTTGCAAGGCAAGTAGCATTTTCCTCCTTTTACCCAGGTAGGAACCAAAAGTCAGAAAAGGAGAAGGCCTTGGCCTGAGTCACAGAACTCCCCAGAGGCATTGCTGGGGCTCTGGTCTGTGTGGTATAGCTGAAGAAGCACCAGCTTTGGAGTCAGGCAGATCTGAGTTCGGATCTCGTAGAGCTGCTCTTGTACTGTGAACTGTTCAAGTGTCTGACCCACCCGCCCCCCTCAGCTTCCCCACCTGCAAAATAAGGATGACAATATTTACCTTATCGATGTGCAAAAAAACCTAACAAAGCACAAGGGAGATATGCAATAAATATGCTTTGCCCTTCTGACTTACAAGTTCAGATCTCTGTGTATTATCCTATTCTTCCCATAACCATATATATTTTATTTCAACTCTCTCCCTGAACAAACACCTTTCACTAAATAGTGAATACACTTTTGGGCTTCCCTGGTGGTGCAGTGGTTAAGAATCCGCCTGCCAATGCAGGGGACACGGGTTCGAGCCTCGGTCCGGGAAGATCCCACATGCTGCAGAGTAACTAAGCCCGTGCGCCACAACTACTAAGCCTGCGCTCTACAGCCCGCGAGCCACAACTACTGAGCCTGCGCTCTAGAGCCCACGAGCCACAACTACTGAGCCTGCGCTCTAGAGCCCGTGCTCCGCAGAGAAGCCCGCTCGCGGTAACCAAGAGCCACCACAGCCAAAAATAAATAAATAAATAACTTTTTTTTTTTTAAAGAATAGTGAATATACTTTTTCTCCAAGTATGTGCCACTGGAATAAGTAAAAAAAAGTCTCAGTGTTGACATTTATGTGTGATTTGGGGAATCAGTTTCTTTCCAGCAGTCTTAGAAAACGCACTAGGTATCAAGTAAGATCATTTTTCAGCTGCCTGGAGTTTTCTCCGCTGACTGTTTTGCTGAGCTAAGCTTCCTGAGGAGTATTGATTGGGGAGGGCATCACGGCCACAGTTCCATCCACCAGAGTAACTGCAGCGGCCTGCAGGAACCTTCTCTTGGCCGTTCGTGCTCTGTGCTCTGTACTGTCTCTGCATGCTCTCCCCGACCTGGTGGTAGACATTTGCTCCTACGCCATTCAGCTAAGCCAAAATGTATTTTTCTTTTTAGACTTTTACTAATCTATTTTTACCTGAATAATACATTTAGTTGTTTTTAACATTTTAAAAAATACAAAGGTGTAAACAAGGGCAATTTCCCTTCCTAGACGATCCCCCCCTTCGTTCAGGTCCCTCCCCATGAAAACTAGCCGCAAAACAAGAAGGTGGCAAGGAGGAGGAAGCAGCCTCTGACTATTAGTATCTTATGAACCCAAAGGCTCTTGGAGCCCCATCTTGAACACCCAGCATCAGCACAGCCTTCACCATAGTTTCCATCTGTGTTGATTCTGTTGGAGCAAAGAAGTCTGTTGAAACCAGGAATACTGCAACGAGCTCATATGGCTTATCAGTAGGTATAAAGCAAATTGGCAAAGACATACCCAGAATAAAGTCAGAGAGGATCTGCTTTGTTTCTGTAAAGATAAATGGCATATGTTGTATAAACACCATCCATCAGCTAACCCTAGGTAGGTTGTCATATATCTGGAGAAAAACATAAGAGAGAATCTGTGCTTACAGGTGATGGGCTATGTGTCAGGTGCAGTGCTAGGCTTTTTTTTTGGGTGGTAAAATAAGCATAACATAAAAATGCCGTCTTAACCGTGTTTAAGTGTACAGTTCAGTGGTGTTTGGTGCATTGACGTTGTTGGGCAGCCATCATCTCCAGGGAGCGCTGGGCTCCTTTGCCCATCTCACTTAGTCCTCGGGACATCTTCTGAGGTCTGTGTTAATGTTCTCCATACAATGAGGATATTTCAGAGACATTGTTTAACGTCTCATCCCGAGTACCCGGCAGAGCCTGGGGTGGATCCAGATGTGTTCATCTCCAAAACACGCAGACAGGCGTGCCTGGCTGTCTCTCTTACTGTCGTATTTTTCCTCTCTTCCATCCTATACTGTTGTCTAGGGGTGATCCTGCTGCTTCTGGATAAGCTGCGGAAGATGAAGTGGGAGCAGATGTGGAGGCTGACTGCAGAGAGGGAGTTGATGGGCATGCTCTCCACATCCTTAGCTGATCAGGTAAGTAGGCAGCTTAGAAGGTACGGTTATTCCTGAGCACCCTGCTGCTGTGTCTCAAACTTGCAAGTGGCTGAGTCTGCATTATTCTTCCAGATCTGTATGACTGCTTACTTGGATAGATCTGCCTTGTACTTGCCAGCCTGAGACGACAGCACTCCCCTTAGTTCATTCCCCTTGTTCGTTCGTGTGCGTGTTCAGCAGACTTGCCCTGCACACTGCGCGTGCCAGGGAATATGTTCAGAAATAGGATTACGGAGATAAATGAAGGACACAGTCCTTGGCCTCAGAGAGCTCATAGTTTATTGAAGAAGAGTCATAAGTAAATGATAATTTGGTGTGTTAGGAGGTCACAGTCTTCATCTTGGTGTGGAATATCCAGTGCCTGCCCCCTGAGATTCCAGAATACCAAGGCATATTTCCCAGGCAAGATTCCATTTTCCTTTCTGGCAAATAGAATCTAACTTTTGAAGCAAAGCCTTTTGCTTAGATCCTATACTATGACCCCATCCTCAAGGGAAATGCATTTAAAGAGAAGGGACAAACCTCCTTGGCTGGTGAAACCAGCTTTTAATCCAGGCAATCTGAAAAAACCCATGAACTCCACCAAACTATTAACATAAATTCATTTAAACCCCATTTCTCATTTTGGCTGAGAAACACAGAGGCCTGAGCCTTTGCCCTTGAATCTACCAGGGTCACACATCTAGATTATGAGTTTCCCATGGTATAAATGGCCATCTTGAAATGTAAAGACGATTCCTCTGAGTTCTCTGCATTTTATCCTTTCCTGTTTAACCAAAAAGAAGCTCACTCCCTGTTTTTGTTCAACATTCAGTTGTCTGATTTGTTGAATTTTTGCAAAGTTTTCTAACGTGGAGGAAACAAGAAACTCTGTGGTGTTAGTTTACTATTTTTTTTAGCATTGTTGTTATTCTGTATTTCCCGAGCAGCCAGAAACTAATTTCCTTTTTCAAACGTGAGATATGGTATAATGAAGGAGTTAAAAATTACCCAGGTAGCTGTTTTAAACCTGAGGGGAAAATTGTCCTCCATCATCATATTTCAAGTCAGGTCATAATGACTTGAGTGTGTCCCCAAAAGCTAGCAATTGCCTGTCCATGTCCAAGGAGGATAGTTGATTCAGCCATCGCCTTCTGCGAAGGCCCATAATTCACCTCCCGACACCACCTGTCAGCAGCTAGTTAATATGTGTGGCCTGGCTGGTGCAAGAGCTTGGAGAAGAGCCGGCAAGAAGTAAAGCCTCCCTAGAAAAGTCAGAGTTGGATTTGGAAATGCGGAGCACGGGCACAGGCACCCTGGCCCGCAGGAATCCCGGGTTGCATCCATCATCGAGTCTGCCCAGCGCCCCAGGGAATGCTGCTGAAGCAGGATATATCATTTGTCTCAGCCCCTCAATAAGGAGAGCAACCTGTCATCACGCAGTTTCCTCTCCAGGAGGCTCAGGATGGATGACAACAGGGTTCCTCGGTGAGGTGAGAAGAGGGGCGGAAAAGTGACTTCATTTATTTTATGCTGGCTCGGGTGGAAAAGACGCTCCGTGTCTGCCCCCTTCGCTGGACGGTGCTCACTGAGACCAGCAGGACCCGTGAGCTTCAAGTCAGTGTGGGGCATTCCCCCCTCTCTATCCAAACATGACTGCTTGGTTTCTAGAGATAAAAGGCAAGGGAGATGCCCTGCAGTGCAAGTGAGCCTGTGCTCCGAGCCGGAGGCTCAAGAGATTGCGCAGGAGATGTGGTGCCTCAAGAGCCAGCATCACAAGCTGAGCCCATCTGACTGTTGTGACCGTATCTCTGGCTTTTATCCCCTAGGATATTTTCAACGCTGTCATCAAACAAAACCCCTTCCTCGTGTATCAGCTCCCCTGCTTCTGGAACGTGCAGCTGTCAGACCACACCCGCTCTGAGCAGTGCTACAGAGACGTGTCTGATCTAAAGGTAGGGCAAGGAAGGCCCTGGTGGGCGGTGGCAGAGGGAAGCTGGATGGGGCAGCGCCCTTCAGGGGGATGATTGGCTCGGAGCTTTGTGTGCAGTGTGGTGAGAGAGAGAGAGAGAGAGAAGGGTGCAGAAGAGCAGAAAGAATGGGCTTTTATGGCTTTGTTTTGTTCCCCCCCACCCCGCCCTGTTTTGGCTTTCTGGAAAGCATCAGGCCTCCCAGCACAAGAACCAGCGTGTGTGGTTACTCTTCCTGCTACCTGCTGCTGGCTGTTTTGGTTCATGTTGGCTCATTTAATTCAAATGAAAACATTTATTGAGGGCCTCCTTTGTGCCAGGTGCTGTAGATATGGATATGAATAACTTCTTTTCTACTTTCAAATCATTCTTGGCAGAGAGGAGCAGAGAAACATGTAAGGAAATAAATGTAAAAAAAGATGACAGATGCTATGATAGTTGTGGATGAGGTGAGATGCCAGCAGGGAGAAAGGACAGTGACAGAAAAGCCTTTATCATTGGTCTCTAAGTACCAAACACAGTGGTAAGGCCTGACAGGAGATAGACAAAGAAGAAGGGGTGTGTGTATCAATTACCTACTGCCACAGATAATGCTGCGTAACAAACTATTCTAATAGGGGCTTAAATCATCGACCATGTATTTAGTTGATGCATCCACAGGTTGACTGGATGGTTGTCTGATAGTCACTGGCTTAGCCAAATGTCTGTGGTCAGCTTCAGATGGGGTGGCTGTGGCTAGGGCAACCTGGTTCTCCTCCAGTGTCTCCTGTGTCCTGTCAGCAGGCCAGTCTAGCTTGTTCTCATGGCAAAGCAGAGGTGGAAAAGGAAGCCCTAGGGCACACAAGGAAACCCGAGTCCTTTTTGCTGACATCCTATGTGCCAAAGTAACCGTGTGGCTGAGCCCAGAGTTAAGGGATGTGTCAGCATTCCCTACCTGTAGTCGTGAAGGGTTGAAAGAATGAAAAACTGATCTCAGCTGTTAAATGACAGATGAATGATTTGAACCCAGGTCTGTCTGACACCAAGTGTGTTTGCCCTCTGGCTGTAAGAGAAGAACTAGATACATGCATCCATAGAGAGTTTGTTTCATTTAAAATTTATACCCATTGCCCAGGTGACGATGTGGTAACAATAATTGCAAGTTATAAAAAGGAAAAAGGGACCCAAACCTTGCTTTTCTAACAAGTCAGGCTTCTCTTATTGGTTTCTGGTCCATATCCGCATTATGTACCTATTATGCCTTATTTATAGTCACAGTTTACATGGAATTTTGTATTCTTCCATTGCTTAGCCATTCTGGTTACCTTAGTTGTTTTCAAACTTTCACAAATATAAATATTAAACAGCTCAAAGTTCACACCTCCTCAGGAGTGAAATCACAGAGTCAAAAATAAAGAACTGTTTTTTAAAGCACTTGAAGTTCATTGCAAAATATTTAAAACAGAAGTACCTGCATTATTCATTCTTTAAATCGGCATTTATGAAATTCCTTCAATATGTCATGTATTTGTTAGACATAAGGAAAACAGATGAAATGCACAGGAGTATTTCCAAGAATATCATAAACTAGAAGTTCAAAGGGGAGGAAAATAAAACCAACCCTATAAAGAACACCTAAAAATGCTGCATAAAATTTTTTTTAATGTTTTGAAAGCATAGCTGATCCATTCATAAATTAAATGAAGTAATAAACAGAGGCCAAAAAACAGTAATAAAGTGTGACTCCAGAATGATAAGCAAAAAGCAGCTGCATCTGACATTTGCTGGATATTTGCTTATTCTTGGCGTCTGGGAGCCTTGTATAAATGTAGATAGCTGTATAATTATTGTGCAAACAAGGGAATGCTACCATGGGTTGCACTGGGATAATAGGCCTAAATCAAAATCAGGCAACCCATACGTATAGCCATTCTGTTGAAATGCTATGTGTGGGAACTTGGGCCCCAACACGAAAAAACACAATTAGAAGACCCTGGCATAAAGTCAGGATCCATGAAGAGTGATATCCTCGGTAGATAAACAGTTTAAAAACCCATAGTATAGGAGGAAACAACAGAGATTGTTGCCTGTTTCATTCTTTGCTTTTGGTGGAATAAGGGAGAAATGTTTCCCCTGAGAACTCCTAATTTCAAGCGTGTGCTCATATTATTTGGGGAGCTAAAATTATATGTGTAGGGCAGAAATACAAAGAAAAAAAGAAAAATTTCCAGATCCCTGGGAGAAACAAACAGAAATCTGATCTTGAAGAATACTCTCAAAAACAAGACTTCAGAATCCTTTAGGTGGAGTTTCTAGAAAAATGAGTTCTCAGTCAGTTATCACTGAACACACAAGGAATTAAGCTACCATGAGAGAGGGCAGAAACTGACCATAGAATTAAACTTCAAAGACTACAAGTATTAGACTCATCAGGCATGAAACATAATATAAGCATTTGTATTGTATAAAAAATAAAAAAAGAATATTGAAAGTAGGTTAGAGGAACAAGAGATTCTCAAAGATGAATAGGCCTATTTAGATCAACTAGGACTTGTAGAAGTGAAAAATATAATTATTGAAATTATAAATTAAATAAAGGTGTTAAGCAGTAGATTAGACCCAGCTGAAGAGAGACTTAGTGAACAGGAAGACATACCTAAGGAAATTACCCAAAACACGCACACTGAAAAAAAAGAGGTAGAAAAATAAAGGGAAGTTAAGGTATTGGGATATGTCTAATTAGATTATCAGAAGGAGATAAAGAGAAAATTGGAAGTGAGGCATCATTGGATGGGGTGGTGAATGGGAATTTTTCAGAACTGTTAAAAGGTATCCATAGATACAAGAAGGATTGTGTTTACCAAGCAGTGTAAAGAGAAAGCCATATTTAGACTTACAGTAGTGAAAGTGCAGCACCCTAAAGAAAGCTGATTTTAAAAATAGCCAAAGAGAAAAGACAGATTCTCTACAAAGAAATTCCACATGTGTGATGAGAGTTCCAATGGCAGAAGCCAGAAAAGAGTAGAAAGAATATCTTCAATGTTCTGAGAGACAGTAACAACACACTGTGTACCTAGCAAAACAATCTTTCAAACATGAGAGAGGAATATCGAATTGAGTAAAAACAAAGAGAATTTACCACCAAAATACTTATGCAAAGAAACATCCAAAGGAAAATGTACTTTGGAATCCTTTGGAAAATGATTTCAGATTCAAAAAGGAATGTTGAACAAACAAATTAGAAATGTATTGAAACTCTGAACAGTTTCTACATGATAGCAGTAGTAGTAATAATAATGTAATTTGTTTGTTTAAAAACATTATACCTAAATTATCAGGCAGTGACATCATGTAAGTCAGGAGGGAAGTGATGAGAATTAAAGTACTTCTTGAGGTCATTGCTTTGTTGAGGAGGGGGATGAGATATTGAATTTAGCTGCTAAGCTAGGTATGCACGCTAACATTTCAAGGTTAAGCTCTAAAAGAACTGGAAAAAATGGGTGGGATGGAATGGAATAAGAAAAACCAAGATAACCAACCAAAATACCTCAATCGTTTAAAAGAAGAATTAGATGCAAGAAAAGAAAAATAAATAAGAGCATAGAAAAAGTAGGGGGAAATAGAGAACAAGAAATCAAAATGATATAAATAAGTCCAGCTATATCAATAATCAAATAAACTAATTTTGCCAGTGAGAAGATAGGTTGTCAGGTTGACTAGGAAGCAATATTCAACATATGCTATTGATAAGAGACATGCCTGATACAAAACTACCCAGAAAGGTTGACAGTAAAATTATGGGAAAAGAATATCAGGCAGATATCATCCCAGATAAAACTGGGTGACTATCTTGATATCAGACAAAGCATTGGTAGGTACAGAGATGGTCACAACTTAAAAACAAAAAGTTCACCAAGAAGATATAAATGCAGATTCATTTACTCAATCTCTTAATGTTTTTGAGCCCAGTGATTCTTCCGAGTTCTAGGAATACAACAAAGATTAAAGCAAACAAAAGCCTCTCACATGTGGAACTTTCTCTCTAGGAGATAAAGCAGAGTTATAGGAGATAATAAGAGAATACTGTGAACAATATTATGTCAATAAATTTGAAAACTGTGAAAGGAACATATTCCTATAAATGTATAGTTTATCAAAACTGACTTAAAAAAATATAAAGTCTAGATTATTTTCTAGTCATTAAACTTTCTTACAAAGAAAATAGTACCCCTAGATAGATAGTGAGAAGAAGATGTTCTACCAATTTTTGTTTTTAATCAAAAGGTATTTCCAGTTTTTAGTCAACTTTTCCAAGGAATAGGAAAAGAGGAACACTTTTTAACTCATTCAGTGAGGCCAGGATATCCTTGATACCAAAACCAGACAAGGAGATTACAAGAAAGGAAAATTACAGGCCTATCTCATTCAGGAATACTGATGTAAAAATCTTAAGCAAAATATTAGCAGACTGAATCCAGCCATGTATAAAATAGATCATACATCATGGCCAAGTTGGGTTTATTCCAGGAAATACAAGAGTGATCTAACATTGAAAAAAATCCACAAGTGTCATTTAGCACGTTAATAGATTAAAGGAGAAATACCATCTGATTATCTAAATAGATGCAGGAAAATTATTTGATAAAATTAAATATTCATTTGTGACAAAACCTCTTATGAACAGAATCTACTGAAAACCTACAGCAAACTTTTGCCGAGCATTTGCTTAGGGTTCTGCTAAATAATTAAAAGAAAACAGTAGGGTGCCCACGAACACCCACACATTTATGGAAATTTGATACATGACAAGGTGGCACTGCTGGCCATTGGAGAAAGGATGTAATTTTCTGTAAATGGTGTTGAGACGCCTGATTATGTATGATAATCAGGAAAAACTGAAAATGGGTCCCTGTCTCACACCATATACAAAACTTACTCTGATGGATTAGAGACTTCAAAGTGAAAGGCCAAATTAAATGTTGATTTTTTAAAAATTAGGAAATTAGCCTATGACCTTAGAATAAGGAAAACACCAAAAGCATATATCATAAATGAAAGGGTCAGTGAATTCAACCACGTTGAAATTAATAACTCCATCAAAGTGGCATCAAAAAGAGAAAAGAAAAAAAAGTTTCAACATATACAACTAAGGACTAGTAAACAAAGTATACAAAAAATTTGAAGAGAAATGTGTAAAATATGAATTCATTTCACAGAATTGCAAAGAAAATGGCCAATAAACACTTGAAAAGATGTACAACCTCTTTGATAATCAGGGAAGTGAAAATTAAGACCACAAATAATTGAAAAAGTGGTACTAATGAAGTCTCATTTAACAGTAGGAACTCTCCTGTAGTGTTGATGGGAGTGTAAATGTATACAACCAAATTGGGAAAACACTTTGGCACCATATTGTAAACTTGAAGTAACACCTATTTTACAGTCTAGGGCTTGGATGTAATTGGTCAAAAATTGAGACGAGGATGACTTCCTGCAAAAAGCACTCCACCAGCTACCAGTGGGCAAATGGTGACAGATTGACGTCAGGCCATGTGTCCTCATAACAAATGGCATTGTTTGACTAGGCAGTGGCACAGTAGACTTAAAAGCTCAAGTCTTTTTTTTTTTTTTTGCAATACGCGGGCCTCTCACTGTTGTGGCCTCTCCCCCTGCGGAGCACAGGCTCCAGACGCACAGGCTCAGCGGCCATGGCTTACGGGCCCAGCCGCTCCGCGACATGTGGGATCTTCCCGGACCAGGGCACGAACCCGTGTCCCCTGTATCAGCAGGCGGACTCTCAACCACTGCGCCACCAGGGAAGCCCTCAAGTCTTATTTTCATATCAAAAAGAAAAACAATAAACTTCCACAAAAATCAGTGCAACTAAAAACCTTGGCAGGCCTTATTGAAAAAGGAAGGAAATTCTGACAGCTTACAACGTGGATGACCTTTGAAGACATGCTAAGTGAAATACTCCAAACACAAAAGGACAAATATTGTATGACTCCCCTTATATGAGATAACTAAAATACTCAAATTCATAGACACAGGAAGTAGAATAAAGGTTACTAGGAGCTGGGGTGAGGGGAGAATATGGAGTTATGGGTACAGAGTTTGAGTATGGGATGATGAAAAAGTTCTGGAGATGGTTGTACAACAATGTGAATGTACTTAAGGGCGCTGAACTATACACTTAAAAATGGTTGAAATGGTAAATTGTATGTATATTTTACCACAATAAAAAAAAATCTGGGGCTTCCCTGGTGGCGCAGTGGTTGAGAATCCGCCTGTCAGTGCAGGGGACACGGGTTTGAACCCTGGTCCAGGTAGATCCCATATGCCACGGAGCAGCTAAGCCTGTGCGCCACAACTACTGAGCTTGCGCTCTAGAGCCCGTGAGCCACAACTACTGAAGCCCGCGCGCCTAGAGCCTGTACTTCTCAACAACAGAAGCCACCACCATGAAAAGCCTGCACACTGCAACAAAGAGTAGCCCCCGCTGTCCACAACCAGAGAAAGCCTGCACACAGCAATGAAGACCCAACACAGCCAAAATTAAATACAAATAAATTAAATTAAAAAGAAAAATCTGGGGGTGGAGGGACCTTGGCGAGTGTCCTATGAAGTTGATTGTTTTTAGGAGGATTAGTATGAGTTTCATTAAAGAAACCAGTCATAAGCCAGTATATTTGGCATGATTTCTGAGCACCTCTAAATTGGCAGCCACAAAAAGGAAAAGAAAAAGCTTCGTAAATTAGAGGAGACTCTTCATTTGCAAACTTTCAACTTCTATGTTTTGTAGATGCCAACAAAGCTTGGTCTCCAAGTGTATGTCCCATCTGCCCACCACGTACATACCAATGTGTTCATGCTGCCGTATTTATTGAGTGATTACTATATGCCAGGTACTGTTACAGGTCCTAGTGATGCCGCAGGAAACTAAACAGACACAGCCATTGGTCACGTAGAGTTTAGGTGCTGGTGTAGCAGATGGCTGTGCCTCTTGGGCATTGCTTAGTGTTGCTTAATTATTGTCACTTTGAACCTATCAAACGAAATAATTTGTGAACCCCCTTTGGCAGCCTCTTCTATATGTGAATAGAGGGGTTTCCATCAAATGACAAAACCATGAAGATAGATTTAAACCAAGTTTAATCCATATCTTCTTAGATAAACCTAAAAAAGAAGTCATTTTATCACTGATAGCTTATCTAACAAAATCTGACACAGAACCCTAAAATACAGGCAATATATGAAAGGGGAGCTGCCCTGGAGGTGGGGAGAGGCTTAGGGGATGAGGGAGAGAGACTGGAAGGCCTGAGCACCACCCTCTGGGTCATATCAGGGTCTGGACATTGATGAAGAGCTGGTCCAAGCTCTTCTGTAGGTCCCTCCAGGCCAACCTGGGCCTCAGATTCCAGGGAAAGGTGTATCTTTGTTGTTTTCTTTCTTCTTAATTTTCTTTCTTCTCTTCCTCCCCCACTTTTTTTCATTGTGTTCAACATCTATGAAGGAACCTCCTGTTTGCTAGTTATTATGTCCCTCCCTGGGGAGTATCCAGGGTACCCTGAGCTCTGCTCTCCATCAACTCACACTCTGTTGCCCCAAAGGGTAGCCAATCTAAGAAGCTCACCTGTGGGATCCACAGGGACCTGTGCTGGGTCAGCTGATAGAAAACGTCAATTTAAGCAAGACTTACAAAACTCTATTAACCTTGACTGTCCTTTGGGGCAAATCCAGGGCCAGGTTTTTTTGTGGCTGATTGTGCTGTAAGGTCACTTAAGTGACCCTCCATCTGTGTCCTCTATGGTTCTCGGGGTCCTTTCAAGTTGAGCAGGAACTTAAGGACTGCCATAAGGCAGGTGAAGGGCAGTCCTGGACTTTTGCATTTCCCTCACTCTTATATAGTCATCTCACCCATGCCCAGTCTGAACAGCCAATTTTTTTTTTTGTTTTTTTTTAGGAACTTCTTTTTATCAAGTTGTTCCAGAACGTTTATCTTGCCTTTCGTGGAAATAGCAACTCTCACCTAATTCAAAGAATGTTTAATTTCCTTTCCAGTTACATTTGAAGTGGCATAAAAACACATTTGGTAACAAACACAGTTCCCTCCTGATAACATAGGGCTCAGGTGTAGCTGCACACAGGCTCCCACTTCGTGCCAGAGAGGAGTTTACCAGCCTTGGCCTCTAGCCTGCCCTGGGTGTCAGCTGACAACTTTGTGCTGAGTGTAGGTTAAGAGAACATCTAAGGGGAGGAGTGGTTTCACTGAGGAGGCAGAAGAAGTATCTAGGCTTTTGGAGCCAAGCAATCCTGTAAATTCTGACAGTTCTACCTCTTACCAGCTGAAGGACTTGAGTAACTCACTTAACCTCTCAGGCTCAGTTACAAAATCCTTGATAAAATGGAGGCCATTATTCTTGGCCCGGTTCTCAGCCAGGCCCCTTGAGTGCTCCCTAGAAATGCACTTGACCTTACCTCAGCCTTTTATGTTTCAAAGACCTCCATTTTTCTCTCTTCAGTCCTAAACCTTGATGACTCAGGCTTCCCTGGCTGAGTCTTAAATTAAAAGAGAAGGACCCAAAGGAGCGGCTTTTTATTCCTTCACCAGGAGCGCAGAGTCAGGAGACCAGCAAAGAAGCTGTGTGCTGGCCTAGAGCCGGAGGATTGTGCGAGATTCCAGGAAATCGTGTCTAGCCCTTGAGTCTGGAGTAGACTGTCTGTTAGAGAAGGAAGCCCTGGTCAGAAACAGTGGGTGATGGCCAGGAAGTGGCAAGCAGTGGGTCCAGTCCTCAGGTCTGTGAGAGTTACTGGAGCCCAGGGCTGAGTAAGCCCATGGTTCCTGCCCTTGGGAAGGTCACAGACTATTTAGAATTAACCAGTAAGGAAACGGAAAATCCCAGTGCAGCCTGCTAAGTGCTGTGAAGCAGGGAAGTAAAGGGGGCTGAGGGCGGCTGCAGGAGCCCTGTCTAGTTGGGAGCGTGACGCAGCCTGTATCTCGGAGGGATCTCTATAGGAGGTCTGAGCTGAATCTTGATATCCAGATTCTGCTGCTTCCTCATCTTCTGCCCTCACATCCACCCAGGCTGGTCCACAGTCCTCCCTCCGTCCCTCCCCTACTTAGAGCCCTGGAGAATTGGGAGTGGAAACTCACATGCAAGTTAGAAAGAGTAAACCGGATGCTGGGTAGGCAAGCAACAGGGACCACGCCATTGCTAGAGAAACAGCGGCCCAGAATGTACTGATCCCTTTCTGGGATTGCCAGGAAACACATCTCATCCTTTGGGGTCCTGGTCCTGTGACCAGGACCCCAAAGGATGAAATGGCATATTCCAGATCAGTTGGGTGGGAATGGTGTTCCAAGTATGGTGTCACTTAATCTTGACAAAAGTCTCACAGGGTGAATATTGTTCAGTCTGTTTTATAAATCAGAAAATTAAGAATCGTACAGATTAGTCACTTACTTGCCCCAAATCCCACAGCTCAATACGACAGAGCTGAGATTCAGACTCGTGTCTGTCTTACTCTCAGTCCAAGGTTCTTTCTTCTGACTTGGGGCTGAGTTCCCACCTGAATGTATTTTCCCAGGGAAGTATTTTATGTGAGATAATGATTCTATAGGATTAATCTGTGTGAGCCCTCTTTAAGTTAAGTGCGTTTTTGAGGGCTAACTCCAGAACAGAGACCCCGAATATAACGTTCTCCCCTTGAAAGAACATGTGAATTTGAAGCAGCAGGCGCAGAGCCTGAATTTTTGAATTGGGAGCTGCATGCACTTAAAAGAAGAACCCTAAAGGAGAGGAGGAAAACCAAGAGAAAACCTGCCATCCATATGGGGAAATGATGTGTGTTCCAGAGGCAATCTGTAGCATTTGCATAAAAGGAGTAGCACATAACTCAAGTTTTAAAACATTTTATAATACTTAGAGAGGTGTCAGATTTCACATCTTTTGAGGAAGACGGGGTGGGGGGGCCACCGTGTATTAGCGTATTGAGCTTGCCATAGCTAAGCTGGCTGCAGTGAAAAATGAGGCAGGGGAAGGCAGAGAGAGGGTACTAAGAATGATGAATGCTAAGGTTGATTTTGGAGGATTAGGATGGATTGAGGAAGGAAAAACAGTTGCTCTGGGGAAGAAGATCTCAAGTTTAGAATTACCGCCTTCCAGCCAGACCTCTCTTAACTTCAGGCCAGTGGCTGTTTGATTTCCTTGCATGACCCAGGTCCGAGGACTGGAAGTGTTTTCTTGTCTCTGTGCACTGCTGCGGCTGGTCAACCCGAGGCGTTCTGGGATTAAATTTGAGGCAGCTGGCCCCTGTCCAAGTAGTCTGTCTTTTGGCACCATTGCTCTAGGGCTCGTGCCTGGGAATCGCCCATTCACCCAGCAAACTGCAGAGTACCCACTGTGGGCTAGGCTGCAGGGCTGTCGCTGGGCTACTTACCCTTTCTTCACCTTGTCGTCATCTGAGAAAGTGGGGCAGTAATCACTCTATAGAGGAGATGTAAAGATGAAAAGGGGTGATATATTAGTACGGGGTTATGAGACATGTAGTAAGCCTAGTATTCTTTTTTGTTTGTGTGGTTTTTTTTAATTGAAGTATAGTTGATTTACAGTTTTGTGTTAGTTTCAGGTATACAGCAAAACTGAATATATATATATATTCTTTTTCAGATTCTTTTCCATTATAGGTTATTACAAGATACTGAGTATAAATAGTTCCCTGTGCTGTACAGTAGGTCCTTGTTGTTTATCTGTTTTATATACAGTAGTATGTATCTGTTATGCCTAGTATTCTTACTATTTTTTTTATATCTTTATTGGAGTATAATTGCTTTACAATGGTGTGTTAGTTTCTGCTTTATAACGAAGTGAATCAGCTGTAGGTATACATATATCCCCATATCCCCTTCCTCTTGCATCTCCCTCCCTCCCTATCCCACCCCTCTAGGTGGTCACAAAGCACCGAGCTGATCTCCCTGTGCTATGCGGCTGCTTCCCACTAGCTATCTATTTTACATTTGGTAGTGTATATATGTCCATGCCACTCTCTCACTTCGTCCCAGCTTCCCCTTCCCCCTCCCTGTGTCCTTAAGTCCATTCTCTACGTCTGCGTCTTTATTCCTGCCCTGCCACGAGGTTCATCAGTACCGTTTCTTTAGATTCCATATATGTGTGTTAGCACGTGGTATTTGTTTTTCTCTTTCTGACTTACTTCATTCTGTATAACGGACTCTGGACCCATCCACCTCATTACAAATAACTCGATTTCATTCCTTTTCATGGCTGAGTAATATTCCATTGTATATATGTGCCACATCTTCTTTATCCATTTATCTGTCAGTGGGCATTTAGGTTGCTTCCATGTCCTGGCTATTGTAAATAGTGCTGCAGTGAACATTGGGGTCCATGACTCTTTTTGAATTCTTATTATTAATAATCTGTCAGTATTGTTCCCACTCTCTTCGGGTAATTTTCACTCAGCTAGTTTACAGGCAAAACCTGTAAACAAGGGATCTTCTTGCTCATCCATTCCAGTGCTCACATTTCACAGACCGGAAACAGGAACCCACAGAGGGGAAACGGCTTGCCCAGGGTTAAGCACCGGTGTGTGTCTCGTCATCTTGTGCCCTGATACTGTGCTGGAGAACGACCCACTCAGTGGAGGGGACTTTGGGTGCTTTAAGCTTTAGTCTTTTGTCTTTGCCTCAACACTCACCCATTCTTGGCTTATGTGGTAGTTTTTAGAACTGAACTCCTTTGGTTGTTATTGATTTAAGTTTTCCGTCACTGGCTTGGTTACGCATAGCTGATGAAGTTCAGATGCATTTATTCCTGGAAACATCAACAGGATCCCTAGAAGCAAGGTCATGGCTCTGGAGAATTCGCCCTTCGATAATAGCACTTGGTGGGGTACATATCTAAACAGTTCTAAGAACTGTTAGTGAGATTTCTTTCAAACAGAGGAGAGCTGGGGAGGGGTGGGGAGAGAGGAGTTCCGTGTACCATATACTGTACCAGATACCCTATTATGATATCCTGCAGCAAGGAAATCTGATCGATTTTATTGATTCCCCAGCATTTCCCCCACGTATTCTACGTCAGCACCCAGCACCATGACCGTGGAATGCCCTGTGGAACAGGTTCTTTAGAAGCGCACTCTAAGAAACATTTCCCTGATAATCTGGGCTCTATTAAGAAGGAAAAGGATTCTGAGAGAGGGGACCATCAACTAAGCAGTATTTGGTAATCATGGACATCAAACCACTGAAGTTTCTAGGAATGTGGAAATGAGGGATTTGATATGGAACATTTTTGCCTAAAAATCCCTATAATGAGGAAAACAATTTCAAATATTTATTTCTAAAAGTTCCATCTGTATTACAGGTTCTTTGTAAAAGTAGTTACTTTTCCATTCATCACCTTTACATTGAAGGGTCAGATTCAGGTGTGTGTGTTTTTTCCCAAAAGCATGAGATAGCATACCACCGACAACCAGTTTTTCATAAAAACAGAAATGCATAGATCGTCTTTACGTATGCCATTTATTATAAGTCCTTTGCCGTGAGTTAACCAGCTAAGCTCTATGTTGGACAGAAGATTTTCATTGTCATTCCTCATGTCTTTAGAAAGTATTTTAAAAATTCTATATTTTCAGTCTTGTCTTTATAAAGTTAACCAAATCAACGACATCTAATAGTACTAATGCACACTGGCTTCCAGTGTTTTGTTGCAAACTTGCCTATCAGTGATACAGTAAAGGAATTCAGTGTGGGGCACTCCCTCTGTAACTTTTCTTGGTATCCTTTCGTTATTCCAGCTAAAGCAGCTGTACCTTCAGTCATTCCACATATGCACGCTCCATAAAGCATTACCATCGTTAAAGTAGGAATTCACTGCTCAGAGTATCACTTCCCCAGGGCATCTTTCCTTTAGTGCTCACTGAAAAGTTGTTCTTTGTGTATTTCATTTTCTAAACAGAGTCTTGCAAATAGCTTAAGATGACGCGTGTCAGAATCCTCTGTACTTGGATTTAACTCTATAGCAAATCACCCATGTAATTTGTTTTAATCCTAGTTTCTCCAGGCTTTCATCATTTGTTTTCTAGGACTCTTCCTATAATATTTGCTGACCCAGGAATTTACTTCTTTTGTTACCAGATTGTCTTCTGTGTGTTTTGCCAGCCATTTTTGCCAAGGCAGGAAACACAAGTGTTTTCCTTATTGGATTTTATTAGCTTTCATTTTGATGTATGAAATCTCCAAAGAGACTGCAGAACTCTTTTCATGGGGTTTAGTGAAACATTGTAAATTCTAAGACTGACTCTCACAAGACTTTAAACGTCATCCAGAATTCATGGAGGCTCGTCTTTATATTCCGGATGCTTTGTTTTTAAATGTCTTGCTCATCACGCAGGTCTGTACTAACATTAAGTAATATCTCGAGGCATAATACACACTTGGGGTGAAGTTCTTCCGTAACGATCATGGTTATAAATGGTTTTTGAAATGGTCTTGAGGATTTAATTTTTTTTCAACCAACTTCTTGTCAGATCTAATTAGATGGGCATTTCTCTACTTGGGGATGTAGCTAAGGAAGAGCTTATATTGGGAGCAGAAGTGTCAGCTCAGCTGTTTTCTTGCTGGTCCCAAAAGCTTGTGTTACTAGTATTCTCAACCTCTCGTTTCTTTGTAGAACTGGTTTGTGTTTTTAATATACGCTTTTATTTGGAAGAATTTTAGACGTGCAGGAAAATGGCAAACATAGTACATAGAGTCCCATGTGCCCCATCCAGTTTCCCCTGATGTTAACGTCTTATGTACCAATGGTGAACTTGTCAAAACTGACACACCAACATTGCTGTATTGCTATTACTAAACGTCAGGCTTTAGCTGCATTTCACCAGTTTTTCCATTCACCTCCTGCTTCCTGAGTCTCCTTTGGTCTCTGACAGTTTCTCAGTCTGTCTTTGTTTTTTCATGACTGACCTTGACACTTCCAAGGCATGTACTGTGCCACACATGTTACTACTAAGGCTGCTAACCACCTTTCTTTCGCTAAGGTGGTCTTTTCAGGCTTCTCCACTGTAAAGTTACTGTGGTTCCCTTTCCTTCTTCTTTTTTTGGAAGTGAGTCACTTATCTACCCCACACTGGAAGTGAGGAGATGAAGTTTCACTTCCCGGGAGGGGGTAGAATCCACGCACATCATTGGGGTTCTTCTCTAGGGAGATTTGTCTCTTTCCCCCAATTATATTTATTTCTTAAATCATGTATTCATAACCCCAAGGACTCACATGTATTTATTTTGTACTTTGGGTTAATAATAATAATAATGCAGGGCTCTTTTTAAATCCTTTGTTCATTTTATGAGTTATTTTAGTTAAAATTATTGTTATCATTAAATAATGTTAATAAATGCACTAAAATAGATGTAGTCTGATTGGTAGAACACTTAGCCGGGTTTATTCCTCAGTGTGTTTCAGTATGCGCGGGCTCAGTATCCTGCGCTCTGCACTGACACAGTTAGATATGGGAGCTCAAATGACGTAAGACCTCACTCCCTCTCCTTCTCTCTCTGCCCCTCTGTCTTGCTTTCTTTCTGCCTCTGCTTTCTCTGTCATGGCAGGGTGACTTCTGGCAGCCTCCCCAGCCAGTATGTAGAGCTTCGTCATTCAACAAATACATGTTGCTCGCTTGCTGTGGACCAGGCACTGTTCCAAGCACGGGTTATACGTGGAAAACCAGACAATGCAGGCCCTGCTCTCCCCAGCTTACATTCTAGTGCAGAATACAGATATCAAACAAGACAACAAATGATCAAACTGGTCATTTCAGGCAGGAAAACATGCTGTGAAGAAATCAAAGCAAGGGAACATAAGAGTGACCAGCACACGTGATCCCATACTGAAAAGAGAGCCCCTCTTTCCCTCCATGACTCTGCAGAGCAACTCTGTTGACCCTTCACGGGACTCATGCCCACGAACGGTCTGAAATGTCTCATTGGTCATCCTGAGTCACACGCCCTTGCTGTAGCAGGTCAGGCCTGACCGGTAGCCCTGTTAGAATCATCGGAAGAAGGCAGGGTCTTGATCTGTGAAGGAAGGGTGCAGAACACACGGAAAAGCAACAGCGGGCCACTACAGAAGATGCCTGCTGGGATCCTGGAAGCCAGTTTGCCTTCTTGGAGTTTCCAAGCAGTGAATCACGGGGTGCCCACCCCCAGGGGCATTACTGACATTCCACCAAATTGGCTTCTCAACCAACCTTGGTAGAATCCTTCAGCTGAAGGGTCCCTGCCTGTCTCTAGAGGTGAAACCCACTTCCCTCTGTCCTCCTTGCCCTCAAATCAACAGAGACACCCCCTGGAGGACCCTGTGGGGACTCTGTGAAAGTGAATAGAGTCTTAGTAATTAATGCCTTAGAGAGGGAGCGCACTGGGCTGGTTACCATCCACAGGTCACATGACTGCAGAGAAGCCGCATTAGGCAACGCCAGGGAAGATCCTTGTACTGAATGCATCGCTTTCTCACTTCCTTGCTCTCAGAGGTCCATCGGAATTCTTCAGACGGGCCAGAATCCAGTTCAAATTGATTGCTACCCCCATTATATAGCAAAAGAACCAGAAACATTCAACGTGACGAACGTGAGAGAACAGAGCAGGATCTTCTCGGATTCATGTCCCTCCCAGCCCTGAGTATTATCAAAGATATCTATTTTTATGTTCTCATTTTTTCCCCTCTTTACAACGTCCAGCACCTCAGGCAGGGAAAAATAAGAAATGTTACAGGTGATAGAACAAGAAACGACAGGCTATAGGACAGGGCCTCGGACGCATGCACTGGCCTAAGTGTCTACGTTTTCCAGATGAGGGGACTAAATAATCGCTGAGTTTCATCTGTTTTCTTCCCCTTTCCTGGGTAATGTTTTTGTCTGGGAAGATTTTTTTTTTTTTTCTGGGACTTGTAAAAAAATCAAGGAACAACAGGAACCTTTGTAAAAGGAGGCAGAGAGTCACGGAACATCTGTGGCTTGAAGTCTTGAGTACCAAGGACACTGTTTTCATTTAATAGCCACTACCTGGTAATTGTCAGGAATGGGAAAGGAGAAGGGAGAGAGGTGGAATAGAGTCTTTAGCAGTTGGTGGAGGGAAGAGAAGAACTGGAGTGGATTCCGTGGCAGTCTGCAAACGTTGACCGGACCTGCCACTGTGCAGGCAGAGTTGGACAAACACAAGTCTTGCATTCAAGGAACCAGCAGTCTAGGTTTAAATACAGACTGAGGGACAGCATCGCTTTAGAGAAGATCCCATGGGAACGGAGCACGTATGTTCCCAAGACGCGCACATGCTGAGCACCAGTCTGTTCTGGGCTCCATGGTGGATGCCTTTACATCTCTTGTCTCATTGATCCTCTGAAACAGGTATTATTATTGTTTCCTTTGAACAGATTGGAAAATAGAGGTTCAGATACATTAAGCTGTTTGGGTGACAGAGTTGGGAAGAAGCAAGGGTGACATCTGCCTCGCTCCCCTGCCTGTTAGCACTCTCCAATCTCTGCCCAGTGTGTTAAACCCACCTTAGTGCTTTCCCTTCTGAACAGCCCCCTCTTCGGGCCTCTCCTTGAGGTCCAGCCAGGAGGAGCCTGGCCCCTGGCGTGGCGTCTCCTCTGGGCTGTGTTGTCTGTGCCCATCCTGCCCTTCTGCCCCAGGCTGCCTCCACCTGCAATTCCTCCTTTAAGTCTTGTTTCTTATTCCTCTTTCCTTTCCTGTCTTCATCCAGCCTTCCTCATTGGTAAGGTGGATGACTCATGAAGTCTAAAACCAGATTTATTTTGTAATTTAATGAGCACGTGTGAAATGCCTTCATGCCCATCAACCCGTCAGTCCTGGTCTTGACCACAAACTGCAGGGCGGTTGCTGTTATGTCCCTTTTATAGGTGAGGGACTGTCTCCACGATGCTAGGCAACTATGTGCAGGCCACCTAGCGGATAAGAGCTGGAGCTGGGGCTGGGATCAGGTGCGTGTGCTTATCCTTTTGTAGCATATATCATAATCCTGAAGAGGACAAGGAAAGGGACTTCTGAGACCATTGTCCTTCTCCCTGAAATACCAGACAAGGGAAGAACAGAGGGAGCTTAAATTCCTTCAAAAGAAAATGACAAGCTGTTTGGCCCTTAGATGAAGAAAAGAGGAATATGTTTCTCTATCTGAAAGCCCACATGAATAGGGCTTTTATAACTGATTTGCTATAGACAGACAGAATGTGAGGATTATTGAGAATGTCATCATCATGATTTCCATTCTTGAACCAAAGGGCAGCTATTGAATACTAACTACCTGCCAGGCAGTAAGCACTCAGGAAGAATAATAAGTCACGGTCCCTGCTGGCCCGGAAATTCATATTCCAGTGCTGCCAGGTGCAGGAATGTAAATAAATAATTACCAGAGCATGCGATGAGTTCTCTAATAGAGTTCAGTACGAGAGCCTGTGGCATACTGAGGAAGGGCCCAGCAACTGCCTTAGGTGTTATATGAGGAATGCTTACAGTGAGAATCAGAAGACCCAATTTGTAGTGGCTTAAAATAAAATTGGGGGTTTGAATTTCTTTCCTAAGAGTCCTGGAGTAAGCAGCTGTAGAATTGGTTTGTAGATCAGCAGTGTGTTGACCTCACAGTCACAGGATGGCTGTCAGAGTGCCAGTCATCACATCTCTGTTCACAACAGGAAGGTGAGTGGGGTGGGAGGAAGACAGCACCTTATCTGAACCTTGTGATTAAGAAATCAAATATATGCTTTGCCATGTGTCTTTTTGAGCAATCCTGTGTCACATGGCCACCCCTAGCTGCAAGGGAGTCTGGGAAGTCAGAGAGAAGAATCATCATGAATGCTTGGATCTGAAATGGATCATGAGCCACTCAAAGGGGCTAGGGACATGGCAACTACAAACAAAATGAATGTTCTTTTAGGAATGAAGAATGGAGTGGAGAGAAAGACTACTAGGAGGCAACCTTCTGGCATGAGTGGAAACCTTCAGGGAAAGAGTTACAGAAGAGGTGCATTTGAGCTCAGCTGTGAAGGACAAGCAGGCATGAATATGGTAGAGAAGAAATAAAGATATTCTAAGGAGGGGGAAAAAGGCATATGCAAAAGCACTGAGTCATGGAAGACAGGTTCAAGAAATACCAGGAAGTTCTTTTAGCCTGGAGTTAGAGTTGGAATTGTAAGTGGGAACCAGTTTGCAGCAGGCTTCACTACCAGTCTAAAGAGGATAGTTGTTATTCTATGAGCCAAGAAAGTCAGTGGAGGTCTCGAGACAGAGCCCCATTTTCCAAATACCCCTTATCTCAGTAACTGGGAACA
Source organism: Stenella coeruleoalba (assembly GCF_951394435.1). NCBI lineage: Eukaryota > Metazoa > Chordata > Mammalia > Artiodactyla > Delphinidae > Stenella > Stenella coeruleoalba. The sequence goes on from NC_137157.1 coordinate 14,013,433, forward strand.
CATAAGCCCCGTGTTCTTATTCACGTGGCATTTGCACACAGGTTCTGATATCTTGGCACTTTGGCCAAGAAATCAGAATTATTTTTATGAGCCCTGTGGTTTCCAAGTACTTGAGAAGCCGGAGTATGGGCTAAACTCCTTCCATAGCCTTGTCCTTGTACTGAGGTCTTGTTTCTGTCTTTGAAATGCTTTTTTCCTGCGCCCTTGATAGGTGATAGTCTCTCGTTTCTCCTTTAATCACGTTGACTTTTGCTGTCTTCCCGGATGATGTTTAAGTTTCCTGGACAGTAATCAATTTTCATCCATTTCTCAGGCTCATTGCAGGCTGACTGCAAGTCTGTACACATACTCAGCCTTTACAGACATTTCAGATCCAATCAGATCACACTCCTGGGACCCCTGATGCCTGGTAGCTTCTGCAGCCCACCTGCCATGCAAGCTGGATGCCTCCTTCTCTACTTCCTCCCAAGCTGGAGGTTCAGCCCATGTATATGGGAAGTCCTAAATCACCCCAGCAGCCTTCGTGTCCCCAGGATGGTGCTGTGCCTATGTTTGGGAGGGAAGAGTAGGTTTCACTTCTGATCCTGTAATCTTCTGAGAATCTCATGTTCATTGCTGTAAACAGTCAGTTGATGATTACAGACATGGGAGAAATAAGAGAGAGAGAGATTCCTCATGTCTCTACCTCTTTGGGTTTGAATCCTGACTCTCCCACTTTCTAGCTGTGTAACCTGGGGCAATTGGCTGAACTTTCCTTACCTGTAAGATGGGATAATGAGAATATACCTGTAGTACTAAGTAAAGTACAAATGAGCCATGACGAATGAAATGTCTAGAGCAGCGCTTGGCACATAGCAAACATCCAATATATGTTAGCTGCTAATATTAACAATAATAATGATTACTGTGCTGATGTGTCCCAGCAAGTGGAATAAGTTATGATTGGTTTTCACAAGCGTCATAGACTCACATGTACTTACCAGCTTCTTGCAAAAACGTATTTTGGGCACATTCCCAGTGTCACTTTGTCTCGTGTGTGTAAGCTTGTCAATGTATGTCATCTACACCACCAGCTTGCTGGCCCTGAGCCAGCGATGATGGGTGATTCTGGCCCTCAAGGGACCAGGAAATGACATTTCTCAGTAGTCAGACATGAGCTGATAAGAATTATCAGCAATACTCATCCTGATTTGGAGTTTCAGAGGCAGGTGCGTTGTTTAGTGGGAGGAGTGGTGGCCTGGGAGACAGAGCTGGGCACCACTTCTCCCTCTGCTGTGAGTCTGGGCAAGTGACTTTCTCCCTCTGGGCCTTGGTTTCTCTATACTTGAAGTAGCCCAGCCCAGAAACGATCACCAACAACTTCTCTTTACCATCTCTTTAAAAGCACGAGTCATACTTGTAATTGAAAATGGACAGTTACGTAACGTCTGCCTCTTCCCCTCAGTTGTAGGTTCCAGAAAGAGAATCTTGATCTTTTGTGTCCATCTCTGCAATCACAGCCCCTATCAGTGCCTGGCACAGAGTCGGTGCTCATTCTAGTATTGAATGAATGAATGATGCGGCAGAAAGAAAAAGATTTGGGAGTAAGACAGGCCTGATTTTGTATTAGGATTGGCTGCTTACTAGCTGAGAGACACTCAGGATTATTGTCTGTAAAATAGGGATGATAATAGAAACAACGTTACCAGGTTGTTTTGAGGATGGAATGTGAAACCACACATACACATACACACACACAGCAACAGTAACAGGTCTGGCCTATGTCTAGCATATAATGGGTATTAGGTAAACAATAGATATTACTTACTTCTCTGGAGCCTAGCACAGGGGAATGGAGTACTCTCTGTTGTGATGATTAAAAACCTAGGTGGAAAGGTAAATCTGAATATACATTAATAGACTTTGAGTGGGCTTACCTATTACAGGGCAGCTAGGTTCACAGGGTTTTTTAAAACCCCTTTGGCCTACCAGCGACCCACCATCTTCTCCCCCTACATTCCTTTAACCTTTGCCGCTTGTTATATAACCTCAGTATTTACCTGTAGATGAACCCAGATCCCTGGGCAGACACAGAACAGGATGAGACACGATGGGATAAGTGGTGACCTGGAGTGGGAGGGCGGGGAGTACCCGGAGACCTGCATCCTCGTCCCAGCCCGGGCTTGGTCCAAACTCACCACGTGATCTTGGGCAAGCCACCTCTCCTCTGCAGGCCTCCCTCTCCGCACCTGTAAAGTGCTCAGCCATTGACATGGAACACGATAGCAGTCAGGAACCTGGGGGTTTAGGTCCAGAGCTGGGTTCGTGTCTCAGCTCTGCAGCTTACCGGCTGTGAAATACAGGCAAGTCAAGTACCATCTCTGTAAAATGTACAGTGGGATTCAAATGGGCTCATTTGGAGCATTTAATGACACAGTGTCTCCAAAGCGCCTGGTAGATTCGTGAATGATAAGTGACAATTTGTTTGTCTGGGGACTCATAGGCTAGCCCTGATTTCCCCTTAGTTAAAGTTGTTCCCTGTTGAAGAAGCCCAGGTTTCCTGAGTCAGGTGCACATCCGTCAGCCTTCCTGCTGGCTTCAGCACTTGGCAAGGACCAGAATCTTTCACAGCAAAGACGTGATCCCCACTGGGTATGAGTGTCACCAGCTCACATGCAATTATTTTAATGCCTGGCCCGGGACCTTCTCCTGCCCGGGTTGGGTGTATTCTCAAGGAAGTCTTCCCTCTCCTTCCCTCTCACACCCTTCAGAGGGCACAGGAGGAGAATCGCACATTGTATACTCATCCTTCCCTGAAATGCAAACACTGCCAAGTGGCCTCGTTCCAAGGAGGGTCTGCTGTCCCTTTCTGCCCTCTCCTGAGTGCGAGATGCCTGCTTCCCTCCTCACGGCTGCAGTGGACCTCCTGCTGGCGGGAGGCAAAGGAGGGCAGAGCACTCGTGGTGCAGATTGGTCCCATCTTTGAGGGGGAAGGGAACCCACATGTATGGAGCCACTGTGACATGCAGGCACTGTGCCAGGCATTCGTGTAACCCTCTTATAACCACTTTGTGAAGTTGGGGTTACTGATCCCCTCCTTGCACATGAGGAAATTGGGGCCCCAGGAAATGCAACAAGATGCCCAAGGACACGCACAGCTAGTGAAGAGGATGGCTGGGATTCAGACCTAGGCTGCTTTGACAGCCCCGGTTCTTGCCCTGTAGTTACACCTTTGCTGATTAGGGGAGAGCCGTGATGTGGTTTGGACCAAATAGGTTTCCTGTTATTCGCTGTACCTTGAGAGAGGGGCTTGGTCTTACAAAGCAGTGTTTCCCCAGCTCAGATGGTCAGATAGGCTGTCCGTCCCGCCATGGGAGGAGAGAGTGAGGGCCATGGGGGGCCAGTGGGGGAAGAGGAGAGCGCTGTTGTCTCTTCTGTAATGTGATGCAGCGTGAAAAAAGAAGTCTTTAGAACGTGGCTTCTCCCGTTCTCCACAGAGTAAAGAACTTTGGAATCAGATTTCTTCAGATTTATGTTTGAATCCCAGCTCCAACATTTACCAGCTTTGTGGCCCTGAGCAAGTTACATCTCCACAGTTTCTTCATCCTTTTTATTTTAATTTTTTGATTTTTTAAAATTTATGTGTGTACGTATTTATTTATTTATTTTTGGCCACGCCCTGTGGCATGCGGGATCTTTGTTCCCTGACCAGGGATCGAACCCGCACCTCCTGCATTGGAAGCACATAGTCTTAACCACTGGACCGCCAGGGAGAGTCCTCAGTTTCTTCATCTTTAAATTTGCATTCCTTGTTAGGGTCATTGTGAGGATTAAAGGAAGACAGTGGATGTGAAACAATGTGGAGCAACATAGGATTCCACTCAGAAGTGACTCCCCAGCCCCGGGGGTGAGCCATGCCCCCAGGCTTCACAGCTGACTCGTAACTAGTGTCCCCGGTCCCGCTTTGGGCCCTCTCACCCTGCCACTCGCATCTTCTCCATTACAATCAGAGTAATCTTCCCAAAACCCAGAGTTAGTCATTCCCTGCCCCCCTTAAAAATCTCCAGTGATGCAGTCTGAGGTCAGAACATGGTCCCACAGGGCCAGGATCTCCCCTGTCACCTCTGCAGCCACATCTGCCCCCCTCCCCCCCACCCAGGCCCTGTCTCCCCTGGAAACTCCTGCTGGGCCTTCGAGCCCCAGCACAGGTACCTCCTTCTGAGAGATGCTTCTCGGAGCATTCTGGAGCTGCCATGTCTTCTTGATCCTCCCTCCACGATTGCCGCCTGTTACCCGTTTGGGGACATGGCTCCCCGGCAGACTGTGAGCAAGCCAGGGGCAGGCACTGCCCGCAGGGGCCTCTGACCATCTCCCAACTCCATATACAGTAGGCACTTAATAGTTGCAGCCAGCATGTACTGAGCGCATGTCCTTACCACTTACGTGCTTTACTTGTATTAATGAGTTGCCTTTTCACGGCAGCTCTGGGAGACAGGGCATCCATCAGTCCTGGCTGGAGGCAAAAACCATACCAATTATTTGAACAGAGAATTTAATCTTTAAAAATGATAACTAGACGTAAAGTGTTCACTTGGTAACTGTAAAAGCGAAAGTAGAAAATTGCAGGAAACAGTTCCCACCCCTGGAGCTGAAGGAACAGAGGGAAAAGGTAGGAGTTATTACAGCTCCGGGCCGGAAGCCACACTCTGGGGTCAGCAGGTAGCTCCAGAGGGAACAGTACCGGGCGGGGACAAAGGACCATGACGCTGCATCGGAGCTTTGAAAAACACTGCAAAGTGTGCTTAGCTGCTGCTGAGGGAAAGAAGTACCACCACTGGCATGGAGAAAGGGGCAGGGACAGGAACACAGGAAGGGGCAAGTTCCTTCTTCCCCTCCAGACTTTGTCTCCCTCTCACTGCCCCCGTTGGCGGTGCTGAACAGGCAGACACAGCAGAAGCACGGTTGGCAGAGTCCTGGCTTCAGCATCACAAAGCAGGTTTGGAGCCACGAGATGAAAGCTCAGAGACTGGGCTTGGCAGGAGCTGTTACTATTCCATTTCACAGATGAGGAAACTGAGGCACAGAGAGATTAAGTAATCTGCCTCAGATTAAATCACTACCTAGAGCAGAACCAGGATTTGACCCCAGGCAGTCTAGCCTCAGCACCCTAGCTCTTAACCCCTGGACCGCAAATGTTGAATGAATGAATGCATTTGAATGAATGAATGAATGAATGGGCAGGCCCCCAGGTAGTACTCAGACCAGTGCCCAGCCATGCCTCCCACAAGCACAGGTCGTCCCGGCCTGACCGCCTCCTTGTCACCTGCCAGGTCATTCACTGGAACTCCCCCAAGAAGCTGCGGGTGAAGAACAAGCACGTGGAGTTTTTCCGCAACCTCTACCTGACCTTCCTGGAGTACGACGGGAATCTCCTGCGACGGGAGCTGTTCGGCTGCCCCAGCGAGGCTGACGTCAACAGTGAAAACGTGAGTGGTCCCAGGGCTCGGCCACGCAGGCAGCAGTGGCCTCTCTGCTGGTCTGCCAAGGACCTCCGGCGCCAGCCCCCGTGCCAGGCTCAGGGCAGGCCCAGGAGGAGCCAGGCACCATCCCCACCTCGGGGCCGTGGCCAGGGGGACAGGCACATCAGCAGATCACTTCTGTGCTCATCCCTGTGGATGCAGAAGGGGGTACGCTCGCCCAGACTAGGTGAAGTCAGAAGGGAGCTGCCAAGCAGAGGAATCAGTGAGCAAAAACACCAGTGAAACAACAGACAAAGGGTCTGTCCACAGCCGGAAACTCTGAGGTCTTTGTGGACGTGACACCCACCTGGGAGACCCAGGAATCAGGGTCAGTGACTGGGGTGGCACAAAAGATGTCCACAAATGGTCACAGGCATAGCTGACATCTACTATATTGTCCAGTTTCTTCACTGTTTATAATTTTTTTCGTACGTTGTATCTCATTTGATGCTCATAGAAACCCTCTTTTTTTCCCCAATTAGAGTTGAAGACATTTAGGCACAGAGAGGTTAAGCAGGTTGCTCGTGGTCACACAGCATGTAGGAACAAAATTGAGACTGATTTGAAGTTCTGAGGAGCAGGATGTGGGGCAGCAGCTCACTGTAGTGGAAAAGGTAGGGCATGTGGGGTCAGGCCGACCTGGGTTTGGCTTCAATCCCTTCCGATTTCCACCTCTGTGACCTCAGGCAAGTTACTCAACCTCTCTGTGCTTCAGTTTCCTCAGCTGTCAAATAGAGATAAGAAAAAACGGTTATAGGGCCGTTCTGAGACTAAGTGAGAAACTGCATGTAACGCACCTAGCTCAGCATCTGCCATGTTAGATGCTTGACAAATATTTGCTCCCTGCCCTTTCCTTGACCCTTAGTATTAGACACAGAAGTAATTGGTCCATTCAGTCAGCAAACATTTACTGAAGGCCTTCTTATTCTGAGCACTGAGGATTCATAGGTAAATAAGGGCAGTGGTCCCTGCTCTCATGGTATGGATGTTCTAGTGGGGGAGACACAATTAATAACTAGAGGAACTATCTGGGAAAATTACCAGCCAGTGACAGGTGCTACATAGTGACATATGAAGTCAGGGAGGACTTCTCCGAGGAGGTGACATTTCATCTGAGACCCAAATTCAAGAAAGACACAGCCTTGGAAGAGCAAGGGATCAGGGAAATACAGATCAAAGCCACAATGAGATATCTTCCTATGCTTGTTAGGGTGACTCCTATCAAAAAAAAGCTAATAAGAGTTGGCAAGGATGCGGAGAAATTGGAACCTTGTACGCTGTTGGTGGAATGTAAAATGGTACAGCTGCTATGGAAAACAGTATGGAGGGGCCTCAAAAAATTAACAGTAGAACTGTCGTGTGATCCAGTGATTCCACTTCTGGGTATTCCGGGTCCTAAAGAATTGAAATCAGGATCACAAAGCAATATCTGCGTTTCCATGTTCACTGCAGCAGTATTCTTAATAGCCAAGCTATGGAAACAGCCTAAGTGTCCATCGACAGGTGAATGGATATAGATAATGTAGTAAATGTAGTAAATATACACAGTAAATATATATGTGTGTGTGTGTGTGTGTGTGTGTGTGTGTGTGTATGAATATTATTCCACCTTAAAAAAGAAGGAAATCTTACCATTTGTGACAAGATTGATGGACCTGGAAGACATTGTGCTACGTGAAATAAGTCAGTCACAGAAGGACAAATACAGGCATGAGTCCAAATATACGAGGCATCGAAAATAGTCCCACGTATAGATGCTGACAACAGAATGGTGGCTACCAGGGGATGGAGAGAGGGCATTATGGGGAGCTATGTTCAGTGGTTATAAAGGTACAGTTATGAGTAAGTTCCAGAGAGCCACTCTACAACCTAGTGCCTATAGTTCACGGGGTATTGTGCACTTAAAATTTATTTAAGAGTGTAGATCTCATGTTAAGTGTTCTTACCACACACACACACAAAGAAAAAAACCAAGGCACTTTTGGAGGCAATGGTTATGTTTATTACCTTGAATGTGGTAATAGTAACCTGAGTATATACATATATCCACACTCAGGTTTTCATTAGGTGTCATTTTTTGTGTGCCGACTGTACCGGGTGGAGGAAGTTGCTGGTGCAAAGGTCCTGAGGTAGGGCAGGTTTGATGTGAGGAACTGAAGGATGGCCTGTGTGCCCGGGACTGCTGGGGAAGGAGGAGAACAGGAGATGCAGAGCAGCAGGTAGCCAGGAGGCAGGCTGGAAGGAGGCTGGAAGTGGGTTAAAGAGGCAGAATTTTGTTTTGTTACTATTCTTTTTCGTATTCTTATCTTGGATGTCAGGAGAATTCCTTTAGGCTCCGATGGCAGGGGAGGGCGCGTGTGGAAGCTCTTGCGGGCTTACACTCACCTGGCCCTGTATCAGGATGACTGGTCACACGGCCACCCCTGCTCTCTGTCACTTGGCCCCCAGGTCACAGTGGCGCTGCCTCTAGCTCCAGCCCTTCTCCGTGTCACCCTCCATACCTTCCTCAGCGTCTACCCTTCTTTACCACTGGCAAGAGAGGAAGGAAAACCATTAAGCACTTGACCCCTGTCTCAGATTCTGGGAAGCCCTTAGACGTCTCGACAAACACTGTGTTCTGGGTTTTCCTTCCGTTCTCTTTACTCACATCAGTATTTGTTGTCATCATCAATATTTGAGTGCCCATTCTGCACTCTTTCCCCAAACATTAAATATAGACTCTTCTCCTGCTCCTTTTTTTTTTTCCTCCACGGAAGAGGCTCAAATAAAAAGCCTTGCAGATTGACACCATCAGTTAATCTCCGTATGGGTGATTCCCGTGGTGCACTGCTCAATGCCTTACAAAGTGGAGCTCCCTTTAAAAATGACTCACCGGCTCTTCCTACACCAGCTTCCCCTGGTGGGTCATCAGAGGGGAGAAGTCTTTGGTTGTCCCTCTCGGAATCTGTGACTGCATTTACTTGTTTAACACGCACGTGTGAGAGCCGGCCACCAGCCAGGCGCTATGCAGGGCACTGTGGGTGAAATCGGAGACTGGCCCATATGCCCTATAGAAGGTGCTTGCCATGGACCAGTGTCAGGGGTGGCAAGAGAACAGTCTGCCCGGGTACAGGGAGGGCCATGAAGGAGAGAGCAGCCTTCTTTGAGGCTCACCTCAGCTGTCCCCCCAAACACTCCCCTTGATGCTGAGCCCACACCCACTACCTTTCTGCTCCTCCTACACCCCAGGCTCCCCCCACCCTCCTTGGGAAGGCCTTTGTACTTGCTTCCCAAGTCCTGGGACACCCAGACCACCCCCCAGCCTCGGGTAACCCTTAATGTCACTCTCTGTGATGTCCCATGTTTTCTTTTCCTCAGCGCATACCTACTATCCACAGTTATTTGATTCATGTCATTTTTTTCCTAGTTTTTTCCCCAGATATAAGAGACTCTGCCTGTACCGTTCACCTCTGGGGTGCCCTCCCCTAGAATGGAAGCAGGCACATAACAAGCACTTAATAAATGTTTATGGAATGAACTGAACAAATAAGAGGGAAGAATGAAGGACCAGACACAAAGGAAGAGCAGATGAAGAAGTAGAGAGTTCGGAGAGAACGTGCTGGTAGTTTCTGTACTGGAGCAGAGGCATGTCAGGAGAGGGGCAGAGAATGAAGCTGACTGAAGGGCCTGGGCTGTGCTTAGGAGTTTAGACTTAATCCTGTCCGTAGTGAGGAGTCACCAAAGGGCTTTAATCGTGGTCACATTTACATTTGAGAAAAATCACTCCATGTAGAGAATAGAACCGAAGGGGTGAGACTGGAGGCAGGGAGACCACTTAGAGGCCATTGCCGCATCCCAGGCCAAAAGATGGTGATGGGGCTCTGACCAGGGGCGGCGGCCGCGGGCAGGGAGAGGACAGATGGATTGTTTTGTGGGCGCTGAGAACAGGGGAGCAAGCGCAGCTGGCAGCCATAAACCGAGACGGCAGGTCCCTGTGCTCTGCTTCAGTTAGATGCCTCTGGCCGGGCAGGCCCGCAGCGGCAGGGGCTGGAGCAGGCAGAGAGTCTGTAACACCGCAGCCAGGAATCGTGTCTCCGTGGGGAGTTCTACCCCTGATCCTTTGCAACATGCTGAGTGTTATCTGCAAACAGAGCCAGCGGGAAAGGGTAAGACCTCGTATCTGGCCCAAAGCGGAATGCTCCCAGCTTTGGGGAAGAAGTCGCTGGAACTATGACAAGCGCACAGTTAGTGATCGTCTCAAAGACTGCAAGTCAGGGACCTCTCCATTGGACTGCAGATCCCAGATGGGAAGGGGATCTGGTGGCAGGGTCTAAGTCTCAAGACGCGTTCATCCATTCAGCGGATAAGTCGTTGAAATGGTCACCAGCCGCAGGGCTAGAGATCCTAGGCGGGGAGCGAGTGCAGATCGAAGCCTGACTCTCACAGTGCTTGTCTAGTGAGGGATGCAGGCAGGCACGGGGCTGTCATCCAGTGTGATGAGTGCCGGGACAGTGTGATGCTTTGAGAGCACACAAGAAGGGGAGAGCTGGTAGGTCAGGGAAGACTTCCTGCAGAAGGTGAAATTCCAAGGATGAATAAGGAGGAGTGAGAAGATATGGAGAGTGGCGGGAGCGGCACAGGCAGTGGAGACCAGAGGTGAACACGAGCATGGCATACTCGGCTTCCAGTGAAGCCAACGTGAGCACGTGGAGGGCTGCACAAGTGCATTTTTGTATTATTATGTCTTCACGGAGGTGACGATGATGATAAGGGTGTGAGCTCTCTGGTCATCCCAGATCGCTCATTTAATGGACATAGGACCTCGGAGAGGTCACGTGGATGCTCTGAGCCTTGGGTTCACCATCTGATAAATAACTGGGGACAGGGATGCCTTTGTCATAGTGTCTCATGGATAATGTATGTTACATCACCAAAAATAGGACACCCAGAACACAGTGTTCATTGAGAAGGGGGTTTATCACAAACCACAGTGCCCAACCTGTCTGATCATAGTCTGTCGTTCCACGAATGGGTTCTGGGATTTTAAGGTTTTTTTTCTAGGAAGGCCTGGCAGAGAGATGAACCTACAGAGTCACTTAGAAATCTGTGTATGAAGCATGGAAGGGGCTGTCACATTTGCTCTGGATCAGGCAATCCCAGGTAGATGTCTCCTCCAGCAGGAGACTCTGGGTGGGAGGGAGAGGCCATTTGGTTGGTCTTGGTGCCAGAAAGAGAGAGGGAGAGAGAAAAGAAAAAGGAAAAGAGGGAGGGAAGGAGCATGAATTCAGGAGGTTGGGGGATTCAACCCTTTAGGAAGCAGAAAACCCCATTTCCCAGCCTTTGTTTGGGGTGCTTGCTCCAGAACAAGATGGTTTTGTTTGGAAGAGCTCAGGCTCCAGCTGCGGCGTAGAATGACAGTAGCTGATGGGACATTGCCACTCCTGTCCCACAGTTTGTCTGGCCATCTCTCCCTGGAACCAATAAGTTAGTCTGTGTAATGCAAGAAGCATTCACTTGGCATTAGTTACTATACTTTGAGTGAAGTCGCAGTGGAAGCTAGAATTCTGTATATTAGCATTTCTCTCCCCTTTCCTCAGCAACCCGGCTGCTCAAACGTAGCCCAGAAACTCTGGGACTCCACAGAACGCGGCTGGATAATCGTGGATATTCTCTACCCCCCAATCCGTGCAAAAATCCTTCTACAGTGTCTCTAACAGGCTTACATCTGGTTTCCGCTGGAATCTTCCTAAGGACAGGGAGCTCACCACCTCCAGCAGCTTAGTTCACTGTTAGAAAGCTCCAGATGCTAAGCCCCTCCTCCTCATGTTGAGTTGAAAATCCCCCCTTCTGGAAAGAATCCATGAATCTGAGTCCTGTCCTTGGGTGCAGGAAAAAATAAGGATACCCTCTGTGGTCCCCAACAGCTGGGCAGATAGTGTAGCTTCCGTACAGCGTGTTATCCGGAAACATGTAACTCTCCCCAAGCATTGTATCTATAGAAGCCTGCTTTATCATCAAGAATGCGTTGCTCCACCTCAGGGCGTGTTCCAGATAAGAGAAACTCACCTTTCTAAATGCAAAACCATTAACATATATGTTATTATAGATGTTTTCCAATTTGGATGGGAATCTTACTCAAGTACATGCCCTTCCTTAGTAACCAAAGTAGACCAAACTCAATTGACAATTTTCAGTGACTAAGGTTGCACTGAGTAGGCTGAGGGGGCGGGAATTGGCCAGAGGAGGGAAGATGCTGTTTATCCTGGCAGGAAATGGCCTCAGACTGTTTGCTGCTTATCCTGCAGATGCCTTTCTGACAGCTGTCACTTTCACTTCATCAGCTTCAGAACAGCCCTTTCTGGGCTCAACCCCCTGTTCATCCTTCCCGTGGCAGCCAAAAAAAGGAAAACCAGTGGTATTGAAGTCAGAAAGTCCAGTGGTAAAAGAATTATCCACTGTCATGTTAGAAGTTAAATTATGAAACATAGCAAACACCTAAAAAGTGGGAAAAAAGCAAAAAGACTGGATACCAATGAGTTTTCACATTTATATGTAATTATAAGTCAATAGACAAGTGTCTGCAGACTTGGAGTTCCCTTATCCGATGCCCACAGCAGACATCACTCGTTGATGACCCCAGTTGTCCATCTGGGCTCAGCCCCAACCCCAGTATCCTCACCAAGACAGTACTCCAGAGAACCAGTAACAATCCCCAAGCAATAACACGGGAGATGCGGGCATCCGTGCACTAGGCCTTCATCATTCTGTTCTCTCCTGCATGAGGAGAGCTGTCTGTGCTGCTCCAAGACCTTTCTCTGCTTCTTCTAGCCTTTGACAATTGGAGATTTCCTGCAGGGAAAGCAAAAGGGAAATGCAACTTTAATCTTCACCACAGTCAAGGGAAGGAGACGCTACGAGTCACTTTTCACAGATTAAGGAAACCAAAGCTCAGAAGAGATGAGTTACGTGCTCAAAATCAAGCAACTCCTACATGATGGGGCCATGATTGGAAACAGGGTCGCCCTAACTTTGAAGTCATAGACTGACCGAGGCCATGCTCCTCAAGTGGATGTAGATCCCTATTTAAAATTAACATAAGAGGAGCTACAAGTCATTCAGCGAGTCTCCTAGCTGCTTTTACTTTATATCACTGTTCTTACGAACAGTATTCTTTTACGAACCCTGCAAGGTAGTTATTATTATCTTTACTTTTTAGAGGAGACAACGGAGGCTCAGCAATGTGAAATCAGAGGACAGGTTGGTGGCAGCTCTGGAACTGGTATCAGTCTTGCTGAGTAGTCTTTTTACAACTGCTGAAAACACTCCATGATCTAAAGTTGTAATACTTAACCCCAGTCCCAGCACCCCCATCTCCCAGAGCTCGTGCCTTTATTTTTCTCCATAGCACTTATCACCCATCGATGTATTATATTCTGGACTTATTTATTTTGTTGGTTCTGTCTCTCCAACTAGAGTGTAAGCTCTGGGACTGCAGGGATGTCTGTCTGTTTCATTCATCAGTATATCTTTATGCCTATGAAAGACTGCCTGGTATGTGCTCGATAAATTTTGTAGAACCAATGAACATATTACAAGTCTTTGTCTTGAAGTATTTGTGGTACTCTGGAAAGAGCCCTGTACTTAAAATCAGAAAACCAGGCCCCGGGACTAGATCTATGCCTTCAAGTATAACTCTTGCCTTTCCTGAGCCTCAGTTTTCCCACCTGTAAAATGGTCAGTAAACAAACCCAGCCCAGGCTGGTATGTGCCTTGAAGGGCTTAAGGTATGCGAAGGGCTACAGGCCACAGGCGGTCTCCTTAGGAGTATTGGCCAGAAAGCTCGTCCTGGATGCCTTCCCATCCAGCTGCTCTCAGCCCCCTGCCTCACCTCTGAAATGAGGGCTTCCACGTTCAACCCCCTCGTGCTACAAGGGTGATGGGCCACCTGTGGGGTCACATCCCCTGATGCTAAGCTCACTAAGAAGAAAAGACAATGGCCTCACGGTGGCTCCGTGAGACGTTAAAAATAAGACACATGTAAACAGAAGCTACCAGGGAACAGATGGCTCTGTGGAAACAGCTGTATCCCAGAGAAACCCCAGAGAAACCCCAGAATGCGTTATTGTTCTCACGTGCGAGCCGCATGTCACCAGCCCTTTAATCACACAGTGGGCAGCAGAGCCCAGGGTGGATGGCGTCCAGAGCCCTACAACAGGCTGCCCGAGGCCAGCCTCCAGTGACTTTCCATGGCGTGTTAAGTTCCAGAGCCTGAAGCGTCAGTGTTTGCCTGGGTGGCCAGGAGAGGGGATAAAGGTGGGAGTCATGGTCCAGATACTCAGAGGGTGTGTCTGGGCCACAGGAATACATCCTTCCTTCGCACACCTAGGCTCTGGTTGTCACCTATCCAAACCCTCCAGGTGCTCGACTCTCCTGTGCCTTTGTCAGTCACAGCCCCCGCCCTCTTCTCCTTTCGGCTGAATCTTCCTCCCCTAACTGGCTCCTTGTGCGGTAGGTAAGAGGACAGCTCTGGAGCGAGACTGCCTTGCATAAGATGTTAGGAACACTCCCTTTGGGATTTCAGGCCACTCAACTCTCTGTGCCTCAGTTTTCTCACCTGTAAATGGGAATCAGGTAGGACTATTCCTACCTGGTAGGCTTGATGAGGATTAAGTAAGGTAAGGCAGGTCAGGAGCTTAGGTCAGTGTAGCACCTAGCACATCCCCCCGACCTTGAGTTTTGTTTTTTGTTTTGCGTTACGCGGGCTTCTCACTGTTGTGGCCTCTCGCGCTGCGGAGCACAGGCTCCGGACGCGCAGGCTTAGCGGCCATGGCTCACGGGCCCAGCCGCTCCGCGGCATGTGGGATCTTCCCGGACCAGGGCACGAACCCGCGTCCCCTGCATCGGCAGGTGGACTCTCAACCACTGCGCCACCAGGGAAGCCCCAACCTTGAGTTTTGTTTGCATTATGAATACACAGTTTTACAATTGCTGACTTCTTTGTTTCCCCACCCAGACTGTATGAACAATTTAAGTGCAGAAATGGGTTCATTCCCCATTCCTAGCACAGGGCTTGGCATAGAATGAGGGACTGTTAATTGTGTGCAGTGTACACATTAACACTGATAGCTGGGAGGGAGCAGACCATGCCTTTTTCTTATTTTCTCAGAGCCTCAGTCAGTGCTCAGCAGACTCTCTCTGAACCGTCACTGAATGGTCCTAAGGTCCATGCTTCTCCCCTCCCACGAAAGAATGAAAGTGGCCCATGGTTTGGTTTCCTTGGAAAACAGTGGTTTGGGTTCCTAGAATTTTGTTGATTAATATGCACAGCAGGCAACCAGCGAGCTAGTAATTTTTCTCTTCCTGTCCACGTGGTTTAATAAAACTTAACCACTTCGTGGAAACCCCAAGGAAGAGCCCTGAGTTAGGTTCCAGGAGACGTGACTTAGAGCCCCAGCTTTTCTGTGCACATCCCTGGTGCTCCAGTTTCCTCATCCATCAACTGGGGGCAAGTGGGCGGCCCTGCCAGTCTCCTGTAGACACTGGGAGGAACGGATGAAGAAATGGATATCCAGGCCACTGAAAGTGAAAGCTGAAAGTGTAAAGCAACACTCCTGAGTGTTATCTTATCCATCAGATGTTTCTGCCTGTTGTCCTAAAGGATCCAAAGGACAGGTGTCGAAAGAAGAAAGGGTGGCCTCAGAGACTCCTGACTTGGTCCGTGGTGCTGTCTTCATCACTTAGTGGCTGGAAGAGGTCAGGTAGGTGTGTTAGTTAAGGTAACACAAGCAGCCATAAAATGGACTCGGCAGACTGGAAGTTTATGACCCGCACGAAGTTCAAGCAGGTGTTCCTGATTGGCAGGCAGCTCTTCTCCAGGTTCGGGGCCCAGACTCCTTCCATCTTGTGCCTCTGCCCTCCACAGAGCATCCTCTACTGGGGGCTCTCGCTCTGGCTGACACAGAGAAGACTGTGCGTGAGACAGTCTTAAAAGTGGTACCTGTAGTGGCCAGAATCTGCCCACATTCCACTGACGCGGACTTGGCTACATGGTTCCCCTGCACCGCAGGAAGGTTGGAAACTCAGCCCGAGAGCAGAAGATCTCTGCCACCGAGGGAAGCACGTGATTCAATCCTCTGCAGTCACAGAACCATCTGGCATTAGACTAGAAAGATCCCCAGAGACTGCTGAACACGGCATCCTAGTGACTTGATTATGTACAAGAACTTGGAGGAGAGACACCTGGATGTGAATCTCGGCTACTCTGTTCATTCATTGTGTGACCTTGAACAAGTGGCTAAGGCTTTCTTTATAGACCTGGACTGCTGGTGGTCTCTAAGCCACGGTGACCATGAGTGTTAATGAGAAAGTGCCCACAGGGCTCTCAGCCCTTACCTGGCCTAGTGAGGACGTGGTCCTTGAAGCCAGAACTCTTTGTCTTGCTGTTGGGAGAAATGACTTGCTCAAGGTCACGTGGAAAATGAGGGCCAGAGGAATCAGGCCTCAGTGTCCACTTATCCCTATAATCTCTCCATGTCGTTTTTCCTGACTTCGAGCAGAGAAGTCCATCAGGCCAGAGCCCAGGGACACACTTCCCACCCATCTGAGTCCTCAGGCAGGACCAGCCATCATCTCTGGCAGCTCAGAGGTCAATCTAGGCCACTGCCCTTCAGGATGGGAAGAAATAAATGCAAACTGCTTAAAGGTCATTTGCCCTTAAGTCCAGATCTCCCTGTGCCTCAGCTGGCTGCCCAAGGAAGCAACTGAGCAAATGCATTTTATCTCAGGAGGAATCTGTCTTTTGTTTCTGTGACTTGCTTGTCAGGGGCCCCTGCTCCCCACATGGGTGGAGTGGGCAGTGGCGGTAGCATTCAGACCCTGTTAACCCAAGTCACCCCAGCCCTGCCTTGCAGCTCAGCATCTCCCTGGAGAGATTACCTGGGTGAAAAAGAGGCAGGTTTCAAGCTGCTCTAGTCTCCTCCTTGGGATAACATCAGCCATGCAGTCAGCAATGATGAGCAGTCCTAGATTAGAATTTGAAAAGGTACATAATGCGATCATAATAACATCGCTGAGGTGTGTGTAGAACTCTACAGTTTACAAAGCACTTGTACATGCATTAGCTCATTTGAGAAAATTGCAGGGAATTACTTAAGTACAGAAAAGTATAAAGAAGCCAATAAAATTCATCTGTGAATCCACCACTCAGAGAAAAGCTTTGTTAACATTGTAACGTGTTCCCTTTGGTCTGTTTCTGGTTTGTTTGTCTTTTTGCTGTATTGGAATCTTACTTCATGTGCATTTTTATGGCCTGCTTTGTTCACACAGCGTTGTGTCTTCCACCAGCTCATTTGATCCTCACATCCATCCGCCAGGAGAGAAGTGATTGTGTTGTGAGATGTCCCTGGTGTGAGGTCCAAAGACTGGATTCACAGTCCAGACTGCTGCTCTCTAGCTGTAACTGGAAGATTATGGACACCTTCTGAGCCTCAGTTTCCTCTCTCGTAAAACGGAGCTCTGTGCTGAAGGATTAAATTAGTAAAGCAATGCACCTGCTTTAGCACTACACCGGGCGCGCAGTAGGTGCTCGGTCCATATTAGAGCAGAGGTGCAGAGCACCAGGTTGATAATCAATATAATATTAAAGCTCAAGGAAGACATCTATTTGGTCCAGAGTCCAATAGACTCTGACGTTTTATGTCTGACCTCATACCTGCTGTGCTTTCCACAGTACCCAGTGTGGTTGGTAAATGGCAATGTTACCTAGGTCCTATCCGTTGAGCACTGTGGTGGCCACAGGTGACCTGGGGATGTGGCTGCCATTGAACCACGTTGGTACCGTGAAGTTCATAGATGGAGGCGCCTTATCCCCCGGGACTGCTGGTAGACCCTGCCAGCTAGGGCAGCCATACTTTGGTAGCTCTAGGAGCATTTTCATTGGTCACTGTTCCCTTTCTTAACATGCTGTGGCTCTGAATGTATCCAACAGAGTCTCGCTGGGCACTCAAGATGCACTAGGTGTTCTGGGTTCAGGGGATTCAGAGATGGATGGGATACAGTTCCTGCCTTTAGGAGCCCACGCTATGGGCGCTTTCCAGAAAATGGCTCTTGGAGCTATTTACCTTGGAATGTCATTTTCCCCAACTCAAGGGTACTGCCAGTGTAAGGCTAAGGGGGAAGAGAGAACCCCGTAACACATGCATTTCTCGTGTTCTGGTCACTAATTTCCTTCCTCATGTGATGAGGATAAACTTTTTCGAAACCTCATCAAAGAAAGACCCTTTGCTCCACACGCAGGTGTCTGGCCGTGCTCACACACAGACATGCATACACATCCTCACAGGCTTCCTCTCTCTCTTCACTGGACTGGAAGCCATGCACTCTTATCAGCATATTAAAAATACAACACAAAACAAATACCCACCAAACAGCCCTGCTTTTGCAAAGAACTTGACAGACATTTATTCTCTAAGGGGCAGTAATTACTTGTTTTCTTCAGCAGGGTGGGTGAGAAAGGGAAGGTGGGTGTCGGTTGGTTCCGTTTCCTCCTGGCAGACAACACTGCAACTTCCAGGCATATTTGAGTTCAAGGAGAAAGACATTGGGACTCTCTCGGACACTCATGA
Organism: Stenella coeruleoalba; assembly: GCF_951394435.1. Lineage (NCBI taxonomy): Eukaryota > Metazoa > Chordata > Mammalia > Artiodactyla > Delphinidae > Stenella > Stenella coeruleoalba. The sequence continues at coordinate 14,031,533 of NC_137157.1, forward strand.
AACAGAAGGTGACCCAGCCTTATCCAGCCCCTCTTCCCCTGCCCTCCAGACCCTTGCCATGCCATCTCCTTCAGGTGACGTTTCAGCACACGTCCACCTAGGTGTCTCCGGGAGCCCAGGAATCTCCCTTTCCTAATTGTGATCACAACCACGATAATAGATGACGTTGTTGAGTCACTCCAAACACTGTGCTCTTCATATGCAGCATCTCCTGGAATCCTCCTGCCATCCCCTGAGGTAGCTACTGTTATTATCTCCATTTTACAGGTGAGGAAATTGAGGCTCAGAAGGGTTAAATGATTCACCCACTCTCCCCAGATTTCATGGACAGGATTGGGATCGAAGCAGTAACCTCAGCCCCTGTCCTGTGTCTGTTTCTTGACCTGAGGCTAAACAAGCATCTTTTCTGGAGAGGCAGCTTGGTGGTCCAGGGACAGAGACCCAAGTTCGACCTCCCTGGGTGATCTCAAGATCTCCAAACAGTTTCCTCCACTGTCAAGTGAGGGTTTGACACATGCCTTACTGGATGGCTCTAAGGACAAGAAGTCAAGCACACCTAGCACCTTGCACGGAGCCCAACACATGCTTGTTTGCTGGACACAACCTTTTCAGCTGTCACAGAACCTCAAACTGCAAATATACGAGCCGATGATGGGCATAAGAATGACAAGCTTCTATGCATAACGTTAGAGAATACAAAAGGGAAATGACACGGACAGACCTTAACTTCAGTGACCGCAGCCTTCTTGTGTGCGGCAGGTATTTCTCATGCACACAGCACACGCGTATTGAGCACCTGTCCTGCGGTGGGCACGGTGCTGGGGGCAATGGTGAAGTGTCACAGTCTCGCCAGGGAAGTTGCTCTCAAACAATTTCAGTTCAAACTAGCAAGTGCTTTGGTGGAATTACGGGTTCAGTGCTCTTAGATCACAGAGAAGAAATGGAGTAGCCCTACCTGGCAGGGCCCATAAAGGTTTCACAGAGAAGGTACCATTTAAGCTGAATCTTGAAGGTCAATAGAAAGTCCGCAGGTGGGGAAGAGTGGGTGAGGTGAGGGAGGGTGTGGCAGAGAGGGAAGATGGGCCAAGTCACGGAGGCGTGGGAGGGAATGCAGGTTTGGGGAGCAGAGGGAAGACCGTTGGTGTAAGGCAGAGTACGTGGGGATTGATGGGTCAGAGGGAGAGTATACGATTGTCAGTGAGGATCTGGGTTTAGTCCTGCAGGCCAGAAGGCGTCACCTGGCTCCTAGGATCTTAGGTGGAATGAGAGTTCCAGCTCCTAGCCTTATAGCAAGTAGCTACCCTGCTGCCATAGAGGGAATCTTCAAATAGGCAAGGACATCGAATTGGACTTGAAAAGCTGAAGAGTATCCGTGATCGCATCCTTCTTAAAGGTTAAAAATGTCAAAGATAGATAGCTGAAAACGTCTCATAGATCACTTGGATCACAACCAGTTCCCCGAGTGGCCTTTGGGAACATATGGGTGCATCTGGAGTTGTACGCAGCCGTCTGGAGAATCCTGCGAACATTTATTGGGCTGGGGCCCTGGAAACCAACCGCCCCGTGGTATGTGGGACAGACTCACCCAGTGAAAAGGTACCCCACACAAAATGCCAATGACACTGCCTGTTATCTAGTGGTCCAAACCCATAAAACCTCAGTGGTGTGCCGTGAGAAGTGTTTACGGATGCAGCTCTACTGACCTCGGCCAGGCTTGCTCACGTGATAGGTAGCTGGGGAGACTCCACTCTGCTCCAGCTGTCTCTCTTCCCCCAGCAGGCTAGCCAGGCATTTTCCCAAGAAAGCATGCACTTCCTCTCGAGCCCTAGCCTCAGGATTGGGGCTTTCCCCTCCATTCTGTCTGCCAAAGCAAGTCACAGGTCCGGCCCAGATTCAAGGATTAGAGACATCGGCTTTGCCTCTGTAGTGGGCAGCACCAAAGGTCACATGACAAAGGGGAAGGATATGGGGGAGGGGGCAGTGAAGAAACTGGAGCATTTAATGCAGTCAGCTGTCAGCACACATCTTGAGAAATAATATCAGAGCTTAACCTGTCAAGGCAGTGGTCTTTTTTTTTAATAAATTTATTAAAAAAAACAAAATATTAAACAAAAAAGAAAAAAGTCTTTTTTCAGAAATACAGACAGAAAAATTACAACATCAGCATGGTCTTAATATAAAGCAAACTAAAATTTACCATGACTTTGAACTACTGGTAGAGAATAAAGAAGGAAAATCCATTTGACCTTAACAGTAAAATCATTGGAACTGGAGACAAAAGAATAATCATAGCACATCACCTAGTTCAAAGCAGTGGTCTTAACTGATAGGTCATAAAGGAGTGAGTGAATATATTTTCTTGTTGGTTTAGAGATTTTATATATCTTCTTTTTGGAAAAATGTTCTGTTGCATTCAGCTCTTAATAACTCTAGCCATGTAAAGTTTAATCTATATTCAACTATATGTCATCATGGGACAGACAAGGTTCATGTAACAGAAGAAATATTGGAAGCAACCATGTAACCTTTGGCAAATTATTATTTTCTTTAAATACGTTTTATTGAAATACAATTTGCCTATGATAAATCCACCCGTTCTGAGTGTACATGTATTTTCACAAATGTGTACACCCAGGTAACCATCACTCTGAGCATGACGTAAGACATTCCCATCACCCGAAAAAGTCCTCTCCTGCCTGTTCCCAGCCCATTCATTCTGCTACCGCACGTCCACGGATCGAATTTCCATAACTGTCGAAGTTCTTTTACTTGTTCGTTGCAATTTTTCACCTATAAGGCAAGCACAGTCAGTCCCACCTGCCTGGGAGGGATATTGTATATCGGCAGATCTGGAAACCTGTATATCTGCACCTGCTTATGTGAAGTGCTAAGTTCCCAGTTCCCTGTTAGCAGGACAGCTCACTCTTTCGCTAGTTGGGTAGGAAGGAGAGTAGGAGAGGTAAGTAAAGAACTCCTACAAGCAGATTAATAAAGTAAAAGATGTCAGAGCCTTAGAAGAGAGGGAGAAGAAGAGTGGGTACTGAGACTGATTGAACTTGGATGAAATGAAAAGAAAAGATGTTTTGTTTCGTTTATGGGTTTGCGTTTTCTTTCCAATACCTGGTACAGAGGTTGAAATCTGTAGCTCTGGAGAGAGAAAAGCGCCAGGTCACACACAGGTACTGCTCCGTTTGGTTCCCGTTACTCTGTTCATAGACGACAGTTCCCCCGTTATTTGCAATTGTTGTGCTGGGTCATGAAGGAAAACGCTTTTGTTTTGTATAAGGACTTCGTGGTTGCTTGTGCATTTGTCAGTGCCGCCACCATCACTGTTGGCTCAGAGCGTCTCATTCCTCAGAGGGTGAGGCAGCTGCCCTTTATCATCACCTCTTTGAAATCAGATTAAATTGCAGAGGAAAATGAAAACAGGATCCTGTCCTTCTCTGATTGGCCCATCAGTAAGGTCCAATGGGTAACAAACTCAGGGGAGGACAGGGCACAACAGGCAGGCCCCCTCGGGGATTTTCTTCTCGTTTCCAAACCCTCTTGCCTACCTTTCAGCTCCAGAAGCAGCTCTCTGAGCTGGATGAGGACGACTTGTGTTATGAGTTCCGGCGAGAGCGTTTCACCGTCCACCGAACCCACCTGTACTTCTTGCATTACGAGTATGAGCCCACTTCAGACAACACGGACGTCACCCTGGTTGCTCAGCTCTCCATGGACAGGTAAGCAGACGGGCCCTCACCCTCCACACAGTCCCCTTGCCGCTGCCCTTCACCCAGTCGAATGGAGAAGGGAGAGGTGGCCTCACAGGCTTAGAACATCGAAGCCTGATAAGATAGGGCTTCTGTCTCATCCCCTCTCCAGCACTGAGAACCAAGGGCTCCTGTCTCCTGATGGTGCTGGTTGTTTGTGAGGGTGAAGAATTGATTCTAAAAAAATAGAGCTCTACTCACCTTACCTCAAGGAAAGGGGGAGTGTATTATAGGGAAACACATGGACTGGACCCACAGTTGCTGCTGGAAAGCAATTCTGTTTGTTTTCCTTATATACGTGTTGATGCAAGCATCACTCCTGGAGCCTTTATCAGGAAGTACTGATGTGATCCCTGCCCTCATGTGGCATATGGTCTGTTGCACTGATCCTCAACCTTGACTGGGGACAAATCGAATCACCTGAGGAACTTTTAAAACAAATTCATGGTCAGGTTCCATTGCAAACCAGTTAAGTAAGAATCTTTGTGGGGTGGAGACCTTGAATTGTTTTGAGTTTGCCATGTGCAGCCAGCATTGAGAAAATGGGACTAGCGGTATAAAAACAGTCAATAATTAAGTCGAATGATTATAATTGTGGTGAGTGCTTTGAAGGATGAAACACATATTATCAGTGTCAAGGGAGAGACCTTCTTTCGGTGGCATGGTCAGGAGAGGTCTTTCTAAGGAGAGGACATTTCTGCAGAGACTTGAGGAGGAGAAAAGGAGTTAGGTAGGTGAGTTGCTGAGAAAAGTTTTCCAGGCAGACAAAAGAGCAAGTGCAAAGGCCCTGCAGTAGGAAGGGCCTCGTGTATTCAGACACCTGATAGAAGACCAGTGTGACTGAAGCATCACTTGAGAGGGGGCTTGAGGGGAAAGTTGCATGAGGTTAAGTTTATAAACATTAGAAACTCATGAAATATTTGGATTTTACTCTAAACGTGGTTGAGAACCTATTGTAGAAATTTCACAGAGTTTTATGCTGTAATTTATATTTTTGAAAACATCTCTCTGGCTGCCAGGAGGCGAATGGATTCAAAGCCTTTCAGGGCTCTGCAGTTTTTCTGTACCTGGCCGTCCTATGTGCCTTGTGCGCACCTCGGCTAACCAGCTTCCTCTTTGATTTACTGATGTCCACAGTGGCTGCCCTTGCCCTAGTTTCCTTCATGTCATTCCCCCTCGACTCCCACAATTAGGAAGGGAGTTTGATGGTCTCATTCTGTCTTTGAGCCACTTTGGAGATGCCTGTCCAGCCTGTGGATGAGATTCCATGGGGTCGTGTTAGGATTAAATGAGTTAACGCCTGTAAAGTGCTGAGGACAGGACGTGGCACTTAGTAAGTGTTCAATAAATGTCACTTGTGATTAGTCATGAGTGATTGAAGAATGAGTGAACAAACAAAGGAACAGCACTGGGACACGAAAAGGCTCACGGACAGGAAGCAGTCTGGGAGTTCGGGAGAGTGAGGGCGACCTTGCCTCCGGAGGCAGCCGGGAATGATGCGTGCTGAGAGCGGCTGTGGAAGCAGGTTCCTTTTTGCTCTGTGAGTCCCTCTGCTTATTAGCAAATGACGGCTCACAGAATTAAATGGCTTCATGGCTAGTGGTTTCCTGGAGATGCACAGCCTCCGGGACACCTGTACAGAAACTCAGAGAATTTGCTGACCGTAACAGGTAACAAAGACCAAACGGGGTAAGGAGGACAAGCAAAGAGCTTCTGGCTCCAGCTGGGTCCTTGCCCTGCTGTGTCATCTCAGGAGAGGTCTTTCCTTCCCGTGGCCTCACTTTTCTCAAGATACTATGTAAGCATCTATTAGAATCACGTGCCAGCCTCTTGTGGGGCTGGGGCTACGTAACCCTGTTTCTGCCTTCAAGGAATATGTAGTGTATTCAGAGTTCAGACCATGTATTCGTTTTCTATTGTGCAGTAAATCACCACGGACTTGGCAGCTTTAGAAACACATTTTTTTTTTTTTTTTACTTTGACAGTGTCTGGGTCAGGAGTCTGGATGTGTTAGCAGGTTCTCTGCTTGCGGTCCGAGGCCTGAAATCCAGGTGTTGGCTGGGCTGCAGTCTCGTCTCGGAGTCAGAGTGCACTTCTAAGCTCATTCAGGCTTTGGCAGGATTCAGCTCCAGGACCGAGGTCCCCATTTCCTTGCTGGCTGTTAGGTGGGGTCCTTCTGAGCTCCTGGGGGCCACCCTCAGGTCTTAGCCATGTGGCCCTCTGAGCATAGCAGCTTACTTCTTCAAAGCCAGCAGGAGAATCTCTCCAGTCTGTTAGTCACAGGAGTAATATCCCATCGTATTACCAGGTTCCGCTCGCACTCAAGGGAGGGGTGCTACAGGGTGATACACCAGGGCAGGGGCAGGAGTCTTGGGGCCAGCTTAGAAGTCTGGCGGGCACAGGCAGGGAACAGGTTCTGACCACAGAGGGATGCTCCAGGAGGAGCCCGCCTCCTGGCTGGGGCAGAGAAAGGAAGAGAGCGCATGTCCCCGAGGGAGGCTGAGTGGACTGACAGTAGAAGGCTCGTAGGGAGAGGAGCCCCCTGCCAGCCCCCAGCTAGAGCGTGCAGCATATCCACAGGATGGAGAGGATGCCAGGCCCTCTGGGGCACACACGGTTAGAGCTTAGGTGCTTGTGCTCAGGGTGAGGGTGAGGAGAGCAAAAGATCTCGGCCAAGTAGGCAGGGCTTGGGGAAACCGGGAGAGGTGGGCGGCCCTTCCAGCTCAAACCTGCCAGGCTCCCAGTGAGGCTCCATGAGGGACTGGCCTAGACCAGTGTCCCAAGTCACCCCTCCCCTTCCTTATCAGCCTGGGCGTACACACCCTTCCCCGCCAAGCACAACAGCAAGTCACCCGCCATAACTGCCGCTCTTCACGTTTATTTTTCCTTCTCCTCTGTGCCATTTAAAATGAAAACAAAACCTAATCCTTAATATTCGTGCTGCATGATGGTCTAGATGGGTCTTCTGTTCTCCAGGCGGCATAAATGTATCTCAGTCGCCTCAGACGAGGCACCTGAAGTCCAGATACTATGATCTGGCCAGGTGAGTGAGTTCCAGGTGATCCCAGGTTCCCGTCAGAGCATCCTGGTTTTCCTTGGTCACGTTCACGACTGTTATTCGTACATTCAGCTTGTCACCAAGATATTCTTCATCAAGATCAGTAGCCAGTGGTCACCTGCAAACTCAGGTGAAGATGTGAGAATCTCTGGGAAAGCCCTGGGACATATTTACATTCAGTCAGTACTTGCTAGGTCTGTGTTCTCTGACCACAGCATCTGCACATGGTAGGTATTTAGGAGAGAGAACGTGATGTAGGGGGGAAAAAAAGAGAGGAAGACTTGGGTTCGAAGTCGAGTTGCACCACTTCCTAACCGTGTGAATTTGGGCAAGTTATTCAGGCTGTTTGAGCCTCACTCTACTTACCTGTGAAGTGGCAGTAATATCGTCAGGTTCACAGATTGCTGTCTGCGTTTTATAAAGTGAGACGCTGCAAAGTGCCCAGTGATTAGCACGTGGGCCACGAATGTTAGCACACGTTCCTTAATGTTTTTCACCTTTATGCTGGCTATGACATTTGCTACCCGGAATTTACAAACAATTAGAAGACAAACATTTTTAATTGTTAACAACTCAAATCCATCCTTATGTATACGCTTGTTATTAACAAAAGAATACAGACAGGACAGAGCCCCTCTTTCTGTGGCCAGCCCGAAGCATCCAGCCTGGGCTGCAGGAAACCCTGCAGGACCTCCCCTCCCAGCCGGCTTAAAAGAAAGCCCCGGCACCTCTCACATCTGCTGCAAACACTAACCTCAGACGCCTTCCCTTCAGAGCACACACATCCCCCAGCATGGCAGGCGTGCGATCCCCTGACACGCTGTGACAAGTAGTGCCATCCAGACAATACCTCAGAGAACCCAAGGAATTCCACACCCTAGCAAGAGACACTTAGCGGGACATAATCAAAAATTCTAAAGCAGCCGCACAGGTGGATGAAGGCGGCAGAAATTCCTCCTTCCACGCCGCCATCCCACATATCCAATTATGATGCTGCAGGCTGACTGGTGCCTGCTGGATTGATTTTTAATTGAAGAAACATTTCGGGTGTGTTTGTAAACCTTTGAGTCAGAAGTAGGCCCTACGTGAGTGCCACAACGAATTAGGGGAGGCAGCGTGCAGGCTCCCGTGCCCAGCTCCCTGTAGAATTCCGTTCAGAAAGAATGAACGTTGCCTGCTGCAGCTGTGGAGCTGGGAGGGCTGCTCCTCACACAGGCGCTCGCTCAGGAAGCTTCCCTCCCATCCCAGCAGCGGACGAGAATGGTTGAAAGGACAAAGCGGGCTGGCTAGGAGGCATCCTGATCGCAGCATCCCGGCCACCTGGCCGGGAGACGCTTGCTCGGTTTCCTGCTCCTTGGATGAAGTCCTTGAAGTACCAGCTACAGTTCCAGGGAATCGTGTGGCTGACGGGCCTTCTCTCTGTTTTCTGCAAGCAGGGGAAAGGGAACGTGAGCTGGGGTCCCATCCTGTAGGTCCCATCCCTCCGCCGGCAGCACAGCATCTTCTGGGAGTTTGTTAGAACACAGATGCACGGACCCCATCCCAGGCCTGCCGAACAGGAATCTCTACCGTGGGTCCCAGGGATCTGGGTTGTAATAAGCCTCCCAGGTGATCCTGAGCCAGCTGAAGCTGGGAAAGCATCGTTCTAGAGAGTGCAAGTTACTCCTTTCCCCATGCAACAGCCAGGGCGCTCTTAATCTGGTCACATCATGCTTTCTCAGTGCCTTGAGAACAGTATTAGAGCTGTCCACCGTGACCTTGAAGGCCCCGTATGACCCGGCACCTGCCCAGCCCCCAAAGCCTCTCCTTCTGCCCCTCACTTGCCTGTGTGCCATCCACACTGGTCCTGTTTCTTCTTTCTTGAGCGTGCTAAGCTCTGTATCCCAAGGGCTCTTCCCTCTTCGTGGAAAGCTTTCCACCCAGGCTTTCTCAAGGCCAGTCCTTCTCATTATCCGGGGCTCACACCGACCTCTCCTGCAGGCCTGCCCTCACCGTCCCTCTTTATCCTGTTTCCTGTTCTGCTGCCCCTCTGACACTCAGTTCACTCTGAACTTCCCTTGGTTTATTTCTTCTCTCGAGAAGTGCAGGAACCTTGTCTTTCTCGTTCATTCTGGGGACAATGCCTGCACGTTGCACATACTCACAGGATATTTGCTGGAGGACCACGTGTTCCAAAGGGAGGAGCTGAACGTGAGGAGGAAATCACAGCTGTCATGTACGAGTGCTGCTGCACGTCCAGCCCTGTGACAGACACTTGAGAGTCATGAGTAAGCAGGCTGTTCACACGGCGGCGCTCGCAAGGTTCCGAGAGCAGCTCCGGGCAAGCCCCACCACACGAGCCCTTTTCAGCGCCCCTGCCTGTGTCATGTTGCCAATGCCCCATGGCCCAAAGCATGTCCCATGGCCAGCCCAGAATCGGTGTGGCAGAGGGTATTACCAAAAGGTGTAGATGGATAGCGGGAGAGGAATTTGTAGCCATTCTGTCGTCGACAAAGGTATTATTATCCCCTCTATGCATATGTGGAAGTGGAAGCTCAAAGAACTATCGTCACTTGCCCAGAGATACTGACACAGGTCAGAGTTCAAACCCAGTTGCCCTCTGTACCCTGCAGCCTGCCTTGCGCTGTGTACCAGATTGGAGTTGTCTGCCTTGTAGGGAGTGGGTTCCCCGTTCCAGCAGAGGCTGAGTGGCCACCTGCCCGGGCTGCTTGGCCAACTGACATTCTAGAATTCCTTCCAACCCCAGTCTTTTAGGTTTCAAATCAGCCATCTCCCTGCCTGCTCCCTTTCACCTACACAGACTGTCTGGGGCTTCCTGTCTCAGTAGGACTCCCTGGGGGAAGCCCTGCTGCTTTCTAGGTCTTGCAGACAATATCTCTGGCCGTTCCTGAGCCTTTGCCGTCCTCTTCCCGGCATGAAGCGATGGCGGGCTCTGTGGGGGAGGGGAGAGAGCACGGGACAGGGGGTCCTCGCGTCAGCCCTTCCTCTCGTACACGGTGTCCTCTTCAGCAGGTCGTGCTCCTCTCTGAGGCTGAGGCCTTTCATCATAACAATGTTATAATCAGACTAAACATCTCAAAGATTCTTTCCAAACGGGTAGGAATTACCCATTTTTTGAATTAATCTTTGTCTCTTGAAACACTCTCCGTGGGCCCAGGTCCTTGCTGCGCCAGAGCCTTTGTCTTCCTACGTTAAGACACCAAAGAAAGACTCGGCGCAAAACTCAACAGGAACTGCACAGGGACAGACCTTAGGGAATAGGTGTGGAGAGAAACAACCAGGAGAAGGATGGAGAGACTGGGGGATCGTGGACTCCAAGAGAGACCAAGGAGAAGGAGGAAGGACTAGAGGGAAGCTGACACCAAGGTCGGAACACATTCCTGTTTGGGGAAACAGGTGATGAGAAGATATTTGGGGACATCTTTCTCAGCCAAAAGCCAGTTCGTGTTGAGCAGTGGTCTGGATCCCTGGCACTGGGGTCAGACCTGGGTGCGAATCCAGCCCCTCCTCTTTGTAGCTGTGTGACTTGAAAGAAGTCATTTCACCTCCTGGAGCTTCCTCACCTGTAAAACAGTGATTGAGAATCTCCACTATGTTTATAGCATTACTGTAAATGTTACAAATTGACATTTTGGACAACAGCCAAAATGTGTTGGCACACTGTGAGCATCAGATAAATGGTAGAGACTTATTGTATCGTGATCGCACTTGACGTATCATCATCATTACGATGAACCTCGCTCAGTTTGTCTGTTTGACTGTTGTTCGGGTCCTGGCAGAGAGCTTGGTTTTAAGGGAAAAGAGAGACTGGAGCTAGTGGCAGGGAGGCAGAAGCGATGGCGCCATGATGCGTTTTCACTCGGTGAGTTTCTTTGGAACATCTGGCACCATTTCCTGTAGAGTCTGCATGGATATGATGTTTGTCACATCAGCAGCCCCTTTCTCCTGAGAACCCTAAGTATTTTGTGTCTCTGTTTTCACTCTAAACTTGTCAGAGGTGGGAAGATGGGGCTGGACCAGGCAGGGCTTGCTCCCTGCTCGGAAAACTCGGACACAGAGTCCAAAACCAGGTCAGGGGGAGAATCCACAGCAGAAGCTGGTCTCTCTTCACACTCGGTCAGACGTGCCTCCCGCATCCACTCCCTTTAACGCTGACGTCCACATAGTAGGAATTATCCTTGCCCTGTACTCCCCAAATCTTAAAGGATTGGTACAACATCGCTCCCATCCAAGTGCAGAGTCCTCCCATTTTGCAGACAATGCAACTGAGGTGCAGGTGGGATAATTCAAACTCCCAGATTCTCAAGAGCCCAGCAGAAACCAGGGCCCTTGTAGCAGAGGCCGAACACAAATTTCAGTGAAATCAAGCATTGTGGAGAATGCAGTGCCTCTTTCAAAACTGGCTGGGGTCAGTTTGATTAACAAAGTGCTATAAAGTATGAGAAATGGGGGGCATTGTACCCTGATGAATATCTTAATCCTCCTTAGTGAAAGAGGAAGCAGATCCAGGAAATACCAATTCACAGAATTAACTGAGAGGAAACTGAAAGTCCATCAGGAAAGCCATTGACACAAGATAGGTGTGCCCATTTTCTTTTGTTTAGAAGCATGGAAATGCATGGAATCTATTTCCTGGTAATTGTCCGAATAAAGTGGCCATTCTGACCAGGAGCCTACTTGATTATGTACCTCTTGCTGGGTAGGGAAAATTGAAATAGGCTTTTGCTGTTTCTTAACCATAGATTTTATGTACCAGGCACTTCTAATGCTTCTGGGCGGTGGGGGGAGGGGACATCTTTATAGATTTCGCCTCAAACATTTTTGCAGAACCCTCTTGGTTGGGAGCATCTTTCGTTTTTTTCTCTGGGCTCTGTTCCCACCCCACCACCCTCACTCTCTCTGGCTCAGCGCCTCTCGGGTAGCCTTGCAAAATTGCCTGGTGCCCTGGAGCAATAAGCGCTCTGAAAAATGAAGACACCGTCACCCCAGGCTCCCTTTTGTCCCCAACATTCATATGTTTTTTTTTCCTTGCCTTTGCCAGACACCCAAGAGTATTATCTTCTCACTGTCTTCAAAGTCCTATCCAGAAACCTAGCCACACACATTTGGTGCAAGTCCAAGAACCAAAGCTGACTGGACATCTAGAGCCTCAATTCCTTCATCAGGAAAATGGGGGAAATGACAGATGGGGCACAGGGCGTGGGGGAGAATTCTGGGAAGTGTCTGGTGCATAGTAATGAGTCAGTGATTGTGGTTATTATTACTCTTGTTTTTACTGGTTGTTTTAATGCTCCTTGTAACTCAGTTTGGCTAAATCTCCTATGGCTGGTCCCTGCTTCAGGAGAGTGGGAGGGCTGCTGTACACCTTTGCTGAGGGAGAAGGAAAGGTGTAGGAGTTTTAAGCTGGAAAGGGATCTTTACATCATTAACTGTATTTTTTCCCACCCACTGTTGAAAAGAGGAGTCTGAAAAGAAAAAGCTTAGTATAGTGGGATGTGACTCTCTCCATATCACCCCTCTGGGTGGAAGCATTCGAACGCTAGACACAAAAAGGTGAGTGGTATTGTGCCCATTTTACAGATAAAGGAACTGAGGTTTGGTTATTGGCCTCCATCACACAGTGATTAACATTTAGAGCAGGGGTTTGGATTTGGAGCTGACTGACCAACTGTGGATGGAGATGGAGTTCCCCAGCCCCAGGCTAGCGGACAGGACGATGCGCGCAGATACGCAGATGACACCTGTAGATGCAGATGAGGCCCGCGCATGCGCGGATGCGTCAGGTGTCCCGTCTCTTGCAGGCTCCAGATGCTCGAGGCCATCTGCAAGCACTGGGAGGGGCCCATCAGCCTGGCCCTCTACCTGTCGGACGCTGAGGCCCAGCAGTTCCTCCGCTACGCACAGGGCTCGGAGGTGCTCATGGGCCGCCACAACGTGGCCTACCACATCGTGTACAAGGAGGGCCAGTTCTACCCCGTGAACCTGCTGCGCAACGTGGCCATGAAGCACGTGGGCACGCCCTACATGTTCCTGTCCGACATCGACTTCCTGCCCATGTACGGACTCTATGAGTACCTCAGGTGAGAACCCATGGGGCTCAGGCGCGGGCAGTGCTGGGGCCAAAACCCCCCTTAGGATCGTCGTCTAGTCCAGTGTTCCCTCTGTCAATGGGTCAGCCAAGACCCAGAGGGGAGAGCACCTGCCCAAGTCCACCCATAGATAAGTGGCCCCTGACTGCCGGGTTTGGAGGGGCGGTTAGGCTGTCAGGTGTCTGTATTTTTACGATGGTCAGACTAGAACCCCAGGTGGCCTCATGAAATGTTCATGGCAGAGCTTGGTCCAGGAAGCATCTCCTGCCTCCCAGTCTAATGCTCTTCCTATAGCTCTTATGAAAACATATCATTCCTCCTGCAATTTTGGATCAGACAGCCTTCCTCTAAACATTCTAGAAAGATCACTGCCTTTTCTGGAAAACAAATCAAAGCGGTGGTGACGGCGAACGTTTAGTGAAGCGCTCGCTAAGTGTCAGGCACTGTTCTGAACGCATGGCAAGTGGGATTTCATTTCCTCCCCTTGCGGAGTCCCTGCCACGGGTACTATTATCATTCTTTATGTTCCCAGCGGGAGACTGGGAGCGAGATGGGGAGCTCACACTAACGTGGGAGCTGGGGTCAGCCGGCCTGACTCTCTGTGACTGCATCCAGCTCTCCCCATGGCGGGGGGGGGGGGGGGGGGGGCAGGCAGGCAGGCATCCAGCAGCCGGGAAGAGCTCTCAGCTTGTTGCATTTATTATGGAATAACAAACCATCTGAACTGGAAGGGACTATGGAATTCACCTAGGCCAAAAGTCCCCACGTGAGCAAACTAAAGTCACAAGATGTAAATGGTCAAAATTCGTTTCAATCCTTTAGCACTGTCGTTTGTCAACATGAGTTATCTCTGCTGCCAGGTGAGTACCTTCCTGATCCAGGTACCATGAGGGGTGGTTTGCATATGTTAATTGTCCTGCTGGAGCCACGCTTCAAGCCCAAAAGGCAGGCATGGTTACCCCCTCCCTTTTATTGTGGTGAACGGTGAGGCTCAGAGAAGCAAAGTAACCTGCTCAGGTGCACCTAGGCGGCTCCGGGATTCGAACCAGTATCTGTGGGACCCCAGGTCTGCAGCCTGCCCTGCTTCATACTTGTCTGGCTGCTCTGGGGTCTGTGACTGTCCCAAACAGAGCAGGGTCTGAATTCTCTCTCTCCTGGTCTCTTGCCCTCCCCCACTTCCCTCCCTGTGTGTGTGTGTGCGTGTGCGTGTGTGTGTGTGCGCGCGCACGCGCGTGCCTGTCTCTGTCTGTCTCACTCTCAAAAGAGCTCCCACAAGAGTCTTCAAACCTTTGGTACTGAAGCCGGAGCATGGATGTGGTACGAGCTCCCCCGGTGCCCTGCTCTCTAGGTCAAGGGAAGGCAGACTGTTCTCTGTCCACTGTCTGAGTCAGGTTTCCTTCCAGGGTTATCTTGGGATGCCATAGCATCAATCTCTCCCCTCTGAGCAGGTGGAGTCCCTTCCAGACTGTCTTTATTAAGAACAACAGGTGATGAGAAAACCGTAATGCAAAGAGTCATGCACCACAATGTTCCTTGCATCTGTATTTACAGTAGCCAGGACACGGAAGCAAACTAAGTGTCCACTGACAGATGAATGGATAAAGATGTGGCACATATATACAATGGAATATTAGCCCTAAAAAGAAACGAAATTGAGTTATTTGTAGTGAGGTGGATGGACCTAGAGTCTGTCATACAAAGTAAGTCAGAAAGAGAAAAACAAATACCCTATGCTAACGCATATATATGGAATCTAAAAAAACAAAAACAATTCTTATGAACCTAGGGGCAGGACAGGAATGAAGACGCAGACGTTAGAGAATGGACTTGAGGACACGGGGAGGCGCAAGGGTAAGCTGGGACAAAGTGAGAGAGTGGCACGGACAGATATACACTACCAAATGTAAAATAGATAGCTAGTGGGAAGCAGCCGCATAGCACAGGGAGATCAGCTCGGTGCTTTGTGACCACCTAGAGGGGTGGGATAGGGAGAGTGGGAGGGAGGAAGATGCAAGAGGGAAGAGATATGAGGATATATGTATATGTATAACTGTTTCATTTTGTTATAAAGCAGAAACTAACACACCACTGTAAAGCAATTATACTCCAATAAAGATGTTTAAAAAAAAAAAACAACAGGTAAGCGACCCTGAGTCAACATAACCCTCAGTCAGGGAGGATGAGAGGTGTCTTCCCAAAAAGCATTGGCTGTGGTAGGGAGCTCTGTGAACCCTAACTCCTGACCCTGCAGGGACGCCAGGAATGGAGCTGTCTTCCAGCTCCAGCTGGGCCTTGGGATACCAGTGTGTGGAGTGAGGGCGCCCCCGTGTGGCCAGACAGCACTTTCAGCCCCTGATTCCTGTGAATTGTGAAACCTCTGCAGCTTGCAGCATGATGACAGGCTCTGGGTGTGTCGGGCGGGGCTTTCAAGGGAACAGACGGTAGGGGTGAGGGCTGCCCTCCCCCAGCAAGAGAGAGGCTTCGCTATTGGACCACAGCCCACCTTCTGGGGCTCTACTGCGGGAGCACCCGCAGAGACTTCCTTCCAGCTAGTTGAAGGTGAACTGGCCCCATCTTAAAAGTCTGTGGTCTCTGCTCCCCCATCCAAAGACTATATAATTTTGTCTCGTGGGCCTCGTGATTTGAAAAACATTACACGTGAACAGACTGCGTTTTATGTCGTCTTTCTATGTTTTATTGATCAAAGACGTCAGTAACTGCTAATCATGACCTTTCCCAATGTGAGGTAACTGGTATTGCCCATTAATTAACATTTCCTTACTACACAGTCACCTGAAGTTTGAGTTGGCCTTTAGCCACCTCCTCACCAGAAGGTATGTGGTTCCCCTCACGCATTTTGAAATATTGCAGATTGCCCCTGAAACCCCATTCCTTTCTTCACAGGCCCTATGGGAGTCCAGAGACCCTGAGTTGAGAATAACTGATCTTGTCCAGTGTTTTTTTACTGCACACGTGAGAACAGACCAGAGAAGCAAAGCGACTTCCGTCTAGAGTGAAAAGATAGTGGGACTTTCCGGATTCTTTCTTCTCCATCCATAGTATCCATTCGTTTAGTGAGTAACCGTTTACGAGGCGCCTTAGGGGCCCCCCTATCTGTGAACTACACAGATAGGATCTGTGAATCCCAGAGGTTTAGACCAACAGGCATGACAGTTGAGCAAAGACGCAGACTCCTTAGGTACTGTGATGGGTGTGTCCTCTCCCAGGGTTTTCAGCCTCATCTGGGGGGGAGGCAGTATAGGAAAAGATGTCCTGAAGAGGTTAGATCTAAATGGAGGCCTGAGGCTGAGCTGGAGTTTGCCAGGAGAGGGGACGATGTTCCAGGTAGAGAGAGAGAGCCATTCTGGAGAGGCAGGTGGCCAGAGCCCTGATGGGGAGAACAGCAAGAGATGATGTGGCCAGAAGTGTAAGCCAGGGTGGGTCCCTCAGGACTTCTCATAAAATACGCTAAGGAGTTTGGGCTTTATGCGGCGGGGGGTGGGGGGGTGGGTAATGGAAGATCCCTGAGAGAATGGCATGATTAGGTGTGCATTTAAGGAGGATCACTCTTGTTGCCTCAGGGAAGGATCACAGTCAGTAGGGCCAGAGGAGATAAGTTAGGGGACTCTTGCGTTCATTCTGGTGAGAGATGTTGGAGGCCTAGCAAAGGGATCAGAAGTAGCTGCAGAGACAGGTAGATGGACCAGAGAGAGATTCTGCAGCTGAAATCAGTAACTGTCTGCAAAGGTGGCTGGACTTTTAAAGCAAGACAGGGAACCTCTTTCAAATGTTGTCACCTGAGGCTTCCTTTTCAAAAGCCTGTACCTGCAAGTCCTGCCTGCTTTGGCCTGTGTCTCGTGCTGGCCCCTCTTGGTCTGCTGTGCCCACGTCCTTCCCGGACTAAGCAGGATATCATGGCATTGACTCTGAGTGTCATGGTGGACAGGCACCTGCTGCGACCCTGGTTCCAGCTCACACTCTGTGCCGTAAAAAACTGTGTGACTTCCAACAATTCTGTTTTTTTCAACCTGTTTTTCAAGAGGAGCTAGAAATCTGGATTTTCATGTTTTAATTTTTAGTGTTGACAACTAATTTTTTAAAAAATGTAAACACTGTTGAGTCAGACCAAACATGTCTTCAGGATGAATAGAACCTTCTCATCCCCACAGACCACCAGTTTGTGACCTCTGACCTTTTTTAAAAAAATTTTATTGGAGTATAGTTGATTTCTAATGTTGTGTTACTTTCTGGTGTACAGCAAAGTGATTCAGTTATACATATACATATATTCATTCTTTTTTAGATTCTTTTCTCATATAGGTTATCACAGAATATTGGGTAGAGTTGCCAGTGCTATACAGTAGGTCCCTGTTGGTCACAGTAGTGTGTGTGTGTTCATTCCAAGCTCCTGATTTATC
Source organism: Stenella coeruleoalba (assembly GCF_951394435.1). NCBI lineage: Eukaryota > Metazoa > Chordata > Mammalia > Artiodactyla > Delphinidae > Stenella > Stenella coeruleoalba. The sequence continues at coordinate 14,048,853 of NC_137157.1, forward strand.
CTCCCACCCCCTCACCTTTCCCCTTTGGTAACCATAAGTTTGTTTTTGATGTCTGTAAGTCTGCTTCTCTTTTGTAAATAAGTTCATTTGTATCTCTTCTTTTCATTAGATTCCACATATAAGTGATAACCTGTGGTATTTGTCTTTCTCTGGCTTATTTCATGTAGTATGATCATCTCTAGGTCCATGCATGTTGCTGCAAATGGCATTATTTCATTCTTTTTTATGACTAATATTCCATTATATACATGTACCACATCTTTATCCATTCCTCTGTCGATGGACATTTAGGTTGCTTCCATGTAAATAGTGCTGCAGTGAAAATTGAGGTGCATGTATCCTTTCGGACTATGGTTTTCTCCAGATATATGCCCTGCCCAGGAGTGGGACTGCCAGATCATGTGGTAGTTCTATTTGTAGTTTTTTAAGGAACCTCCATCCTGTTCTCCATAGTGGCTGTATCAGTTTACATTCCCACCAACAGTGCAAGAGGGTTCTCTTCTCCACACCGTCTCCAGCATTTATTGTTTGTAGACTTTTTGATGATGGCCATTCTGACCGTTATGAGGTTCTAACTCATTGTAGTTTTGATTTGCATTTCTCTGATAATTGGTGATGTTAAGCATCTTCTTATGTGCTTTGTGGCCATCTGTATGTCTTCTTTGGAGAAATGTCTATTTAGATCTTCTGCCCATTTTTTGATTGGGTTGTTTTTTTGATATAGAGCTGCATGAGCTGTTTGTAAATTTTGGAGATTAATCCCTTGTCGGTATGACCTCTGACCTTGATCATTTCTAGGAACTAGAATTTTGAGAACTGGTAAGGAATACGATTCTATCAGAAGTCCCAAGTAGGCGTGCACTGTCCTTTTCATGTGAAGATAACCATACTGACTTGCCATTAGCTTAAGGAAAAATTTCTTCTGTGTGAGGTAAGTGTTATTACAGGTGACCAAACAGAGGCCCCGGAGAGGTTAAATCTTAGTGCCAGAGGAGGAAGGTGGCCACCCCTCTACAATAGCCTGCTCATTAACGGAAGGGGCTAGATCCCTCTCAAAACTCAGGAAACCGGAGCAGGCTGGTTGGCAGCCCTTTGATTAGACCCCCAAACACACCCATATCACCCCTTTTGGGGAGCCTACTAGGTTACCAAAAAAGGTTCAGCATCATAGCTCCCTGAGCAGTTGCTTAGCAACCAGCTATTATCATAGCAAAAACAAACAGATCAACTGGAAAATAATGAAATCGGTTACATGCATGGGCATAGCTGCAGAGTTTCACTAAAATATCACTCCCACCCCTTCACCTGTGTCTTCTAAGAAATGAGGGTGGAGGGCTTCCCTGGTGGCTCAGTGGTTGGGAGTCCACCTGCCGATGCAGGGGACATGAGTTCATGCCCCGGTCCGGGAAGATCCCACATGCCGCGGAGCAGCTGGGCCCGTGAGCCATGGCCGCTGAGCCTACGCGTCCGGAGCCTGTGTTCCGCAGCGGGAGAGGCCACAACAGTGAGAGGCCCGCGTACTGAAAAAGAAAAAAAAAAAAAAAAAAATGAGGGTGGAGATGTGCAGCGTTCACTCCTGATTTCAGACATGTCAAGTGAAATTCAGCAGGCGTGGCAGAAGTCACGCAGACCGGCCTTTGCCTGCAGGTCCTACCGTGCTTGTCAAGGATGTGACTCGGGGTTGCTTATTTCGTCTCCCCAGTCCTCTGCTTCCTCAGTTAGTAAAGGGGCTAGTAAGAGCTTCTTGCGGGGGTCCAGTAGGTGTTCAACAGAAGTTAATTTTCTGTGCTTTGACGCTCAGAACTGAACGTCTTTGCCAGGCCCCCGCCCATACCCCCGCTGTTGCGAACTGCCACCTTCAGTACAGCCTGGTAACTTCATGTAACCATCTTTTTTTTTTTTTTTTAATGAAATGAGAAACTATATACTCGTGCTCATTCACTCCAAAAACTATTGAGTGAGCACCTACTATGTGCCAGACAGTGCTGTCTCTGGATTCGCTCGACCTGCATCTCAACACTGAGCGCTCCTCACTCAGCCTTTACTGGACCTTGGGAAAGGTACTTAACCCTCAAACTCTGCACCTGTGAAGTGAAGATCCTATTCTTTCTTCACTCTTAAGGTTCTGGGAAGGTTAAATGGAATAGTACTGGAAAGCACCTAGCACATGCCTGGTATGTTCTACATTCCACAGATATACACTGTGCATCTGCCATGACCAGGCTGTGTTCTAGGCACTGGGGCTTTCACGGTGCACAGCACAGCCCGAGCTCCTGCCCTCATGGGGTTACATTCTAGGGGGCACTCCAGCTGCACACACTGCTGTTGCTCTTGTCATTATCAATACAGGTACAGAGATAAAAGATACGCAAGGTCAGACTCACAAGATGACGACCCAGCGTGGGTGGGCTGGGAAGACCTCGAAAATAGGTGATAGCTCAGTTCAGGCTTTAAGGACTAATAGGTATAAAGGCATGAAATATCTTGGCATGTTCAAGGAATGTTCCAGAATGGTAGAGGCCTAGACAGCTCTGTCTGCTGGGACGTCCCACATCCACGAGACTGGGGCAGGTTTCTCGCCTCTTTCTCTAACCCAGCAGAATCCTCATCTTTGTTCAGTGCTTGAAGCTTTAAACCTCTGTGCTTTGCTTTGCAAATGTTGCCTCGCTTTTGAGGGGACAAACGTGCCACGTTGGTTGAGACTATATCCTGAGAGTGTACAGGAGTGACAGATTCCAGTTTCATTGTGTTCTCTGCAGGATGACAGCTAACCGCCCTCCCCCATCACGTGTCCCCTGGCACATGATGGCGGCTTTGTAAACACTGGTTGAATGAAGGACAGAAATGTGAACAAGGCCAGGGACAGGTGGCGCCAGGCGAGGCCGACTGGCTGCTCGATGAGGGACATTACCAGGTGGCGTTCCCTTGTGTACATTCGTCATTTTGTTTCTACTGCAACATTTAACATTTATTGAGCATGTACTACAGGCCAAGCGCTGTTGCAAGCACTTTCGCATGTATTTTGTCATTTAACTTCATTACAGTTCATTTAACAGATGAGGATGCCTGGGTGAAATAACATGCCCACAGGCACAGCATCACTAAGCAGACATCTTGCTTATCCTGGCTTATCCAAAGGCGTTCTGTGCTTACTGTTTTTATAATATTTGTTTGTTTTATTGAAGTATAGTTGATTTACAATGTTGTGTTAATTTCTCCTGTACAGCAAAGTGATTCAATTATACATATATATTTACATTTTTATATTTTTTTCCATTTTGGTTTATCACAGGATATTGAATATAGTTCCCTGCGCTATACAGTAGGACCTTGTTGTTTATCCATCCTGTATATAATAATTTGCATCTTCTAACCCCAAACTCCCACTCCCTCCCTCCATATCCCCTTGCCCCCTTGGCAACCACAAGTCTGCTCTCTGTGTCTGTGAGTTTCTGTTTTGTACATAAGTTCATTTGTGGCATATTTTAGATTCCACATATAAGGGATATCATATGGTAATTGTCTTTCTCTGGCTTACTTCACTTAGTATGATAATCTCTAAGTCCATGCACATTGCTGCAAATAGCTCAATTTCGTTTCTTTTTATGGCTGAGTAATATTCCATTGTATATATGTGCCACATCTTCTTTATCCATTCGTCTGTCTATGGACACTTAGGTTGCTTCCATGTCCTGGCTATTGTAAATAGCGCTGCAGTGAGCATTGTGGTACATGACTCTTTTTGAATTATGGTTTTCTCTGGGTATAGGCCCAGGAGTGGGATTGCTGGGTCGTATGGTAGTTCTATTTTCAGTTTTTTGGGGAACCTCCATACTGGTCTCCATAGTGGCTGCACCAATTTACATTCCCACCAACAATGGTGGGGGGGGTTCCCTTTTCTCCACACCCTCTCCAGCCATTTGTTTGCTGTTGTGCTTAACCTGTTTATTGATCCAAACGCCTGCTGGGCTGATCTCTACCATCATCATGATGGCCATGATCATCCTCACAGGTCGTAGTTATCAAGTGCATTCTATGCGTGGAAGAACTGTCTTAAGCTCTACATGAGATAATCCATTTAATTCGTACAAAACCCCACAGCCCAAGTCCTAATATATCCCCGTCTCAGGGAGGATAAAACAGTGGCACAAAGATGTAACTTGCTGGAGAGTACGAGCAGGTGAGTGTCCAGGTAGGGCCTGAATCTGGGCAGGCTGCCCCAGAGCTGCCCTCTGAACTGCAAAGCTCTTAATGGCCCCTGCAGTTAACCTCCAGCTCACAGCTGACCCGGGGCGGCACATAGAAAGCACCGCTGGATGTTCAGCCGTGATTGCTAACGGCAAAGGGGCAGTGGGGTAATTAGATAGGAATGAATGAGGATGTTGAGAAGGACATGAGATGCTGCCTGGAGAGTCCCTGGCACAGAGCCGGGCGCAGTCAACGACAGCTTTTTCTTTTATTAACATGCCCCAAAAGCTCATTCTTAGCTTCTCTTTCCTTCCTGCCCCTCCCTGCCTGACAGCTTCTCCCTCTGGATGTGTTAATGCCATCAAGTCAGGAACCACCCAATTTTGCTGGCCCTGGGGGCCCCCCAGCTCTCAAGATGACTCTGCCCGCATCCGTGATGTGTCTGTCTTACGGTGCCACTCCCTGTAGGCAGCTTTATCTCCCTCATTTGCAAGTCCTTGCTGTTGTCCACACACACCTCCTGGAAGCCTGTCTGCTGGGAACTCATTTCCTAGGCAACTGTAATAGAATCTTAGCAAACCCCATTACCTGGCCTCCTGTGCAGGGGAGTGCAGCAAGGCCTGGGACGGGCTGTGCCCAGGTCTGCCTCCACAGTTACCTGAGCAGATGATAAGCACAGCTTAACTCTGCCCCCTCCGCCCTCTCTGCCCAGAGGTAGGTTGCTAAGTCCTGAAAAGTGTTATTCAGATGATTTCCCATTGCTCTGGTTGGAAGCCATGATTCTATCTGGTACTCTTGAAGGTAGGCAGTGTAAGGGGTGTGGGGGGCAGCTGGGGACCAGGGGGCTTCTCAGAGCCACAGACACACATGTACACGTGCACACGCACCTCTCTGTGCTCACTGGTTGCTGGTATCTGTGGCCAAGGTAGCCCTGCTGCTTCTCACCAGCTGCCAGCTTGCTCCCTGGTTCTGTTTGTACCGCGCCCACATACTTCCAGGAATAAGCTGAAATCAGAAAGGTACGGGGGAATCTCAGCCTTCTCTTCAAATAGGGATCACCCCAACTGTGCCCCATCTACACCTCGTGAGCCTCGTGGGAGGATACGAGGGTGCAGGCAGCCTGAGGAAGGGAGAGAGACGTTTACAAACACCCTCCATGCACCTGGTGTTGTGCTAGGTGCTTGACAGATGTTTTCCGGGTTTTTTGTTGGTTTGTTTTGTTTTGGCCGTGCTGCGCTGGCATGCGGGCTCTTAGTTCCCTAACCAGGGATCGAACCCACGCCCTCTGCAGTGGAAGTGCAGAGTCTTAACCACTGGACCACCAGGGAAGTCCCCAAATATTATCTTTTTTAATCACAAACGTTATTTTTTAAATGCAAAAGATAAACTTGATCAAAAGTCGTATGTATTTAAGTGGCGGAACTACAGTTGCCACCCAGCTCTGTTGCTTCCAAAGGGCTCTCTTCACAGTACCACCCTCTCTCTCACATAAGACAACTGCAAATTGATTCCTTCATTCCCTGCGTATTTATTGCTTGCCTGATGTGTGCCTGACACAGTGCCAGAGCTAGAAACGTAACCATGAACAAGGCTCATCCTTGACCTCAAGCCTAGCAGAGCTGATAGGTACATAAGCAGGCACTCTGCGTGTTATTACCACTGCCACCACCCGCCATCCTCGGCGAGCAAAGAAGTCCAGGACGATGCCCACCATCCCTAATCATTAGAGAAATGCAAATCAAAACTACAATGAGGTATCACCTCACAGCTGTCAGAAGGGCCAGCATCAAAAAGTCTACAAGCAATAAATGCTGGAGAGGGTGTGGAGAAAAGGGAACCCTCCTGCACTGTTGGTGGGAATATAAATTGGTACAACCATCATGGAGAACAGTATGGAGGTTCCTTAAAAGTCTAAAAATAGAACTACCATATGACCCAGCAATCCCACTCCCGGGCATATATCCAGAGAAAACCATAATTTTACGAGATACATGCACCCCAGTGTTCATAGCAACACTATTCACAATAGCCAAGACACAGAAGCAACCTAAGTGTCCATGGACAGGAATGGATAAAGAAGATGTGGCACATACCTACAATGGAATATTACTCAGCCGTAAAAAAGAATGAAATTATGCCATTTGCAGCAACATGCATGGACCTAGAGATTATCATACCAAGTGAAATAAGCCAGAGAAAGACAAATACCATATGATAATCACTTATATGTGGAATCTTAAAAAATGATACAAATGAACTTGTTTACAAAACAGAAACAGACTCACAGACATCAGAAACAAACTTACGGTTACCAAAGTGGAAAGGAAGTGGGGAGGGATAAATTAGGAGTTTGGGATTAACATATTCACACTACTATATATAAAATAGACAATCGACAAGGACCTACTGTATAGCACAGGGAACTCTACTCAGTATTCTGTAATAACCTATATGGCAAAAGAATCTGAAAAAGAATGGATACACGTATATGTATAACTGAATCACTCTGCTGTACACCTGAAACTAACACAACATTGTAAAACAACTGTACTCCAATATAAAATAAAAATAGAAAAGTCCAGGACGAACCAGTCCCAAAGAAGATGTAGCCCATCATCAAGGGGGACGCATCAAGGCCAACAGAGGTGGGCAGGGGAGGTGCAGGGAAGCAAAGTTCTCTAACTGGCTGCACACAAAGCCTTAAGAGAAAGCGTGATACTGTTCTGGGGTTTCAGAAACAGACATGCACTCCAGCACAAATTTCTTTCCCTCCTCCCATTCCTTGTAATATAACGTTCCTGTGAGTGAGTCCTGGGAACTTGTATGAGCATCGCTTGGATTCCTTACAACACAGGGTTGATTAAACAGTCGGCTCTCTGACATTTGATGCCGTGGACATCTGAGGCCCAGAGAGCCGATGTCTCATTCTCTCCTGGCATCCTGACAGCAGCCCCAGTGCCTTCGGCCCCATGGTTCCGAGCAGTTTGTCACCTGTCAGCACCAACCTCAGCCATTCATGGCACCAACAAAGAAATCAGCCCAACCACTTCTGTTATAGGAGTGGAAGCTCTCGTGTCTAGAGAGTGAGGATCTCCATCCCTGCCCAGGGAGTAGGGGCAACAAGATGTGTCCAGACGGTAACCAGCATCAAGAGGGCTGATGCATAAAACAATTACCCTGATCAAAGCCCAAGAGGGTGGGAAGATGTTCTCCAGAATTCTGGGACGTTGTTCTAAAGCTAAGGGCAGCGGGAGTGGTCTTTAGCACCAAGTGCAGAGAAAAGTCGAGAAAGATGAGAATGGAGAAGTCTGTTGGATTTGACAGTGAGGGGACATTGCCAACCCTGGCCTGATCCAAGGAGTCAGAGGCAGACTGTAGTTGTTAGAGAAGCTAGTGGATGGTAAAGAAAAAAAAAAAAAGAATCAGTGCAGGAGGCTCAGTAAGCCAGGAGGTCGACGCCCGCCTCTGCACCTCCAAACACTACCTGTGTTCTGGCCTCTGCCCAGTTAGCCACTACGATGTGGGATCCACCATTGGGATGCCATGTACAGAGCATCCGCATGCAGGCTGCAGCCTCCTGCCATCTCCCTCCATCCCCTTCCTAACCTCTCCCACCAACTGCCTTAATCCATGAGCTCCAAGAAGCTCATCGCTCCAGCTGCAAAGTCACCACATTAACAGACTTGGTCCACGTAGATCCTGTGATTATTGATCTTTCCAGGTTATTTCTACACTGGTGCAGCCTTAATTCATACAATGATGATTTTATCATCATCATCATTTGTCGTTTTAATGCAAATTACTTAACCTCTCAGAGTTTGAATGTCTTCTTCAGTAAACTGGGAATACTAGTACATACGTCATAGTATATCAGCAGTGATTCAAGGAGTAATGCCTATAAAGTGCCTGGCACAGTGCTTGTTACGGAAACGTTGCAAACACTTTTTTTTTTTTTTTTTGCGGTACGCGGGCCTCTCACTGTTGTGGCCTCTCCCGTTGCGGAGCACAGGCTCCGGACACACAGGCCCAGCGGCCATGGCTCACGGGCCCAGCCGCTCCGCAACATGTGGGATCTTCCCGGACCGGGGCACGAACCCGTGTCCCCTGCATTGGCAGGCGGGCTCTCAACCACTGCGCCACCAGGGAAGCCCTACAAGCACTTTTGATTACTGTTTATTGACCACTTACAATGTACCAGGTGTGTTCTAAGAAATTCAGTTCCCCTGAATCCTATATGCTTGCTTATTTCCAAATTTTGCAAATACCTTGAACCCCCTCCCCTGACTGGCTAACTTCTGCTTTTTTTAATTTATTTTTGGTTGAATTGGGTCTTTGTTGCTGTGCACGGGCTTTCTCTAGTTGAGGCAAGGGGGGCGGCTACCCTTTGTTGCGATGTGCGGGCTTCTCATTGCAGTGGCTTCTCGTTGCGGAGCACGGGCTCTAGGCATGCAGGCTTCGGTAGTTGTGGCTCGCAGGCTCTAGAGCACAGGTTCAGTAGTTGTGGCGCACGGGCTTAGTTGCTCCGTGGCATGTGGGATCTTCCCGGACCAGGGTTCGAACCCATGTCCCCTGCATTGGCAGGCGGATTCTTAACCACCGCACCACCAGGGAAGTCCCACTTCTGCTTTTTAGAACACAGTTCAACTAATGGCATTTTTCACAGAACTAGAACAAAATATTTTGAATTTATATGGAAACACAAAAGACCCCAAATAGCCAAAGCAATCCTGAGAAAGAAAAACAGAGCTGGAGGAATCAGACTCCCTGCTTCAGACTATACTACAAAGCCAGAGTAATCAAAACAATATGTTACTGGCACAAAAACAGAAATATAGATCAATGGAACAGGATAGAGAGCCCAGAAATAAATTCATGCACCTATGATCAATTTAACAGAGAAAAGACACCGAGTCTCTTGTAATACTGTGCAGTGCAGATTTGCCTGCCTGTGTCTTTCCAATTCTGTCTTAGGTTATAGGTCCACGAATGAGCCTGCTGGATCATATGGTAGCTCAATGAAAAGACAGTCTCTTCAATAAGTGGTGCTGGGAAAACTGGACAGCTACATGTAAAAAAAAATGAAATTAGAACACTCCCTAACACCATACACGAAAATAAACTCGAAATGGATCAAAGATCTAAATGTAAGGCCGGACACTATAAAACTCTTAGAGGAAAACATAGGCAGAACACTTTTTCACAGAAATCACAATGGTATCTTTTTTAATCCACCTTCTAGAGTAACAAAAATAAAAATAAACAAATGGGACTTAATTAAACTTAAAAACTTCTGCACAACAAAGGAAACCATAAAACGAAAACACAACCCACAGAATAGGAGAAAATATTTGCAAATGAAGTGACCAACAAGGGATTAATCTCGAAAATATACAGACATCTCATGTAGTTCTATGTCAAAAAAAACAGGAAGATGGCGGAAGAGTAAGGCGTGGAGATCACCTTCCTCCCCACAGATACACCAGAAATACATCTACATGTGGAGCAACTCCTACAGGACACCTACTGAACGCTGGCAGAAGACCTCAGACCTCCCGAAAGGCAAGAAACCCCCCACGTACCTGTGTACAGCAAAAGAAATAAGAATAAACAGAGACAAAAGAATAGGGACGGGACCCTCACCAGTGGGAGGGAGCTGTGAAGGAGGAAAGATTTCCACACACTGGGAAGCCCCTTCGCGGGCGAAGACTGCGGGTGGCGCAGTGGGGAGCTTCGGTGCCGCGGAGGAGAGCACAGCAACAGGGGTGCGGAGGGCAAAGCAGAGAGATTCCCGCACAGAGGATCGGTGCCGACCGGCACTCACCAGCCCGAGAGGCTTGTCTGCTCACCCACCGGGGCAGGCGGGACTGGGAGCTGAGGCTCGGGCTTCGGTCGGATGCAGGGAGAGGACCAGGGTTGGCAGCGTGAACACAGCCTGCAGGGGGTTAGTGCGCCACGGCTGGCCTGGAAGGAGTCCGGGGAAAAGCCTGGACCTGCCGAAGAGGCAAGAGACTTTTTCTTACCTCTTTGTTTCCTGGTGCGCGAGGAGAGGGGATTAAGAGCACTGCTTAAAGGAGCTCCAGAGACGGGCACGAGCCGCGGCTAAAAGCACGGACCCCAGAGACGGGCATGAGACGCTAAGGCTGCTGCTGCTGCCACCAAGAAGCCTGTGTGCGAGCACAGGTCACTATCCACACCCCCCTTCCAGGGAACCTGTGCAGCCCGCCACAGTGCCAGGGTCCCGGAATCCAGGGACAACTCCCGGGGGAGAACGCGTGGCGCACTTCAAGCTGATGCAAAATCCCATCGGCCTCTGCCGCCGCAGGCTCACCCCACATCCGCACCCCTCCCTCCCCGCGGCCTGAGTGAGCCAGAGCCCCCGAATCAGCGGCTCCCTTAACCCCGTCCTGTCTGAGCGAAGAACAGACGCCCTCTGGCGACCTACACGCAGAGGCGGGGCCAAATCCAAAGCTGAGCCCCTGGGAGCTGTGAGAACAAAGAAGAGAAAGGGAAATCTCTCCCAGCAGCCTTAGAAGCAGCAGATTAAAGCTCCATGATCAACTTGATGTCTGTGGAATATATGAATAGACAACGAATCATCCCAAATTGAGGAGGTGGACTTTGAGAGCAAGATTTATGCTGTATAGCTTTGCTTCCACCATTTGTCCTAGGGTTTTATCCGTCTGTCTTTGATTTTTTTTTAATTTTTCTTTTTTCTTAATAATTATTTTTTTCTTTTAATAACTTTATATTTTATCATACTTTATCTTCTTTCTTTTTTTCCTTCCTTCCCTCCTTCCTTCCTTCCTCCCTCCCTCCTTTCTTTCTTTCTTTCTTTCTACTTGACTAATTCTTTATTTCTAATTTTTCTCCCTTTTATTCTGAGCCGTGTGGATGAAAGGCTCTTGGTGCTGCAGCCAGGAGTCATTGCTGTGCCTCTGAGGTAGGAGAGCCAACTTCAGGACACTGGTCCACAAGAGACCTCCCAGCTCCACACAATATCAAACAGCGAAAATCTCCCAGAGATCTCCATCTCAGCACCCAGCTTCACTCAACGACCAGCAAGCTACAGTGCTGGACACCCTAAGCCAAACAACTAGGAAGACAGGAACACAACCCCACGCATTAGCAGAGAGGCTGCCTAAAATCATAATAAGTCCATAGACACCCCAAAACACACCACCAGACGTGGACCTGCCCACCAGAGAGACAAGATCCAGCCTCATCCACCAAAACACAGGCACTAGTCCCCTCCACCAGGAAGCCTACACAACCCACTGAACCAACCTTAGCCACTGGGGAGAGACACCAAAAACAACGGGAACTACGAATCTGCAGCCTGAGAAAAGGAGACCCCAAACACAGTAAGATAAGCAAAATGAGAAGACAGAAAAACACACAGCAGATGAAGGAGCAAGATAAAAACCCACCAGACCAAACAAATGAAGAGGAAATAGGCAGTCTACCTGAAAAAGAATTCAGAGTAATGATAGTAAAGATGATCCAAAATCTTGGAAATAGAATGGACAAAATGCAAGAAACATTTAACAAGGACCTACAAGAACTAAAGATGAAACAAACAACAATGAACAACACAATAAATGAAATTAAAAATACTCTAGACGGGATCAATAGCAGAATAACTGAGGCAGAAGAACGGATAAGTGACCTGGAAGATAAAATAGTGGAAATAACTACTGCAGAGCAGAATAAAGAAAAAAGAATGAAAAGAACTGAGGACAGTCTCAGAGACCTCTGGGACAACATTAAATGCACCAACATTCGAATTATAGGGGTTCCAGAAGAAGAAGAGAAAAAGAAAGGGACTGAGAAGATTTTTGAAGAGATTATAGTTGAAAACTTCTCTAATATGGGAAAGGAAATAGTTAATCAAGTCCAGGAAGCACAGAGAGTCCCATACAGGATAAATCCAAGGAGAAATACGCCAAGACACATATTAATCAAACTGTCAAATATTAAATACAAAGAAAACATATTAAAAGCAGCAAGGGAAAAACAACAAATAACACACAAGGGAATCCCCATAAGGCTAACAGCTGATCTTTCATCAGAAACTCTGCAAGCCAGAAGGGACTGGCAGGACATATTTAAAGTGTTGAAGGAGAAAAACCTGCAACCAAGATTACTCTACCCAGCAAGGATCTCATTCAGATTTGATGGAGAAATTAAAACCTTTACAGACAAGCAAAAACTGAGAGAGTTCAGCACCACCAAACCAGCTTTACAGCAAATGCTAAAGGAACTTCTCTGGGCAAGGAACACAAGAGAAGGAAAAGACCTACAATAACGAACCCAAAACAATTAAGAAAATGGGAATAGGAACATAACATATCGATAATTACCTTAAATGTAAATGGACTAAATGCTCCCACCAAAAGACACAGATTGGCAGAATGGATATAAAAACAAGACCCATATATTTGCTATCTACAACAGACCCACTTCAGACCTCGAGACACATACAGACTGAAAGTAAGGGGATGGAAAAAGATATTTCACACAAATGGAAACCAAAAGAAAGCTGGAGTAGCAATTCTCATATCAGACAAAATAGACTTTAGAATAAAGACTATTAGAAAACACAAAGAAGGACAATGATCAAGGGATCGATCCAAGAAGAAGATATAACAATTGTAAATATTTATGCACCCAACATAGGAGCACCTCAATACATAAGGCAAATACTAACAGCCATAAATGGGGATATCGACAGTAACACATTCATCGTAGGGGACTTTAACACCCCACTTTAACCAATGGACAGATCATCCAAAATGAAAATAAATAAGGAAACACAAGCTTTAAATGATACATTAAACAAGATGGACTTAATGGATATTTATAGGACATTCCATCCAAAAACAACAGAATACACATTTTTCTCAAGTGCTCATGGAACATTCTCCAGGATAGATCATATCTTGGGTCACAAGTCAAACCTTGGTAAATTTAAGAAAATTGAAATTGTTTCAAGTATCTTTTCTGACCACAACGCTATGAGACTAGATATCAATTACAGGAAAAGATCTGTAAAAAATACAAACACATGGAGGCTAAACAATACACTACTTAATAACGAAGTGATCACTGAAGAAATCAAAGACGAAATCAAAAAATACCTAGAAACAAATGACAATGGAGACACGACAACCCAAAACCTATGGGATGCAGCAAAAGCAGTTCTAAGAGGGAAGTTTATAGCAATACAATCCTACCTTAAGAAACAGGAAACATCTCGAATAAACAACCTAACCTTGCACCTAAAGCAATTAGAGAAAGAAGAACAAAAACACCCCAAAGCTACCAGCAGGAAAGAAATCATAAAAATCAGATCAGAAATAAATGAAAAAGAAATGAAGGAAACAATAGCAAAGATCAATAAAACTAAAAGCTGGTTCTTTGAGAAGATAAACAAAATTGATAAACCATTAACCAGACTCACCAAGAAAAACAGGGAGAAGACTCAAATCAATAGAATTAGAAATGAAAAAGGAGAAGTAACAACTGACACTGCAGAAATACAAAAGATCATGAGAGATTACTACAAGCAACTCTATGCCAATAAAATGGACAACCTGGAAGAAATGGACAAATTCTTAGAAATGCACAACCTGCCAAGACTGAATCAGGAAGAAATAGAAAATATGAACAGACCAATCACAAGCACTGAAATTGAAACTGTGATTAAAAATCTTCCAACAAACAAAAGCCCAGGACCAGATGGCTTCACAGGCGAATTCTATCAAACATTTAGAGAAGAGCTAACACCTATCCTCAAACTCTTCCAAAATATAGCAGAGGGAAGAACACTCCCAAACTCATTCTACGAGGCCACCATCACCTTGATACCAAAACCAGACAAGGATGTCACAAAGAAAGAAAACTATAGGCCAATATCGTTGATGAACATAGATGAAAAAATCCTCAACAAAATACTAGCAAACAGAATCCAACAGCACATTAAAAGGATCATACACCATGATCAAGTAGGGTTTATTCCAGGAATGCAAGGATTCTTCAATATACGCAAATCAATCAATGTGATAAACCATATTAACAAATTGAAGGAGAAAAACCATATGATCATCTCAATAGATGCAGAGAAAGCTTTCGACAGAATTCAATTTATGATAAAAACCCTGCAGAAAGTCAGCATAGAGGGAACTTTCCTTAACATAATAAAGGCCATATATGACAAACCCATAGCCAACATCGTCCTCAATGGTGAAAAACTGAAAACATTTCCAGTAAGATCAGGAACAAGACAAGGTTGCCCACTCTCACCACTCTTATTCAACATAGTTTTGGAAGTTTTAGCCACAGCAATCAGAGAAAAAAAAGAAATAAAAGGAATCCAAATCGGAAAAGAAGTAAAGCTGTCACTGTTTGCAGATGACATGATACTATACATAGAGAATCCTAAAGATGCTACCAGAAAACTACTAGAGCTAATCAATGAATTTGGTAAAGCAGCAGGATACAAAATTAATGCACAGAAATCTCTGGCATTCCTATACACTAATGATGAAAAATCTGAAAGTGAAATCAAGAAAACCCTCCCATTTACCATTGCAACAAAAAGAATAAAATATCTAGGAATAAACCTACCTAAGGAGACAAAAGACCTGTATGCAGAAAATTATAAGACACTGATGAAAGAAATTAAAGATGATACAAATAGATGGAGAGTTATACCATGTTCTTGGATTGGAAGAATCAACATTGTGAAAATGACTCTACTACCCAAAGCAATCTACAGATTCAATGCAATCCCTATCAAACTACCACTGGCATTTTTCACAGAATTATAACAAAATATTTCACAATTTGTATGGAAACACAAAAAAGCCCGAATAGCCAAAGCAATCTTGAGAGCGAAAAACGGAGCTGGAGGAATCAGGCTCCCTGACTTCAGACTATACTACAAAGCTATAGTAATCAAGATGGTATGGTACTGGCACAAAAACAGAAAGATAGATCAATGGAACAGGATAGAAAGCCCAGAGATAAACCCACGCACATATGGTCACCTTATCTTTGATAAAGGAGGCAGGAATGTACAGTGGAGAAAGGACAGCCTTTTCAATAAGTGGTGCTCGGAAAACTGGACAGGTACATGTAAAAGTATGAGATTAGATCACTCCCTAACACCATACACAAAAATAAGCTCAAAATGGATTAAAGACCTAAATATAAGGTCAGAAACTATCAAACTCTTAGAGGAGAACATAGGCAGAACACTCTATGACATGAATCACAGCAAGATCCTTTTTGACCCACCTCCTAGAGAAATGGAAATAAAAACAAACAAATGGGACCTAATGAAACTTCAAAGCTTTTGCACAGCAAAGGAAACCATAAATAAGACGAAAAGACAAGCCTCAGAATGGGAGAAAATATTTGCAAATGAAGCAACTGACAAAGGATTAATCTCCAAAATTTATAAGCAGCTCATGCAGCTCAATAACAAAAAAAAGCCCAATCCAAAAATGGGCAGAAGACCTAAATAGACATTTCTCCAAAGAAGATATACAGACTGCCAACAAACACATGAAAGAATGCTCAACTTCATTAATCATTAGAGAAATGCAAATCAAAACTACAATGAGATATCATCTCACACCGGTCAGAATGGCCATCATCAAAATATCTAGAAACAATAAACGCTGGAGAGGGTGTGGAGAAAGGGAACCGTCTTGCACTGTTGGTGGGAATGTAAATTGATACAGCCACTGTGGAGAACAGTATGGAGTTTCCTTAAAAAACTACAAATAGAATTCCCATATGAACCAGCAATCCCACTACTGGGCGTGTACCCTGAGAAAACCATAATTCAAAAAGAGTCATGTACCAAAATGTTCACTGCAGCTCTATTTACAGTAGCCCAGAGATGGAAACAACCTAAGTGTCCATCATCGGATGAATGGATAAAGAAGATGTTGCACATATATACAATGGAATATTACTCAGCCATAAAAAGAAATGAAATTGAGCTATTTGTAAAGAGGTGGATAGACCTAGAGTCTGTCATACAGAGTGAAGTAAGTCAGAAAGAGAAAGACAAATACCGTATGCTAATACATATATATGGAATCTAAGAAAAAAAAATGTCATGAAGAACCTAGGGGTAAGACAGGAATAAAGACACAGACCTACTAGAGAATGGACTTGAGGATATGGGGAGGGGGAAGGGTAAGCTGTGACAAAGCGAGAGAGAGGCATGGACATATATACACTACCAAACGTAAGGTAGATAGCTAGTGGGAAGCAGCTGCATAGCACAGGGAGATCAGCTTTGTGTTTTGTGACCACCTGTAGGGGTGGGATAGGGAGGATGGGAGGGAGGGAAGTGCAAGAGGGAAGAGATATGGATACATATGTATATGTATAACTGATTCACTTTGTTATAAAGCAGAAACTAACCATTGTAAAGCAATTATACTCCAATAAAGATGTAAAAAAACAAAAGGAAAGAAAAGAAGACATAATATGTATAATTGAATCACTTTGCTGTACACCTGAAACTAACCCAACGTTGTAAATCAACTATGCTTCAATAAAAAATAAATTAAAAAAAGAAAACAAGCCAATTGAAAAATGGGCAGAAGAACTAAACAGATATTTCTCCAAAGAAGACATACAGATGGCCAATAGACACATGAAAAATACTCAATATCACTAATTATCAGAGAAATGCAAATCAAAACTACAATGAGGTATCACCTCACACCAGTCAAAATGACCATCATCAAAAAGTTGACAAATAATAAATGCTGGAGAGGGTGTGGAGAACAGGGAACCCTCTTACACTATTGGTAGGCATGTAAATTGATACAACCACTATGGAGAACAGTATGGAGTTTCCTTAAAAATCTAAAAATAGAACTACCATATGATCCAGCAATCCCACTCTGTGGTATATATCCAGAGAAAACCATAATTCAAAAAGATACATTCACCCCACTGTTCATTGCTGCACTGTTTACGATAGCCAAGACATGGAAGCAACCTAAAAGTCCATCACAGATCAATGGGTAAAGAAGATGTGGTATATATATATATATATATATATATATATATATAATCAATATTACTCAGCCATTAAAAAAAGAATGAAACAATGCCATTTGCAGCAACATGGATGGACCTAAGGATTATCATACTAAGTGAAGTCAGACAGAGAAAGACAAATACCACATGATATCACTCATGTGTGGAATCTTTTTTTAAAAAAAGATAACAAATGAACTTATTTACAAAAACAGATTTACAGATATTGAAAAAAAAACCTGTGGTTACCGAAGGGGAAAGGTGGAGGCGGAGCAATAAATCAGGAGCTTGGGATAAACACCCACACACTACCATGTATAAGGTAGATGACCAACAAGGCCCTACTGTGTAGCTCAGGGAACTCTACTCAATCCTCTGTGATAACCTATATGAGAAAAGAATCTAAAAATGAATGAATATATGTATGACTGAATCACTTTGCTGTACCCCTGAAAATAACACATGATAAAACTGTACTCCAATAAAATTAAAATTTTTTAAGAATGTATCATCTTAACCCATCTACACATTTTTAAGTGTATAGTTTAGTGGCATTAAAAGAATATTCTCATTGTTTTGCAGCCATCACCATCGTCTATCTCCAGAATTCTTTGTGCCTTCAAAACCGAAACTCTGTAACCGTTAAACAGTAACTCCCCATTCCCTCTCTGCTCAGTGCCTAATAATCTTTATACTTTTTGTCTCTATGAAAAAATGAAAAGGACATACAGCTCAGTGATGGGAAGTTCCACACCAGAGAGCCTACACTTCTGCCTCTCTCCACTTTGGACTCTGTCAGGACAGAGGTTTTATCTGTTCACCCAGCTCTGGACTCAATATTTCTGGTCTGGCTTCATAAATATTCACTAATTAATGAATATATTATCTTAGTTCTCTTCATAACCAAGCCTGTGAAGTATTTATTATCATCAAGATAAGGAAACAAAAGCCCAGAGTTAAGAAAATTGCCCCTGATTACACGATTAGTGAAGCGGTATTGAGATAGAATCAGCATCGTCCGATGTGGAAGACCGTGCTCTTCTTCAGCCTCTCTTCAAACTGGCAGCCCCTGAGAGAGACCCATTCCCCACATGTACTGAAAATCGTTTTAGTAGGCTCCTCTTGAAACATCAGAATATCTGGCCATCCCATAAGGTAGCCCCTGTATTGCATCAAGGGCCTCGTAATTGACCTCCCAGCTTCCACCCAGGCGACACTACAGTCGGCTCTCAACACAGCAGCAGAGTGATTCTTTCAATCCAGAAAGCAGGTCCTCTCACTCAGCTTAGAGTTCCCTGGCGGCTCCCCATCTCACTGAGTAAGATCTCAAGACCTTTGTATTGGTTTCCTGTTGCTGCTGTAAGGATGCTGAAAAGGGTCTGTGGAGGCTAAAATCAAGGTGTCAACAGGGCTGCTCTCTGGAGGCTCTAGGGGAGAATCTTTTCTCGCTGCTGGGAGGCCACCCACATTCTTTGGCTTGTGGCCACATCACTCCAGCCTCTGCTTCCTAACTCCCTCTTAGAAGGATGCTCTCTGTTACACTGAATCCACCTGAATCATCCAGGATAACCTTCCTGTCTCAGCATCCTTTGTCACATCTGCGGAGTCCCTTTTGCTGTGTAAGGTAACATAGCTGCAGGTTCCTGGGATTAGGAGGTGGTTTTCACTGGGGGAGAGGCGGGGGAGGCATTTGCCCACCACACCCTTCAGTGATCTGTAAGGCCCTGTATGATCTGCAGCACCCTCCCCCTCCACCATGGCCTTTCTGGTCCCCTTCCTCTCTCTGTTCCTTGCTGTGCTCTTGTCATTAGGACCTTTGCACTGGCTGTTTCCCTAACCCAGAAAGCTCTTAACCCAGGTCACCACATGGCATGCTCCCTCGCTTACTCCAGGTATCTGTTTTAGATATCCCCTTCTCCATGACGCCTGCCTATCTAAAAGTACAGCCCATTCTCCACCTCTGGCGTTCCTAACCCAGCTCCGTTCTCTCTCAGCAGGTCTCACTTTCCAACACACTATGTGATTCACTCTGTTCTTCTCGTCTGTCCCCCACGTGTAAAATGTCAGCTCCCCGAGGGCAGGGATTTCTGCCTGTTCTGTTTACCAGTGTATCCCAAGTGCTTCAACAGTGCCTGGCACAGAGTGGAACAAGCGAGGAACCAATGAAAGAGCGAAGTGGGAGAATCCAGGGTGGGCGCCAGGCTTTATGAGCGCGGTCAGGCTGGCATAAGAGGGACGGACACTCATGCCGATGGCCAGCGCACATCAGTGCTTGTCACCTACCAGGCATGGATTAAGCATTTTACATATAGGAGCTCATTCAGTCCTCACAAACACCCTCTGAGATTAATGCTGTGATCACCATCCCCATCTTTACAGACAGAAGCTGGGGAACAAAGAGGTTAAGTAATCAGCCGGGTTGCAAATCTAAGCCTCCCAGCCTCAGAGCCCTCATCTTCACCACTGATGAGGTGACGTCATTAGAACCACACAGCTCATCCCTGTTTCTTATTTCTCTGAGACACTTTCCCATAATCTCTTCATGCCAGGAACCTGGGCTGTTTTCCTGGTGACAGAGACCTGCCTCTAGGGCAAAGGATGGAGTTAAAGAGAGAGGAAGAGGGGGAGGGTGTGTGTGTGTGTGTGTGTGTGCGCGTGCGTGCGTGCGTGTGCGCGCGTGCGTGCGTGTGCGCGCGCGCACGTGCATACGCGGTCAACTGCCAGGGTCAGTCTTCAGGTTTGGTCATTTTAAGCGCCAGGAAGCCCATCTACCTAACAGTGTACTCTTTCGTGCTGTTTCTTCAACTTAGCGCTGAGCCCCATGAAAGCCTGCAGTCTCTGCCCACCTCCGTCCCCTCAACTGGCGCAGGAAGCCTTGCTACTCACATCCCCCACCCCCACCCCCCTGCAAACTCGGTCACCAGTTTTACCAAATGGGAGCAAAAAAGGCCATGAACTATTTGCATACTTGAGTAAACTAGCACGAGAGGCTGAGGGGAAAAGATGCACGGGAGAGGAGATGGGGGACTTGGAAGACAGACACCACCCAGTTCACAGCTTGCTACCAGGTCGGCCCCACCAGACTGGAAAGGATGAATTTACTGTGTCAGAAACACCTGAATTGTTTTTGACATGAGGAAGGACTCGGGGAGCTGGCTGGAGACCGAAATCAAATAAACTCTGTTTCCATAGACAGGCAGGCTGGCAAGCCAGAAATCTGTCCTGGTTGTGGGCAGTTTGTGGCCTTTTCTGAACCCTCTGCCCTCGTACTTTCTCTTGCACCAGGCCCAGCGGGAAGCTGAGCTGGGAAGGGGGACGCAAGCTCACTTGTTACTCAGTTATTCCACGTCAGGTGCATGCCTGGCTCTAAATGGTTATTTCATCCTCACAGCAGTGCTGATTGGTAAGAGAGGAGTGTTACCTCCATTTTACAGATGGGGAACCTGTGACTACAGTGTCGCCAAGGTCACAGGACGGTGGCAGGCAGGACCTGAACCCGGTGCCAGCTGCCTCTGAGTCCCTGTGTTTGCCGTGCTCTGTTATACCAGCAGGTTTCTCATTTACTTCTGTAGCTACCTAGGGTGTCTTTTACAAGTTTTCAGTCCAAAAATGTTCTAGTAGGTTTGTGAATCTTTTTGAAGGGGTCCTGGCCAAGGGCAAGTGGATCAATCAGGATTCTTCAGAGAAACAGAACCATAGGATGGTTAGATATGGCTGGATAGTGATTTTAAGGAATTGCGATGACTGGCGAGTTCGAAGTCCATAGAGCATGTCAGTAGGCTGGAAACTCAGGCAGGATTTCTATGTGACAGTTTGGGGGCAGAAGTCCTTCTTTCCCAG
This sequence comes from Stenella coeruleoalba, assembly GCF_951394435.1. Lineage (NCBI taxonomy): Eukaryota > Metazoa > Chordata > Mammalia > Artiodactyla > Delphinidae > Stenella > Stenella coeruleoalba. The sequence continues at coordinate 14,069,949 of NC_137157.1, forward strand.
TTAAGCTCAGTTTTTGCTCTTAAGGCCTTCAACTGATTGGAGGAGGCCCACCCACATTATCAAGGGTAAGGGCCTTAAAGTCAGCTGATTCTAAATGTTAGCCACATCCACAAGATACCTTCACAGCAACATCTAGACCTGCGTCTAAGGCAAAGGGGTATTATAGAAGCCTCTTCTTGGAATGGAAGATAATTGCCCCTTTCATGGTCCCTGTACATAGGGGCAGCTCTGAGCTATGCTTCCCCGTGTGAAGCCCTGGCCGGGACCGACTGTTTAACCAACCAGCCGGGCACCACAGCCCAGCCTAACTGACACATGCAAGTAAGCGTCCGGAACAGCAGCCACCATGTAGTCAGCACCTAGTATGTGACAGGCACTGCGCCAGCACTTCTGCACACACCGTGTGCTGCTTCTCATCAAAATATTTAACCCAGGCATGAACTCGGAGACTCAGAAGGGTGCAAGTGACTTGCCCAAGAGGAGTGGTGGAGTCAGCTAGAAACCACGTTTGCCTGGTTACTACCGTACCGGACTGCCTTCCAAAATCTTCAGTTTGAATACTCTAGATGAACCAGTCCCAGAGAGATGGACGATGGGACCCAGAACCACTCAGCGGGTCAGAGCTGGCTCCCAGGCCAGCCTTCCCACCTCGCCATCCTGCCCTCCCCTGCTCCTGGAAGATTCTGCACTGGGAACACTCCATCCCCTGCTAGACTCGCTTCCCAGGTAGAGCATGGCCACAGACCATGCAACTCCAGGTGGTCCGCGGGCCCAGCCAGGGTAGTATATGCCAGCAGGACACAGCCCAGGAGAGCCCAGGCTGCCGTTACCGTCTCAAGGAACAGATGTGCTCAGAGTCGGTGCCCTGTTCACACTTTGTTGCTGAAACAACTTCATAATGAGACCCATTCAGGACATCGGTATCAAAGCCTCCTTGAACTGAGGCTGAAACGGACTTATCTAGCGACAAATCCATCTCCATGGCATTTTGTGTTTTAGCGAGATGAAAGGGAATTTGCAGAAAACACTTGAGGGTCTGATGCTCTCTGTGCAGAGGGAAATAAGGTTTTCTGGGACTCAACTTTGTAGGGCGTGCTGCTGACCAGGTCTGCTTACTCTGGGCCTTGCAATATATTGGTGGTTTTGTTGCAAGCAACAGAAACCAGTGCTAGGCACTTAATTAAACTGAAAAGAAATCAAAGGGGGGAAAATGTTGAATGGTTTATCTTACGGAATCAAAGTAGGATTTGGAAAACCAATACTTGAGACCATAATTAACCCTGGGCAGCTCCGGGCCACTCTGCAGTGGAAGTTCAGAAACCTCTGAGTGTTGCCTGATATTAGTGCAGGTCGGCTCTGTGATCTCCAGTCTCTGCATCTGTTCAGATTTCCAAGAGTGAGAAACTAATTTGCTCAGCCCAAGTGTCTACCCCTGAACACCCGGCCCTGGCCAGGTCTTCACATGTGTCAGCATAGCTCAGAGCTGCCGACTATGTACGGGGACCATGAGAGGGAATTATTTTCTATTCCAAGAAGTGGCTTCTATAATAACCTTGACTGTAACAGTAATGTGGGGTTTATATAGATAGAGATGTCCATGTTCATAGATCTCTATGTCTATTGTGTATGTGTGTACACTTCACCATTCCCTCCATAGTTCAGCCCTCCTAGCCTCCCACTCCATTTCCATAGCAGTCGTATCTTCAACTAATTAGCTGCAAATGTAATCTAGAGCCCCAATTCAGAGACACTTGCCCTGGGGCCTTAAGCATCCTGAGACATTTCAAATGAAAACGTAAGCACCAGGTGGGAAGAGACTTTGGATGTTTTGTTCTGTATTTCCAAGTGCCAAGCACAGTGCCTGGCACGTCGTAGGTGCTCGGTGATTGTTGAACGAATGGCAACCACCCATCAGTGCTGGGACATCTTCCCTCCTCCCTCCAGGGGCTTCGCCATCTTGATCCAAGGGTATTCTTTAGACCCATATGTCCCGTCCCTAACACCCATATCTGTAAATAAGGTACATACCTCTCCTGGGGGAAAGGTAATGAGCTCCAGCTCTGCCCATGTCCAATGTAGGGTTGATATGAAAGAGAATGCTTGGCCATCAGTGAGGAAACTTCGGGTGTTTGTATGAAGTCATTGCTTAGAGAAGACAGAGAAATGCACGCCAGAACGGGGTGACTCAGACCTCTGGTCCTCCAACCAGCTACATATAGCTCACCCAGATTCTATCTTGGTGTCATCGTTTATGAATCTCCCCTGAAGTAGCGACATGAGGCCCATATATCATTTGATATATAGCTAACTTAAGCATAACTATAAAGAGTGAACCGCAACTGATATTTGGAGGATTCCCACGTCAGTTTCCAGTCCATCTCAACCACCACCTTTGCACTGGGAGCTGGTGAAACCCCTTAACCAAGAGTGGTTTCCGAGACCTGCCCTTCTCCCGACCTGGTCCGGGTTCCCCCTCATCTGTTGCTTCCAAACCCTGCTGCCGGTCTTCCTGGACGGCCGCTCTGTTCTTGTCCCACGCCGGCCAGGGCTAACGTGTTGCTTCCTCGTAGGGTGACGGCTCTTTGCAGACCAGCCCCAGTCCCTGCGTAGGCACAGGCGCAGAGTCCTGTTGAGTGAAAGTGACTTCTTGCTTCAAGCAGTTGCATTGCTCTGGAGGGCTGCTGCTTCCGGTACTTTTGCAGAATGCCTTCAACGCCTCGCATTACCCCAAGGAAGACTGCTTTCTCTGTCTCAGAGATAACGGGCAGATGGCCCAGGCTGGCCTGAGACCTGAGGGTCAGTGGTCTGAGCAGGGAGCCCGCATGAAGTATCAAAGCCACGGCCAAAGAGATGCTGGAAGGTGAAGCCAGGGAGTAGGACAGCACCGCAGTGTAATAGGGACCATTTGTTGCTTCCAGCCTGCCACGTGCCAGGTGTACCAAACAGTACTAGTATTTCTGTTACCTTGTCTGGTCTCCACAGCACCTCAGGGGCGAGATATTATTGCCCCATCTTAGGGAGGAACCTGAGGTCATGAGAAGCTAAATCCCTTGTACGATATGGCAAGACTCCTAAAGCGGCAGAGCCAGGATTCAAATCCTGTCTGTGTCCGTTACAAGCCTCGTGCACTGTGACCTTTCTGGGCCTTTCTCTCTTTCAAAGGTTGGCCACAGAGCTGGGCCATGGCAGATAAATCCATCAGGCAGGACATGGGTCTGAGGAGCAGAAGGCCAGGCTCAAAGGCCAGGAGTGAATGAGAGGATGAGGGATAGCAGAGCTCTGGCGCATTGGCTGCTGGCTGCGTGGGGTGTGTCTGGCCATTTTGAAGGCTCAGGATCTGAAGGAGGGAAAGGATGGAAGAGTCACAGAGACGGGACCCACAAACGCCCAAGTTGGTGATCACCTCATTAGCTTTATGTCCAGCTCTCCCGTGGCCAGTGGTGCGCTGGGAGCGTGTGGCCAACCCAGCGGACCCAGCAGGTGGGCAGATCTCCAAACCCTGTGCGTCCCGGACGCTTGGCTTTTGCACTCGTCTCTGACAGGGGCACACACTATGAAAGTGAGGGAGGGCCCCCAGCCTCTCCGTTCACTCTCCAGGAAGACTCCGCTCTCTGGTCCAGGGACAGCAGGGCTCCCGAGTGGCGTTGGACCAGCTACCTGGCCTCCCCGGGCCTCGGATCCCCCATCTTTAACCCGAGAGGCTGACCCCTCCCTGTGCCAACCACCTCCACTCCGTCCCGTGGGGAAGGCCTCTGCCTGGCATCACAGGGACCCTGTCTCTCTTCCTGCCCACTCTCCAGGAAGTCTGTCATCCAGCTCGACCTTGCCAACACCAAGAAGGTGACGATAGTCCCTGCGTTCGAGACACTGCGCTACCGGCTCTCCTTCCCCAAGTCGAAGGCAGAGTTGCTGTCGATGCTGGACATGGGGACCCTCTTCACGTTCAGGTGAGTGGCCCTCACTGCCGCCTCCTGGGGGAGGGGGAGCCTGAAGGCCTTCTCGCTCCTGGGAACCCAGGTGCCAGAGCTGCTGGCCCAGACAGTTGTCATGGCATTAGACCATTTTAAGGCCAAAACAAAGCACCGCTGGCCCCACACTGTGTGCTTGGAGTGTTGTTTTCTCTTCCCACGTGCCATGCGCTTTTTGTACACGTGTGATCGACCTGTGTGTCCACATGCAAGGACAGGAACGCTGGGCAGGGCAGTTAGCTTATTTCTTTTCCTACTTTACTCAGTTTAAGTTCTGCTCCCGTCTCCCGGCTCTGATTCCTGTCTTGGTTTGTTTGTCCATTCAGTCATTTGGTAAGCGTGTTTCGTCGTGTTAGTGCCGTGGAGGCCGTCTCCCTTTTTCTTGTGGGTGGTCTGTTCTCCGAGGTCCTCGGGCCTGGGATGGGCAGCAGTAGCTTCAACCACTCAAGTCATCAAGGTGACTCCAAGGTTGGACACAACAGATGTGGCAGCTGACTTTCCTGTTGCCCGAGTGACAGTTTCGAACAAACCTTTCATTTCCCTGATTTCCTAGTACCCTAAGTCCTGCAGGAACATTGCAGAAGGGCTACCCTTCCACCTGTCCAAAGGGCCCAGAGAGTCTGCAGGATAGCACAGGTGCCAATGGCTTCTGTCTGCAGGGGACAGGCTACAGCATTAAGGGTAGCGCCCCTGGGCGGGGGAGTAGGAATCGTGCTCGGTCTCTTGACAGAGCAGTTGGAAGAAAGAGAGAGCTGCGCCCTCCTTCTGCTTCCGTTTTAAAGAGAGACCTCCCTTTTGAACCGTGTTTCTTACACGGTTACATTTCTAGGCAATCTGAATTTTATTGGAAAGATCATAATAACTTAGGTTTTCATATCACTATTAAGTCACTAGAAGTTTCTGGAAGGTTTTCTCAAACATTATTTTGTGAAATAATTTTATCAGGTAGGTTATTCATGCAACAATTCAGAGATGCTCCCTTTTCACCTTTTATACAGATAAAGGAACTGAGGAGTGCAGGGGTCCTGGGGGAGCCAGGACTCAAACTCCAGCCTTCTTCCTCCCTCCAGAATTCTGGAAAGTAGCCTCAAAGAGTTAATACCCCACCAACCAATCCTCCTTTCTTTTTGGAAAAAAAACAATAACTACCATTTATTGAGTGCCAGGCACTGTGATCAGCTCCTTTAATCCTCACAACAAATCCATGAGGCAGATATGTTGTCCCCATTTTACAGATAAAGAAACCGAGGCTCTGAGAGGCTACATAACTTGCCAGGCCACACGGCCAGTACGTGACAGAGCCTGGATTCAGCCCAGCTCTGGGGAACTACAGAGCCTGTGCTCTTAACCGAAGTACCATCAGACCACTGATCAAGTCCTGAATTTTTTCACTTTCAGTGTTTGAAGATGCATGCAAAAAGAGAGACTCTAGATGCCACAGCCTAATGGCTGACCATCCAGCAAATTTTCAAGACCTCCTTCCTTCCTTCTCCATCCCCAGATTATCTAAGAACTCATTTCAAGGCCAAGTCCGTGGGCCTGAGAGCTGGGGTTTGGCCTGCTGTGTCCGCGATTGCTGCTCTGGCCCACAGCTTGCAAGCCACCATGCCAAGTGCTAAATTACAGACCTTCCCTCCGAGAAATTGCTTTTGTCACCTTCCCTCCAAATGATGAACAGCTGAAACCTACTCCGCACTGCACCTGGAATGAGAAATCACCCACACACCTACACATCCATCCTCCAGGGCAGCGGTTCTGAGTGGGGTCCCTGGGCCACTAGCAACAGCATCCCCTGGGAGCTTGTTAGAAATGCCAGGTCTGAAGCCTCACCCCAGACCTACTGGATCAGAAACTCTGGGGGTGGAACCCAGATATCTGTTAGAAAATAGTCCTCCAGGGCATTCTGATACGCACTCACGTTGGAGAACCTCTGCTCAAAGCAGAGTGCCCCGCATCTCCTCTAAGCAACATCCCACAAGGTGTACCCAGGAAATCTCTCTCGTCACTATGTTTGGAGGCTGAGGATGGTCTCAGAAAGCAAGTCCTGGAGACCACTGTCTACTGGTCTGACAGATTTCTTGGGGCATTTTCTGAAGCTTTTCTTTCTAGAATGTTCTTTTTCTTGGGCCCCATCTGCTGTTTCACTAGAGCCTCAGCCTCCTGCCATCTCTTTGGAGCGTCCAGAGGCACATTCCTGCCCCACTAACTGGCTTCTGTCTCAGGTACCTCTCAAGTTTTAAGAGTGCTCATTCATTCATTAATCTGTTCAACTTAGTGCACAGCCATTGACTACTTGCTCTAGATATAGGCCAGAGAGTGTGGTGACAGTGACATATAAGAGAGGTAACCCAGCATCGTGGATAAAGGTCCTGGCCCTTGAGCCAGGCTGCCTAGGTTTGAATCTCACCTCCGCCACAGCTATTTGTAACTTGACACTGGGCACGTAATAAGAATTTAAAACTATAGGTCTAGCATGTACAATATAACCAGTATAGAGTAAGTGTTTACTAAATACTGGCTTCTTATCATTATTGTTGCATGGTTGTATTCATTTTTATTGCCATATAACAAACTACCACAAGTTTCGAAGCTCAAAACAATACAAATTTATTATCTCACAGTCTCTGAGGGTCAGAGGTCCAAGCATGGAATGGCTGGATTCTCTGCTTCGGGTTTCGTTTGGCTGAAATCAAAGCGTGGGCAAGGCTGCAGTTGTCCCTAGAGCATGTGGTTCTCCTCCAGGCTCACTGGTCGTTGGCAGGATTCCTTTCCTTGTCATTGGAGGACTGCCATGTGGCCCCCATAGGCATCTCACGCATGGCTTTTTGCTTTCTTCCAGACTCAGATTTAAAGGTTCACATGATTAAGTCAGGCCCACCCCCCATAATCTCCCTTGTAATTAATCTAAAGTCAACTGATTAGTGACCATAATTACATGTACTAAATCCCTTCTGCCCTATAATGTAGCGTAATCACAGAGGTGATACCATAGTCACAGGTTCTGCCTCAAGAGGGCGAACATTATACAAGGGCAGGTCACCCAGAAGAGAGTCTTCTGCCTTCCACAAGGGTCCCTGGTAGGAATGACCCTATTACAGACTAACATGCAGTTCCACATAAACGACAGAGAGCACTCCAGAAAGTCATGTACCCTTTCACAGTGATAGCCTCTTCATTAGTAAAGGATGTAGATAGTGGACTGTATTCATTGCTGTAACAAGGTGCTACAAACTGGGTGGCTTAAAGTGACAGAAAGTTATTCTCACCATTCTGCAAGCCAGAAGTCCAAACTCAAGGTGATGGTGGTTCCTGGCTTCCTCCAAAGGCTCTAGGGAAGACTTCTTTCGTGCCTCTTTCCAGCTTCTGGTGGTTGCCAGCAATCCTTGGCGTTCCTTGGCTTGCAGGTCTATCACTTCAATTTTTGCTTTCATCTTCACCTGGCATTCTTCCTGTGTATCTCCGTATCCAAAATTTCCTCTTATAAGGACACCAGCCTTTGGATTAGACCCTGCAATAATCCACTGCGACCTCTTCTTAACTTGATACATGTGCAAAGACCTTCTTTCCAAATAGGTCACATTCTCCGGTACTAGGGGTTAGGGCTTGAACATAGCTTTTGGCGGGAGGTGGGGGACAAAATGCAACCCACAACAAGGACTATATCAGCATGTAGCTCTTCGTCCTCCAAACCAGCAGCATTTGGAAAGCTGAGCTTCCTTCCCTCCACTCAGTGGCTTTTCTCCATGTGTCCCAGGTACCACGTCTGGACTAAAGGCCACGCACCCACAAACTTTGCCAAGTGGCGGACCGCCACCACGCCTTACCGGGTTGAGTGGGAGGCCGATTTCGAGCCGTATGTTGTCGTGAGACGGGACTGCCCTGAGTACGACCGGAGGTTTGTGGGCTTTGGCTGGAACAAGGTGGCTCACATCATGGAACTGGATGCCCAGGTGAGAAGAGTGGGACGTTATGGACCCGGTGCTGTGGGGAAAGGGGAGGCCTGGATCTTAAAGCTGGAAGGGCCTTGGAGATAATACACAGGGACCAGAGAAGGAACACAGCGTGTTCAGGGATCTAGAGTGAGAACATGACAGTACTCATTCTCAGGGCTGTTGATTCCCAAAACTTTTCTCTTCCTTCTCCCTTGGGTGACAGACGGTTGGGTTCCCAGCCAGGACTTAGGCACATGTGAGTGTCCTGTGACAAACCACTTCACCCCCTCATCCTCATTCAACCCAGTGACGAAGACAAGCAAATGATGACCATTCATCACTCAGCCTGTGAGTCATGTAACTGACACAAAGCATTCTAGCAGTTCGGTATAAATGACACAAAGCACGCAGCTGAGAAGCAGCTATTTATTCTACCCTGTAACTAAAAGAGTGATGATGTTCAGGCTGTATTTAATCATGAAACCTTTTCATTCATTCAACTAATACTTAACTGAGCACCTACTTCAAAAGAAAAATCTCCGCAGAATTCTAATAGGTTAAACCAGGGGTCTGCAAAGCTTTTCTCCAAAGAACCAGATAGTAAATTTGGGAGGCTTTGTGGGGCCTGCAAGTTTCTTTTTCAACTACTCAGTTCTGCCATTGTCGTTCAGTTGTAGACAGTATCTAAAGAATGGACGTGGCTGTGTTCCAATAAAACTTTATTTATTAAAGAACATGCAGCCGGCCAGACACACCACAGCTTAGCAGCCCCTGTGTCAAACAAACAAAAGCAAAGCTATTCTGGTTCAGTTTGGAGAAGGAGGCTTAGGCCCCTCAACCCCACCCTTTGGTCTCTCTGTTTGCTATTCTCCAAGGCACCGCCTCTTGGAGCACAGTGTAAAGATTTCTCAACAGGGGCATCCTGAATTCAGAGAAAGCAATGGATACTCGGTGCTGGCTGCCCTGAGTCACCTGGAGAACTTTCCAACACTTCCAGTGTGTTTGAGAACAGTCCCAGGTGATTTGACTAAATCTCTAGGGTTGCAAACCACTGATGTAGATAGAAGGTTATGGGATGGTGTCCATATTTAACAATGGAGAGCACGACCTTTAGTGTCCGTTTTTTCAGTCTTGGAGGTGGTCCAGTGCTGCTCACAAACAGAAATGCTTAGTCTGCCTCAGCTTCTGTTTGAAAGAAATGTTGTAATATTCGTGCATCCGGCAGTGTGGTGAGGTGAACTGGTTCAATAAAGTTAATTTTTCCAGCACTGAGACCTGGGCTTTGTTTTAGACAATTTTGACAGAACTCTTGAAAATTTGTTGCATATTTTCCTTGCTCTGCCAAACGTAATTTTACTCTTTCTAGTGATTTAGGGAGGTAATGAGTACACACCTGACAGGTAATCCAGCCACACCTGTAGGAGCTGTTGGGATTGGTAGGGCTGTTTGTCCCCACGTGAAAAATCCCAGACAGCTAAGCTCCGGGAGTTCTTGCATTTTCTTTTTATGGTTTTTCTCACTCCTTCCTCACCATCAACTGTCATTTCTGGCTGCTGTCAGTATTCCTCCACGTGGAACAGCTACCTTTCCCCATCTTGACGTTTCCCTTTGAGTTTATTCTGATCTGCTCTGGGCTGGGAAACTAGCTGACCAAAACTTATCAGACATTCTATCTAAAATCAGAGATTGTAATTCTGAGTGCAGCTGTGCTGCTTCTCCTTTGAGTTACACATCCCGAATTTATGTCACCTGTTTTAGCTATTTAGAGGCATTTTATTTTTTATCTGAGTTCCTATCTATATTCTGCAAAGTGGAGAATACCATACGATGATTCGTAGTAAGGCTGCGTGGGCGAGAAGTTTGGTGTGGTTTTTTTTTTTTTTTTTTTTTTTTTTTGGTACGCAGGCCTCTCACTGTTGTGGCCTCTCCCGTTGCGGAGCACAGGCTCCGGACGCACAAGCTCAGCGGCCATGGCTCAGGGGCCCAGCCGCTCCACGGCATGTGGGATCTTCCCGGACCGGGGCACAAACCCGTGTCCCCTGCATCGGCAGGTGGACTCTCAACCACTGCGCCACCAGGGAAGCCCTTTGTTTGTTTTTTGTTGGGGTTTTTCTGTTTTGTTTTTGAGAATTTAGTTCTTGATGAGCTTCCGTCCAGTGGAGCATCTTTTTCCTCATTCCTTTTTTGTCCCCTCTTTTGTACTAATCTGACGAGACTGTTAAATCTCATCAAACCCTATGAGAAGTCACATAAGCAGACATCACTTAATCAAGCAAGAGAGCCTCCTGTGGCTTGTGTCATTCTAGAGCAAACATGTGGGTGTGTACTCACCCTTAATCAGGAACATTTTATGGGCCATAAGCTCTGCCCAGCACCGTCCATACATTACTGGGCGTCTCTCAAGGTGGGTATTATCACTTTCGCTTTATAGATGGGAAAACTAAGGCTCAGAGAAGCCAGGTAATGTGTCCGAGGTCATGGAGACAGCCCTGAGCTGCTCCCGTCCACATGGTGGTGCTGCCCTGCTTCCTGGTGTCATTCAGCACTTATTCCTTCGCTTGGTCAGGCGGCCATCCGCTGGGGTGTTCATCACACATCGCTGGGGGCTCTGCAGGTCTCACACTGCTCTTGTCTGCTTCCAGGAGTATGAGTTCATCGTGCTGCCCAACGCATACATGATCCACATGCCTCACGCCCCGAGCTTCGACATCACCAAGTTCCGGTCCAACAAGCAATACCGCATCTGTCTCAAAACCCTGAAGGAGGAGTTTCAGCAGGACATGTCCCGCCGCTACGGCTTTGCCGCCCTCAAATATCTCACGGCCGAGAACAACAGCTAGCACCAAGAAGCCCATCGCAAGGGAGAGACGTTCTACCAGGGGGAGAGCCACTTGCTGTGTGGGGCCCAGCCTTCAAACTCAAATTGAGCACCGCTTTTTTTGGTTTGTTTTTATTTGTCTCTTTGGCCCAACAAAGCTGCCCTCCCTACGGAGATCTGGGACAAGGATCCGGCCAGTCCCTCTCTGGCCCATGACCCATCACTCCCAGAGCGTGGGAAAACAGCCCACCTATGTGGTCTCTCCAGGAACGGGACACAGAGGGTGAGAGGGAGCAAGGGGGTTATCCTTCCGCACAGGCACACCACCAGGCAGGTCTTTAGGATATTCTCATGGCTTTTTTTTTTTTTAAAAAAAAAGAGAAGGCAGGGTGTAGGGGTTAGCCATCCAAGGAAATAAAAGCAAAAATGTCTCTTCATCAGAGAAGACTTTCTTCTTCACCCTGCAGTTCAACGGGGTATCCAAAAGGAGGGCACACCAGTGATCAGAACTGTTCGGGAAAACCCAGTGGGGACACTGTACTCGGCAGGACCTAGAGGTGGGGATTGCTCAGTTCTTTATCCTCAAGGTCACTCTTGTTTTGTTTTGGGGGATTTTGTTTATTTGTTTATTTTGGGTCTGGGAATCCCAGCTAGAAAACCCGATCCTTTAAGGCTCTGAAGGAGAAGCAGCTGCTTAGCTGCCATCCCTCTATCAGCAGTGGCCCAGCCAGGAGGACGGGAGTCTGCGGCCAACATCGACACGGGTCGCCTTCTTCGGGATGGTCACCGAGGCCCCATGGCCTTGAATTCCCTACTTTCCAGAATCCAGGGGCTACGATGGGGACTGTGGAAGTACAGAGACCAGCTGTTTTACAACCAGTCACATTTTCTATTGGCAGTGACTGATTCAATGGGGACAGGGCTTTAAAGGGATGGTTTCCATGCACGCGAAAGGTACGAACCTCTCAGGCCTTTAGAAGAACTTTCGTAATTCACTCGAGCCCAGTCCTGAAGATTCACAAGCCCGTTTGGAGAACTTAGGGAAGAATGTGTTGGGCTCCACTGTGTTCACACGTCCACTCCGCTGCAGCTGGGACGAGGTCATGACCTCAGGCTCCCTTGGGGACCCACCCAAGGGTAGGCCAGCACCTTTACCGTTACACAGATTGAAGGGACACTGGACTTTTTAGCCATTTTCTTGAATCTTCAATGTTAATGTTGTGTTTACATTGATGAGAACAAGAGTCAGGGACCTACTCTCTGCCGGGCTGTTTGTATCAAGTTGCAGTGTGACCAGCAAACGCTGCATCAATAAATGAAAGTACAGACTGTTTCTTCCCCACTCCCCTCCCACTCTTGTAAGGAGCTACCGGACACACTTCCGTGTAGAGAGCAAAGTCGGTAAACAGCAACTTTACACTTTCTGTTCTCCCGTTGTGTTCTCTCATTGCTTGAACTTGAACCTCTTTTTTCTCTTTGCCTGAGGTTAGATCTCACTTCATGCTCCAACCCTCAGAGCATTTTCACATTTTCCATTCAGCTTCTGTCTCAATACTGAAGGCCAGATGTTTTAGGTAGCATATGTGGGCCAGCAAGGGAAACCGTGGCAACTGTCCTGTTAGTCATGAAACGCCGCAGCAGCAGCCTGATTTATGAGAGGCCCTCAATGTGTCACGCAGTCACGTGCATTCACTCAGATTTACTGACAAATTTAGGAAAACTATTAGGACTAATCCTCACACAGATATGCATAAGTTTGTGTGTGTGTATATGTCTCGTGTGTGTGTGTGTGTATATATATATCTCACATACATAAATGACATATGCAGTATTATTACAAAAGTTATACATAAATACTGTAAAAAGCAAAACATCACAAAAGTATTCAAAGTTCACGTTAAAGTTTCCTTTTTCCACTGGTGTGTGGGAGCCAGCTTATTGTGCACATCTCTTTCCTACTCCTGTGTACAGAGACATCACCTTTGTAGCGTGAAATCATCCGTGATTGGAGTATTTACGCCATGGAAATCAGAAAACATCACAAATCAGGGCCCTGCCACCCTGAGCGCCGGTTGTTAAACATCTCCCCGCACACCACTGCTTTTTCCTCTCCCCTGTGCATACACACACACACGCACAGGCACTCAAACGTTCATATGCTGACAGCTCTAGTTCCTCAGTGTTGAAAATCAATTTTTAATTCCCTAAAGCCTTTTATTTTTTAAATTTTTTCATGGCCCCTGAATCACACCCAGCCACCTTGCTTCTTCACTTGCATTTCTGTGGGTATAGTTGTGACCATGTAATCTATTATCATCTGAAGTGGGTCAGCTCTGAGAATGAAGGAAGGTGCTAATTACTTGGAGACAATAGGTATAAATTGGAGGACGGTGTAGCTTCACGTACGCTGAATTTATTAAAGCCAGAAACTGACACTCCACACCCACAAGAGGAAATCCTATTTCCCCAAAGACAGGCGCCTGACACTCTGAAGCTACTCTCACTTAAGGCTAGAACTCAGATCGTGGCTGATTCCCAAGTTCAACACAGAGGCTGCCAAGCCGGTGGAGGCTGAGGTCTGCAGCACCAACAGCGTGAATTCCCAGAACTTACATTGAGGGCAGCAGCACTTTGCCAGCCCCGGCTCATGTGTGGGGAGCTGTAGCCACTTGGTCAGAGGCAGTTGCTACAGATGCTGATTCCTTCGTATCAGTTCCCTAGGGTACAAGACGCTTGTGAATGGGGCACACTGATGTTTTCATGCTTAAATAAGCCAAAACCATCTTGGCTTTCAGTTGGGAGGGAGGACAGGATTCTCTCCTTTAGCCCCCATAATATTCAGTGCCCGAGGGAGCTGAGATATATTGGGTAACCACTGTGAAAGGACCCTGGGCATGCAGGAGCTCGTTGAAGCCTTGCGGCAAAACAGCAAAGTGGCTATTACCGTTGATTGATGAGGAAACTGAGTGAGCTCTGGGAAATTCAGTAAGTCCCCCAAATTCACATAGTCAGTACATGGCAGAATCAGAACTTAAACCCAAGCCTACTTTTTAAAATCCAAAGCCACGTAATCTGCAACGATGCTCTCTTCCCCAGAAGAAAAGAAACATACTAAGTATTGGCGGACAAGAGGATTTGAACCTATGGAAGATGATGAGATTCCTAAGTCCTCGTTCACCATCCAACAATAACCACACAGCCTAGACAGCAACCCCTCCTTAGATGCTCCAATTCTTGCCACGCTCATGGACTTTCTCAAAATTCATTTGAAATAGACCTGGGCAATCTATGACCATATTTAGACAGCTGAGATCAACTAGGAGGGCAGTAATTGATTCTCTGAATGCTTCTCCTGGGTTATTTCCTAGATTACATGGCACAGGTAGAGACACTAAGTTTTAAGCTCCCCTTTGGACCTCATCAGCATGCTGCTTCCAAGTGAGGTCTCCAAACGCACTGAGCTGATTTACAGAGGACGTATTTGCCGAGTTGACTAATAGCTTCTTTGTACCCCATCATGAAAGGACAGACCCTACTTTTAACTGTTCCTTTCAAAGACTCTACTGTCTTTGAGTTAAGGCTTCATTTGTGGTCACCAGGCCTTTAGGGAGCTCTGTGTTAGTGGAAGAAACGTGATTAAAATCCCCTCTCAGACACGGCTCCTGCACCCTCTTGGTGAAGATAACAAGAGCTACCATTTACTGAGCCAGGACTTCTCTGGGAGTTGGCACTGATGGGTCCTCACAGCAACATTATAATATAAGGAAGGTATTTATCATGATCCCCATTATTTAGCTAATGGAACCGGTCCTGAGAGAAATTAACGTTACTTACCCGGAATCACACAGGTTGTTAATGGAGGTGCTGGAATTTGAACCAAAATCCAACTGCCATCAGAAACCCACGTCTCCACCAAACGCTGCTGCCTCCTTATACGATACAGAAGTCAGTTGGGCTGCCGGGCTTATCCAGTCATGTCTTCGTGTAGTTCATGACGATATGCTTTTTTTTTCCCCTTTTTTAATCCTAAGGGTTTATTTTCCAATTTAATGCCATTAAAGTTTAGGCATATAGGGTTTCTGATTGTGAATATTTGATGGGTTTGGTCATTGGTTTATTCCAACACATTCGGTAGTCTTCAGAGACAATATCTTCTGGAATGAAAGAATGTCAGTCAGTGCTGGGGAAGTGTTTCCCACTTGGTTCCCAAGGTACCAAGACCTTCTGGTCAATGAGGCTGGGACGCTGTCACAAAATGATTGACAGGGCCTGCTCAGAGCAGAGTCTTCAACAGATTCCTGGGTAAGTTATGCTGCTGTGGTTTTGAAGGAAGAAAGTCAGGGCTGCAGTGGCAGAATAATTTCACCATGCTCTTTATCACTTCTTCTGTATTCCACACAACTGAGCATCTACTCCGTGATGGGCACGTGAATACAACAGTGAACCAGGCAATCTATTTTCACGTCGTGTAGAATTACCTAGTTAGCTGAAAAGTAAAAAGACAATGCCAAGATAAGTTTCACCATATTACATTCATGTAAACAGTTTATTTTTAAACTTACAGTGCAGAAAAGTGGCAAGAATAATACAAATAACTTTTGTATGCCCTTCATTTAGGTTCACAAATTGTTAACATTTGGCCACATATGCTTCATATCTCTCTGTCTGTATTTTTTCTAAAACATTTGAGAGTGAATTGTATATGTCATGCCCCTTTAAATCTGAATATTCTAGGATGTATTTTTTTTAAAGAAACAAGGACATTCCCTTCTATAACCACAGTGCAGTGATCAAATTCAAGAAATTTAACATTGTTACAGTACTATCATCTAACATACAGTCTACATTTAAAGTTTGCCGATTGTTCTAGGAGTGTCTTAACATCAGTAACCCCATCACTCCCATCCCTCACCCCCACTCCTGATTCCAAGATCCAGTCCAAGACATATTACATCTTAGTTGCCCGTAGTCTCTAATTAGGAACAATTCCTTTGTCCTTTTTTGCACCTCATGACAGGGACATTTCTGAAGGGTGCAGACAGTTGTCTTGCTGCCTTAGCCTTTTGAATGAGACATAGGTCCACATATACAGGGCAATTCAGAAAATAGATATATATGCATATGTGACTTTCTGAGTTCATTAATATTAAATAGCATGTGATGTAACATAAACATTTATGGCAGATGGTGAAGAAGCCAGGACCCAGAAGGTTCACCGTCAGTGTGTATGCATGTGCATTGCTGAGATGGTCCCATAGGTGGGACCCTACGGCAGTGCATACTGTCATCGGACACATCACTCACCCCACTCTGTTGCCTTATTACCGGACAATACAAGTGATCATGTTCTACCTGCTTAAAGTTTTGTAGCAACTTTTAAGATACATCCATTAATTGAAAGACTTTGTGTGTTCAGATGGGTGCATGTTATGTGTGGATATAAATGTGAACCTTTGAGTTTTTTCAGCTTCCCAGATCTACAAGAAAATAACAATTCTAGACCTTCCTCCAAACTCATTATCTGTGATCCCACATTAGCTATTTCATTAATATTTCCACTCTCCCCAAGTGAGCAATTTGATTTCCTTCCCATGAATATTATGATAAACATTTTGTATTCAGACCTTTTAAAGGATTAAAAACTAGGTGAGAGAAAATTCTCTCACCCCCCAACAACCAACACCCCTGAAGGAAAAGGGCCAAGAGCCCTCTTTATGTAGACTGGCTTGGCCATCTGGCCTCAAAACAAAGGGCTCCCCTCAGAAATCCCAGAAACGTCTCTGTTTTTTCGCTGGTCCACAGTCACTGCATCACACAAGGCTAGTCACTCTCAGATTCCAAAATCCCAGGAATATCTCCGTAAGTGATACACTCTGTGTCCTATATATATTCCAAAACAAATGTGTGTGTCCTCTATATATTCCGAAACAAATGTGTCCTATATATATTCCAAAACAAATGGCAATTCTGAGCTTGGGCGTTTCATCAACTCTGAGTTATTTAGAACATAAAACATAAAACCTGCAAACATAAAAACCTATGTCTAATCCAGCAGAGAGGGCTAATGGAAGACCCCAGTTTAATCATGTCCTCTGACAACAGATCTGCTTTGCACATTCTAACATTGTTCAGAGCTACCTGTAGCCAACCACAGCCACCATTTATGGAGCACTTATGTGCTGATGGGCTAGCTTTTTTGCTTCTCTTGCCTGTTGGAATTTCATGAGAGGAAGGATTATTCTTTTCATAGATGAGGAAACCAAGGCTCAGTGAGATGAAGTAATTGGGGGAACCACATCTCAAACACTATTTTTGTGACTCCAAGGACTGTTCTCTCCAGTTTTGGTGGATGGAAGTGACATGAGTATGGGGTATGGAGACAAAGACAAGGGGGACACATGGGTTCCCTCCTTAAAGTCTAAATCCTTTCCTACAGCTGCTTGGTAGTCATGAACCATTCTCAATAATGCAGGTAACAGTGAGTCCAGAACTTGGAAGGGAGGGAATGGAACAAACATTTGCTGAACAATACATTATTTTATTTAACCATCAATAGAAAGTATGACGTGAGTATTATCCCCATTTTAAAGACAAGGGAACAGAAACTCAGAGGTTAAATAAGAGTCCTGAAAGCTGAACCCAGGTCTATGTGCCCCATAGCTCAAGACATTGTTAATTGTCTGCACTGTTTCCCAGGGATTCAGATAAACGTGAGATTATAGAATCTTCGCTGTTGAAAGAAACTTAATAGTAAGAATAAGCCTAGTCTTTGGGGATATGTGTGTGTGTGTGTGTGTGTGTGTGTGTGTGTGTGTGTGTGTGTGTGTGTGTGTGTGTGTGTGTGTGTGTGTGTGTGTGTGTGTGTATTTTTTTTTCTTTTTTGGCCCACACCAATGCTTCTCAAACTTTAATGAATCACTTGTGAGGATCTCAATAAAATCTGATTCAGTACATGCAGCCTGAGATTCGGCATTTCTGCAACTCCCACGTGGTGCAAAGGCTGCTGGTCCATGAACCATACATAATATGGTCTCTTCAACCTTTAAGAATCAGTCAGCTATTTCCAAATATTGTGAAGCCCTGATAGCATGTCCAGCAGTCATCACAAGATCCTGCAGAAACCCCACTTAAGTAACTGATTTGTTCACTTTAAGAAAAAAAAAGTTACTAGGGTTCAGCAACTGTGCCAAGTGGTAATAATTCAAAGATATATAAGACATAGTTCTTGCCCTCATGGAACCCCAGTTCAGTGGGGAAGACAGACAGGGGTATGAATAGTAACATCGTACAGGGAGATAAAGGGGAGGGAGCCCAGGATGTGATGGAAGCTTGACAGAAGGGTGCTCACTGCAGGCTGGGATCATGGAAGGCTTCCAAGACAGATGACACTTGGTAAAGAGAAAGTATTGATTGACACTTGTTAAAAGCAGTACAGAAGATTTTTCTTAGGACTACTGTGGTAGGTGTCAGGACTATCACAATAGGGGGGAAGAGATTGGGTTCAACTCTGCGTACAGGGGAGATTTGTAGACAACAAGCAGAATTGGGGGCAGGTCGGTGTATGGAAAATTACTAGGAGGAGACATCAAGAGTAGGGGGACTCTTAATCCACTTAACAGGATTCTTGCTCAAGACAAGTCAAGGACTTACACGTCAAAAGGTAGAGGGTGAAGAATTTGCTCAGATACCAAGAGTGATCAGATATCAAAGGTGTGGGGCGATGGTTCTTACTAAAATGATTTGGAAGAATTCTTTGCTAAGACTGGGCTGGGCTAGCCAAAGACAGGATGGGGACCTAGGTGAAGAGAGGGCTCAGAGGAGCCTGAATAACGTTTGGTCAAGGAGAGAGTCTCTGTCACATCTGAAGGAGGACATCATTGGCCTGAAGAACAAGAAGGTAAACCTGATCTAAGTGGCCCACCGAGCATGGAGAGGCCTGAAACTGCCCCATTTTTCTCGAACCTGATTTAGGCTGGATTTCCCCATGAACAGATTACACAGAATATGATTCTTAGCCTACGGATTCTCTGAGCCTTTACTTCAGGATTAAATGTAGTTTGTAAATTTAGAACTACTCTTCTGACCTTGCACAAAACACTTCCTCTCTCTGGAGCTCAGTTTCTGTCTGTAACATAAAGCAGTTGATCTCCTGTGTTTCTGAATACAGATTGTTTTGGTTTTGATTTGATAATAATGTTAGGAAGCACTTGAGTAGGACTTGCTATGCATCAGTCACAGTTCTAAGTGTTCTACATTTAGTAAGTTCAATACTAAGTTTAATTAGTAACCTAAGGTAGGTACTATTACTAGACCCATCTTAGAAAGGGACACATCAAGGCACAGAGAGGTTAAGTAATTTGCCCAAAGTCACACAGTCAGTAACAAAGCTGGAATCTAAACCCAAGCAGGTTGGTCCCAGAGTTTATATTCTTTTTTTTTTTTTTTGAGTTTATATTCTTGACCACTAACCTCTGCTGCTTCCCTGACCAGGGATGAAATGGCATACAGTTATAACAGATCCCTCATTATGCATTTAATCTCTTTTTGGGGGGGTGTCCATTTTCTGTTGCTGTATAACAAATTACCACAAACTACGTGGCTTAACACATGTATTATCTAATCGTTTCCATGGGTCAGGTGTCCGGGAGTTGCTTAGCTGGGCCCTCTGATGAGAGGGTCTCACCAGGCTGCAGTCAGGGGTCAGCCACGCTTTGTTTCTCATCTGGAGCTTGGAGTCCTCCTTCAAGTTCAGTGTTGGAGGAATTTAGTTCCTTGTGGTTGTAAGACTGAGACCCCTACTTTCTTGTGACTGTTGGCCCAAGGCCATCCTCGGCTCTTAGGTGATACCCGTCATGTCCTGCCACGTGGTCCTCTCCACAACATGGCAGTTTACTTCTTCAAAGCTGGCGGGGGACCCTCTCCCTCCATCCTGCTAAGACAGAGTCTTATCATTTCCTTCACACCTGGACACACTGACAGAACATTGGATATACGGTCACCTCACTAAAATTCGAGAAGCAACTGCAGCGTTGGGTGTTTGGGGTTTTTTTTTTCTTCTTTCATTTTGTTTTATATTATGTCTTGACTTTGGCTCATTTTTTTCATTTTCATATTTTTATGAAAGAAACAACCTTTTCCACGCACTCTCTAAGAGCCACTTCTGAATCACAATTTGAATTTGGGACCTAGGAAATAGTCCCAATGCCTTCGGTCATCAGTAGTCTGAGATCATCTAAGGAGTAGATAAGAGTCTAGGGGCTAAGACAGAACTCCAGAGCACTTCCAAAAGTCCCAATTCTCTTTGTTCTCGGAAGTTTAGACATTACAAAACCTTCATCGAGATAGAAGATAAAATCAAAAAACTGTGAGCGAATCAATGACAACATCCTGTGGAGGAACCTCTGGTTGGCATGACCAAGTGATCGTCATGGCCCTCCTCTCTCCAGGCTAGACTGGACACTCCTCAGGAGAAAGGGGCATTGCTGTGTCCCATCACTGGCACCTTGGCACAAAGGGGAGCTCAGTACACATTTGCTGCAAATTCCAGGGCGTCTCAGAGAATGTAGGGCTCTCACTTTGGATAATGCCAGGCTTGGGCCATGCCAGGTATGGTACCAACATGCACTGGACACTAACATTTCATTTTGAGAACACTTACATTTCTGAAAGGAGAAATCTCTCATCCTATCTCAGACACTTTTACCCCCCACCCAGTTCTTCCTTCACCATCTTCTCTCTCGTTCCCTTGTGTTCCTTCTCTTCCTGGGGTGGGTGGAGACGTTCCTTTTCCCTTAATTAAATGTAATAACAGACATTCAGTGGTAACTGTGTGTGTGCTGGATTCAGCCCCATGGCAGAAGATGCAGAGAAGAAGCTCACTGTTTAGTACAGAAGATGAACCCACAGAAATGGTCAGAGTCAAGTATGAAAAGAAATGAATACCAGGAAGCATACTTGCTCCAAGGAAGATGTTTCCTTCCTGTATTGGCTGAAAGGGATCATTTTTATAATACAGCCTGAGGGTGGTCCTTTGGAAGTTGTTTCTCTTTAGAAAGAAACAATATTCTAGCACCTAGCATTGTGCCCCTCACATAGTAGATGCTCAATAAATATGTATTGCCTGGGGAGCAAGATACCATAGTAGTCAAGAGCTCAGACTTTAAAAAGATCTTATTTTGCATCAAGGATGGGCTACTTCCCAACTAGTCATTGCATCTCTCTGAGCCTCCATGTCATCATTTGTAAAGTGATGCCACTAAGGATCCCTACCTTTCAGGGCTAAGAAGTTTATGTGAGATAGAAACTGGGACATAGCAGGTACACACACACACATACACATACACACACACACACACACACACACACAAAGTTGATCCTTCCTTTTCCTTTTATTTTCCCTGTTTCTCTGACCCTCTCACAAGGATTCTTTCTGCCCCCAGAAAGGAAAGTCTGGGCTCAGAGCCACCAGCGGGGTAGGGATGGGAGGGAGAAGAGAAGGGTTGAGCAGTGAGAGACCTGGGATGATAGGGGCAGGATATAGGGATACCAGGAAGTAGAGGGGGAAGTACAAGATACACAGAAGAGGAAAAACAGAGGTCCAACCCCAATTGCCTCTTGTATTTTTAATTATAGTCCCTCATAGTGTTACATCTCTTTACACTTCTCATATACATCATCCATCTGCCTCTCAAAACAGTCCTGAGATATAGGCAGCATGTACATTTTTAACCCAATAAAGCTTAAAGTGGTTAACCAAAGTGCCCAGGTCATACATAAGAAGCAGAGTCAGCACTGGAATCCAGGCCTGAGTCCACGTCCCGGGCTCTTGGGATAACTCCTGGACAAGCCATTCGCAAGAGAGAAGCAGCTGGAGTGAGTGTTGGGTCCAAGCATTTCATCAAAAACGCACACTCAGAACATGTCAGAGTTGGCAGGGGGCTTATGAAGGGGAAAATAAAAGGCTCTGGTTGGCTGGAGGTTAACAAATAAAGGAAGCAAAGGTTGAAAAGCTTACAATAAGTCATCCATGGATTTTCTTCAAGATTCCTAGTTGACTGAACAACAAGAACAACAACGAAAAACGGGCAGGCAGAAAGCAGACAGCAAAGGAAGCTCTAGATGACTGACAGGAGGAGAGAACTAACGTGCATTACGCAGCCACCATGTCCTGGGTCCTGTGCTAGATGCAGGACCTGCATTACTCATTTAATCCTCAACCAGCCTTGTGACACCGATGCTGTGATCCTCCTTTCTGTGCATGGGAAGTAAGGGTCAAGGAGGTGAAGCAAAAGCCCACAGTCTTGCAGCTGGTAAGGGGTGTGGCAGGGTGGTCAACTCAGGTCTGCCAGGCTCCAGAATCCTTGCCTTTCCACTAGCAGAAGCCCTGAGGAGACCAGAGGGATTTCACATGGGATTTCTCAGAAGGAAATGAAAGAAGAGAGTCTGAGAAAGAGGTTTTAAAATGGAGGTTTTATTATTCAGGTATGATGAGGCCAACAGATCAGGAGATGACTGTCATTGAAAAGAGAGTTTGTTACTCACAGTTCCCAAGAGGAGGGGGCCAGCGCACCATGCGGGGCCACATGGGAAGCACCAGGATTGGTCAGGAGGCAGAAGGAGGAGGAGAAAAAAGTGGGCAAGAGCCCTTATTGTGATCCCCAGGGGAGGCAACAGGTGAGACAAGGTAAGCAGGCTTAGGATTGGCTGGTTTGAATAATTTCAGTGGGTTCTAGGGTAAGTAAGGGCTTTCTCTTCTTGTCTGGTACCTGGCCCTGCGGTGACTGGATCAGAGAAGGGGCTCAGAGTATAAGAGCTTGATAAAGGAGGTGGCAGGGGGAGTGAGCTTGGAACTGGTTGATTTGCATATAGAAAGCTAGCTCCCAGAGGGGCCCTAGATGTGGGAAACACATGGTTCTTACAGAAGAGCAATGTTTAACCAGGCAAGCAGCTTATATCACAGACCTTCAAAGTGGCCAATAATGGTGCTCCTGGGTCTCCTCTATGTTCTGGAACCGGAGAATGGAACACCAGGAGAGATCTCTCGATTGCATTGCCACCATTTGGAGAAGTCAGGATGGGCATTATTTTCAGCACCCTGAGAGCAAGTAATTGCAGATCAAATGACCCAAGTAGATAAACTAATTGGAATTAAATGAGATGAATCAGAATAAGCTCTGTAATCCCTGTATCAGGAATGTCAAGACACTGTTTTCTGTATGGACACCAAGGGGGGAAAGCGGGGATGGGGGGGATGAATTGGGAGATTGGGCTTGACATATATACACTAATATGTATAAAATAGATAACTAATAAGAACTGCTGTATAAAAAATAAATAAATAAAATTCAAAAAAAAGAAGAAAATAGCTAATAAATGCACAAAAAGGTGCACAACATAATAAAAAAAAGACATTGTTTGCTAAAATGAAGAAGTACATATAAAGTGTTTGTGTGTGTTTACTGTGTACACACAAATCTGGCTTGCAGAGAAACAGAAGGCATTTGACTGCCTAGGTGGCCAGGAAAGTAGGATGTGGCAAGGGACTGAAGGAATGTTTCTCCAAGTTTATTTTTTGCCCTTTGGATGGTCCGTGGATATAAATAGAAATTGAATCTGTCTCCTCTGTTACTTATCCTTAACGTTATTTGACAATGCAATTAAAGGCAAGGAATAGAAACAGGAATCAGATAAATCTTGCAGTATTTCTTAGGATAAAGATAAAATTTCTTATCATGGCTTATAGGGTGCTGCAGACTCCAACGTCTACATCTATTTCTAACTTTTTCTCACACACACTCTACCCCACTGCCTAAAAAGCCCTTTGCTCCTCCAGCAGCTGCCTGTCACTCATTCTTCCATTCTCAGCTTTAGCACCATTCCATCAAGAAAGTGTTCACTGAGCTCCCTGTCAAGCCCCCAAACTATGTTCCCATAGCACCAAGTATTTCTCCCTTGCAACACCTGTCACAGCTGAAGTTCACATTTATGTAATGACTTGTTCAATAAAGCTGACAAGGCTGTAGGCTCTAGAGGTAGGTAAGAACTGAAAATGTTTTTATTCAAGATCCTAACGTGTAGTACATCCTAAACAGATATTTGTTAAATAAATACATAAATGAGCTTGCATTCTCCTCCCAGACCCATCTCTGCACAGCTTCTCATTCTTGACTAAGTCATTTCCCCCTCACTGAGGCTTCCTTTCTTCATCTGAAAAATGGAAGAATTGATAGCAACAATTTCTAAAGCTGTCCCTGGTCCTACACTGTGAAGGGCTGTTTTAAGGCTTTTCTATATCCTAGAAGGAGAAGTGCTTTTTCCTAGGAAGGTCTATTTTCTTCTCATGGCAAGAAGAAAGGGGCTGCTTTAAGATTTGTGAAAGCTGTGGGGAGAGAGAATGCTCATAATGTTAAAGGGTGGTCAGAGAAAGCCTCCCAGATAAATTCAGAGACTTGAAGGAAGGGAGTGAGTGAGACATGTGGACATGTGGGAAACAGCCGATGCAAAGGCCCCGAGACAGGAGAATCCTTGGCAACCTAGAGGATTAGCAAGAAGGAGGAGGGCTGGAACAGAGTGGGCTGGGGAAAAGTAACAAGCAATGAGGACCAGGAAGTAAGGGTGGGAGAGGACAAACACACAGGGCCTGGGGGGCCATTGTGAGACTGGTGTTCACTCAGAGTGGGATGCGAAACCATTGGAGGGCTTTGGGAAGAGGAGTGACATGCATTTAAGACCTAATTGGGTTCCTGGATGGTAGTGAAAACATTAGCTGTTGTAAATTAAGCTCATATTCTCTACAGGTATAAATTGCCTGGAGTTCCATGTCCATAAATTCATGTCATGCCATAAAGATACTGCAATTACTGGAGAAAGCAAACACCAATATATGTCATTAAAAAAGATGCCCTTGGAATTCCAACTACTTAATCCCTCACCTCCCTTTTCAATAGCATCTGAGTGTATAGTCTAAACAAGCATGCACCAGCTTTGGAGTAAACCTAGGACTTGAATTTTGTCTCTGAAAGTTATCAACTATGAGACTTTGAGCAAATAATCACTTAAATTCCTAGAACCTTGTCTGCAAAATGAACACAGAAATATACCTTAATATATACTACATAGGGCTAATGGGAAAGTTAAATGAAAGTGCACATGTAAAGGGCAGACAGCAGAAGCAAGAAGAACTACAATCCTGCAGCCTGTGGAATGAAAACCACAATCACAGAAAGATAGACAAAGTAAAAAGGCAGAGGACTATGTCCAAGACAAAGGAACAAGATAAAAACCCCACAATAAAAAAACACTAAATGAAGTGGAGATAGGCAACCTTCCAGAAAAAGAATTCAGAATAATGATGGTGAAGATGATCCCGGACCTTGGAAGAAGAATGGAGGCAAGGATCGAAAAGATGCAAGAAATGTTTAACTAAGACCTAGAAGAATTAAAGACCAAACAAACAGAGATGAACAACATAATGACTGAAATAAGAAATACACTAGAAGGAATCAATAGCGGAATAAATGATGCAGAAGAATGGATAAGTGACCTGGAAGACAGAATGGTGGAAATCACCGCTGTGGAACAGAATGAAGAAAAAAGAAATGAAGACAGTCTAAGAGACCTCTGGGACAACATTAAACTCACCAACATTCACATTAAAGGGGTCCCGGAAGGAGAAGAGAGAGAGAAAGGACCCAAGAAAATATTTGAAGAGATTATAGTCAAAAACTTCCCTAACATGGGAAAAGAAACAGCCACCCAAGTCCAGGAAGCACAGAGAGTCCCAGGCAGGATAAACCCAAGGAGAAACATGCCAAGACATCTAGTAATCAAATTAACAAAAATTAAAGACAAAGAAAAATTATTAAAAGCAACAAGGGAAAAATGACAAATAACATACAAGGGAACTCCCATAAGGTTAACAGCTGATTTCTCAGCAGAAACTCTACAAGCCAGAAGGGCGTGGCATGATATATTTAGTGATGAAAGTGAAAAACCAACAACCAAGATTACTTTACCCAGCAAGGATCTCATTCAGATTAGATGGAGAAATCAAAAGCTTTACAGACAAGCAAAAACTAGGAGAATTCAGCACCACCAAACCAGCTCTACAACAAATGCTAAAGGAACTTCTCTAAGTGGGAAACACAAGAGAAGAAAAGGACCTACAAAAACAAACCCAAAACAACTAAGAAAATAGTAATAGGAACATACATATCAAAAATTACCTTAAATGTGAATGGATTTAAATGCTCCAACCAAAAGACACAGGGTCGCTGAATGAATATAAAAACAAGACCCATATATATACTGTCTACAAGAGACCCACTTCAGACCTAGGGACACATACAGACTGACAGTGAGGGAATGGAAAAAGATATTCCATGCAAATGGAAATCAAAAGAAAGCTGGAGTAGCAATACTCATATCAGATAAAATAGACTTTAAAATAAAGAATGTTACAAGAGACAAGGAATGATACTACATAATGATCAAGGGATCAATCCAAGAAGAAGATATAACAATTATAAATATATATGCACGCAACATAGGAGCACCTCAATAGATAAGGCAACTGCTAACAGCTATAAAAGAGGAAATCGACAGTAACACAATAATAGTGGGGGACTTTAACACCTCACTTACACCAATGGACAGATCATCCAGACAGAAAATTAATAAGGAAACACAAGCTTTAAATGATACAACAGACCAGATAGATTTAATTTATGTTTATAGAACATTCCATCCAAAAACAGTAGATTACACTTTCTTCTCAAGTGCACACGGAACATTCTCCAGGATAGAGCACATCTTGGGTCACAGATCAAGCCTTGGTAAATTTAAGAAAACTGAAATCATATCAAACATCTTTTCCAACCACGACGCTATGAGATTAGAAATCAAACACGGGGAAAAAATAAAAACATAAACACATGGAGGCTAAACAATACGTTACTAAATAACCAAGAGATCACTGACGAAATCAAAGAGGAAATCAGAAAAATACCTCAAGACAAATTACAACGAAAACACAACAATCCAAAACCTATGGGATGCAGCAAAAGCAGTTCCAAGTGGGAAGTTATAGCAATATATAGCAAGTTATAGCAAGCCTACCTCAAGAAACAACAAAAATCTCAAATAAACAATCTAACTTTACACCTAAAGGAACTAGAGAAAGAGGAACAAACAAAACCCAAAGTTAGTAGAAGGAAAGAAATCATAAAGATCAGAGCAGAAATAAATGAAATAGAAACACAGAAAACAATAACAGAGATCAATAAAACTAAAATCTGGTTCTTTGAGAAGATAAACAAAATTGATAAACCTTTAGCCAGACCCATCAAGAAAAAGTGGGAGAGGACTCAGATCAATAAAATTAGAAATGAAAAAGGAGAAGTTATAATGGACACCACAGAAATACAAAGCATCATAACGGACTACTACAAGCAACTCTATGCCAATAAAACGGATAACCTGGAAGAAACTGACAAATTCTTAGAAAAGTACAACCTTCCAAGGCTGAACCAGGAAGAAATAGAAAATATGAACAGACCAATCACAAGTAAAGTAATTGAAACTGTGATTAGAAATCTTCCAACAGGGCTTCCCTGGTGGCGCAGTTGTTGAGAGTCTGCCTGATGCAGGAGACACAGGTTCGTGCCCCGATCTGGGAAGATCCCACATGCCGCGGAGCGGCTGGGCCCGTGAGCCATGGCCGCTGAGCCTGCGCGTCCGGAGCCTGTGCTCCGCAACGGGAGATGCCAAAACAGTGAGAGGCCCGCGTACCGCAAAAAAAAAAAAAAAAAAATTCTTCCAACAAACAAAAGTCCAGGACCAGATGGCTTCACAGGTGAATTCTATCAAACATTTACAGAAGAGCTAACACCCATCCTTCTCAAACTCTTCCAAAGAATTGCAGAGGAGGGAACACTACCAAATTCATTCTACAAGGCCACCATCACCCTGATACCAGAACCAGACAAACATACCACAAGAAAAGAAAATTAGAGACCAATATCACTGATGAATATAGAGGCAAAAATCCTCAACAAAATACTAGCAAACAAAATCCAACAACACATTAAAAGGATCATACACCATGATCAAGTGGTATTTATCCCAGCGATGCAAGGATTCTTCAATACAAAAAATCAATGTGATACACCATATAACAAATTGAAGAATAAAAACCATATGATCATCTCAATAGATGCAGAAAAAGTTTTTGACAAAAGTCAACACCCATTTATGATAAAAACTCTCCAGAAAGTGGGCATAGAGGGAACCTACCTCAACATAATAAAGGCCATATACAACAAACCCACAGCAAACATCATTCTCAATGGTGAAAAACTGAAACCATTTCCTCTAATGGTTCTAATCAGGAACAAGACAAGGATGTCCACTCTTGCCACTATTATTTAACATCGTTTTGGAAGTCCTAGCCACGGCAATCAGAGAAGAAAAAGAAATAAAAGGAATACAAATTAGAAAAGAAGAAGTAAAACTGTCACTGTTTGCAGATGACATGATACTATACATAGAGAATCCTAAAGATGCCACCAAAAAACTACTAGAGCTAATCAATGAATTTGGTAAAGTTGCAAGATACAAAATTAATGCACAGAAACCTCTTGCATTCCTATACACTAACAATGAAAGATCAGAAAGAGAAATTAAGGAAACAATCCCATTCCCCGTTGCAACAAAAAGAATAAAATACCTAGGAATAAACCTACCTAGGGAGGTAAAAGACCTGTACTCAGAAAACTACAAGACACTGATGAAAGAAATCAAAGATGACACAACCAGATGGAGAGATATACCATGTTCTTGGATTAGAAGAATCAATATTGTGAACAATGACTATAATACCCAAAGCAATCTACAGATTCAATGCAATCCCTATTCAATTACCAATGACGGGCTTCGCTGGTGGCGCAGTGGTTGAGAGTCTGCCTGGCCGATGCAGGGGACAGGGGTTCGTGCCCCGGTCCAGGAGGATCCCACGTGCCGCAGAGCAGCTGAGGCCGTGAGCCACGGCTGCTGGGTCTGCGCATCCGGAGCCTGTGCTCCGCAGCGGGAGAGGCCACAACAGTGAGAGGCCCACGTACCACAAAAAAAAAAAAAAAAAAATTAGCAATGACATTTTTTACGGAACTAGAAAAAATCATCTTAAAATTTGTATGGAGACATAAAAGACCCCGAATAGCCAAAGCAGTCTTGAGGGGAAAAAACGGAGCTGGAGGAATCAGACTCCCTGACTTCAGACTATACTACAAAGCTACAGTAATCAAGACAATATGGTACTGGCACAGAAACAGAAATATAGATCAATGGAACAGGATAGAAAGCCCAGAGATAAACCCACACACCTATGGTCAACTAATCTATGACAAAGGAGGCAAGGAAATACAATGGAGAAAAGACAGTCTCTTCAAGAAGTGGTGCTGGGAAAACTGGACAGCTACATGTAAAAGAATGAAGTTAGAACACTCCCTTACATGATACACAAAAATAAACTCAACATGGATGTAAGACCAGACACTATAAAACTCTTAGAGGAAAACATAGGAAGAACACTCTTTGACATAAATCACAGCAAGATCCTTTTTGACCCACCTCCCAGAGTAATGTAAATAAAAACAAAAATAAACAAATGGGACCTAATGAAACTTAAAAGCCTTTGTACAGCAAAGGAAACTATAAATAAGACGAAAAGACAACACTCAGAATGGGAGAAAATATTTGCAAACGAATCAACAGACAAATAATTAATCTCCAAAATATATAAACAGCTCATGCAGTTCAATATCAAAAAAACAAACAACCCAACCCAAAATTGGGTGGAAGACCTAAATAGACATTTCTCCAAAGAAGACATACAAATGTCCAAGAGGTACATGAAAAGCTGCTCAACATCACAAATTATTAGAGAAATGCAAATCAAAACTACAGTGAGGTATCACCTCACACTGGTTAGAATGGGCATCATCAGAAAATCTACAAACAATAAATGCTGGAGGGGGTGTGGAGAAAAGGGAACCCTCTTGCACTGTTGGTGGGAATATAAATTGATACAGCCACTATGGAGAACAGTATGGAGATTCCTTAAAAAGCTAAAAATAGAATTACCACGTGACCCAAAAATCCCACTACTGGGCATATACTCAGAGAAAACCATAATTCAAAAAGATACATGCACCCCAATGTTTATTGCAGCACTATTTACAATAGCCAGGTCATGGAAGCAACCTAAATGCCCATCGACAGATGAGTGGATAAAGAAGATGTGGTACATATATACAATGGAATATTACTCAGCCATAAAAAGGAACGAAATTGGGTCATTTGTAGAGACGTGGATGGATCTAGAGACTGTCATACAAAGTGAAGTAAGTCAGAAAGAGAAAAACAAATATCGTATATTAACGCATATATGTGGAACCTAGAAAAATGGTAGCGATGAACTGGTCTGTAAGGCAGAAATAGAGACACAGATGTAGAGAAAAAAATGTATGGACACCCGAGGGAAAGCAGGGGGTGCGGGAGGTGGGATGAACTCAGAGACTGGGATTGACATGTATACACTAATATGTATAAAATAGATAACTAATAAGAACCTGCTGTATAGCACAGGGAACTCCACTTCGCTGTACAGTAGAAACTAACACAACATTGTAAAACAACTATACCCCAATAAAAAAATTTTTTTAACTATAATTTCATTTTTCTATCAACACTTCCTTAATTTTATAATTAAACTTACATTTATGCACAAAGAAGACCTAAACAATATTTACCCAACATTCTCTAAAACAAAAAAAAAAGAAAAAGGAAGTGCACATGTAATATCCTTAGCATAGTATTTGGTGCATACGTGGTGCTCAGAAGCTGCTTATTTCCTTTCCTCTCCTTCCTTTTGCATGGCTGGAACAATTCTTCATATGGGAATGGGAAGCTGGGGCTCAGGACACATTAAGATCATGACAATACATTTGAACAGAACTTATGTTCCTCAACACTGGTACCAGACAATTTTTTGAGCTATCCAGAAGAGAGATAATTACCTCCACTTTATAGATGGAAAGAATAAAGCCCAGCAAGTTAGAGTGGCTTGCACGGGATCACAGAGTGAACGAGTGGCAAAGCAGGGGGTTTGAGTTTCACAGTCCTGTGCCCATTTCTCTCTGTGTTCTTTCCAGCTATCTCTCTCCAGTGTTTGGCTTCAGTTTGTTTTACAGTCAACCAATTTCCAAACGTGCTGGGATCTGTGAAAGTTTAAAATAACAAGGGCAGTCCCCATAGGTGTTATCCACACCATGCCTGAGAATCTCTTCTCATGTCCTCCAGATGTTGTAAAAACCACATTTGAAAGATTCGAGGAGCCACGCATCTCTCGGTAGATTAATTCTGCTGGAAGAATTACAGCTGACAAATCCTTGGCTTGCCTTGCTGACAGTTCCCTGCTCAGCTGGAAGAGGAAGCAGCAAGAACTGCCATTCTGGACTTGGTTTAGATCAATAAGGAACCACTGACTGCCTGTCTGGCAATGACAATGAAGTGAAAAAAACAGGTCAGCATGGGGTAAAGGGAGGAGGCGACACCACCCACCTCCCAGGGCTCTAAACTTTGATAAGGCAGATGTCAAACGTGAGGCAAAAAAATGGACATGATCCCAGAAACTGACTCTTCAAAAGAGCAAAACACCTAAGATAGACGACCGTAAAAATGAAATCTGACAATATAATGTAAAATATTCCTAGCCAGAGATGAAAGAAAGAGACACCTTAAGAAATTAATGTGGCTGCCCAGGTGGGGTCTGTGTCTTAGGTAGGGTCCTTTTGGGCGCAAGTAACAAATCACTTTGAATTAACTTTAGAAAAATCAAATAAAGAGGAATGTATTAAAAGGATTCTGGGATAAATCACAAAACTCAAGGGCAGCTAAGCCTCTTCAGTGGTCTTGAATCTCAAAGGATAAAGTCAGATATGCAAGAAATTGACATCAATGTACATCTGGTTATGATTCTCCCATTTTGCCAGATTGGAGGGATATAAAATCTTAGTTATTTGGGGGACATCGTTGCCCACCTTTGTCCAAGGGGCACTAAAGAACAGAGGAGAGCTCTCCAGGCTTTGGTCAGCAGTTCACAGTTTCCACCTGTTGTTCTATTTTTTCCCTATTGTCCTGGTCATTTTCCCCATAGTCCTAGTCTGTACTTCAGGTCTGGAAACTCTGTTACTTTCTTGCTGAATCAGATAGGATTCGATATGACTGTATTCAAAACAAAAACAAAATAGCAATGTCTTAAGATAGAAGTCTATTTCTCTCTCATATATAAATAAAAAAAAAAAAAAAAAGGAAATCTGGCCACTTGTATATGGGTGGCCAGCTAAAATTTGGCTTTCTTTTCCTAAAGAAGGAAAGACTGGAAATTGGGAAGCTGCTAGCAGTCTGGCATCTCTGCCGTCCTCTAAGCGTGGGGGCCTCTGGCGAAGCTTGGGAGCAGTGTCCTGCTTCCCGAAACTCAGGAGGCAGCCCTCCCCTCTGAGGCTCAGCCCATCCTCAGACACTGCTTCTGAGTGTTGCATGAACTGCTCTCTTCCAGGCCATTCTAATCTCTACTATCTTCTGGGTCTGCTCCTCCTGACACACACCAAGTCCTCCAGGGTGTCCCTCTCCCTCATTTCACCCTCTGGGGTATCTAGTACTGCTCTTCAATTAGTTCTGGGCTTTGGAAAAAAACTAAGATAATAAAAATAACTTGCATTTATTAGTTCCTTTATGACACGAGGATGATTGTTCTAAGGACATTACATTTTTACTTAATTGTCACACTAACACTACAAGGTAGGCAGTGTTATCACTATTTTACAGAAGGGACTACAGGTGGATTACGTCACTTGTCCAGGTTCACAGCCAGGAAGTGACACAAGATCTTCTAAGCCAGATGGCCTGGCTCAAGAACACTTGCTCTTATCCACAGCCCCACACTGCTTCTCTGTGTTGTCTTTAAGAAGCTCTTGTTTTCTACCGTATAACATGGACAGTCAAGGGAACGGTGATAATCCAGCTACCACCTCTTAATGGGAGCAGGGACACCCAAGAACACAAATGGGAATTTCAAAAACCAATCCTGCCGTGATTTGCTAGGACCTGGAAAGTCATCAGGAGCTCATCTCCTTGGCTCACTGTCTTTCTTTCATTCAATACATCTGTCCATTTTCCTCTCTCACCAATTCATTGTGTATAGTCCAATTATGCTGCATTTCCCAACTTCCGAGGTCCTAATCTCTGCATTCAGGTAGTCAGCCCAGACTAAAATACCAATTCATTCTCAGCTCTAAATTGCTGGGATAAAGAGTCTGATTTCCCAGGTGTCCACCCTTTGTCCAGTCTGTGGTCAAGGGGGATGACAACCTCGCACAAGCCTTAAATCTGGCCGTGGACTCTCAGAGAGAGGGAGTGACCTCAAAAAGCCTCTCCTAGGCTCTGGTTTTCAAATAGAAGCATATGTACAAAATCCAGAGAAAGGGATTCAAAGCCAAACAACAACAAAAATTATTGAACCCAAAACAATTTTTCCAGGAATAGCAGAGACTGGCATAATTGTAAATAATACTACAAAGGAAACAAAGGTATAGACTCACTTCTTTAAGGCAGATATTAGAATGTTATCACATGAATGAGAGAAAAGTAAATGATTCAATTTCTACTTTGCTTCACTGCCAAGGGGAATAATTCTAACAATAAACGGTAGGAAAGCTGTCCTTAAGAGGACACTTCCCTGAAGATAAAAGATGATAATAAAAGAACATTTAACATGCTTTAAATTCCCAGGACCAGAATAATTACATCTCAGGGCACAGAATGTATTAATAAATTGTATCTATGTTGATGAAGTCGACATTTCTCCTCTTTAAGAAATGATGGAGAAGGAGAGTTAGGCTGGAAGACTGGGGGAAAGTAAATGTTCTGTTTTACCAACAAGATAAAAAAATAGGGCTTCTAGGAATAAATAGTAATGTGTTTGAAATCAGAACAAAAAAAACTGAAGGAAATATCATTAAAAATATGTTTTGTGCGCATTTATGACTTAAGATAATTATTAGGAGTTAACAAATTTATTTGATTAATTATTCATTTGTCAAAACATTTATTGAGTATGTAATACATGTGTCAACTGAGGAAAACGTACAACCTAAAAGCTGAGAATTATGTTTTATTTGGCGAACTTGCTGAGGACTTAAGCTCAGGAGACAGCGTCTCAGGTAGTTCTGAGGGACAGCTCCTAAGAGGTATGGGAGGAGCCAGGATATATAGGAGTTTTTACCAAAAAAAACAGGTAGTCAGAACATCAAAAGATTACTGCTAATTAGAGAAAACCAGACATCTCAAGTTAATGAATTTAGCCTTTTTCTATGTATAGGAAGCTGCAAGAATCTGGGCTCATTTAAATCATACCTTTGATATGCACCTTAACTATCTAGGACCAGGATCCTGCTTTTCTCCATCCTGAATCCCCTCAGGGTGCACAGTAGGGGCAGCTGCAGTGGCTGATGTCTTGTTGGCCACAACATTATCTGTTTACTAATATGGCAGCTGACATTTTTTGTCCATTTTTTGCCAGGACAGAAGTTATAAAAAAATATATAAATTTAGCTTTACCATCAATTTAGTAGAATTTTCTAATAAAAATTCAGAACAAACCAGCCTCACTATGTTTTTGGACACTTTTACTCGTTTGGTAGGGATACACTTAGATTTCACCAAGCCCTTTGAAATGGACTCTAATAGTTTATGGACAAGATGGGGATGTATGGACTGGCTGGAACTTGTTAAATGTTTTCATAACTGGTTAACTCACCATAGACAAAGGCTGTTGACTACTTGTCAGTCTTACCACAGTGAGCTTCTCTGAGGCCCAGGCATATTGTTTCCCAGCTGATGGGGTCAAGGAATGGGCAAAAGACTGTGCAAGTTCCCGTCACCAAGATGGGATGGCAAGGGAGGAAACTGATCTGGCCACAGAGCCCATGTTTGGAATTTGAACAAAGCTATGTAATAGCACCCCTCTCCTAACCCTTTGAATTGGGTGAGAGATGGGAAAATACTGGGTAAAGGGAGAACAAAAGTACCACTTTATTTACCAAGAAAAGGTGATACTGGTAAACGTGACACAAAGGCCAGCCGAATCCCTAATACTGAGTCCTGTAATGGACAGATTCATCTACCTGGTCATTGCTCATGTGGGACATTGGCCAGACTGCCCACGTTAGGGCAGCCCCTGTTCCATGTTCGGCATGGTCCCAAGAGGAAATGGGAGGAAGGCACTGGGTTACTCATGCCAATTTCTTCTTCAAAAATCACAAATCCCATAAATGAGGATAGTTAAGGCCAGGTGTGTTTCACTAGTTGAGCTACCTCCACATGGAAGGACCCATCAGGAGTAAGGAAGAGACACGTCTTTCTCAACAAGCTCCAGAAGGAGCACATGCATGGTCCACATTCAACGGAACATCATAGTCTATCTTACTGCCCAACTCAAGCAGTTGGCTCCAGGATATTCAATATGGTGGGTGAAGTACAGTATCAAGGGTCCAAGCAGTGAGCAACAGTAAGCAATCAGATTGAGTCATGGGTCAAAAATCAAAGATGGGGTACAAATCTTGGGGGGAAATGGTGTGGCCAAAATGAGGACTGATGTTAACTTAGTCAACAGTCTGTGATTCAGGTGATCCCCTGTTGCAGGGGAGGGGCATTCTGAGGAGACAGAAACCTAGTCAGAATTTCTAGCATGGCTTTTCTCAATTTCTCAGCATTTTCAGACCACTTCATGGGCATTTGCTGCACACAAGGCACCACTTTTAGGTTATCTATAACCAGCTTCAGCATGAATAGCTTGACACATGTCCAGCTTCCACAATCAGTAGATTTCCTTACTCTTTACTCCTTCTAAATTGGAAGATCCCGATTCATAATTGTAAGGATGTTCAGATAATTCTGGGTATTCAACTAAAACACTGACTCAGAAAGAACAGATTTATCACTGAAGATTGCTTTGCATGTTCATTAGACATGAACACATCATAGGCAAAGCTTTAATTTTTAACGAATCTTTCAACTTGAAAGATGAATACCAATTCATTCTTGGGTTGAATGCATCTCTGGAAAATATTTCTACATGGTTTGTGACAGCATTTTGATGTTATTTTCCAAACATTATCAATAATATATCATTAGTTTCTTTCTATGACAGTGGAAGAAAATTATTAGCCACAATGATTGAAGAATTTCTTTACAGTTTGGTCTTCTTAAGAAATTCTACTACCTTGTCCTGACATCAAAAATTATAATCCTTTAGCTCTGAAATGATAGATTCAGTTTATTCAAGATACTGACTCCCATTTTGAAATATATCAGTCCATTCTAAGTAATTGAAGTATTGAAGTCACAAAGAAATGTTTTCTTTTTATTCCTAACTTTAAAAAAAGATTACATTGGGCACCATCAGAAAATCTACAAACAACAAACGCTGGAGGGGGTGTGGAGAAAAGGGAACCCTCCTGCACTGTTGGTGGGAATGTAAATTGATGCAGCCATTATGGAGAACAGTATGGAAGTTCCTTAAAAAACTAAAAATAGAATTACCACATGACCAACCCAGCAATCCCACTACTGAGCATATACCCAGAGAAAACCGTAATTCAAAAAGACACATGCACCCCAATGTTTATTGCAGCACTATTTACAATAGCCAGGTCACGGAAGCGACCTAAATGTCCATCGACAGACAAATGGATAAAGATGTTGTACATATATACAATGGAATATTATTCAGCCATAAAAAGGAACGAAACTGGGTCATTTGTAGAGACATGGATGGACCTAGAGACTGTCATACAGAGTGAAGTAAGTCAGAAAGAGAAAAACAAATACTATATATTAACGCATATATGTGGAATCTAGAAAAATGGTACAGATGAACTGGTTTGCAAGGCAGAAATAGAGACACAGATGTAGAGGACAAACATATGGACACCAAGGGGGAAAGTGGGGTGGGAGGGATTGGTGGTGGTGGGATGAATTGGGAGATTGGAATTGACATATACACACTAATATGTATAAAATACATAACTAATAAGAACCTGCTGTATAAAAAAATAAATAACATTCAACCAAAAAGAGTACATTTTGTTTTTATCAACTCCTATATGTCAGTATGAAAAGAATAGAGTTTTGTATTCACTGACCATTTCTCAACACATCACTCTGAAAAGATGCACATATACTGGCTTTCATTCATCATGGTAAAAATTTCCAGTTTTTTTCAACTTTGGATCAAGATTGGGAGGCATATTGTTGGCTACTTGATTAGCCTCTGGGAATAAAATATTCTAAAACATATGTATGCACTACTGGTATGAGTCCCAGTACATTTGTACTGTCCTCCTCATGGCTCACAAAATCATTTTAATTTAAATGAAAAAAGTCTTCTTATGACACAGGATTTCAATGATAAAAAGTTGTTGAATGCTTCTCTGTCATGTATGTGTAACCAAGCAGGACCCTATGGGGCCTTCCCAGGACAAATCCCATCCCACCCATGTCCTCTGCCTGCCTCTTGTCTGCAGAAAAACTTTAGCCTCGTAGGCCTTCCCCAAGTACCAAAGGATAAACTGAATTAGAGAAGTGAGAAAATGCAGAAAGGAAAACAGTCAAACAAGACAAAATAATAATACTTTAGCCATTAAACAAAATCAAGGACCTTTAGTTCCTCCTCAAGGACTATAGATAATACTCTGAGCCGTGTCCTTTAAGCTGTTTTGCAGATACTGAAATCCCCACCAGGTGGAAGACGTTAACTGTATGCTACCCACAAGCATGCAGACCCCAGACCAGTTGGAATCAGAAAGTTGATGATGACTCATGATTACCTCACCAGCAACCAATCAGAAGAATGTCAATGAGCTGATCACACACCCCACAATCCCCCTCCCTCACGCAGTCTTTAAAAACCTTTCTCTGAGAGCCATCAGGGAGTCTGGGTCTTTTAAGTACTAGCTGCCTGGACTCCTTGCTTGATGCCCTGCAGTAAACACTGCACTTTCCTTCACCACAACCTGCTGTCGGTAGATTGGCTTTACTGCGAGCGGGCAGGTGGACCCAAGTTTGGTTCTGTAACAAATGCATTACACATATTCAAGGAGTTGACTAATGTTCTGCACACCAGTGGGTTGAGCTACATGTAAACCAAGTATATGCTAGAAATTTACACCTAGTAATTTCTCTTCACATTTTTTACAATTGATAATATGTAATATCCAAAAGTGTTATATAATGAAAGAATTTTGCAAAATTTTCACTAACTTTTGGACTAGTTTAATAAGATTTTCAGCAGTGGTGTGATTGGTACATAGTTTGAATAATGCCTGTGGAGTTTTGGACATTTTCCTACATTCGGATAGACAATTCACTTATATCATACTAGCAAGCCTTATTTGGTGCAAGGACTTGGGTGAGAAAACGTGACTGGATTACCAAAGAGTCACTATTTTATTTGAAAATG
Organism: Stenella coeruleoalba; assembly: GCF_951394435.1. NCBI lineage: Eukaryota > Metazoa > Chordata > Mammalia > Artiodactyla > Delphinidae > Stenella > Stenella coeruleoalba. The sequence goes on from NC_137157.1 coordinate 14,108,241, forward strand.
CTACATTTCTATGGCTATCTGTCAGTATTTTCAAGGAATCAAAACTGACAGTTCCCTAGGCAGCAGAAGCAAATGGACTGCAAGTTCAATAAAATACATTTTCAGATACTTAATATATTTTATATTTATTTTTTTGGCTGAAGATTTATTCTCCACTCCGTGTGGTATGGAGACTTTCCCATAATTTATATCTATAATGTTATTCTGAATTTCTCTTTGCCCTGAATTGCATGGTGCTCTCTCCACAATTTACATTCATAATATCATTACTATTTTCATTACTTTTATGTTTCAAAGAATTACTTTTAAGTCGATGGTATTTTGCCCTTTGCATAATTTAGTCCAAAATGGGATAGTTTTTAAAAGATGACAGCACTTTAAATGTTGTCTTCATGAGGTTGTCACAAAGGAATTAGAGAAGATATGGGAAACCAGCATAGTGCCTGACACACAGTAAGCAGCTCCGTAAGTGACAGTAGAGTCTGAAAGAGGTGCATCCACAGGGGTAAATGGGAGCATGAAGATAACATTCAGATAAATGATTTTATCCAATTTAATCTTCCCGATAACCCCACAAGCTTGGTTCTACATTCTCCTCATCTGGATGATATATATCATTAAAAGTTACTTCTCAGGGGAAGTCTTCACAACTCTCTACCCAGTCCCAAAACAAGGCTAGATAATCCTGTTCTATGGTGCTATTTAATTCCGTAATTGCTACCTCATGACGCTTATCTTAATTTCTTGTTAATGCTTCTTTAATTATCTTTACTCCCCACTGGATTACATGCTTTATGAGGGTAGTGACTGTGTCTGTTTTGTTCAATGTTATATCCCTAGTAGCTTAGACAGTGCTTAGTTTTTTGGGTTTTTTTTAAATAGAGCTTTGTAAAGATTGGTTAAATGAATGAATGAATGAATAAAATTGGGGTTCAGAGTTTTTGAGATGCTAAAAATCCCATAGTCTGCAAGTGGTAGGTGTCTAGAGCTATATCCTCAAAATTCATATATTGAAGTCCTAACACCAGGTACCTCAGAATGTGACTGTTAGAAAACAGGGTCACTGCAGGTGTAATTAGATACGTTTAGATGAGGTCATACTAGAGTAGGATGGGTCCCTAATCCAATATGACTAGCATCCTTATAAAAAGCGGAAATTTGGACACAGAAATACACACAAGGAGGATGCCACTTGAAGATGAAGACAGAAATCAGCATGATACTTGTATAAGATTGCCAGCAAACCACCAGAAGCTAGGAGAGAGGCATGGAACAGATTCTCCCTCACAACCTTCAGAAAAAACCAACTCCGCCAACATCTCAGACTCCTAGCCTACAGAATTATGAGACGATGTATTTCTGTTTATAAGCCACCCAGTTTTCAGTTCTTTGTTACAATAGCCCTAGCAAACTAACTCATGTCCCTTGAGTTTACTGTTCAGCCTTGTTAATCATTAAATTCAATTTATGCTTATTGAACATCAACAAGATCTTCTACATTAATTTAGATCCTGTGAGGGAAAAACATGAGAAATAAGAGCTGCCCTCCTTGGGGAATGTATATATGAAAAAAAGGAAAGAAAAACTTAGTTCTTTCAGTTCCCAGAAGGAGTTCTGAGATTGTATCCATGTCAACCAAAATTATGTAAGGTTGCTTTTAAAAGTAGAGGCCAAAATACTCATTTACAGTGTGAACCTATCTACCATTATGTATCGTCCAGCCAACACATTTCTATTCCAGTTAAGAAATCTACTTGGGAAGGGCATTAAGATTAGAAGATCGATTGATGCACACAAACTGATTTTGGATAAGGGGTATTTTTAACAAGTGCTGGGGGCAGAATAGGTCACCTGTCTCCACCACAGGTACACGACTTCCATAAGGTCTTTAATGAGTCAGGGTTCCTATCCCCTAAGAGTATATCATGAACATACTGACAGTATCTACTTTTTTTTTAATTGTTTTTTAAATTTTTTATTTTATTTTATTTTGGCTGCACCACGCAGCATGTGGGATCTTAGTTCTCTAACCAGATATCAAACCCGTGCCCCCTGCAGTGGAAGCACAGAGTCTTAATCACTGGACTGCCAGGAAAATCCATCTACTCATTATTTATTCTTTCATCTAACAAATATTGATGGAGAGCTTTGTGCCAGACACTGTGCTAAGTGCTGGAAATTTAACAGTGAGAAAACCCCAGTTCCTGCCTTTGAGGTGCACAGTGTAAGTGCTGCTATGAGGAATTGCAAACTGTTATTATGAGCGTTCACAGATGGAACGTCTTAACCATGCTTGAAGAATCAGGAACAATCCCTAAGCTAACAGGATGGGGAGTGGGTGTGTCTGGGGGAACACACTGTTTGAGGCGGCAGTAATAGGATGTGCAAAAGTCCAGATCTGAGAGAGAGCATGTGCGTTCAAGGAACTACTAGTGGCTCATTATGGCTGAAGCAGGAATACAAGATAGTGAGGTTAAGTGAGGAAACTAGAGAGGTCCCACCATGAAAGGGCTTGTCTACCACATTAAGCTGTTTGGAGACTATTCTCGTGGCTCTTCCCAGAAGTACAGGGCATCCCATGGAAACTGGAAATGAGAGTGCCTATTTCCCAAGACATAGAGATCATAATACTGAGTAGATAGTCTGAGCAGAGCTCACCCAGGAAGAAGGAAACAAGCCATGAACTTGGAGATAATTTATGGATTGGTAATTAGATGAGAGGTATGGCATCGAAGCAAGAGATAGTATTGGTACAAAGCTGAGTTTAACTGGATGACAAAGTGAAGAGTATAGGGGGTCTAGACATAGAACAAGCAGAAGATAAGTAGTGCCTAAACCCAGGGTGGGTTAGTAATAGACAAGAAAGGATCAATGGCTTTTTTTCAAAATCAATGGCTTTTTTTTTTAAGAGTAAAATTGCTTTACAATGTTGTGTTAGTTTCTGCTGTACAATGAAGTGAATCAGCTGTATGTATACTTATATCCCCTCCCTCTTGGACCTCCCTCCCACCACCCCCATTCCACCCATCTAGGTCATCACAGAGCACCGAGCTGTACTATACAGCAGGTTCCCACTAGCTATCTACTTTACACATGATAGTGTATTTATGTCAAACCTAATCTCCCAATTTTTCCCCACCCTCTCATTCCCCCCGTGTCCACATGTCCACTCTCTATGTCTACATCTCTATTCCTGCCCTACAAACAGGTTCATCTGTACTATTTTTCTAGATTCCACATATATGCATTAATATACGATATTTGTTTTTCTCTTTCTGACTTACTTCACTCTGTATGACTCTAGGTCCATCCATGTCTCTACAAATGACCCCATTTCATTCCTTTTTATGGCTGAGTAATATTGCATTATATATATGTACCACATCTTTATCCATTCATCTACTGTTGGACATTGAGGATGTTTCCATGTCTGGGCTATTGTAAATAGTGCTGCAATAAACATTGGGTTATATGTGTCCTTTTGAATTATGGTTTTCTCAGGGTATATGCCCAATAGTGGGATTGCTAGGTCATATGGTAGTTCTATTTTTAGTTTTTTAAGGAACCTCCATACTGAATGTACACCCTCCCCAAACTGATCTATAAACTCAATACAATATAAATCAAAGCTTCATTTTTTTTAATAAATTTATTTTATTTTTGGCTGCATTGGGTCTTCATTGCTGTGCACGGGCTTTCTCTAGTTGCGGCGAGTGGGGTCTACTCTTGTGGTGTGCAGTCTTCTCATTGTGGTGCTTCTCTTGTTGCGGAGCACAGGCTCTACGCATGTGGGCTCAGTAGTTGTGATGCACATGCTTAGTTGCTCCACAGCATGTGGGATCTTCCTGGACCAGGTCTCAAACCCGTGTCGCCTGCATTGGCAGGCGGATTCTTAACCACTGCACCACCAGGGAAGCCCAATCAAAACTTCATTGACAAGATTATTCTAAACTTTATATGGAAACAGAAGGAATATTTTTAAGGTCATTTATATCATTTTTTTAGATTCCACATATAAGTGATATCATGTGATATTTGTCTTTCTCTGACTTATTCACTTAGTGTGATAATCTCTAGATCCAACCATGTTGCTGCAAATGGCATTACTTCATTCTTTTTAATGGCTGTGTATATATACCACACCTTCTTCATCCATTCATCTGCTGATGGACATTTAGGTTGCTTCCACATCTTGGCTATTGTAAATCGTGCTGCTATGATCATTGGGGTGTATGAATCTTTTCGAATTATGGTTTTCTCTGGATATATGCTGAGGAGTGGGTTTGCTGGATCATACGGTAACTCTATTTTTAGTTTTTTGAGGAAGCTCCATACTGTTCTCCATAGTGCCTGCACCAATTTACATTCCCACCAAGAAACACAGGAATTTTGAAGAGCCAAACAATATTGAAAACTAAGGAAAAATTTGGAGGACTTACACACCTGATTTAAAGACTTACCAGTATCTAGTCAGTATTATTGACATGAGGAGAGAAAAAATTAATCAATGGAACCTAACAGTCCAGAGGTGTATCCACACATACATGGTCAATTGATTTTTTTGCCAAGGCACCAAGTCAATTTAGAGGAAGATAGAGGGTCCTTTTAATAAATGGTTCAAGAACAACTGAATATTATTTTGGAAAAAAATGAAAAAAGGTTCATGCCTCAAATATAAGAATATAAAGAAGTCCTTTAAATCAATAATAAAAAGGCACTTAAATATTATTAACAATATTTAAATATTTTTTAAAGACCTTAAAAAATATTTATGAATGGGCAGTACACAAATGTTATTAGTCTTCAGGAACATTTAAAATAAACCACAAGAAAATATTTCACACCCACTATGACAAAAATTAAAAGGACAGACAAAATCAAATGCTGGTGAGGATGCAGAGCAAGAGGTACTCTTACACGTTGCTGGTGGGAGTGTAAAGTGATACAACCATTTTGGAGAATGGTTTGTCAGTTTCTTATAAAATTTAATGCATATCTATATTATGATCCAGACTTTCCACTCTTCCATTTCTCCCATTCTTTTTCCTTTGGGGATTATTCTGTTTCATCTTCTTGATCGTAACAGCTTCCTAAAATATTTTCAGTATTCCTTGTTTCTCAATATATGAATTTAAAGTTATAAATTTCCCACGAGGCACTGCTTTAGCAATGTCATAAAGTCTTCTGTATGTTCTGGTTTCATAGTTATATGATTCTTAATATTTTCTAATTCCCATTACAATTTCTTCTTCAAACCATGAATCACAAAAATGTATACTTTCAGTTCCAACTGTGGTTTTAGCAGATTGTTTTTTTTGGTGATTTTGTGGGGTTTTTTTTTTGCAGTACATGGGCCTCTCACTGTTGTGGCCTCTCCCGTTGCGGAGCACAGGCTCCAGACGCGCAGGCTCAGCGGCCATGGCTCACGGGTCTAGCCGCTCCACAGCACATGGGATCTTCCCGGACCAGGGCACGAACCCGTGTCCCCTGCATCGGCAGGCAGACTCTCAACCACTGCGCCACCAGGGAAGCCCAGCAGATTGTATTTTTGATATCGATTTCTAATTTAATGGCACTGCAAAATATTTATTCTTTGGTGTTTGCTAAGTTTTATTTAAGGGCTATTTTGTGGTCAATTTTTGCAGTGGTTTCATGTCAGCTAGGACACAAATTTATTCTCTTTGGTGGTGTATTTCTCTATTTGTGCATTGGCTCAAGTTTACTTATTAGATTGTTTAAATGTTCCAAATCCTACTAATCCTTGGTCTGCTCAATCTATTCGTTTCTGAGAGAAATATCTTAAAAACTCTATAGTTATGGATTTGTCACTTTTTCCTTGTAATTATGTCAGTTTTTGCCTTTTTTTTTTTTTTTTGTGGTACGTGGGCCTCTCACTGTTGTGGCGTCTCCCGTTGCGGAGCACAGGCTCTGGACGCACAGACTCAGTGGTCATGGCTCACGAGCCTAGCCACTCCGCGGCATGTGGGATCTTCCCGGACCAGGGCACGAACCCGCGTCCCCTGCATCGGCAGGCGGACTCTCAACCACTGCGCCACCAGGGAAGCCCTGCCTTACATATTTTGAGGATCTTTGGTTAGCCACTTACAGGTTTGAGATATATTTTGGACGCTCTCATTCTATCCTCAATGTCTCTAACTTTTACTTGATATTTTCTATCTCCTTTTGTTGCATTCTGGATAATTTTTCCAGTTTACTCATTCTCTCTGTAGCTGTATCTAATTTGATTTTAACCTAACCTCCAAGTTTTAAATTTCAGTTGCTATGTTTTCATTTCTTAACGTTCTATTTGTTTTTTTAAAAATTGAAACAGCTTGTTTTTTTCAGTCTCCCATTTATTATTATTTCTTATTACTTTATTTAAGCATACTTACAGCTCTTTTGAAATTATTTGTTAGTTCCAGTTTTGGGTGAGGGGATGATTATTTTCCTATTATCACATGCCCTCACGATAGTTCATTTACTCGTGTATTTTGTAATTTTTTCCCTAGGAAAGTCAATGTTAGCAGAATTTGTTCACATTTCCATTTTGTTTTGAGTTGGAAGGAGTGAACTATGACCACTGTATTGTGAAAATGTTACTTCAGGGTAGGTTGACATTTATTTCTTCTTGAACCCTGTAGTTTCAATCATCTAGGACTAATTTTATTTTTCAATTCTCAACTTGGGCTTCTTATCATAGAGGCAGTTTAATTCTTACTGCATGGCGAGAGCACGCATGGCAAGAGCATGGGATTTTGTTATTCCGTGGATGATTTTCTCTCCACCTCCTTTGCCTGCCACTAATTACCTGGACAGGATAAAAAGCTGCCTTGCCTCTGATGGCTGGATCTGTGACACGTTTATATGTAGTGAATTCTCTATTAGTGGAGGGATGTCGTGAGAGGATTTGTTAAGAGTTGGACTAGAGATCATCATGGTCTAACTCTACTCATCTGTGGTAATCTCTGCTGTCTTATATTTGTTACATTTTTAAAAATCTGTCCATATCCACTGTCTCACTTGACAATGAGATGCCAGTATTTTGATGGTCTTTAAGCTTCAAACTTAAAGCTTAAATCTCAGATTCCTGGTAAACAGCTGGACTTCCTGAGGCATGTTCAGGAGACTCGTATAAGTCTGTCTCTTATATGAGTGTGTTTGGGACACACTCCATCTTTTCAGACCCATGGGTACTGGTCTCCCTCTAGCTTTGGGCTGGACTGGCCCTGGTGCCTTATGGGGAGGCATGGCAACAGCATCCACCAACACCTGGGTGATTAATTACGATTCCTGGATCTCAGTCACAGTGGGAGCTCAGAAATTGTCAAAGCTTTAGCTCAGTTGCTACATACTGCTGAGAAAAAAGTTTGAAATTCAGTCTGGCAGAAAAACAGTGAAACTTGAAGGTTGTGGTGTAAGCTGTAGCCCTACCCCAGAGGAAAATGTTGTTGGTTTGTTCACACCCCAGAACTTTCCAAAGAAAATATTGAGACTTATAGCAAAGAATACACACCCACCCACCCCCACCCACATCATGGGTCATACACAGAAACAGAACACATGAATTACTAAAGGGAGAGGAAACCAAGCTGACAGCTACTGAGGCTATTACTGTTTGGGGATATGAACAGTAGTAGCAAATTGTATTTTGCAAAGATGGGCCTGAAAATATCTCCCATCATTATTCTTCTCTTCTGCAGTGTGACTTTAACACACTTTCATCAGGAGATGGAGTTTATTTTTCCCCTCACGCATTAGTTTTCTAGGGCTGCTGTAACAAATTACCACAATTTGGGAGGCTTAAAACAACAGAAATTAATTTTCTCACAGTTCTGGAGGCCAGATATCCTAAATAAAGGTGTCAGCTGGGTTGGTTCCTTCTAGGGGCTCTGAGGATGTTCTCTGCCTCCCTGCCTCTTCCCAGCTTCTGGAGTTTGCTGACAATCCTTAGTGTTCCTTGCCTTACAGTTGCATCACTCCAATCTCTGCCTCTGTCACTACATGAGTTTCTTCCCTGTATCCCCCTGTCTCGCCTCTTACAATGATGCCAGTCATTGGATTTAGGTCTCACCCCAATCCAGTATGACCTCATTTTAACTTAACTAACTACATCAGCAAAGACCCTATAAAATAAGGTCACATTCTAAGATTCTGCAAGGAAATGAATTTGGGGGAACACTATTCAACCCAGCGCAACCCTCTTGAATGTGGCCAGGTCCTGTCATTGCTTTGATCAGTAGAATATTGTGGAAATTATTCTGTGATCATTTCAAGCTAGTTTCTGCTTGCTGACTCTTGGAATGTTTGGTCTCGGATATTCCCTGTTGGAACGCCACCATCAAGCTGTGAGAATTTCGTGCCACCCAGAGAGGCCATATATAGGCTGGAGGGGCTCACGTGGAGCCCCAGTTTAGCTCCTAGCTAACAGCCGTCATCAGCTGCCAGTTATATGAGTGAACCACCTTGGACATCAGTCCACTGGAGCTTTCATAGGACTGTAGCTCCAACATCTGACTGCAACTACATGTGAGATCCTTTCATTTCTTAACTGTGCCAGTTTGTCCTGACATTGAGGCCTTGCAACTAACTTTTTTTTTCTCCCAAATGACTTTTCCTTCAAGCATTCATGTGTGTGGATCCTTTCTAGCATTCAGGTCTGAGCTCAAATGTCACCTCCTCAAAGTAGCCGCTCTATCATATAACCCCATAATACTGCTGTCATCTGATATTTCCTTGCTTGCATAGTTGTTTACTTGGTTTTTATTCTGGATCCCCTCCCCTTCCGCTAGAATGTATGTTCCGTGCAGAAGAGCCCTGTCTTGTTTACTGCTCTATTCCCAACTCCATAATAGTCCCTGACATACAAGTGTCTCTCAATAGATAACTGTTGAATGAATGAAAAAATGAGAACATGTGTTTTAAAGTTGGAAGGTTCTGGAATCAAGCTGTCTAGGGGTTCAAATCTCAGCTGTAGCATTTATTAATGTCCTCATGCAAGTTACCTAACTTTCCTGAGCTCAGTGTCCTCATCTATAAAACAGGAATAAAAATATTCATCTCAAAATATTTTCGTTAATTATTTGATGAAATAATTCATGTGTAACATGTAAAAATCTCAGCTGGGAAATTCAGGGGTTTTTGGGTTCTTTTTTTTGAATACCATTACTTAATTTTATTGGAACTTGATTTTCTTATTATAAGTCCCTTGTGTCAGAAGCATAATCTCAGGGACTTCCCTGGTGGCGTAGTGGATAAGACTTCGTGCTCCCAATGCAGGGGGCCTAGGTTTGATCCCTGGTCAGGGAACTAGATCCCACATGCATGCTGCAACTAAGAGTTTGCATGTCACAACTAAGGAGCCAGCAAGCCACAACTAAGACCTGGCTCAACCAAATAAATAAATAAATTATAAAGAAAGAATGAAAGAAGCATAATCTCAGAACATTTGGTTTCTCAGCTTCCTTTGTATTGTCACTAAGTGCTGGGCACGTGTGATGTCACCAGGGCTCTTCGCCAAACATTTCTACTTTCTTTCTTCCAGACACATGGCAGGATTAGCTCCGTTGAAGATATGTGTGACTATATGATGCCCATTGCCCACTGAAAAGTAAGCAGACATGCCATGTGTCACTTCCTGGTAGAAGCATTAAGAGTCAGTGTTCAATATGCCACAGTCTCATTCTCCCTTGGTAACTGTTCAAGCAAACATTGGGATGAAGCCTTCATCAACTGAACCCCTGAGCAACTACGATGAGCAGAGACACTTGCCGACACATATTAGACATGTAGCATGAGTGGGACTTTTGTAGATGAATCCACTGGATGTGGAGGCTGTTACTGCAGCCTATACTGAATAATGTAATGGGCTCCCTAGAGCCAAGGCATTGGTGGGGACACTGGTCCATGGGATGCAATATAATACAGGGGTATAGGGCAGGAATAATGTTGAAAATATTTTAAATGTTATTTAAAATGTTAAAATAATGTTTAAACAATCACTGTGGCACAAGCATTTATCAATCTGAATGGTGGGACCTGCAGAGCTGAAATGGGCCTGGAGGACATAGAAGTTAATTCTTAGCTTATGGACTCTGGTCTGTGGGTTCTGGGGGGGACCTTGGTGAACAGGGCAGGAAGAAGGCATTCAGGAGTCTTGGACCAGCAGTTGTATGCCAACAACTATAGAAGCATTCTGATATTTATAGAAGCAGTGTTGACATATTGTTGGGTAGTGATTATTATTAGCTCCAGTTATAAGCTTAGCCTACGGATTGAATCCTGGCTATGTCACTTCCTTACTACCTAGGGCAGTCTCCAGGACTCAATTTTCTCATCTGTGAAATGGGAGTAATAACAATATCTATTGTATAGGGTTGATGATAGAATTAAATGATTTAATTCAAATGTAGCACCTATAACAGTACCTGGCACTTAGTGTTATATAAATGTTTGGCAGTATTGGTTATCAACATCTATACATGCTTATATTCTCTGTGATGTCCTTCTTCATGTCTGATCTTAGATATTGTGTCACTCTTTCCTTTTTCTTGATGACACAGTGTTTTAGGTCCTCCACCTGTCTGTGCTATGTCTGACCTGCTCTTAGGTACAAAGGTCTTGGCCACTCTGGGTTTGACAAACTTTGTGAGGTGAGCCCATGTTTTCCTGCATGGATACAACATACAGCCATTTCTACTGTGGGGTCTTGTTGGACTGCATGGGGTCTTATTTGGGAAACAGGATCTGGCAAATCCTATGTGTTTCCCCTTCTACTCCTTGTGTTCCTTGTCCCTTAGGCCATTGTTATGGGCTGAACTGTGTCCCCCTAAAGTTCCTATGTTGAAGTCCTAACTCCCAGCACCTCAGAATGTGACTGTGTTTGAAGATAAGGTCTTTAAATCAGTAATTAAATTCAAATGAGGTCATTAGGGTGGACTCTAATCCATAATGACTGGGGTCCTTATAAGAAGAGATTAGGACACAGAACACACAGAAGGAAGACCATGTGAAGACAGAAGAAGGAGGAGGAACCAAGATGGCAGAGTAGAAGGACATGCTCTCACTCCTTCTTGCGACAACACCAGAATCACAACTAGCTGCTGGAAAATCATCGACAGGAAGACACTGGAACTCACCAAAAAAGATACCCCACATCCAAAGGAGAAGCCACAATGAGATGGTAGGAGGGGTGGAATCACAGTAAAATCAAATCCCATAACTAGTGGATGGGTGACTCACAGACTGGCAAACACTTATACCACAGAAGTCCACCCACTAGAGTGAAGGTTCTGAGCCCTATGTCAGGTTTCCCAACCTGAGGGTCTGGCAACAGGAGGAGGAATTCCTAGAGAATCAGACTTTGAAGTCTAGTGGGAATTGATTGCAGGACTTCAACAGGACTGGGGGAAACAGGCATTCCACTCTTGGAGGGCACACACAAAGTACTGTGTGCATCGGGACCCAGGGGAAGGAGCAGTGACCCCAGGGGAGACTGAACCAGACCTACCTGCTAGTGTTGGAGGGTCTCCTGCAGGGGTGGGGGGTGCTGTGGCTCACTGTGGGGACAAGGACACTGACAGCAGAAGTTCTGGGAAGTACTCCTTGGCTTGAGCCCTCCCAGAGTCTGTCATTAGCCCCACCAAAGAGCCCAGGTAGGCTCCAGTGTTGGGTTGCCTCAGGCCAAACAACCAACAGGGAGGGAACACAGCCCCACCCATCAACAGTCAAGTGGATTAAAGTTTTACTGGGCTCTCCCCACCAGAGCAACAGTCAGCTCTACACACCACCAGTCCCTTCCATCAAGCCTCTTAGATAGCCTCATCCACCAGAGGGCAGACAGCAGAAGCAAGAAGAACTACAATCCTGCAGCCTGTGGAACAAAAACCACATTCACAGAAAGACAGACAAGATGAAAACTCAGAGGGCTGTGTACCAGATGAAGGAACAAGAAAAAACCCCAGAAAAACAACTAAATGAAGTGGAGATAGGCAACCTTCCAGAAAAAGCACTCAGAATAATGATAGTGAAGATGATCCAGGAACTCGGAAAAGGAATGGAGGCAAAGATCGAGAAGATGCAAGAAATGTTTAACAAAGACCTAGAAGAATTAAAGAACAAACAAACAGAGATGAACAATACAATAACTGAAATGAAAACTACACTAGAAGGAATCAACAGCAGAATAACTGAGGCAGAAGAACGGATAAGTGAGCTGGAAGACAGAATGGTGGAATTCACTGCTGCGGAACAGACTAAAGAAAAAAGAATGAAAAGAAATGAAGACAGCCTAAGAGACCTCTGGGACAACATTAAATGCAAAAACATTCACATTATATGGGTCCCAGAAGGAGGAGAGAGAGAGAAAGGACCAGAGAAAATATTTGAAGAGATTATAGTCGAAAACTGCCCTAACATGGGAAAGGAAATAGCCACCCAAGTCCAGGAAGCATAGCGAGTCCCATACAGGATAAACCCAAGGAGAAATACGCCGAGACACATAGTAATCAAATTGGCAAAAATTAAAGACAAAGAAAAATTATTGAAAGCAGCAAGGGAAAAATGACAAATAACATACAAGGAACTCCCATAAGGTTAACAGCTGATTTCTCAGCAGAAACTCTACAAGCCAGAAGGGAGTGGCATGATATACTTAAAGTGATGAAAGGGAAGAACCTACAAGCAAGATTACTCTACCCAGCAAGGATCTCATTCAGATTCAATGGGGAAATCAAAAGCTTTACAGACAAGCCAAAACTAGGAGAATTCAGCACCTCCAAACCAGCTCTACAACAAATGCTAAAGGAACTTCTCTAAGTGGGAAACACAAGAGAAGAAAAGGACCTACAAAAACAAACCCAGAACAATTAAGAAAATGGTCATAGGAACATACATATCGATAATTATCTTAAATGTGAATGGATTAAATGCTCCAACCAAAAGACACAGGCTTGCTGAATGGATACAAAAACAAGACCCATATACATGCTGCCTACAAGAAACCCACTTTAGACCTAGGGACACATACAGACTGAAAGTGAGGGGAAGGAAAAAGATATTCCATGCAAATGGAAATCAAAAGAAAGCTGGAGTAGGTATACTCATATCAGATAAAATAGACTTTAAAATAAAGAATGTTACAAGAAACAAGGAAGGACACTACATAATGATCAAGGGATCAATCCAAGAAGATATAACAATTATAAATATATATGCATGCAACATAGGAGCACCTCAATAGATAAGGCAACTACTAACAGCTATAAAAGAGGAAATCGACAGTAACACAATAATAGTGGGGGACTTTAACACCTCACTTACACCAATGGACAGATCATCCAAAATGAAAATAAATAAGGAAACAGAAGCTTTAAATGACACAGTAGACCAGATAGATTTAATTGATATTTATAGGACATTCCATCCAAAAACAGAAGATTACACTTTCTTCTCAAGTGTGCACAGAACATTCTCCAGGATAGATCACATCTTGGGTCACAGATCAAGCCTCAGTAAATTTAAGAAAACTGACATCATATCAGGCATCTTTTCTGACCACAATGCTATGAGATTAGAAATGAATTACAGGGAAAGAAACGTAAAATACACAAACACATGGAGACTAAACAATACATTACTATATAACCAAGAGATCACTGAAGAATCAAAGAGGAAATCAAAAAATACCTAGAGACAAATGACAATGAAAACACGACGATCCAAAACCTATGGGATGCAGCAAAAGCAGTTCTAAGAGGGAAGTTTATAGCTATACAAGCCTACCTCGAGAAACAAGAAAAATCTCAAGTAAACAATCTAACCTTACACCTAAAGGAACTATAGAAAGAAGAACAAACAAAACCCAAAGTTAGCAGAAGGAAAGAAATCATAAAGATCAGAGCAGAAATAAATGAAATAGAAACAAAGAAAACAATAGCAAAGATCAATAAAGCTAAAATCTGGTTCTTTGAGAAGATAAACAAAATTGATAAACCATTAGCCAGACTCATCAAGAAAAAGAGGGAGAGGACTCAAATCAATAGAATTAGAAATGAAAAAGGAGAAGTTACAACAGACATGGCAGAAATACAAAGCATCCTAAGAGACTACTACAAGCAACTCTATGCCAATAAAATGGACAACCTGGAAGAAATGGACAAATTCTTAGGGAGGTATAACCTTCCAAGACTGAACCAGGAAGAAGCAGAAAATATGAACAGACCAATCACAAGTAATGAAATTGAAAATGTGATTAAAAATCTCCAAACAAACAAAAGTCCAGGACCAGATGGCTTCACAGGTGAATTCTATCAAACATTTAGAGAAGAGCTAACACCCATCCTTCTCAAACTCTTCCAAAAAACTGCGGAGGAAGGAACACTCCCAAACTCATTCTATGAGGCCACCATCACCCTGATACCAAAACCAGACAAACATACTACAAGAAAAGAAAATTACAGACCAATATCACTGATGAATATAGATGCAAAAATCCTCAACAAAATACTAGCAAACGGAATCCAACAACACATTAAAAGGATCATACACCATGATCAAGTGGGATTTATCCCAGGGATGCAAGGATTCTTCAATATACACAAATCAAACAATGTGATACACCATATTAACAAACTGAAGAATAAAAACCATATGATCATCTCAATAGATGCAGAAAAAGCTTTTGACAAAATTCAACACCCATTTATGATAAAAACTCTCCAGAAAGTGGGCATAGAGGGAACCTACCTCAACATAATAAAGGCCATATACAACAAACCCACAAGAAACATCATGCTCAATGGTGAAAAACTGAACGCATTTACTCTAAGATCAGGAACAAGACAAGGATGTCCACTCTCACCACTGTTATTCAACAAAGTTTTGGAAGTCCTAGCCATGGCAATCAGAGAAGAAAAAGAAATAAAAGGAACAAAAATTGGAAAAGAAGAAGTAAAACTGTCACTGTTGGCTGATGACATGATAGTATACATAGAGAATCCTAAAAATGCCACCAGAAAACTACTAGAGCTAATCAATGAATTTGGTAAAGTTGCAGGATACAAAATTAATGCACAGAAATCTCTTGCATTCCTATACACTAATGATGAAAAATCTGAAAGAGAAATTATGGAAACCCTCCCATTTACCACTGCAACAAAAAGAATAAAATACCTAGGAATAAACCTACCTAGGGAGACAAAAGACCTGTATGCAGAAAACTATAAGGCACTGATGAAAGAAATGAAAGATGGTACCAACAGATGGAGAGATATACCATGTTCTTGGATTGGAAAAATCAATATTGTGAAAATGACTATACTACCCAAAGCAATCTACAGATTCAATGCAATTCCTATCAAATTACCAATGGCATTTTTTACGGAACTAGAACAAATCACCTTAAAATTTGTATGGAGACATAAAAGACCCCGAATAGCCAAAGCAGTCTTGAGGGAAAAAAACAGAGCCAGAGGAATCAGACTCCCTGACTTCAGACTATACTCCAAAGCTATAGTAATCAAGACAATATGGTACTGGCACAAAAACAGAAATATAGATCAATGGAAAAAGATAGAAAGCCCAGAGATAAACTCACGCACCTATGGTCAACTAATCTATGACATAGGAGGCAAAGATATACAGTGGAGAAAAGACAGTCTCTTCAAGAAGTGGTGCTGGGAAACCGGACAGCTACATGTAAAAGAATGAAATTAGAACACTCCCTAACATCATACACAAAAATAAACTCAAAATGGATTCAAGACCTAAATTTAAGACCGGACACTATAAAATTCTTAGAGGAAAACATAGGAAGAACACTCTTTGACATAAATCACAGCAAGATCTTTTCTGATCCACCTCCTAGAGTAATGGAAATAAAAACAAAAATAAACAAATGGGACCTAGTGAAATTTCAAAGCTTTTGCACAGCAAAGGAAACCATGAACAAGACGAAAAGACAACCCTCAGAATGGGAGAAAATATTTGCAAACGAACCAACGGACAAATGATTAATCTCCAAAATATATAAACAGCTCATGCAGGTCAATATTAAAGAAACAAACAGCCCAATCCAAAAATGGGCATAAGACCTAAATAGACATTTCTCCAAAGAAGACATACAGATGGCCAAGAAGCACATGAAAAGCTGCTCAACATCATTAATTATTAGAGAAATGCAAATCAAAACTGCAATAAGGTATCACCTCACTCCAGTTAGAATGGGCATCATCAGAAAATCTGCAAACAACAAATGCTGGAGAGGGTGTGGAGAAAAGGGAACCCTCTTGCACTGTTGGTGGGAATGTAAATTGATACAGCCACTATGGAGAACAGTATGGAAGTTCCTTAAAAAACTAAAAATAGAATTACCATATGATCCAGCAATCCCACTACCGGGTATATACCCAGAGAAAACCATAATTCAAAAAGACACATGCACCCCAACGTTCACTGCAGCACTATTTACAATAGCCAGATCATGGAAGCAACCTAAATGCCCATCGACAGACGAATGGATAAAGAAGATGTGGTACATATATACAATGGAATATTACTCAGCCATAAAATGGAACGAAATTGAATCATTTGTTGAGGCGTGGATGGATCTAGAGACTGTCGTACACAGTGAAGTAAGTCAGAAAAAGAAAAACAAATATCGTATATTAACGCATGTATGTGGAACCTAGAAAAATGGTACAGATGAACTGGTTTGCAGGGCAGAAGTTGAGACACAGATGTAGAGAACAAACGTATGGACACCAAGGTGGGAAAACCGCAGTGGGGTGGGGATGGTGGTGTGCTAAATTGGGCAATTGGGATTGACATGTATACACTGATGTGTATAAAATTGATGACTAATAAGAACCTGCTGTATAAAAAAACAAACAAGCAAAACAAACAACTAATACTAAACTTTCTTTGGGTTATTTGTATGGAAATATGTTAATATAAATGTTTCAGATATTACATGAAATTTCTAAAAATCTTATATGTTCTGGTATAATGTTATAAGTCATAATTCTAGTTATTACTTTAAAATGTATATCTCAGAAATAACTAAATTTCCTTGTCAACTGCATTATTATGAACTTTCATCAAATCTTTAACTGTGGTCATTTTTAAGTCTTTCGTCATTTACAGACAGTTCTGGCTGTACTCTGATGCTTTTGCAAAAATGTTCCTATAAAAGGGTTTCTTCTTCAGGAATTCATGGAAAAGTTTCTGACAAGTACAGGTTTCTGGTAACTGACTATACTGCTGAACTGAATGAATAAGCATTTTCAGAATTCTAATGGAAAACTTATGAATTCATAAAAGTGCTAACAAAAGATCAAGATGAAAAAAATTAATTACATGGGACTGAGTGAATTGATGAGGATGATTATAATTTTTGTGACTTTCTGTTTGAATTAAAAAAAAAATCCCACAAGGACTCAGAGGCAAAAAATATACAAATCAATTTTCACTGCAAAGTAAAGGAGCTGTTACAGTGGAGGATTCCTGGACTGAATGTCAGTATTATGACATAGTATGAGTGTGTTTCCTGTTTGGTAATTGCAATCACTGTTGCTTTTGTTGTGGTCATCCATTTACAATGCTTGGTGTCAGTTTATTTATCTCTTGTAAAAATAAAATACAGTGTGTGTGTGTGTGTGTGTGTGTGTGTGTGTGTGAAAAAATAAATAAAATAAAATAAAAAGACTGGAAAAAAGAAAAACAAAAAGACAGAGGAAGAAGACAGATATCCATAAGCCAAGGAGAAGGTTCTCAGAAGAAACAAACACTGTCTCTATCTTGATCCTGAACTTTTAAACTCCAGAATCATGAGAAAATAAGTTTCTGTTGTTTAAGCCATCTGGTCTGCGGCATCTTGTTAGGGCAGCCCTAGAGAACTAACACAGCCATATCCCAGGGTGTCCAGCTATGAGACTCTTTTCTTAGAGACCAAAGCTTTGTGTCCCCTCTGATACTGTGCCTTCACCCTAGTCTGGGAACTCTTTTCTCATCTGCAACCATACCTCTAGCTAAGGAAATCTGATCATGCATTCTCTACTGCCTGAGGCCCCTCACAACCCAGACTTTTCACAGTCCTAAGGCCAAACAAATAAAAAGAAAGAGGGATACGAAAAACATAGGATGGAGGATGGAGGCCAGGGGGAGGACAGGAGGTAGGAGAAAATACATGACACCTGTTATATATGGAGGTTCTTAGCATACGTTTGGCATAGAATAAATGCTCTGCAAGTGGTTGCTGCTATTACGGTATCATCATCATCTCCATCATCACCGTCATCATCTCCATCATCACCGTCATCATCTCCATCGCTGTCATCATCACCACCACCACACAGGCTGCTCACAAGCTGACTTAGGCAACTCCCTCTACCTGGAAGTTTACTACTCCTCCACCTTCATTATGTTCTCTATCACTAGAGACTCAGAATTCCTTCTTGTTCTCTTGCATGCTCGGGGTCTGGACCTGCCTTAGAAAACCACCTCCTGATAAGGGTTAGCAACCCTTGGAAAAATGAGAATTTGAATGAGTTGTAATAACTCAGAATTCAAAGCACATCCTACCTTTGAAACTCTGCAGAGGTTTCCAAGGCCTGTGAATTCTCCCACCCAGGTGATGAATGGTGCACAGAGATACCACATAAGGCATGAGGGTGGAATCCTGCTTCCTGCTCTCAGAAAGCTGGTTTGTATTTGGTGTCCAGTCAATTTCTCATTTTTCTACCTTGTTTTGAAGCACAATTGCCAAGTCCTAAAAGACTTATGAGTCCGTAAGTCAAGCACCTTGCGAAATGGCTACCATCACTCTCCCATTTTTCACCCCACCTTTCCAGTAGCCCCCATTTATCTGCAGCCTCCATGCTGCACAGCTTCCTTCTCCCCCTTACTGTTTTGTGTTTCTGTCAATTAGACTCCATTGAGGCCATTACCTAGGATGAACTGCATCAAAATAATCATGCCAAGAGCTGGAAGGGAGGAGCCTAAGTGAGAAATTTGAAGGGTAAAAGGTTTTCCAAATACCAGAAGGAAGACAGGACTTATCTTAAACTAACCTTCAGGCCGTCCACTGCCAGACTCACAGCCCCATGGTGGTTTTATCTTGGTTACTTTTTTTTCCTTTCTTTCTGCAGGTGAGCATGACAGAGTTCATCCTTGCCTTTGGTCCCCAGAGGACATCCACAGACTTGTCATTTGCAGGAAACATTGCAAGTCAGTGGGTGTGATGCACTTTAATTCTGTTACAGTTCTTGGAACACAGGCATCTGCTGGGTGTAGAAAAAGCTGTCGGCCTGTGCTTTTTCTAAATCATTAATACGCCACTGGCATTATGACAAATTGGTACCGATTGTCAGTCTCAGAAACTGGGAGCAATCTGTTTTGCAGGCTGAGAGAAACAGCTGTAAAACTCCGGTAAAATCTGTTCTATTGTGTTCAAATACATTTTAGGTCGAGGTGCAGACTGGTGAAGTAGAAAAGGCATGGTCTTGGGAGCTAGAGGGATCTATGTTTGAATCCCAATGCTTCTGCTCACTGGCTATGAGTGGTGAGCAAATTTTTTAGACATTTCCCTCATCTGTAAAAATGGGGAGATAAATACAGTTCTTGCAGAATTGCTGTAATGATTAGAGACAATACTTTTTTAAAGTGTCCAGCATAAGGTTGGTGCTTAGATGGTTTCTGGTAGTCAGTTAGTGAGGATAGCACAGCAGCAGTATTAGTTATGGTTGTAGTAATAGCAGCTATAACAGCAGTAGCTGTAGTGTAAGTATTAATAATAGCAGTTGTAACAACAGTAGTAAAGTAATGAGAGTTGCTGTTTATGAGCCAGGAGACTGGGGTTGTACCAGTGATAGAGTTAACAGAATGGGTGTTAGATTAAGAATCAAGAGACCTGATGTCTAGTCTTGGTAGTTACTCAACATTTTGTGAGTCAGTGTAGAATTATAGAAAATTGGAAGATTTTATGGTCCTCTCCAAATCTTCATTTAGATACCCTTCTCTTACTTGCAATAACGTGTAAGTTGAATAGCAAATGTTTCTTCCTTGTTCTGTGTGATTTAAGTGTTAATAAAAATAATAGCAATTTATGCTAACTTATACTGAGCATTGCCATGTATCAGGAATATTTCAATTCTATGCATATTGCTTCATTAAATTCTTAAAAGTACTCTATAAGCTATGTCTTCATTTTATTCCTATAGTTCAGTGTTGAGACATAAAGAAATTAAATATCTTATCCAAGGTCACAGAGCTAGTGGTAGAAACAGAATTAGATCCTAGGAAACCTGACTCCATAACCTGTGCCTATACTGTTTAATATATTATCCTGCATAAACGAAAGTTGTCACAACTTGGAGGGTAAGGCACATGGCTTGTATCATACAGAAGATTTCTCTTTCTATATACAGACTGGTGTTATAATCTATCAAGAGCGGTTTAGCACAGCTGAGATGCCAAGACATAAGGATATATACATTGCTTTTGTCTATTCAACCAGTCAATCAATCAACCAATCAACAAATTTACGAACACAGTTCATAAAATATGACTTGTTTTCAAGGGTTAGTGAGCAGTCCAACCATTCTGAGGGGAGGGTTAGTCTGGGGAGTAGTGAAAGATTATCTGATAGGACATGATGGTGAAAGATCTAGGATGTCAAGCTAACTCTGAACTACAGACACCTCCTCTCTGGGTGGCCATTGTACCATACTTTTCTGCTTTAGAGTACATCCATTCTTTATAATGATTATGAACTTACTTATTTCATTCAGTGTCTTGTAAGCTCTTTGAGATCTGAGACAATTTCAATGTTCTCCTGACCAGCCCAGACAACTATGTGTGTTTTCCATCAGAACCTCCCAGGTCAGTTCAATCACCTGCCCATACTATGAGCCTAGCCAGTCTCTGAGAAGGGAATTACTCTCAGAGGTTGGAATAGGTTATGAACCTAAAATTAGCACAAATGTATCTGTCATGAACTTCCTTCCTTTTTCTAGGAAGAAAAAGATGTTTTTATTTATTTTTAGGAAATTCTAGGTCCATAAATACTGTCTTACACTCTGATTTCCACGGTCCTTTTCATCTGCTGCTCTACGAGGCCAAGGTTTGGAACTAATTCATCTAGGATGCTCACCAGTGCAGTGTTTCACCACTTCTACTGAATATGAGAGAGCTGGCATTAAATTCCAGGACAGCAGTTTTTATACTTAAGAACTTTGAAGATATCATTCTACAGTTCTCTAGCCTCTATTGTTGTCCATAAGAACTCTGCTGTCGATCTAATCATAATTCTTTTATAGGGCAGTCTTTCTTTGTCTCCTGGTGCTTTCAAGGTTTTCTTTTTGTCTGATGTTCAAAAGTTTTACCATGATGTGTCAAGGTTTGGGCTGGATTTTATTTATTCTTCTCAGGACTTAGTGTGCCTTTTCAAGCCACCTTTGCTCATTTCAGAAAACTCGGCAACTGTTATCTCTTCAAATATTGCCTCCCCTATTCTTTCTATTCTTTCCTTCTGAGATATTTATATTCTCTCTTTCTGAAATTTCTATGAAAGGTGTCCTTGTACCTTCTTATGTCCTCATTTTAAAATATCTCATAGTTTTACTTCCCTGTGGAAGTAAAAAAAAAAAAAAAACAACCTACTTTTTTTTCTTGGGTTTATCTTCCTGTTTACTGATTCTTTTTTCAGCTGTATCTAATCTTGTATTTAAATCCACCATACTGTTTTCAATTTTAATGACTACCTTTCTTTATTCTTCAATATTTTGATTATTTTTCAAATATGTGTACTCTTTTACTCATATTCCTTGTTTTTTTATGACTTCTGTTTCGTCTTGTCTCTTTATTTTACATATTATTATTTTCTATTTTTTCAGGTTTTCTTTTTTCCATATTGTGTGAATACTAATTCTCTTTATTACTTGCTCATGATAATTTTGTTATTTATAATTTTAGATGGAAACTCATGTTCATATGATTTTTTTTCCCTGTGGGAGGTCCATGTATCTTGTAGGTATCCTCAAAGTGTGCTTTTGAATTTGTAGCTGCTAGGATCCTTGTGACCACATTAATTCCACAACAAATTTTGCCTTTACTTCCTATTTGGGGTTTTCTAAATTATGGTGATAATGTGAATTCAGATTACGTACCAGGCATGCTTCAGGCTCTCTTTCTTTCTTTCTTTCTTTTTTTTTTTTTTTGTGGTACGCGGGTCTCTCACTGCTGTGGCCTCTCCCGTTGCGGAGCACAGGCTCCGGACGCGCAGGCTCAGCGGCCATGGCTCACGGGCCCAGCCGCTCCGCGGCACGTGGGATCTTCCCGGACCGGGGCACGAACCCATGTGCCCTGCATCGGCAGGCGGACTCTCAACCACTGCGCCACCAGGGAAGCCCCAGTCTCCATTTCTTATAGTGACTTTGTTTTCTCAGCCACAGTTACATTGAAACTTAACTGAGCCAGAGAATGAAGTTTTATCTCCTTTTCACAGAAGGAACAGCACACTTCAAGGCGCCCAGCCCCGTGCAAGGGGCTTTGTTAACTCTCAATCTCTCTCACTCCCACCAAAGCCAAGCCTCTTGCCCTCACACAGCTGTTAACTATCCCAGTCCCTAGCTCTAATGACCTATATCTAAGACCAGTAACCCTGGGCAGCATTATCTCTTAACATTTGCCTCAACTCCTTATTTCGTTTCTAGCAGCTAGGTATTTCTTTTTCCTACTTTTGGGCTCAACCTAAGGCCAAGCACATGGCTGGTATAACAGAAAAAGTGTATATATTTAATAGACTTTGTATTAAATTTTTTTCTGGTTTTAATTTAGCCAGTATTTGTAGTACTAAGAATCCCTGCAACATTAACTCAGTCTGACTTAGTTTTCAGATAGAGCCAATGTTCAAAAAATACATGGGATTATCCTCCGCGCTGTTTCCATAGCATCCCTCTGATTCTGAGGCACTAGTCAAGAGACAGAACACCTGTGCTGGGTAAATATTTACTCCCATATAATGTTTGTTTCACAATGCAGCAGTCATGGCAAGGATGCACTTCCACCTCAGTTATGATTTAATCTGAGCGGCAGCCACACCACATTGATCTTTTATCTTGTGTCACTGGTACCTGTCATTACAGTTGGCGAATGATAAAAATAACTATAACAACTAACATTTATTGCACTCCAACCTTTGTGCCACTCACTGCTCTACGTACTTCACATATACAATTACATTTTATTTTTACAGCAAAGAACTGAGGAACGGAGAGGTTAAATAACTTGCCAATGGCCACGTAGTTAATAGGAGGCGGGGCCAGTATTCAAATCTAGCCATTCTGATAGATGAATACCTTAATGAGTACCTAAATAGACTCCCATTGGATGAATAGGAATATGCTGAAGTTATTATTATTACTATCATCATCATTTACCTGGAGAAGAAGAATGCATTTGAGCAAAAAGATCCTCGCTGACTGGGAGCGCATGGATGACTGATGAGCAAGAGAACCAAGAGGCAGGAAGCATGTTAAGGCAGCTGTGCAGAGGCTTCCCTGGTGGCGCAGTGGTTGAGAATCTGCCTGCTAATGCAGGGGACACGGGTTCGAGCCCTGGTCTGGGAGGATCCCACATGCCGCGGAGCAACTAGGCCCGTGAGCCACAAGTACTGAGCTTGCGCGTCTGGAGCCTGTGCTCCGCAACAAGAGAGGCCGCGACAGTGAGAGGCCCGCGCACGGCGATGAAGAGTGGCCCCCACTTGCCACAACTAGAGAAAGCCCTCGCACAGAAACGAAGACCCAACACAGCAAAAATAAATTAATTAATTAATAAACTCCTACCCCCAACATCTTAAAAAAAAAAGAAGCTGTGCAGGAATATGCCCAGCCCAGAGGTTTACATTCCAAGTTGCTCTTTCCTTCCACTCATGGCCCCAAGCACATTACTTATGCAACTGATCATTGCAGGAAGCTTTACTTTGACATCTAGCTTTTCTCCTTCTAAACTGTTCAAGCTTTATAACTACAGATAAAAGGTTTAAATGAAGTGAATTTAAAAATTATTTTTGGTAGCATCATGTAGATATAGTGCTCTGTATGGTGGAAAGAGCATATTTTTAAAAAGCCAGACAGGTTCGGGGTCAAATCCAAGCACCACTACTTACTGTGCCTCGGTTTTCCCAGTTGTAAAATGCAGGGAACATATAACTAGCAGGGTTGTTATAAAGACCAACTTAGATAGTGTAATTGGGGGAAGGGCTCCTGTATCTAGACGACAATATTTCTGAACCTCTGATGACAGGAGGAGGGGACACACCTGATAGCATTTCTTCTCTAAGGCCCCACAGTGTACACTTGGGATTGTTTTTGGGACTGGGCCTCCTTCCGAGCAGTAGGGGACCACTGCAGGGAAGCGTGGTCCAGTAGTTAAGAGCACTGCTACCCAGCCAAATGAATTAAATCCTGCTCTGCTACTTGCTGGCTGTGTGACATCAGACAAGTTACCCAGGCTCTCTGTGCCTCAATGCCCTCATCTGTCAAATGGGGATCAAAGTAGATGCTACCTCATATGGTTGTTATAAGGATCACATGAGCTAATATTTGGACAGCTGTACCTGGCACTCAATAGGTGTTTTGTGGGTCTGCTAAATAGATACCTACGTACATTTACAATTTAGTCACTCAGAACTCAAGGCAAATGGTGAGTTGCAAACGTGCACACTTTAGGCTGGATGGTCTAATTTTCTGTTTAATAATTACAGGGCTATCTTCATTACAGGTGGTATATCTCCAGTGAATTGTTTTTACTTTTTTTTTTTTTAATTTTGTACTTCCTCTTGTGAGGCTCTGAGAAAGAGGAGAAAGAGAAGGGGTCTGGAACGGCAATGACAGGACTTTAAAAAGAGGATTCTTGTCTGGGGAGATGAATGGGCTCCCATATCACAGCCTGAGGTCAACAGCTATGGGTCACAGTGACAGGAGGAGCTTCATGGGAAGGGAAGAGCTGATGTGTCCTAGAAGCCATGACAATGGACGCCCAGTTGCAGTGCTGTGTCCTTGTTTAATTCTTAAACTCTGGTCAAAAGTATCCAGCATGGCAGCCTTGAATTAGCTGTGCACTGGGACTTCAAAGAAGATCCTGCATGCACTCCGGTGGTGACCTGTGTGTGGCAATGTGCCTAGTAGCCCCGTGAGGCCGGTGACAGCATGGAAACATGATTTTGAGGCAGCCAACGCGAACAGACTTAAGTTCAGAAAGCAGCCCAGAGGGAGCGGTGACAAGCAACCGATGGATTTTTGGAACACAAAGCAGTCTTTGGGAACTCTCAGTAATGCCTGAGAGATGCCCTGTTCTTCCAGCAAACTGCAGGATGAGTGTTTATATTATTTGGTTATTTAAAAATAAAGGAAGACCTACTCTAAAATTTGGTAAAAGACAGACATACAGCGTCTATCCTAAAACAGCCAGCACGGTGCCTAGTGCATTGTGGATGCGCAAATGTTGATCATTTTCTTCCTTTTATTTTTTTTTAAACCTTTGTGAACTACAGTACACCCAAGGCACCCCAGAATTAGGACCAAAAAGCTGGCAGCTTCCTGCAGCCCTGCTCCTGGGCCCAGAGCATCCTCCATGGCTTTGCTCAGCGAGTCACTCTCAGTTGCCTGACCTGGATGGTCCCTATCACACCCAGGGCTACATCACCTAGGGACAGCTGTTCCCGGACAACCAAGCAGATGTAGGAAAGCAGTGTCTTCCGTCAGGATGCCGAGACGTTTTCTCAATGAGCCATTTGACAGCCCTGACAACCAATGCTGAGGCGACTTTATCAGGGAGTGTGGAGTATGGAATCATCCCAGTTTCCAGCCAGCTACCTGGCAGGAGCTTGCCTGCCCAGCAGGGTCCACGCTCACCTAACCATTTCCTGCAAAAGGAGAAAACAATCTCTTCCCCCTTCTCCTCCAGACAAATGACTCTGCATCATTTTTCTGATTCATTTCTTTTGGCTGGCAGGCCCGGCTCTGTCTTCTTTTGACACGGGTTGACAGCCTGGGAGCCTGTGACCTATCTCTCCTGGTTCTTCCAGACACCAGCTCTCCCTGTCCTGTTGTTAACAAGCGTCACAACCTGAACTGCCTTTGACAAGGCCTGCAGGTAGGGATCAGATGCATTACTCAGTTGGCACCGGGGAGTTCTGGTGGACTCCGGAACCTAGGGCAGTGTTCCCTAAAGGGTGATACTTTCACAATGTTGATACATGACATGGTTTTCGGTTGTGTGAGGTGTGGAAGGATCCCTGGATCCTTTACTGTGATACAAGGATACTGAGATACTGTTTTTCATTTAGACTCTAAAGTGTCCCTTTAAACTGGGATTTTTACTCAAAATATTTAAGGGAAAAAGGTGATCCAATTTAAAGAATATCAACAATATACTAGTACTGGCAGAACGTGGGTACAGAAAAAGTCACAAAGGTAATATAAGAATAAGTACATTTTAGCAAGTTTGACACAGGGAGGAAGCTGTACTGTGTACATACAAGGGGAATGTATTCTTTTATCCATTCATTCAATAGCTTTTTGAGCACCCATTATGCTAGCGTTTTGCAGAGATGGGGAGTATTGGAGTGGTGATTGTACAAGGATGCTGACCCATCGCTGGGCCACATGAGCATCAGTGAATTGTTTTAGGATTGGGTGACCAGAATTTAGCAATAGCAAGCTGCAGGGCCGGGGGCTTGGTAGACCTGAGAAAGGTCTGGTACCAGAGACCTAAAATCGGGTAATATTAGAGGCTGGTCCATGCAGAACTTGGACATCTTCATTTAGATATAACAAGTATGGTTCCTGGAGTCCAAACTGAGTCACAAACAAGGCGAGGCCAATCCAGTAGTTGGCCTTTGAGGGACTGATTTACATGAGGGCTGCTTCTACTGAATGAAGGAAGAAGGAATTTGGTGTATGGGTGTCTGCCTTCCCCCTAATATGGTGTCAGACACCAGCATTGCCTGACTTTGACGGTAGGACAGATGGAGTACCACACCACCCTGGAGGGCATCATTCCCATCTGAAGAACTGACCATTTGCACCTGAATTGTGGCAGTTTCTGGGCAGATGATAGCAAACTGTCTTGTTCCAACCAAATCAGCATATTATAACCATTTTCCAGTAGATGGAAGTGAAATGTTTTGGGGGAGGGGGCACCTTAGGCAAATGCCCAAGTGATTCACACTGGGCATCTTGTTCCTTTTAATCTTGATTTTGCCCACCATCAATATTCTTGGCTCACAGAAATAAACCCACACACCTATGGTCAATTAATCTTCAACAAAAGAGGCAAAATATACAATGGAGAAGACACTCTCTTCAGCAAGTGGTGCTGGGAAAGTTGGACAGCCGCATGTAACTCAATGACATTGGAAGACTCCCTCACACCACATGCAAAAGTAAACTCAAAACAGCTTAAAGACTTAAATAGAAGACATGGTACCATAAAACTCCTAGAAGAGAACATAGGCAAAACATTCTCTGACATAAATCATAGCAATGTTTCATTGTCAGTCTCCCCAGGCGATAGAAATAAAAGCAAAAATAAACAAATGGGACCTAATCAAACTTACAAGCTTTTGCACAGCAAAGGAAACCATAAACAAAATGAAAAGATAATCTTCGAACTGGGAGAACACATTTGTAAATGATGCAACCACACGGGCCTAGTTTCCAAAATATACAAACAACTCATTCAACTCAATAACAAAAAAAACACAAACAACCCAATCAAAAACTGAAGAAGACCTAAATTGACATTTCTCCAAAGAAGAAATGACCAATAGGCACATGAAAAGATCAACATTGCTAATTATTAGAGAAATGCACATCAAAACTACAATGAGGTATCACCTCACACCAGTCAGAATGGCCATCATTAAAAAGTCTACAAATAATAAATGCTAGAGAGGGTGTGGAGAAAAGAGAACCCTCCTGCACTGTTGGTGGGAACGTAAATTGGCTCAGCCACTATGGAAAACAGTACAGAAGTTACCTAACAACTAAAAATAGAGTTACCATATGATCTAGCAATCCCACTCCTCAGCATATATCCAGAGAAAACTCTACTTCAAAAAGATAGCAACACTATTTACAATAGCCAAGACATGGAAGCAACCTAAATGTCCATCGACAGATGAATGGATAAAGAAGATGTGGTATATATATATACAATGGAATATTACTCAGCTATAAAAGAAGGATGAAATAATGCCATGTTTAGCAACATGGATGGGACTAGAGATTATCATACTAAGTGAAGTAAGCCAGACAGAGAAACACAATAATATCATATGATATCACTTATATGTAGAATCTAAAGTATGATACAAATGAACTTATTTACAAAACAGAAACAGACTATAGATATAGAAAACAAACTTATGGTTACCAAAGCAGGAAGGGGAGGGAAGGGATAAATTAGGAGTTTGGGATTAGCAGATACAAACTACTATATATAAAATAGATAAACAGTAAGGTCCTACTGTATAGTACAGGGACCTCTATTCAATATCTTGTAATAAACCATAATGGAAAAGAAAAAAGTATTCTTGGTTCATCTTCTGCTCATGGCAATGACTCGTTAGCATTGATTATTTTGAGATTTTAGGAAGTAATAGTTTATTTTTTCTACCTGAGAGACAGGCAAAAGAGTCAGGCAGATAGAGATCAAAATATCACCCTTTTGACAGATGAGACTGGAGTGAAATGAATCAGATCTTTTGTAAAGTGGTCTTCCTCATTAATCCTGAGTAAGACATGCTCATTCATCCTGATATTGACCCAACTTCTCACACTCACAGGTCTCCCCCGACAGGGGCAGGCCCTTTACAACACTGCAGAGAGCAGGTGAGAAAAGGTATACAGGTAGGTTGATCCCATGTGGAGGAAATAGAGAGGGTCTGAAAACTCCATAAGTCATTTTGTCTCCTGTGGGGGAGAAAGGCTGGGAACGTTACTCAAATATCCCTATTATCCAAAGTGATCTACAGATTAAATGCAATCTTTATCAAAATTTCAATGGCGTTTTTCACAGAAATAGAAAATACAATCCTAAATAGAAAATACAATCCTAAAATTTGTGTGAAATCACAAAAGACCCTGTATAGCCAAAAGAATCTTGAGAGAAAAGAATAAAGCTGGAGTCTTCACATGTCCTGATTTCAAACTATATGACAAAGCTGTAGTAATCAAGAGTATGGTATTAAAACAGACACTTCAATCAATGGAACAGAATAGAGAGCCTAGAAATAAACCCATGTATACATGTGTGATCAATTAATTTATGAAAAAGGCACCAAAAATACACAATGGGGAAAGGATAGTGTCTTCAATAAATGGTATTGGGGAAACTGGGCAGCCACATGCAAAAGAATGAAACTAGACCTCTATCTTATACTACACAGAATAGTCAACTCAAAATAGATTAAAGCCTTGAATGTAAAACCCAAAACTGTAAAACTTCTAGAAGAAAACACAAGGTATAAAAAAGCTTCTTGACATTGGTCTTGGCAATGATATTTTGGATTTGACACCAAAAGCAAGGGGAACAAAAGCAACAATAAAAAAGTGGGACTACATCAAGCTACACTCATTTTTTATATTTAGCATTTTTAATACAAAGAAGAAACAAGTTTAGACTTCAAAACTATGTCTTGGCCTTCATTGGTCAGGTAGCCTCTTAGAGAAGACTATCAAGGCTAGCAGAGGAGAGAGAGAGAGGAGGTGTAGGAAGAGACGGCACAGCCACTCTCCCTGGATGTTTATAATTGACCTCGCTAAAGATGTAAACCACATAATATTTGTAACCAGAATTGTATATCAAAATAGGCTTTTTGATTATTCCTTTTTGTTATCCCCTCTCCCTTTTTTATAAGGGCAAAATATTGAGAAGAGAGAGGTACCTTATAATGTTCATAACTTTCTTAATGGTAGGAGGATTTCCTACACTTTTGCTTCCAGGTGTGTGTGGTGGGGAAGATGTGGTGGGGAGTGGAAACCTAGGGCCCCATGGGAAATCCTCCCTGACCTTCTAATTGTTCAGGGTCTTCCTCCTGTGGGAATGGGAGAGAGAATAGTGCAGATCAGAGCCCAGAAGCCTTGTTCTACCCATGCAAGGCTGAATCTCTCCCCTAAATAGCAAGGGATTACATGCAGCTGTCTTTCTAAGAGAACGAGCGTGAAGGACTCAGCTGAAGGGTTTCCAGGAGATGATGGGAGAAGGGGAGAGGGCAGCCAGTGTGGGCTGTTAAAACGTGCAAGATGCAGGGATTGATTCCTTTTCTGTGGCTGCGTCCTCTGCTAATCAGCACCAGACTCAGAGTAGTCTACAGACAGCCTCAGTGCCACACTCAGGCAACTGAAAATTTTGTAAGATTATCTTTCAATATATGTTTTAGGCTCAAAGGGAAAAAAACAGGGTCATGAACAATTTTGCAGGGCTTCAGGAAAGTGAAATCTTATGCTCACGCTCTCTTCAAATGAAAAAGGAGGAAGCCAGGACCTAAATTTTCTTCTCCTTTTCACTATACCAAGTTTTTCTTTTATCTGTCTATTTGCTCTCTTTTTATATACTGACTCTCCACTTCACCTCCCATTCTTTCTTTAGTCTTTTTATTTGGTGTGTGGGTTTTTTCTTCCTTGATTTTTCTGCATTTTAAACAACTGTTAAAACAAAACATAAAGTTGACAAAACAGGCAAATATCGTTTTATAACCTAACCTCTGAGCTTCTAACAATATTAGCATAATTTGTCTCCCCAGAGACAGTCATTTTGAGAAAATGGCTTGAGCTGGCAGCGAACTCAATAAATTCCATGCTCCCTGAGCCGTGTGTGACCCCACAAATCCAAAGATGGCCTTTCTTTGTCCCCTTCCATTAAGAGAGGTTAGCAGTTCTCCCCAGAGCCCACAGCAGTGGAATTTAAGACTGAATCAAATTCACCATCAGTTGGATTATCCTAGCGTTAACAGTCCTTGTAGAATACTACAGCAAACATCAAGGTCATAGTGGACTTTAATCAGAAAGCAATCTCAAAGTATTTTTTTTCTTCTCAGGACTAAGGCTATTTGAGGGAGAGGACCCTTTATGAAGGATGGTATTGAGAATAAACTATCCCCAGTGACAGTGGGGGGAGTTTGACCTTAACAGCTGCTCTTAGTTCCAGGCTAATTACCTGCTTTGTGGGCAGGCTGACAGTAAGTCCAGCAGGCAAGGAGTCTGAGTTCTAGCAGCTTGAAAGACAGCCTCCAGAGGGCCCATTGCAGCACTATTTATAATAGCCAAAACATGAAAGCCACCTAAATGTGCGTGGACAGAGGAATGGCTAAAGAAGATGTGACACATATATACAATGGAATATTAGCCATAAAAAAGAATGAAATAATGCCATTTGCAGCAACATGCACGGACCTAGAGATTATCACACTAAGTGAAATAAGTCAGAGAAAGACAGATATCATATGATATCACTTATATGTGGAATCTTAAAAAATGATACAAATGAACTTATAAAACAAAAACAGACTCACAGACTTTGAAAACAAACTTATAGTTACCAGGGCTTCCCTGGTGGCGCAGTGGTTGAGAGCCCGCCTGCCGATGCAGGGGACGCGGGTTCGTGCCCTGGTCCGGGAGGATCCCGCACGCCGCGGAGCGGCTGGGCCCGTGAGCCATGGCCGCTAGGACTGCGCGTCCGCAGGCTCCGCGGCGGGAGGGGCCCCGGCAGTGAGAGGCCCGCGTACCACAAAAAAAAAAAAAAACACAAAACCAACAACTTATAGTTACCAAAGGGGAAAGGTTGAGGGAGGGATAAATTAGGAGTTTGGGATTAACAGATACACACAACTACATGTCAAATAGTCAACAAGGCCCTACTGTATAGCACAGGGAACTCTACTAAATATTCTGTAATAACCTATATGGGAAAAGAATCTGAAAAAGAATGGATATAAGTATATGTATAACTGAACCCCTTTGCTGTACACCTGAAACTAACACAACACTGTAAATCAGCTATACCCCAATATAAAATAAAACTTAAATTAAAAACAAATAAAGAAAAACCAAAAAAACCCCAGCAGAGGACCATTTCTGACAATAGTTTAATGCCTTCCTAACTTAAGAAGGAATCCTAAGGAGTGCCATCCAAATGGGTTTATGGAAACAGCCCTGGATTTGGAATCAGGAAGATATGGAAGATCTGGGGTTCCTTTCCAAATAAACGCCCTATTGGCGCAAACGTTTGTTTCACAGATGTACACAATGTTCCTGGATCGCCACTCTGTGCAAACCACTATGCTAACTATTAGGAAGGAGACAGCATAGCACGGAGAAGAGTTTCTCAACTTTTAGCATGCACTCTCGGGCTGGTGAGTGCTGGTCGGCACCGATCCTCTGTGCGGGAATCTCCTTGCTTTGCCCTCCGCACCCCTGTTGCTGTGCTCTCCTCGGCGGCTCCGAAGCTCCCCCGCTCCGCCACCCGCAGTCTCTGCCCGTGAAGGGGCTTCCTAGTGTGTGGAGACCTCCTTCACAACTCCCTCCCTCTGGTGCAGGTCCCGGCCCTATCCTTTTGTCTCTGTTTATTCTTTTTTCTTTTGCCCTAACCAGGTACGTGGGGGGTTTCTTGCCTTTTGGGAGGTCTGAGGTCTTCTGCCAGCATTCCGTGGGTGTTCTGTAGGAGATGTTCCACTAGATGTATTTATGATGTATTTGTGGGGAGGAAGGTGATCTCCACATCTTGCTCCTCCGCCATCTTGAAGGTCTCCTCAAGAGGGAATTTTATAGCTGTACATGCTTACATTAAAAAAATTGAACTAGGAGAGCGGCCAAGATGGCAGCAGAACAACCCTGAGCTCACATCCTCTCACAAGCAGAACAAAATCACAACTATCTGCAGAACAACCATCAGTGAAAAAGACTGGAACCTACCAGAAAAGCTCTTCTACAACTAAAGACAAAGAAGGAACCACAACGAAATGAATAGGAGGGTGTGGACTAGAGATATAATCAAATCCCGTAACTCCTGGGTGGGAGACCCACAAACAGGTGAATAATTGTATTGCAGAGGTTCTCCCCACAGGAGAGTTTGGAACCCCTTATCAGGCTCCCCAGCCCAGGGCAGAGCGGGGGATTCCTGCACTGGGAAGAGGAGCCCCCAGAGAATTTGGCTTTGAAGGCCTGCAGGGCTTAATTGCAGGAGCCCCACAGAACTGGGGAAAACAAGAGTCTTCACTCCTAAAGGGCATACACAAAATCTCAAGCACACTGGGTCCAAGGGCAAAAGCAGTAATTTGAGAGGAGCCTGGGCCAGGCCTACCTGCTGGTCTTGGAGAGTCTCCTGGAGAAGCGGGAGGCGGCTGCAGCTCACCCTGGGGACGTACGTAGACACATATTGGGGAACATTCAGCCACGTGAACACTGCTGCTGTGGCGGCTGACGTCCTGCCTCTTGAGCCCCGAGACCTAGCACCAGCCAACACCCTACAGACGCCAGTGCTGGGACGCTTCAGGCTTAACAACTAACTGGGAGAGGACGCAGCCCTACCTATCAGCACACAGGCTGCCTAACGACTTACAGCTGCCTTTGGACACGCCCCTAGGCACAGCCGGGGCACATCAGAGTGAAGACCCTGCTCCACCCACCAATGGACCTGCACCAGCCCCTCCCATCAAGAAGCCTGCATTAGTTTCTAAACCACCAGGGGCAGACACCAGAAGCAAGAAAACTATTAATACAATCCTGCAATGCAGGCCAGATGCTACCCTGGAGCCAGCTGGGCCCAGGCCCTGCCCACTAGCAGGACAATGCAAACTTCTGGACACTCCAGACCCCATACCCCACCGTATAAGGAATTGTCCACACCTGCACCTCCGCTTCCCCCACTTCCCGCAATGATCTAACACCAGCTCTGGGATCCCTGGGCCCTGCAGCCACACCCCAGGAACTGACTGCCAGTAGTCTTGCACTAACCCCAGGACCTGGCTTTACCTGCCAGTAGGTGGGCAACAGCCCCGGGGTCTTTGGGACCCTGACTCCACCCACCAGGGAGCCAGTACTAGCCCCAGGGTCCCCTAGGATTCCACAACCAGCCACCTCGGGACCAGCAGCCAGCAGCATCTATACAAGGCAGGGCCTGGCAACCAACCAGACTAGGGGCCAACCACAAAATGAACTATCTCAAATTAACAACCTAACTTTAGGGAATTCCCTGGTGGTTCAGTGGTTAGGACTCCGTGCTTTCATTGCTGGGTTCAATCCCTGGTCAGGGAACTTCACTGCAAGCTGTGCAGTGAAGTCAAAAAAACAAACAAAAAAACCCCCAACTTTATACCTCAAGGAAAAAGAACAAGAACAAAAAAGAAGAACAAATTAACCCAAATCTAGCAGAAGGAAGGAAATAAAAAAGATTACAGCAGAGATCAATGAAATAGAGAAACAATTTTAAAAAATCAAACTAAGAATTGGTCTTTTGAAAAGATTAAACAAAAAAAGAGAGAAAAGACTCAAATAATAAAACCAGAAATGAAAGGGAGATCATTACAACCCATGCCCCAGAAATAAAAAGGATTACAAGAGAATACTATGAACGTTTGTATGCCAACAAATTGGATAGCCTAGATAAAAATGGATAAATTCCTGAAAACACAACATGCCGAGACTAAATAATGAAGAAAAAGAAAATCTGAACAGACCAATATCTGGTAAGGAGATTGAATCAGTAATCACTCACTACCCCTCCCACCACTTCTGCAATATGACTGGTGTCCTTATTAGAAGAGATTAGGACACAGACACACACAGACAGAGGGACAACCATGTGAAGAAATAGGGAAAAGGCGGCCACCCAGAGGCCAAGGAGAGAGGCCTCAGAAGGAACCACCCTGATAACTCCTTGATGTTGGACTTCCAGCCTCCAGAAATGTGAGAAAATAAATCTTCATTGTTTAAGCCACAGTCTGTAGTACTTTGTACTTTGTTATGGCAGCCCTAGCAAACTAAAACAACCCCCATGGACATCAACTTCCCCCATATTTGGGGGGAGCAGCAGAGGTATCAGATGTAGACGGGGGTACAGAGCCTGGGGAGAGCCTATGAGCCACTGAGAACAAGAAGCACCCCTCCTGTCTGTCTGCCTGCAACCTGGGGGCCTGGCCAGGTGAGCCAGAGTGCGTGCCAGCACTGAGCTTTTCTCAGTGGCGACAGTGGGTGAAGCATGGGTGGGGTGAGGCTTGATGCAAGGTACTCTGGACCCACACCTGTGAGTGACATGAGGGCTGGGAACAGAGCCACAGCAGGTCCGTCAGCAGGCAGGCAAAGCACGGGAAGGTGAAGACCAAGTCGAAGACCAAGTTCGACAAAGACCAAAGCCTCCCCTCTGAGTTTGCAAGAGTGCTGTTCAGGCCAGTGATCTTCCTGGAGTGTCATCAGTTACATGGGACAGAAAACCACCGCTGAGCCAATGCAAGGAGGTGTGTAGACTGGGTTCTACTGGGGACTTGTAATTTTTCAGGGAATGGGACAATGGGAGAATAAATTCATTTTTACCACTGGATGTCACCCTTGTGCCACCCGGGCTTCCATCTTCACCAAGGCTTGTTCAGTAGAGAGACAAAGAGGATCAGGTCACACTACTATATATAAAGGACTGGCTTCCCTGGTGGCACAGTGGTTAAGAATCTGCCTCCCTTTGCAGGGGACACGGGTTTGAGCCCTGGTCGGGGAAGGTCCCACATGCCACGGAGCAACTAAGTCCGTGAGTCACAACTACTGAAGCCTGCATGCCTGGAGTCCGTGCTCTGCAACAAAAGAAGCCACCGCAATGAGAAGCCTGGGCACCACAACGAAGAGTAGCCCCTGCTCACTGCACCTAGAGAAAGCCCGCGTGCAACAACAAAGATCCAACGCAGCCAGAAATAAATAAAATAAGTAAATTTATTTTTTAAAACAACAACAACAAGGACCTATTGTATAGCACAAGGGATTATATTAAATATCTTGTAATAACCTCTAATGGAAAACAATCTGAATATATACATATACAAGTATAACTGAATCAGTTTCCTGCACACCTGAAACTAACACAACATTGTAAATCAACTATACTTCAATTAAAAAAAAAGGAAAGTGATGGAATCCTTGATCGGGATCACACAGCTCTGGATTACTTTACAACAGTGTTTCTCCACTTTGGCCGCATACCAGAAACTTCTGGAAAGCTTTAAAAAGCTGATGCATGGGTCCCACCCTCAAGATCTTCTGTGTGAATTGGTTGGGTGTGTAACAGGGGCATTGGGAGTTTTGAAAGCTTCCCAGAATTTTTTTTTCGGCCTCACTATGCAGCTTACAAGATCTTAGTTCCCCAACCAGGGATTGAACCCTCACCCTTGGCAGTGAAATCACAGAGTCCTAACCACTGGACCACCAGGGAATTTCCCAGAAATTTTTACTGTAGAGGCAAGGTTAAGACTGAGAACCATTGCTGTAGGTTACTACCATGAATCCAGATACCGTGTGTTAAGCAAAAGTCCATTGATTGACTCATAGGTGAAATGTACTCTGGGAGCTTTCTTTTTTGAGAGTAATAAAGTCAGTTGAATTGGTTGGGGGGCAGTTGACCCCACCTCCATCTCATCTTCCTTGGTTGAATTCAACTTGAAAGTTGTCTAAGGAGCACCTGTTTTATGTAACACGCTGTGAGTCCTGTAACACACTATGGCTTCGAAGAGCTCCCGTGAGGGAGGCAAATTACTCTAGCTCCCATCTGCCACCTGTGTAGTTGTCGGTTCTGGAGGGCGAGGTGGTGGGAGAGAGCTGCAGAAAGGCTGTAAAGAGGTGATCAGGAACGTGGTGGTCTTTATAGAGTCTCTTGTTGTTTTCCCAGGAGGATGCTCATAGGCTTCCAATGGCCGTTCCAGCATCACATGGGGAAAGCTCGGAATGCAGGCTACAGCTTTATGATGTTTCAGCTTTATGACATGGTCACCATGTACTTCTCCTATTAACTGCTAAGGAACCCAAGCAGCTTCAAAGACTTGGATTGCTTGATCCCTCAAATATACATGCAAGGTGAAAAGAATAGATATAACCTTATATTCCTGGAGGAAAATAATAGAGGAGATCTTCTAGCCTATTCTACACGGTCTGTAAAATTTTCATGGATCTCATTTTCTTGGTCTTCCATTTCTTAAAGCTTCACCCTTAATTTCTCCCTTTGCTAGATCACCTGCATCTAAATAGGAATAATAGGATGGTAAATGGACTTGCCTCTGACACTGAAAGCTAAGGCCCTAAACCTGAGCCCAATGAACACTAAGCTTCCTGCGCTATAGAAGAAAAGCCCTGCTTTCCCCTCCAGGCTCATTATGACGAGGACAAGCCTGTTCTACGACCACCCCCTGTCCATGCCCTCTCCTGTCCATGTAAGAAAAGTCTAGACATTTGAAAATGATTGGCTTTTCTCATTGTGATTGGCTTGAAATCTTTCTCATAAAGGCTAGAAAGTGATAAGTGCCATCTGAACATTGCCAAGAAGCAAAGGGTTGCAGGTTGACTAATCATGGACAGAAGCTTGGAGCAGGTAGCATTAGAACTAGGCCTTAAGTAATGAGTGTTGTCTTGATTGGAAATAATGGGGAAAGAGGCCGGGTCGTGTGCAGGAAGTGACTCGTAGATATCATTGTGACCATGAGCTACAGAGACTAGTAAAGCTTTTTCTCCCCACCTAATATTTTCTTCATGCTTGTCCACTCATTCATTTTCAATTACTTATTCATTCATTTCACAAATATGCTTTGAGCATTTGCTATATTCCATCCCTCTACTAGAAATGAAGACTGTAAAGGTACCAAAGCTTTACAACCTCCATTCAGTTACTTTCAGCCAGTGGAGGGCAGACCAAAAGACTTCCAGTGAAACCTAATCGTTTCTATAATAGAGGCTTGAAAACATACAGAAATAGGGACATCAACAATGTGCAGTGGAGACACAGTGGAGAAGAGGTCACCTTTGCTTCGAGAAGTGGGAAAAGTCTCTTCCCAGAGCTGTGTCTCAAAGAAAGATACTAATTTAACCTTCTCTGAAAAGGGTTCAAGGATATTCCGGCAGGGGAAATAGCATGTTCAAAGGCATGGAGAAGTGAAAATGTTTAAAGGTTGGAAAGGGCATGACTGGTTCTGGGAGCCCTTGAACTAAGGATGACGCCCAGCATTGCAGAGATTGGTGGGGCTGCGGCTTAAGATGTGCACACAGGCAACTCGGGAAAGTTGTGCCACACCAAGGAGTTTGGGCTTTATCTTTTAGACAACTGAGAGTATTCACCTGGGCAGTGTCACGGTAACATCTGGGTTCTAGAAAGACTGCTCAGGCAGAGTGATCTTGGGATGGATGATGAGTTGGAAAGGGGAAAGTTGGGGCCGAGCTGGTAAGGGGACTGTCAGAATGATCTCAGTGAGAAATGATGAGGGGCTAACCGGGAGCCCAGACTGGAGGTGCTGGCTATGAGACATTTCTGGGGTCACAGCACTTGACCTTGATGATTAGTTGAGTGTTGGGAATTAGGGAAAGCGGAGGATTGAAGGTATCTTGATGATTTCTAGCTTGGGAGGCTGATGAGTCCATTAATTGAGACATTTCCAAGCAAGAAATCTTACATTTCAGTGAAATGCAAAGTTAGAACCTTCTCGAATGGTTTTAGTGGTCTTCTGAATTGCAGCCCCTTAATCCCGGTGTAAGCCATTATGTGGCTCTCTTGTCCTTAGAAGGACAAGGAAATAAGGAAAAAAGAACAAGGAAAAAAGGAAAGGAAATAAGGAAATACTAAGGAATACTAAATAAGGAAATACTAAATAAGGAAATACTAATACTTCTAAGGAAATACTAAGGATAATGATTATTATTATATTAATTTTAGTATTACACAAGTAGCTCTTTCTCTGGCAGGGAAATTAGTTACTTTCCTAGAATTCGCTATCACTTTCTGTGAGCTTTCAGCTCTTCCAGCCTCAGGATTTCGGTATTTCTTCCCTCCCTCCCAATGACATTGATTTTTCTGCCCTAAGGGCTTTTAATATGATTCCTCAAAAAACAATATGTGTATATTTTCCCATTTGTTCATTTATTTTTAAATTCAATCATGTACCTTACAATATGCAAATCCCCTGCTAAACCTTGGGGACATACAGAATAATAAGATGGTCCGTCGCACTCCAGGACCTAGAGTCTACGTGCAAAACAAATATATAAACATTGAGACACATATTTAAGTGGTATAGGGGAGAGGGCATGAAGCGGGCAGAAAGAAATACATAGTTGATTTTACCGGGGAAGGGCAGGAGGTAGTGATCAGTCAGGGCTTCATAGGGAACGTGACAGATGCTTCAGCTGAACCTCCTGGGAAGAGTGGGCATCGGCAAGCAGAGTGGGTGGGGAAAGCCTCCTGGGAAAAGGAAGCAGCGTAGACAAAGTCTTAGAAATCCAAAATGCTTGAGATGCTGGGGAAAATAGTGAGTAGGTCTGTGTGGGTCTCACCTTAGCACACAGTTCATCACCTCTGCTTGCCTTTTCAGGTTCATCTCATGCAACTCTCCCCTCGCTATGAACAGCCTCTTCATACACCAGTTAAAAGCCTGGGAGCTGTGGACGCCTTCCTAACCAGAGCCAAATAATAGAGAGATTGTTGGCACACCTGGGAATTGATTGAACAATGGAGAGATGAGTCGTCAAAGGATCGTTGCTCAACAATTCCCCTTTGAAACACTGGGTGGCGCTGTCCACCCACTAAGGGGGAAAGACCCATTTTGAAGCCATTTTCAGCAATCATTTTCTTAGGAGTTAAGACTCTATTCACCCCACCTGAGGAATATATAAGGCAGCTGGGCAACCTGCTCTGACATGGGACAAATAAAAATATCTGACTTTGGGGAAGAGAAAGAGTGAACCTGTCTTTTCAAATTGATTTTGAAGTGCAAGCAGAATTGAGGCCCATGATACCAGCCCTGGTTGATTTACAACATGTTTTGCTAGGGTCAGGAACACACACACACACACACAATGTAGTATAACATTCTGTTGAGAAGTATGTCAATAAATAGCCTTGACCACCCTGGAAGCACCAAAGAAAGTGTTCCAATAGAAGAACACTAACTCCCATAAATATACAAAATTACAGGGAATTTCAGAAAGAAAGAGGAAACAGTCAGTTCACCTGGCTGGTGAAATAACCTTATAGTCTAGAGCTTAGCTAGGAGAATTTCCATTCCAACGCTGTAGCTATCAATTAGAGAATTCAT
The DNA here is from genome assembly GCF_951394435.1 of Stenella coeruleoalba. Lineage (NCBI taxonomy): Eukaryota > Metazoa > Chordata > Mammalia > Artiodactyla > Delphinidae > Stenella > Stenella coeruleoalba. The sequence goes on from NC_137157.1 coordinate 14,148,568, forward strand.
GTTTCTCCAATTAGCAAACTCAGTTCTGCTGAGCCAGCTCCTTGCCAGAGTAGAAGGGGAAACAGCCTCCTGGACCGTGTACTAGGACAGCCAAGAGATGAAACACTCTTTCCTAAATACACTACCTAGATCTCCTATAATCCTAGAATCCATCTTTACTTCATATGGTTTAAGGATGTGGCAACGTACCCATGGTCACATTACTTGTTTTTTCATTGTTGTTTTTAATAAACTTTACTTACTTATTTTGGCTGCGCCGTGCAGCATGCGGGAGCTTAGTTCCCCTACCAGAGATCGAACCCGTGTCCCCGCAGTGGAAGTACAGAGTCTTAACCACTGGACCGCCAGGGAAGTCCCACATTACTTGTTAATGGTGAAATTTGAAAATAAACCTACTTAGTTTGCAATCTGAAGGACATACCTGTGTTGCAGAGGCAAAATATTGACCAGGAAGGTAGAGAAGTTCTTGCCACCCACAAAATAGTAATGTTGTATGTTGACTTGGTGGGTTCCCATATACTACCAGGACGTGACTTGTTTAGTGTGAACCAGGAGAAAGACTCAACAGAAAGTATCTCTGGGCCCTACTCTCCTCTCCATGCATTCCTTTATCAAAGTTGGCTCAGAGAAAGAGTAGTCAGCATATTTTATTTTTATTGTAATTTAAGCAATTGTTCACCCGTCACAGAGACATTTGCATCAGCAGGGTCATCTTTAATTGTAAAGGGAAAGGCTTTGCCCCTAGAGGGAAAAAAAGATGCCAGAATTAAATGATGGAGGAGATGTTTGTGGACACTTAGATGCTTTAGAATCATTGGAATTGAGCATCTCTAAAGCTCTACACATGGCTGGCTCTGAGACTTCTGCAGCTCACCGTGGCTCTCCTTCTGCCACATACACGAGCGCATAAAGGCTGGCGCCTTTCTGGGCATGTGAGAGATGGCCAATACAGTAGTTTAACGAACTCAAAGTTATCATTTTATTCCTTTAAGAGTAATGCTTTTCGTATCCTGTTGAAGAAAATTCTGCCTAGCCAAAGCATGAAGATATTCTCCTATCTATTCTAGTAAAAAACCTCATTATTTTACTGTTCACACGTATATCTATATTCAGCTGTATTTGATGTTTGTATACCAGGTGAGATAAGATATAAGATTTTTTCTCAATGCATAATCTACTGACCCAGTGCCGTTAATTAAAGAGATCATATTCCCCAACTGTTCCGTTGTGCCAACTTTTATTTATTTGTTTTCTTTATTTTTTTTGGCTGCGTCGGGTCTTAGTTGCGGCTGAGAAGCAAGAGAGATGTACCCTTGGTCAAGGCTGGCATTTCCTTAATTTTAGTATGAATCATATGTAATGGATTTCCAGTTGGAGATGGGACTTAATTTTCTTTAGAAGAAGAAAACCTGTCCTGAAAAGTTATATCTATGGGTATAGAAAGGGAGACTCAACTCATCTTTGGAATTGTTATATAAGTTATGTACCAATGACATATATCCATCCATTTCTCACAGGGAAAGTTTAACAGGATATATTTTGCTTTCGAAGGGACTTGGCATGAACTGTTCCAACTGAAGGAACTGTTGGAAGGAAAATGATATATGTAGCCCACACTCTATCTTTATTTATATCCAAAAGGCAAAAAGAAGCAGTTTATAATTCAATGATATACTTTAATGGCCCTGGAAGAAGGCAATCTGGTTTGGAACATACTTCAATGATTGTATAGGCCTTGGAAAGATACTTCACCTTTCAGTTAATTCTAATAAACATAGGAAGTACGTACTATAAGCATCTCCATTTTATAGATGAAGAACTCAAAGCACTGAAAGATGAAGTTACTTTTCTGAGGTCACACAGGTTGTGGACAGAAACTCATGGACACTTAACCACTCAGTTATGCTGCCTTGTAGCAGATGTATTTGAGACATACATACTGTGAGAGAAAGAACTTCATTCTTTTTACCAAAAGCAGTCACAGAGGTGGGAGTCAGGACATTGGATAAATTAATTGTTGTAGGCTCTAAGAACCGATTGGGTTTCGGCAGAATTTTTACCTATCTAAACAGTGAAGTCAGGTCAACTCTATACACAGTTCTAATCTCAAACATTCCTGCTTCACTGAGGCTGTAAGTATAATTATGTATGATTTATTTGAGGGAGCTAGGGCCCCCGGGGACCTCTAAGTACATAAAACAGAATTTGGCTGCCATGGGTGGAGAAGGAAAGGACTTCCCTGAGAAACAAATCCTAACGAGTTGAATATTAAATGCAGCATTATCTTAGTTGTAATTTAAATCCAGCCAAGCCTGGGGACATCTAGTTCACAGAAATAAGTAACTACTTCCTGTGGACAGGTATACTTTTTAATATATTGTGGAATTCCATTTGCTGATGATTACCAAAGCATTACATGTCAGTGTTCCCAAGAGATTTATTTCTGTGAAGCACACTGTTCCTGAATGGAGTGGAGGGACCTTGGCTATTTCCTCGTAACTAAAATGGAGGGAGAATACAAGAGACTACACTGTGAAGTTTGCTGGTTTCTACAATTATGGAGTCCGTATGTCATTGCCTACCCGTGTGATCCATGAGCAGAATTGCTACAAAACTCAATCTGGTACTGCTAGGTTCAGAGAATTCTATGGAGAAGGGGTGGAGTGATAATTAATCAGACAGAGATAAGGCAACCACTGCACTATTAAATTCCATAACTGCCCCCAAAGTTGGAATAATGGATCCTGTCAAATACCCCCAGCACTGGAGTTGAGAGAGTTTCCATGGATTAGGATTGGGAAATTGGTGTGGCCTGCTACAGCCTGCGGACAGTTCAGGGCCCAGGGGAGGAATGTGGTGTGATGCGCCTAGCTGGGAGATAGTCAGAATATGAAGGAGAATCTAGAACAGGGATAGCTTTGAGTCAGGTATTATATTGTCAATTTAATTGGAGTTGTCTGTATTAAATTTTTAACTTAAGTTCATAAGAATTTACAGATTACATCTTTAGACAGAGATTTCACTAAATGTCCCTCTCTTTTCACAAGGAATGGATTAAACAGAACAGAATACGTGGCAGCTCTTGGATAAATAGAAACAGGTCAGTAGAGCAGAGTGGTTAAAAACTGTAGACCCTAGAGTCAGTATCCCTGTGCCAAAGGTGGCTTCTGGACAAGTTACCAGGCAGCACTTTGCCTCCATTTCATTTTCTATAAATTGAAGATAATAATAGTAACTCGTATCCTGGGCTCATTGTGTATTCAGTAAAATAATCATGCAAAGCCTAGTATATAATAAATTCACAATAAATGTTAGCTATTACTTTCGTTGTTATCACTATTGTTTATAAGTCAATAGAGATTTCTCAAATGATAAGGTTATATATAACAGTATGAAATATTTGCGTATTAGTACGCGGGCCTTTCCCATTGCGGAGCACAGGCTCCGGACGCGCAGGCTCAGCGGCCATGGCTCACGGGCCCAGCCGTTCAGCGGCTCAGCGGCCTGTGGGATCTTCCCGGACCGGGGAATGAACCCGTGTCCCCTGCATCGGCAGGCGGACTCTCAACCACTGCGCCACCAGGGAAGCCCTTGCATGTTTTTGAAGCTTCTGTCTGAATAACCATCTATAAAGTATGTTTATTTCTTTTATGCTAGGGTAAGTTATTCTACATATTATGGGAAAGAAATAATTAATGTATTAAAAACTTAGAATCAGGCTTGAAACAAAGTAAAGGGCTTTAACTTTGCTGTCTTTGTAAGGGACCCTTACCTGTAATTCCCATGAAGAGAGTTCCCCTCTACCGCCACCCCCAGGCAACCTGACTTGTGAAAAGAAACTTGACCAACCATAGAGCTTCTCAATGTCTCTGTTCCCATCTCATGAGCTTCATTTAGAAAGGTTTAGGAGGGCTGATTAAATCAATTGATTTCAAAAAATGATTGATTTCTTATCTCTCCTGAGGTTAATGGACGGGTTAATTTTTTTAAATATAAATTTATTTATTTTATTATTTATTTATTTATTTAGGCTGTGTTGGGTCTTTTGTTGCTGTGCACGGGCTCTCCCCAGTTGCGGTGAGTGGGGGCCACTCCCCGCTGTAGCGCACGGGCCTCTCATTGCGATGGCCCCCGCTGCTGCGGAGCACGGGCCCCAGGCACATGGGCCTCAGCAGCTGTGGCACACGGGCTCTAGAGCACAGGCTCAGCAGCTGTGGTGCACGGGCCCAGCCGCTCCGCAACATGTGGGATCCTCCCGCACCAGGGCTCGAACACCCGTCCCCCCCATTGGCAGGCGGACTCCCAACCATTGCGCCACCACGGAAGCCCGGACTGGTTAATTTTTAATTAGAGAGAATTTAGGGTGATTGACACTCAAACTGGGGTCCTTCCCTCCACATACCTCTGGCAGTGAGTTGTTGGCTGACGACTAGGATCTGACTGTTGAGGTAAGTGGACTCTACCCTGGATCTCTTCCTTTTGTAGCCACATACCAGCCCCAGAATGTGGGCCCAGCTCCCCCCTATTCCTCCTCCTACCTACAGAATAGGACCAGAGGTGTCCACTGAGTTTGTGAGCTTGGGTTTTCTCCTTGACATTGACAAAGATAGAAGCTAAAGAATTAAAGGATGCCAGTGGGAAAAGCAGGGAAACTACAAGTCCTGTGTGGTTCTTGATTCCTGACAAGGAATTACCACAAATTCAGCAGCTAAAAGGCATGAATTTATTATTTCATAGTTTCCATGGGTCAGAAGTCTGGGTGAAACCAGGGGGTGGGGGCCCTGTGGGCTCCTGGGCACGGAAGCCTTTTTTTGTCCTCCGTTTTTTGTAGGCAAGACTCCAGCCTTCATGACCTTCCCTGAGTTCCAAAGGGTGGATTTGAACAATTGCTAACCAATTTTTCTTTTCCAAAAAGTCCATTTATCGATTTGTTTTCTTTTATGTTATATGTTTTTGGTGTCCTGTCTAAGAATTCTACCTAGCCCAGGATTGGGAAGATTTTCTCCTATGCTTTCTTCTAAAAGTACTACAGTTTTACACTTTACATTGAGATCTATCATCTACTTAGAGTTAATATTTTTATAAGGCATGAGGTTTAGGTCAACATTAATTTTTTCAACTACCCATTGTTCCAACATCCTTTGTTGAAAAGTCTATCTTTTCTCCACTGAATTGGTTTTGCCCCTTTGTGACAAATAGGTTGGTCGTGTGTGATTTATGTGTAGACTTTTTTTTACGTTCCATTGATGTATGCTTATATCCCTCTGCCAAAACCACAGTGTGTCAATCACTAACATTATAAACTAAGTCTTAAAAATAGAGCAGAAAATCATATGATTATATCAATTAATACAGAAAAAATTATTTGACAAAAATCAACACCCATTCGCAATAAAAACTCTCAGCAAACTAGGAATAAAGGGGAACTTCTTCCACTTGATAAAGAACATCCGCCCAAAAAGCTACCGCTAACATCATATTTATGGTCTGAAAATCATGTCTGGTACATGCATGTTCATTTAGTTCTCTTCCCTGTGGTCTTGGCTCCAGCTGCAACCACATCAAAACACATATTCTTAGCAAGGACTCTCCCCAACAAGAAGTAGTCTCTCCATACAGAACTTTAGGGCCACGTGGGAAGATGAGGAAAGGTTTCCCCACCTTATTATATATAAGGTCAAGTTCTAACTTTATTTGGTGGAGGAAATCTCTATCATCAATTACCTAGGTCCTTAGTACAGCAGAGATTTTTTTACAAATCTCAATCATATCTTACACAAAAGCAAAGTCATGACAACGCTTCAACAATCTATTTGCAAAAATATTCTGGAAGTGAAGTCAGAGGATTCATTCACCTACATGTTCTGGGTTGCTTCCTGGACATTTAGAGCCATGGCAGGGTGAAGAGAGGAGCTGGGAGTAGAAACACCTGCATTCTCACTACCTGATGTCAAGAATGGTGAATTTTCAATGGATCTGATCAACTGTAATCACCATGCCATCCCTTAGATCTCCAGAACTTACTCATCCTACATAAGTGAAACGTTGTATCCTTTGACCAACATCTCCCCTTTTCCCTGACGCCCAGTCTCTGGCAATCACCATTTTACTCTCTGCTTCTATGAGTTCAGCTTTTTAAAGTCCACCTATAACTGAGATCATGCCATACATGTCTTCTTGTAAGGCTTAACGTTTTGTAGGCACTACAAGTATTTTAAATGCATTGTCTCATTACAACTTCACAACAGTCACATGAGAAGTCAATAATATTATTTTCAGATGAGGAAGTACAGCCCAGAAACATTAATTAACTTTAGCAAGATTACAAAGCTGGTCAATTTCGGAGATGTGACTTGCAACCATTTAATCATACACCAAAGATCAATCTCTTAACCATGATGTTATAACCAAAAAGTGGTGGTTTCATACATCAACTGAGGTACCATCTTTTTATTGGATGCTATGAGCTTCTTCCTGGGTCTTCTCCACTTTTCCAAGGGATACCAGGTTTACCAGGATTGCCAGGACCTCCAGGACCAAGTGTAAAATGCCCGTGCAACAGAACGTCCGCCTTCACTGCAAAGCTCAGTGACAAGCTGCCTTCACCTTTGAAGCCTTTTACCTTCACAGAGGTCCTGTACAATGCCCAGAGAGACCTACAGGAGGACACTGGGGTCTTCACAGGCAGGGTGCCGGGAAATTCCCGTTTCCTCTCTGATGTGGAGCTCCAGCACTGCAAGGTGATCGTTCGGCTGGTGAGGAACCAAAGTTCTGTCTTAGAAAAGCGTCAGGTCTCCACCAAAGAGTCCAGGAATCTCTCTGGCATGTTGAGCCTGCCGCTGAGCGTAGGCAAGAAGGTGTGGCTAGAAGCAGAAGCGGAAACCAAGGAGCCGGAGCAAAGCCACAGCTACAGTCTATTTCTCTGGTCTCCTGACATAGTTCTGGCCTCTCTATATAGCGAAGACAAACCCCTTATGATTTTGCTGTCCAAAGCAAACGAAGAAATAAATAAATATGACCTATATCTTGGCCTCTTGGGCTTTCCTTTCCTTAGCATTTTGGAAGTTTTGTACATTCTATGTTTATATGAAGGAACAGGTAGATTTGGTCACAGTGGAACTGGGCCTTAGAATTCTGTTCCAGAAATCATGACATTATTTCACTTAAATCACTTCTCTAATATTTATCGAGGCCATTCTGCCTCTTTGTCCCCAGACCCCCGTTACTGGATGGAAATCCTTTTATCTAAGGGACGGGATTTCCCTGGAGGTCCAGTGGTTAAGACTCTGCGCTTCCAATGCAGGGGATGCAGGTTCAATCCCTGGTTGGGGAAATAAGACCCCACATGCCGCGTGGCACGGCCAAAAAATTAAAAAAAAAAAAAAAAGGATTGTCTTACCTTTTTTTTGCGGTACGCAGGCCTCTCACCGCTGTAGCCTCTCCCGTTGCGGAGCACAGGCTCCGGACACGCAGGCTCAGCGGCCATGGCTCACGGGCCCAGCCGCTCCACGACATGTGGGATCTCCCTGGACCAGGGCACGAACCCGTGTCCCCTGCATCGGCAGGCGGACTCTCAACCACTGCGCCACCAGGGAAGCCCCAAGGAATGTCTTACCTTTTATCCAAGGGAAACAGGCTCAGGGTCCCTCCCTCTCACCAATCTACTTCTCCATCTAATTGACAAGTTTCATTCACCATGTGCCCCTCCTTAACCCTCTAATGCTTTCCTCTTCTGTCACTCACACTGGAAATTCTGTCAGATCATTTTTACGGTTAAAGAGGGTTGAAGTAAAACACACTGCCATTATTCTGCTTATGATAATGATAGGATTTACCCTCCTTCCATAGCAACAAAAACTTGGGGAAACATTGTACGATTTAAGGTAACACTAATTAATGAAACAGGGAAAAACAGCTTAACTCAATAGAAGTTTACTTCTGACTCATTAAAATTCCGATATTGATATTCTGGACTGGAGGATGACTCTCTCTTAAACAGTGATTCTGGGACTCAGACTCCTTCCATCTTGTGGCTCTGCCATCTTTGACATGTGGCTTATGAGCTCTCCATTATTCTTGTATCAAGACAGCAAAAGTGGAAAGATCCTGGAGAGTCTCGTGAAAGATGTTTTTAATGGGCAAGGCTGAGAGATGGGTCACAGAGTTTTTGCTTGCGTGCCATTGACAAAAATTCAGTCGTTGACCATCCCTAACTTTACCTCCTTCGGAATTGTGGAATTTTGGTAAATAGATTCTATTCACTTAAAAATCACTCTTCTCATAGCTACCAAGGCCATATTTTTTTCTTGTCCCTAAACCCACATTACTGGCTGGAAGAACCCTTTATCATATTTACAAATTCAGTGAGAAGATTACATAGTCATTTAAGAAGGCAATAAAGGCACTTGCTTAAAAAAACATAACTTATTAATAATTTAAAAATCTGTTAGGAAATAAGAATAGAAGGGAATTTTCTTAATCTCATAGTGACTACTGAAAAGTTACATACAGAACATCTCACCCTGGAAATGGAAGCTTGCAGATTGAGAACCAAAATAATATGCCCACAATCACTTCTACTCAGTATTGAGCTGGAGACCCTCATCCATGGAGTAAGCAGGAAAAATATAAAACATATACAATTGGAAAGAAAGAAGCAAAGTTTGTTATATTACCAGTGTATGAATTCAAGCCAAAAAAACACATACATTTATATGTTACTAAATTAATGAAAATTAGCAAACATTTTGGATATAAATTTAAGAAATCAATTGTGTTTTTTTACAGCAGAATCAATTAATTAGAATATGAAAAAAAACCCATACAATTTAACTAGCAATGAAAATAGCAAATATAGGCGACTTGGGCTGGGGAAGAGGGGGCTGGGCATGCCTCCAGCCAAGTGAGCTGACAGGAAGAAGCAGGAATGGGTTGATCCAGCTGCATCCCCGCTGCTCAGCGGTTCCCGTGGCCACCTCTGCTTCCTCTGCCTGGGACTGTGTCCACCAACTGCTGGGAGGGAAGCCTGGAGTATGGGGAGGGCACTCTATTTTTTTTTTTTTTTTAAGCAAATGTATCTAGGACTAAACCTAACAAAGTTGTGAAGACTATTTTGAAGAGTAGTATAAATTTTTATTGAAAGGTTTTAAATAAAAGAAGCAAAGAGAAACCCTGTTCAGGGATTAAGGCTTAATATGGTAAGCATTTTCTCCAAACTGATTGACAGTATTGATGGATTCCCAGAAAACAGGTGGTGTAGGGGCTGTATTGTGTGGAATGTGCCTAGAGTGTATCCTTGGAGAGCTGGCAGGCATACTCAGCAGAAAGTAAGTGTGTTTGCAATAGCCTAACAACACAGATGTACCTTGACAGTAAAATAGAAACAGGATTCACGGTGTACTCATGCGATGGAATGCTATACAATGAAATTAAATGAGTGTTGCCCACCTATGTTACACATGCTGTGAAGGAAAAGTACTACTGATTTAAAGGATACTTACAATCATATCCCCTTTTTATAAATTTAAAAAACATGCAAACTGCGAGTTCCCTGGTGGACTAATGGTTAGGATTCTGGGCTTTCACTGCAATGGCCTGGGTTTAATCCCTGGTCAGGGAACTGAGATCCCACAAGCTGCATGGCATGGCTAAAAAAACCCCAACAACCTACTAAAATTAATAAAGAAACATTTTTAAAAAATGCAAACCTAAATTACATTTTTAAATGATTGATGTGTATGTATTAAGATGAAGAGAAATAGGAAACAAGTGCCTAAAAGGAGCGTACGGTCTTTTAAGAGAGTTTTGTCCAGGGGGTTGTTTTTCATTCACTTATCATATTGTTCATTTATGCTTTTCACTTTTCTGTATTTAGGCTTTTTTCACAATTACAAAAATGTCAGTATGCAGCCACAGTGATTTCATTCTCAATTCAGGGCCATTGGTCACAATTAGGCCCTTTTTGTTGCTTAGCAACTCCATGCTGTGTCCTTCATTCCCATTTACAATTTCACACCCTCATTCTCTCTCCAGATCTCTAGCACCAACACTCAGCTTATTACCTTGTGTTCTGTTTTGCTGAGAAGAAGAAATAATTAGAAGCAAACTTCCCAAAGTCCCTCCATCACACCGACCCCCAGGTCTGCATCTCTGCTGAATTCTCTGCCTTCCGTCTTATCCCACAGGCTGACACCCCCGCTGCTGTGTAGGAATTCCACTTGTGCACTTGATCCTGTTTTCTTGAACTCCTCATAGACATAGTTTTATTAAGTCTCCCCTCTCTCACCTATTTTTTGTTCTCTACTAGATCATTCCTTTCATATGTAACCACACTGAGTTTTCACACCTTCAAAGAGAAAATTCTCTCTTGACACCAAAGCCTTCTCCAGCTACCGCCTGATTTATCCTCTTTACACAAAATCTTCTTGAGAAAGTTGTTATGGGCTGAGTTATGTCCCACAAAATTATTTTTTTTTTAAGATTTATTTATTTATTTTTTGGCTGCACTGGGTCTTAGTTGCAGCATGCGAGAACTTCGTTGTGGCACTTGTGGCATGCAGACTTCTTAGTTGCTGCATGCGGACTTAGTTGCGGCATGCACGTGGGATCTAGTTCCCCGACCAGGGATCGAACCCAGGCCCCCTGCATTGGGAGCTCAGAGCCTTACCCACTGGACCACAAGGGAAGTTCCCCCACAAAATTATTATGTTGAAGGCCCAACACCTAGTACCTCAGAATATTACAGGATTTTTAAAGAGGTGATTCAGGTCATGACGGGGGAATTCTAATCCTATTATGAACTGGAAATTTAGACCCAGGAAGGTACAGAAGAAAAACCATGTGAAGACACAGCGAGAAGGTGGCCATCTACAAGCCAAGGAGAGAGGCCTCAGAGGAAACCAACACTTCCAACACCTTGATCTCAAATTTCCAGCCTCCAGAACCATGAGAGAGAAATGTCTGTTGTTTAAGCCACCCAGTTCCATGGTACTTTGTCATTGAAGCCCTAGTAAACTAACACAGTTGTCTATACTTCTCTTCAATTCCTAATCTCCCCTTCTCTTCAACCTACTTCACTCAAGTTTTCCACACAGTCCCGCCAAAAGTGCTGTTATCAATGTCACAAATAACCTTGACACTGATTCCAGATGGTCAGTCCACTTGTTACTTGATATACGTGATCACTGACTTGTTGCCACTTTCCTCATTTGGCTCCTATGTCACCACCCTTGCCTGAATTTCCTCCAACCCCAGTGATTTTTCTCTCGGTCCCCTACATGTTGGCATGTCCTAGTTTTAGATCTGTTTTTTTCCTTCTCTATATCCATTTACCCCACATGTGATTTCATCCCTTTAAATAACTTCTAGATGCTGACCGTTCCAGAAATGTCTCTTTTCAGACCAACCTCCTGGATGTCAGACTACAGCTGAGATGTCGAGTAGTGCTGAATGGTCAAGCACAGTCCCATGAAATACAAATTTCACCCAAGCAACATGCTCTACAGAGGGTGGGCAAAGGACATGGCAGAGAAGCTATCACAAATACAACATAGACATTTTGGAGATCCTGAATCCGTCAGACATAGATCACTGCATCTCTTTTCTCACCCCAGGTGAGAAAAGATCAAGTTTCAGAGTGCTGGTTGCTAACTGTGTCAGCAGGACAAGATAGCACAGGAGAGACACTTTGTTTTGGAATCTCTAGGGTTTTATACTTTGAGAGTCGCTGGGTCCTTGTGGTCATGAGGATTACATGACTATCTTCCATGTTTTATCACTACATTAAGAAGCTGCAGGATTATTTAAAAGAAAGCATCCAAGAGCATTAGATCTTTCCTGCTACTGTTATTCTTTATATTGTTAGTCAGTAATAGCAACCTCCCTACAAGACTATTATTTATCTTCCAGCTAGTAAATTCCATCAGTCAAGGTTTAGAAGACGGTCTGGTTGGTTATGTTTACAGATTTCTTTGAGCATCCCAAAAAGGTGATAATCAAATGTCACACCAACTATTCATCTTTCTTTTTATTTTTAAAATTGAAGTATAGCTGACTTGCAATATTAGTTTCAGGTGTACAGCATAGTGTTTCAGTATTTTTACAGATTATACTCCATTAAAAGTTGTTACAGGGCTTCCCTGGTGGCGCAGTGGTTGAGAATCTGCCTGCCAATGCAGGGGACACAGGTTCGAGCCCTGGTCTGGGAAGATCCCACATGCCGCGGAGCAACTAGGCCCGTGAGCCACAACTACTGAGCCTGCGCGTCTGGAGCTTGTGCTCCACAACAAGAGAGGCCGCGACAGTGAGAGGCCCCCGCACGGCGATGAAGAGTGGCCCCCGCTCGCCGCAACTAGAGAAGGCCCTCACACAGAAACGAAGACCCAACATAGCCAAAAATAAATAAATTAAATTAAATTAAAAAAAAAGTTGTTACAAGATAGTGGCTATAATTCCCTGTGCTGTACAATATATCCTTGCTGCTTATCTATTTTATTCATAGTAGTTTGTGTCCGTTAATCCCTTACCCCTAAATTGCCCCTCTCCCCTTCCTTCTCTTTGGTAACCGCACATTTTTCTATATGTCAGTCTGTTTCTGTTTTGCATATACATTCATTTGTATTATTTTTTTTAATTAATTTTTATTGGCAGATAGTTGGTTTACAATGTTTTGTTCGTTTCTGCTGTACAGCAAAGTGAATCAGTTATACATATACATATCTCCACTCTTTTTTAGATTCTTTTCCCATATAGGTCATTACAGAGTATTGAGGAGAGTTCCCTGTGCTAAACAGGAGGTTCTTATTAGTTCTCTATTTTATATATAGTCGTGTGTATATGGCAGTCCCAATCTCCCAATTTATCCCTCCCCATCCTTTCTTCACAACATCTCAGACCTAACATGCCCAGCCCAAGCTCTTGACCTACCCGACACATCTACTTTCCCCACAGTTCTCCCATGGATGCATGTGGCAGTTTTGTCCTTCTAGATTCCTAGCACAAAACCTTGCGGCCATTCTGGGTTCTTCTTTTTCCTTCACACACCACATCCAGTTTGTTAGGACATCTTGCTAGTTTTTCCTTCAAAATATATTCCAAATCCAAACTTTTTTTTAAAAAAAGAAACTCAACTCCTAGTAGCTTGATGTAATCCATAATTACTTTTGGATGGAATCATGGCAATAGCCCCCAAATTCGTATGCCTGGCTCTATATCAACCCCCCTCCCAGTCTAAGTCCATCATGGTATGAGTGATCTTTTTAAAATAGAATTAAGGTCATGGAACTCTTCTACTTAAACTTGACTAGCTTCTCATCTTTTTCATTGAACATCAAAGACCTTCCATTTGTCTATGAGGCTATATATGGTCTGTCCAAGTCCATCCACCACCCCAACTCCATGCTAACTTTGACTGCAGCCTCTATTGCTCCCTTCCTCATTGATTCCCCCTCAGAAACAGTGAATCCCTTGCTGTTCCTCGACCATGAAAAATGTGCTCCTGCCCTAAGACAATTCCCACTGGGCTATTCCCTCTTGCTTGGGCATTTTTTCCTTAGTTAACAAATGCTTCCTTATAATCCAGAAAATTGGAAAGAGTTGAGTACCTTAGAAAGTATGGAATACAGCACCCTAGTGGATAGGGTGTAGTTAAATAGGGACCAGGAGATTTCCTTTATGGTATTAACAGTAGGGATATAATATATGACCAAAGATGTATCACAATTTGATGGTGGGAAATATTTTCAAGGCAAATTAGTGTACTAGAAAAACTAGGTGCTTTCAGAGTAAGATAGCCTTCTCCTTACTAATTTATTATTTATTTTTACGAAATATGTGAGTTCTTTTCCAGGATTGAACATGCAGCCCTAATTATATCTTTACATCATGCCTGTAAAAAGTACATTATAGGGAACTGGACTGGGCTGGGGAAAAGGAAAGCCAACAGTGGAACCCCACAAAAAGTGTTATTTAAGAACAAAGAATTCAGATTTGGAAATAGATTAATGCAGATACTGTGAACATCCTCTTGAGATTTTGGGGACTGATCATACCACGCTCGATTAATGGTAGAATTTTCCTTAAAATGTAAGGGATATTCCCACTGATATTCATCCTGGGGAGAAATTAATGTTGGGGTAGAAAACAAAGCAGGCCCTGATTGGGGACTGAATAGATATTCTTTTTGCCTTGGGACCCAGGATCACTGAGATTTTAAAAGACTGTTGAAGAGAGACTTGGAGCAATGCAGCCCTTAATGTTACATCAGCTCCCTTCTTGTGTGCCTTGGAGCAACTTCCTTACAGTTTTTTGAAATATTCTCTCCAACTTCTGTTTATCTGTACACTAGTACTTTGAAATGGGAAGAGAATAGTTTCGACCCCTTAGCTAATTTTCCATGTGTAATAGAAAAAGATACAATCTGTCTTTCAAATAAGGAATGGTGATATATATAAAAAGTAAGATTTCCCATCCTGATTATGTTTTACTCCAGCATTGTAGGTATCTGTAAGCCAAGCTCAACCTTTTATTAAGACAGCAGGTGACCGCATAACAGGTTAGCCAGGTGAAAAAAATTAGGCAGACTAATTCACCAGAAGCCAATTTAGTAAATGAGTTATTTAATGACTGGCCATTTTGCTAAATGGGCTTTCAAAAAATAAACCTATATCCTGGAAAGGCTGATGGAAACTCAAAACTTGTCGAAATGCATATTATAGAACAGACATTTTATAAGAATTAACATCGGGCTTCCCTGGTGGCGCAGTGGTTGAGAGTCCGCCTGCCGATGCAGGGGACAGGGGTTCGTGCCCCGGTCCGGGAGGATCCTGCATGCCGCGGAGCGGCTGGGCCCACAAGCCATGGCTGCTGGGCCTGCGTATAAAGAGTTTGGGAGGCTTACCTGGTGGTGCAGTGGTTGAGAATCTGCCTGCCAATGCAGGGGACACGGGTTCGAGCCCTGATCTGGGAAGATCCCACATGCCGCGGACCAACTAGGCCCGTGAGCCACAACTACTGCGCCTGCGCGTCTGGAGGCTGTGCTCCGCAACAAGAGAGGCTGCGATAGTGAGAGGCCCGCGCACTCCAATGAAGAGTGGTTCCCGCTCGCCGCAACTAGAGAGAGCCCTCGCACAGAAACGAAGACCCAACACAGCCAAAAATAAATATAAAAATAAATTAATTAATTAAAAAAAAAAGAGTTTGGGAAGGATAAAATGCCTTCCTGCTGTTCTTTACCATTAGTAGAGATTTCATATTCAGAAACAACTAAAACTTTTAAAATATATTCTATCTTCCTTGAAATTTTTCATAAATAACTCAAAAATATTGGCAACATCATATGGCTCCTTTCGAATATTCCTAGGTATTGTAAAGCACCAGGTAAATTAAGACACAGCAGGTAAGTGAGTTGCTTGGAGCAGAGTAAGTACTTAATACATATCAAACAGGTTATGATTGGAACAAAGCCAATTTCTAGTAACAACAAAATAATAAATCTGATTATAGCAGGTTAAACTTACCACGTGCTAATAACTATGCTAAGTGTTCCTCTGCTCTCATTGTTTCAAAAATCATTGAGCACCTAGAATGTGCTAGACATATGTGGGATTTTGAGGTTACAGTAAAGACCAAAATAAACGATAGAGTTTTTGATATCATGCAACTTACAGTTTAGCAGAGGAGAGAGACGTTAATCTGAGAATTTTGAAAATGTAGAAATAAAGCTGTGGCCATTGCTACAAACAGGTAAGAAGAAGGTCATAATGTAAGAATGCATGAAAGGGCCACTTGGCCAGTTACTTTATTAATCCATTCCTTTCTCAAGAAGGTAGTTCTGAAATCTGACTGGGAACAAAAAGTATGGGAGGCTATGGAGATAAGTGACCTAGGCAGAGGGATGAACCAGTGCAAATGCCCTATGGCAGTGTGGTCCAGGGACCATACATTATTTGAGGGACTAAAAATTCAACGTACCTGGAAACCATCCAGTAAGGAAAGGTGTGGTAGGAAAAAATGATGAAGAGGTATAAAGTATGCCATATTAATAATTTATTTTTATGGAGGTATAATTGGCATACATTATATTATTTTCAGGTGTACAACTTAATGCTTCAATATTTGTATATATATTGTGAAATGATCACCACAATAAGTCTACTTAACAGCTGTTATCATACGTAGGTACAGAATTTGTTTTCTTGGGACAAGAACTTTTAGGATTTACTCTCTTTGCAATTTTCAAATATGCAATAACTATTTAATTTTTATCCTAAGAAAAATGAGGAACCATGAAATGATTTTAATCAGGGATGAATATGATAACATTTTCTTTTGTGCAATGAGCATTGGCTGCTGGGATGGGATAAATCCAATCAAAGAGGCACAGAGTGGAGGACTGGTCCATCAGTTAGCACAGTGACAGGGGAAGATGATGGTATTGTTTGTGGGAATGTAAAAACGTAAATTGATTTGGCTCGGTGACAGATTGGATTGGGGAGGTGACAAGAGGGAGGTGGGTGGCATCAGTCAGTGGTTGGTAATGCTGTTCAGTTTTGGATACCTTGGTACAGCGACCCTGAGGAAGCCTCTGGGTATATCACTGATCTCTGATCTCCTCTGGTAACACATTACAGAGCTGTACCTAGCTCTCATGTCTGTGTATGAACTAGATTGGGACCTTCAAGGTTAAAGATAATTTCTCAGCATATTAAACATAGATGTTTAATAGATGATGGAAGAAAAAGGGGAAAGAGTAAGGGGAGTGGGGGGTAGGTGAAGTCTCTAGGAGAGAGCAAGTCTGTGAAGGAAAAGAACAAGTATATCAGGGTTGCATTTGGTTACATCTAACAGAAACCAGTCTACACTGGCTTAATAAAATCAGTGGTTATTATTCTCATATGTAGGTCTGGTGTGTCTGTGCAAGGAAATTATTAAGGACCTGATCTGCTTCTATCCTACTCCCTCAGCCTGCTTAGCGTATGTGTCTTTTGTTCTCAAGTTTACAAAATGGCTGCTTCTGCCCCAGGCATTGCATCTTCTTGGGGTGGGGGAGGGGGATTGATGGGTGAAGAGGGAAGAGCAGAGGGCAAAGGATAAAAATACAAAGAAACAAGTCACTTGAGGATTTACCTTTTAAAGAATCACCCAGGAAGCCCCACCTGATTACATTTCATTCTTCAGATGGTATCACATTCCACCCATGCTTTGCAAAGAGACTGAAGATCCTGCCCTTAACTAGCTTCATTGACAACCCAAAGTTTGAGCTCTGTTAGAAATAAATTAAACAAGGAGTGGTAGAATGGGTACTGCATAGGCAACTACCAGGATCTGAAAAGTTTTTTTTTTAATTTAATTTATTTTTTATACAGCAGGTTCTTATTAGTTATCTATTTTATACATATTAGTATATATATGTCAATCCCAATCTCCCAATTCATCCCACCACCACCAAACCTCCAACCTCTTTCCCCCCTTGGTGTCCATATGTTTGTTCTCTACATCTGTGTCTCTATTTCTGCCTTGCAAACTGGTTCATCTGTACCATTTTTCTAGATTCTACCTATATGTGTTAGTATACAATATTTGTTTTTCTCTTTCTGAAAAGTATTAAGCAACAGAAATTGTTCCCTCAATCCGTACCCTCCTTCCTTGATCAAACCATCATCAACATACGCACTATGAATCGAATGCAAAATATGTACTTGGTAGTTTGTATTCACTGCTTAGTGTGACTTTAAGCAATTTTTCTTCATCTCTCAGGGATATTTGCTTTCCTAGCTATACTATAAATTGTGAAATTGAAGTGGTGTTGGGGGCTGTGATCAAGGCTATTTTTTCCTCTGGTGAAAAATGTTCACACATAAACAAGAAAAGGCATGAGGACTTCCCTGGTTCCCCCAGCCTCCACCAGCTCTGATTTCCTGACATATGCTCTTCCTGAAGTTCTTCGGATATAGCAGAATACATGAAATTTGATGGGCTTTCAGTAAGAAACTGTTGACCAATTAATGGATAATTAATCTTGACTGTTTTTTAGGGTTACTTTCACATAGGTAAATTGGGCATTCTTAATGTTATTCATTCAAGGGTCACTGAAAAGTATCCAGGGGGGAAGGGAAGTCTGCTGTGAAATTTAGGACCACTTGAGGAATTTAAGTGTGCTGTTACCCCTTAGCCAGTATAATTTCCATAGAGCAAATACCCAAAGAACATACTTTCAGTCAGTCCTTTCTCACTCTCTGCTGTGTCTAGCTTGGATTCCAGCCAGACTCTGTCTCCCATCGTCAGCTGCAAGCTGACATTTCCAGAAACATGCCTATAATTGTCCTTGTCCTGGGCTTCCTTCTCCAGGACTTGGGTGCCATTCTTCATGAGCCCTAACTTCATAGCATGCTGGAACAGCTCAATGTCAAAACCAAAGTGGTACACGCCTGGGACGGTGCAGATGAACACTCCCGTGGTAAGATTGAAGCGGTCCTGGTCGTTATGCAGGGCTTCCTTGAAGACAATGGGCTGGGAGAGGGCTGGGAGGGGATCATTCACCTTCACTGCAAAGGCAGATTTGGGGGGAGATGAACAATTCTTTATTTTTTATTTATTTATTTTTTTTGCGGCACGTGGGCCTCTCACTGTTGTGGCCTCTCCCGTTGCGGAGCACAGGCTCCGGACGCGCAGGCTCAGTGGCCATGGCTCACGGGCCCAGCCGCTCCGCGGCATGTGGGATCCTCCCGGACCGGGTCACAAACCCGTGTCTCCTGCATCGGCAGGCGGACTCTCAACCACTGCGCCACCAGGGGAGCCCTAGATGAACAATTCTTATTGTCTCCAGGAATTCCAGGAATTCCTCGTGGTCCTGGAGGGCCTTGGGGGTAAGGCCAAGGTAAACAGAAGGAGGATAGAGATTTGAAGTTCATGCATTTCACAGTCCATAAATTTCTTTCCACACTACCCCCCCCCCACTAACTTAACACTTGCCCTTCAAAGATCCTCTATGCATCACTTTTCCCAAGAAGTCTTTCCTCTCTGCCATTATAGTAGCAGAATCCAGTGTTTACTTTGATTGTAGCATTTGCTACACTGAATAGTAATCTCTCCCATCGTGTACCTATTTTGTTTCCTTAATTAGATGAAGAGCCAGTGCCCTACTTAATTTTGTTCCTAAAGCACCATTATATGGTTTCCAGGGTCGAGTTGATAAGCATAGTATGTTTTTGGAAGCAATGATTGAATAAATAATTGCTTGAATTGCCCTTTCAATTCATTTCATAGGTGTGATCATGTTTTTATTATCACAAACACCAAGTAAGGATTACTCTTGGAAAACAATGACACAAGGAGATCTAGGAATTGTATTATTCCAGAGATAAAAGGGGCTGTTAGAGCAACGTCTCCCCAGCTGGACTGTGTATGAGAGTGTCTTAGCTAATAATGCAGTGACCACCTGAATTGGAATTTCAAGGGGATGAATCCAGGAACCTGAACATTAAACAATGTCCACAGATGATTTTGATGCACAATCAGGTAGAGGAATCACTGATGCAGGATCAAATTGGTGAATAGTTTCCAGTGAGGATGAGATGGCAGAATAAGTTCTCAGAATTGAGGGAAAAGCTCCTAATACCTTATTCTAAATTGTTTTCTACGATACCATTTTGCCCTTGAATTTGCAGGAAACTCACTAGTATTCCAGTGTTAATTATGGGTGAGCACAGAGTAATTATGCCACAGTAAAGAGTATACCAATTTCAATGTTATCTGTGGAGAAAGAAAGAAATGAAATTGAGTTATTTGTAGTGAGGTGGATGGACCTAGAATCTGTCATACAGAGTGAAGTAAGTCAGAAAGAGAAAAACAAATACCATATGCTAACACATACGGATTTATATATGGAATCTAAAAATATATATATATATGGTTCTGAAGAACCTAGGGGCAGGACAGGAATAGAGACACAGACATAGAGAATGGACTTGAGGACACGGGGAGGGGGAAGGGTAAGCTGGGACGAAGTGAGAGAGTGGCGTGGACATATATACACTACCAAATGTAAAATAGATAGCTAGTGGGAAGCAGCCGCATGGCACAGGGAGATCAGCTCAGTGCTTTGTGACCACCTAGAGGGGTGGGATAGGGAGGGTGGGAGGGAGACGCAAGAGGGAGGGGCTATGGGAATATATGTATATGTATAGCTGATTCACTTTGTTATAAAGCAGAAACTGACAACCATTGTAGAGCAATTATACTCCAATATAGATGTTAAAAAAAAAAATTCAAGGAATCTACAAAAGAAACTCCTAGCACTAATCAGTGAGTTATGCAAGGTTACAGGATACAAGGTCAACACACACAAAAATCAATCATATTTCTGTATATAGCAGTGAACCATTGGAAATAGAAACGAAAAACACAATACCATGTATTATGGCTCTGAAGAAATGACATACTTGTGTAAAAGTCTAACAAGACATGTATAGGATATGTATGCTAAAAACTACAACCAGCAATCCCACTCCTGGGTATGTATCCTAGAGAAATGAAAATGTATGGTTCTGCAAAAGCCTATGCATAAATGTTTCTAATAGTTTTATTTGTTATAGCACCAAACTGGAAACAAACCAAATGGACTTCAATGAGTGAATGGAGGAACAAACTGTGATACATCATATAATGGAATACTAGTGAACAACCAAAAAGAAAAAAATTATTGATATTCAGAGCAGCTTCAATGTGTTAAAAAAAATTCAATCCAGTAAATTTGAAGATATAATTGGCTTTGTTCGGTGATTCCTGAATTGGGTAGCATCCCATCTAGCAATTAGAAGGGTGCTCCAAGGAGAGGTACAAAGTAGAAGGTTTATAAAGGAGAGTGGGGCAAGGAAGTCATTAGCAAAGGAATGAATGGAAAGGGTTATTTTGGGCCAGGACATCTTTTTGGGGGGAAGGAAATGGTGAGGACGTCATCATGCCAATTCCTTTGGAGGATGGAGAGGGCCAACATGACAGGTTACCTCATTGGTACTGACCAGAAAATTCCAAACTGGCTGATTAAGATTACATTTTTGAGGAAGGTTGAAACTACAGTTAGGTTAGGTATTAAATCTAGGTTTGGTATCATGGGCTTTAGTGCAAGTGATACCATCCTGAGTCTGTGATTTTTCTCCTTATTAGATGGATCTTAAGTTCATTATATTGAGTGAAAAGGTCAATCACAAAGTCACTCTACTATCCATCAGCAGAAGAGTAAATAAATAAATGGCGGCATATTTACAATGGAATACTGGCCATTTCCATTCAATGAAATACTTCACTACTGTTACCACAGTGTGGATGGATTTCACAGGCATTAGGATGAGTGAAAAAAGACTAGACACAAAAGATTTTATATTGGATTATATCACTCATATAAAGTACAGGAATAGGCAAAGATAACTGATAAATGATGCTGAAAGTCAGAATAATAGATTCAATGCTGCAGATGTAGTTGTGGACCGGAAGGGCACAAAGGAGACTTCTGGGATGATAGAAATGTTCTATGCATCAATCTGGATGGGGGGTCCATGTTTGTATGCATATAAAATTAATCAAGCTGTGTACTTTAGATTTCTGCATTTTACTATATTTAAGTTATAATTCAATAATAAAGAAACAAAACCCACCAATATTTTTTTAAAAGTCTGGTCATCAGTAGTACGAAGTTGGCTTAGATGCTCATGTCAGTGTACAAAACAATGTGGTTACTTTTATTCTCCTGCTCCAGCAAGGAATATGGGGCTTTGATTTGATGCCTGCAGGATGGCTGTTGCAGCTGTTAAGACCTGCATCTACACTCTTCGGAGAAGAAATGGAGAAAGCAAAGGGCAGAGGCCAAGGGCCAAAGACATAAGCCAGTTGAGTCTTTTCCCTCTTAAATACGACTCCCGCAAGTACCATGCGCTTACATCTCACCAGAAAGGATGGTGTTTTTTATGGCCACCCTGAATGTAACAGAAGCTGGTCAAATTACATTTTTTAACCGTGTTCGTTGAGGCAATGCAAACGAATTTAGCTAGAATAAAAATTGGTAGAAGAAGGGATATTGGGTAAGTAGCAGCCTGAAGTAAATTAATAATTAATCTGAAAACTCTGAAGCCACAGAAATTCCCTCACCTCTATCACCCGCCCAGTTATGCTTTGGGAGACTCATCTGGTGAAGAGCATCTTCATTTGGTCTTTTAAGCAAACTTAACATCTCTGCCAGAGCTATTTACTTCTATATTTATATCCTTAATTCTCAGAATAGATTTGAGAGTTTGAGCAAAGTTTTTGTCCTCTGGGGGTGGGGGGGGGGCAGGCTTCAAAAAGGAGCTGAATGAGGGTTTTCCTGGTATATTTAACAACAACATGGCTGGGCAGCTTCCTACCTCACTCTTTTTTACCCCACATTTTTAAAAAGATTTTTTATTTGATGTGGACCATTTTTTTTAAGTCTTTATTGAATTTGTCCCAATATTGCTTCTGTTTTATGTTTTCGTTTTGGCCAGGAGGCATGTGGGAACTTAGCTCCCCGACCAGGGATCGAACCCGCACCCCCTGAATTGGAAGGTGAAGTCTTAACCACTGGACTGCCAGGGATGCCCCTCCCCACATTTTTGCCACCTAGGATCTTGAATTTGGGGAATCACAAATAAGAAATTATTGACAAATTGATGAACCATGAGTCTTTACTGGTTTCAGCGATTGGTAATACATTCATTTTGTTCAACTTGGTCATTACTGATTTTGTGAGCTCTTCATCCTAGAGGAACCATTTGGGATGAGAGGAGTAGGAGGCTTATTTTCTTAAATTCAGTGTTACATGAGGGAGAGAACCATGCAGTTACCCCTAGCTGTCCTAATTTCCATTGAGCAAAACCCCATAAAACACAGTGTGAGTAGTTCCTTTTTCAGATTCTTCTTTGTCCAGCTTTCTCCAGCCAGACCCTGTCCCCTTTCTCCAGCTGCAAGATGGGACTGCCTGAAGCTTGCTCATGGCTGTCCTTGGCCTCTGCTCATTTGTCCCAGATCTAGATGTCATTCTGCATGAGACTCACCTTGACAGCATTCTGAAACAACGCAATGTCAAAGCCAAAGTGGTACACACCGGGGACGCCGCAGGTGAACACTCCAGTGGCCAGGTCAGAGTGGTCCTGACGGTTGTACAGAACTTCCTGGAAGACAATGGGCTGGGAGGGTCCTGGGAGAGGCCCACTCAGCTAAACGGAAAAGGCAGATTGAGGTAGACAGGGGCTCCAGGCACCCCAGGTATACCTCTTGGTCCTGTTACACCTGGGGGTCCTAGATCCCAAAATAAGCAGAAAAAAGAATGATAGAATTTAAGGTTTTGTATTTTTCAAAGTATTAATACATGAATTGCTTCTTCCTTCCTACCCTTCTTCTCACTGGTCAGAGCCTAGCTCAAGCATCACTGCTTCCAGAAGGCTCTCTTGTCTGCTCCAGATTTGGAAAAGCTCTATCTCCTTGTACCACATCTGGTACTGATTGTTACCATAGGTATAAAGAATTACCACAAAGAATTGTAATCCCTCCCTTAAGTGACTGTCTCCTTATCCATACTGGGAATGAGGCATCTTACTTAATTTTCCTTCTAAATGTCATACTCAGTATCAGTTGTAAAATTAGCACTCAAAATATGTTCAATAAGTGAATAACTGAATGAATTAGTATATGAATTATATATTAGTATATATATATCTTTACTATAAGGCTGAGTATTAAGGATCACTATTGGAAGTTACCCAGACAAATCCAGGGATCATACTATTGCCAGAACTAAATGGGAATTTTGAACAGTGGTATCTAAATATGCCTGTTTATTAGAACCAGTTGTGGAACACCATCCCACCCCTGTTCCCCAGTTACTCAGGGCCAGTCTACACTGCGGGCCGTTAGAGGAATCTCTGAGGATGGAGACTAGGAACCTACATGTTTAACATGTGATTCTGATGCTCAGCCAGATTTCAAAACCTTTGCTTTAGAGGTTCAGTACAAGTATTCAAAGCTGATGGGATCTCTGTGGGAGCTGAGCCCAGCATACCTCTCAGCAGATGACAAGATAACAGTAAGTCAATGTATCTGCTGCCCACATGACTCTGGTATCACTGTATGAATCTCGGCTTACGCCTACACTGTATGACACCAATAGGAGTGCTTTACACTAGTCTAGAGATGGAGTTATGTCTCAATTTGGACTGTACATCCAGTGTGTCTAAAGAGGTGTTTGAGCACACAGATTTCTTGGTGGTTGGAAGCCGTCTTAGTAGACGAATCCTATGACTCTTAAGAGTTCAGAAAAAGAGACCATGGTCATTTGTTACCAAGAAATGACTTACCACAACGATCAATATTCTCATCAGATCACCTGGAAGATTTCACTGAATCTATGAACATTGCAGTCAAAGAGAAACTATGAGAGGCTAAGAGAGCAATTGCATTTATTTTTCCACCTGCTAAACCAAGTAGCCCTGGAGGACCCTCGGGTCCTGGAGGTCCTCGGGGTCCACAAGGTTCACATAGCTGAGAATCTGCTGAAGATTTGACATCGGCCACAAGTAACAGGACAAATAAAGCTAAACTCCAGAAACCTGAAGCAGAAGAAAAATGAATGAAGTTTCAAGTAGTTTGGAAGATGGATCAGCCTCTCTTAAAGAGATTGTGCTATAAATTTCGTCAAGTTACGGTTCACAGTTCCAAGAAATTGATGTTATTTTGGTCCTTAGTTCCATGAAATGCTACATGTATCAATGCTGTGACTCATACAGACAAGATCAGGAGGCACTTTGAATTGAGATGCTTTCAAGTCAAACACAGCAAAATCCAAGAAAATCAGCTAACTCATCCTATTTGAAACCCATGCTGCTTTTTCAATCTCATGCAAACCCCAGAGTTCCTCGCTCATGGACTCAGAGCCTCCTGCCATCTGTTTAGCAGTGATCTTTAAATAATTGGTGTGATTAATCTTCTTATGATGATGAATAAGCACCCGATTTGCCTATGTGTTATTTTATGTTGTCTTATTGCTTTATCTCTTGGATGGGCTTCGAACCTAGAAGATAGATGACAAATCGTTCTTTGATGGTAAATGAATCGACAAATGCCAGATACTGAATTAGCCAACTGTTACTTCCCACCACCTTAAAACTTTTACTCAGTACAGTAGCCTTCATTCCACTTTGAAGTACCAAGCCAATAAGATCAATATGCTTGCATTATACTAGCTTCTGTTAATGCACTTGTTATATTTTCTCCTTTATGACACATTGAATCTTCTACTTGCCCTCAATAATCAACTTTTATGGGCTACAAATGTACGCAACAACTACAGAAATTTGTGTCAAGAAACACAATCAACTTTAACATGATTAATATGCTCTTGAAAGTAGAGTGCTTCTAACTGTTAAATTATCAGTCAGTAACCGTAACTTTTAGAATATCCTTTCTAATTCAAGAAAGATATTCATCACTTTTTGGCCTTAATTTCTGATTCAAAAGATGCTCTTCCAAAGCTGAAGTTAACTTATGAAAGGAAGTATGCTAATTTATGGGCACATTTTTAAAGTCAGAGGATGTGGATTCAAATCCTAGCATTGTTACCTCCATTCTGGGTGACCTTAGGGCAGTCACCTAACTTCTCTCCCAGCCACATCTATAGAAGGATGCTGGGAGCATCTGCTTGCCTAGTTTAATACTTTTAAAGTTTCAAGAAGATATGTGTATATTCTTTGTCTGGAGTCTAGCAGGTACTTTATATATCTTTATATATGTATCTTTAAAATTATTCCTTATTACTTTTATTCTTCTTGCTATCTTACAGGGAGAGTGCTATTCTGATTTTAAAACCAGAGAGAATGTTAATTCAAAGAGTTTTGACAATCTATTACATGAAAACTAAGGATATATCTCAAAACAATTTAAAAACAGCTGTGAGGATATCTTGAACATTTTGGCACATTCCATTGCTTCACATTTCCCAAACTCCTCCATGAAATAGTGGGGGGCTTGGTATCACACGCAATCATGTAGAGAAGGAGAAACTGAGGCCTAGAAAAGGTGATGGCTGTACTCTCTCCAGGCTCTTAGTTTTTGAGGATGGAGCCAGCATTGAAATGCACATCTCCAGACTCTTGGGTGATTTGTTCTTTCACACAAATATGGTGCTGGATTGTCTATGTCTTGGTAGATATAAGTGGGCAACAACTTTTTTTTACAGTCACTGACTCCCCCATTCCATTCCTACTGATTCCAAAATAGATACACACACACACTCACACATACATACATACAAACACACAAAGGCCACACAGAGAATTAAATTAAAATCATACATTCAGTTGATTTTGCTGAGCTAAACTAGCATTATTCTAAAAATATAATGCTAGGACAATAAACTGACTGTAAAAGGAAACCTTTCATTGAATTTATTGTGATGAGGAAAGTTGATGAGGACTTTGTGGCTTAACTTACTTGGTGTCCATAAATGAAAATCCAGGAAAAGGATTTCCTCTTGCCCTAAGTTCAAGACCCTCAAGAAAGAAGTAGGCATGACCTTCACAAACTATATTAATATAATTTGCATAAGTGACTATGTTTTGTTCTGTACTTCTTCATCATAAAGCTTGGATACAAATTTTCATCTAAATTTCAAAAACTGTCTTGATACCTACACCTTATTTCCTTCAGTCCCCATTTTAGCCTACTTGTTTTGGGCTTTGCTATAAGTTTTCTTAAAAAAATCTATACTCCTGTATTTGTTTATATTGTCCTATGATAATATGTGAATTCGGGCAAACTCCCACAAATACTTTGTGGAATCAGAGGAAGTTTGAGAGACAGAGATAAAAGAGTTGTGTGCAGGGGGAGGCAAACAACTAAAACGCTTTAAAAACACTGATTGGATATTTCAAACATTAATAATTAATAACAAGAGATACTATCAAAAACATACTGTAGGGGCTTCCCTGGTGGCGCAGTGGTTGAGAATCTGCCTGCTAATGCAGGGGACACGGGTTCGAGCCCTGGCCTGGGAAGATCCCACATGCCACGGAGCAACTGGGCCCGAGAGCCACAACTACTGAGCCTGCGCGTCTGGAGCCTGTGCTCCGCAACAAGAGAGGCCGCGATAGTGAGAGACCCACGCACTGCAATGAAGAGTGGCCCCCGCTTGCTGCAACTAGAGAGAGTCCTCGCACAGAAATGAAGACCCAACACAGCAAAAATAAATAAATAAACTGCTACACCCAACATCTTCTTTAAAAAAAAACATACTTTATATCATATCAGTTGATATTGTTGAAGGTAGGGAAGTAAACTCAGTTGGAAGATAATGAACAAGGATGATCAAGAAGGACATAAGTCAAGAGAGATCTGGAAAGGGACAGAAAACAGCCTCAATGGGAATAAACAGTAAACACAGGGATAGTCACAGTGAAACACAATTGGGGATAAAATCAAGACAAAGAAAAATAGAAACGGAGACAGATACTAAGAATGGTAAAGAGACAAAGAAAATTTTAACATGTAGGGCAATGTATTATACTGCTGGTTTGATTATAGTTTAAAATTTTAAAACATAATTGAAAAATGTAATGGATTTTCTCATTCTCCATTGTTTTGTTTATTTATGTCATAATGACCTTGATTTAATTTGAATGGTTTGACATTAATTTTATATTAAAATCAAAGGTCAAACTGGTGTTATTCAAGGGTCAACTGTATTTACATTGCATTTACATTGTATTTACAACTATTTACATAGCAGTTACATTGTATTTCCATTTGCATTTGCTTCACTTGAAACCAAGGCAACATTATTCCCTTTACACATTCCCTCTATTCCCTTCTAGTTGGAAAAATTTAGAAGATTTAGTTCTGTTTCTTTCTTATCTTGATCTAATCCTTGGAGAGCTTAGTCCCTGAAGGGTTTTTCATGAGACTCCCCAACTTGGAGAGTTCCTGGGCCATTACTTCTGTCCTCATTGTCCCATAAAGTGACTAAATGGCTGCTCATGTATGAACATATTGGAAAATGCCTTCTGTGGGGAAAAAGCAGCTCCTGTGTCTTAATTTCCTTTTACTTCTCTGGCATCAGGTTTTCCCTCTAAACTCAGCCTTGTATCTTTCTTAACATAGCGTTAGCTTTGAAATGCTATTAAGGCGAATAGAATATCTGTATACATATACATAGATGTATATCTCTATCTCTATCTCTATATCAGAGACTGGATAGCTGTTCACCCAAACTGCTTCTCCTTTATCTTGGTTGCATATGTAAACTCTCTTCACCTTGCAGTTAGTAGGGACCATACAACTGGTTTCCAACCCACACAGTATTGGCACTCAGAATGGGAGCCACTTGAAAGACTTGTCCATAGATTTCTCCCATGTATTCGCATCCATCTTCCTTTCTCCTCTGCTACTTTGAAAGTGGAGAACCTAGAAGCAATGCGGAAGAAGATGCCCATCCACAAGAAGGAAGGACCTTGGTTCTCTTACCACTTGGAAGAGATTCACCCTTTTTTTCAGAAATACCCTTGCAGAATTTTTGTGAGCACTGTGTTCAGCTACTGAGATTTATAAGTGGATCTGTTATAGCAGCTATTGTCACTTTTTCTAATACAATATTTTAAATCATTCTCATGTTTCAAAAACAGGAATGATCACAATCACTTACCCTTTATTACTGGAAAGGGAAAATTCCAGTTTTGCCTCAGCCCCCTTCAGCAGTGCAAATAAGCTTGACAGAGCCTATGGGGTGAGTAACAGAAAATTATTTACATGGAAGAATGTACAGAGAATAAGATCTTCAGGCACATAAAAACTCTGAAAAAAGATAGGATGTGACTAGGGCAAGTGGAGAGAGTACATTGATCACATTTTCCCGAAATGGATGAACTGGGGTCCAATGAAGTCTGTTGCCGAAATATCGGCTTCCCTGTGCACCGATGCCGAACAGAAATACGGAGATAGAGATTTTTTTTTACATCTTTATTAGAGTATAATTGCTTTACAATGGTATGTTAGTTTCTGCTTTATAACAAAGTGAATCAGTTATACATATACATATGTTCCCATATCCCCTCCTTCTTGTGTCTCCCTCCCTCCCAGCCTCCCTATCCCACCCCTCCAGGCGGTCACAGAGCACAGAGCTGATCTCCCTGTGCTATGCGGCTGCTTCCCACTAGCTATCTACCTTACATTTGGTAGTGTATATATGAGGAAGAGAGAGAAGGCTTTATTTTTCTGCCAGGCAGAAGGGAAGACACAGCAGGCTAGCGCCTCAAGAACTGTGTCCCCCCCTCCTTCGGGAATCGGAGAAGACTTTATACATGGGGCTTGCTGTCTGGGGTATATGATAAGGATCAAAGTAGTGAAGGTCTTGCATTCTTCTTCTTGCATTATTTCAAAACAGTCACAGCTGGCAGTCAGGCAGCCTGGTAATTGGGTCCCTTTGTCTCTGGGTTATCCGCCTACGACCCTTTTTTTCTGAAATGCAAATGCTACAAGGGGTGATTTGCTACAAGGGAGTGCAGGATGTAATTCACATAGTGCTAAAGAGTAATAGATTAGCTTTGTGATGTACAAATCTAGTTACAGACACTACAGATTAGTAACAGTTAAAAAAAAAAGAAAAAAACAACTAGGAGTGATTAACTCTTTCAGGCCAGGTTATGTTTCTTCTCTAGCCTGTTCACTGTTCCCTTTATTTTCCTTGTTCTCAAGAGAGGGAAAACTTCATTTCTATTTTTGCTGCAACAAGTTCCCCACTGCTAGTTCATTTTCTCCATATCAATGGAGGAAGGGAAACAGACGTCGTTCTTGTCTGGCTGAGGACAAAACTTCAGTTTTCCTCCACTTGACAAACATCAGCTCTCCGGCCCAGGGGCCCATCTATCTCCTATTTCAAATCCCCCCTGAGAGACGTGAACCCCAAGAAATCTTTATTGGGAGGATGAAGGACGATGGTCTGTCTTCTGCAGCTTCTTCAGGCTGGCATGGGGCTCGTAGACCCTACCTAGCTGGGGTCACGGAGCTCTTGCCCTGTCTTATTAAGGGCCCCAGGATGACTTCTGTTGTTGTTTTGGCAGGATCTGTTCTGAGAAATGGCCGGAATCTCCGCATCACCATTATCTTGATGTGATCCTATTGTAATCCAGAAGAGACAGAATTTAACAAGTAGTTTAAAAAAACAGAGGCCAAAGATTAGTAAAAGAATTATTGTAGCTGGGGGCCCATGCAGGATTAAGAGCCTTGTTACGTTTGGTAGTAATTTTGATCCTGATCTAGATAGAGTCAGCACTTGGGTTACCCTGTCTAAAGGAATGGAGCCATTTGGTGTGTTCATATAAATAATTTTATGTCCTCTTCTATTAGCTCAGTGTGATTGATGTAGGTGTAACAGACCCTGTTAGAAGTATTTGGAGGAGTGACAACCTAAACATTAATAGACAAAATAGATCTCATTTCTTTTTAGGAGAATAAGCCTGAAACCCAGTCTAGGCCTGGCACTTTGGGGAGACGTGTAGCCAGGGAGCCGGTTATCTAGTTTCATCAAAGTAGGTGTTAACCTTTGATGTGGTATTAACATATAAATAACAGGAGCTATTGGTCACTACATGTGTTTTCTCTTTTTGTTAACTAATGATCTAAAGTAATTTTATCATCTAAAAGTATAACAGTTACAAGAGGAGACCTTTAAGAAGTAAGGTTGCACTTACCAGCTGCCAGCAGACATTGTTTTGAGAATGGCTGGTGACATCCCAAATCTAACACAGCTCAGAAAACTCAAGTTCTTAGCAATAAAAGGACTTGCCTAAAATCACACCATAGTGTCACCGTTAATGAAGTGTTTCTCTAGGTATGAGAAGATGCAAGAATTGGGGCTCATAAAATCTTCTCCTGAAAGTATTTAACTCTCTGAAGGCCTGTCCTGTGAGTTTTTCCCAGAGCACAGAGGGCCTCATTTCAGGTCTCCACCCTGAACTCCTTGTAGGGGGTGTTGAAGGTCACCAGCTACAGCACCTCATGATTTAATCCTTGTAGAAGTAGATGGCAAGTGTCAGTTTTCAGTCAGCAGGGCCCCTTTATGGTCATAATTTCAACCATGGTTTGGGACATTTCATGACCATTTTGTCCCATGTTGCTAGGAATGCTCATTCCCAGGTCTGGCGAAGATTTTGCTGATAGGCCATTCCATGTGCTATTACTGGTCTAGGCCTTTACTCGTATCCAGAAGTCTCTGGACCACCAGTCTTCCTAGTCTCTTATGGTCCAGGACAATACTCCCTCTTGTTGCTTCTTCTCATATCTAGAGTTAGACTACTGCAATCATTGATCTCACATGAAACTATACATCATCATTTTATCAGAGGCTCAGTCACACACTTGGTAGCATAAGAAACAATAATTTTTTGAAATAGGCAGAATACAAATAACATAGCTGGCAGTATTAATAAAGTCGTAAGTAAGAATGAAGCCAAGAACGTCCACTGAGTACAGCCCAGTATATCCCAGGTCGTCTTAGTCTCTTCTGTACCAATCCCTATTCTTCAGGGAAATTATAATTGGCAGTGTCCATAAGGTACTCAGCCCAGTTTCCTAGTGTTACTAGACTGATTATCCTTAGTATGATTTAATTGTTCCCAGCATAGAGGACCCTTTAAACTTAAATTACCATCGCCTGGTGTTAATTACATAAATCCATCCCATAATTGTGGGAGGCTTTATTCCTTGGCTGAAATTTTGCTTATTGCTCTGATTGAACTTTGAGTAATAGAGGAAAATTCATATTTATTGTCAGGGTCAGAGGAGGTATTGTTAATTGTTCGGGTGAGGGGATCTCATCTAGTAATATCAGTAGTGTCCTGAACATGACTATAATTTTCCTTTTAAGATAAATTTCCTAAGAGTCAACCAATTAGAGCCTTGGAGTGGATAAATCCACTCAAGTAACCCAGAAGTACTAGACATAGGTAATTGGCCACAAACCCAACAACTGGACGGATTTTTAAAACGAGCATAGGATCATGCCTATGATAGAAAAACATTTGATTCATATGCAAAGGTCCAAGAAGTCGAGAAGACACTATAAATGAGCAGATGAGTCAGGTCCAGACCCTTGGGTAAGCTGTCTACTTCTGACGTTGTCTTTTTCTCATCCTGGCGTGAGTGTAGCTTCGCCTCTGTTTGAGCGTTGTTTTAAGGTGATTTTGAGGTCACCCGTCCTCTCTATAGGCCAGTCCAGTGCAGGGGCCCTTTGTGAGTGGAAATTAATCCAAGAGTTAATTCCCTTTAGTTTTACTGTGTATGAGCTAGTTAAGAGTACCTGATAAGGGTACTTCCATCCAGTTTGGAGACAGTCCTTTAAATTATGTCTTTTCGAGTATGCATAATCCCCTGGTTGTAGGTAGTGGGCCATCTGATCTTCATCCAAAGATAGATTACTGCGATAAGCTTTAGATACAAACTTAGAGTGTCCTTTAATAATTCAATTAAACTTTTTAGCAATATAACATAACAGCAAGGAACTATCTGGGAAGTGAGTCTTGGTAAACACAGACCTTAATTCACAAAACTAGAATTTAATATTCAGTAAAACATAATTTTTTTACTTCATTGTGAGGGCATTAACCCTGCAGCCAGGGAAGGCTTTATCCCATCAAATAAAAAAAGAGGTTTGTCATGGAGCTGGAAAAAGCCAAGCAGCCCTCTTGGATTTTCCATAGCCCTGCTTGTCTGACAGCTAATGTTTACCCATTTTAAATTCCCTGATTTAGGGGTAGACTATTGTCATGTTTTAAGGACATCAGGA
Organism: Stenella coeruleoalba; assembly: GCF_951394435.1. Taxonomy (NCBI): domain Eukaryota; kingdom Metazoa; phylum Chordata; class Mammalia; order Artiodactyla; family Delphinidae; genus Stenella; species Stenella coeruleoalba. Next base: position 14,181,404 of record NC_137157.1, read on the forward strand.
TGGCAAAAGTCTGACACTGAGGGGTTAAGTTTTGTGGAAGCAGAATGAACTTTACCTACATGTGCCATAATCTTCACAGATCATTGTGAGATAATACTTCTTTACTTTACCAAAGTAACAAAAGATTTTAAAAGCAAATGTAAATCACTTAAAGGCAAAGAAATTTACATAGTCTGTTACTAAAGCAGCATTCCAAGAAAACTTTGTTCTCTTAACAGAGAGGGAGAACCAAATTTCACACTGGTCTCAATAAACTTGGCCTGATGATTTATATAACTGTAATTGATCATATAGGCTTTTTGCTTGCTGAAACTTTTATAAGGAATCTCAGACCGAACTTTTAAAAGACCTCTCAGGAAAGTCACACTAAGGGCTTGTCACAGATTTCGCTTACCAGATCTAGGTGAATTCCTCCCTTTTCAAGGTCCCAAAAATACCTTGAGATTTCTGTACCTGTTAGTGAGGTAGCCTTCCTAATTTATCTGATAAAGGTGCTGGGGACCTAAGAGTTTCCAATCCCTGGAGGGAGTAGATAGAGAGAAAAGATAAATGTTTTAATTTTACCCATAGGTGTAAATTACCAAGTTGCTGTAAACCATAAGTAGCTTGAGGAGAAGAGCTTCTTTATACCCAGTTTAGCATTATGGTCTGAAAGTCAGAAACTTGTATTTATCCAAAAGTCCTTTTTCTTTTTTCTTTTCTTGTATTATTAATTAATTTATTTTTGGCTGTGTTGGGTCTTCGTTTCTGTGTGAGGGCTTTCTCTAGTTGCGGCAAGCAGGGGCCACTCTTCATTGCGGTGCGCGGGCCTCTCACTATCGCAGCCTCTCTTGTTGCAGAGCACAGGCTCCAGACGCGCAGGCTCAGTAGTTGTGGCTCACAGGCCCAGTTGCTCCGTGGCATGTGGGATCTTCCCAGACCAGGGCTCAAACCCGTGTCCCCTGCACTGGCAGGCAGATTCTCAACCATTGCGCCATCAGGGAAGCCCCAAAAGTCCTTTTTATAAATCTTGAAGAGGAAGCATTTTTGCAAAGGCATCAGAGTGAAACCGTAAGTGTCTAGAATGACAAAAGACTTAAGGCAAGTTTAAAATCTGATTACAATGTAATTAACAAGGTAACTTGGTTACTGTTGTAACATATGACACTTAAGATAATAACTAGAATTATGACTGATAACATTTTATCAGGACATATTAGAATTTTTTTTGAAACTCCATATAATTTCTAGAATATTTATATTAGTAACAATTAACATACAATATAACCTAAGAAGATTTATTACACATTTGACAATACTTCCTGTGTACTTTTAACATAACCAAATGAACGAAATTAATGTAATATCTCTCTTTGGGATGTTTCAGGGGCCCTTTGAAGCACCCCAAAGTTAGCTAGAGGTCAAAGAAATTTCATCACAATTTGATTTGGGAAGTTTTATCAAAAAAATCAAAAGGGTTTAAAACACTCAGTCAGATAAGATCATACATCACTGTGAAACAATAGTTATTCACTTAGCCAAAGTAACAATAAAAGATTTTAAAAGGGGCTTCCCTGGTGGTGCAGTGGTTAAGAATCTGCCTACCAATGCAAGGGACACGGGTTCGAGCCCTGGCCTGGGAAGACCCCACATGCTGTGGAGCAACTAAGCCCGTGCACCGTAACTACTGAGCCTGAGCTCTAGAGCCCGCAAGCCACAACTACTGAGCCCACGTGCCACAACTACTGAAGCTCACACGCCTAGAGCCTGTGCTCCTCAACAAGAGAAGCCACGACAATGAGAAGCCCACACACCACAACGAACAGTAGCCACCGCTCACCGCAACTAGAGAAAGCCCGAGCACAGCAACGAAGACCCAACTCAGCCAAAAATAAAAATAAATAAATTAATTAAATAAAATAAAAAAAAGATTTTAAAGGCAAATATCGAACTAATCACTTAAAAGGTAAAGAAGCTTAAAATCTGTCATCCAAGGCAGTTCAACGTCTTAAGAAAATTTTTACCATGCATGAAACTCCTTTCTCAGGGTCCACTTTCCACAAACTTTTTTATTACTTTTCTGTATCCATCACTTTATTTTCCCATTCAGAGACAACCACCTGTAAGTTAGACCTACTTCCTTTTCTCTTAATAAACTGCAATTCCATTCCTCATACCTTCTTTATTAAAAACATACATCTTACTTTCCTTAAGCAACCATGAACTGTCCTTTATATCAGCACTCTGTAGATTGGTAAACATACATCCAAATAATAATTTCTGAAGAATGTGCTTTCTTATAGAAAATATCTCAGTGTGGCACCAAACACATTTTTTAATAGTTCTAAACCTTTTGTTTCTCTGTAAAAGGAAGCCAGTGTTCAGTAATTAATGTTTCAGTATCTTATTTGGAAATGGCTTAGTTATTTAATAAACTTCCATCCTTTAATTTAAGTTAGCACAACTCTAAATTTTCAAACTGTCGAATATCTGGAGAGATCATTCTTAAGTAAATATGCCTAAAACATAATTATTCCTAAAAAGTTCACCCAAAGCTCTTATCTCACTTGCAGTTTTTTTTCTTAAAAGTTTCTTCTTATCGAGTTATTTTTATTGCTGACAAATTTGTAACAAATATAATAAGATCTTATTTAGTTTATATTAAACCTAGGCACAATGAAAGTATTATACTTAATGTTGATGGCTGGAAAGACATGTCTATATTAATTAGATCAAGAAACTTAAACACTAATACCAGGTATTAGGGACTTCCCTGGTGGCGCAGTGATTAAGAATCCACCTTAACGGGTTTGAGCCCTGGTCCAGGAAGATCCCATATGCCGCAGAGCATCTAAGCCAGCGCGCCACAACTACTGAGCCCACGTGCCTAGAGCCCGTGCTCCACAACAAGAGAAGCCACTGCAATGGGAAACCCGAGCACCGCAACGAACAGTAGCCCCCGTTCACCCCAACTAGAGAAAGCCCGCATGCAGCAACGAAGACCCGACACAGCCAAAATAAATAAATAAATAAATTTACAAAAGAAAAAAAATACCAGGTATTAATTTTATATTGAATATTTCCCAGTTCATGTGAACCTGAAATTTATTTAATTTTTCTTGTATTTAGAATTGTTTGATTTGTAAGCGCTTTTCTTTTAAGCCAATTAAATAGAGCTCATTTACAAATTAACCTCAGTAACATTATCCAAAGACAAAAACACATACTGAGACATACACATATATCCAGACAGACACGAGATCTCATAGTTTCCACTTGAGATTTTAAAATGTCTCTTTGCCGTTTTTTGTTTTTGTTTTTTGTTTTTCTTGGCTTGAAGTTCTATTAATTAACCCAAGGTTGAAGTCTCAGGCAAAGTGGGCTATGTTTGTAGCTCAAGGACATGATAAGAGTTAACTCCAAGCTTTGTCCTAGGCATATTTTTGTTCTCTCAGGGTCAGAATTTTGAAGAAAAGTATTTTAACAAGCTAGCTTTTTCTAATTGCACATGTAAAAAGAATTCGTTTTGCAATTTTAAGAACAGTTTCATTTTAACCGATTTTCTCCAGAGTCTAAAGAATATTGTGGCCATACTGTCAAAAATCATCTTTCTCTTTCTGTGGTCATGGTTTCATAGCTAAAATTTAAACCAGATAGTGCTCAAATTGGCTCTAATAACAGGGGCAGACTGGCTGATAAAATGTTGTCCCAACAGGGATTGTCCCTCTGGGGAGGTGGGGTCTTAGTTTGGTCAGAAAAATCTGAAGGAGTGAGGGAACTTGAAGGAGTGGGGGAAGCTTGGTTCCTCTCTTCCCCTGAGAGTTGGGAGAAGTTAGAAGAGGATCCTTTAGAATGTCAGGAGAGTGGTTTTTTTTTTTTTTTTCCTGATTCCTCAGGCCTTTGATTATGGAGCCACCTAGAGCAGGATTATAATAAAAGGGGCATAAAGTCCTGAGCGTAAGGGAACCTCAGTCCATTTTCCCCATCCTGTGGCAATAAAGATCTAATTGTAGGAGACCCATTTTCAGGCCATTTTTCTTTGTCATTGGATCATAGCTATTGGTCGACTAGTCATTTAAAATCTTCCGTAAGGGTTCCCAGGTTGGGGTGGAATCTTAGAGGAAGCACTTCCCATTTTGGCTCCAGCACTTGGTAACAGACTTTAGACGTTAGACGTTAGCGCGCTCAAATCAAAACATAAATCTTCACCTCTTCAGCTGTGTCCCCCCTTCTGCCTGGCAGAAAAATAAAGCCATCTCTCTTTTCCTCCAAAATCTGTCTCCGTATTTTTGTTCGGCATCGGTGCACAGGGAAGCCGATATTTCGGCAACAACTCTAGTCGGGATGGTGTAAATAGGAATGGCCTTGGTCTTGAGGATGGGGTTGTTTGAACAAGTTAATTTCCTGATTCTGATAACATCTTTCAAGCCCCAGCTTTAATGAAAGCAGAAATGCCTTTTTTTGTCATGCAATTATTTTTCTCAGAATGGGGAATGAAAGAAATCCAAGATTTCAGAAATTAGAAACTGGCTTTATTCCTTTTCAGGCTGCAGACTCACATGAGACTTAGTTTCAGGGATGAATTCAGGAAACCTGAGAAATAGATAGTGACTTCTGCTTGCTTTGGTTTCTCAGTTTCAACTTCTGCTTCTAGCCACACCTTGTCCCCCTTTTTCAGAAGCATAATTACAGCACCAGAGATATTAACTTACACTTTTTTGGCAATCAGATCCTTTTCCAAAACTTGGCTTTGGTTCGTCATTAGCCAAACCTTCACCTTGTAGTGGCGAAGCTCTACATCAAAGTCGAAATAGTAATTTCCAGGAATCCTGCAGGACCTAGGAGGAACACAGAACAGTCTATGAGAAACTGATACCTTAGAGGAGCGTGTACCCTTCCGGAATGCACTGGTGGTGGTGTGATTTCACACACTGAACTTGAGATGCACTGCTCTGCAGGTTGTTCTGTCTAGACTCTAATATCTAGAGTTTCAATTCCTGTCCTAGCTCCCCCTGTGCTATCAGAGTCCTCAATACAGTGTCCCGTTCTTGCTCTATTTTTGTCTGGCATTTCTGGATCCAGATGCTGAACTTCCCTGGAGCGAAGTCTCGAGGACTGCTATGCTATACTTAGGCCAGTACTGACCACTTCAGGACTGTTGCAGTTTTGTATTTGGTGATCCTTATTCAGAGCTTGGAAACTTGAGCTTGTTATCCACTAGCCACCCCATCCCTGCCCCCCAGGGAACTTCTTTCACTTTTATCTGAGCAAGCTATGCATCAATCGGAATGTCAATTTTCCATTAGCCTTCCTGTGGGGATTAAGATGCTACCTTGGTTAAGAGTGTGAGCTTTGGCTTACAAAGGAAATAGTGTAGGTCATATCTCATCCCTGGTCAAGTTTCTTAACATTTGTAAGGGTCCATTTTTTCATCATCCACAAAAGCAAGTCATGATATATACTCGCATTGGTCTGTTCTGGAAAAAAGTTAGCATTAAATATTATGTTTGCTCTTATGATTATAACTGCTGGCCTCTAAGTTTTGGACTGTGATCTATGCTCCTAATAAGATTTTAGGATAATGTCATAATAAAGAGGCAGTGTCAAATCATTTTACTGTACTTTTTCTTTTCCCCTTACTTTATGGGTCTGCAATTTACTTCATGACACTATTCTTGAATCCAAGAGCCTGGGTCTCTTATTTTCAGGAAAAACAAACCTCTGAATCACTAAATCTTAGACATTTGATCCTAGGATAGGGGCCCATGGATATTCAATGACAATAATGGCCCTATAAGAAATTTTTCAAAATATGTGAGATTCTCTGGGGGATGGGGGAGCCTTTGACTCAGTCTTACTCAGCTGCAAGCAGCAGTTTATAAAGCCTCCCCATTCTGAGTGGTTCTTAAACTTTGGCATGCATCAGATTCACGTGGAGGCCTTATTAAAACACAGATTGCTCACCTCCAGAGTTTCTCATAGACTAGATCTGGGGTAGAGACTGAAATTTGATTTTATAAGAATACCTCATGTGAAGCTGGTGCTGCTGGTCTGTGGACAACACTTGGAGAACCTTGACTCTGACTCATCCACTTTGAGCCTACACAGCGAAGACAAACAGCACACCAGGGACCCCGCGTTGTAACCAGTGAGAAGGATCTAGAGCATAAGCATACCCAGGGCTTACTGAGTGCCAACTTTCCCATAATATCTGGACTTGGTACAGTCTTTGTGATCAAATGCACACCTTCTCATATAGTACTATGTGCTATAAGGTTCCACTAGCTCCTTTTTTTCCCCTCTTAACTAGAAAGACTGTCCTGATGCGTGATTCCACCTCTGCAACTATGAGTTTTCTTGACATCTCCACTACATTGACTTACCCTTACGGAGCAGTGTTGCCTTAAGTAACAACCTGGGTCTGGACTTTTAGGTCAGATTCCATAGTCTTCATAAGACCTGTGGTTTGGGCTAACGAACACTCTGCTAAAGAAGCCCTTTGTGCAGTCCATACGTTTCCCCAGATTCTTTCTATTCTTACTTGCTATCAATACCATGAAGATTATGACATTTTACCCAAAGAGAAAGGGGGAGGGGAAATTAAGAGACAGAAGAAAAGGCTTTCTTACTTCTAGGACCTCCAACTCCAAGAGGCCCCAGAGGTCCAGGAGGCCCGGGAGGTCCACAGTATCCAATTTACTCAATGAAAGTATTTGCTATCAGAAGAGACATAGTGAATCTCCACACACCTAGAACAAGAAAGCAAAGAGGAGTTATTTGCTTATGCAATCTGTGTGGGTAGAATTAAAGTTTGGTCTGTCAAAATTATACATTGGCTCTGGAATCAGACATACTTGGCTCCAAAGGACAGCTGTGCCACTTGTCAGCTAATCGAGCACGTTAAACTCTACAGTTTAGCTGGCTCTTTATTAATTCCTCTGTTCTGTTATGAACCACCAGACTGAAATCACTACTCATTTACAAATGCGATTTCACTCAATATTACTTATCTCCTTTCTTATCCATCTCTTTATCAACTGAACATAATGAACACTTAATAAATAACACTGGCCTATTATATGAATTATTATTAGCAGAGCCTCCTAGGTATTGCCAATTTTGCACAGGGCACAATACTAGAAACATTATTTTTTAAATCAAATTTCCATTTCAATTATATAAGAGATTAGTTCTTGGCCCACAATTACAAATAAGAAAATTGAGATTCAGAAAGTTATAATGACCAATCCAAAACCAGAGAGCCAGAAAGCAAAAGGGGTAAGATCTGAATCCTAGTCTGAGCCTGGACCATTATTTGAATGAGTTAATAAATGAATGAATGCCTATACTATATGGTCCTTTCCTTTCCCGTCCCCAGGTGCTCAGCCTTAGATCCTTTAAAAAAATTTACCCTTATATCCTTTTTGTAAACATGCCTTATATTTAAGCAAATAACAAAAAGCAGCCTGGACTGTTTGTCTTTTATTTATGTATTTTTCCTGTCCCCCAAAGCAGAAGCCCCTAGAAATAATATGTAGAAAATTCCACGATCAACATTGGAGGTTTCAGTGCCCTATTAAGTCTAGTTATTCCTAATCCACCCTCTCCTAGGAACCAGGCAACTGGACCATCCCTTCCTGCAGCTGCATCAGGTCCCTACCAGTGATTCTCAGACAAAGAGACAGTTCTTGGGCTGGCTTCTCCCAACGTGAAGGACCCCTGTGTTACTCCAGCTGTTAAATCTGAAGCAGGGGCCCCTGTTAGCACTCCACTGTAGCAAGAACTTCTTAAAGGTTTGAAGTCACCTCTTCAATATTTAAATATTTTCATGCAATCCAACCTGGGTTCACAATAAGATTAATGTTCAACCACAAGCAGGATTTGAGGTCACCTACCCTGACTAGCTCCAGAGTTTGGACTAGGAAGATTCTAGAATCCTGGTCACCCCCCGAGTTTCTATCAGAGATATCTCTTATGGCAACAGCTGCTGCTACAGGTAAAACCAAACCTCCAGAGTGTGATTTTCCTTGCTCCTTTACTACTCTTTGAATACTTTCTTGCTGTATCTAATCTCAGATCAGGAGGCAGTGAAAGCCAGCTCCTGGATGAGAAATCTGTGTAGGTCAAAGAACTGGGAACCGTGACAACTTAATCACTGGGGACAAAAACAACCATTATTTGAAGTCCAAAGTGTAGTATACGTAAGTTAGTGTCGTTAATGTTAATACGTGAACACCACATAGGAAAAACAATGTCTGTCTAGCTATTATTATGACTCATGCATCACCTCTTGAAATCGCCATTACAATACCATGACTACCATGACTATTTTTTACCTGGCTTTTGTTGATTACCCACTCATCATGCAGGTCACAATATTTCTCTGTTCTCTGTGTACCACTTACACATTAGTGGACGAATCCACAGGCTCAACCAGACTCAGGTTCAATCCTTTTGACAACACTACAGATGGCATTATGTTTCTTTTTGTGATATTAGTAGGTACTGATGCTAGGTGCCCAGATCCATTAATTCATTGCTGCTTCAAAACAGTGTTATTCTATGTTCTATAATATGTTTTTTCATGTATTAGTTGGAATAACTTGATAAAGACAGTCAACTCTTTGTCTACTTTTTGATTGTCTATGATCTTTTTCATTTGGTAGTTGGAATAATCTGATAATGAGACTCTACTCTTCATCTAGTATTTGGCTACCCAGGGGTATAATTCATATAAGAAAGGCAGAACAAATGCTTGACTGTTTTTCTTTTATTTGCCAGTTTTATTGATTTCCTTTCATCCTCCAAAGGTGGTGAATTCATTTTGTTTGCTTTTTATTTTATATTACATTAACCAAAGCCCATACTTTCTTCAGAGTTCCTTTTTTTTTTTTTCTAGAGTCCTTTTTCTTTTCCAGGACTCCATCCAATATATCACGTTACATCTAATTGTCTGTCTCCTTTAGGTTCCTCTTGGCTGTGGCAGATTCTCAGACTTCTCTTGTTTTTGACAACATTGACAGTTTTCAAGAGTACTGATCAAGTATTTTGTAGAATGTTCCTCAATTGAGATTTGTTTCATGTTTTCTCATGATTAGAGAGTGTTATGGATTTGGGGCAGGAAGACTACAAAGGTAGAGTGTCATTTTCATCACATCCCATCAAGGATACATATTATCCACGTGACTTATTCATAATAAGGAAGTCTGAGGGAATTCTCTGGTGGTCCACTGGTTAGAACTCTGTGCTTCCACTGTAGGGTGCATGGGTTTGATCCCTGGTCGGGAAACTAAGATGCTGCATACCACGAGGTACGGCCAAAAAAAAGGGGGGGAGTCTGACTCAATTTTTTGATTTTTTTTTCCTTTTTTATTCATTTTTTTTTTTGTGGGGGCTAATTTATTTTATTTATTTTTGGCCGCGTTGGGTCTTTGTTGCTGCACATGGTTGTTGCTGCACATGGGCTTTCTCTAGTTGCAGCGAGCGGGGGCCGCTCCTCGCTGCAGTGTGCGGGCCTCTCACCGCGGTGGCCTCTCCCGCTGCGGAGCACGGGCTCTAGGCACGCGGGCCTCAGCAGTTGTAGCTCGTGGGCTCTCGAGCGCAGGCTCAGTAGCCGTGGCGCACGGGCCCAGCTGCTCCGTGGCATGTGGGATCTTCCCGGACCAGGGCTCGAAGCCGTATCCCCTGCATTGGCAGGCGGATTCTCAACCACTGCACCACCAGGGAAGCCCCATTTTTTGACGTTTGCTGATAGTTTTTAAGCCTCATTCCTCCCTTTTCTCTTCCTGCTTCACATCTGGGAAAGCTGATAATAAAGTCCAGATGCTCCTTTCCTCTGGTGCTAGTGGGAAGTACAAACCACATAAGCTTCTCCACATGCAACCACGCTGTCTTGTTTATTGTAGCTTTATAATAAGCCTTGAAGTTGGGTAGCCTGAGTCCTCCAGCTTTGTTTTGCTTCTTCAGTATTGTGTTTATCTATGTCTTTCACCTTCTATTACAAACTTTAGATCAGTGTGTTGATACCCATATGATAGGTTACTGAGATTTGGGTTGGAACTATGTTGAATTATAGATCAAGCTGGGATGAATTGACATCTTAACAATTTTGGGTCTACCAATGCATGAATGTGGAATATTTCTCCATTTATCTTCTTTGATTTTTTTCATGGCAGTTTTGTAGTTTTCCTGATATATATATTATACGTATTTTGTCAGATTTTACCTAAGTATCTCATTTTTTGGTACTACTGTAAATTCTACTGTGTGTGTGTTTTTTTTATTTCAAGTTCTGAACGTTCATTGGTGATACAAGGGAAAACAACTTTTTTGTTTTTAAAATGTTATACATACACAGTCATGTCTTCTGCTAACAATGACAATTTTACATCTTTCTTCTCATTCTCTATTCCTTTTATTTCCATTTCTTGTCTTAGCATCCAGTTTCTGACCAATAAGTATATTGCTAGTTGTAGGTTTTATAAAGATGTCTTTGATCAAGTTGAGACAGTTTCCCTCTGTTCCTACTCTGCCTCTGATATTTTGTTGATACAGTACTAGAATGTTTGTAGTGAGGAGGCCCCACTTGATGAGTTGAGAAAGTGACCATACAAGGATCACCAGTGACAAAGACCACATGTTCAGAGACTGAACCTTGACCTGTCCAAGTAAAATCAGCCAGATGTATATGGATGGTATTGCCTCATTGTGAATATCAACTGCAGCAACTTCTCTCTGGTTAAAAATATAACCAGGACATGGGTCTCAGGAGAGACCAGAAGACCGAATATTTAGAGAAATCAATTCTGCAAATCACCTAATCTCAACTTGAAAATCAAACCAAGTGAGACAAAAACAAGATAGCTGAGAAGTCGATTTTCAGGCTTCCTTCCATAATATCAGAATGCTTGGACCAAGAAAAAGCACCCTCTCCATGGGAAATCTTGGTAAGTGTACCCACTTTTAGTTACAATAATGAATTAAACCTCTTATATTACTTTCCATTACCCCTCTTTCTTTCACATGGAAAATATTATACCAATATATCTACCCTGGGAGACCATATTCTCATAACTTTGTCAAAGGTATAGATTTTATTTCTGCGTTACTACTGGTGAAAGTGGGTAGGAATGGAAGTCAAATGGTGACCGTGAATGATGTCATTATTATTTAATTACTCTCAGTTACGCAAATTAGTACAGAGGACTTATGAGAGAATGGCAGGTGGTGAAACATCCCACATATGTACTTTTGAAATATATATTCAGCTTTAGTACTCTGATGCCCAGAGTCTAAGCCATCAGCATGAGACCTGTCGATGCCTGCCAAGACTCTTTCCCTTCCTCTATATTTGCCTCTGATTCTGGCGTTCATGTTTTATCACTATAAAGCTGAGTGTTTCTGTGCTACCTCTTGGGTTTGTTTGTTTATTTATCCTTTAATTCATCTTTTGTCTCTTTTCTATCTCTCCCTCCCACACATTTTCTTACTATATTATGTCCATGCTCTCCTTTACCACCCTTACTGTTTTACTAATAATAGTAAGATATTAAAGTTTACTACTGATTTCATTCATTGTATCCAATTTAAAAGCCAAAGCTATTGTATATGTTTCATCTCTCTATCCACTATCCCCTCTCTCTCCTCTATCGCTGCTTTCACATTAGACCATAGCATATTTGAGTTATCCTACATAAATTAATAGGACAAAGTAGAAAAATACAAGCAGGTTAAAAATTAGGAGTAGACAAAAGACAAAAAGCAAAACCATAGTAAATGGTCAATTAAAGTGCAGATGTGTGCACCTACCCAGTTTTAAAATTTTAGTTGGAAATATGAATCTGACTTTCCTAGGGGCAAAACAAAACAGAAAACAGGTCCCTTATATAATTCACATTGTCCATAATGGGAAATATGCATTGTCTTTGGGGATTTGCAATATGGATAGGAAAAAATAATTTTCAAAGATTTCATATAGGAACATTGCATGAAATAAGTCAACCGATTCTTTAATAACACCTTCCAGCGGTGGTTATATTTTCTAGTCAGCTGAAGTATTATTACAATATGTGCTGAGGACAGTGCTATAACATCTAACAAAAACCTATTAAATATACTCTTTGTTGTAGTACGCAACCTGTATTGAATGATTTTGTGTGTATGAGAACTTTCTGTTTGAGTGGTGCGTGGGTATATGTCTGTGGATGTTTAGTTGGGGGCAGGGGGTGTGGGGTATACTTTAGACTCTGAACATACGAGGTGTTCCCCACTAATCTCCAGTCATGTGAGATCCCAGCCATAATTAAATGAAAGCACAATCACCTAAGAGTAAACAGAAGAATATTCCAGAACAAGTTCCATCCTGTAAAACAGTCTCAAAGGAGTCCAAATACTTCCATTTTTCTGGACCTCAAGTTTTTCTTCTCTCTAATGAGGAATGTAATATTGAAACTCTCCCAAACTCACAGAGGGGTCTAGAAAATTACAAAAATAAAATGAGGGCTATGCAAGTGCTGAACACTTGGGATTTTCTCATAGCCATCTTAAAATTATTTTAAGATGCCCCAAGGCTTTCATATGAGAAACCATCAATAATTTCTAGTCATAAAGATGCTCAAATATGTACAGTGTTTTCATCAGAATGTAGAGAGTAGGGGCCAGGGGCCAGGAGTTAATATATGGGGACTGTTTGATGTACCATGCATCATGGCAGGCACATTTATTACATCATACTCTTTCACCTCTAAGAAATTCTGCGACTTAAGTTGGAATTCATAGCATCACTGTATAGTTGAGGCTGAAAAAGAGTTTAGTTAATTTCTCCAAGGTTGCACATTTGGGAAGTGTCCGAGCTGGGATGTGTGAGACCTTGTCTGACTTTGAGAAACAAATTCTTGGGACTTCCCTGGTGGTCCAGTGGTTAAGAATCCACCTTCCAATGCAGGGGACATGGGTTCCATCCCTGGTGGGGGAACTAAGGTCCCACATGCCACGGGGCAACTAAGCATGCACGCCACAACTAGAGAGCCTGCATGCTGCAAACTACAGAGCCCACGCACTCTGGAGCCCACATGCCAGAGCTAGAGAGAAGCCCGCACCCCGAAACGAAAGATCCTGCATGCTGCAACTAAGACCCGATGCAGCCAAAAATAAATAAATATTTTAAAAAATTCTCAGATTTTTCTAATAACTATTTTATTGACTTACTTTCATACTTACTTACTTGACTTACCATTTTGTAAGTCACCAATGGGATCAGAAATTAGAGCCAATTTTATTACCAAGGATATGATTGGTGGCTTAGTTGTCTTTTAAAACAAGTATTAAGGTGATACAAAAAAAAAAGAAAAAAGGGCTTCCCTGGTGGCGCAGTGGTTGAGAGTCCGCCTGCCGATGCAGGGGACACGCGTTCATGCTCCAGTCGGGGAAGATCCCACATGCCGTGGAGCGGCTGGGCCCGTGAGCCATGGCCACTGAGCCCGTGCATCCGGAGCCTGTGCTCTGCAACAGGAGAGGCCACAACGGTGAGAGGCCCGAGTACCGCAAAAAAAAAAAAAAAAAAAAAAAAGATGATACAAAAATTAAACTTGTAAGGTAACATTTAGGACCACTCTGCTACAATAGTTGATTTATCAGGACAGACAGTGCTTTCAGTCTCTGGGGACAATTTCCTCTAGAATTTGTATGTATTGGTGACCTATTGTTCTAGATTTAATTCCATGTCCAGGCTTTGCTTTGTTAATGGGAATAAAAGGATGTCAATCAAGGGAAATGTCTACAATCTAGATATATTCAAAGAAGAGCAAACGTCAGAACAATCTTATATTGGGAGTCAGCCTTGTGCCTTCACTGTGCTAGATACTTTATTATATTATCCCCAAACCCTATGCTACCCTCTTAGATAGATGTAATTATCCCCCAATGTATAGGAGAGAAAACTGAGAGAAAAAGAACTAGGCAATTTCTCTATAGACACAACGTTAATGCTTAAGTGAGTGGACTTCAGATACCAAATCATCACAACTAACACCAGGGACTGAATGTGACTGCCAGAGACTATTTCTAGGCCGCAGAGGCATAAGTTGGAAGAAGCAACACCGGATTCCAATAGGAAAGATCAGCAGGTCCCTTTTGCCTTTTCTGTGCCCCATCTAGGGAGGGTTCGATAACATGGGATAATGCCCTTGGAACGTTCCGAACCATCTCTGACCCTAGTCCCAGCATTGATGTGGATGCCCACAGTAATGGATACTCCTTGGGATTGTGAGGGCTTGCATCCCTTTGACGGGGTGGGAACACGATCCTTCAAGAGCAGCAGCAGCATTTTCCAGTCTATGTGAACTTTTCCCGTTACTCTTCTGCTCTAGGTTTCTGGATTTGGGCCCTGCCCATAACATCAGTCCCAGCTGATCTCAAGACTGAAGGAAATTCTGAGGTTCCCCTGTGAATCTCGGGGACCCCCAGGACCCCCAAGCCCTCCAGGCCCTTTGGGAATAGCTGGTTAAGAAGGTGAGAGATTGTTTTCTTTTGCTTTTACTGTTCTTTCCTTTCTCTCTTTGGTTGTAATGTTCACAGACCCAGTTAAACTCCTAAATGAGCCTGATAAGATTGCTGAAGCAAGACATTTCTTCTTTTCAATGCCTATGAGTTGTTTCTCAACTCTGATTATGCATCAGAATGTCAAAACTTCATCTGAATCAGAAACTTGGGAATAGATGCAAATTACCCATATGTTTAGAAAGCTCTCAGGATATTTGATATACCACTGGAGTGGAGACCCAAAACTATAACTCTCGTTGCTATTCATACACAGCATGCCATGGGGCAAGGACAGAAACATATATTAGGTTCATTTAGTGTATGTATAAAGAAATGTGGGAGAATTCTTATGGGGAAAAGTATCAGTAGCACAAATTCATCCCCATCCTCTCACCACCTTGCTGAAGAGCAAACTGGGTTTGAGGCAGTTGGTTTGTACTTTGAAAATATCTCCAAGAAAGGGATTCCATCTGCATACTACTATTTACAGTAGGTTAAACCATTCAAAATTGCTGTTTTGTGGGGCAAAATCAGGGAAGTACTGACCTGTAAACATTTCAACCTAATATACATAGAGAAATTGGTAATGGCACAGGTGACACACAGTCAACTATGCAACAAGAAGTGCTCCCTGAATGAAGAATTAATGTTTGGCTGGAGCTCAGTGGGAATTCACACACCAATACTGCAGCTCTTGGCTAGAGACCCAGTGTTTTCCCACTAGTTAGCTCTTCCTCCAGAATTGGAAAAACATAGTAAGTTCTAAATTGAGATACGTTTTGATTCACATGGTAAGAAAGATCACTCAGCTACACACATGCACATGCACACATGCACACACCCACAAACATGCAAACACAATGTGAAAAATAACTCGCTTGTAAAACATTTAGAGACAAATCTTTTTTGCTAGATTAGAGAAAATGGTTGAACCTGGTGAATTTAGAGAGCATACCATACAAAATATGCATGAATACTCAGTTTGTTCTTTAATTTTGAAGTTCAGTCATGTATTTGGGAGAGTAAGGTAACTTTGCATTCTAAAAAAGACATCAGTGGCGCTTATATGCTTGGTTATCAGTCAGGATAACTAGCTTGAGAAAATAGCTTGAATAGCACTTAAGTAGATGTACTCTTACGAATATCATTGTTATTTCTGTGCAGTGTGGCAGCACATATTTCACACTGAAGCAGTGGTGATTCCCACAAAATCAGGGGCAAGGTGGTATCATGAAAAGATACCAACAGGCTGGGGATTAGATCGCCATCCAGCTCTGAACACTCGCTCTGCCACTTGGATACCTGAGGACAATGGTTTCCATCAGATTGACCTGTGTACATCATTAACCTGAGCTCCACGTCCAGGGATTCCGATTTAGAAGAAGCAGAGTGCAGCCAGGGCATCAGTGAGCCTTTTGAGCTCCACGGGTGACTGTAACGCTTACGTGGGTTTCAGTACAGCTGATCTGTGCTCTTTTAGCTATAGCACAATATGATGTCTGGATTTTTCTGCATCAGTTCCTACAGAAAGTGGTCCTTAGTTATACGGTTTATAATAAAGAAAACATATGGTTCTGCCTCTGGGATAAGTTAAGAAAAACAATTCATGCACTTATGCATTCAGAAAACATACTTTGAATGCTAACTGCAAGCTGGGCACTCTAATGAGGCACAGGCATAGTCAAGGACACAAGTGCTTAAGGAAGGGGTTACAATTCAGTGTGGTAAAAGCTATGACAAAAGTTAGCACTGGATGCTATTCCCACAGAATAGAGAAAGAAACTTTAAAAGAATCTTTAAGATCATAAGTGAAAAAGGTGGATGGGAGGAGGCAGACAGAAGTACGCTGATCATAAAATGCATGAGTTCAGAATTATCTCCTTCCTTTGTCTGTATATCTTGTGTAAAGGTCCTCAAGGTCATCCAGGAAAAATGGGACAAAGAGGGTCACCTGGAGCTACTGAGAGGTGCCCATTGTCACCAAAATCTGCCTTTTTCGTGAAGCTTAGTGAACCTCTCCCAAAGCCCTTCCAGCCTGTTGTTTTCAAGGAAGCCCTGTACAACCAGCAGGATCACTTTAATCTGACCGCTGGAGTATTCAGCTGCACCACCCCTGGTGTGTACAATTTTGCCTTTGACAATGAGATGTTTCAGAGATCTGTGAAGATAGGACTCATGAGGAATGGCATCCGGGTCAGATGGAAGCAAGCCCAAGCCAAAGACAGTCACAAACATGCTTTGGGAACTGTCATTGTGCAGCTGGAGAAGGAGGACAAGGTCTGGCTGGAATTCAAGCTGAATGAAGCAGAATCTGAAAAAGAAACGCCTCAAATGATGTTCTTTGGGTATTTGCTTTATGGAAATTAAGATGGCTTGGTGTTAATAGCACTCCTCCCTTCCTCATGTAAGTCTAAATTAATGAGCATAATTTCCCCTCTCACATTTCCTACAACATCATAGAATGAGGGGAAGTCCATAAAATTGAGTGCCCCATTAAGAAAAGTGAATTTGACACCAATCAAAGAAACATAAAAACAATCCTTGCCAATGGTAAGTAAGTGAGAAAGGCTTCTGAGAAGTCTATTTAAGTGAAGGATCAACTGAATTTACTCTTTGGCTCTTGGCTTTTGCCCTTTGTCCTTCCCTTTTCTTCTTCCTTGGTCTACAGATATAATAGCAGGAGCTGCAGCAGCCATACTGTGATCATGAGAACTAAAGCTCAATGCTTTTTAAAAAGTAGAGCATATCCTAAATTAAAACTGCACATAGGGCTTCCCTGGTGGCATAGTGGTTAAGAATCCCCCTACCGGGCTTCCCTGGTGGCGCAGTGGTAGAGAGTCCGCCTGCTGATGCAGGGGACAGGGGTTTGTGCCCCGGTCCAGGAAGATCCCACATGCCGCGCAGCGGCTGGGCCCGTGAGCCATGGCCGCTGAGCCTGCGCGTCCGGAGCCTGTGCTCCACAACGGGAGAGGCCACAGCAGTGAGAGGCCTGCGTACCGCAAAAAAAATAAAAAAAATTAAAAAAGAATCCCCCTACCAATGCAGGGGACACAGGTTTGAGCCCTGGTCCAGGAAGATCCCACATGCTGTGGAGTAACTAAGCCCATGCGCCACAACTACTGAGCCTGCGCTCTGCAGTCCGTGAGCTACAACTACTGATCCCGCGTGCCACACTACTGAAGGCCGCGCTCCTAGAGCCTGTGCTCAGCAACAAGAGAAGCCATCACAATGAGAAGCCCGTGCGCCACAAATGAAGAGTAGACCCCCCTCGCCGCAACTAGAGAAAGCCCGTGCACAGCAACGAAGATCCAACGCAGCCAAAAATAAATAAATAAATAGATTAAAAAAAAAAAACTGCACATAAAACATCAGTACAGTGTAAACAGTAATAAAATGAATATCTGTGTATCTAACATTCAGGCCAATTAGGAGAAATTTTGTTATACACTATCTTATATCCCCCCATTTGCAAGGTGGGCATGAATATAGAGAAAAGTTGCTTCCTTAACAATTACCTTAAGCAGGGGACCCAGCCCTGGACTTCCTTCTTCTAGACATATTGCTATGTGAGACAAATAAACTTCTCATGTAACTTCTCATTTAGTTAGGTCATTGTAGTGAAATTTCTGCCATACAAAGTCAAAAATAATCCTGACTAATTGTGGGCTTGCTTTCCCCTGGGGTTATTACTTTCTCCCTCCAACCCTTCCTTTTTCCTGCTTTGTCTCTCTTCATAGTCAAGAATGAATTAAGAAATGTTCTGTTACTGGGCATATAGGAATTGGCGGAACTCAGTTTCTACCCATGAAGGACTTTAAGTAATATACAATACATAAATATAAACTTTCTCTCATGAGAGCTCTAGAGGAGAAAAATAATTATCCAACAATGATGAGATGAAGCTCAACAATGAGTTTCCATGGGTGGGAGCTGAATGCATCACCTCCCTCTTCTTTCCCATCTCATCTTTTTTCCATTACTCCACTTCCAACAAATACCAAGACCCTCAACCCAGACATGCCAACAGTCTCTTTCTGCCTCACCATGCTTGTCCAATCCAAACCTATTAATTTTACCTTCTAAGGTTCCTATAAAATCAATTTTTCATTTTTCCCACATTTACAACTAATACCATCTTCTGCTAATACATCCTCCATTCTCATGGGCAACACATAGTCAGACCTTCTGCCAACTACTTCTCAACCTGGAAGTCACAGGAAGCTTTAAATATGCAGCTATAATTACCTTGACACTTGCCTTTACACCTTCAGCGGTTTTCCATTTTTCAAGTTTTTTGGCCACTTTTCCCTCCTCTTCTCCCCTTGGTGGTTGGACTTCAGCTACAAACACTATACTTTCACACATTGCCGTACTCTCTCCTATTTCATGGTTTTGGATATGCTCTCCCATTGCCTGGAACACCCATACCCCACCACTCCCATCTCTACCACCTCCACCACCATCTATGACTTCTCAGAGGGCCCAGGGGATGCCTTTCTGTGCCAGAGATGATTGGGCTTGATTGGACAACCCTCTTTCTTACATTCTTAATGCACCATGCTCCTCTCCTATGTTATTACAATTTAATTTATATCTCCTAAAAAATTATTAATGTTACTATCCACCTCTAAATTACAGCTTCCATGAGAGAAAGACTGCAACTTTTATTTTGCCCTGCATTTAAATCCCATAGCCCAGTATTAGACATTAAGGGGCTCAAAAACATTTTGAGAGAATGAAACAATTAGAATTTATCATATCCACTAGCACAAAATGAATATTGGCCATTATTATTGCCAATTGTATTGCTACAAATTGATCTCATACTCATACCCATCTAAACTCATAGGTTTCACTTACTTGACATGTTCAGGTCCTTAATTCTTTCATTTATTCGGTAAATAAAACTTACTGAATGAGATAGAAGACATTAATAGAAATAAAGTGACATTTATCAAATATTTTATATGCCAAACATGCCTCCTGGTACTGCCACAATTCACTTATATTATACGTAAGGTGGAGACTTGTCTTAGATGGCTTGGAACAGTCCCAGTTTACGTATACTGTGCTGATGCAATTTTATATTGTAGCATTGCAATTATGACTAGTGTTCCTTTTGCACTTAAAATTGCCCCCATTTATGAGAAAAGTCTATAATCTACACACTTATTTATATTTATATATAAATAATATATATTATTGGAACCATAAAAAGGCAAGAAATATTTAAAGAGAAAAAAATCATTTTGCCATAAATTTTGAGCCCTTTATGAATACAGCAGGTAAGATAGCGGAGATCATATATTCTGTCTTCATATTTTCCAGATTTTTTTTCTAAGCACCAACACCACCCTCAGTGATAGTTAACTTCCACAGGAACTTTAAAGTTGCAAAACCCTTCATGCACGTTTTCCTGTGCAATCTTCAGAGCAAGCTTTTGAACAGCTTTCTTTGCTTACTTTCGTATGATAAATTGTTATGTGTCCAGTGATTAGGATGTGGCTATCTTTCGGGGCCATTATTCAGCCTACCCATCCCTCATAGAGACCTTAAACAGTGAAAAAGAGGAAAGAGGGGGAGGCCAGGAAGATATATTTCTTCTCATCTCTCTCTCTGCAATGAATGGTTCTGAGCTGCAGTAGTTTCAAGGCCCCTCTGTGCTCCTGTGGAATCTAACATCAGCTGTGTTTATTGTAAAGCTTTGATGGGCATGGGAACGTACCACTATTTGCTGTCCTTCTTTTGCCTAACTTTCAATGTCACGCACAATTGGTGCCCTAAGATTGCACCCGCCAGTAAATTATTCATACATAAAGGTTCTTCCTCAGCCTGCGTTTTCTGGGGATCTGGGATAGACGCTGCCATTAACAAGAGCACTTATACACAATTCACATGCAGAGAGTTCTTCCATCTTCCCCGAGGAAAACAACTTGAGAATGGAAGCTCTTCTGGTAAGTGATTCCAAAAATGCCCTGTTTTGTCTCACTTGTTTGTTTTTCAAGGTTTCGAGTGAGGTGCATTATTAACCAATTTCCTTTATTATTTGCACGTCTAGTCTCTCGCAAGACGATACATGCAAGTTAGAAGACTTTGCTTCTGTACTAGGGCACATGTCTAGATATCCAATTCTGCTAATTAATGACCATTTATACTGATGATCAGGGATCTTTTATAATATCCCGATTGGGGCTATTTTCCATCTTCGTGTTGCCTGGCTTCCCAATGGTTCCAGGACAATAGTGTGTAAGAACAGAAAGACACCCTGGATATTGCACTCCAACCCGATAAATTAACAGATGGAGAGGCTGAGGCTTAAGAAGGAAGTGAGTTCCCACATTTAGATAGCAGTTTTTAGAAAAATTTATCTTTTTTAAGTGTGAAAATACCCTAAATTAACTACATATAAAATATGTCAATAACAGTAATAAATTAACTGAATAGCCATGTATTCACCACCTAAGGCAAATTAGTATACTGTTGCCATACACCAAAAGCCTCTTATAATCCCTTCCTGCATTCCTTTTATCCAAATAACTACTATCCTAAAATTTGCATTATTTTTTTTCTTTTATTTGTAAATAAAGTTACTAAGTACATATTTGTGTATTTTCATAGTGGACCCAGGCACTCATCTTGTATGCACTCATCTTTCTTGTGTATAATATATCTAAGAGTGAAATTCCTGGGGCATAGGGTGGGCATATATTCAGCTGCAGTAGTAATTGCTAAATTAGTTTCCAAAGGGGTTATACTATTCTATACTGCTACCAGCAATGTATGAGAATTCAGGTGGTTTCACATTGCCACCATCATTTGGCATTAATATTTTAAAACTTGGCCATTTTGGTAAGTGTGAAGTGATATATCATTGTCATTTTAATTTGCATTTATCTGAAGAGTAATTACTTGAGCACCTTTTACTATACTTCCTGGCCATGTGGATACCCTCTTCTGAGAATGAGCTCTTTGTCCATTTTTAAACTGGGTTATCTTTTTCTCACTGATGGCAGGAAATCTTTAAGTTTTACTATTACATGTTTTATCAGATACATATAAATTTTAAATTTCTTCTCTAATTCTCTGGATTAGCTATGTACTCTGTTAATGGTATATCTTGAACAGATCTTCATTTAAATGAAAGTCTCATTTATCTTCTTTTATAGTTAGTGGGTTTGTGTCCTACTTAAAACAGTTGCCTAATTCAAATTAGAAATAAATTCCTCTATGCTTTCTTTGATAAACTTTACTGTTTTAACATTCTCACTCTGAGAAATTTATTTCATCATTTTCTTTCAGAAATGGATATAAGTGTTCTGATTTCTGGTTAAGTTAATAACTCTTGCTAATTTTCCAAGGTGTAACGATCCTGAAGTGGGTCTTATTACACCTTCCCCATTATTACCCACCATAATCCCCTCTCTCCCCTGTCTTCTGACCCCTCACACTCTTCCCCTCTACATTCAGGAAATTTGTTGTTCTTCAGGTTTATTTAGTGACGGGAATGATGTGGAACTTTATAAGAGTTGACTATGAGAAAGAACTAGAGATTAAATATTTGAAGATAAATTCTATAATTAAAATTGCATTCTGTGGTTCACTGTGCTTGGATAAGTTCTTCTCTCCCTTCTTCTGATAATTAAACAGGATACGTTGCCTAGATGGTCCAAGAAGGTAGTTCAGGCACCATATTTAGTGAGTTCCTTGGCCCTGAGTCTTTGGCCTCTTCAGAATTCACTAGAGATTCAGTTATTGTCCCGTTGAATGTACTCCCAGCTGACTACCCGTGCTCAGGAACAGAAAGGATTTTTCTTTTCTGAATCCTGTGTGGCTCTTTGTCTTCAGATCTCGCTGAGGGTTGGATACATAAGCAGCCAGAAAAGTGCATTGGTAGGGAGGAGTGGGTTAAGAAAAGCTGGATCCTCCATCACTGGTTCCCTCCGCCCACATCTCACTTGCTCCTGGCACATTTCACCTGCACCAGCAACTGAATGATGAGAAAAATCTATCTTCTCTCAAGTGGAACAAATCCCTCTATTGTCCCTAGAGGGTGCTCAGAATCCACCAATCTACCCACAAGCAGCTTCCGGACCTAAAGTGAAGAACACCAGAGAGCCAGAGAGAGAAAGAATAAGGTAAAGAAGGAGCAGAGGGAGCTACAAAAGGACAGAGCAAAATCCCCCTCTCCTCGGGGAAAGAATCAGTGACCACTGATTCTCTGACTTGCTGGGCCCCAATATCTCAATTAGCATTTGGTCTTCACCCAACAGGTATCTTTGGAGACAGAACTGATCCATGTATTCCTTAATGCCAGGCTCCAAAGGGATCACTATATATATATGGAATAAATATAACTACCGTTATATGTACGTCCATTTTGTGTGTTACTTTGTTCACGATGCTTTACCCACACACTATAACTTATCCTCGCAGCAACACAATAGGATACATTTTATTCCATTCGTTTTGTAGATGTGGGAGTTGAGTTGTAGAGAAGACAAAAAGCTTGGCCAAAACGAACACAGCCTATTGGTATTCAAACGAATTTCAAATCCATGTTTTCTCTAATACACCATCCAGATCTTTTCTCAGGCTCTCAGGAGGTCCAAAATTGACTTAAGGAGCAATGATTTTCACACATAATGCAAAATAGCAATGTGTGATACAAATTGTTAAATGCCGTGTACAGAAGTTTATAAAATAGAATTTCAGGGCTAAACCTGACCTCAGAGGCCATTCAGTCCAAAGCACAAATCAATGAGTCAATCTTCATCATATGTTGAAGGGTCCTCTCCAGCTTCTACTTGAATGCCTCAAAGAGAAGGAATCCCCTACTTTGCAAATACATCCTTCCACTGATAAACTACCATCAGAAAGATTTTCCTTGTGTGAACCCAAGTCCGTTCCAGCTGTATCCTAAAGGCATCTTTTGTGTCCACACAGTACAAGACCACTATTCATTTTATATAACAACATCTCACATGTTGCATGTCCATTAATCTGGCCCTATTCCTGGGATTTTTCATCTCCAGGTTTTAAAGAAAATCCAAGTTCCTCCTCTATTACCTTATATGTTGCAGGATTGAGGTTTACCCACAATTCTAGTTGTCTTATTCTGGACACATTCATAAAGATGGGACCAAGAATGAGCAAATATCTACTCATCACACACCAAAAAAACCTCACATATGTCGCATCTACTGCAATTCTTTCCCAGACACCTCTTAAAATGAGTTAATTGTACACTTCTCAGAACCACTCCTCTTTCTAAAGCTATAATGGCATGTAACATTTCTGGGTTATGATTATATGTTCATATCTTTAATAAGAATTTGAAGGCAGGAACTATATTCATCTTTACAACCTCACAGAGTATCTGGTACATATTGGATGCTCAACAAATGTTTCAGTTCTCTTCAGAGATTTTGTTCACTGATGTGTACCCAACACCTAACCAGAGCCTGGCTCTAGTTCTCAAAACGTATTTGCTCAGTGAATGCATGCATAACTCAACACAGTGTTCCAGAAAAAACATTAAATCATGCATTATTTTAAAGAGTATCTGCTGAGCACATACTACGTGCCTGGCATTATTCTATCCAAAAATATTCTATAAATGTAATCCAAAGTGTCATTTTATGATTTTGACAATCCAGTATGTTCCAACAGTCTAACATTGTTTACCATAAAGGCAAGACCTTAGTCTTTTTTTCAGAGCCTGCTATTAAGCCATCCCTCCCACTTACCCTCACCATAGCGTTTGAAGGTTTAGAGGCAATGTTTTAGATTTATTTCTAGCACAATCCAACTTGCTCTTTTCTTCCCTTCATGCCAGGCTATTGATAGTTTTCTGAATCCTGATTCTATTATGCAATCCATTTGTTCTTCCTCTCAGCCTTGGTGCACCCTCAGATTTGATTAGAGGACCATCAATGCTCTCATATGAAGCATTGATAAAAATGTGGAACTGGACAAGACCAAAGCCAGAACTCCTCAACAGAGACCTTTGTTCCAGGTTGTCATTAACCCATTAGTTAGCAATCTCAGGACACAGCCATTCAGATTTGATACCGCTCAGCAGTAATGCTGTCAATATTTGGTCATTTGTTCACAAAGGCATAATGAGATTTTGGAAAATGCCACACTAAAAGCCACATGCCCATGTCTCTAGTCATCCTCCCAATAATTCACGTATAAACAAACCAACAAAGAAGGTGAGTATGGCTTGTTCTTAGTAAACCTCCGATCCTTCTTTGTAACCACTGTTTTATCGTCCAAGTCTTCACGTGCCATCTTCTTGGTATTCTTATCTAGAAACTCTCCCAGAATTTCCACCAAGCTCACCAACTATAGTTCATGACTTCCATTTTCCTCCTTTGTTTGAAAATGGAAACATTCTCCCATATCCCCAGGAATTGTCTCCATACCTCCAGGATCCCTAAAGCTATTCAAACAAATTAAGCTCCCGGTGAACTCTTACATGTTAAAAAATAATAGGGGTAACCTGAGAAAATTACGTACAGTATCTATGACCAAGGGTGCTGTATGTGTCCTTTGTCCAACACCTCTGACTCCGAAGATCTGCACCAGATCATCTGTTGGCAACTCACTGCCATTTCTCCCTTCTATGTCCTTCTCTGTGTCATAGAGGCCAAGAAACTGAATGCAAACCTTATCTCCCAGAGTCCCTGACAACTACTTTGCTAATGTGAGGAGTTTTCACAAGATTTGGAAGATAGGGATAGGCAGGCAGATAGATAGGCAGGTAGATAGGTAGATGATAGTCACTGCTCCTTTAGAAACAGAAAGAAGGTATGTGGGTTTGAACTCATGACCCTGGGATGAAGAGTTCCATGTTCTACTGACCGAGATACATAATCTGAGGTACTATTAATACCCCCATTTTAAGGAAGAGGCACTGAGGCACATGGTTATGTGATTTCCCCAAAGACGTAAATTAGTAAGATGGAGAATCAGGTTTTGAATCAGAGTACAGCTCGTGTCTGAGTGCACGCTATGTTATTATCCCCACTAAACAACTGGGAGAAAAAAAAAAAAAAAGCGTAGGGAGGTTAAATAACTCTCCCAAACTAGCAAGTCATAGAAATAGTTGTGTGACTCCGGGCAAGTCACTTATCCTCTTTGGTCTCAAATTCATCAGCTGTAAAATGGTTAAACAATACTACCTACACAATAAGTGTGGTGTGATAATTAAATGGCATAAATTCATAAAAAGCTCAATGCCAAGTTCCTGTCACAAAGTTAGTTCTCAAAATAGTCCCTCTCAACAGTCTGAGAGGTTTATAATGAGCATACATTCCTTTAAAACCACAAAACAATAAAAACATTCCCATTTTGAAATGAATCTTCACATGCCATTTGTCTGAGCCATGCGACTTGAATGTATTTAACAGAGCAAGACACTCTCTCACCATCTTTCCTTCTCTCTTGGATTTTTTTTTTTTTTTTTCCTCCAACCAACTTCAGCTTCCATGCTCCTGACTCAATGATTAATTTTCCTGGCAGGGAGGGTGGAGGCGAGGAACACTCAGTTTACAGCTTATACATCTTTCGTGGGCTTCTCGTACCAAACTAAAAAAAAAATAGCCTTTTCACCAACCTGGAGATTTTTAATTTATTTTATTTACTTATTTTTTTGCGGTACGCGGGCCTCTCACCGTTGTGGCCTCTCCCATTGTGGCCTCTCCCATTGTGGAGCACAAGCTCTGGACGCACAGGCTCAGCGGCCATGGCTCACGGGCCCAGCCACTCCACAGCATGTGGGATCTTCCCCAACTGGGGCACGAACCCGTGTCCCCTGCATCAGCAGGCGGACTCTTAACCACTGCGCCACCAGGGAAACCCCCAACCTGCAGGTTTTTAAAGCTTTCTTTCCCAACCCTCTTCAAAGGGGTTTCAGCCCGCTCACCCCACCTGCCACCTTTGGAACACATTCTCTTTGTGTCCTAACTCTCAGGAGAGCTCACAAAGCAGGCACACTGACCTCTTTAGACAACAGCCCTCCCCCCCTCTCTACTTCCTTCCTCACCAGGACCCTTTGTACCTTTTAACCAGGATTTCATTTTTGAAAAGGGCTTTTTCTGGTACCCGCTGCCCATGTGTCTGTCTCGTTTGTAGCCGCAGCATTCCCTGAGAGCATCCCGTAATGTTTCCAGGACCCCTGCTACCACCACGAGCGACCATAACAATCGCTTCCATCCTCAGTGTGTGGCAGTCACTATGCTCCGTACTCTGCATGCATGATCTCATTTAATCCCCTAACAACTCTGGGACGAGGATTCTGTTATTATCCTCCATAAACAACTGAAGAAAAGCTGAGGCTTAGTGAGGTTACCCAAAGCCACAGAATGAGCACGTGGCACAACTGTCCACCTTTCTCTATACCCACCTCCATCTCCCCATCAAGGCTGCCACTCTATCCCCTGGACTGGGTCAGCAGCCTCCCAACTGGGCTGCCTGCCTCTAGCCTTGACCCTCTGCAATCTTTTCTTTACCCAGGCAAAATGAAGTTATAAAAACATAAGTCATGGTACTTCTTTGCTTAAACCCTTCAGTGACACGTCATTTCTTTTATGATCATGTGCTAAGTCCTTACAGGGTTTTGAACTATCAGGATTTGCCTGAAGTTTCCAGCCTTAAGTGACTTCCCCTCAATCCCTTCCCCGTAGTTTATTGGCATTCCAGCTCCATCTGACTTCATTTGTCCCTGAGCCTTGCACTGTTTGTTCCCTTAGCCTGAGAACTGTTCCTTGTCCTCCACTTAATTCCCTGGGAGAAAATAAAGGTATCTCTCTTGCTTCACTGCCTCACACTTCCTTCAAAAGCGTATGAATTCCCAGGTAATTTAATACATTTATAAGGTTTGTATTGCATCATTTAATTCCTTTCCAACCCTCCCCAGATGAGCAAGCCGACGTCAAGCAACCTGCTCAAAATCCGAGTTCTAGCAAGAGGACGAGTTGGGTTATCAACACGTCTGTCTGACTTCAGACACTGTGATCTTTCCTCTGAGCTTTGTTGCTATGATGTTGTTTGAGGTTAAAAACAACAGCAGGTAAACGTGGCTTGGGGGTTGGGATTGTCTATGAGGCTGAAATTAATCCAGTGAATGGGGAGAAAAGGAATCTTAGCCTATGTTCTTGTGGGTAGGAAGGTCAGTCATTGGGCTCCAGCTGGAGAGTGGTTTTCTGTTTTTTGAATCAGAGTAATTTCTTTGCCTACCTTTGTGTGGCTATAATCACAGGAACTGTTTTATTAATGCCCTTGGCAAAGCCCACCAAGATGATCTGTCCTTAGCAACGAAGAGGTAGCTGAGGTCAGGTCTACGGAGCCGGAGGCTCAGCAGGGAACTTGCAGGGGAACAGAAAGGAAATCTGCCAAGGAGACAGGGATCCCAGGAAACCAGGTTTTCAAAAATGGGCTCTAAAGAGTTCTCAGCAACTGTCCCTTACCCCTTCTCCACCCAGCACTCACCTACTCACTTGAAAACTCACTAGGGGGGGGTTGGTTCTTCGCGTCTGACAAAAGTCTTTGAGTTCCTGCTCTGCTGTGTCACTTTCTCCATGTCCTTGCACCTACCCAGCTTCAGTTTCAGCATTTGTAAAATATAATAAAAGTACGACTGGGCTTCCCTGGTGGCGCAGTGGTTGAGAGTCCACCTGCGCATGCAGGGGACACGGGTTCGTGCCCCGGTCTGGGAAGATCCCACATGCCGCGGAGCAGCTGGGCCCGTGAGCCATGGCCGCTGAGCCTGCGCATCCGGAGCCTGTGCTCCGCAACGGGAGAGGCCACAACAGTTAGAGGCCCGTGTAGCGCAAAAAAAAAAAAAAAAAAAAAAAATTAAAAAAATAAATAAAAGTACTAGCTACTGTACAGGGTTGTTTGTGATTTCATTGAAACCATTGTATGTAACAGGGACTCACACAGTGCCTGACGCATAGAGAGATTTTTTTATAGTTATCTTTGTAGTCACTGCCCTATACTTAGAAAAATGAAACTAAGAAAAATGCACGAGACTCCTGCGTAGAACGGCCCCCCTCTTGTCTGCAGCTTTTGGCCTAAACACTCACCTGATTGCCTGAAAGACCAACCCTGATCTGAGTTCAGCCTCCTTTCCTTCCTGAGCATCAGTCAGCTCCCTGTCACTGAATTCCCTGCTATTTGCCAGGCACTGAGAAAAACAGACATCAAAGCCTCTGCTCCTTGCCTACAGCCCAGCAGACGGGCAACTCTGTCCTTCTCATCCACTAAGGCTGTTTCATCAGTTAAGCTCCATGATAACAGTATCTAAGATCTACAAGCTTTCCAAGGGCCTAGGGAAATCTTTGAGATCTCAAATGCAAAATCATTGGCCCTGAAATATGAAAGCAGTAAAATTAAATTAATAGGTGTTTCATTTAGTGTGTCTACAAAATGCATCATTCAACTTTTATAACCTCTTTACAACTCATAATTTTTACAATTTATCATGTGTAAATTCCATTTATCATGGGATGTAGGGGGCATTTTAACATGTCTGAGTGAGGAACCAAAATGAGAAAGCCTAAAGCTAATAAGGGCCTTAAAGCAGCCGGTACTAGCACCACACAACAAATTCCATCTGCTTCCTGATAGACCTTCACTCAGAGTTTTCCTTTTCCCAAAATGACTCCTCCCCTCTGTGCAGCTGGTGCTGACTGGCAACTAGGCAGGGCCCTCTACCTCCTCAGAAGGCTGTCCTCTCTGTGGTTTCAACATCCCTCTATCACTCTCTGTCTCTGTGGTACAACCTCCCTCACTACCCCTGATTGTTAGGGTCTCCCTTTGTCAAAGAGAGAGAGCTTCTATGTCCCTAAGACCTCACTGTGAAGCAGGGAGGTGGACAAATCCACATAAAAACACAGTGGTAAGCCAGCTTTCCAAGGTATGGCAGATTTCCTCCGGCTTTCTCTGTCTTGAGAACTACATGAATTTGTAGGACCTCTTATTAAAGTTCTAGGACCTCTCTTAGCTGGACCCAGGCCCTCAGAAGCTGTCATGATTAGGGCATTTCTATGTAAGGTCCTCTATTGTGGGAGGAAATCAGGGAAGTTTGATAGTAGCTACAACCAGCTCTCCTAATTAATAATCTGGTCTCAAAGGGAACTGGTGTCTAGTGTGTGATAAAAGGCTCGACGCCTTGGCCCTATCTTTGGCCTGATCCTGTTCAGCTTTTTTTTAAAAACATGCCAAACATACATCATACAGCTTTACCTTTATATAAGCCTTCTTTTTTTTTAGCAGAGCTTTTTGGTTTATCTCTGCCTCACATGGAATTTTCCCCTTTGTTGTTTTTATTATCTAAGCAATGCATATTTATTATGAAAGAATTAGAACAACAGATAAACAATGACTCAAACCACCATCCCTCTGGCATTGTGACTGAGGATCAAATCTGCCACTACAGCAAAATGCCAAAAGCCTCCTGCCAGATGGTAAACAACTTGAGCAGAAGAGCCATGTCTGCAGCCAGGCACTGTAGGAAAGCGTGGGTTGGGGAGTCGCCCCGATTTGGACTTGGACTTGGAGCCCAGCTCCCTGCCTTGCTGGCTGTGCAGAAATCCTTATTCAGACTGATAGGAACAATAAGGACATCCATTGGCTTCTATCTGAATCACAATTAGGATGAGTAACTACTGAGCACCGGCTGTGGCTACAATTGACAAATGTGCAATTTAGATAAGCTTAGGTAGAAAAAGAGAAGAATCTATAGGACCACATGATCTGATTGGTGGTTATATAGTATTTGCTTTATGAGACTTTTAATATTAGATAATATATATATTTTCTTCAGTCTTCTGTATGTATATGTTCTATTCATCTTCTGTATGTGGGATATCTTAATTTTTACTTATTGTATTTTTAAATCTTCAAAACAAAAGCCTGAAGGCAAAAAACCTTATTAAGGAGAAAACCATAAAACTAAATGAAGCCTCATGGTACTTGAGAATATTAAAATATGTAACTAAATTTTAACATTTGCTTTAAATGTGGTTTAAAATGCAATGTCATAAATATTTTTTAAATGGTTGAAAGACATTTTGGAAATGCTGACTACGGTAAATATATGAGATGATGAGCACAACAGAAATAGAATTTTCACTTTAGGAATTATTCACTATCTTACTCTTGGTATTAGAAGTGGTTTCTCAGTTGAGTGGCCCCCATCATTGTGTGTGAATTATTTGTCTTTCAATTATGGGGAGACTCCAGGATGGTAACCAATCCTGAATTATTCTTGCTGTCTGGAGAAAACTGTGTGGATGTTTAAATGTTAAATCATTGGAAGAAAATGAATTTTGAACCTCTCTGGGCATTTCATACTAACCTTTTTCTCAGTAAAACTTTTAAAAAAAATTTTACTGGAGTATAGCTGCTTTACAATGTTGTGTTAGTTTCAGGTGTACAGCAAAGTGATTCAGTTATACATATACATATATTCATTCTTTTTTATATTCTTTTCTCATACTGGTTATCACAGAATATTGAGTAGGGTTCCTTGTGCTATAGTAGGTCCTTGTTGGTCATCTGTCTTATATATAGTAGTTCGTGTATGTTCATCCCAAGCTCCTGATTTATCTCTCCCGCTCCCATTTCCCCTCTGGTAACCGTAAGTTTGTTTTCTATATCTGTCTGTTTCTGTTTTGTAAATAATTTCATTTGTATCATTTTTAAAAAATTAGATTCCACATATAAGTGATATCATATGATATTTGTCTTTCTCTGTCTGACTTAATTCACTTAGTATCATAATCTCCAGGTCCATTCATGTTGCTGTAAATGGCATTATTTCATTCTTTTTAGTGACTGAGTAATACTCCATTGTATATATGTACCACATCTTTTTTATCCATTCATCTGTTGATGGACATTTAGGTTGCTTCCATGTCCTGGCTATTGTAAATAGTGCTGCAATGCACATTGGGGTGCTTGTATCTTTTGACTGAGGTGGGGACAATCTAGTAACAGAACTGAATTCCTACTGAAGCCCACTTGGAATGTTGTGGCCTATTCCTCATTCTGAGCTATTAATACTTGCGTGTATCATTCAATCAGGGATTAGCAAAAGAGTTTGTGCTGCCGGTCATCTTCTTGTTGTCCACATCTTCTTTTCACACCCTCATGTGGTAGACAATGCGTCCTTGAAGGGACCTTGTCTCTTTCTCCTCTGTATCCCCAGCTGTTTCCCAG
Organism: Stenella coeruleoalba; assembly: GCF_951394435.1. Taxonomy (NCBI): domain Eukaryota; kingdom Metazoa; phylum Chordata; class Mammalia; order Artiodactyla; family Delphinidae; genus Stenella; species Stenella coeruleoalba. The sequence continues at coordinate 14,213,150 of NC_137157.1, forward strand.
ATGCCTGGCACAGTGGAGGTGCCAGATCAGCGGGTGCCAATGGAGCCTGTCTCAGTCGAGCAAAGGCTGCTGAGGGCCACCTCAGAATTTCTTTCTCCATCTTTAACATCCCACACCTGTCAGCTGGGACCTGAGAATGAGCCTGGAGACCTGGCACTTGGGGAGTTGCTCAGATAAACTGAAAGAATGCCAAAGCCAGAGGAAAACTTGAAAATCATCTGGGCTTACCTGTTTATTTTGCAACTGAGAAAAAGGAGACCCACAGTGGTGGAGGGTGTTACCTGACCTGACATACCTGGCAAGCAGTTAAGCTGGGACTAAACCTCATGTCACCTGGCTTCCGGCCCAAGCACCTCTTCCTTTGTCACCAGGCTTCCCCCTGCTCAGGGGGGTGTGTGCCTCTCCTTTACACTGGCACAGAAAATTTCCAGGCTATGAAGCACCATGCCATCTCCAGGAAGAGGAGCCTATTGCCAACCTATGTTAGGGGAACTCATTTTTCAGGCTTACAGCTCTTGGCATAAACAACTCAGACTCAAGGGGGATGTTTCTTACAAGGAGCAGCCATGCAGCGATTGCTCCACTCTAAGAAGCTGACTCACCCCTGCCTCAGCCTCTGGGTTTATTTTAGCCCCATGTTTCTGGAGGAGGAAATGAGAACATGATCAAAGATCCTGTGGGAAGAGCCTGGGGCCCTGGAATTCTCACTGGGGGCCTCAGGCAGCACCTCACAGCTCCAGCTGCTTTAGAAACTCACAGCCAAGGGCTCCTACTGAATTAGGGCTGCCAGCCTGGCCTGGTTATGGTGTGCCCTGCTTTAAGAAAACCCACCATCTGGAAATGAGAATTAGGTAAAAGGATTAAATTTTGAGGTTGATTATTGACCTAGCAAAGAGTTTCTTCCCTTTCTTCAATAAATGTGGAATAGTTGAACAAGTAAGCCTGTTGGATTCCCAGCTTCCATTATTGAGCTATAAAACCTTGGGTTTGGGATTAACCCTACTGAGATTGAGAAGTTAGGGGGTGGGCAGGAGGTGTGAAAGTGCAGGGAAATGGCTGAAGGGGGAAGCCAGGCAGGGTCCCCAGCAGCCTCCTTACTCTTCCTGCAAGACACCTTCACGTTTTGCGTATTCCTGCCCACACACTTTTCCTTAGATCAATCCTCTTACCTGAAGGCTTTCTCTTTTCTCTCCAGCTACCCAACTCTACCATCCATCACCAGCACGTAGCCCATTTCCCACTGTCCCAGGCCACAGGTCCCTCGAGTGGCCTCTGTCAGCACTTTCCATCAGTGCTCCATTCAGCCTTTAGCCTTTGCACTGTGTGACCAGTAATCATTTTATCTAGAACCGCAACAAAAATGATCCATCTATGAGCTTTCATATCTTATCTGTCCTCCCTTTCCCTCTGTGTTAGTTTTCTATTTTAGTTGCAGGTAACCATTTACTGCAAACTTAGAGGTTTAAGACAGCACCCACTTACTAGCTCACAATTCTCTACGTCAGATGTCCAGCCACAGCATGGCTGGGGTCTCTTCTCAAGGTCTCACAAGGCTGACATCAGGTGTCAGCCAGGCTTTGCTCCTTTTGGGGATGTTCCGGGGAAAGAATCCACTTCCTAGCTCATTGAAGTTGTTGGTCAAAATCAGTTCCTATGGTTGTGGAACTGAGGTCCCCATTTCCTTATCAAAGGCTTCTCTTAGCTCCTAGAGGTCACCCACATTCCTTGCCACATGGCCCCCATAGATGGTTCACAACATCTTGCTTCTTCCAGGTCAGCAGGACCACACCTCTCTCGCTTCTTCCTAGTGACCAACAAGAGAAAACCCTCTGCTTTGGTCTGTTTTGGTTTGTTTGCTTTGCCATGTGGTTTATTTTTTTAAAAATAATGCACATTATAAATATAAACAAATGCACATTATATATTTATGTAGATTACAATTTGAAAATTGTAAATTATATATACATTAATTTTAATAGCTATTCAATGATTTGTTTCTAAAAAAGTTAAAGCAATTCCTAATACCATCAGCAACGTTTGAGAGGATGTTTCTCCCCACATGCAAACTAACAATTAAAGATGAGGGTTTTAATTGAGTTATTTGTAGTGAGGTGGATGGACCTAGAGTCTGTCATACAGAGTGAAGTCAGTCAGAAAGAGAAAAGCAAATACCATATGCTAACACATATATATGGAATCCAAAACAAAACAAAAAAAGGTTCTGAAGAACCTAGGGGCAGGACAGGAATAAAGACGCAAACGTAGAGAATGGACTTGACACGGGGAGGGGGAAGGGTAAGCTGGGATGAAGTGAGAGAGTGGCATGGACATATATACACTACCAAATGTAAAATAGATAGCTAGTGGGAAGCAGCTGCATAGCACAGGGAGATCAGCTCGGTGCTTTGTAGACCACCTAGAGGGGTGGGATAGGGAGGGTGGGAGGGAGACGTGAGAGGGAGGGAATATGGGGATATATGTATATATATAGCTGATTCACTTTGTTATACAGCAGAAACTAACACAACATTGTAAAGCAATTATACTCTAATAAAGATATTATAAAAAAAAGAAGGTCTATCCTATTTTTCCCCTATTTCATTGGTTAAAATGTGTTATTATTGATAATTGTTAAATTTTATTCATCTTCAAAACTTGTTAATATACTGGTGACAAACTTCTGGCCATCAAAAAAAAAAAAAGATGAGGGTTTAAAATTTTTTTCCAGTCTGTTTGGAGAAAAGTGACTGTATTATTATTTTAATATGCATTTCCATATTTCTGTGAAATTTATTATTTTCACGTTTCTTGGTTATTTGCACTTATTTAAATTGCCTATTCATATCTTTTACTCATTTTCCTTTTGGGTTATTTATCTTTTTTGTCTACTTTTTAGAGTTCATTTTTTATTATAGATATTAATCACTGAAGTATCATTATGTGACCAGTCTTTTTTCAACTTATCTTTGGTTTTATTGCCATGAGATTTTAATTTTAAAGGCTCAAATATATTTACATGTTTTTAATGACTTCTGGGTTTCCAATCTTGGTTAAGATCTTTCCTGCCTGAGATTGTACTCACAGTCTCTTAGATTGTACTATAAAACAATGATTATTACCAAACTTATGTGTGTAATATGTCTAAAAGGTTTCTTTTAATGATTTAATAGCAGGATCCAATTTTGTTCTTGCATTTGGATAGCTAGTAGTGTCAGCATCATGTGTTAAATTACTCAGCCTTTTTCATTTGGTAAAATCACAACTTTAGTCAAATATTAAATTACCATATATACTAGGACCTACTTTTGGATGCTACATTCTATTGCCTGACTAATAAATAAATCAGTCCATAGCTACGCCCATGTCATATTTGTGAAAACCCTCAGCTTTTCAAGTGCTCACTTGATTAGGTCAAGCTCCCTGGAATGATCTCCCTTTGTTAAAATCAGTATGCATGTAACAAAACCTGATCACAGGAGTAAAATCCAGCATGCTTACAGTCCCAGGCGTTATTCAGGGCATGTACCCCAGGAGGCGGGGATCCTATAGGACATCTTAGAATTCTGTCTACCAAACCCTCAAAGCTCCTCTCTATGAAGGAAGAATTCTTGCTTTCAGGGTCAGTTTCTGAACTCTCTTTTGTAATCTGAGAACTGGACAGATTCCACCCCAAAGTGGTGAGAGCTAGAATTACACTTCCTCTCCCAGCAGGTGGCAAGATGTGGAGCAGGCCAGGAGCATGAGCTTTCTGGAAGGCAGTGGGGCCTGTGAACATCAAGCCTGGAGGAAGAGGAAGCCATAGGAAACAGTTTATGCATTAAGGGATGGGCAGGTGAGAGAGGCAAGGTTTGGGCCTACTGCACGAGTGGGAAATTGGGAGAAGAGGCAGGAAAGAATCACAAGGTTTACTTCAGGTAAAAATTTGATAGGAAGATGAGAATGAGAAAGAGAATTGAAGGAATAGGGAAAAAAGATTTTAAGAAGCACTGCTTTGAGCTATAAATTGCATTCTCTGGAACACTCTTTAAGAGAAGCCAGTACGGGACTTCCCTGGTGGTGCAGTGGTTAAGAATCCGCCTGCCAATGCAGGGGACATGGGTTTAATCCCTGGTCCGGGAAGATCCCACATGCCACAGAGCAACTAAGTCCACGTGCCACAACTACTGAAGCCCGTGTGCCTAGAGCCTGTGCTCTGCAACAAGAGAAGCCAATGCAACGAGAAGCCGTGAACCGCAACGAACCCACTCGCCACAAATAGAGAAAGCCCGCGTGCAGCAACAAAGACCCAGCGCAGCCATAAATTAATAAATAAAAAGAGAAGCCAGTAAAAACATAAATTTGCTGTTACTAATGTTAGTTACTGGCCTGTCTTTCCTTGGATATGACTCTGTGCAGACCTGGTGACATATATTCCAGTTGCATATAAAGGTACCTTATATAACTAGTTAAGCTGTAAGCAGGGTTGCCCTATAATGTCAGCAGAAATACTGAGCATCAAGGTAAAGAAGAAGCATAGATTCTCATAGAAATGTTCCATCTAACATCATGAGACATCTTTTTTATTTAGCAAACAAACTACATAACATCTCATTCCCAAAGACCTATACCAATGCCAGACATCTACAATTCTACCTGGGAGCCCTTCAAGGTCAGGGGCTGTCTTGATCATATCTATATTTCCTGGTCCCTAGCACAGAGTAGATATATGAGAAAATATGCTTTGCAATCAAACCTGTTTGATTAATAAATATAGTAGCTAACATTGATAAAGCACTTACAAAATTTCAAGCAACATTACAAAATATTGTTTTTTTCCCCTGTTTTGATGATAGAAACTAAGGTACAGAGAGGTTAAGTGACTTTCTCAAGTTTACACAGCTAGTGACTTCCAATGTCAGGAATTTAACATAGGCATTCTGAGTTTTTAGCCCATGGACTTGTCCATAAGCTGTGAACCTCTTGTAAGGGACAATGGGATTAATATGCTATATGTCTTCTTCCTTGAAGAAAGAAATAAGACCCAGGATGGGTGTGGAAGGAGTTATGTAGAAGCTCCCTGGGCACCATCTATTTCCTACAAGCACTGGAGAACATGCCCTAAGTTCTACGTCCTTGTTACTAAAGAGTGGCTGGTAAATAAGCAGCACTGATGCCACCAGGGAGCTTATTAGGAACGTAGAATAGTAGGCACCACCTCCAGACCTAATGAATCCAAATCTGCTTGTGACAAGATCCCCAAGTGATTCATATGCACATTTGAGTTTGGGTAGCTTGAGTCATATTATCTAAGCCAGCACAGTCCAATAAAGCTCTCTGCAATGATAGAAATGTTTTACATCTGCACTGTTCAATAGAGTAACCACTAGCCACATGTAGCTATTAAGCACATGTAGCTAGTATGATCGAAGAAGTGCATTTTTAATTTTACGTAATTTTGATCAATTTAGATTTAAATAGCTACATGGACAGCACAGATTCTAGACTGGTTGTTCCCCTGTGTTTATTTCCCTATGATCCAATCACCCTTTGCAAAGTTTCATTAAGAGAATCTTGTCTTAAAACAGTCTCGTCAGGGAACACAGTGGAGGACTTTGTGTTTCCTCTCAGCTTGGGTCGGAGCATTAAACAAGGCAAGGAATCATAGCACAGAAGGCATTCTGTGGTCTGGCTGATCCTTTTGCCTGCCTGACATGCCTAAGTACTTCTTCAACAGTCCCTGCATTCTCCCATGGTCACATATATAGTATTATCTTCTGGTTACTCAACTGTATTCCCCACCTAATGCAAGTTCTCCAAAGACAAAAACCAAGCCTAATTATTAGGCAACATCTATAGCCATCAGGATGCCCTCCGCTATAAGTAACAGAAAAAACGATTCATTGGAAACATCCCTTGCCAACATTTTTATTTTAAATTACCACCTTCCTGCTCCACACTCCTTATTTTTCTCCATACCATTTATTCCCATTCGTCACACGTAGGAAAGGAAAAAAAAAACCTTTTCCTCTACTCTCCTAGGTTCTCTAGGAGGCCATGCTGAGGCCTTGCAGATTAAACTGACAAAAGACAGATTAACAGGAGAAAAATAAACAGATTTTGTTAACACGTGCAGCACGTATGCATGTGGGAGAAACCCTGTGATGAGTAACTCAAAGGGGTGGTTAGAACTTGGGCTTACATAGCATCTTAACAAATAAACAGTACATGTGCAGAGAAGTGATAAGACAAAGAAAAAGGTTTAGGCTTCCAAGGGCAGTACAGTGTGGGAAGGGAAATAGAATATTTGGGGGAACTAATGGAGGAGGCTTTTTTTTGTGCAGATGCATCTCATTGCTGACTTTCTGTCTTCTTCATGACTATGAACTTCCCTGGGAGAGGGGATTTATGGCAGTCATTTCTCAGAAGTCTCTGCTCTTAGTCGGATATGGGAAGCTCCTGGAAAGAGTCTTTCTGCAGCTGTTGATTGTCATTTGCCTCCAGCACAAAATAATCTGTATGTCAAAGTGACATTTTGGGGGAGGGATTTTTTTACCCTCTACACATGCTATATATTTTCCTTGCTTATTTGTGTATGGTCTCACTTCAACAAAAGCTTTATGAAGGCAAATGTTGAGTGCTAGGGATAGAAAAATGAAAAATACATTCCAAGGGTTTCATATATCTAGTTATCTAAAATAGCTACCATATAATTATTTGTCACTATGCCAGGACTACTTGAAGCAGTTGACAGACATCATGTCATTTAATTTTTACAGTAACCCTGAAAGAGCATAGTATTATGCTCACTATTTTAGATGAAGAAACTGACAGAATAAGTGCATTCACCTTCCTCTTACTTGACCTAAACTCTTAATTCTTGAGTTAGCTAGAGCCATATTAGAAATAATTGGGATAACAAAAGATGTCCTTGTAGGAGGCATTGGAGCTCCTAATGCTAAGATCTAGAGAAAATGAACTAATTCTCTTGGATAGAAGTGCCTTAAGAGGCTATTTAGATACAGCACTCCTCACTGACTTACGCTTTTCTTGGAAAAAAAATCACATTAAGCTTGATTATCTCTTCTGCTGCTCCCTTCCTCCAGATTAATGGTTTAATCTATGTGATAGGTGTTGGATGTGCACCTTGGGGCTATTTACAGCAACTTGTGAAGTACTTAACGTTCTAAAGAAATTAACTGTCCAGTGCAGAGCACTCCAGAGAACAGAGGAGCAAAAGATAAGATAGGATGTCTGATAATTCTGGTGTTCTTCTGGACAGAGGATAAATGAAGTAGTTTTCTCCTGGTTCTCCTCCAAACTCACTGAGTTTTCTCATTTTCTTTTTCTGTTATTTCTTTCTTTGCCGACTCCTTAAATGTAGATGTTCCCAAGGTTTATCTTTGGCCGTCCCTTCCACCAGTGCTTTGTTCCCTCCGTGGACCATCTTATTCATCCAGTGTCTCAGGAGGCAAGGTAAGGGGGCCCTGGTGAGGGGCCTAAAGAACATAAGATACCCAGGACTAGTATTTAAGCACATACTTCTTATTTCTTTCTGGTTTTGTTGGAAATACTGGAATTCCAGCACCATTAACTTCAGGAGAATTTTTTAGGGGGTGGCCCAGCCTTACCCAGAGTAGAACTAGAGCCAGTTAGCACCAGAAAAAGAACTGTGACTTGAAGATGGCCAATCATCACACTGAATGGACCCAGATACTTTCAAAACCCTGAAGATATTCTAGAAGGCTCCAAACCAAATGAGTCCAGAAGTGTCAGGAGAGCTCCTTTGGGGATGCCCTGGCCACGTCCTGAAACTATGTCTTCTGAGTCAGGATAGACTGATAAAATATCACGAGTAAGTGACTGATTGAGAATAAGCTGCTACCATCTAGGAAAAAAATAAATAAAAACTTGCCTGGAATAAAGCCAACATACAGAGAGAAGCAGAGCAAAGAGACAGAATGAGCTGAAGACTTGATCACATCATTGGGCTCCTTGGATCCAGCCATATGTGAAGCAAAACTGTTCTAGGACTTTCCAATGTTATTGTTAATAGAATTCAAAGCCCCATCTTTTTTACTATTTTGTTTTAAGGCAGCTTGAATTAGACTTTCCATCAATTACCATCAAATGAGTTCTAACAAATTCTCCACCTAAATGTAGATGACCTACAGCTTGATATCTTCTGCCCAAATGTCTTTCCTGAGCCTCAGACTCAGATATTCAATGAGCTACTTTTCTGGATACTTCTCTGGAGATCCTCACAGGTCCCTCAGCTGAACATGGCACCAGTTAATCTGCCATCCATCCTCCCCCGCCCTTTCCCCTCTTCTGTCCCTACTCCCCGAGACCAGCTTCTTTGTCAGTCTTCATTGTCCCAGCTCCTGCTGACCTAGTTCCTGGGAGACCCCAGGAAACTAGGGGTCTCCACCCCTCTTTATCATCCCTCTTTTTCATCCCTCATACCCAATCATTCATTAAACCTTCCTCCAAGATAGTTTCAGAATTCATTCTCTCCTCTCCAATCCTACTTGTAGCTCCTTGACACAGTCTACCATCATGTCTTACTTGGCAATAGCCTCCTAATTAGTCTCCCACTCTAACTTTTCTTTACTAAACGTAACCTGCAATCATTCTACATTACAGTTATAAAGTTATGTCTGTCTGTCCCCACCCTACCACTTTAAAAGTCTCTGTGTCACCCCATAACTCTCAAGATGAATTTCAAATCCTTCAGTGCGGTATTCAAAATCACTTATAACTTTTCCGGTCTCCACTGCCCCTCACCCCAACCCTCTGTGCTCCTGTGTGGTTTTGTAGTTCCCAGGATATTCCGTGCAGGTTGATACCTCTGTGCCTTTGCACAGGTAAAACTGCACCTGTCACCAGCACTTTCTCTCTGACCACACTCTGAAACAGAATTAATTGTTCCTTGCATAAGCCGCAAAACACTTTATATGAAACATCTTTCATAGAACCTTTCCCACTGCATTATAATTAATTTCTGTCCTACGTTTATCTCTTTCAGTAGATTTCTGAGAGCTTCTTGGGCAACTGGACCAGGACTTATTCACCTGTGTATTCATGAACTGAACACAGTGCCTGGCACATAATAGATGCTCAATAAAAGCTTATTGATTTAAATTGAGGTAGAAAAGCCATTGACACCTCCTCTCAGCTTGTATCTCTCACGTTCCCCCTTTACAATCACCTCTCATTTATATGCCTGTCTCTGGATTAGGACATAAACCTGTTTGTAAAATTGTAATGCACTACACATATATGGCAGAGTCATAATTATAACTCATGAGCAATAGAAAAAAATAGACTGATCAACTGAGCATTATTTGAGCCCATTCTTAGATCCCTGCCAGAGCACAAGGAGTACTGAATACTCTTTAGTTCCTGTCCCATATTTACTACTTAACTAGCTGTAGTAGATTGTAAAAACAGACAAAAATCTTCCTATCCCTGTATTCTTGCCCCTTTTTAGGGTGACCTTGCAGTTCCTCTCATCAAAAGGGTGAGACAATTCACTAACTCCTTGAATATAACCTTGACCATGTGATTTGCACTAACCAACAAGAACAATAAAAATGATGCAGGTGCGGATTGAAAACTACTTGAACGTCAGTTTTTGACTTTGTGGCTCTTGGAAATTCTGTGACAACTTCTATATGAATAAGCCCAGGTTAGTCTACTGAAGACATATGGCCCCCAAATCTCCATCACCCCAGCTAACAGCCAGCCCCAACTATGGGACATATGAGTAAGATCATTATAAGAAAACTAGTCCTCAACTGACCTGTCAGCTGACTGCAGCTGCATGAATAAGCCCAAGAAAGACCAGCAGAAGAAGTACCCAAGAGATCTCAAGTCACATTTGCAGGCCCACAGGAACATGAGCTAATAAATGACTGTTGTTTTAAACCACTAAGTATTGGGATGGTTATTATGCAGCAAACACTACCTGATTAGCCGTGCGACCTTGAGAAAGTCATGTTACCTCTCCAGGCACCAGATTCCTTATAAATAGAAGCAGATAGCATCTCTATCCTGGAACAAAGGACTGTCATGAAGGTCAGCTGAAATATGATTTTAAAATCCCTTTCTAAGTTGGCATCAATTTATAAACATGACACTTATTCTGATATATATATAATTAACGTACATATTCAGCACAGTTTCAGGCTGTCTTTGCAGACTATCTATGCATAGTGTCCCTGGTCTTAGACTGTCCTTAGAGTGTTCCTAGAAGCTGTGGCCAGTTTTTTATTTACTCAATAATGCACACAGTCTGAAGAATTAAGACTAAGACCCCTTATTAAGTGAGTATGGCACTAATGATGAGGTTCAGAGTACCTGAGGTTACTGGACTCCATGGGCATGTCTGAACTTCGGAGACTAGGCAGGAAGTGGGATCCAGCACTTTTCAGAGTCCTAAGGAATTTTTTTAAAGACTACCAAGAGCCACAGAGCAAGTGCCAATATCCAAGTGCTTTTCAACCTGCATTTGCACCGTATTTACTACTCTCTCATCGGTCAGTGCGAAACACATGGTCAAGGTTATAGTCAAGGGGTAAGAGAATTGCCTCCACCTTTTGATGGGGTGTTGGGAGCCAAGAAGTTTTCGCCATTAGAAGATGGCCGACACCCTGCTTCTCTTCCTGATTTATGAGATAGAAGTTCGCGCCTAAAATGAAAGCCCGCGCACGCAGCACCAATGATGATTAGCCAAGTACTTCCCTCATTCTGAATCCCGCCCCCCTTTCTCTGCAGTGTATAAATACAGCTACCGCAGCAATAAAAGTTTGAGGCTTGATCAGGATTTTGTCTTGCCTCCATTCTTTCGCGTCTCCTGCCCTTCCCCCTTTTTTCAGCCCCCACAGGTTCCTCCTCGGACTCACAAGGATTTGTCCTGCTGGTCGGGACTCCCGGGGACGCCCGGGGCCGTACACAATGGGGGGGGGGGGGGGGGGCGGAGCCGCAAGGTTGCCTTGCAAAGAGGTGAGAATACAGAGACAGAAGTGCGTGTTCAAATACATTTTGAATACTAAATAGTTAATAAATAGTGTAGTAAATGACTTCCACGTCTACTATCTCACCAACCTTGAGAAATCGGGTACTATCCCCATTTTACAAGTGAGGAAATAAAACTCAGAGCAGGACAGGAGTGGAAAAGTGGGGACTTGTTCCCAAAGAGCCTACAGATTTATCCTGTGTCTAGATGCAGAGAGTAATGCTCCCACAGCTGCTGAGTGGGAGCAGGCCCCAGTGATCTTTGGGGAATGGGGGGGTCCCAGCTGGACTACCACACCCCTGAACTCACTGCCAGGAAGGTCCTGCATTAGTCATGAGCACTCTGGCATCAGGCACATTGGGAGGTCTATTTAAAGCTAAAGAACGCAGGGTGAGCTGAGGACTACAAAAGAACACAGCTGGGATGGGCAGGCCCTTCGTGGGGAGTAAATGATGGCTGAAGCCACATCTTGTTCTCCTCTGTAATCTCAACATCTCACACAGGGCCGGACGTAGATGGAAACACACAGTGAATGAGTGTGAACTGGGATAACGCATTCTTCCTTTCACTCACCATTTCTGCCTTCATTACTGAATGAGCTTTTTTATGCGCCGCTTAGATGCTAGGCAGTGACAGTACACAAACATATAAAACCTAGTGTTGTAGGTTGAATTGTGTCCCCCCCCAAATATGGTATTTTGAAGTCCTATCCCTCCCCCAACCTGAAAATGTGACCTAATGTGGAAATAGGGTCTTTGTAGATGTAATCAAGCTTAAATGAGGTCATATTGCAGTAAGGTGGGCCCTAATCTTGTGAGTGGTGCCTTAAGAGAAAGAAGAGAGAGATTTGGACACAGAGACACAGAGGAGGCCATGTGACAACAGAGAAAGAGATTGGAGTGATGAACTTGCAAGACAAGGATTAGCAAGGATTGCCCGAAATCACCAGGAGCTAGGAAGAGCCAGGAAGGATTCTTCTCTAGAGCCCTCAGGGGGAGCATGGCCCTGCAGACACCTTAATTTCAGACTTCTAGCTTCCGGGACTGTTAGAGAATAAATTCTGTTGTTTTAAGCCAGTTTGTGGTACTTTGTTATGGCAGCCCTGGTAACTGGCTGAGTCTTTCTCCTCTGTTGGAGAAGACAGATGCATTAACAGATCATTGTAATACAACACGCCAATTACAATACAACAGAGGTATGTGCAAAGTGTTGTAAGAGCACAGGGGAGGGAGGAATAAACTCTGAAGCAAACAGGGAAGTCCTCATAAATGAAGTGATTGATGTCTGAGTGGATCTTGAAGAATGAATGAGAGTTCATTAAGCAAAAGAAGTGGAGAAAGGCATTCAGGTGGAGTTGACAGCACATGCAAAGGACTTGAGGCTTGGACCTGAATGGTGTTCGGGGGGAATGGCAAATAATTTTGAAAGATTACAGCTAAGGGTGGGCTGGATGTGAGGTTGGGAAGTTCCATTGAGACTGGAGTGTGAAGTCCATAGGAGCCTGATTACCAGGGGGAGCTTTGAGAGGAATGTCATCATCAGATCACAGCTTGACAGAACTGGAGCTGAGCCTGGAAGCAGGGCCCTGGCTGGGAGACTGCTGAGTGCGATAGTCCACACAGCACATGAGGAGCCTCTCCACCAGGACGGTGGAGAGGGAGACTTGATTTGACCAAAGAGCCAGGACCCGGATATGCCACAGCCTTCTCCCTAACTCTCCATCTCCCACATCAGAATAGCTACAACCATTCAGGGACAGCGTCTTGTCTGATCTTTCAGCTTCAGATGAGCTGTGAGAGTCACTTTTATTTCAGAGCTATACTGATGATGCTCTGAAATAGTTCTAGTTATATCTTTATGCCATATGACAAAGAAAGAGCCCACTCTCCCGGGCTTAGAATAAACACTCTATTTGTTACAAAGTTAGGCAGCCAGAACGTAGGTAGATCACTCCATCCACTGTTCCCCATAGTACTTGCCCATGACCCACTAGAATGATTCCCCAAACCACCTCTACAGCCCCCGAGAAGCTGAATCTTGGTCCAGTGAAACTTCTCCATTTATTCATTTGTTGAAGAAAAGAGAAAAGATAAAACCCTGTTTACAACTCTCTTATTAAAGATTTAGAAGGACAGCATAAAGAATATTTCTGCTAGGGACTCAGGAGACTGGATTTTCTGAGATTTGGCTCTGCGAATAAAATGCTATAGTGGACAGGGGGAGGAAAACTCAAAGGAACAGAAGAGATTTTAAAAAATCAACTTTGAACCTTTACGAGGTGCCAGACAACTGTCAAGTCATCAAACCCCTAGACTCCTACAGCATATCTCCAAGGTTGGTGTTACCACCTTCACTGCAGGGACCCAGAAACAAAGGTCCAGAGACATTCAACCACTCCCCAGAGCCACACAACACTGAAGGGGCAGACCTGGGATTTGAATCCATGCCTCTCAAAGTCTTTCCCTTCACCCCACTAGAGCTTGGAACCTGGCCCAGGCCAAGGATGGGATGGCTCTGGCCTGGTCTTCTCCATCCAGGCACATCTGGGCTCCCTTCTGGGCATCAGATAAGCAGATCTGGAGCAGAGTCCGAGGACAGAGAGCTGTTGTATGAGGAACAGTGTTGTATGAGGAATGAGAGCAGGCACCGGGGAAGAGAACACTCTGGGGATGTGGCAGCTGTCTTCAAGTATTTGAAGGGCTGTCATGAGGAAGAAAGATCAGACTTATACTGAAAGGCCTCCAGGGGGGTAGAAATAAAGGTGATGGATGGCAATGACAGGCAGTCAGATGTCAGCTCAATACACGAGAGACTCTTCCACCAGGCAGAACTAGAAAGATGGGAAGACGAGCGCTCCCTGTCACCAGGGTATCCAAGAACAGGCAAGTTGACTCTCTGATGGCAATGCTGAGGAAGGAATTCAAGGATTGATGAGCAAGAAGACTCAATTCTCCTAAAGGCCTCTGATGGCTCAGAGAATCCAATTTTGTGGTCTATTTATACTCTCAGTGACCAAATATGACTTGAAATAACTATGCAATTAGTAACTCTAGCCCCATAGTTATATTCTGTGCCCCTAAATAACTTCACTGGAAGTAAAACCCATAGTCTTTACACTGTCCCACAAGGCTCTACATGCAATGGCTCCACCTCTGTCATTCTACTCCAGACGCAGCGGTTTCCTTGCTGTGCTTTGAACAGACCAGATGCACTCCCACCATCGGAACTTTCCAGTGGCTGTTCCCTCTCTAAACACACTCTTCACCCAAATAACCCTGTGGTTATTTCCCTGGCTCTTTCACGTAGTTTCCCAAATGCTCTATTCTCAATAAAAGCCTTCCTGAGAATTCTGTTTCAAATTATTTCCCAACTCTACATCCCACACCTCTAATCCCCCTGTTAAGTGTACTCAGTTTTCTTCATAGTGTTTGTAATTTTCTAACATACTGAATAATTTGCATATTTATTATGTTAGTATTTATTGCCCATCTCTGCCCCACCCTGCCACGAAGATGCAAGCTCCACCAGGGCGGAGTTTTTTTTTTTTTTTTTTTTGACCATTTTGTTAACAGTTGACTGTCAAGCACAGCACACAGTGTCTGACACAAGTTAAGTCCTCAATAAATATTTTTGGAAATAATGAATAAATGAATGAGGTCTCCTTTCATTCACATTCTTCTGCTTGCAGGGAGGTTCTCTGGTAAACCTAAGTGAAGAGGCAGAAACTGCCCAGCATGATAGCACATAGACATTCAGCTGTGAAATAGAGTCAACGTCAGCAGGAAGAGTTGTTTTAACAGATATTCCATTCCGCAGAAAATGGAAGACATTGTCTCCTCCAGTGATGAGCTGGATCTTAAGGACTTGTGATTTCTCAGGTTAGAACCAGAGTACCTTATGGAGGACAGAGGGATTAGTGAGGAAGTAGATGGAGAGGAATCAGAAAAATGAGGAAACTCCTAGACGCTCATCCAAAGTGCATTCAGAATGGATAACAGTTATTACCCATTTACTGAGAACTTAATATATGGCAGGCACTCTTTTAAACACTTTATAATGGCTATCTCTCTCTTTAGTCAACCCTATGAGATAGGCCCTATAATTATTCCCATTTTGTAGATGAGAAAAATGAGACATGGCAAATGAGTTAATGTACCCAAAGTCATACAGCTGCCAAATCCTAAATCCCAAATCTTAAATCCTCTAGCAGTCGGGGATTCAAAGCCTGGTCGTCTGGTTCAGGAGCCTGCACTTCTAGCTATTAAGATCCACTACCTGAAAAAATAAACAATTAAGCTCTAATCTCTGAATTTTGTGTGTTACTGTGATTGGCTGAGAGTAAGACATCTCTCCGCTATCGACTGTACCTATACACACTCTGCCAGCAAGATGGACTTCCCCACCTACTTAACAAAGTCGTCCTGCTTTCTACAACATGGGTACTTTCTGATGGAGTGGCATTCAGCCTGAGACAGATTTCCCACTGGCACAGACAAGACAAAAACACGAACATTTGGACGGTGTTTTAAAACTTATAAATAGAAATATTTTAGTTTGATCCTGACAGCAAATATGTGAAGTGTTATAAGCAGTCTCTTTTAAAGAGGAGAAATCTAACACACACAGCTAATGAACTATGGAGTGGGGACTCCAAGCCCAGTCATCTGGCCCAAAGTCGGATGCTTTTCCCCGTTACACCATGCTGCCTTCACCACACATGGTTGTCTACACCACTCCAAAGTCTAGTATCCCCATTAGTCTATTGAAAATTGGATATTGTTTCTGTACCACTGATCTTAGATTAGAGAGGAGCTGAGTATGATGCAACTATGCTGAGGACTTAATTTCCAAGGCTCAAATGTAAAGCTGGTGAAAGATGTTTATGTGGGTCTATTTATTCAAAGGATACTTGATGATTGTATACAATGTGTTAGGCCTTGGCTGTCCAATGCAGTAGCCACTGGCCACAGGTGGTTTTTGAGCAGTTGATTTAGGACTAGGATCACTGAGGAACTAAGTTTTTAATATTATTTAATTTTTATTACTTTTTTTTAATGTTAAATGGAAACATAAAATATTTTTCTATTAATAGAGCTTTACTGTTTTGGTAGAAGTACATTTCACTTTAGCTTTTGCATTGCATAAGATAGTACTATTGTATAGTAATGCACTTACATGCATGCATTGTTTCCACTAATACACATAAACACATCACTGATCTAGCTGGATTTGATGGATTGATTCAGTTTGAATGATATTTTTCTATACATGCAACATTGTAGGGTGTTTCTTGGAATACTTTATTCTGACAGCTCCAGTTACTGTGACAACTATGTAAATCTTAATTGATAATTAAATTGAAATGCTTGCTAATATTTTAATTATAATACAATGAAATTATTTTTTAGTATAAAAATAAGTATGGACAACTTTTAAAATTTAAAACAAAAGAAGACTACTGATGCAGGATTGAGTGGAGATGGCAAAGCTAATACTATGATCAGAATAGAAAAGAAAAGAAGAGATTGGAAGAAAAATATTTTAAACTTTACAGTGAAGGGCAATTGCAACTTACCGCAGAATAAAACAAAGATTTCTGTTTTGTTAAAAAAAAAACGATAACAGAAAAACATTAGAGACATTTACAGCAAATATGATGAATTTGATAAGAAGTTCCTTCTCTACAGTCAAAAAATAATTGACTAAATTAGTCACCTGATTAAACAGAATTAAACAACAATCAATAAAACATTTTAAAGATTTTTAACAGAATCTGTGCTTTTAATTTCGGCCAACTATGAAATGACTTAGATTCTTACACACACATACATAGAACCACTTTTTGATAGATAATAAAATGAATTATTATTTCACTTATGAACATTTTAAAGAAAATTATGAAGGAACTACTAAAAGTGATATTCTTACAAAAAGTGGAAGATTTTCAATTTCCTAGCCAATATCACACTATGTATAAATAAGCCAAACTTGAAGCTTCATAGAAAGAAAAAGCTTATTTGTGACCCGGCAAGATTGGTATGAGAATTTGCTGAAATTAAAAATTCCACTACACAGATTAATAATAATTTACACATTTTTCTAATGGGAATCAATATGAAGATTATAATTGAAATTGAAAGAATTATGTACCTTGGCTGCAAAAGAGACAGGAAAAAAATTGAAGACCTTTTTTTGGGAGTAAATTTAGAGTTGCTTTTCAATTTATACAATACCCTTTTGCGCCCAATGCTAATACTGAGTTTACACAAGAGTTCCTGTATCTATTATGAATAGACATAGTTTTGAAATGGATATGCTTTAGCTTCAAAGCCAAATTAATTGTTCTAAAAATAATGGGTCAGTTTTGCCTATGTGAATTCGAATGTTAAAGGAAAATGGTATTTTTGGTATTTAATTCCAATTTTAGAAAACTTTTAAGTATGTTTGGAGCACAGTGTGAGCATATGACTATACTTTTTTGAGAAGAAATTTTGTCAACTCTAAGTGTAGATCAAGTACTTCTGATGAAACTTTGGTTTCTGAGTTGAGACGTGCTGCAAGCATAAAATACCTACCAAAGTTTGAAGACTTGGTGTGATAAAAAGAACGTAAAATTTAAAATTACGCGTGTGGCTTGCCTTATACTTCTATTGGACAATGCTGAGTTAGGCAAAGAGGATAGAGAGGTGAATAAGACCTAGTTCCTTCCCTCAAGAAGAAAACTAAGCTCAGACATCCCACTGTAAAATAGTGTGGAAGTCAAGTGATGGAATCTAAAAGATGTGGAAGAAGTATCAAGGAGAGCATCTAACTCAGATTGAGGAAAGCAAGGAAGACTTCTTGGAGGAGATGATAACAGGATATGGCCTTAAAAGAGAAGAAGGAATTAATAAATGAGAAAAAATAAAAATAGCTTTCCAATGGAGTGGTTATTATCAGCAAACGCCTGAAGGGGTGAAATTGAATGCTCATGTAGGGAATAGAAGCAGATCTGGTTTTCCAGGGTGTAAACTGTGAGGAGCGTATGGTCAGAGATCAGTTGGAGAGGTAGTTGGATCATAATAGGTCTAGTAGATCATGCTAGCATGGGACTTATTCTGTAGATGATGGCAAATGGATTAAGTTGGACACTCAGGCAGTAAACTCTGTAAACTCCAGTTCCAAGAAGTTTTTCTTTCCTAATCTGTTTCACTGGGGAGTGGGATCACTGATAATTTTCACTGGTTGGATAAACAGAGTTAGTTGCATGGACCTTTCTTGAGAGATGAACTCTTATATTGTATGGCAGCTGGTTTCAGGTCACTAGATTCAGGTCTTCCCCATATAATATAGTTCAAACACAGCTGATTAATTTCAGAGCCTGAAGTTTTAAATTTCAGCATTTATTGATTCCACTAATTACTGTCTGATATAATATTATATATTGTTTTGTAGTTCAGATTTCCCCACTGGAATATAAGTTACATGAAGCAGAGACTCTGCCTTGTTCATGACTGTATCCCTAGCACCTACAATAGAGCCTTACATATAGTATGTGCTCAGTAAATATTTTTGAATAAGTAACACATTAGATAAGATGGTGTCACCTACTGGTAACATGTAGTATTGCACTCTAGCTCTATTGCAGTCTGTAGATACCTAGGTAAGACACCTAAGGAAGCCAAATTCCACCAACATGGCATCATTGTCTCTGAATCATGCTGACTTAACTGGCTCAAAAAAATTAAAGTGGCAAGTCAAGGGAGGAAAATGCATACCTAGAAAATGAGGCAGCCTAATATAATGGAAGAATAAAGACTTCATACTGAGAACAACATGGATTTCAATTCTCTACTCAGATTTTTACTTGCCGTGTGACACTGTGCAAAGTAACTCACATCTCTGAGCCTCAATTTCTTCATCCTTAAAATGGGGCAGTAAAACCAGCCGTGTTTTGATATTGGCAATAATATATTTAGAGTGTGTGCTATAAAGGATAGCTAGTATTAGCTTCTATGTAAGGTTATAAGAGGTAAGAAAATGGGGTTTGCTTGTCTGTTTGCAACTTTTCCTCCTGACTTTGGTCTAGGAGGAGACTTGCAATCATCCTCTGCATGTGGTTTTTCAAAGAAGGTAGTTTTTTTGCTCATTAAATTATAGGCTATTTCCTGGCCTTGTGTGGTGAGTGAATAAGGTTAACACGTGGATTGCCCAGGCTGCTGAGATCAGAAGCCTCTCTCCAGAGGTTTTCCAGGCACTAGGAAATCAATATCCATTGTCAAGCAGCTTCAAAGCTGATTACCTTGAAATGAATGGTAATGCCTCTTTTTTAGGTCTCCATCCTCCCCTTGTTCAAAGATTGGCTGCAATACATTAGGTCCCTAATTAAGAAGGATGGTGCTCAGCAAATGACTCCTTTGAGCAGAATGCTAAACCACTGGAAAAGTCCTGAAGCAGGTCTTCTGGAATCCACAACGAGGGAGCATATGTGAATAGAGTTGTGCTGCCTTAATTGGTAGTGGTGTAGGGATTATATTTCACCACTCTGCTGGGAGTAATAAAGGCTGACGTTATAATCAGTGTGGCAGTAAAGAAATGGAAGCTTAGAATCTGAGCTGCTCTGCTATTCAGCTAGAGCCAATGAAAAGGAAATGGATACTGCCTCAGCTGTTTGAAAATATAGACCTTTCACCTAATAATAAAAATACCCTGGGCAAGAAACCAGACCCTACATCTAATAATAATAACATTTCTGGAGTGAAGCCAACCTTAATTCAAGTTCTTTATCATTTACTACCCACTTAGCCTAAAGCGTACTGCTTAGCCTTTCTAATATTTGGTTTCAACATTTATCAAATGGGATTATGAAAAATGTTAATAATTTATCATAACTGGCAAAGCTTCTGGCACAGAGAAAGCTCGCAAACAATGTCACTTTCTCTCTTCTCTTTTCCTACTATTCGAAATGTCTTTGTATTTTTCAGAAGTTACCAACCTGAGGTTTGTATGGACATGAGGGTCTTAACTGATAAGTATGTCTATGGTTTTCAGCAGATTCCCTAAGGGGTTTTTAAACCCCCAAACAAGGCTATCACTTGTAAAATCTTGTAAAAAGATGACAGGTCTGTATCTTTCTTTTATGGTCTGGTTCCTGTCTCCCTCTATACCTTCACTAACTACCGTTTTCCTCCTCACTCATTGTACTACAGCTAATCTAACCCTCTCTGTTCCCAAACACACCATGCTTATTCCTGCCTCAGAGGTGTTTTCTTGTCATCCTCTCTGCTCTCTAGCTCTTCACATGATAAACTCAGATCAAATGTCACTTCTTCATATGGCCTTTCCCTGATCTCCCAATCTAAACAGTCTTCCCTAGTCACTTTCTATCATATGTGTAATTAGTCTACTCCGGCTGTTACAGATTGCTGCATAGAGTGGGTGGCTTAAACAACAGACATTTATTTCTCACAGTTCTGGAGGTTGGAAAGTCCAAAATCATGGTACCGGCCAATTCAGTTTCTGGTGAGAACCCTTGGTTTGCTGATGACTATCTTCTTACTGTGTCCTCACATCGTGGAAGAATAGTGATCTCTTGCTCTTCCTCTTCTTATAAAGCCACTAATCCCATAGTGAAGCCCCCCACCTTCATGACCTCATCTAACCCTACTTATCTCTTAAAGGTCCCATCTCCAAATACCATCACACTGAAGGATAGGCCTTCAATATATGAATTTTAGGGGGACACAATCCAGACCATAGCAATACCACTATATTTTACTGACCTCAGAGCATTTATCCATACCTTGCTTACTGATTTATTCCCTTATTTATTTTATTATTTATCCGATGCTTCATGGGGCATGGAAGAATGTACCCTCCAGGAACACAGAGACTTAGTTTCATTCACTGCTAACTCACAATAATTAGAACAATGATTGGCACATAGCATGTATGCCAATTACTGCAAGAGTGGATAAACAGATGGATGGATGGATGGATGGATGGATGGATGGATGGATGGATGGATGAGTGGACGGATGGATGGGTTGAGGATGTCTAAGTGTATATCTGTGAGGGATGGAAGAAAAAGATTTCCCCCATTTTTACATATGGGGAAACTGAAACTTGGACAAGTTCAGCGCCTTGGAAAAGGTTTATGCACAGTGATTAAGAGCAGTCTCCTGCAGCTGACCACTTGAGTTCAAATCCCAGCTTCTCCGCTTTCCGAACTATGTACCTTTGGGCAACTTAACCTCTCTGTTCTTCAGTTTTCTCCTCTACAAAATGCTGATAATAATAGTATATTATGGAAGCCTTAGAGCTATTCACCAATATTCTGGTTCTCCTTTTGCAGACAGATAATAAGACATCTCTCCCATGCTCACTCAAAGTTAGGCATCGCCATAAAATGGGAGTTCTATGACTGTGTCATTTCCATGTGGAAGCTTTTAAGAGCCAACGTGTGATGTCTTTTCCTTTTCCCTGACATGAAATCTGAAACATCCCAGATGGAGGCTTCTCTATTAGCCTGGATCCTGGGGTAAAGACAGTATGTTACAGAATCCGCATGGACTCACAATGAACATAGAGTATGAGTGAGAAACAAACCACTGACATTTGGTAGTGATTTGTTATCACATCATAACCTAACTTAGCCTGACTAATACATATGCCAAATCCTTATGCTCTTGTGATGATTAAATCAGTCATTCAAAGTGTCATGTAAAGAACAGTGTCTGTCACATAGCAGGCACTATGTAAGTGGCTGCAATTATTATTACTCAGTTAATGTCAAAGTTGGGACTGGAACCTAGGTCTCCTGTCTATGATTACAATGTAATTTTCACTGCATTTTTTTTTAATCCAAAATCTGCAAAAGAACACTTGAGAGGAAGAGGGGAGAAGATAAACAGAAGCCTCACCCTCACATGCCTAAGAATCCCCAGCACTGGGAGGGTTGATTGCTCCTGAAACAAGTTCCTGAACACATGCAAGAGCAGAGTCACTCTGGCCAATGATTTCATTGGGGAGAAAGGCAATGATCTGTGTTCACTCAGCAGAGAATCCTTGCCCCTCTTTTCCTTTCTTTCTTTCCTTGGGGCCCAGAATAAAATTGTGCCTTGAGGGGAACTTTCCAAGCAGCACTAAATGGCTGGTCTCTTCTCAACAGAGTGGTTCAAGGTTTAAAAGGAGGAAAAGGCCATTCCTTGCCAATTCATTTTGTGAAGAAACTGCGTTTGTTAACTGTGTTGATGTCTCAGGAAAGCTTGGTGAGGCTTGAAAGAAAATTACAGTGTATGATCCAGTCAAGTCTGTATTATCTCTAATATAACAATGAGAAATTAATAAGCATCAAAATAATAAAGATTGTGGGTAATAAGAGGATAACTAGCTACTGTGGAGTGCTGTTAATAAATATGCCAGGCCCTGCTCTGAGTGATTTGTGTACTTTAACCCTCACATTTAATCCTCACTGCACTATTAGGGAGCTAATAATATTACCATCCTCATTGTATAGATGAGAAACTGAAGCACAAAGAAGCCAGGGAACTTGCCTATGGCCACCAGGTAGGGCCAGGATTCAAATCCAAGCAGTCTGGCTCCAGGGTCCGTGCTTCCAATCACTGCGCTGTACTGTCCCCCATCTATTTTGTGCTAATCAGTTCCACATTTCCAAGCCTTGGCACATGCTGTTTCCTCTGAATTTTTAAAACTTAGATCCAGGGCCATCTCATTGTGGAGACTGCCCTGACCTCTCCTCCCACACTCCCCTTTGTCTTTCTCTTTCTCTTCTGTGACCCTCTCTGCCTTTATTACAGCGAATTTCAAGGGATTTCCCTGCTGGTCCAGTGGTTAGGACTCTGTGCTTTCACTGCCGAGGGCGCGGGTTCAATCCGTGGCCGGGGAACTAAGATTTCGCAAGACAAAGCCACGCTGTGCGGCCAAAAAAAAGATAAAAGAAAAAACCCAACAATGAATTTCACACTAAGCCATGAATACCTTGGAGGAAGAGACTACATCTTAATAATCTAATAATCTTAGCATCCTTTGTGTCTCACACAGTCCCTGGCACAAATAAAGGCTAATTCAATGTTACTGAATTTATATCTAAGGATTTGAAAACTATGAGTACATAGAAAGCAGCAGAACATAGACAAAGCAAGCATTGGCTCTGAAGTCAGACTGCCTGGCTTCAAATCCCAGCCACCAACTTTCATAACTAACAGGTATGACCATGGCATGTTTATTTACTCTATGTGCCTCAGTTTGCTCATCTATACAATGGGGATGAAAACAGTACATACCTCATTGAGTCATTTCATGGATTAACTGACATGATGTAGCAAAGAACTTAGCCAGGGTCCTGACACATAGTAAATACTTAATAAATGTTAGCTCCTCCTTCCTGAGCATCCTGGTACATTTCACACTGAAGATGCATTATAGCTATGCCTATCACTGACTGATGAGTAAAGAGCTCATAAGACCTAGGCCAAATGATGACAACATGGCAGACTGAGAGGTAGAAACCAACTTACCTGTAAAGCTGCTGTACTTTAGTAATTTAGTCCATGCACAACAGCAATCAGCACCTGCTTAACATTTTTTCCATTCAGATGGATGGAGGTTGAGCGGTCAAAAATGGGGAAAAAGAAAATAACCCTGAGAAAACTGATTACACCATTACCAGTTATTTTCTGGGAACATAATAATGCAGCTTTCCTTATTTCTTTTATATGCCAGTCTCCTACTGCAAATTGAAAATAGTACATGCACTTCAGATATCTCTGAAAAGCAGCTTAGTTTTGGAAAAAAATGGAAACAAAACAGTAGTGTATAAGCACGTCCATTCTGATTGGACATGAATCACAGTTTATTCTACTCAGACTGCAAGTGGAATTTCAAGTGAAGAATATTCAGTATTCAAGTTTAGGCTATTGACCCAATAAACAAAATGGACTGTCAAAATTATTTTAATAACTAGATCAGAGGTGAAGGCAGTAAACCAAAAGGCATAACACGTTCTAATCTCTGCATTAAGATTAATGATAAAATATACATAGCATGTGTTTAGGCTTTACATCCTAAGTGTCCTAATTGGAAAAGGAAAGGAAAAAACATCCCTTCTCTTCCTATGCCCTCAAGGAAAAAGATTAAAATTTTGGAAATTTATCTTGTTCTTTGTCAGGCTGTTACAGCTCAATATTGGAAGAAGATTTTTAACATAAAACTCTCTTTGAGCCACTACCTTCTCATCTATGGAAAATATTCCTTCCATATCCAGCCTGTCTTCTATATCACCAATAGTGGAAAGTCAAAAGTATTGAGAAGCAGCAAAATGTTGTGCTTAAGGGTCCAGATTTTGACTATAGATAACCTAGTTTCAAATCTTAGTTCTAAAACTGCTATGTGGCCCTGGGAAGGTTACTTAAGCTCTCTGTCTATGAGGTTCCTCACTTTACAATAGAAATAATAATAGTACCTAGATCATGGTATTTCCTAAGGAAATAAGAAATTAATATGTCTCATACAGAATAAGCTCTCAATACATTTTAATCATTATTATGTGTCTTGGATATATTATTCATAAATATCTGTAACAAAATGGAAAGAAGTAATAATAACAATAATACATAGCCCTTTCAATATTACAGATTCAGTTTTTAGCATTTTTTTTGTATATTAACTCCTTTGATCCTATAATAACCCTTTGAGGTAGTCCTATTTGGTAGAGGTGAAATGACTTTTCCAGGGTCACACAGCTAGTGAGTAGTGAGTAGCATAGCACAATGTGAACCCTGATAGTCTGATTCCAGAGCTCTCATTCTTAAACATTAAATCTATATTCAGGGCTTCCCTGGTGGTGCAGTGGTTGGGAGTCCGCCTGCCGATGCAGGGGACGTGGGTTCGTGCCCCGGTCCGGGAAGA